>NC_134270.1:146563407-147858407 GCF_031893055.1 Leptodactylus fuscus
TTAGGAATGCATGTTAGCGGCCGGCGCCGCCAGTGCTTAGCTCCTTGCTTTACGGCCGCTCGCATACATTCCTATGGGAACGAGGTGTTCCAAACTCTAGTTTCGAATACTATTCGCTCATCTCTAGTCCCCACCATTTCAACACTGCCACCCCAGTGATAACTAGTTCAACCAACAACAAGATCGTTGTGGTCAGTGACTGACTGCAGTGGTCACATATGTAAATGGGGAGTCATCTCTGTAGTACATTGATAGAAGGCCAGAAGGAAGCACTGGATTGGCGATGCCAAAAACACAGGGGGTTCAACAAGTGAGCAATGACTTTTTATTATTTTATACCATTCCTTCCCCTTCACTCCTTGGATCAATGTTTGCTGTTTTCAGAATACTCATTTAAGGGGAGCCTGTCAGGTTGATACAGGACACCGAACAATCAAAAGGTCCTTTTGGACCCAAATGAACCCTGTTGCAATACTGTCTGCAACGTGATTGTAAAAAGAAACCTTTATACTTACCTAGAGATAAGTCTGATACATCTCATTGGACTCATCTCTGGTGCTGAACAGTTGTGAATAGGGTTGAGCGATCAGGATTGGAAAAGATCGGATTCCGATCGGTGATCGAATAAATTTCACGATCGCGATCAGAATTCCGATCCCGATCTTTTCCAGTGGGATCAAAGTCGGAGGTTATCTCAAGATCGGTTCAACCCTAAAAGTGACTTTTCCCATAGAGAAACATTGACTAGGGTTGAGCGATTGAGATCAGAAAAGATCGGATTCCAATTGAGCAAATTTCACAATCGGGATCGGCTGGAAAATGATCGGAAATCGGATTTTAAAATCGATCCTGAAATCTCAAGATTGGCTCCACCCAAGTTGTGAAGACAACATATATATGAACTGGTTTCACTGCGCATGCGCTAGAGGTCCAGTTCATGCGCACTGAATACCAAGGGGCACTCCTTCAGCTTCACTGGCGATTTGGACAATAATCCCCTGGTCTGCAAGAACCTGTAGGTGTTTTAGTATCCCAAATCATCCTGATAGGTTTCCTCTAAGTATGTAAAACTGAAATATTGGAGGAGATTTTTTTTAAGCAAAATGTGCCAGAATGTTTCCACAAATTGAGCCAAAAACATAGAATACAGTACATAGCACGTGCCAAATGTATTATGTGTTTTAAACATTTTTTACACTTGACTAGACAGTTTAGAAAATCGCCTAGAAAAGAATGATGGCCAAGAGGAGTAGTAAAATACAGCGCCATTTGTTTGACACAAAATACTGGTTTAAAGCAAGCCAGCCAGGAGATGAAAGAGAAAAGTGTCTATTGTGTCCAGCAAGGTACCGCACATTCATCACACATTGTGCACCTATAGGATAGATTTGGCAAATCTTCTTTCTGACTCATCTAGTTTATCCTTTCTAAATTTCAGACATTATAAAACTGCCCCAATCTGTTTATTATGTTCAATTCAATTTTCTTTTTAGGAAAAAATCCCAAGGATTTCCATATTGGAGTCTGATACTAACACCGTCTTTAAAAAAGCACCCCAGAAAAACTGTAAAAAAAAATTTTGTTCCCTCGATCTGAAAATGAGCCTGTACATAGTGTAATGTTACTGAATTACTTACAGCTTTATTGTGAAATTATATGCTCCTCTCTGGAGCGCTGTTTGCTCCTCTGATACACACAGTGTTTGCTATATGATTAGAAGGTCAAACTCAGAATGTAAGTCTATGGGAGTCAGGCTGAGGCTCATGTGAGTTTGACCTCATGTTTTTATAGGAAACACTGTGTGCATCAGAAGGAGCATATACAAAGTATATGCTTCAGGGGGAGCATATAACTTTACAATGAAGCTATGTTTGGTAACATTATAGGCCTCCTACTAGGCCTTCAGCATGTCATTACGTTCACCATCATTTTGTGATAATAAGCTTTGCTGTGTAGACTAGGACAAGGTCAGCAGCGACCTTGTCCTAGTCTACACAGCAAAGTTGAAACATGAGAAAGATGATCAGTGAGGAAGATGAAATTTTTCAAGATTTTTATTTTAAGTGAATAGTCATGTAATGCAATTTCCTGGTGATGCATTATATAATGTCCTGCAGGTAAGGACTCAGAAGGTGGGATGTATATGAGAGCAACTCATTGGGGGTTATCTAGCGCTGGCCACTTTTTTGGCCACATTTTGCAGGTGTTCCTTTTTTTAGATTAGTTTAACTGTGGTGTCTATGATGTAGGCCGACCTCCTTCTTAAATGTTGTGCACATGTGTTAGTGTAGATGTGCCTTTATAAGCCATGTACACTTTGCCCTTTTTAAAAAAAATAAAATAAGCGCAATTGCCCTGTTTTAAAGGGATCCTATCATTCAGATGGCATTTTTTGTGCCTAACACATTGGAATAGCCTTAAGAAAGGTTATTCTTCTCCTAACTTTAGATGTCTTCTCCGCGCCGCCACATAGAAATCCAGGTTTTCACGGGTATGCAAATGAGTTCTCTTGCAGCACTGGTAGTGGGCCCCATTGCTCAAACAGCACTGGGGGCGTCCCCAAATGCTGCCAGAGAACTCTCCAGTGCCGCCTCCATCTTCTTCTGGAACCTGTGTCTTCTTCCAGTGCAGGCGGTGAAACTTGTAGGCCTCGGGCCTCGAGCAGAGCCTACTGCGTATGCCCTCGGCCACAAGAAAAATGGCCGCTTACACAGTAAGTAAGCGGCCATTTTCTTGTGGTCTGTGGGCATGCGCAGTCGGCTCTGCCTGAGGCCTACAAGTTTCACCGCCTGCACCGGATGAAGACACAGGAAGAGGACGTTCCTGAAGAAGAAGATGATGGCGCTGGAGAGTTCTCTGGCAGCATTGAAGATGCCCCCAGTGCTATTTGAGCACTGGGGTCTGCCCCCAGTGCTGTGAGAGAACTCATTTGCATACCGGCGAAAACCCAGATTTCTACAGAACGGCGGCATGAAGAAGACATCTAAAGGTAGGAGAAGAACAGCCTTTCTTAAAGCTATTCCGACGTGTTAGGGAGCCTTCACATAGAGCTACGCTGCGCTCATTCTGATCGTAAAAACACGGGAAAAAAGCCTCCCATTGATTTCAATGGGGAGCGCACGTATGCCGGCTCCCATTCAAGTCAATGGGAGCTGCTTTTTACACGCTCATTCTGAACATGTTTGTACGATCAGAATGAGCGCAGCGTAACTCCGTGTGAAGGCTCCCTTAGGCACAAAAAATGCCATCTGAATGATAGGATCACTTTAATGCAGTTTGACCTGACTATTTTTTTACGCTCCCCCATCTACTGGAGTGAATTTGTGCCACCTTTTAAAAAAGGTGCAAGTCATAAATACAGCATCAGAAGCGGACCAACTCCCTCGAAAGGAAGGCAGAAGAACAGTGCTATACTCTTTACCCACTGCGGGAAGGTGATTTGTATGCACTTGAGAAAGAGCAAGACTGGCTCGAAACGCGTTGTGCAAATAAAGTCTATTATATCCACTTGGACGAGCACTGTTCTTCTGCCTTCCTTTCGAGGGGGTTGGTCCGCTTCTGATGCTGTTGCTCTGACATCTTTGGACGTATATCCAGCTGCTGCTCTGCCTACTTGTGTTATCTTTGTGATATACCTCAGATGTTGTTGTGTCCCACACAACCCCACCAGGTGATCAGCCATCTTCTGCTTACCTTTGGATTTCATTTGTGTCTCAAAATACTGCACTAGGGTCGGCTCGGTGCCTCTTTCATTTGCTTTCAAGTCATAAATACAGCATGATCTTAATTTAGGCCGCAAATAGGGTTGAGCCGATGTTGAGATTTCAGGATCGTTTTTAAAATTCGATTTCCGATCATTTTCCTTTCGAACCCAATCCCGATCCCAATTCCGATCCCAATGCAAGTCAATGGGATTTTTTTTAATAATCGAAGATCGGATTTTAAAAACGATCCTATTCACTACACAGCATGGAGTCTATAAATTGAACGCTTTAATTGTTAGACTCCATGCTGCGTAGTGATTAAAAAATCCCCCAGCTACTTAAGTCCCCCCTGCTGTCCGCTTACCTGCACAGAAGCGCTGCCGCTGGTCCGGTCCCCGCTATTCTCACCTTTTCTCACCTCGCTGCCCCCGCCTCCCAGTTTAGTATTACAGACCTAGGAAGAAGGCTGGACTTGTGGGTTAGGAGAGTGTGGGCGGGTACAGGGCGGGGAGGCGTGAGTGCTCCCCTCTCAGTACCCGCCCACACTCTCCTAAGCCACAAGCCCCGCCTTCTTTCTAGGTCTTTAACACTAACCTGGGAGGTGGGGGCAGCGAGGTGAGAAGAGGTGTGAGAACAGGGGGACCGGACCAGCGGCAGCGCATCTTTGCAGGTAAGTAATAATGCCCGGTTCACACATGCTGGTGTGTTCCGTCCATAAGGGTCCGCATGAGGACCCCTACGGACGGAACACAAGCGTAACTGCAAGCACTGTGCAGTTCAAGCACACGGACCCCATTATAGTCTATGGGGCCCGTGGGCTTGAACTGCACAGCGCTTGCAGTTGTGCTTGTGTTCCATCCATAGGGGTTCTCATGTGGACCCTTACGGATGGAATACATCAGCATATGTGAACCAAGCCTTAGCTACTAGAGATGTTAGCTAGTCTCCAATTAGAATGAAAGGACGCAGCCAGCGCGCTGTGTGCTGGCTGCATCCATTCATTCCTATGGGACCTAGCTAACATTGTTAGCTTTTCCCACAATGCTTGGCCAGTAGAAAAGCATTGTGGGAAATAATCTCCGACCTCTATCCCGCCTAAAAAGATCGGGATCGGAATTCCGATCGCAATCGTGAAATTTACTCGATCGCCGATCAGTATCCAATCTTTTCCGATCCTGATCGCTCAACCCTAGCCGCAAGAGGTTTAATAAATGGGTCCCATTATCTAAAAATTGATATACATTTTGGCTATTATTAAATGGCGAGGACAGCTCATTGCCTGTTATAAAGTAAATTAACAGTTTTATTACAGAAAGTGTTTTTTTTTTCAAGCAATTGCCCCAAAGACCTGTAGGTCACAAGAGGTTAAGTAATTAAAGTAATTAGTAAAAGTGATATTAAGTGCAATGATAGATTAGACCATAATGTACAAAACAATATACAAATAATTGGATGTCAACTATGGACGAGTTCCAAGGAAATTTGCGCCTAGAGTAAAATATGAGCAGTATTTCCATTTCCCATATACATCCATAAATTTTGCTCTTCCCTTTGCCTCTGCTTTATCTACTTCTACATGTTGATTTAACATGGAATGGATCATATAAAAGAAAATATCTAGATGTTAAAGGTCAATTGAAACAAAGTAAAGCACTTGAAGTGTAACAGTAATTACGTCGGCGCACTTGTCAGAAGCGGAGCCTAGAAGACGCAGCACTGTGCAAATGCCAATGTACGGAGTATGTGTAAAAGAGCAGAGAGCAAATTACACAAACTATCAGCAAATGTCAACGTGGCGTCTGTATAGAGCAGGAGATGTGGCAAGAGGGATTATTGCACCATGCAAAACCAGAATATTGCCGGCATCGATGACGTGTAAACCAGTTCCCTACCAGTCCTATCAGTTCTATTGATATTTCTTCTTAATGTTCATTTGGAATCAGTCTGTGTTGAGAGTCATTGCTTGTTGTGGAACCTGCTATCTTGTCTTATGTTTTATATTTTCCTTGAAAGACGGGTACAGATGGAACACATTTGTTCTGAACATATGGTGCAGGCCGACATCGCCAACCCGCAGATGATGCAGTATCTCAGCCTACTCTATTGTGTAACAGTAGCAGTATGTCTTGGTAGGAACATAATTACTAGGCCTTTGGTTCTGCTAGTCGAGCAGCTTGGCCGATTTGTGCAATGTTTTTACGGTTAATACGCTACCTGTCAGTGGAACCTAAGACTGGCCATATACATTAGATAACGGTCAGATGAACAAGCAATTGGGTGACAACTATTTTTCCCAACACCTCTTCGACTTGATATGCATAAGGTAGAGGGGAATAAGATGCTCTCCAACTCTGTATCTTCCATGGGAAAAAAAGATTGGGCAATTTGAAATCCAGCATGTCCAACCCTTTTCTTCCCCAACATCAGGGACAGCAAGGAGTACCAAACCTATACACTTTAGATGTTCAGTTGGTCCCACCAAAACCAGGAGCTTCAGGACATTTATCTGGCCACCTTGAAGGAGTTAACCACCTTTAGAATATTGATGGTCTATGTTTAAGATAGTCCATCAATTTTAGATAAGTAAGGTTCCGACTATCAGGAATCCTGGTATGTGCAACTCTTAGTATTAAAAGTATTAAAAGTATGAGGCTGTGGGCTCCAGGAGACTGCTAAGCTCTGGGGGTCTCAATAGTCAGACCCTGCCAAACTGAAATGGAAGGCCCATCTTATGGATAGGCCATCTATTTTCTTAATGGGGTTGCCTGGAATGAAATAAAAATGAACCCTTAAACTAAACCCCTTCCCACTGCCTAACTTATCATTTACTTATATATATATAAAAAAAAAAAAATAATCTATAATTTTTATATATTTTTTTTTTCTTTATAATGTGACCACCCCAGGCACACTTTCTGATAATCCGGTGATGTTCCATTTCCCCATTCCCGAAACATCACTATTACTCCCTCCCCTTCCCAACCCCATCATAGTTACGTATCTTCATCTCCGGGAATGGCTCCTCCCTTCTTTCTCTCTGCAAGCACTTGAAGGTGCCTGCAACACATGCACAGTAGAGAAGGCACTCCATCTCTACTGTGATGGTGTCAGAGATATTTCCGGTCTGTGTATGCACTTGCACATAGGAAGAGACCCTGCGAACAGTGAAAGAAAAAGGAGGAGCCGTCTCCCAGAGAGGAAGACAGATGAGTATGATGCGGTGGAGGGGTGGGCTGCGTTAGTTTGGAAGGGCTAGTAGAGGGTGGGATTGCTTGGTAGACAAGGAGGAGGAGGTGTCACGGAGTGAGAGAGGAGGGGGTAGTGAGAGGGAGGTAGTGTGGAAGCTACAGAGCAGGAAGCTACATCTTATAAACAAATGCAGAGGATTCCAGGAGCTCCCAGAGACACCCAGAAATCACTCAAAAAACTGCTAAAGGTATATGGGTGCACTTATTAACCCATTAATAGCACTAACAGACCTTTTAAATAAAAAAAAGATTTTTTTGCTCGGAACACCCCTTGAAGTTGGGTAGCCCATTCACAGTTAATATTTATGGACCATATACATATATGTTAACAAGTCATGTTTTGAGTATATAACTCACCTGGTAAGAGTTAGGCCAGAAAGTGCTTATCGCCAGCTCTGCTCGTACCCAGCCTTCCGTCACTACCCCGGATACATTCCATACTGGGTTGCCTTGTGGTCCACCATTCACTTTTACATAGACGTTCAATGAACCAGGACTGGTGCGGCCAGACATGTGGTAATGGAAGTCAATGCAGTGAGTATCATTCTCTTTAAGCACTGGTAGGAGTAGGTGAGCCTTCTGTCCGGTGGCGAATCCTGTGCTGTTAACCAGCATGAATGATCCTAGACAGATAAAATTATACAGAAACAAGAAATGTTAATTTTGGAGGAGAACATTAGAGGTGGATGAATGCAATGAATACAAAGTAGGTAAAGTAGGAAGACTGTAAGAAGAAGAAGACACAGAAGGCACAAAAAGGATTTTCGGATTTGCTTGATAAATATCACCTGTTGGAACGCTGCTATCCAGCGGTGGCTTCTCCCACGTGTTGACCTGTTCCCATGTAAATCCATTAGTACCAAGGGCCACACTGTATCCACAGCTGTTGTAATGTTCTTCAAAAGTGCACCCGCCTAGAACAAACAGAATCACAGGTTAAGGTAAAAGAGAGAAGAAAAAACAGAGGAAGCCCTGAAAAGAGAATTTCATCAATTATGCAGAATTACAGAAAATTGTTAGATTGCTCTTAAGTGAACCCTCTGTTTCTTGTGTCTTCTAATGTAGAGATGAAAGCCCAAGAGCTCTGGTTACTCATCGGGAAAGGCTGAGGATGGGATAAAAAAAAAAACCTCAGTTTAGTGAAGTCCTATTGAGATCACTGAACTAATATTATGTGATGGTGTACAAATTACCATCGAGCTAGAATAACCTAGGTGGAGTATCAAGCATCTGACAGCTTTGGAGGACTTCTAGAGGATATTTTTGAGAATTTGTTTTACACATTCCTATTCTGGTCAGAATTTTAGGTCAAAGCAGCATTCCAACAATATCTTTTACATAGGATCCTAGTCTTACACCCAGTGGCGTAACTAGGAATGGCAGGGCCCCGTGGCAAACTTTTGACATGGACCCCCCCCCCCGACAGACACCGACGCCGAAGACCTCGACTGACCACCTCCTACGCATTCCTGCACGTTCTATTATGCCCCATAGTGGCCCCTGCACACAGTATTATCCCCCATAGTGGCCCTTGCACACAGTATTATGTCCCTTAGTGGCCCCTGCACACAGTATTATCCCCAATAGTGGCCCCTGCACACAGTATTATCCCCGATAGTGGCCCCTGCAAACAGTATTATCCCCCATAGTGGCCCCTGCACACAGTATTATCCCCCATAGTGGCCCCTGCACACAGTATTATCCCCCATAGTGGCCCCTGCACACAGTATTATCCCCCATAGTGGCCCCTGCACACAGTATTATCCCCGATAGTGGCCCCTGCAAACAGTATTATCCCCCATAGTGGCCCCTGCACACAGTATTATCCCCCATAGTGGCCCCTGCACACAGTATTATCCCCAATAGTGGCCCCTGCACACAGTATTATCCCCCATAGTGGCCCCTGCACACAGTATTATACCCCATAGTGGCCCCTGCACACAGTATTATCCCCCATAGTGGCCCCTGCACACAGTATTATCCCCCATAGTGGCCCCTGCACACAGTATTATCCCCCATAGTGGCCCCTGCACACAGTATTATCCCCCATAGTGGCCCCTGCACACAGTATTATCCCCCATAGTGGCCCCTGCACACAGTATTATCCCCCATAGTGGCCCCTGCACACAGTATTATCCCCCATAGTGGCCCCTGCACACAGTATTATCCCCAATAGTGGCCCCTGCACACAGTATTATCCCCCATAGTGGCCCCTGCACACAGTATTATGTCCCACTGAGGACACCCATAAACAATTATTATACTCTGGGGTCTTTTCAGACCCCAGAGTATAATAATCAGAGACCCGGGGGAATAAAAATATAAAAAACTACTGTTTCTTACCTGTCCCCTGGCTCCTACACTGTCGGCCTCTGCTGCCATCCTTCTTCAATGACGTCGGACGTCACATGACCCGGGACGCAGGCCAGGTTCATGTGACGTCAGAGACGTCGGAAAGGACGTCAGGAAGGAGGCCTGGCCAGGATCATGGAGAGGTAAGTAACAGATCATTATACTCGGGGTCAGAAAAGACCCCCGAGTATAATGATAGCAGCGGTAGCGGCTGTCACCAGGCCCCTAATGTCCCAGGCCCTGTGGCAGCTTCCTCTGCTGCTATGGTGGTAGTTATGCCACTGCTTACACCAAATATTGGAAGGATGTCAGTCTTCTTGTAATCTACTGGATTACAATAGTATCTCCTGGACATCTCCCTCCTCTTCAAGCTCTACCAGCTATTTCCTTTTTATGTTATCACATACATAGAACATCTTGTTGAAGATGTAATTTCTGAGCAGGAGTTCAGTGATATGGTTGACAAATTCCTGTGGTGAGTAGCTGCAGAGCACCACCCTCTTATTATACTACCTCTTTCTGCTATCAGTGTGTCCTGTGTGCAGAATCTCCAGTGTATCTATGAAAAGCAGCTTCACTCTCGTCTCCCTGCCTCCTGCATGTAAGAGGCAACAGGGCTAAACCTATCAAAAGCAGGAGGCAGGTGGAGATAGACTGAAGCTGCATCACTTAGCATTCTCTGAGACTTTGAGTGAAGTTCTACCACGCTGATCACTACTTCCTTGAAGGTAGTATAGTGTGGTGGGACACCATACACTCTCTCTCTGCTAAACTAGAGGAATTATGGGAAAAGTAAGAGAAGAAAGCAGAAACTTAAATGGAACATTAACTAAAATGTACAAGATCCTGTGCATTAGTTTTTAATAATGGCCTATGCTGCACCACATAGGCAGAAAATCCCAGATTGCTTCTTTAAGAAGAGCATCTCCCCATTCTGTAAATAAATGGGTGCCCTAGGGATAAATGGAAACACAGAATTATAAACTCTAATGTAATGAAATCTACATAATGATGGAACAGCCCTGTTACCGTCTACACACACAAGGTGATGTGGGGCTCAGGCAGCAGCAATTTCTGAGATATATGTAATGAGACGGAGAACAATATTTAGTGTGAAAGATTATAGCTAAAAAGTTCCGTTAAATAGAGATAAAGTAGAAAAATTAGGCCAGGAGGACATTTCTGCAAGTTCAGCAAAGACAGAAAGTGACCTGGAGAAAAGGAAGAGAGTTCATAAACTGCAGAGAATTATGAGGAAAATATATGGGATAAACAGCAAAGCAATAAATAGATGGAATATATTACAGGGAAGAGGAGGAAAGGGGGAATCTTAATATCTCAGTGCACAAAAAGCAGAATTTGAGAATTTGTCACAAGCCGCAGCATATGCTTATTAGTGTAGGGGAGCAATTTTAACTGGCTGTATTTAAAGGGAGTCTATCACTGCCCCAGCTACTTTTATACTGCTCTCATTGTGCTATAGATGATGTTACCAGAATAAAAATCATACCTTTCTTAAGTTTCAGAGCCCCAGTAATGCAGAAAGAAAGAATTTTTATTCTTCATCAAATGAGGCTCTTTGAGCACAGGGGCAGATTTCTACTATTACCGAGCACTGCTACCTAATCACTAAACACACTCATTCTGCATCCAGCTCCTCCCCCTGGGCAGTGGGAGTTGATCCTCTCAGTGTAAGTTGATCCTCACAATGTACAGGGGGAGGGGCTGAATGCAGCATGGGTGTTTATTGATGGTGCAGCAGTGCTCAGTAATAGAATAAAACTCCTCCTGTGCTCCAAGAGATTCATTTGAATAAAGAATGAAAACACTTTTACTATGTATCCCTGGGGCTCTGAAACTTAAGAATAAAACAGATTTTTTTTATCCATCCCTGGGGCTCTGAAACTTAAGAAAGGTATTGTTTTTATTCTACATCTACGGGCACTATGGGAGCAGTTTAAAGTAGCTGGGGGCAGTGATAGACTTCCTTTAAAGAGTTTTCCAGGGACTATGTTTTACTCACTGTCCTTCTGGGTTCTTTATGTGTTAAGCATTGGGCTTCTGGGGTGGATCCAACACCAGGTCAAATGATTGGAACCAGCACCAGCTACCTCCACCTCCTCGCTTTTCTCTGTTTTCAATCATATTACATTGTATATGTGTCCTGGCAGACTCCAGCATTGCAATAGCAAAGCCAGCCCTTATATTCAGACAATACTATTGAACACAGTGAAGTAGAAACAAACTGCATGCTGGTTTTGATCACATGACACAGTTTCAGAACCAGCCCTGAAGACCAACGTTCAACACATAAAAACCATGGGTAATCATTAAGTAGAACTTATTTTTTGGAAAGCCCTTTTAAAAGCTGTTCTTCCAAAAAAACACCACAACATTGGCACCCAGGTTGTGTCTGGTATTGCAGTGTAGCAACATTTATTTCAAATAAAGCGATAAGAAACTTTGTAATATATTATATACCTGAACTACTCCCTCACACTGAAATCTGTACTGAATCTGTCTTGGTTTCCCAAGATGGACTGTTAACTCACTGGCGTTTCAAATTACATGTGTACATAGACTTCTATAGAGAGGGGAGGGAACAGAATCTCGTGAAAAGAGAAACAGACACAGGCAGATAGCCTTCAGCAGCTAATAGTGAGTTTCCTATCTCATCTGAAGCGCATTTTTACAATATTACTGTTCATTATTGCTGTATAATGTTGCTATGCTGCTCCTCAGTGAGCGAGAGAGAGAGTTAGGGAGCAGAATCTCTTTTTTTCTCCATGTATTGTATATGGGAGACATCATAGCAACTAGTCTATTCCCTCTAGCTCAGGGAAAACTGAAAATTAGAGATGTAGAGGGTAAAACAGCGTAATATATATATATATATATATATATATATATATATATATATATATCATATAGATGCAGGAATAATATTACGTCATGTGTACATAGGTGTTGCCATATTTTCAGCTCTACATCATACCTGAAAGATCTAAGTAGGTGCTAAGGACAAGGCATTGAGACAATGAGACACATAAGATTTCCATTGAATAGAATAGACGAATAGAATTTATGGGGAATATGGAAGACAATATGTATCTACAACAATAGAGCGTTTTCACTTTCACGCAATTAAAACGGTAAAGTTTCGGTGGCCATTGAGGTATTATGAAAAATTTCTCATAGTTTCTGGGGCATATTGAGAAATCGTTCACCTCACAGGTTGATATCTTATATGAGACTTTTAGCACGTCTTTATAGAAGTTCTCTCTGGTACTCCGTCTTTCATCCAAATGAAATGCAGGCTCATCAAGTTTCTGTGGTTCTCACCATCCCTAGAGGTTTGTCAGACAATTTACCTGAGGGTATGAGATGGAATTTTCACACAGACAACAGAGGTTTTGCTAGATGAATCCTGGTACTGAACAAGATGTGCACATCCTTAAGATGGTATTGTCTGCTCCGGGACAATTAGTACCCAGGCTTTACCCTCGCTGAATATTGACTTTTAACATGTGGTGAAACTCTGTATGAAATATCCAAAATGGACATTTTAATTGAATCTTTAACTGTTCCTAAACCAGTAAGTATAGCCTTCCACCCAACAATGGTAGAGTTATTAAGATTGGTATGAAGCTTCAAGAAAATAGATCATCTTCTAAGACAGGGACACTTAAGGGGAATATAGAAGGATATGAAGATCTTGCACCCCAAGGCAAAATCAGTATCGGATCCTATCTATATTGTATTGTTTATAGTACCGGTCTCCTCATATTCAGAAGAGACCTTCAGGGCCCAAATGCTTGGCTTAAGTGCTGGATTAATCTCTATAAGAGTTAAAGAATCAGACACAAGAAACCCAACAACCGGATCATTCCTTTCACTCAATCTGCCATCTGGAGAATATATGCACATTATATGTTTGGCTAGTCCACTGGGTATGGAGTCTAACCAACATTAGTCTAATGAGTATGGCCAACTTAAGACTTGATGCCTTACTAAATGAGGACTCATTGACAAATACCAGTTGGGAGTTTAGTTACGGAACTGAGAGCTGCAGTAGAATTGATTGGAACAAACCAGTGCTTAAATTCGGCCAGAACCTGCCAGTTTCCGGCATAATTGCAAAATGCTTCAGTATAAATGTGTCTGAAGCGGAATGTAAAAAACACAGCTACTTACCTTTCCTGACTCCGGAAGGCTTTGGGCCTACTTGGTGAAGTCCCAGATGTCATGTGGGCTGGGGCTTGCGACCTTATGCATCTTGATGCAAGTCCCTGCTCATGTGACGTCCCATTCGTCATTGAAGATGGCTGACATCTGTGGCGGGGGCGGGGGGGGGGGGGAATTGAAGCCATGGAGAGGTAAGTAGCAGTATTTTTTAAGTATAATAATTGTTCATGGGTGTCCACAGTGGGGCATAATACTGTGTGCAGGGGCCACTGTGGGGCAGCCATTATTCCCAAGTTATCTCTAAAAATTTTTCCCAGTTTATGCACTGGAGGAAACCATATAGAATATTACATATCACATGCATTAAATGCTCATGTATTTGATAGGGCATCACGCCAACTTAAATGAATAGGTGACCATTTACTATATGACCACATGTTGGAGCTACTCTTTGGAGTAACGATCCATTACGGCTAAAAGAGAAGGATCTCCTTTTTTTGGGTCAATATCCTCTAACTGTGCCAAATAGACATGGGTTGCTAATTCCTTTACAGTCTATAATGTAATGGTCGTAATAAGTGATAATCCATGTATTTATTATGGGGATATATTTCTTTTGTCTGAAGCTTCCTTGTCGTACTAGAGAAGAAGTATTACTGTACACACACTTTTATAATGCAAATAACAACACTAAACAATGCAATACGTGAGGCGGGTATATTTCATTACATAGAGATGTAGTCATCTGCCATATGGAAGATAAGTCCTGGTATGGTATCCGGTTTAATGATGCAATGCGCTCACTCAGAACCCCAGAAATCACTCAAAACACAGCTAAAGGTATTTGGTGGCAATTATTAACTCATTAATAGCACTAACAGACCTTTTTTGTAAAATGATTTTTTTGCCCGGAAAACCCCTTTAAGTACCCTTCCCAATCTCTCCATGACTCAGCAAAGGCCATAGTGGTTCCTGAAGTCCACAACGTTGTGCTTGCTCCTATTCCATGTTTCAGTGACCCAGCTTCTCTAGGACACACTTTCTTCTGCTGGTCTATGACTTATGACTATACTCTGCATCCCTTGACTGTCTGGCTGGGATTCCTGCCGGCTGCCTTGGTTCTGTAACTTGGTGTCTTCAGTACTCCGTGCCAGCTGTTGCTATTTGACACTACTCTAAGGGTAGTAATCTCAGGATTCACTTTGGCAAAGGTAGTTCCCTCTGACAGGGGTTAGGGATGAAGAGCTCATAATCCTTTAGACTTCACTTGTTTAGCCCTAGCCAAATCCTTTTGTTACCCAATAGAACCGCATCTCCTTCTGGCATTGTGACACTCATAAGGTATATGCTTGAAAAAAAACTTGTTCATTCATTCATATTTGCTCAAAATCTTAAAGGGGTGCTCCACAAATAATATTGTTTATACTTAAATCCAGCCCATAATTCTATAGAAGCCTTGCCCTGCAGTGCGCAAGAGATTAATTTCAAAATCCTCACACGTTGGTACAGGTGCCCAGACCTCTTCCATCGGATCTTCCCGACTGTCTCCGATAGGTGTTGGCGCTGTGGTTCCGAGAGGGGCGCTATGCTCCACATTTGGTGGGAGTGCGATGTCATTCAACCCTTCTGGGACACAGTTTTCACCCTGTACTCCAAGGTATGTGACCGTTCTATCACCTCGTCGCCTCAGGTGGCCCTCCTCTCAGTTCTTCCTGGCAAGATCTCTGAGATCAAAAAGGACCTTTTGCGACATTTCCTCTCGGCTGCCAGGGCTGTCATTCCTAGACATTGGCGCAGTGCGGTCCCGCCTACTATGCTTGAATTTCTGCAGTTGCTTCTTCTTATCAGGAGAATGGAGGCCCTGGTTGCGGAGGACTCTCCGGTCCCCTCCAGGTTTGATAGCATCTGGCGGCCCTGAGTTATGTTCCAATACTCCTCCGAGTTCTCTTCCTCCTTCTCATGACTTTGCTTGTCTGGTCCTCCTTCTAGCCTCCTCTCCTTCCCCTTTTATTTCTCCTGTCCTAGTCTCTCCGTATGTGGTGTCCTCGTGTCCCCCCCTCGGATTGTTTGTCCCCTGTTGTTCTTCTTTGCCTATTAGGGTTTTCCCTGGTAGTTATTGTGTACCATTCCATATTCGCTTTGTCTGATGTCAAGGTTTTTTACTTGTTTTCCTTTGCAATGTGATTGGCTGATCGGGTATTCCCCGACTGGCTTTTGTTTATGGGAGGCCTGCGAGCCTCGTCCTTATTGTCGTTTCCTTATTCCTGTTTCCCCCTTCCCCTGTATTTGAAAAATCTTTAATAAACATTGATTAACCATCATTCTATAGAAACAAAAAGTGGTTGAAAATTTTTTGCTGCAGCCCGCTACATGGGGCCTAAGGGTGTATTCACACTATGGATACGGTGACTGATTCTGAACGTTAAAACACGTTCAGAATCAGCGCGTATAAAACAGATCCCATTCATTTCAATGGGGAGCCGGCATACGAGCGTTCCCTATTGAAATGAATGGGCTGCTTTTTACTCTACGAGCGCTCCCATTGAAGTGAGCGCTCGCCATGTGAAGCGGCCCAGCGCTCAGCTCAGTCCGAGCCGTACACGCGAGCGCTTCCCATTCACTTCAATGGGAGCGCTCGTAGAGTAAAAACCAGCCCATTTATTTCAATGTGGAGCGTTTGTATGCTGGCTCCCATTGAAATGAATGGGAACTGCTTTATACGCGCTGATTCTGACCGTGTTTTAACGTTCAGAATCAGTCAGCGTATCCGTAGTGTGAATGCACCCTTAGCCTAAAACAGTGATTCCAGGGAGTTGTAACTCCGCTCCCATTACTTGACTAGGAACAAACTGCACATAATCCTTTTCAGGAGCAACAGATCTATACAAGGTCCGGGCAGTGGCGGATCCAGGGTTTGCGGGGCCCTGGGCAATTGACTTTGGCGGGGCCCTACGCGCAGCGCGCCGCAGCAAATTAGGCCCCACCCACTTTTATGTTGACTCCGCCCATTCTCATTAATTTTTCATGTGATTCCACACAGTATAATCCTCCTACAGTCACCCGTAAATTATATGTCCCCCCTCCATCTCTCCCCATTTTCATATACACCCTTCATCTACCCCTAGTTTCATGTCCCCCCCTCTATCTCTGTCCCCAGTTTCATGTCTCCCCCTCCATCTCTGTCCCCAGTTTCATCACGTTCTCCCCCTTCATCTGCCCACAGTTTAATGTCCCCCGTCTCTGCCCCAGTGTCATGCTGTTCCCCCCTCCCCTTCATTTGCCCCCCAGTTTCTTTGGGCCCCCTCCATCTCTGTCCCCAGTTTCATGCCGTTCTCTCCCCACCCCCTTCATCTTCCCCAGTGTCATGCCATTCCCTCCCTCCCCTTCATTTGCCCCCCAGTTTCATGGGCCCCCTTCATTATGTTCCAGTTTAATATTTAATACAAAACAAACACTTACACTCACCTTCTATCACTCACCTTCCATCGTTCCCCCGACGCTCCTCTCTCTCACTCCAGTCACATACGCGATGCAGGAGCTGTGACAGCTCAGCTCCTGCTTAGCTGCGGCCCGGCTTGCCTGTGTAAGCGTGATGTGATGACGTCATCGCGCCTACACACGCAAGCCGGGCCGGAGCTTTAAAGCAGGAGCTGAGCTGACAGCTCCTGCTTTAATCACGTATGTATTCAGCTCATCGGCGGATGGACGCCGATGAGCTGAAATCATGACAGGCAAGTGCCGGGGGCCCCCAGAGGCTAAGCGCGGGGCCCCGGGCGGTTGCCCGGCTCGCCCAGCCCTGGATCTGCCCCTGGGTCCGGGTGTCGGACACTTGCAGATCAATGGGATAGGTCATCAGTTTGAAAAATCCATTTGGGACCAGAAAACTCCTTGAGGCTAAGGCCCTACGGGACGCCCTGCAGCAATAAAGCTTTGCGGGAAAAAACGCGGTGGGAAGGCATCGTGGTTCTTCCTGCAGCGCTTTAAACAGAAAGTTCACAGTGTTGCGGTTTTGGAAATCATGGTGTATCCATACCGTGGTTTTTACTGCAAAGTAGGCGTGGAATTCACTAGAATCCCATCCACTTTGTCCTTACTGTAAAATACAACGTTTCTGCCATGAGCAAATCGCGGCCTTTCCGGCCTGTGAGGCCCCGGCCTTAGGCTAAGGCCCTACGGGACATCCTGCAGCAATAAAGTGCTACGGTAAAAAACACAGCGGCAACGCATCGCAATTCTTCCCACAGCGCTTTAGACAGAAAGGTCGAGGAGTTTTCCTCCACGGACTTTCTGTTACAATCATATCTATGGTGAAACCACCGGTGTAGATATAATGGACATGATGCGATTTTCAAAACTGCATCGTTGTTTGAATTCGCTGCATGTCCGCACCGCGGTTTTTTACCGCAAAGTGGGCATGGGATTTGCAAGAATTCCATCCACTTTGCAGTTACTGTAAAACGCCACGATTTTTCCTGCGGAGTCACAGTGTTTCTGACCTGTGGGGCCCAGGCCTCAGGCAACAGCCCCACATTGCAGCTTTTTTTGTTGCAGATTTGATGCATAAGGTAGAAGTAGAAGAACCTCCTATATGTTTTCCATTCCTTTAGTGGCCATTCTTGGCTTTAACTCAAAAAACTGCAGCACAACCTGCAGCAAAAGCTGCGTTTCCATAACGCGAGGCCTCAGCCTCATGTTGCGGAAACGTAGCTTTTTTTGTTGCAGATTTTGTTGCGTTTTTTGAGTTAAAGCCAGGAGTGGATTGAGCAGAAGGGAGACGTATAAAGTGTTGCCAAGTTCGGAGCCAAAGAAACGCCTATTAGACAAATGCTTTTAGATAGTCAGCCACACAATGGCGCGGCCCCTGGAGAGTTACAACGTATAAAACTGACAGTAATTTCAAGCAGAAATGTAATGAATGAAATGTACAATAGACATTAATGGCGAGACATAATATCCTCAGATGATCGGCTCTTACATTCCGCTAAGTAAAGTTAATTATTTTGGGACAGAGCCTCAGATGTAAGACAAGGCATCTGCAGGTAATCTTATTAAATAAATTATTTGTGAAATCATGATGCACAGCGTGGAACAACACAGATCTATCACTGCGTCCTTCACACCCTGCTGGGGCCGCATTCATCCTGTGAGTTCAGTTATGCAGATCTCTAAGATCTGTCCAAAAATATTAAAGATTTGGGAAATTGCTTCTCCATCTGTCACAGATAGCTATGATCAGAACATAGTTAATGACTTGGTGGTAGGAGCTTGTGAAGAGCTTTCATGTGTAATAATACCTGGAAGTAAAAGGGAATTTGCAATTGTGTGGAACTAGGTACAACTATGACCTAAGGCCGGTTTCACATGGCTGAGTAACGCGTGTGTGTGTAGGCCAGATTTACTGTGCCTAACCCCGTTCAGCTAAGCTGTGTGTGGACCTGTAAATCCAGGCAAAATCCCAAAGCCCGAACTCAGCCATGTGAAACCGGCCTAAAGGTCGGGACAGACAAAATGCAAAGTGAAAGAAGAAAAGAGAACTCTAACTCCCATCAATATTTGGTGTGACTTTTGACCTGGAAGTGATGATAAGACCCCCACAGAGCCCTGATCTAAACATCGTCCAGTCTGTCTTGGATGACATGAAGAGACAGACGGATTGGAGAAAGTCCACATCTACAGAAGATCTGGGCTTAGTTCTCCAAGATGGCGGGAACAACCTCCCTGCCGAGTTCTGCCAAAAACTGTCTGCAAGTACCGAGAAAAACCAATAAAAGGTAGAGCTCACTCCAAATATTGATGGGATTTACATCTTTTCTTTATTCATGTTAACTGACAAAATTCCCATATTAACCATCCTATTTTTTATTTTTTATTTTTATTTTTTTAAATGTAGATTGTGAGCCCCATATAGGGATCACATTGTACATTTTTTTTCCTATGAGTATGTCTTTGTAGAATGGGAGGAAATCCACACAAACACGGGGAGAACATACAAACTCCTTGCAGATGTTGTTCCTGGTGGGATTCGAATCTCGGACTCCAGCACTGTAAGGCTGCAGTACTAATCACTGAGCCACCGTGTTGCCCCAACCAACCAATTTTTTAAAGCATTTTTTTGCAGTATTTTTACCTAAAACTTTCAAGTTTCAACAATCAAGTTCCAAGTATTTTTTTTTAGTCCTTTTGCATGAAACAACATATCACTCTGCTCGGCTCCTCCTGTTGGGATTCTGGTAGATTGAACATTTTCAGGGTGACAGGTTCCCTTTAAGATAGAATATATAAAAATAATCCAGCGCTGCAGTCTTGGGTGCCAGGACCAGACACAAATTTGCATACATGTTAGCTAAACTGGTCAGATCCAACAGTTCAGTATCAGCTTAACACGGACCTTGAGTGGCCATATGGCAGCTGTTTTTCAGCCAAAATTTGGAGGCACAAGCACCAGCCTCAGGACAATCTGACAATGCCAACATCTAAATAGCTTGGTGGAAAATGGGCCCAGCCTCCCGCTTCTGTCACTAGCTCCAAAATTGTGGTTATTAGCAACTTTTTTCCATCTTCGACAAGTCTTTGAGAGCAGCTGGTGCTGAATATGGCAGATATAATATAGATATTTGTTCCACCATATTCTACATTATGGCTTTAAATTGAGTCTGTAGGGACCTTGCACAGAAAAAAAACACTAACATCTCTGGATAGGTCAGATAAAACTAGTCCAAACATATGGCAGAAGAAAGTAAGAAAATAAACTTTAAAGGGGTTGTTCAGTTTCAGCAAATGTTATGGTTAGTCCAATGAAAAGTTGTACAATTTTCCAATATATTTTCTGTATTAATTTCTCACAGATTTCTAGATCTCTGCTTGTTGTTACTCATTGTTTACTTTCAGTAGATAAGGATCAGTCCATAGTCATGTGATATACAGTCCATGGTTATGTGATATACAGTCCATGGTCATGTGATATACAGTCCATGGTCATGTGATGTACAGTCCATGGTCATGTCATATATAGTCCATGGTCATGTGATATACAGTCCCTGGTCATTAGATGGACACACAGGTGCACAGCTAGTTATCAGGCAGATGTCTGATTACTGTGCTGTGACTGTAACGAGCTTTGCACCTGGGTGTCCATCACATGACCATGGACAGCATATCACATGACCATGGACTGTATATTACATGACCATAGACAGCATATCACATGACCAGTGCCAACAGTCTCCCTATAGATATAATGGAAGCAGAAAGTTTCCATATACGGCAAGCTCTGCTCATGCCGTCCCGTACACACCAGCACTTCCCATTCACTTCAATGGGAGTGCTCGCAGTGAAAGAAGCAGCCCATTCATTTCTATGGGGAGCGCTTGCATGCCGGCTCCCATAGAAATGAATAGGAAGTGTACGGCAGCCCTGCTGTAATGCCGGCGTGTACGGCTGTGATACACGCTGGCGTTACTCCATGTGAATGCACCCTTACTCCGATTTACCCAAAATATTCCATTGTGAAAATCAATTTTAAGAAAAAGAGAAATCCATCCTCCTTTCTAATTCTCTTTGCGGAGACAGAGCATATGTTTTCTGCCTGTTCCATAATTGTCATATTTTCTTTGAGCTAAAATCTTGTTGATTCCTCAAGTCCTTAAACCCTATATGGAGGTGAATTGCAGTGTTTGTTTGCAGCATAACAGCTTGTGTTAGCAGGGGAAGACAATTAAATACTGGTAAAGATAAAAAATGACTTATGCTCCTCCAAAGATGTGCTAGCAATTGGTATGCATCCTTGAACATCGCGAGTAAAACATACAACATTCAGGACTTGACGGCTGGATAATATTATGATCTTTACCCATTACCGGTGCAGCTTCTGTTTATCTTACTGCTAGTAAGCTGTAATGACAATGGAAATAGAGTCGGAGTCTGACCCCATATTCCTATTTTACGCCATTTTCGTGATTGCAGTTGACAGTCTTGGTAGATAGTGCAGTTATATAGACTGACGTCTATAGCTCTTACCCGGAGTTCCTTATATCCATGCTTGTAATGCCAATTGTTAAAGGAAAAGCTTAAGAATTTTCAAAGATGTTTCTATTAATGAGCGATCCTTGGATAGTATGTCAATATTAGATTGATGAGGGACCTGACTCTTAACACCCCACCGATCACTTGTTACCTCTTCTTAATACATTGACACCATCAAGTCTAAGCTATAAACCTATAATGTTGATTCAGAGGAAGGCAAAACCTCTCTACATGAAGTGAATACCAATTAAAAATTCCCAACTCCAAATATGGCAACTTGGATTGCATGCCTGGACGAATGTCCCATCCCATAATACTAGTTCCTAAATTTATGATATTTTTACTTCAAGAAAATCATCCAGTCCCTAATTTGTACAAGTTATCAACCATCGCAACAACCAGTAAGTTCTATAGTTGTAAAGAAACCTTTCTTCCTCTAGATATAGAAGATGCCCCCTTGTCACAGTTACGGGTCTTAGTATAAAAAAAATCATTAGAAAGATCCTTGTACTGTCTATATATATATACATTGTATTTAGATCACCCCTAAGTCACTTGTTCCAAACTAAGTAACCCCAAGTTTGATAACCTGTCTATACTCAAATCCACCCATCCCCTTATTACCTTTGTTGCCCTCCTCTGCACACCCTTCTAGTTCAGCTATGTCTTTCCTAAATACAGGTGCCCAAAATTGTGCCCAGTGTTCCATATGTGGTTTGACAAAAAATTTGCAGAGAAGCAAAACTGTACCCTTGTTGTGAACATCTACTCCCCTCTTTGTGCACCCAATGACTATATGGGCTCATGTTTCCTGCTTCCTAAATCCCTCCTTAATACTGCATTATCCTTCTATGTGCTGACTACTTTACTGATGATCCGTAAATATTTGGATTCTACTCTTCAAACCCTTCAGAAGTTCAATCATAAAAATATTAAAAAGAAGACCCAGTATGGACCCCTATGGCACCCCACTGGTGACTGTGACCCAATCCAACTATGTACCTCTAATAACCACCCTATTTCCTACCAATAAGTGAGTTGTTAACTCAGGTGTAGTGTTGAGCAAATAGTATTTGTCGAATACCTCGCTCCCATAGGAATGCGTGATAGTGGCTGACAAATATTCACTTGCCTTGGTGTTCGGCCGCTTACACGCATTCCTATGGGAGCGAGGTATTCGACGAATACTAGTCGCTCAACACTACTCAGGTGTATATATTTCACTCTACTTCTAGTATTCTAATTTTATGTACCTACCTTTTACATGGTACCTTATATAGGCCTTCAAAAGGCCTAGGCCTAGGTATAGGCCTTCAAAAATTTCAGATGCACCACATCTACAACGTGTCCAGCCAAGTTTTTTCTTCCTCATAGAGGCTGATCAGATTTGACTGGACCAATCCCTCATGAACTCATGCTGACCACCAAACCTGTTTGGATCTGAAGTCCACCAATTGATGGTCTATCCTATATAAAAGTCCTTGAATACCTCTTTAATTTTCTATGCCTCTATAAGGACAGAGGTGGCGATAAATTACATACATGATGATGTATGTTTGGGGTATTACCTTGATCTCAAATTGTGGGGCTCCATTTTTGTCTAGAGGCTCTGTCAGTACAGCATGTAGCACTATTCTTCCCATCAAACCGACACACACCATGATAGGACCCAATGGACCAATGGTCAAATGGATCTGTCAGGAACTGTTGGTGTCAGTGTTATGACATATCCATCACTCCATTGTTTTTGTTTTTCCACGTCTATGACAGTAAAGGAAAAACTTAAACTTGGCAGAAGGGTGAACCTTAAGAAAATCTCCTGCATGGCCCATTGCTTGTTGAGGACCTACTTGGCAGCATGAAGAAGTTTCCAAGTAAACTTATTTATTGACTTACTCATGGGCTTGATATAGTTGAATGCAATGAATGATGCCAAGATAATCTCTCCCATTTAATATGCATGAGCACTGCCGTGTCCAATTCTGTCAGCCGAGAAGACTGATGGCTTGTAGAATATTTAGTAATGTTACATTTAATCAATCAGTAATATATTAGGGATGTAATTATGGGAACGTCTGATCCAACAGCGTCTGATAATATGAGAATGGGTTGTGAGCTGACATTGTCAAGAAAACGCATGATGAATATTCCTTTAAGTGTGGTAAGATTTTATTTTGCCAACATAGACGTTGTCCGGGCCTTTTTTATTGATGACCTTTCCTTAGGACACAAGGTCACAAAGGAATTCCCATCCCGATTAAGCAAAGCTGAGATCCTCCTCATAAAAGGGGCTCTGGAGGACATTTGGCACAGGCATGTATTACATTGTAGTGTTGTTTTATGCTGTATTGCTCATAGAGAGATATACTTCTCCAAAAATAACTATTGATTGGTCCCCTAGCCCAGCAATGGGGTCCTGTAGGTCAATGTTGGGATAAGGTACCTACTAGGGTTGAGCCGATCTTGAAATTTCAAGATCGATTTTAAAATCCGATTTCCGATCATTTTCCAGCCGATCTCGATCCTGATCGCGATCGTGAAATTTGCTCGATCGATGATCGAAATCCGATCCTTTCCGAACCCGATCCTCAACCCTAGTCAATGCTTCTCTATGGGAAAAGTCACTTTTAGGGTTGAGCCGATCTTGAGATTTCAGGATCGATTTTAAAATCCGATTTCCAATCATTTTCCAGCCGATCTCGATCCTGATCGCGATCGTGAAATTTGCTCGATCCCCGATCGAAATCCGATCCTTTCCAAACCCGATCCTCAACCCTAGTCAATGCTTCTCTATGGGAAAAGTCACTTTTAGGGTTGAGCCGATCTTGAGATAACCTACGATCTCGATCCCGCTGGAAAAGATCGGGTCGGAATTCCGATCTCGATTGTGAAATTTACTCGATCGCCGATCAAAATCCGATCTTTTCCGATCCCGATCATTCAACCCTAGTACCTACTAAATGAAAGTTGGGTGTTCTAATGGAAAAAGTTCTAGTCGACAACTTGGACCCTACTATCACTAGAAATAATGTGGTCCCAATATGGCTCCCCTGTTCCCCCCTAACTACATGACCACAATTAGGAAGAGTTTGAATACATGGTGGAGATTCATGTGTCTGGTTCCCAACTCGAAAAATTTGGCTCAGGAGATCCACTGGATCGGTGATAAATATTTTTGGCCAGAATACCCCTATACTAACCCCGAATAACTTTTTTTGGCACTTATTATTCATTTTTAAATACCGCCTTTCCAACAAGCCCCACCCATTTGTTGATAAACCCCACCCACTTGTCTGACAAGGTGTCTAAATCACTTAATAAATGAGGTATGCTAAAGTTTCTAGCCCAAATTTTACCAGAATTATGGTGCAATCTCATTACATATTTTAAGAGTCTTATTGCTGGTCACATGACCCAGCTAAGGACCAGAAGAGAGTGGATAACTCACAAGGTACAGCCACTAATCAGTAAATTACCTTCGCTACCATTTACATCACGTCCCCTTCTAACAAGCCAGAGAATATAAATTTTTGTGAAAGTGCTACTTAAAATTCATGGGGCTGTTTTCCGTAAAAACTTTTACTATAGCAACAAAAATATCAGACTAATAAAACCTTATTCCTTATGGCACAAAAATTGCTCGACTTGCATGCTCTATGTACGAAGGCCTGAAATAACCGGGGAAAGAAAGTTACTTAATAAGAAACCTTAGCCCGGCGCTGATTATGGAGGACGCGGTGGTGACATGGATGCTCCGAGAAGACAGTAATTAGTAAATATTAAAGTAATATGCTAATGAGAGCAAGTACAGCATTGTAAACAAAGGATTAGGCAGAAAAAACAAATAGTGAAGACAGTGAGGCAGGAGAAATAACAAAATTACAATGCTATATGCGTCTGTTACTCAGAAAGCCGAAGTTAATTGTGCATCATCTATTCCTGACAGTGAAGAATGAGAATGCTTTGTAAACAGTCATACAATTAAAGAGGAAGAATTACTCAAACATCTTTTCATTTTCCTTCCTAATCTCAGACCAGCAGTGGAAAGATCCCTCCATTGTGAGACTTCCTGCAAGTATCAAGAATAATGAACCCTGTTCGTCCAACATTGATACCCAAACTACTTTACTTGGTGTCAATGGGTTGTTGTTTGGGTGCTCTTTGGTTGTATATTTAGATATTGAAGAGGGTTTCCACTTACGTAAGCTGAATGCTAGTACTTAACTCTCTGCATGGTCTTGAAACATCTCAATGCTGAGTGAATAAAGTAATAGTCCATGCCATTATCATTGCCGACCAAGAGTACTACAACATTCTTCTGTGTGGGCTCTCATCGAACTCTCTTGCAACCCTACAATATAACCTCAACTCCGGTACCTTATTCTATATCTTTATCCTTCTGGCCAGGCTGGTCCACATGGGAGCAGCTGAATGGCTCAGGTGAGCTAGAAGGTTCTTATCCACCCAACCTCTTCAAGAGTGGGCATGGCACAGTACAGTCGCGGCACTACAAACAGATAGGCAGTGTATAGCATCTCAGCCAACCCATAGCATATAATAAACTGGGTAGAATATTTAATCAACTCCCCAGTTTATTATATATAGAAGCACTGGGTGGCTGAGATGGCATCTAGGCACGAAACAAGTTGACCACTGTCCAAGCTCCTAGGCTCTGTCTCCTTACCGTCACTGGCCCCCATTACCAATCATCTTGCTCACAAAGCTAAGAGGACCCTATTCTAAGGCAAGGGCTAGGTCGCAGGCTAATACTGAAAGAAATGAGAGGTGGGTAATATTTCCATTTATCTGTATAGTGGTCCTCCTGAATAAATTCCACTGGTGGGCCCTAGGATCCCCAGTCTGACACTACCTATGCCAATCCATAAATTAAGCATAGAGTAATATTAACTTATTCTTGTAAGAGAAAATACTGTTTAGAATTAATTTATTGAGTCTTCAAGTTTCTGTGTACAAGACTGGAAGTAAGAGCGATTAGATAAAATGAACTAATGAACTAATTAACTACCTCCAATGTTGTATACAGAAAACCCAATGACTCAAGAAATTCATTATAAACAGCATCTTCTCCTACAAGAGGATTCTGATATTTCTCAATGTTGAAATGGTCTAGCAACCAGACCACTGCGGGACCACATATGTCAATTACTACCATACCCCACAACCGGCCCCCTCCATACATCTGTGTCCTAACTTCCCGTTACCTCCCCCCATACAATCTCCAGAATTCAGGCACTCCCATTTGCCAGAATTGTAATCTATACCAGTCAGAGATAAGCATTGATTTCAGATATAACTCAGTTTTCTGGCATGAGTTATGGTAAATGTGTCTGGCCAAGGTGTCCGCACCTGCTTGGTCTCTGCCTTGCCCACTTTCATTAAAAATGCCAAGCTGGGTACACTTTGTGGGAATTACATTGTGCATATTGGTGCAAGAAACCATCTACATCAGAAACCTGGTAAAGATCAGTCAATCAATTCCACCCAATGCATATATTGCACACCATTTACATTTGGTTGTCAAACCACAACTACGGTTTATTGTCGACATAGTCCAGTTGCAAACTCATGAGGGTTGGCGTTGCGTAGTGTGTTAAGTCTACTGATATGTGTAGACTGCGTTTCCTGCAAAATACTCTGCCGAGATTTTCGCCTGCAGAACCCGAGGCACTTTCTGATTTTCTGCCACGGTTTCCATTGTGGTTTTGCATGCGCTAATAAACCAGATCCAAAAGATAGAAAATGCTCTATGAGCATATCCTTAGGCTGGCCATACACTTCAGATAACTGCTAGTTGAATACTCATTCATCTTCTCCTCTTGGCTCCCTCATATGCATGCATCCTTGGGGAAGCTCAGAAAATGTGTTTTGAGTTTGAAGACACCAACTTATCTCTCCTTGGAAAGAAAGTATCAGACATAATGCAATCCAAGTGTCTGAGTCTTCTTTCCCCTAACATCTGGGCAAAGATTGAGACATTCCCATCCCTAATGTATATGTTCACCTATAGACTCTATTCATATTGGAGTCATAACTTCTGTTTGTAGATGACCTATGACCAATAGGATGATTCCGTCATGAATCTTTCTCCCCATATTGATGTTTTCAAGTCAATGTTTACACCCTCAAACAAGTCCATACACATTCACAACATATGATGTCACCACATCTTCTAATGAATGTGAGCAACACAACCAGTTATATTCTCATTACTTTATGGTATGGTTTCAGATTAATCTGGGATCATCGACACCTGCAATATTTTTCTATTTGCCAAAAAGTGCTCGTAGATGTCATGGTGGCTCGGAGTTTGATAAGGACATTGCTTCTACCTTGTCTTGCAGAGCTGGACACACTTTAAATGATGGCCCTAAGGCAAAGCTTTATCACGCCGAAGAGCAATGAGCCAGACAAACCTGGATGAGTGGAACGACAGAAGAAAAACCGCCGCTACACAGGTATGCAATCTGTACAAGTATCCATAAAATGGTCCAAGGGCTGCACCACGTGAGAAAACCACATTGAAGATGAAAATGGCAAGGACATTGTGAGAAGATCAATGAAGGTCGCTGCTGACAAGCTACGCGATGAAAAAATTAGACACAATCACTTCACCCGCCAAAGTAAAGCGGTAGAAACTTGAGATATTAAATCAAGAACAGGCTTGTAAAATCGCTAAAAGAGTGAAGAGCATTGGGGAAGTAATGTAGACGGTTGACCCAAGGACAGCGGATCCACTCAGTAGGGTAGAGCGCTGTCATCTAGCAATTTAATCATGAATACTTTATTTCCAGCAAGTTCTGATAAATGAACAGTCTGCCAAATAAATCATTTCATTCCCACTGCAGTTTTGTTAGATCCTGAAGCATATGTGGCGGTTTAATTAATACTAGAACGGAATAGGTGCCGGAGCTGCCGCGATAATTAGGGAGCCGGCGCCAAACATTGTTTGATCAGGAACGGGGGTTATGTATTTCAACATTTACCAACATTTTGAGAAATATTGTCACATAAATAGCGGTCTATTCTGCAGCTACTGTTGTGAAGATATTAGGTTCGGGGAAATATCTTTAGCTCTCGGTTCTTTCAAAATCTGAACTTTAATAACACACTTCCAATAAGGCTGCTGAGATGCCAGATACAATATTCTCACACCTGGTGCTTCACTGGTGGTCTGAAGATCTGACATTGCTATTTGTATGTTTCTGAAGGTATGTGATTACGTGGCCCCGTTGAAGTGGAATGAAGTGTACTGAACAATGTGACTGTGAATGGAAAGCTTTAAAATAAAGCGACAAAAAGATCCCGAAATTCTAAGAATCCCTGATTCTATAACCTCCAGGGTTCTTGGACTGGTCAACATGGTCATAGAACATTGAATCAATTCTAATAGGGTGGAAATGTGCTACCAAAATAACAAAGGTTCTTCATCGAGCCCAGACCTGGACACAATAATGGGCCACTAAACCAATAGGGACACAAAGGTCCAGTAGAAGACATTCCCATTTGGAGCTGGTACTGATCTGAATTGTATGTATTTAAATAGGGTTGGACTGTCCTACCAAAGTAGCAAAGATCTTAGATGAGGTTGGAAGAAGACACAAGTCCATCACAGCAAACCTACAGTGTTGATCCAAAGGAGCACAAGTAACCCCATGAGGTTGATGCCAACTGCCCCATGTTGGGGGTTGGGGGGAATCCTTCCAAACTCAAATATGTCAATCAATATAAAAGCTGGATCATCTTGTCATTTCCAAAATATCTAATACCCATAATCTGTAATATTTTTCCTTACAGGCCCTTTTTGTACAATGAATTCACCAATGAGTTCCTTACAGTAATGAATCCCTGTCTATGATGTTGGGGAAATGTTCTTTCCTCTAGGCATAGGGGATGTCCCCTTGTCACCGTCATAGGCCTAGGTGTAAAAAGTTCACTGGAAGGGTCTTTATACTGTCCCTTCATGTATTTGTACATCAGTGCTCCTTTGGTCAGTCCATGCCCATCACAGAAATTTGCCACTAACACAATAGGGATCCAAGTTCCAGAAGAACACGACTTCATTTGGAGATGACTTTGGAGACAACTATTTCCCGCTAAGGTCTATATCTTATGGGATGATAAAGAACTTACTGAGAATATATTTTGTGTGTGTACAATGACAACAGAGACCGTTACGCATCGACTACGCATAATCATTCTTAAGAACTTTAGCTGGATTCAGTGTTGGACTAAGGTTACCCCAGAATTACTTCCTTTGGGGTCAAGAGAACCTTAGTCCAACACTAAATCCAGCTGTAATAATATCACAGTTTATAGTTACTAGATTACCGGAGATGGGATTTAGAGTATTCTGAATGTTTTTTGGAATTGGGAAGCAATTTTTTTTAACCTAAAATAAGGAAAATTGACTTCTACTTCATGTTTTCTTCCCTTCCCTTGGATCAACACTGGAGGATTATTGGCCGGATTGCAAGGACGTATCTTATTTTAAGCCTTACGAGCAGTCTTACTGTGTTACCTTGATTTTAAGTACTTTGCCAACAATTTTCTCTATTGCAGTACTCCGAGGAAGTCTCCTTTAAGACACTAACATGGAAACAAAAGATAAATTTCACATCAATGTGTTGCCTTTCAGTGAGAGCCATGCTGCGGTCACGATGATGACTGGACCTTTAGAAATATAGGGCATATAATCAATCTTGCTTTTCAAAGTCCACGGGAGACCAATCACTGCCATCTTGTATAGAAAATTAGCTATGCCTAAGTACATACACAAATCTAGAAGCAGATTTTTTACTATTCTGTGACTGAAGACTGTTCGACACAGATAAGGATAACTAGTAAGCTGTAAATGAGAAATAATATCCCTTGAATGGCTACTTTAGGTCTAAATCACACTATTCTTTTGTAATTCAATTTTGCTTTCTTCTTCTGAGACCTTAAGTGAATTTACATCTTTTATCATCATAGCATTTGTTTGTTAAAGAGACGCTAAACAAAGACAACGCACAAAAACATCCCCGCACTTACTCTTCTGATTTTCTTTTTTTTTTTTTTTTAATGTAGATTATGAGCCCCACATGGAGCTCACAATGTACATTTTTCCCTATCAGTATGTCTTTGGAATATGGGATGGAAATCCATGCAAACACGGGGAGAACATACAATGCAGATGGTTTTCTGCCCTTGGCGGGATTTGAACACCAGGACTCCAGCGCTGCAAGGCTGCAGTGCTAACCACTGAGCCACCGTGTGGCCCCTACTCTTCTGATTTTCCTCCGTACTAGTTTGTCTCAAAGTAACAACTAAAAATCTATAACAAAATCACCTCTATGCGCCCCAAAAGATAAGTCAAGTCCCCATTTTTATCTTTATTGCCATGTGACAAGCTGCTAGGTAATTGGCTGTGTCCCGCCTCCAGTAAGACAAAAGATTAATAAGCCCCACCCTTTTGTAACGCCACCTGTCAACTGAAGATCAGCAGGAGATTGACACCTTTGTCCACTGTGTGATTTCTATAAGAATGTTTGTCATATCTCGCTTAGTTTTATTATTTATTTTGAGGTTTAGAGCTCCTTTAATATAGTATCTCTCTATAGTAGTATGGAGTAGTATATAGTAGTAATAGTGATCCTTTGTGGGGATGACTGTCAACTGTCCCTGCACATCTTGAAGACTCCTCGACTTCCAGAAGACCAGGCACATCTTCCGATCCTTGTAGAATTCTCCTGCATCCCCCGGGCTAGCAGTCATTTTGTATGTGACTTGGGCACTTCATATTCAAAAAGGGGGCATGACCAGAGTCCACAAAGGGGGAATTGCACAAACCATTCTCTCAGTCTAATGCAGGCATGTTGTATAAGGGCCAAGACATGCTAACTAACGATGAGCGAGTAGTACTCAATCGAGTAGGTATTCGATCGAATACTCGATCGAGTACCACTCACTGTTCGAATGTAAAAGTTCGATGCAGAACCAGCATTGATTGGCCGAATGCTATACAGTTGGCCAATCAAAGCTGGTTCTTCTCCTACCTTTAGAAGTCTTCTCCTTGCAGCTTCCCCGCGGCGTCTTCTGGCTCTTCATTCACTCTGGCAGGCATCGGGCCTGGGCAGAGCCGACTGCGCATGTCCGCTTGTAGTGCGGGCATGCGCAGTCGGCTCTGCCCAGGCCCGATGCCTGGCAGAGTGAATGAAGAGCCGGAAGACGCCGTGGGGACGCTGCAAGGAAAAGACTTCTTGGAGGATCCAGCCCGACCCTCACTCATGGACTTGGTAAGTATAATTTGAACGAACGTTGCCTACCCCTGAAACGAGCATTTTCCCCCCATAGACTATAATAGGGTTCGATATTCGATTCGAGTAGTTGAATATTGAGGGGCTACTCAAAACAAATATTGAACCTCGAACATTTTACTGTTCGCTCAACTCTACTGATCTACATTAAAGGGGTTGTCTAGGATATACAGTTTTGATGAAGGAGGCCTGCCCCCAGTGCTCTTGTGTCTTCTACCACGTTTCGGTCCTACTACTCCTGGGATCGTCTTCCAGGTAGAGGTCCTTGCAGTTTAAGGAAAGGAAACGGGACATAGGTCGCATACGTCGCCTGTCATATCCTGGTTCCTTTTCATAGACTGCTAATCAGTCTCAGTGGTCATGTGAGGTGAGGACTTCTGCAAGAAGAAAACTCGGGGACATCAGGGTCAGACCATGATGCAAGACACCTCAACACCAGGGATAGGGGAGTATTTTTTTATATACCTGTATATCCTGGACAGCCCCTTTAAGTCCATTAAAATCATCTTCAAAGGCAGACATTCACTTTAAGTTCTGCTTCCAGTATCTGGCGGTCTGAAATAGATCCCCTGCCTACAATCTGCATAATACAGCTATCTGATATATACAGGCTCTAATTATACTGTCATCCTATGTGCGGGGAATGTCACATGTATTATCTGATGCAGCCGAAACTTAGGATCTGTATTTTGTGACAATTAGAGGTGTGGCGGTCTACTCTGGGGTCTAGAGGCATCTGGAATGAGAGCCGATAATTATAAGATGTATTTTGTATGAGTCATTACGTATAGTGTTTTATATATAATTGAGATCTCGGTATTATACATTAGTCATTATGTTGGGATATCTGTGCACTCGTTGGGTATACAGCGTATTCCATTATAAATGCCTTGATGTTTATACATGGAAATTGAAATGACATTGACATATTTGATATAAAGACACAAGATAAGGGACATCATGTGATATAATATGAGCATTCGTCAGTATTTATGTAAGTCTTGCTGCTAGACTTTTTGGAAAGCTAAGACCTGTGGTCAATGTATTGAAGATGTTACATGATGAAACATTTCAGCTTAAAGAACGAGGCGTCACAAATTAGTTAATAAGAAAGAGAATTGATTTCCGTATTGATGAATTTCTAGAATCGTGAGCATGTGCTACAAGTAATGGAAACATCGTGTCGAGGCGTTAGTCTCTGAGCATTTAACCATTGTCCTGCCTTTTATCTCTTAGTTCCTTCTTCTTCTCTGAGCTGGGAAACATTGTTCATAAGTTGGATGACATTGGACAACAAGTATTGAAGATACAACTGTGACCAATCCCAGAGGAGCAAGGTTAAGTTCCCACTGGGGCAGAAAAACGTCCTCTTCCCATTCACTTTGGGCAGAATTAGACCAAATATTGAGCAGGATGTTTTTTTCTCCCCATTAGACCTAGCAGGACGCTTCTTCTTTCTGCTAGATATTGGGATGGTACTGACGCCACTTATGGCCTATCTCCATCAAGTAGAGACCCCTTGTTCACATGCCCAAGTAAAATGCTGTGCAAGTGTGGAGTGCAGCTGGAGTGCAACAAGGGGGAATATATGCAAACCAAGCAGCTATTTAGCATAAGGTATGCTGATTGCTTGAGTTAGCTGAAGGCTGCACCTGCGGGTGCCCAAGGGTACTATAAAAGTATGCTAGGTGGGAACCAGATGACTGTATGCAGCAAGGAGGTCCATAAGAACTAGCTGATCCGGGAAGTGCAGGGTGGCATGTTAAAGAGGTACATAAGGAAAGTGCAAAAGAAGGCATAGTATTATTTTTGGTATAATTCACTTGGTATATCCCCAGTTCAAAACTTGTTCTGGGGCCTGCAGTTGTCTCACTATGTCTTGTCACAAATCTAGGATTTATACAAACATATAGATAAGTAGAGGCATGATATGTACAAAGAAGAGCTTGGTACAGAATTGGTGTTATAGAGAAGCCACGTTGGATTGGGTTACTTAAGCGATCCAGTGGAAACCTGAGCTGAATAACTTGCAAATCGGCCCATGAAAAAAGACCCGACTGAGATAAGAATGTCTTCAAAGCCAGCTCAAGAAGGAGTTGTCCTTTCATAGAGCCATGAATTATTAGGAGCCCGTTACATAGTTACATAGTAGATGAGGTTGGATGAAGACATCAGTCCATCAAGTCCGACCTATGACCCTACAATCCCTACAGTGTTGATCCAGATGAAGGCAAAAAAAACCCCATGAGGCTCATGCCAATTGCCCCAGTTCAGGGGAAAATATTCCTTCCCAACTCCAATCTGTCAGTCAGTAAAAAAAAACCTGGATCAATGTGTCCTATAAATCTAGAATCCATAACCCGTAATATTGTTCTCCTCGAGAAAGGCATCCAGGCCCTCTTTGAACTTGTTCAATGAATCCACCATCACCACTTCCTGGGGCAGAGAGTTCCAAAGCCCCGCTGTTCTTACTGTAAAGAATCCCCTTCTATGTTGGTGAAACCTTCTCTCCTGGTGTCAGAACCAGAGTTTGCAGGAGACTTCAATAGTACTTTGGTGGGCAAACGTACCCCTTTATAGGTACATACTAGTTATGCTATGTTGTAGGACCAGAAGAATGAAAAAAACGGACAGCAAAGGATCCCAGAAACAGATAATTAAGGATCCATTGAGAATAATAGGTTCCAGTGGGTGCCAATTATTAAAATTGTTATACGAAAAAGTCAGGATTGTAGGAATTTTTTGAACGACAATTTTTGATGGACACTGCAACATAGATTTTAGAAACTATATTGTGACATCTCAACTGGTCTATGTTCTAGATCCTGCAAGGAGATGGTGTAGAATTCAAGAGTCAGAAGTTCCATCATGTGAAAACCCCATTCACATACAGAGTATTTAATGCAGCATTGTGACAACCATTACAAAAAAATTACAATGTGAGTAAAAGGTAAGGTCATCCTGACCACTTTTCAAAAATTAATGTGCCTGTGGGAAAAAATAAAAAGCTGCAATTTTGGCACAAATATTGTTCTTTTTTAATGCCAAAAAACAGGCATAGGCGTAATGATAACCTTCCCTACAAACCGAAAAACATGCAGTAAGTGTAGACTCCTACTTGTCTGTTTTTGGAATAGATTTTTTAGAAAATGTTGAACCTTTTTAGCTTACTACTAAATAAAATATGTAATCTAACAAAAGTTCAGTTTAATGGCCCTTTTACTTCTCAGAATAGCTTCAAATTTCTTTACAAAAAAGTATTTTTCAGTCTGTCTCCAACCCACTTACTTATCCAACCCGCTTTGTCAAGAACTTGCTGCAAGACCCTTGGAGCAATCCTGAGACCTGCACCTCACTCAAGATCGGGGGTGGCTGACCCCCTAAGAATGGAGGGATGACCAGCACCAAACTTGGGAATGAAGGTCCTTGACACCCATTTTGCAGAAGCTAAGAATGTAAGGATGACCCACACCAAACTAGAGAATGGAGGTCCTTGGCCCCCATTTTGCAGTCGCTAAGAATGAAAAGATAACCTGAACCTAAATCTGGAAAAGAGATATTTGGCCTCCATATTGCAGCTTCTAAGAAAGGAGGCTCCTTCTATACTTTTCTTAAGAAATTTCCAAATAAGTCAAGCAGGCAATCTTGGCTATTTTTGCAACTCCCATACACAAAAATGGAAAGAGTCCATGCATGCTTAGCGACCTCTTCATTTGTAGCACCATTGAAACGGTGGTGAGGAACCTTCATCCTCGAGAATGGATAGATGCAGGTCCTAGAGTTGAGACCCACATGTGATAGATGGAGAATGGAGATCCTTGACTCCCAAAATGGAGACTCCCTGTACTCCTTTCTATGGGAATTTGCAAAATGGCCAAGCAAGCAGTTTTGGCTATTTTTGTAACTCCCATAGACATAAAGGGAAAGAGTCCTACATGCACAGTGAACTCTCCTCTTGTAGCATCCAAGAATCATGGGTCAAGGGTTTCCATCCTTGAGGCAGAGAGAGGAGAGACCCTCATCTATCACACATTTTTGGAATATCCTGTGGCCATAAATGTTCGAGATGGGAATACCCATTTACCAGTAAGCCTGGCATTACAAAAATAATGATGATAAAACAAAATGTGAACAGAGCCAGAAAATATTTACGAATGTTTTCAGATGAATGTCCTGGCCCCGTTGATTTTTTTTTCCAGCCAACATGTTTGTTCTGCTGCCATGTCTGATGGTTTTCAAGTGAAACCGAAGACATCGGCTTAATTGTGTGACTTGTCGGGATAATTTGGTGCACCTGAACTCATTTAGGTTTACCAGAGCAAAGGGCTTGAGCGGCTGCTCAATTATGATACCTCCGTGTTGATCGTTAATGATTTACTAAACTAATTATTTTCCCCTGCAAGCTAGTTGAGTAGGTTGTGTAGATCACAATAATTAATTTCTTGTTAATGGCCTCGGGCTCCGAAGCAAAATGTTCTTTAAAAAATTAAACTTGCAGAAATATATTAGAGATTTATTAATAACATTATACATATGACTTATATGTGCTGTATGTCGACGGTAATATTGGATTAGGTTCATACCGGTGTTGGAGTGTCCGGAACAATTTTTTTTTCTTTATTACAACCAGAAATTGAAATCTATCACTGTTTTTTTAATCTGTTTTAATTTTTTTTATTGTACATGTTTCTATACATGATTATGGGGCAGCCATCTTGCCTTAGTTTATCCTCTATGCTTTACGGCATAGTCATGGCCATAGATAACAGTAGACTGGAGCCAACTCATTGAGGTCTATGGAAGAGTTTTCTAGGCATGTTCTGTGCAGGTAGAATAGATTGTCATTATTATGGGTCAGTCATCATTTATTGTCAATGATTTTCTCTATAGAGGCGTTATCTTCTATTGTGATCCTGTGTGTATTGTCTATGGTGGAAAACCCCTACAGAATTGGAAAGTCTATTATTAGTGCTAATGTATAACTTGAGGCTCCTGGGCCCAATACAGGGTCCCCACCTCCCAAGTGGCATTTATAATACTGATGTTCTCTTATGGTAACAAGGTCTTTGGCACACAGGGATAAATGTATCAAGCCCTGTAGGCAGGGCTGGATTTACCATTAGGCTAACTAGGCTTCAGCCTAGGGCCTCAAGATCAAGAGGGGCCTACATACAAATTGTTAGCAAAATTAAAATTACACTATTCTAAAAACAGTGAACACTAAAACACAGCCGAAAATACGGAGAAAATAAGGAGTGGCCCCTGCACACAGTATTATGTCCCTTAGTGGCCCCTGCACACAGTACTATGTCCCTTAGTGGCCCCTGCACGCAGTATTATGTCCCTTAGTGGCCCCTGCACATGGTATTATGTCCCTTAGTGGCCCCTGCACACGGTATTATGTCCCTTAGTGGCCCCTGCACACAGTACTATGTCCCTTAGTGGCCCCTGCACGCAGTATTATCCCCCATAGTCGCCCCTGCACACAGTATTATCCCCCATAGTGGCCCCTGCACACAGTATTATCCCCCATAGTGGCCCCTGCACACAGTATTATCCCCCATAGTGGCCCCTGCACACAGTATTATCCCCCATAGTGGCCCCTGCACACAGTATTATCCCCCATAGTGGCCCCTGCACACAGTATTATCCCCCATAGTGGCCCCTGCACACAGTATTATGTCCCACTGTGGACACCCATAAACAATTATTATACTCTGGGGTCTTATCAGACCCCAGAGTATAATAATCAGGGACCCGGGGAAATAAAAACATAAAAAATTGCTGTTATTTATCTGTCCCCCGGCTCCTATGCTGTCGGCCTCTGCCATCAGCATTTTTCAATGACGTCAGACGTCACATGACGCCAGACAACTAGGCTGAAGCCTGCCTGGAGCCTGGAGAGGTAAGTAACACAGTTTTTTATGTTTCTTACCTCTCCTGAGCCTCTGATCATTATACTTGGGGGTCTGCAAAGAGTATAATAATAGTCTTTGCGGGGCCCACAGTGTCACTTACCGATCCCGGCCCTTTAAAATTATGCCAAATGTAACAAACATTGTGCAACACTTGATAAATTTGACGCAAGTTATGGTTATCATGATAAATCTTCTCTGCAGTTTATAACCTATTCAAAGCCATGGGCAAACCTCTAAAGATTTGGTTAATTTTGAGTTCAGATAGCTCAGGTCCTGATTTTGTTTCGGATTGAACAAGTTCAGAAGTGAAGTTATTGGTATTGGTTTGTTCAGACCTAGAGTATAAGAGTTGGAGGCCCAAAGGAGGTGTAAAAGATAAAAAAACATTTATACTGAGCTTCCCTCATCTGTTTTGGACCTCCTTGTGGCATCCGCTGCTCTCGCTTGGAGTCTTCAGTGACATAGGCACATGCTTAACATGACTAATCACAGGCAGTTTAAAGGGGTTACCCAGGATGATTCGGAAACTCAGGAATGGGCATAAAAACAACAACAACAAAAATAAATTATGTTGACCATTATATTCCTTTGTAAAGTTCTGGTCCTCTTTCCCTCCCATGCTTGAACTCTCCAGACCAGAAGTGGAGAGGCTCACATGATGGTTGCTGGTGAAGGACCTGTCACATCATTTAGATACGTCACTGGTTCCTTACCGGTGACCATGAGCCCAGGAATTGGCCTCAGCACTCATGTGGGCCACTCCACTTCTGGCGAGTCCCACCACAGGAAGGATAGGGGACTTGGACTGTACAACGTGTCAGGGATAGGCGAGTTTGGTCTTAGGCACACGTCAGTGATATAAATGTCTGTGTTTAATCACCATTTTGCATCCGTTCCGTTCCATTGTTCTGTTTTGGATGGCTGAATGTCAGGGCGGGTTCACACCTGCGCCAGGTCTCCATTTTGTGGTTTTCCGTCTTCTCCCCCAGAAACCCGGCAGCCAGTTTTCAAAACCATTCATTTGAATGGGTTTGCAAAGTGTGTGCCCATGAGCGTCTTGTGCGTCTCCATGACTAAACCGTTCTTTTTAACCGGACACAAAGTAGGACATGCAGGACTTTGTGTTTGGTTAAAAAAAAATGGTTACACAAGGCACAAGACGCTCACGGACTTTGGCAACCCATTCAAATGAAAGGGTTTGAAAACTGACTGCCGGGTTTCGGTTCCTGTCCAGTTTCTTGGGCAGAAGACAGAAACCCATAAAGCGGAGTCCGGGCTTTCTTTTTTGACCAAACCCACCGATCCATTTTTTAACGAGAGTCAATCCATTTTACAGCATTTAAAAACGGATCCGTTGATTTCTATTGGGTGTGTGTCCGTGAAAACGGACAAAGATAGACCGTGTCAGTTTTATTTGACGGCTTTTAGAAAACAACATGTGAATATGAACATTAAATTCATGGACAATGCGAAAATATGCCCTAGGACTTCTTTCATTTCTTTATCACCCACCGAGGCCGCCCTGCAGTTTCCGATGATTCATGGATAACTTGGTATGGCCCATATAGGGGTTAACAAAAATCATTCAGACGCTTTCTGGCAACAAGTCCTCCCTATATTTCTAAAAAAAGATTCCTAACCCTTCCAGCTGCCCCTATATTTCCATAACATTTTACTAGAAAATAAGAAACGTTGGCACTGGCTTTAATAACAGTCTTAAAGTACGATTCGCACCTCAGAGCGGTCGTAAGGTTTCTGTTTCTCTTGGTGTGCGGTTTTTCCCCGGATCATTCGCATGCATCTCATGCGCGTATAGCTATTATAGCACTTGCACACAACAGTGCCATTGATTATCCCAGTCTTTCAATTGTGCTCACACATACACTGCCGACTATAATATTATATGTATAGCGCGCCGAGCCGGTGTTTATCTCAGCGCTTCAATCTCGCACGCATACACTTTCCTATAATACCGGATGTATGCAAAACACAAGCGGTGCTTATTTCAGGCCTTCAATCTCCAACACACACTGCTAAAATACTATATGTAGACAGCGCGCAGGCAGCAGAAGTGCCAGCCTCCACCCCCACCATTCCTCTCCCTTTCTGTGGCAGAGTAAATTATAAACTCGATAAACTGCTTCTGATGTTGCCCAGCGGATGTGGTAGCAGCCAGACTGGCATAAATTAAAAGCTCTCTCTAATTGTCTAATTTAATTTAGCAGATGTGCGGGCACGTGGGATGCCGCTAATAAAAAGAGACTAAATATATTAACCCTTTAAATCCAGCCAATACATCAACGCGCTGGAAAGCGTTTACGGGGACCACATCTAGGTTAAAGACCTTTAACCCTGTTATGGAATTTTTTGATTTATTTTTTGGGGGACTATTTATTTTCATGTTTTTTTCAGTCTTTTAACCTCTAGAGAAGTGTAAATAATGGTTCAATAAATCTAAAAGCGTGAAGCTTGCAGATTAAGGAGAATAAAATGTTGCATTAAAAATATTTATGGATGCCGAGGGTGAAACAGAAGGGTAATTTGTGCTCTGGTATTGTATGAGGACCACATACTAATGTAGGAACGTACCTCACAATAACATGGAGCATATGTATTTGTAAGCTGGCCAGACTCTACCGAAAGCTGTCTGCTCAATGCTAGGGTGGTGGCCCCCAAAAGTGATATTAGCGACTTACTAGAGTATTATCGGGTTAGACTGTTGGTAAGTACACTTTATGGTTAGGGTTCATGCACACGACTGAGTGTGTAAGCGCATTTAGGGGTTAAGGTTATGACGGAATGCAATCGGATTCCATGATACATTCATGTCTATGGGGCTTCTGGATCCATTCTGTTCCAATAACAAGGTGCAGAATAGGACCTTCTCTATAATCATCCGTGTTATCAGAACGGAATGGATCGGATGCCCCATAGACATGCATGCATCATGGAATATACTCCAAGACCGCATTTCATAATAAACTTGGCACCCAACTGTGCATGGGCCCTTAATATGCCGATTCTGTGTTGGGGTGTGAGTGAGAATACTTTGAGCAATGGGTTGCCTAGCAGGTGGGATGAACCTAGTGGTCACAAGGAACCCTTAGTTTTTTTTCGCCAGGAGAACTTTCTATTGTCATGAGTTAGAGTTACCCTAAAGTCACACAACTATATATTGCCCATCACACGTCTGCATTAATTTCACTGTCTGTGAATGGGGGCTATTCACATGACATATTTTGATAGTCCGTTGTAGTGGACAGTCACAATATAGGTCATGCTCTATTTTTGCCCATTTTCATGGATCCCTCCATTCAAGGGAGGGATTCATAAATGGGGGGCGGGCTTGGATGCAAAATGGTCTTGAAAAATGGACATTTTTCACAGCCATTTTCACCCACAGTCATGTGAATGTGGGCCTACTAGGTATCTAGAGTTAGGAGAGGGCTGTTTAGTTTACTTGCAGAACACCATCAGCTCTATCGGCAAACAGCTCCATCGGTCCCATGTCACCAGACCAAAGCTTACAAAACCAAGACACCTAAACCCAAATGATAAAAGAACAAATCCATTGTTGATTAGCGTGGAAATTTAGGTATCCACAGTTATGGGATCTCTAGTGGGCAGTTGAGAAGTGCCCACTAGTGATGAGCGAGTACAGTTCGGATCAGCCGATCCGAACAGCACGCTCGCATAGAAATGAATGGACGTAGCCGGCACGCGGGGGGTTAAGCGGCCGGACGCCGTCAAAGCGGAAGTACCAGGTGCATCCATTCATTTCTATGGAGCGTGCTGTTCGGATCGGCTAATCCGAACAGTACTCGCTCATCTCTAGTGCCCACCATTTACTCAATAGGATTTGTCCATGTGTGTAAATTGCCAAACGTGTGGAACCTGCTGCTGTCAGTGAATTGTGCCTCTATGTTGCTTTGGCACTGGATGATATCTCATAAAAAGTTTTCCAGCCCTAAATTTGTTTTTAACACTGAGGACCTATCTACAACACAAGTTATCAGTATGTGATCTATTGGGTTGTGACACCTGGATCCCGCACGGATCAGCAATTTGCGTAGCCTCCAGGTGGCAGAAGCTGCTAATAGATATGTATTATATTTAATACTTGAATAGGAGCAATGTTGAATGCACTCTTGGTCCACTAACAGTTTCCCCCACTGATCACATATTTGTCCTGTCCAACCACCATTACTGTGACTTGTGCCTGCAGGAGCCATGTTATAGGATTTGTTTCCAAAAGCCAACAAGACCATTAGGGCCACCATCCTGGCCTTACTGCCACCTGAGCACTTTTTTATACACTAGCTTTCCTGACAGTTATCCCTTCCAACTCCCTTATATGCGTGCATGCTTAGCTCAGCCAAATACATGTGTCTGGAAAAGGGAGTAAGCAATTGCTGGACCCCTCTATCAGGAGCTTAACTCCTGTGAGAGCTAAAGAATCGAGCATTGGAAATCCAGCACTTCAATATTTATCTTGTCTGCTGTCAGTTGGGAGACCCCTATACCCATTAGATGATTGGCCATCCCTCCTGAAATTGGTTGGTTTAGCCAACATTAGTCAAATACAGTGTACATGACCAGCTTAAAAGAGAAACTCTTATTATTGCCATATGGTCAAGGTAAAGGACACGGTAAGGGTATTGCCATACTGTGAGGGTGCTCTGAAGGTATGCCATACTGTGAGGGCACTATAAGGGTATTGCCATATTGTTAGGGAGCTCTAAGGGTATTTCCATACTTTGAGGGCATGCTGAAGGTATTGCCATACTGTGAGGGTGCTGTAAGGGTATTGCCATACTGTGAGGGTGCTCTGAGGGTATTGCCATACTGTGAGGGTGCTCTGGAGTTATTGCCATACTGTGAGGGCACTATAAGGGTATTTCCATATTGTGAGGGCACCATAAGGGTATTGCCATACTGTGAGGGCGCTATAAGGGTATTGCCATACTGTGAGGGTGCTGTAAGGGTATTTCCATACTGTGAGGGCACTATAAGAGTATTGCCATACTGTGAGGGCATTATAAGGGTATTTCCATATTGTGAGGGCACTATAAGGGTATTGCCATACTGTGAGGGTGCTATAAGGGTATTGCCATACTGTGAGGGTGCTCTAAGGGTATTGCCATACTGTGAGGGTGCTCTAAGGGTATTTTCATACTGTGAGGGCACTCTAAGAGTACTGTCATACTGTGAGGGTGCTGTAAGGGTATTGCCATACTGTGAGGGTGCTCTAAGGGTATTGCCATACTGTGAGGGTGCTCTAAGGGTATTGCCATACTGTGAGGGTGCTCTAAGGGTATTGCTATTCTGTGAGGGCACTATAAGGGTATTGCCATACTGTGAGGGCACTTGGAAGGTATTGCCATACTGTGAGGGTGCTCTAAGGGTATTGCCATACTGTGAGGGTGCTCTAAGAGTATTCCCATACTGTGAGGGCACTTGGAAGGTATTGCCATACAGGGAGTGTGCACTAAGGGTATGCACGTACATTACAGATTTGTCGCAATCATTTTGTTGATTTCTCTATTACTCTGAATGAGACTTGCAGAAAATTTGCCATGTGTGAATACATCCTAAATGTCAGGAAGCGATCTGAATACTTTCTAATGGATACTTGAATGGAGAAGCGGTGGCACATGTCTGCTGCTGCTTCTGTCAAAGTCTAAAGTCTTATGAGGATAAGGACATGGTTTAGGATAAGAGTAGGTTTACGTGGGCGACTACTTTTTGGCCATTAGGAAAGAGGTAATTTTTAAAGTAACCTTTTCCTGTACAATAAGTGGTTTCGTCTTCGCTGTAATTCTATGTTTATGGTCATCTGTGTTTCTCTTTCGCAGATGTAAAAAAATAAAAATAAAAGGAAAAAAAATCGTGACTTTTTTGTAAAACTAGGCACATACAATAAAAACGTCTTAAATTACAGCTGCAGGTAAATAGTGGCGGTATTATTGCGCCGAGGATTTTTGTATATCTCTCTGCATGAATTTTGGTTTGCTATATTTGAATACTCATTTACCCAGCAAGGCATCTGATAAACCAGACTATCCTCCACTTACTGACTTTCAGTGTCCTTATAATATGGGAAGTAAATAGCCCCTTTCTGTGGCGTACAATAATGCCTTGGGCAGCTGTGTGCGGAGAAGAAAACTCAACACAGCTTAACTTCTCCCATTTTATAAATATGCATAAACAATAAGACCACTCGGAGAAACGCAGGGTGACATTTTACCGCAAGTGAACTGTATTTGCAGAAATGCTCTTTTTCCCGTTGAGCGCTTTGGTGCACCAATGTGTCTCGATGCATGTACGTGAAATGAATCAGAGCGGAAACGGCGAGTGTTCCTTTTAATTTATTTTTATCGTCTGCTTTTATAGTCTGTGTAATCCAAGCCCTCACATCGACGCTACAGTCCTATATTCACACACTCAACCTGCCTCAAATGGCTGGAACTTTTCGAGAGGGTTTTAAACATTGTCCTCACTAAGGCCTGGTTCACGTCTGCGTCGGTAATCCGTTATGGGGAGTCCGCATGGGGACCCCTCGAACGGACTACCGAACACATTGAAAGTGATGAGCAGTGAAAACACACTGACCCCATAGACGATAATAGGGTCCGTGTGTTTTCCGTGTGATGTTCGCACGGAACATGTGGACAGAAAATTAGTTCATGATCTACTTTCCTGTCCGCATTGCTCGTGCGGAGACCACGTGGAAAGCACACGGACCCTATTATCGTCTATGGGGTCCGAGTACCTTCACTGCCCACCACTTTCAATGTGTTCGATAGTCCGTTCGGGGGGTCCTCATGCAGACTCCCCAAACAGATTACCGAACGCAGATGTGAACCAAACCTAACACCAGTCCATGTCCTCATTGTGGATTACCATCTAAAGGGGCATTCACACGGAGTAACGCCACGCGTGTATCACAGCCGTACACGCCGGCGTTACGGCAGACTGCCGAACACTTCCCATTCACTTCAATGGGAGCGCTCGTAAACGCCGCTGTTATGAGCGCTCTCATTGAAGTGAATGGGAAGTGTTCGGCAGTCTGCCGTAACGCCGGCGTGTACGGCTGTGATGCACGCCCGGCGTTACTCCGTGTGAATGCCCCCTAAATTCCAAATTTACTTATTAATACAAAAGCAATGGAGCAGGCCCCAATTGTAGCGGAATGTGGCTATACTTGGGGGAAGCAGTAAGATTAGTATTAGGGAGATTTGGGTCGGAGTAGGTTTGGGGACGGGACAGTTAGGGGTTAAGTATTTAGTAGGAGCGATGGATTGGTTGGTTTGGAAAAAGAGATGTAAAGGACACTTAGAGGAAGTATATGACATCCCAGGGAGATAGGCAAGAGAAGCTTCCAGCCTGCCCGGTTTTGAGTATTAGGTACTGGTGGTGAAGTCTGGATTGATGTGATGATGAGTGGTGAGGTAAAGAGAGCCCTTGGAGCCAGAAACACAGGACAACTGGTGCGCAAGATTAGGGCCTTGCATTGAATGAGGATGTGTATGGCATATTGGGCGAGCATGCATCCACTAGGCCTGGTGAATGGAATGATTTATGATACTTATGGGTCGGAGAGAGCGTCTGAGGGTAATGATGGATATGATAGACATGATAAATGTTGTTGTCATCAAGAACCCTTTTTACCTCAATTTGGTTAGTGACTGAGGGGATGATAATCTTTCACTTTGGATTTTGCACTTGCATAAAGTAATTTTTAAGGTAAACTTATTGTTTCATCTTCTAATAAATATGGCCTATTAGACCTTTAACCACAGACAGAAGCCGGTGTATTTATTTCATGGTGGTAATATGGGTTATGGCTATTAGAAGGTCATGTCTTTGGACTATGGAAGGATCTGGTTGAAACCTATCCAAATCCATGGAGAAGGCAGAAACTCTATACAGATGTTTCCATTGGTCAACTCTAGGGTCCCAGTGCCCCAAACTAACCACTGAGTCTCCATAATGGCCATTACAAGGGAAATACATGACCTCAATCAGTGTAAAATCTGCAATGGACCCCTACTAACCTTGAGCGGTTTTAGGATAGAGGCATATTTTATGTGACAGAGGGACCATTGGGGCCCCTCAGGGTCCTGGGCTTGGTTCACACGGGGCAAAAGGGGGATTCTGATGCCGGATCCACCTCAGAATCCACCACCTCCCTACGTAGACCACCAGCTCCTTTTTTCCGGCTCACGAAAAACAGAAGCGAGCTGTCCTTTCTTCAGGCAGATTCCATGGCTCAGTCATCCCCGGCTTCCGCCTCACGACAGCCCCCTCCGGACTACACCCATTAATTTGTGCCTACTCCTGAGTGGGAAGCCGCAACTTTCGGAAGCCGCGGCAGGCGCATTTTGGTCCTATTCTGACGCGGCTTCCCGCATCAGAACCGTTGACCATTGTCAACGAAGCCTTATATAGCTATACCCCTGACCCCAATGACTACTAGTTAAGATCAGGCTTACAGAAGCCAAATACTTGTAGATCAGGTCAATTCCGACCAAATTGTGATCCTAGCCTGTTTTTTTGGGCATATTGTAAAAGTCAGTGATTTACTAAGGCTCCGTGCTGACAATCATGTTGCTGTCTTGTGCAGAAGCAATTTATATACAGCACTTCCAACGATAAGAGTAAATCTCATCCGTGACATTAAGAAAGCCTGTTTTTTTTCCCAAAGCTTTCTTTGGAAAAGGCTTTCTTGATCACGTGAGTCTGAATCCAATCCCATCCTTGACTACGAACCATTGAGCCGTATTTAATTGATCGTAGGGAATCAGGATTTCTGGGTCTTAGGAATGTTTGGAGTGTAATAACATGAATTGAAGAGTCTCATATTGTATCTTGCTACTAGATATAACAACCATCGAACACTGGAAAGTTATTTCATCATTATTCACTTAGTCTACACCTTTATAGTCACCTATAATGTCGCCTGTAAATGACCAGTTTTCAATTTTATTTCCTGATTTACATATATAATAATTGGCTTACAAAGTTGTATTATCTATATTGCTCCATTTACCCTTCTTTAGGATTCAGAGCTGAAATCTCCCAGCACTCCTTACTAGCTTAAAGGGATCCTTAAGTATATGGTGAATCCTAAGTGGATTTCACCATGTCCAATCTTGTCTTCCCAGTTGTCATAAGTAAAGATGAGCGAACACTGTTCGGATCAGCCGATCCGAACAGCACGCTCCCATAGAAATGAATGGAAGCACCTGTGACGCTGGCCGCCGGCAAAGTCAGCATCACAGGTGCTTCCATTAATTTCTATGGGAGCGTGCTGTTTGGATCGGCTGATCCGAACAGTGTTCGCTCATCTCTAGCATAAGTCATCTGCAAAGAAATCTAAAGTGACTTCTTTGCTATTCCCCACTGAGAACACATACATACCTGGCCAAGCCCTGTGTGCATGTCTATGGGGGGTCAGAAGGAATAGCTGTTGAACAGATGAATGCTTGATTGAGAGCTCCTTGCATGTGTGGCCAGCTTTAGATCCTTGCTTAGGTCTTATCCTTTTTTCTTAGCTATGTATTCATTAGCTTGACCATTGCATTGTGCCCAGTGGCGTAACTAAAGTCTTGTGGGCCCCGTTGCAATCATTTGTCCGGGGCCCCTACCTCATCCCTACAGTGAATTCTTGATAGTGATGGTTACAGGTGCTAAGGAGTTTAATCCACCTTAGTGTGGTTAGGGGGTCTAGGGGTTTCCTTGGTGTATGGGCCAGATGGAAGCTGCAATCTCAATACTGGTGCCAGTGCTTATGGGCCCCCCTAAGGCTCCTGGGCCCAGGACCCACTGCACCTCCTGATTGTGCCATATCAACATCACGTCTGTCCAATTTCTATAAGTTCCTATGTAGACACCGGCACTGCTGTTACTTTGAGATATCTTGGTTACCCCCTTTCTAGGTAACTTCTTACATATTCTCCTCCTTCTTTCTAAGCAGACATTCTTGGTCCACAAAGCTTCTGTTTTATACCACATTTCCAATTCCTACCTACAAAATGCTTTTATGGCTAATGTATGCGGCTTTTTCAGCTCACTAGAGATAAGCCTTTCAAAGCCTTATCGGAGGGGCCGGTGGGGCGGCGGAGAATGCACTTCTAATGCTCAGAGACAGCACTTAGCAGCATTAAGGGGGTCTTCTTTTATCTGGTCAGATGCAGCATGTGGCCTTTGCCCTGGACAATCTTCCTGTGTGATTGGAAGTACATGTTCAGAATTTTCTATTCCTATGCACAAAAGACTATCCAGAATAGGAACACCCTGGATACATTGTTTCCCAAAACTAGGCATTTGTCTTTCCGAAGGAATAATTAGCGGATATCTTAAGGGTTAAGTAAGCAAATTGATAAAACCTGGCCTCTACGTGTAGTTCTGTCCTTACCTTGTCATATCACGGAGGTTAGCCCCCATGTGTCCCCCACACATCCCCCCCTCTCGCTGAACATCTGTTACATTGGTTTTACAGGATCTCCGTGGCTTTCCATCCTTAAGCTCTAATTACTGAACCTCTGATTAGAATGAAAAGTGGCAGCATCTGCAGCATCCCGTCCCCTTCCTCTAGCCCCCCTACCTTCCCTTAGGGATCCTGGGAACCTACGGGGACCCATTCTAGCTCCAGACATCAGTTTGTATCAGACAGTGCCAAGCTGCACCTGTGGCCTTGCAATGGGAGGGGGTATAAGAGAAGGAATGGAGAATGCAAGGGGAGTGATGTAGGAGCATTCTGTTCCCTATCATCTGCAGAACTACTACATACTCTTGTACATAGCCATATTACAGCACTATGTTGTATGGAGCCATATGGCAATACCTATAGAAATCTTAGGGTCCCCTTTACACTCATTCATGAGGTGCAGTTAGTGATGACTTTGGATGATGAGGGTTGAAGTAAATTGAATTTAGCTCCATCCTCATTTTACCATGGGGCTCCTGCTGTGTGCTTTCCTCATATCCATCATTCCTTGCTCTCCTGCAACATCACTGCATCATCCCTGTACTGTGACATCATACATGCATTATAGCTGACATCATTATAGCTGGTTTGACCTTTGTGACATATGTTTATCCCATGCTGTGATGTCATAATTTATTTTGTAACCTTTTCTATTTGCATAAGTCTATCCTGTGATGTCATCATGTGCACTAATTCCTGTACTAAGTAGTGATGTCACTGTATTCCCCCTGTCTTGTAATATCACTATGTAGATTATTGCAACATTACTGAGTCTTATCCCCGTACTGTGACATCACTGTGTGTCTTATCCCCGTACTGTGACATCACTGTGTGTATTATCCCTGTACTGTGACATCACTGTGTGTATTATCCCTGTACTGTGACATCACTATGTAAATTATCCCTGTACTGTGACATCACTGTGTGTCTTATCCCCGTACTGTGACATCACTGTGTGTATTATCCCTGTACTGTGACATCACTGTGTATTATCCCTGTACTGTGACATCACTGTGTGCATTATCTCTGTACTGTGACATCACTGTGTATATTATCCCCGTACTGTGACATCACTGTGTGTATTATCCCTGTACTGTGACATCACTGTGTGTATTATCCCTGTACTGTGACATCACTGTGTGTCTTATCCCCGTACTGTGACATCACTGTGTGTATTATCCCTGTACTGTGACATCACTGTGTGTATTATCTCTGTACTGTGACATCACTGTGTATATTATCCCTGTACTGTGACATCACTGTGTATATTATCCCTGTACTGTGACATCACTGTGTGTATTATCCCTGTACTGTGACATCACTGTGTATATTATCCCTGTACTGTGACATCACTGTGTGTATTATCCCTGTACTGTGACATCACTGTGTGTATTATCCCTGTACTGTGACATCACTGTGTATATTATCTCTGTACTGTGACATCACTGTGTGTATTATCCCTGTACTGTGACATCACTGTGTATATTATCCCTGTACTGTGACATCACTGTGTGTATTATCCTGTACTGTGACATCACTGTGTATATTATCCCTGTACTGTGACATCACTGTGTGTATTATCCCTGTACTGTGACATCACTGTGTGTATTATCCTGTACTGTGACATCACTGTGTATATTATCCCTGTACTGTGACATCACTGTGTATATTATCCCTGTACTGTGACATCACTGTGTGCATTATCCCTGTACTGTGACATCACTGTGTGTATTATCCCTGTATTGTGACATCACTGTGTGTATTATCCCTGTACTGTGACATCACTGTGTATATTATCCCTGTACTGTGACATCACTGTGTGTATTATCCCTGTACTGTGACATCACTGTGTGTATTATCCCTGTACTGTGACATCACTGTGTGTATTATCCCTGTACTGTGAAATCACTGTGTGTATTATCCCTGTACTGTGACATCACTGTGTGTATTATCCCTGTACTGTGACATCACTGTGTGCATTATCCCTGTACTGTGACATCACTGTGTGTATTATCCTGTACTGTGACATCACTGTGTATATTATCCCTGTACTGTGACATCACTGTGTGCATTATCCCTGTACTGTGACATCACTGTGTGTATTATCCCTGTACTGTGACATCACTGTGTGTATTATCCTGTACTGTGACATCACTGTGTATATTATCCCTGTACTGTGACATCACTGTGTGTATTATCCCTGTACTGTGACATCACTGTGTGTATTATCCCTGTACTGTGACATCACTGTGTGTATTATCCCTGTACTGTGACATCACTGTGTGTATTATCTCTGTACTGTGACATCACTGTGTGTATTATCCCTGTACTGTGACATCACTGTGTGTATTATCCCTGTACTGTGACATCACTGTGTGTATTATCCTGTACTGTGACATCACTGTGTGTATTATCCCTGCACTGTGACATCACTGTGTATTATCCCTGTACTGTGACATCACTGTGTGTATTATCCCTGTACTGTGACATCACTGTGTGTATTATCCCTGTACTGTGACATCGCTGAGTGTATTATCCCTGTACTGTGACATCACTGTGTTACATTATCTCTGTATTGTCACATTGCTATGTACATCCTCGTATTGTGACATATCTATGTGTATTATCTTTGTGCTGTGATGTCACTGTGTGTATTATCCCTGTACTGTGACATCACTGTGTGTATTATCCCTGTACTGTGACATCACTGTGTGTATTATCCCTGTACTGTGACATCACTGTATACATTATCTCTGTATTGTGACATTATTGTGTGCATTATCTATATTGTGACATAACTGTGTGCATTCTCTCTGTATTGTGATATCGCTACATACATTATCCTTGTACTATGACTTTCACACATTATGTCTATCCTTTCACAAGAAAAACCTAATAAAATCCCATGCTATAACACTACAGACATATATTTATATATCAATTCTCTAAAGCAGATACACCAAAGAATTGAGAATATTTGATATTCAGAAAAACACAGCCTAGAAACTTCCTAGGACTTGTTGATGCATCCGGTATGACACGCGATGAGCCTACATCTATGGTGATGTCATCGGGTCCATTTCTTCTGATGGATTGCATTATCAATATCATTGCTACGACAGGCAAATCTAGTAAAACTAGTAAGGAGGAACGTTACAGTAACTGGTCAGGATGGAAAAGGGTAAAATGAAGTAAATGCTTTAGCGGAATGAAAAAGCCGAGTCGTCCCCATCTTCCTCTATCTGACAGGATCAGGTAATGCTAGCATAGTTCAGCGGTTTGAGGCCCGGGTGACATACTGTTGAGATGTGTCATCTATCTCCTTTTCTTCCCACTTCTCTCATCTCCTCTGTCTGGGATCACACAGGCCTCAGATGTGAGTAAAGCAATGCTGGTACCTCATTACAGAGGCGTGTGCTGCATCTACTCCCCAGGAATCACAGGCGAAGATAAGACGCAACAAGTCTGATAGGAAAGGAGAAGGACATTATTCAGGCCGACGGAGAAGGAGAAGACTGAGGATGAATCCTAAAACATCCACCTACAGGATGTAATGCCAGTGGAAACCATCAGTTCTAGAGACCAGGTGAAATGACGTATTACCTAGGGCTGCTTGTCACCAATCGTAACTTCTGTATTATAAAGAAGTTATAATATTGATGACCTATCCTAAGGACTGGGGTCAGATCTGACCTTCTACACCCAGAACCCCCACCTATCAGCTGTTCTCAGCAGCTGCTATACAGAGAATGGAGTAGGAAGCAGACAGCGCTGTTCTGTGTAGTGGCTGAGACAAGCCACTGCAGCTTAGTGAATAGATGATCTGCAGTTACCTGGTCTGGCCACTACACAGAGAACAGTGCTGTCTGCTTCCTGCTCCATTCTCTGTATATCAGCTGCTGAGAACAGCTAATCGGTGGAGATGCCGAGTGTCAAACTCCCCATCCATTGGATTTTGATCATCTATCCTTAGGATAGGTTTTCGTCCAGAAAATATTTTTCAGGTACAGAGGTGACCAATGGTGATAAACAGTCCGGACCTCCGCCGATCTGATATTAATAAACTATCCACAGGATATTGTTACTCACTGCATTCAGTCTATGTATTATATGGGTGACAACCAATATGATAACCAAACATAGGTGTATATTATATTTTCTTCTCCAGCCAGTCATGAGGAGGAGGGCTGAGATCCTGGGGAAAAAAATCTATAATATTTCTTAATATATTTCTCAGTTGTATTTGTAATACAAGACTAAATGATATCACTGGATAGCAGAAGATTAAATACTGTGTAAGCGGCCATTTTCTTGTGGCCGGCGGGCATGCGCAGTCGACTTTGCTCCTAGAAGTTTGAAGCCAACCCCTGGAACAAGACGTGAAGAAGACCCGTTCCTGAAGAAGATGGAGGCAGCACTGGAGAGTTCTCTGGCAGCATTGGGGATGTCCTCAGTGCTGTTCGAGTGCTGGGGCCCACCCCCAGTGCCGCGAGAGATCTCATTTGCATACCGGCGAAGACTGGGATTTCTATGGAACGGCGGCCCGGAGAAGACATCTAAAGGTAGGAGAAGAATAGCCTTTCTTAAGGCTATTCCTACGTGATAGGCAGAAAAAAATTGAGTTTAAATGATAGGATCCCTTTAAGGGAGGTAAAGCTGGAATTTTTACATTTTTGGTTAATTTTCTGTATTTAGCATTTCTTTAAAGAGGGTACCCTATTAGGGCATATGGGCATCATAGTGGGGAATTCCATTTTAAAGCTATCCATTTCACTTAATCTGGCAAATTTGGCCAAAACGTATCTCTGTGCCATCTATTCATTGGAATGGAAGTCATATAAGTTAACAATTACCCCCTTAACTTCATAGTGGGGCCCTGAGGATACATGATGGGGAGCAACCATCTCCTGTAGTGGTGAACATCAGGTACTACAAGTGACAACTAAAATTTCAAGAGGATCATGAAATAATAACCATGAATTTCAAGTTGAGCCGGCGTGTCAGCCGTAGACTTCACTTTATTCAGATATTATTCCTCTCAAATGAAAGGTTGAGACTATGATCACAGAATCGCAGGTGACAAGGAATCTGTCACTTCAGTTTCGTTATGACTGCAGGGGAAGTTGGTGAAGCTTTTACTATGGACATAATTTAACCGCTTGGCTGCTGTATTCTCAGACCTAACTGAGCGTTAAGCTCATAATTACTATAGTTCTGCAATTAAATTAGGATATTAGATAGATTAGTTTTATGAACTAATAAGACAGGACTGGACGCAACCCAGGAGCCAGACAGCCAACGCAATGAAAAAAATTGCTGACGCCTACCTTACGAGATTAGTTCAGTAAGCACTGGTGGAAATGCATCTTCTTTGGCTCCAGAAAGGGGGGAATTCTACTATTATTCAGTTATGCACTGAGGATCATACCTTTGGGCTCTTCGTTGGTCTGTAGAATTGGGGCCATACGGCCCATCCCTCCTTTCATAGATGGATGAGCGATTGGCTCATTCCATACAACTCTATGGGAAATACAGAAACTACGAAGGTGTTGGCTCCTAAATTTGAAAACTGGGCTCTCAGGTTTTACCCTATCTTGTTTACCCCTATGTAATGATACAATTAAAGTGACCATAACACAGTCACAAACCATTACCCATCAACTGGGACCCCCACTATCATGAAGTCCTGTGTACGCTGGTAGAACATAGTGATGGTTGCTACCACTCCACACAATGGGGGGAATTTATTACCCCATCTATCCAGTTTTTGCACTTTTCCAGAGCATGACTAGCCGGGACAGTGATGCCGTGGCCTTACATTTTTATTAGAACTCGCGTAAGTTTTCTGGTGTGAGTTATATAGGAAATCTACGCCATTTCCTGACTGCTGTAGATTTCCATTCTGGCGCATGCCCACTGCAGCCGCTTGCCCTTATTGGCCCCTTTATTAAGACTAGCATATGATACCCCAGTCTTAATAAATCTGCCCTACTCTCTATGGGTATGAAGCTTTTCCGCTGTGTGAATTCTCTGTGTGGCTAGCTGATGCACTCCATCGGCGTTCCATCGTGGCATCCCGCTCCTGATTAGGCCCAAATGAATGGGCCTAATCGGGAGCAAGTCTCGAGCCATGGACGCCGCAGCTGAGTCAACTGCGGAATCCACGGCAAGATAGGGCATGTCGCTTCTTTTTTAGTGGGAAAAAACCGAGCGACTCCCATTGAAGTCAATGGGAGCCTTTTTTGCTGGCGGATTTTGAGTTGGATTCCGCATCAAAATCCACCTGCAAAAGACTAGCCCTATGGGATATGAGACAGGCTGTCACTCTATTTTAGGGCTCTATGTTTGTGTACATGTCAGGAAATTCGCCCAACCTTTCTACCTATTGAATCCATAGACAAGGCCCTTTTGGATATTTGACCACCATATGTTGTATCTTTGCTCCAACAGTCTTGAAATACGTAGTCACTATACAACGGTATCCATAAAACATAAAGTAAGCGGCGTGGTATATAATCAGTGGCATAATACTGAAAATTACCATTTTAGGTGCCAGCTTGTCATTTCCACTAGCCAGGGATTCGGAATACTAAATGAGGCCAGTGGAAAACGCTGCACCATTGCTCTTGTTCACTTTCTACACTCTTTTCCCCTGGAATTAATTGACTAATCCAATTAATTAGCCTTAACGGTTTTAATGAATTTTATCTGTACAGACAAAACCACTATTATCCCAAAAGTATAATCCTGGCAAAAGTATCATTTTAAAATCATTAACTAAAGTAAAAAGCCTAGTAAAATGGATTATGGCAACGGAAGATAACATAATATTGGCTTTATTTGTTAAAGGGAATGTCTGGTTGAGAAATCTCATCTTCCTATATCCTATTAGAGTTGTTCAAGGTCATAAAGAAGAGTATAGAGAGGAAAGGGATTGCCCAAAGTAAACCAGCGCTATATCTATTTGCCAGGCTTATTGACTTGATCACATTAATTGTAGATATGGCGTCCAACTTTTTGTAATGTGAGACTGATTCAGGTTCTTTTTCTCGCTAATGCCGATGGATCAAAGATACATTATATCAATAAAAGTCTATGGGTCCTTGAAAAAAAAAAATGTCTGGCTAAGCCTACATGTGGTCCAAATGGGAGTGAGGTGTAAGCAGCAGCTAGATACCTCTCCCCTGAACACAAAGGGAACGGGTATATTGTCATTCAACAGCCCAGCTCGTTGTCAAGAGAGAGTCAGGACAACCCCAAATACAATAGTAGATGAGGTGGGATGAAGACATCAAGTCCAACCTATAACCCTACAATCCCCTATAGTGTTGGTCCAGGGGAAGGCAAAAAAACCCCATGAGGCTCATGCCAATTGCCCCATTTCAGGGAAAAAAATTCCTTCTCGACTCATACACGCGAGATGGTCAACCCGTCCCAGCGAAAGCTAGCAGTTTCTGATGATAGTAAACTAACATGTATGGTCACCTGAAGGGGGTTCTTAGGGCTCAGTCAGAATTTTGATCCACAAGATATGTCATTAGTATAAGAATCACCGGAGTCTAACGCCAGGAGCCCAAAATATTAGGTCTGGTTCACATCTGCATTTGGTATTCCATTTGAGGAGTCCACTTGGGACTTCAAGCAGTACTTTTGTCTATGGGGTCCATGTGTTTTCATTGCTCACCGCTCTTTAATGCGTTCTGTATTCCATTTGAGGGGTTCCCAAATGGACTCCCTGAAAGGAATACCGAACACAGATGTGAACCAGGTCTTAGCTCTACTAGCTTGAGGCTTGATATAAAGCGGAAAAAAAAAGTCAGGAGAATGCTCAATTTGTTATGGCGCCCAAGCAGTGCACCCAAGTACTGCTCCTATTCCCATCAATGGAAGAAGAACATTACTTTGGCGCCACAGATATACAACTGATTATTTCTTTTGCTTCCTTCTGTTGGTCCATGTGAAAAGACCCCAGAGTATAATAATTGTTCATGGGTGTTCATTATGGGGCATAATATCATGTGCAGGGGCCACAATGGGGTGTAATAGTATGTGCAGGGGCCGCTATGGGGCCTAATACTGTGTACAAGGGCCACTATGGGGCATAATACTGTGTACAGGGGCCACTATGGGGCATAATACTGTGTGCAGGGGCCACTATGGGGCATAATAGAGCGTGCAGGAATGCGGCAGGGGCGGCGGTCGGTCGAGGTCTTCGGTGTCGGTCAGGAAGGGGAGGGGCTCCATGAAAAAAATTCGGCACGGGGCCCCGCCATTCCTAGTTACACCACTGGTTTCTTGTGTCCGTACTTTGCCTATATAGTAAGTCTTATCAGACCTTAGGGAGTTTTAGGATGCTTTAGGGGCAGGTTCCCATAAAGAGCTGCCCTTTTGGTTCCGCTTTGGACCATTTATATAAGTAATTGTGATTATTATTTGCTGATCTTTAACACATGTTGTTTTAGTAGACTTTCTACTTTAGGTTTTGAGGTCCTTTCAATGTCTCTTTGATTCCACCTTTTGAAGTACAGTGAATAAACTTTTGGTGAATTAACACAAACCGATTCCCGCTATTGTAAGTCCATTTTCTATAAAGGTTGTAATTTTCTACAGGCACAGAATCAATCATAAAACAAAGGCCTAGTGTTTGCTTTAATAACAGTGGTTGGTCCTAGCAATGAATAGTACATAGTAACATGACTTTACAGTCTCACTGATTGAGAAACACTCACTTAGGCCACAATAACCTGACATTTCTTCTGTATACAACCTAGGCAGGGAAAGTTAGTTTCCCTGGCTATATCTACTGACATGAGGCCCGGCACTAGTTCCAGGACCCCACAGTGTTATATACTTAAAAAGCTCCTTTTATAAATAAAGTTGAGTGAAAAGAGTATTATACACATACAGTAGTTCGGCAGTTTCCGTAACTTCCATAGACTTAAATGCAAAGTGCCGTCTATGTGCTCCGTCATCTCTCCATTTAAGGGTTTATCCAGGTTATTAGAAAACATGTGTATTCTCAGGAAGTGACATCATGTTAGTTAGTAACATGACCATGTCGAGGCTAGATCACATCCATCTGAATGGAACTGTGCTGTAGAATAGCCATGTGACCAACAGATGTCATGTCACTTTCTGAGATGAAGATGGCAGTCATGTTTTCTAATCCTTGATAACCCCTTTAGCATATCTCCCAAGTGTCCTGTGGCACAGCTGGGAAGTAGGAGTAAGAAGCCTCTGTTTGCCAGGAGGGGAAGGGGCCCCTATTGGAAGGTAGTAATAAGAGGCTCTTGTTGGGAGGTAGGAGTAAGAAGCCCATGTTGGTTGATAGTAGTAAGAGGCTTCAGTTGGGAGGTAGTAGTAAGCAGACCCTGTTATGTGGTGGTGGTGGTAAAAAGAGGCCCCTGTTGGGAGGTAGTTGTAAGAGGCCCCTGTTGGGAGGTAATAGTAAGAAGCCCCCGTTGGGAGGTAATAGTAAGAGGGGGCAGTGTCAGAATTCACAATCCCGCCCCTTTGTCTGATCTTTCCTGGCACCAAACACCTGACAGTTCAGATCCTAAATAGCATTTCAGGCACCAAAACTAACTGCCCTAAGTGCTAGAGAATGGTGGGGGCTAGAGAAAGGAATTCCAAAATTCCGGACTCAGTAGTATTGGTATGATGCAAAGAGCTGGACTTGGTGGAGTTGGTTAAAGGTCCTCTTTGATGTCATCCCTATTCACTTTCATACAACTATCTCAAGATCAGATACCATATACCTAAGACTTTATTCACATAAGTCTTTCCGATGGACCCTCCGCATTGCCTGATAATACGCTTTGTCCGGTTTGCAGCATTTCTGACTGTATGACTAGTGCTGCTATTCTTAGCTTCAAATACTGACAGAGAGCCCACAATGCAAGTGTGAACAGAACCTAATGTATTACTGTACAGAATATCTGACATCTTGACAGAAGAAGACAACACAGGGGCTTATGTTTGTTGTTTTCTGTTATTTTTTGGGAATACTGACTCTCTGACTTTTCTCGCGTTAGCTGTTTATTTGCTAACGTTGCTGTTGTGTTGTGTTTTCATTCCGAAGCCTTTTATAACTCGGTGATACACACAATGTAGTAATCATTATTTCCCATTACCCATAGAAAATTACACACTCTAGCAAATTATACCAGACATACCATATCATGATGTGACAAGCCTGGCTAATGCCTTTAGTATGTGTTTATTGCTTTCACACGCAGGCGTGTCACATTAAGTTTTGCGTGTCTTTTTTACGCCTTCACTGTCATCTGTCATACATGTACAATAGTAAGGGCTGGTCTCAGGCTTGGATTCTATAGGATCTGTAGATATAATCATTCTGTGCATTCACCCTCCACTACAGAGAACATGTGCACACTATATTACCGTAAACCTTATCAAAGTACATGCACGCCCTGCAGTGTGATGTTTCATCTATGTCAGGGGTGCTCACACTTTGTCAGCATGTGAGCTACTTTATAACATGACCAAGTTGAAAGATCTACTACCCACTTCTTGTGGGCGTGGCCGGGGCAGGCCGGTGGGCGGGGCCGGGTGTATCTGTGGGTGGGACGTGTATGTGGGTGGGGCTGGACATGTGGGCGGGGCCGGGCGGAGCGTGAGAGCAGGAGACAGCGGCGTTCTGTGGCCGCCCAGGGATCCCCGGTGTCTGCTTGTTCACAGCGCAGGCTGAGAGTTATCTCTGGACACTGGCAGCCCCAGCCTGCCAGTGTCCGGAGATGACTCTCATCCTTGCGCTATGAATAAGCAGCACCCCGGCCCCCTCCATCCCTAAGAGCGGCCTGCAAGTGTCCGGAGTGCTTGTTCACAGCGCAGGCTGAGAATCGACTCTCAGCCTGCACTGTGAACAAGCAGATACCGGGGATCCCTGGCTGCATCCTGCAATCGACCCATACGTCCATTGCGGAAACCCTGTCTGCTTAAAAAACGGTTACATGTGGAAACCCATTGACTCTATAGACTATAATGGGATCTGCTAGGTTTCCGCCAATTTTAAAAGGAAACCGTTGGAGAGAAAAGCCCTTTTGATGCAGATTCAGCGGCAGAACAGTAGTGTGAACCTAACATGACAAGGTTAGAGAAAATCTTTAAAATTCTGCAAAATTGTTAATTCATTATATTTACAAAAATATTTATCTATTAATTGTTTACAAATTTAAATATGGTTATGTTCATCGGAAGACCCCTTTAAGCTAAGGCCACTGTTAAAAATATATTCCTATGTATAATGGACACAATGCAATTAACAAAAACACAAGTGTTTTAGAAATTGGAGCATTTTTGCTGCGGATATTTTTCTGCAATGTATGGATGGGATAAGCCAGGATCCCATCTACTTTGCAGGTTATGTAAAACGCAGCAGAAAGAAAAGCAGAAAAGTGAGATTCCGGCTAATCCCATCACTACTTTCCGGAAAAAGAACGCCACGGAAAGCGGCTTTTTTGCAAAATGCAGCATGTCAATTTAACCTGTGGAAACGTGAATGTTTTTCCTATAGATTTTATAAGTGAAGAAAATCCACAGAGAAAAATGCAATTAAAAACGATGCAAAAAAACCAAAAACCCAATGCGTTTTAGTTGTGTTTTGTTTCCCATGACGTTTTTTAGCTACAGTTCACTGGGGCCTGAGCTTAAAGGGATTTTGCGACTCTATCCTTTCTATTATGGGAGATGGGTTGATATGTTGCAAAAGACAACGTCTGCAAGGAGTTTGTTCGTTCTCCCCATGTTTGTGTGGGTTTCCTCCAGGTACCCCGGTTTCCCCCCTCACTCCAAAGATATACCGATAGGGAATTTAGATGGTGAGCCCTATACGGGACAGTGACTGACAACAACTATAAGGGCACCGTTAGATGAAGGAGCTATATAAGTAGGCAAACTAAATCCAAAAATGTGATACTCAACTCATTGATCTCTTGCGGCTTCCATGTTGATGGTTCCCTGATCCCTGCTGGTCTCCACTTCTTGATCCTAGGAAATTAGCACTTAGCCAATCACCGGCTGAAGTGGATGCCTACTCTGTCCAGTGACGGGAGACTGTTGAGAGGGACCAAAATGGGAGACCAGCAGGGGCTTAGAAAGCACTGGAATAGGAACGGTAGGAGGTTGATGAAAATATCTTGTTTTTTTTTAATGCCATTCTCACCCTTTGAAAAATAGCAGCTGGAAAAATCCTTTAATGTAACCATAGTGAGACCTTACAAATGCCAGTCATTCACAACAGTGATGGTTTATTATGTAAATTAAAAATTAAAATAATTTTTGGGAAAAAAAATATCTTTTTTTTCCCCAACCTTACTAAGCATGTAATTATGTAGATTACTTAATATGGGTAATTGGTTCATAGATTTATTCTGATTGCTATAGTTGTCTGAAAATTATATCTGCCCTAACATGAGTGCAGGTTTTGTCTTCGCTGTCTCCTGAATCACACAGCATGAAAATAATAGGTTCAGCTTGAACCTTTTTGTCTTTTTTTAGCCTTACTATGCGACTATAAATTCTCCACTGTGATGCCTACACCTGACTGCTGTCGACACCTTAGAAAAAAAATTACCGCATACCCATTTCGCTTAACAGTGATTTCCATAAATGAGCCGATTCTACAAAAAGTTATCAAATAAGAAAGTGTTAGGGCCCGTTCCCACGATGTAACGCGCCGCTCACTCTGACATGTAAGCACTAGAGATGAGCGAACAGTAAAATGTTCGAGGTTCGATATTTGTTTCGAGTAGTCCCTCAATATTCGACTACTCGAATCGAATATCGAACCCTATTATAGTCTATGGGGGGAAAATGCTCGTTTCAGGGGTAGGCAACGTTCAATCAAATTATACTTACTGAGTCCACGAGTGAGGGTCGGGCTGGATCCTCCGAGCAGTTTTCTCCTTGCAGCGTCCCCGCGGCATCTTCCGGCTCTTCATTCACTCTGCCAGGCATCGGACCTGGGCAGAGCTGACTGCGCATGCCCGCACTACAAGCTTGAAACTTGAATCAAGGACCGGTGCCTCCCAAACCCAAAACTAAACAAATCTTGGAAGGTTCATCCATCTCTAGCCATAAAGAACCATCACTTTTCAACTTAATTGAAACTATATGAGACCCCAGACTCAATTGACTTCATACAGAGGGGCATAACTTCTTATACTGACATGCCGCCATATACCTAACACCTTTATAAGTGTATACACAGCTTCTTAGTATCTTACACTTCTTATATCCTTGTCAGTCTAGAAATCTGTAGAAAGTCACATCCTTGAGTCATTATACAGTGCAGCTGGAGCAGCTGGTAACGGCCTTGTGTCTTGCTTTTTTCTATAAGACATAACAATCCATTTACGGTCTTGGCTTACGCACGCGTCCTAGCTACATGACCTAGCTTAAATGGTTGTGCTGGCTTATATACTCCGGCAGGAAGAATACCGCCATACTTATTCAACGCGATACAGAGAATCGTACAATGGAGGTCTCATCCACCTCAATGACAGCCCTATTACGCCACTAACTTTGCTTTCCCAGTTTTGACAGGAAATTGTAAAAACATTGGGGTAAATATTGTAAACGAAAAATGTCAGAAAAATGTCCCAAAAACGTTGCGTTTTTTTGTGGAAGTCCAAAGTTTGTGAAAAATGAAAAGTTCCTCCTGTCTGATCCTTGTTAGGCTGAGTTTATATACAGGTACAGATAATGTTATCTACGTCTATGTCACTAGTGGAAGAGGATATCACCAATGCTCAAGCTACCGGTCAATCCAGCACCAACCATAGAGATACCTAGAATCGCTATACTTCAGGAGACGCCATGGCGCTGCTGCCTCCTGTATAACAATATGACTATATTTACAATGTGTACACGCTGAGTAATGAAGAGAAGCTTGTACGCTTATTATACATTTTCATTCGCAGGCTCATCAATAGCGGCTGTATGCAGGGAAGTAAATGAGAGAGGAGATAAGTAATTACACAGTGCGCGAGGATCCTCCTGTCACAGCTCAAGCAAGCATGGGAGGCAACTGGAAACCTTAAATACAATATTTACAGGGGGGAGTCAGACTATTTACTGTACCTCTATTTGGTAGAATGGAGTCGCAGTTTAATCTTATATGAAAATGAAGTGGAGACTTTGGAACATTTTGTGACATTTTTGAAGCATTACATAGACACAGGTGAATAACTATAGGAAGTGCTGCCATCTGTATATTGAGGTAGCAGTCACTATGGTGCAACCACAGGTACATCTCACATTGGGGAAAGCAGAGGCAATGGCTGGAGGCGATATTACTACATTGTAAGTGCTGACTGGCTTTATAGTTGAATCCTCTTGCTATATAGCAATGTACTAGAAGCATTGATTTCCACCTGTATGAAATGCACTGTACTGCTGACTGTTCTGTATGAAGTATACGGTTCTCCAAATATATTACATACAGTCATTGGCATAACTAGGAATCATGGGGCCCCGTGGTGAAATTTTGACATGGCCTTCCCCCCTGCTCTGTACATCTACTACATGCACTGCACTGTACTCCTCTCACCTGTACTACATCTACTGTATTGTTCTCCACCAGTACCATATTTACTGTACTGCTTTTAATAAGTGCTATACGTATTGTACTGCTCTCATCTGTTCTACATATACAGCTCTCTACCAGTACTAGGAGATCTTTATCAGTATTTAATGTACTGTACTGCTCTCTACACTTATTACATGTGCTGTACTTCTCTCTACCTATACTACATGTACTTTACTGAGCTCTATACATATTACATGTACTGTACTGCTCTCTAGCTGTACTACATGTACTGTATTGTTCTCCACCAGTACCATATGTACTGTACTGCTTTTAACAAGTGCTATATGTATTGTACTGCTCTCATCTGTTCTACATATACTGTACTGCCCTCTACCAGTACTAGGTGATCTTTATCAGTATTTCATGTGCTGTACTTCTCTCTACCTATACTACATGTACTGTACTGATCTCTATACATATTACATGTACTGTACTGCTCTCTACCTGTATTACATGTACTGTACTGCTCTCTACCTGTACTACATATACTGTACTGCTCTCTACCAGTACTAGGTGATCTTTATCAGTATTTTAAGTACTGTACTGCTCTCTACAATTATTACATGTACTGTACTTCTCTCTACCTGTATTACATGTACTGTACTTCTCTCTACCTGTATTACATGTACTGTACTAATCTCTGCCTGTACTACATGTACTGTACTGCTCTCTACCTCTACTACATGTACTGTACTGCTCTCTACCTCTACTACATGTACTGTACTGCTCTCTACCTCTACTGTATGTACTGTACTGCTCTCTACCTCTACTACATGTACTGTACTGCTCTCTACCTCTACTACATGTACTGTACTGCTCTCTACCTCTACTACATGTACTGTATTGCTCTCTACCTCTACTATATGTACTGTACTGCTCTCTGCCTGTACTACATGTACTGTACTGCTCTCTACTTCTACTACATGTGCTGTACTGCTCTCTACCTCTACTACATGTACTGTACTGCTCTCTACCTCTACTACATGTACTGTACTGCTCTCTACCTCTACTACATGTACTGTACTGCTCTCTACCTGTATTACATGTACTGTAGTGCTCTCTACCTGTACTACATATACTGTACTGCTCTCTACAAGTACTAGGTGATCTTTATTAGTATTTTAATTACTGTACTGCTCTCTACAATTATTACATGTACTGTACTTCTCTCTACCTCTACTACATGTACTGTACTGCTCTCTACGTCTACTACATGTCCTGTACTGCTCTCTACCTCTACTACATGTACTGTATTGCTCTCTACCTCTACTACATGTACTGTACTGCTCTCTACCTCTACTACATGTACTGTACCGCTCTCTACCTCTACTACATTTACTGTAGTGCTCTCTACCTCTACTACATGTACTGTACTGTTCTCTACCTGTATTACATGTACTGTAGTGCTCTCTACCTGTATTACATATACTGTACTGCTCTCTACAAGTACTAGATGATTTTTATTAGTATTTTAATTACTGTACTGCTCTCTACAATTATTACATGTACTGTACTTCTCTCTACCTGTATTACATGTACTGTACTGCTCTCTACCTCTACTACATGTACTGTACTAATCTCTGCCTGTACTACATGTACTGTGCTGCTCTCTACCTCTACTACACGTACTGTACTGCTCTCTACCTGTACTACATGTACTGTACTGCTCTCTGCCTGTACTACATGTACTGTACTGCTCTCTACCTCTACTACACGTACTGTACTGCTCTCTACCTCTACTACATGTACTGTACTGCTCTCTGCCTGTACTACATGTACTGTACTGCTCTCTACCTCTACTACACGTACTGTACTGCTCTCTACCTTTACTACATATACTGTACTGTTCTCTACCAGTACTAGATGATCTTTATCAGTACTTCATGTACTGTACTGCTCTCTACACTTATTACATGTACTGTACTGCTCTCTACCTCTACTACATGTACTGTACTGCTCTCTACCTCTACTACATGTACTGTAATGCTCTCTACCTCTACTACATGTACTGTACTGCTCTCTACCTCTACTACATGTACTGTACTGCTCTCTACCTCTACTTCATGTACTGTACTGCTCTCTACACTTATTACATGTACTGTACTGCTTTCTACCTCTACTACATGTACTGTACTGCTCTCTACCTCTACTACATGTACTGTACTGCTCTCTACCTCTACTACATGTACTGTACTGCTCTCTACCTCTACTACATGTACTGTACTGCTCTCTACCTCTACTACATGTACTGTACTGTTCTCTACCTCTACTACATGTACTGTAATGCTCTCTACCTCTACTACATGTACTGTACTGCTCTCTACCTCTACTACATGTACTGTACTGCTCTCTATCTCTACTACATGTACTGTACTGGTCTCTACCTCTACTTCATGTACTGTACTGCTCTCTACACTTATTACATGTACTGTACTGCTTTCTACCTCTACTACATGTACTGTACTGCTCTCTACCTATGTACTGTACTGCTCTCTCTATACTGACCTGCACTGATCTGTACATGTTTTATACTCCTCTCATTTGTACTACGTGCATGGTACAGCTTTCTACATGTTCTACATTTACTGTTCTGCTTTTTATCTCTAGGACATGTACTATACTGCACTCTACCTGTATGTTACTACTTTATCTGTACTATATGTACTTTATTGATATCTAAGTCTACTACATATTCTGTACTGGTCTCTAGTGATGCTACATGTGCTATATTATGTGCTTTAGTTACAAGTTTATACAATCTTGTAGAAGTTCATGCCCTCTACATAGAAAGCAATACACCAGCTTCCAGCCAATGTTTCTGACTTGTATATATTTTTTTGAAATCCTAATTTTCTTACTTGAGATTGACATTTTGGGGGTTTCAGAAGAAATTACGAATTTTCCATAGAGCCATGTCTCAAGTTTCAATGGTTTTCCCAGAACCAATTAATATTGTAAGTGAAGGGAGCACCGTAGAAGAACATAAAAGAATAAGTAATGTGCCATGTGCGGATATATACACTACATATATCTGAAGCGAATATTAGTAGAAAAGAAATATACTCCATAAAATGATATGCAAATGTGTTCTATGGGTTAACACGAAAGGACCGAAAATAAAGCTTAAGAGAAATATGATCTTCAAACAAATGGCTTCGCCAATATGGGAATGTTTACAGAACAGGAAAACTAAAAAGAAGTTTAACAAGCAGACTGCGGGAATATTAATAAGCCAGAATCCTAGCGTCTTGGAAAACAAAGGAGGAACACACAGGAACAAGATCACAGGCTTTGATTTTCTGGAGACCCAGTGCTTTATACATGACAAGCGCTGCTTGTGTGCAGATGAAGAGAGATGCCTCGTAGAAGACGAGAGGTGGCAACAGGTGAGATCCTCCGCCGACTACCGTGAGACAGATGCTGGCCACAAGGCAAAGACATAAGAAGCCACAAAGCACAACACTTCACGATCTGTTCTACCTGGACTTGTCGCTCCATACCCTAGCGCTACTGCCGACCATTTACGCCTCGCTCATTTTTCATACAAATGCAAATTTTGGAAACTGAAAGACCCAAGAGCTGAAAAAGACTCCGCTAGGGCGATAAACACGAAGCATGATTGCAATATTAATTAAAAGAACACTCTTCGTTAATAGTCATTAATCCGAAATAGTTATAATAATATGGTTCGGAAACCATAGCAACCCAGGAACCATGGCAACTCTAGTTTTCCTGCCAAAAGTTAACCTATGGTTGGATGATTATTGAGTATTATAAGAAGACATTACTATCCAGTCACTCTATGAATATACTTTGAAGGCTCGTACACAGGGACATAGCCATTATGTCTGCCCTCTATCCTTCTTTCTCAAGGTAACGTATGATCAGAGAGTTATCGCCATGTAGGACTTGTGTTCATGACTGTTACCTTGTATTCACACATACACATCATGCCCCTGTCTATTTGAGAGTCGGGTGCTGTCCATGCCTATGAAAAATCAAACCAAGCCAAAATGACCAACTTAGACTTTCTGCGTGCTACATGACTTGCGTTGGCGTGATACATCCGTTTTTTGACGAATGTGCATTCTATGAAAAAAAAGGGACGTCTAAATATATTGAAATGACTCTATAGGAAAGTCGTTGGCAAAAAAATGTAATCCGCATTTCACGTACATATGAAAAAGATCATAGTGGATGGATCTTCGAAGACCATGAGGAGTTCCAGATTTTTCTCCATTTTCAGATATTCATATTCAATGCCACATATAGTACAAAAACTATACAAAAACTTACATGGTGCTCCTCTAAGGTAGTCAGTGGCAGATTGAAAAGGAATACGTTGCTTATATTGTGTTGACAACACTACCATACGACTCATGGAAATTGAAGTCAGATGCTTCACCCCATTCCCTTCTAGACCCATGAGTTTCTAGATAAAAAGTCCAGAGTGTGATCAAAAGAGATGGGAATCGGAAGGGTGTTGGGTAATTTCATCTTTGATTTCATCCTATTTGATCTTTTTCTACAGCGCGTATTTTGGTGGGAGATTCATAACAGCTCCACAATGGTCCATGATCTCTTCGAGGGTCTACCTTTAATTCCTTTGCTAAAGAACAGACCTATGGGATAAAAGTGTAAAGATAAAATCGATGAGTCTGGGTGGCTGGTGCATGACACTTGGACACTAGGCATTACTAAGTATATTGGCTTTCTTGGAGAGTTCCTCTGAATTTTTTTGTTTTTGTTTTTTTTAATAAGGATGACTCCAAATAAGATGTAGTTGACCTAGCAATTACCCTTATGATTCCAACTTACTATGGCTTAGTTTGCTCTAAGGGTCCTTGGAAGTGAAGACTCCCTAGTGAATAGGACCCTGGGCAATTGCCCATCTGATAAGCCCCTAACACCGCCCCAGGCTACTTCCCCCTCTACAATCAATCATTTGAACCACTGACAGGTGAAATGAATAATATGGATTATTTTGGTGACCTGATGCCTGTCAAGACATTGACAGCGTCTGCCCGGAGCGCATCAGAGCGGCTATGTATATTCTGTTTTAAAGGAACTAATAAAATTTCTAGTTTTATGAAGATCCCAGGAGTGCTGGATTGTTATTCATTTATCTGGCAAGAGATCGGATATATTAGACAGCAAGTGAACAGTTTTTGAGGTTGAAGTTTGGAAGTAGAAAAAATGGGAAAGTGACTATGTCAAAGGCAAATTGTAGAATTTTCCCAGCATGCAGTGGTGAGTACCTAGCAAAAGTGGTCTAAGGAAGGAAAACATTGCAATCCATGACAATCTCTATGACACATTGCAAAAACGTGTCCAGGAAAGGAAGGGCCGGAGCTGGAGCATTCAGCATAGGCCCGCATGACAGGGATTTTGCAAGTCATGCAGGTATAGGTTTTGCTACAGGGGTTAATATTTTGGCGGGAGTGGGTTTGTTTGGGGTTAGTGGCCGGTCAGGGGTGGGTTTGTTTACCATAAGGGGGGCTATTTAGTGTTTGTCCCTTCCCAGCCCCTTGTTCACTCCTCACCTGGAACTTTCCCCAGCGCTGTCATGTCGGACGAACAAATCCTGCAGGACTCCATCCGGCGTCTCTCTGCCCTTCATGGAGCGGCTTGGCTGCGCAGCACTTTGATAGCGGCCTTGCCTGATTCACCTCCTGATGTCTCGTCCCCTCCAGCGGTGCCCCCTCCGGCTGCTTCATCCAGACCCGCCAGGCCGTCACGACCGCCGCAGCGCCTCAGCCCATCTGCCTCTCCGAAGCGTCGGCGCCGTGCCCGGAGCCCCTCAAGGGACCCGCCGCCTCCTGCAGCTGTCTCCGATGCGCAGACCTCCCGAGGTGAGACAGTGCGGAGCCGGCGGAATCCATCCGCACGGCGCCATGGCTCCCCTACCTCCGCGGTGGTCTCCGGCCTAGCTGCTTCAGCCCCTCCTACTCCCGGCGTGGTGACGTCAGCGGCTGCGTCGGGATCTCGCGATGCAGCCGGGCCTTCTGCAATTCTGGCCCCGCCCACCGGAAGACGCCGATCTGACGCCATGGCTACGGAGGCGGAGCCTCAGGATCGCGAGCTCCGCCTTCCAGAGCGCTCTCCCTCCACATCCCGACCCTCTGCAGGCCCAAGCCAAAGGATTAAGAGAAGGGCTGCAAAGAAATCTCGTGCAGCGGCTCGCCCACGGGGGGCGGAGTCTCGGCCTGCATTGTCCCCAGTGCCAGCTGACCAGCGCTCCTCTACACTGCCTGCTGCCCATCAGGATCCGGCATCTGAGCTTCAGCATCGTCACCCACAGCGGTCCACTACGGCCGGCATCTTCACAGACCTGTCCGCGGCGGCCGCCGTGCCTCCCACCATCATCACACCAGGTCTCCTCCTTCCTCCTCTGATGATGAGGTCGACTACCGGGATTTGGGCCACGTTCCAGACGAATCCGGAGCTGCGGCTGCCTCGGCGCTCCACCGGAGCCAGCCTGGTGAGTCACACCACCCCCTTCTTTCTTTGCGGTCAGGGCTTCTCCCCTCCCTGAACCCTTCTTGCCCTTCAGCTAATTATTCCCCCTCCCCGGACCCTTTGTCTACCCTATTTGCTAGTGTGAGGCAGTTTATTGATAGTTATGTACCAACAGTTAGTTCTCCATCTCCTGCTTCTGCTTGGGTTACTCCGGCCCCGGCCCCTCCTCCTGCGGCTGTTCCTGCACCTTCGCCTCTTGTGCCGATTGTTGCTGGCGCTGAGACGGCGGGGACGTCGCAGGGTGAGGTGGCGGTTGATCCGGTCAGATTAGATGATGCAGCGAAGGGCGAGATCTACCTTTGTTTCAGTGGCCCCTTAGGGGCGCATGTTAAGCTGGAGGTTAGAGAGAGGATATGGAAGGATGAATATGTGGAGATATTTTCTCTTTTGCCTCTTGAGAAGTTCAATTTAGACAGAGTCAAACTCACTGAGTCCAAGAAAGAGGAGGAAGAAAGACGCCGGTATCGCTTGATACCGCGTACTTTCGCAAATTGGTTACAGGCATTTCACATATTGGCCAGTATCATAGGTGAGAAGGCCCCTCAGCACTGTTCGGCTTTATTCTGCTATGAGGAATCTATAGGTGAGGCCTACCGGGTTTATGGCGGGACCGCATGGATTCGATATGACGAGCAGTTTCGTCAGAGGAAGGCGGTCCGGCCTTCAATCCGGTGGGATCACAAAGACATTAATTTGTGGATGAGTCTCATGGTGGCTGCCAGGTTACCGCCTCAGCCATTTCGATCCGGTGCAGGGGTGCCTTCTTCGGGACAGGCGTCCTCCGCTGTGCAACGTCCCGGTTATTGTTGGCAATTCAATGAAGGTCAGTGCCGGTTCGGCAGCACCTGCCGCTTTAAACACGAATGCTCTCATTGTGGGGGATCGCATGCAGGGTCACACTGTTTTAAAAAACTTAGAGCAAAGCAGTCTGATGCCGTTACGAAAAGGGATGACACCGGTTCAGCTAGACCCGATGCTTCCCTATCTAAATAGTTATCCTGATCGATGCACGGCTCAGTTTTTGTTGGACGGGTTTAGGGACGGTTTTGTCATCCCCTCTGAGGTTCCGTTTTCTGTACCATGTTATCGTAATCTGAAGTCGGCTCGCATGCGTCCTGAAGTGGTGTCTGAGAAGCTAGATAAAGAGCTGTCACTTGGTCGGATTGCAGGGCCCTTTGCTGTTCCTCCTTTCCGGAATCTTCATATTTCGCCTTTAGGTGTCGTTCCCAAGAAGGAGGCGAATAGATTTCGCCTGATCCACCACCTGTCGTTCCCTAAGGGATTGTCCGTTAATGACGGTATTGACGAGGAGTTGTGCTCTGTGTCATATGTGTCATTTGACAGGGCGGTGGATTGGGTGAGACGCTGCGGTCCTGGGGCCCTTATGGCCAAAGCGGACGTGGAATCTGCATTTCGCCTCCTTCCTATTCACCCTGACAGTTTATTTTTACTGGGTTTCCATTGGGAGGGCTCTTACTATGTAGATAGGTGCCTCCCGATGGGTTGCGCAATATCGTGTTCTTATTTTGAGCGTTTTGCCACATTTGTTGAGTGGGTCGTCAGGGAGGAGTCCAAGTTACACTCTGTTTTACATTACCTAGACGATTTTTTGTGTATTGGTCCGGCAGGTTCTCAGGTGTGCTCGGTCCTTCTTTCTACATTACAGCACGTAGCCCGCCGTTTTGGCATACCTCTGTCTCCTGAAAAGACGGAGGGACCGACCACCAACCTTAAATTCCTGGGCATAGAGATCGATTCCATTGCTATGGAATGTAGATTGCCTATGGATAAGGTTGAGGTGTTACGCAAGGAGGTGGATCAGTTGGTAGCTTACAGGAAAGTTCGGTTGCGCCAATTGCAGTCTGTCCTCGGTAAGCTTAATTTCGCATGTCGCATCATCCCTATGGGGAGAATATTTTGTCGGCGCTTGGCGCAAGCGACGGCGGGAATTTCTAGCCCTGCCCATTTCGTGAGGATTACGGCCGAACACCGGTCTGATTTGCGGGTTTGGTCTTCCTTTCTCGCTCAGTTCAATGGCAAGTCAGTGTGGCAAGAAGACTGGTGTGACAATGTTGACCTTTCTTTACATACCGACGCCTCTGGCAGTCTTGGCTTTGGAGCTTATTTTCAGGGTCAATGGTTTGCTGACGAGTGGCCCATTTCTTGGAAACAGGCCGGTTTTACCCGTAACCTCACATTACTCGAACTCTTTCCTATTGTCGCTGCAGTAGAAGTTTGGGGTCCATTGTTTTGCAATAGGCGTGTTCGTTTTTGGTGCGACAATCTCTCCGTGGTGAATGTGTTGAACCATTTAACTGCTTCTTCTCCTCCTGTCATTCGTCTTGTTCGTCACTTGGTCCTTACTTGTTTATCTTTTAATGTTTGGCTGTCCGCTCGTCATGTTCCAGGGGTGACTAATTCTATCGCTGACGCTCTTTCTCGCTTTCAGTGGGATCGTTTTCGGGCCTTGGCACCGGAGGCAGAACTTCATGGAATCCCTTGCCCGGGTCACCTCTGGGATCTGGCGTTCGGACAGCCCTGACCTTGGTGGGTCGCTCCCTTTGTCCGTCCACGTGGAATGCCTATTCCCGGATCTGGCAAGAGTGGTCGTGTGTTTGCAGTACGGTAGGGCATGACTGTTACTCGGGTGCCCCGGTTTCATTAGTACTTTCATGGCTGGGTTCTTCTTTTTCTCAGGGTAGGTCGAAGTCTGTCGCTTGCAGGAGCCTGTCGGCGCTCTCTTTTTGGCTAAAATTTTTTGGCTTGCCCGATACCACCAAGCATTTCTTGGTCCGACAGGCTCTTGTGGGTTTCAGACGTTCCTCGCACCCCCCGGACGCGAGGCGCCCGGTGTCTTTTGATTTGCTGGAAGCCATTTTTTCAAAACTGTTGGTTGTATGTAGGGATGTTTACGAAGCTCAGTTGTTTGGGGTCGCGTTTTCTTTAGCATTTTTTGGGGCATTTCGTATTAGTGAATTGGTCAGTTCTTCTACCCTAGCTCATGATGGTTTGTTGTGGTCTCACGTTTCGGTGGACGGGGATGCCGTCTCTTGTCAGATCTCGCGTAGCAAAACGGATCAGGAGGGTAGAGGTGTCATCGTCCGTTTGTTCCCTGTCCCTTGTGCCTCTTCTTGTCCAGTTGCTTCGGTTAAGAGGTTTTTTGTCCATGCGGCCCGCCTTCGGCGGGGCCTTTTTGATTCACGAGTCGGGTAAAGCCCTTTCTCGCTTTCAATTTGTTGCACTTTTTCGTAAAGTCTTGAGCAGTTTAGGCATGTCGCCTGATCAATATAATACTCATTCTTTTCGCATTGGAGCGGCCACTGAGGCCGCCAGATGCGGATTGCCGGAAGCTGCGGTCATGCGCATTGGCCGTTGGGCTTCTACACGCTATCGCCTGTACATTCGTCCTCATTTGCTGCAGACCTGCCCCCCGTCTGCTTCTGCAGATTGATTTGTTTGTTTTTAGTATTTCGGTTGCCTATTATTTCTGTTGTATTACTCTTGTTCCTTTTTACTGCATTTTCTTTCAGATGCTGCCCCGTGCCTGGTCTGGATAGTGGGGCACTCTTATGTGCATTGGGGAGCCCTCAGAGCCGCAGTTAGGCCTAATGGTAGGCAACTGGGTTTTCCCCGTACGCAAGCTGTAGTGAGATGGATAGGTAGGAGGGGCATGTTGTGGCAAGCATTGTTACCTATTTTGCATTTTCATTCCCTGATGGATCGACCCCCAAACGTCCTGGTGATTCATACGGGCGGTAATGATCTTGGCGTTCGTTCCTCCCGTGAGCTCATCAGAGATATTAAATATGATCTGCTTCGCATATGGTCCATGTACCCGGGTGTCGTGATAGTGTGGTCTGAAATAGTCGCAAGATTGTCTTGGCGCCATGCGCGATCTGTTGTTAAATTGAATAAGGCCAGGCGAAAAGTTAACACCTCTGTTTCGGCCTTTGTGGCTCGCAATGGGGGTATAGTTGTTCGCCATAAGGATTTAGAAGTTCCACACAGCGGCCACTTGAGTCGAGATGGGGTTCACCTCAATGATGTGGGGTATGACATTTGGATCTTAGCCTTGCAGGAGGGTGTCGAAAAAGCTCTGCGCGTTTGGGCGGACTATCATGTGTAAGGGATCACACATGATAGTGTTGGCGGTGGGAAGGTCAGGCAGGGCATGCTGTAATTCCGAGTTCCGGTGTACAATATGGGGGACCCATGGTGAAAGGTACCTCTGCCATGTCTTTGTTTAGCACGATAATAAAGTTATTAATGTTTAAGATGGAGTACAAGGCAGTACCAGGTTTTGTCCTATCCCGTGTCGGCGCGTTGCGGCTGGGAGATTGCGGACGGACTGCCCATTTTTTACTATGCTGACCCTGCTCGACCTTCCTCTAATAAAGTGTTGTTGTTCATGATATGTGTAATTAATCAATAAATTGGCTGTTGTGGCCGCTTTATCCCATCGTACTTTGGTGTGTGCGTCCAGTTTGTTTTTTCCGTTGGGTGGGATGTTTTGTTACATGTTAATTCAATTTCAGTGACTTAATGACATGGGAATATCCCGGTCAAGGAAGGGCCGGAGCTGGAGCATTCAGCATAGGCCCGCATGACAGGGATTTTGCAAGTCATGCAGGTATAGGTTTTGCTACAGGGGTTAATATTTTGGCGGGAGTGGGTTTGTTTGGGGTTAGTGGCCGGTCAGGGGTGGGTTTGTTTACCATAAGGGGGGCTATTTAGTGTTTGTCCCTTCCCAGCCCCTTGTTCACTCCTCACCTGGAACTTTCCCTCCCTCCCTCCCTCTTTGGCGTTTTTTCTTTCTTGTACCCTGGGGTCTTGTTTTGGTGTCTTGTTGTTTTTTCTTTCTTTTTCAGGTCAACCGTCATTTCTGTCACGACAGCCGGCGGTGGGAAGGTCAGGCAGGGCATGCTGTAATTCCGAGTTCCGGTGTACAATATGGGGGACCCATGGTGAAGGGTACCTCTGCCATGTCTTTGTTTAGCACGATAATAAAGTTATTAATGTTTAAGATGGAGTACAAGGCAGTACCAGGTTTTGTCCTATCCCGTGTCGGCGCGTTGCGGCTGGGAGATTGCGGACGGACTGCCCATTTTTTACTATGCTGACCCTGCTCGACCTTCCTCTAATAAAGTGTTGTTGTTCATGATATGTGTAATTAATCAATAAATTGGCTGTTGTGGCCGCTTTATCCCATCGTACTTTGGTGTGTGCGTCCAGTTTGTTTTTTCCGTTGGGTGGGATGTTTTGTTACATGTTAATTCAATTTCAGTGACTTAATGACATGGGAATATCCCGGTCATGGTAGTAGTAAGTAACCGGAGACATTTGTCAGTGATGTCCTAGTTCCCTCTCCAGTGGCCACTGATTGGTTTCAGTGGTCACACGTGGCTCAGGACTTCTGCTATTCAAGACACAACATGACAACCAAATGGACACTAGTGACAGACGAGAGGACCAGAGAGAGATGAGGATGATTTTTATTATGTTAGTCCTCCTTCGGCCTCCACAGCGGTTTTCCCAATTCACGGACAACCCTTTAGAGACTAATAAATGTCTATACATGTAATCTATAGCGCTACAATAAAATACTATGGAAGAATCAGTGTAAAGTTCTGCTGTCAGAAATGGTGGCCCCACGTTTGACATGAGAGATCTGCAACATGGAGAAGACATTTGTTTCCTTTATTGAATGATGAAGAGTAGACGACGATATTAAAGAAGCGCATTAGGAATGATGCTATTCCTTCTTAGTAAGCCTTGTTTACACCACATGTCACTTCTTCTAGCATTGACTAGCTGTCACGATGACATTTTTGGAAAATCATCGATGATCACAACATGTATATCTAATATGGGAACCTGTTTGTCGAGCATTCACAGTATACCTTTATATTTCTTACACTGAAGTCAACTGTCTGTCGAGTTTACATCATAGGAAAGCCAAAGTCAGCTGGATTAAGTCTTAGATTGGATGGTTGCCAGAGATGCTAGCGGGGGCCGGTGTGACAGAGCTGTGACTCAGCTAGCATCTGGAGGCCTTCCAAGACCCTGACCCTGTGCCAAATATCTCTTCCCGGCTGTAACACACACACACAGGTATAAACACCACGGAGTGTCTGGACCTCACAGGGCTATATGTTTCAATAAAACCTTTCCAGACGGAAAGTGCAGTAAACAAATAATGCTGACACGTTACTAAAAGAAAGCCCGCAGAACTTCTTCTCTGAAATACATGGATAAATCAGGGGCCATGCTGGCACTTACTGAACGCACACACGTACATAACTTTTATCCATTGCTCAAGTAAAGTTAACCAAGCATAGATCAGTCAATGTATAGTCCACGTGCCCATGGAAACAAATGCGGGGCCTTTTGTAAGGGCAACATAGCTGGCTACTACTGCTGAGGGAATACTAACACAACAATGTGCCAAAAAAGCCCAAACCATCTCCCAGACCTTCCTCCATTCATCTCCTTCTTTCCTATAATTGTATTTTGTCTCATGTTACAAATTAAATTGAGCAATTTGTAAAGAAGTCTTCACTTTGTGTCCCAGGAGATCAGCCATGTCCCTTCATTCGCCTCTCTGTCCTGAGTCTGACTGCAAGACAACTAGCTGGAGCAGAAACCTAAGACATAATTAAGCCCCGCCTCTATGCTAAGCCCGCCTCCTCTAGGAAGTCTACAACCTAAGGCTTAGTTCACGCGGGAAGCCGCGTCAGAATATGGCCTAAATCCACCTGCCGCAACGTCCGACAGTAACAGCACTCCGGTCCGGCGTAGGCCCAAATGAATGGGCCCAAACCGGAGCATGCTGCCGCAAGGCCGATGCCGCAGCTGAATCAGCCATGGATTCCGCCTGAAGAAAGGGTAGCTTGCTTCTTTTTTCCGCTAAGAACGCTAGCGATCTCCATATTCCACCACTGTGAGGGGGCGGATTATGATGTGGATTCCGCGCCATAATCCGCCCCCTCTGTGCCCATGTGAACGGGCCCTAAGATGGAAGTGAGCAGCTGAAGATTAACCTAGGATTTCTATAAGATTCGATCCAAATTTCAGGAAATATTTGATTCACATCGAATCGGATTTACTCACGGTTCATGGTAATGAATTGTTTCATAAAATGGCTGCTGTACGTTAGGACAAGGATCACCCACAATGCCGTGTGTGCAGCCAATCATCAGCCAGCCAGTCATGTGATGTCACGGCCCTTTAACCCCTTCACGACCACCACCGGTATGAGGAGCGGGTGTTAGCTGTAACCCCTGGTTGGAGCACAGCTCTGATTGTGGGTTTTAACCCACCATACTACATGTTCCACTCGACACCCCCCAATTCTGATGACAGATTTTCTTTAAGAGCTGACTATTCAATTGCTACCTGATCTATCCCGACCACTGACCCCACTGTCACAAGGCAATTATTGTCACTCACTGTTATGGCTGATCAGACTGTACGCACTGCTGTACATGAAACATGGGCCAAATGGATGAATTTTCATGTATTCATTGATTAACTTTTTCAAAATGTAAAAACCTGGGCAACTACTACTAGTTATTCATTGTTTGTTGACCTGTATGGACATTTTTATGGGAACAAAATCAGAATCCATTGATCCAAGATTGAGAAATCTCATGACCTGGCCAGAAAAGTCAAGGAACCAATGCTAGATGAGATACGGAACATAGAAAGAACCAGACATCACCCACACTTCATATCATTGACAGTGACACATGGCGGGGCTATGTGAGGGTCTATCGCTACTTGTCTTCATCTAATGTCAGCCTTGTGAAGCTTCTTTGTATTAAAATGGATCCATCAATGTTTAAGACATTTCTAGCGGACACAATGCTGTTTTTCTTCCTGCAAATAAATGGGTTAGAGATGTATTTATCAAATGGGTAATGATCCAAAGCACTATTCTTCTCGGCTCAGAAGGTTGTCGTAAGCTGAGGTCACACATTGAGGAAGAGCATTGTTGCATTTTTTGAACCAAAACCAATAAGAATGGGAAATATTTTTATGGATTTTCCTTGCGGATGGAATGTATAGTGTGGAATTGGCACCAAAATCTGTGTTCAAATGTGTGTAGCACAAGCATTGTGGATTTGATGGGGAATTTGCAATGGAAAAAGTAGTGTGGATCGCCGGTTGGCCGTACACATGTATGGTAGCCTCAGCTAAGTACACATATGTTCTCAAAGATCTGAAGGGAGTAAACCGCAGCCAGACACCTCCTTGGCGGACAAAGGATAAAACATGTTGAAATCCTAGATTCCCAATCGTTCTTTTATCCAACTTCCCCTTCCAGTGGACATTGGTACATCCATGAACTGGTGGGTCACCGTGACATTAATCTAATGTAGATGGTCAACTTTATTAGATAGATAGATAGATAGATAGATAGATAGATAGATAGGTGGATAGATACATAATAGATAGATAGAACATAGATGATAGATAGATAGATAGATAGATAGATAGATAGATAGATAGATAGATAGATAGATAGATAGATCAAGAACTCCATATTCTGATGTCCTGACATGGATACACTAGATGGATAAGTAGATTGATGGATAAATAGATAGAAAGATAGATATAAGAATGGATGGATGGATGGATGGATGGATGGATGGAGAGATAAATAGATGGATAGATAGATAGATAGACATATGAGAATAGATAGATAGATAGATAGATAGATAGATAGATAGATAGATAGATAGATGATAGATAGACATATGAGAATAGATAGATAGATAGATAGATAGATAGATAGATAGATAGATAGAGAACTCCATATTCTGATGGCCTGACATGGATACACTAGATGGATAAGTAGATTGATGGATAAATAGATAGGAAGATAGATATAAGAATAGATGGATGGATGGATGGATGGATGGATGGAGAGATAAATAGATAGATGGATAGATAGATAGATAGATAGATAGACATATGAGAATAGATAGATAGATAGATAGATAGATAGATAGATAGATAGAACTCAAGAACTCCATAAACTGATGTCCTGATATGGATACACTAGATGGATAAGTAGATTGATGGATAGAGGTGCTGTTTGGGTCCACCTCTGAGATCTAAGGATGAATGAATGAATGAATGAATGAATGGATGGATGGATGGATGGATAAATAGATAGATAGATAGATAGATAGATAGATAGAATGCACAGTATATACCGTATAAACCACACATAGACTTGTATACAATATGGGCTCTCCGTATTATAGCCCCACATTCTCCCCTTCCAATATGCAGGAACTTTCTGCTCTGTGTGGATAATACAGAGACATGTTCAGTGTTTTCTATGATAAAGCAACGCTTGGCTCTGCATATTATACAAATATATAGTGTTGTCCCTACAAGTCACGCTGTGTGACACCCTTTAGAAAGGGCACAGAATCCCAGAAGTCTTGGCTAACACGGGAACTTGGCGAATTGTGCCGCTGAATTAATTAGCATGAAATTGGAAGCAATTACCATAATAATGAAGTGGAATATTTAACTACCTGAGGAGGGAGGGCAATGGAGGGGTGGAGAGAGGAGCGGGTATTTACCAAAAAGAGATTAGAAGAGGTAATTTGTGTTAATACAAGTCAACAATGATTTAACCTCTTTGCTGCAAAAAAAAATGAGGGCACCTATATTGTGATGTGTAATGTTCTTTTCTGAGGGTTGGCAAGGATTTGGGAACCGACGCCGCAGAGTCATCTATTAAATAGGTGAAGGCCGACGCAAAATGGCAAGTGGTTTATAGGTATTAGACTGCAAGCTCTGCAGGCCAGGCAGAACGAAATGATATGTTAAAGCCCCGAGGAAATGACAGACACCAGCAATTTGCTGGCTAATGGAGTTCACAGCCTCTGTTCTTCATCTGCCTGCGAGGCCTTCTCAGAAAGCGCTTGTCCTGACAGCTAAACCAGCAGCCGTCAGCCCCCGGCAATTTATTTCGCGGCGAGGTCACCCTGACGTTCCAGACAGATCTAAGGGTCCAGCCTGCTTCGTAATACATTTAAATCCAAGGGATTACCCCCCACTCCCCGATTCCCAAATGTCATGTTTGTTTTAATTTAGTAACCGTGCTACCCACAAAGGGGTTAAATCGCATAACGTCACAGTCGGTAAGCTACGTCTTGATCATAATTGTTAGCTCCAAATGTCAGGGTATTATAAGTGACTTTAGATGTCAGGGAGATCTGTCTCCGGGCCTACAGAACAGATTCTGCTCATAATCAGGTACAATGTGTATGAAGACTTCATATTATCCTCCCACTCTGCTCAAATATTGGCTCCGTCTGCCCATGAGATTGTCTAATAATGACATTACTTATCCAAAGAGATGCAAATTAATGGCAAGACAGCGGGAAACATATGGCTGCATAATAACCGTGCGTCCTAGGCACTGGTGAGCCATCACAGGCCCTTAAAGGGAAGCTCCACCTTTTATTATTTAATTCCTTAATATATCATTACAGTCATTCGAGTTTTGGTTTTCTGCTACAGAGATCCCCAACTCCCTGTAGGGACGTAGAATTACATTTTCAAATTCTGTCTGCCTGCAGCCACCACTAGAGGGAGCTTAGACCAAATGTCTAATGGGGGATTCCGGAATTATATTATCTCCAGGATCATATGTAATATAGCCTAAATGGAATGTGTCACCAGAAAAAGGCCTCTGACTTTTTATGTTAAACATATTTTGAAAGAATTTTTAATGATTTTGTTTTTCATTTTCTATGCCATATTTACTCTATTGTAACCCTACCTATGTATATGTAATAGGTAGGGTTACAATAGAAGGTAACACCCATCATTACGCTACTGACTCCCACTTCCTATACAGAGCATGTCTAGAAAACTCTCATACAGCTCAAAGAGTCAACTCCAAACTGTTGCTGCCTATGACCATGACTATGCTGTAAAGTGTATCAAAGAGCAGAGCAGAAGTTTAGGCAAGATGGCAACCTCAACCATTCTACAATCATATAATAAAAACAGACAGGGTTACAATACAAGATACGACCTTTAGGGATAACATCATCCATCATGCGTTCATTACTGACAATAGATGATGTCACAGCTTATCTACTACCCCTCCCTGCATAGACTGTGTCTACAAAATTCTACCATAGATCTCACTAAATTGTCTCCATCCTATTGTTGACCATGGCCATGACCGTGCTGTAAAATCAGACACTGCTGACTATGTCTCCTAAGTACTTGCAACTCAAAAGTGTATTAGACCACCCCTGCTATTTAGCAGCAGTGGCTGAGCTGGTGATGTCAGTTCTATTCTGTTCAGCTCTATTCCCTTCTCTTCATTGTGTTTAATGGAGCAGTCTTCCAGTTTTGCCAAGTACATATAGCTATAAAGCTTTGATAAGGGATAGAACAGTGCCTCGATCAGTAAAATAAAATCCCAGACAACCCCTTCAAGGTCCTATTACATGTTCATGGCCTTAGAGTGGTGACTACACATGGACTATCACTACTTGCCGTGCTGTCTTGGACTTAACATTATTTAAGTAAGGTTTAGCACAGCAAGGTTACAAAAACTCAACGGCATGTGTTATAGCAGCCTAACATTCACTAGTAATACATGGAGAGTCCTGTAGGAAACTGCTGCTAAAGGATTTATCGCACACAAGGGGTTTATGTCATATCCAAAGGCCATGACCTTGCTGAGAAGACTTGCAGCTATATTGTTTCCACGAGTTGTGGAAACAATGTAGCCCGCTATTCTACAGCCTGACCATAGTTAAAACTAAAACTCATTTTGGAGAGGTTGTGAACAGGTAAGTATTGGGTATAGGGTTGGGACGGCTAATTTTAGAGATAAGTGAAGGACACAGCGGTGGAACGCGCATTTATGAGACATTTATGGTATATCCTGTTGATTTGCCATAATTGTTTTTTATGGGAAAACCCAAGAGCGGACATATCTTTTGTGCAATCTGTGTAGATGCCCAGGGGCCCGGATGGCTAGGAGGCCCACCGGCCCCAAAAATCAGCCTCCTACTGTTTATTAAGTTGCATGTATAGTACTGAGCTGGTGCATTACATAGCTCGCAATTACTAATAGATTGTTGAAAGTGCCGTGGGGCTGACCTCAAGGAGCTCATACACCTGCAGGGGGCAAACATAGTTTTGCACAGGGACCCCTTGCTGTCTGTGTTCACCTTTAGGAAAACTCCTTTAAGGGCACAGGTTTCACATATAGTATGACTGCCCTCCTCCTTATGCACAAATAACAGAGGTACCTATACAATGTGATTCAAAAAGAATGATGCAAATTTATTGGAATGAAAAAGCACATGGCAGATATCTAGGCGGTTCTCCAGTTCTGTCCAGTAGCATGCCTCAGATATAGACTTCACTGTTTCATTAATGCATTGTCTTAGGTCATTCAGATTCAGTACTTTTGGGGGAAGGGGGGCAGATAGACTGAGTTTTTGATGTAGCCCACGGAAAGAAGTTTTAGGGTGTTAGTTTTGGCAATCCTGGAAGCCAACACACTACTGGTGAATCATTGTTTCCACCATGGCCAAACCAAGGTTTTGGTAGAGTTTCATTCAGGTATCTGCAAACATCTAAATGGGAATGTGGAGAAGTACCATCCTGCAGATAGACTACGTTTGGAAGATCCTTCTTCATCTGTGGCATAAGCCACTCAATTAGCATGTCTAGAGGCCAATGATAATATCCTTCTGTAACATCTCAGCCTGTTCAGGTGTCTACGTCACCCTTCGCTCGCACACTGCGGCGCAGAAGGCGTGTTCAGTTTGATTCTTTGCTTAAAGTTTTTTGTTACTCTGTGTGCACACTAGTCTATTACCTGTCCTGTGTAATTGATTTTCCACCACACCCATCTCTTGTGCCTTGTTCATCAAATAGTTAATCCTAGCTTTACCTGTGTGATTGACAACCTGTCTACCAGTCAAGTCTGGGGCACATTCTGGACTTCCTATATACAGGGCATCAGCCCACACAGGTTTTTCTGACTGTCCTGAGACTTTGCCTCTACTAAGCTCCTCTTTCTGCTATGATTGTATTCTGACTTCTGACCTCTGCTATTTGACCCTTTGACTATTCTCAAGGATTTCAATTCTGTACTGAGTTGCTCAACTATTACCCACCCTTTGATTTGCTGACTCTGCTTTTACCTTGTCTTGTTCTGTGTACACCTATTCAGACAAGGGACGGTCGCCCAGTTGCTTCTGTCATTAGGACAGTTGTGGTATTAGGTAGGGACAGGAGCTGGGTTGAGTTTAGGGCTTACTGTCTCTGTCTTTCCCTTCTTCCATTGTTCCAGCAGCAGCACTAGGGAATTGCACAACCAGCAATTCCCTTACACCTGGGCAAAAAAGAAGGGACCATAGACCTTGCGCCTGCTCATTGCACAGAACACATAACGATACACTGTTTTCATGACCCCCAAATTCTAACGTTGCGGCAATTGATCTTCCCAATGAGGTGAAAGGTAGCCTCATCGCTGAATACAAGCCCAACAGTGAATTTGTCTTCTCCCAATTGGCCCTGAAAGTTATTGCAGAAGTCACAGAGTTTCAGTTTGTTGTCTGGTGTACAACACAGCATTTTTGAAAGCCCCTGTAGAACCCTAATGGTCAACCTGGTCGACTTTCTAGGACTACGTTTGTACAGGGCTCAAATCCTGTTGACTGTCACTTCCAAAATCTTTGGATATCCCCAACTATTCCCCACAATATAAAGAACTGGAATTGCTTCACCCAACTGAAATGCAATGTGGAGCACATTTACCAAATTTATTTTAAAAGTTTGCTGAACTATCACAACAGATCCCATTTTTGCAAATTCCAAACATGCAAAAAGCTTTTTCCTGCTGCGATGTCACCACCTTATGCCACACTATGTAAGCACATTTCACATCTGGCTCTTGAAAAATGAAAACTGTAGGCTTCATGCACACGACTGAGATTCATCTGTGAAACTTGGTCCATGTTTGAGGCGGATTTACTAGCCAGAACCCTATGCTCAGAGACAGACTCCTAGGTTTCTAGTTATCTATGATGGTAGGAGTCCAGAAAAATACTGTCTCTTAGTGATTAACATATAGAACATTATTTCACAGGGACAGCATAGATAACCAGAATAGTAGGAGACCATCTCTGAGCATTGTGTTACCACTAGAGATGAGCGAACAGTAAAATATTTGATATTCGTTTCGAATAGCCCCTCAATATTCGACTACTCGAATGAATATCGAAACCCCATTATAGTCTATGGGGAAAAAATGCTTGTTTCAGGGGATCCCACTCTTCGACTCAGGAGAGTCACCAAGTCCACTATGACACCCCAGGAAATGATGCCAACACCCTGGAATGCAACTGGGCCAGCAGGGGAAGCTTGCCTGGGGGCATCTAACATGCCCAAGTCACTGTATTATGTTGCGATCCCTGTCAGCTTGCGACATGTGGGAGCTGACTTTTTCCCATAGGAATGCATTGACCAGTGTTGATTGGCCGAATGCCATACAGAGTACAGCATTCGGCCAATCAACGCTGGTTCTGCCGGAGGCTCGTCTGTGAGGAGGTGGAGTCTAATATAAGACCATAATGGAGACTGCTGTGGACCGATCTTAGACACCGCCTCCTCCGGCAGAACCAGCGTTGATTGGCCGAATGCTGTACTCTGTATGGCATTCGGCCAATCAACGCTGGTCAACTTGGCTGCATCTCCAGAGTAGTCGAGCTGAGCACACGGCCAGCACTGCTACATCTCGGCATAGGAATGCATTGACCAGCGTTGATTGGCCGAATGCCATACAGAGTACAGCATTCGGCCAATCAACGCTGGTTCTGCCGGAGGAGGCGGAGTCTAAGATCGGTCCACAGCAGTCTCCATTCTAGTCTGATATTAGACTCCGCCTCTTCACAGACGAGCCACCGGCAGAACCACCGTTGATTGGCCGAATGCTGTACTCTGTATGGCATTCGGCCAATCAACGCTGGTCAATGCATTCCTATGGGAAAAAGTCAGCTCGCGCATATCGCAAGCTGACAGGGATCCCGACCAGATAGAGCCCCAAAGAGCTGTGTGAGTAACATTCCCACCTAAATAAAGGTAATCTCTAGCTAACCCTGCCAGTACATCTATCCCTGTCTCACAGTCACATAGTTCACAGTCTCAAATTAACCGAATGTTAAATCCACCATTCGTGTAAATTGGAGGTCACCTGATTTAGCCAGCCGATTACTTTTTTCCGATTTTTTTTTCAATGCCTCCGTTGTCATAGTTCCTGTCCCACCTCCCCTGTGCAGTTATTGGTGTAAAAAAAGCGCCAGGGAAGGTGGGAGGGGATACGTATTTTTAGTTCGTTTGCCGCGTGGTATTCAATTGGAATCGAATACCTCGAACGGCCTGATATTTGATCGAATATCTATTCAATCGAACAGTATTCGCTCATCTCTAGTTACCACCAGTAAATCCGGATCACACATGGATCAAGTTTACAGATGAATCTCGGGCACGTGCAACCAACTTTAGGCTCCATTCAGATCTCGATTGTTACAACTGTTTAGAAGATCCATTTAACAGATGCAAAAAACATGCGCAAATGGATGCAGCCACTCACATAGAGATCAACATTAAAAAAAATAAAACATCCATTTGTGTCCATTTTTTTTAGACGGACACAAAAATATGGTGTACTCGTTTTTTTTTAAAAAGAAGTTGTCCAAATAGTTGAAACTTACTTACCTGGTCTGGATATCGCTGATGATGGACGGTGACGTCGTGGCCCCTGGGTCATATGATCTGAAACAGCATTCCATGACCAGGGGGGCAGAACACTGCTTCGGATCACATGATCCAGAGGTCGCGTCATCACCAGAACCCTTGGGTCCATCATCATTGATCCCCGGACCAAGTAAGTGAATTGCAACTCCATGGACAACCCCTTTAACATTGATTTCTATGTACCATAAATCCATTTGTATCCATTTGTGTTTGGTTTTTGCCTCGCTTTTTTCCATCCATTAAATGGATCTGCTAAATAGATCTAAAAAACGTGATCTGTATGGGGCCACAAATAGGTTCACATTGCTGTTATTAATGTCCGTTGCTCTCATTCGTCACCCCATTAAGTGACTGGTGTGGAAGGAGACCCCTTTGTCTGGTGTCCATCTGCTTTCTCATAGTACAAAAGTAAACCAACGTGATGTAAGAATCGTCCATCATGTTTTTTACATTAGAGTCAGATGTGGATGGAGGGGGCTTTATTTGTGTCCATTAATCCAACGCTGTTAAAGTCTGTTGCTCTCATCCTATGGTGGATGAAAACAACGGACATTCACAACAGTAGTGTGAACATCCCCCTTAAGCCTTTGTGCCTGAGTGTTCAGTCCCTGGCCATTTACCACTGAGTTTACTTTAGCTAGATTTTGCGCCAATCGCCCTGTGTATCTAGACAGCTGGTGCTTTCTTTGCAGTGCATAGGTCGTGCACATATATTATACGGCCCGGTTACTCCAGATATAGCAGGATGTACACCTCTGGCTCTCTCCTAATACACAGATTCCACCTTTCTAGAGTAGTTACAAAGCATCCTCATTACACTCGTCAGCAGATTAGTCTTAATTGGATTGCGAATTAGAAGGGGCTTTGTGCTCGCAGAGTTAATTAAGAGCTTGTTACTATTTTTCTGTGGCAGAGTCATCTGTTTTGAAGGGAGGGAGGAAAATTTCAGAGTCTGAATTTGCAATTCCTCCCCACATAATATGCGCAGATTACACACTCAATGGAAGACGTACAGATAATACATGCCGAGCTTAATATAGATGGTAAATTGGATACGCACACAAACATAAAACACAAATGTAAATGGCGGCCGTGGGTCTTGTCTGTTCCAGCAACTTCTGCACCTCAGGGGTTTATTTGGTGCCAATGCTATAAAGCGAAGACTCCTCTATACTTAGTTTTTTTTTCCCTCTTTTGCCTTTTCAGCAACATGCCTATGGGAGGAGATGTCATGCACCTGTCTACTTATGATATATTGTTTTTGCCATTTTCGCTCACATCCTTTCACTCTTAACAATACCGCTTCATTCCGCACACATTCTGGATTGTACAGCTCAGGTCGCCGGGTCGAGCATTTCAAGTGCGGACTTGCATTAAATAAACATGGAGCTTCTTTACTTGGAACTAATTCAGATGCATTTTCATATACAATATCCGAAGGTAGAGGAATGGTAAGGGTATTTATCTATCATGGACAATATCCTAGGGGTTCGTAAATCCATAGGGCAGGTGAAGATAAAAGCATTTGTAATATACTTTATTATAGAAAAGTGCCTGTTTCTTCAGCTATTTACCTTTTCTGTATAATAGGCATCTATGGAGAGGGGAAGGGGAGGAAGAGGAGAACTCCTAAAACAGAGAAACAACTTCATTACAGAGAGACAGTTCTCTTTCACAACACAGCTGGGTTATCAGGAATTACTATCCAGCCTTCTCTTGATGGAAATGACTCATTTAATGTCTCACGTTTCTGTCTCTCTCCTTCTGCTCCTCCCCTCCCCTCTCCATAGACGTCATTGTAAACAGACACTGCTTGTGCATGGAGTATGGATCAATATCACTAAGATAAGAAGTAATAGAAAGAAGTAAAGTCAAGAGTAATAGTTACAGACACCGGCATTTTTCTTTAGTGAAATATATTGTAAAGTTTGTTCCCTTGACCTGCACTATAGATTATGAAAATAGAAAGAAAAATTAACTTACACTTTAAAGGGGCTCTATCAGCAAAATTATGCTGTATGAGCCCCACATATGTGTGAATAGCCTTTAAAAAGGTTATTCAGGCACTGCCAATCTAATTTTAACACCCCCTCCCGCCCATTTTAAAATAAAACTATAAAAACATATATGTAAGTAATACCTGAACGTGCACGCTGGGCGGTCCTGCACAGTCCGATGTCATCTTCGGTCCCTCCTTCCTCTTCTTTCTTCTTCCAGTGACGTCCTCCTCTTCTGGATCTTCTCCACCTTCATCTTCTGTTTTTCCGGCGGGTTGTGTTCAAATCCCACGCATGCGCAGTAGCGCTCCCTCCGAAGCGCTACTGCGCACGTGCCGCCGCCATTTTTGTTGTAGTTCTAAGTATCCTTAGAACTGCACGAGCATGCGCAGTACGCTCGCGAACGTCTTCATATCCGGAAGAAAAGAAGATGAAGGCAGAGAAGAGCCAGGACAGGTGGACGTCACTGGAAGAAGAAAGAAGAGGAGGGACCGAAGATGACGTCGGATCGTGCACAACCGCCCAGCGTGCACGTTCAGGTATGATTTACATATGTTTTTATAGTTTTATTTTAAAACGGGCAGGGGGTTTAAAATTAGATTACCGTGCCTGAATATCCTTTTTAAAGGCTATTCACGCATACGTGGGGCGCTATCAGCATAATTTTGCTGATGGAGCCCCTTTATGCCTTTACATGTTTTCAAGGAATCAGAGCTTCATATAATCGCAGGCACGAAAATGTAACCCATGAGGTATATGAAACTTGAGAGACCCCCACCAAGTATTAGAATGTTATTCTCGAGCCCCCCCAGTTAAACAGAGTTGCAGTGGGTACATGTATATTACTGCTCTTTTCATATGGGCTGCCAAAGAGAAGATGAGATTAGCCCTTGGCTAAGCCCATTAGTCCTGTGGAGCTTGATGTAATGGCAGTATGCATGAGCTACAATGGAGAGACACTGGACCCTATTCTTGTGATCGGTGAGGGTCCCACTGGTCAGGCCACCATGATCAGACACCTCCTCTATTCTTTGGATAATATTAGAGGGGCCATCTAGAGTTTAAAACCTCACTTTATCCAGGGTTCCTTGGGTTTCCAGGTTAGTTCTGACTCTGGGTCACATGGTTGGAACCAGCACCCAACACCCTACTCGCTCTGCTTCCTTCCTCCTCCCCTGTTTCAGCTGCATTATCTGTATTATTCACCCAAAATAGACTTTACAACCACACACCTGAACCAAAATTAAGTGCCCTTTCCTTTAATAACATCACCTTTTCTACAGTTTGTGGATCTATGGTTATAGACCTGAGGGCTTACAGAAATATCAGGGATTTTTTAGTCGCTATTGGGATGATGAGCACCGCTGTGCTACTTAAAATATACTTCTATTCTAAGAGGTACTAGGCAGGTAGGGGTTCCATTACAGACTTTGCACAGCTTCAACTTAGGCCTAGGGTTGAGCAGATCTTGAGACTACAGGATCGATTTCAAAATCCGATTTCCGATCATTTTCCAGCTGATCCCGATCGTGAGATTTGCTCGATCGCCGATTATGATCCGATCTTTTCCAATCCCGATCGCTCAACCCTACTGATGCCTCTACTTTCTCCCCTTAGTTTTCAGGATGGATGAAAGTTGGACATAAAGCAACATGTCATTGCTTTAAAGTATAGCAGTGCCCCTTCGATACACGGTACTACATTTATGTTCTCTTTAGTGGGACTATAGAAGTATACTTACAATAGCAGACATTCAACTTTTCTTCTATCGCTGCCATAATCTTCTTTTATTGCCTGCATTTTGTCTCATATTCATTCCCAATTACCGTAACTGTTTGTACATCTTCTCCCCCGCCCCTTTCCTCCTCCTCCAGCACTTTTTCTCTTTATACTTCTTTTATTTCTCCTGTATACCTTACAAACCACAATTACACGGTACAAGAATTGAATGCGAGCTGCGTTCATCTGCCGTCTTTGCACCGAGCGCTAGTCTGTAGCACTCGAGAGGTTACGTCTTCTCTTGTATCCTATTTGGGAGCTGGATGGAGATTATCTCTACATCGCTGCATTGCTGACATCTGCAGCAATTACTGTGCCCCCTGCCCTGCCAGCTCACCCCCGGTGCGGGCATCACACAAAAGGCAATCAGCTTCATTCACAGAGGAGATTAACCCCGTTATTGCCGAGGCCTTGCTTTAATCGAGCCAGGCGGTAGACACGTAAGCCCTGGTACGCCGCTACTGTACGCCAGGGGTTAACTCATAAGCACTGAATGACTGACTACTTTCCTCATCCTGCCAATGCTATATTTGTAGCTATAAAGGACTTCTGCCTTCCCTCTGCAATGTTACATCCCCCATAGGGTTGTTCATTAAAGTCTCATTATCACATCACTCATTAACCTCTGTTAACGAGGCCCTTAAATGGCCATTCCAAATTAACTTAAGAGCTTGCAATCAATTAAGCGCAGCGATTATGAAGGAGAGATCATCCTGCCCCGGCTGAATGAGGACGTCTATGGCACTGGATGGCATTACCGATTCGGCCCCCGACGCTCAGTCTCTGTTAATAAATTGGGTGCTTTGCACTCTAATTAAAAAAAAAGCTTAAAAACATTATCGAATATTAATATTTTCATAAATAAATTCTCTGGTTTTAAAAAAACGGAAAAGTAACATATTGAAGTAAGATTTGCCTGGCCTCATAGCCTGGTATAACCTGAAGACATTCATTATCATATATTTAATATCCAAAGTACCCAATAAGAAACCATTTCAGAATGATAAGAATCTCAATGATGGCCGGGAATGACCGCCATATGATTAATATACGGTACACGGCAATGCCAAACTTTCCATCCATTATTCTTACAACCGTCAAAAAGGGTTGAATGTTATGGGGCTGAAGCAAGTGCCACGTCCTGTTCATTGTCTACCAGGCACATCGCTTTTGCTATACATCTTCTACCTGGTACTGCATTCAAGTGAATGGGACTAAGCTGCAATACCAAGAATAGCCACAGCAAAATGTATGGAGCTGTGTTTGGTAGACAATGAAGAGGACATGGCACTCTTGGAGTGATGGTCGCTTCAGTCAACTAAACAAGTCAGAGCCCAACCAATCTGATATTTATGGCCTATCCTAAGTCCTAGAAAACCGTTCTAGGCCTCCTGCACAAGGGTGGATATGGGCTAGTCCATAAATGGTTCGATTGTCTGGCCCAAACCTGGTCAGGAGACTCAGACGCCAAGCATTGTAGTAATCTATGATGCTAGTAGACCCTGCTTCTTCACGACTCCATTGCCCCCTACTATATGTGGTACAGTAGAGTCATATCTACTACTAGAATCACAGATCACCATGATGCTTGGAGTCCAGGTCTTAGGTTTAAGGTCAGGAATCCAGTCAGAAGACCAGGACTCCCAAGATCTACCTTCAGTCCAGGAAATGTAGGCAACATATGGTCCAAACGTTCTATACCTATATTTGCCCCATATGCCTAAAAGTGCCCATAAGATTTATGGAATTGGTTAATGGCACTATATATATCAATAGGTATCAGCAGACTGTATATATTTATATGTAAATACCTGCACCACGGAGTGTTGCTGTGCGGAGGCTGCCAGCCCTCTTCTTCTTGTGCTCCCGAGTTCCCTGCTTCCGGGTCTTAGGAGGCAGGTCGGAACCTCCGCAACGTTGTGCGGTTGTTGCCGGTCACCCCCTGAGCCGGACGGAGGACTTCCACTTTTTGGCCTAGCTGCGGCCCTTAGCTTATTTAAGGAGGGCTCTGACTATTCAGTTGTACTTTATTGTCCTGGTAGTAGGCGTTCTCTTGTCCTGCTTGCCTGTTCTCTGACCCTCATGCCTTGACCTCTGAGCTTGCCTTTGCCTCCTGATTTTTGTACTGTGCTTGCTCCTGTTTGTGACCCCGGCTTGTCTTTAGACCTCTGCTTCCAGAATACTGATTTTGTTCTGCTCTACCACTCCTGTTACCAACTTGGCCTGCCTGACGTTCCCTTTGGATTTCCCACTGTACTGCGTTGCCCTCTTGTTGATGACCCGGCCCGTACAACTATCTGCTGCCTCCTGCTGACCAACCACCACAGCCTTCTGGATCCTTGGACCTGCACCGCTAACAAAAACACATGATTTGTGGTGCGCTTTGTGTTTGGCTTTCCCAGCCCTTACCGCTCTGCCCAGCAGTGCCAACAAGTCCATCCCCAGTTGGTGCGGTCGGGGGGTATTGGACACAGAGCGCCATATTAACAATTTTGATCAGTGTATCTATTACTCACTTTGACTCAGATCTGCATCTGTTATCCTAACACAGAGTAACCTATGGTTCATGTACAGTACAGACCAAAAGTTTGGACACACCTTCTCATTCAAAGAGTTTTCTGTATTTTCATGACTATGAAAATTGTAGATTCACACTGAAGGCATCAAAACTATGAATTAACACATGTGGAATTATATACTTAACAAAAAAGTGTGAAACAACTGAAAATCTGTCTTATATTCTCGATTCTTCAAACTAGCCCCCTTTTGCCTTGATTCCTGCTTTGCACACTTTTGGCATTCAAGAGGTAGTCACCGGAAATGGTTTTCACTTCACAGGTGTTCCCTGTCAGGTTTAATAAGTGGGATTTCTGTCCGTATAAATGGGGTTGGGACCATCAGTTGTGTTGTGCAGAAGTCAGGTGGATACACAGATTATAGTCCTACTGAATAGACTGTTAGAATTTGTATTATGGCAAGAAAAAAGCAGCTAAGTAAAGAAAAACGAGTGGCCATCATTACTTTAAGAAATGAAGGTCAGTTAGTCTGAAAACTTGGGAAAACTGTGAAAGTGTCCCCAAGTGCAGTTGCAAAAACCATCAAGTGCTACAAAGAAACTGGTTCACATGAGGACCGCCCCAGGAAAGGAAGACCAAGAGTCACCTCTGCTGCGGAGGATAAGTTCATCCAAGTCACCAGCCTCAGAAATCGCAGGTTAGCAGCAGCTCAGATTAGAGACCAGGTGAATGCCACACAGAGTTCTAGCAGCAGACACATCTCTACAACAACTGCTAAGAGAAGACTTTGTGAAGCAGGCCTTTATGGTAAAATAGCTTCTAGAAAACCACTGCTAAGGACAGGCAAGAAGCAGAAGAGACTTGTTTGGGCTAAAGAACACAAGGAATGGACATTAGACCAGTGGAAATCTGTGCTTTGGTCTGATGAGTCCAAATTTGAGATCTTTGGTTCCAACCACCGTGTCTTTGTGCAATGCAGAAATGGTGAACGGATGGACTCTACATGCCTGGTTCATGTAAACAAAGCAAATCACCCCCACACCATCCCACCTCCTCCTCCATGCTTCACGGTGGGATGGTGTGGGGGTGATTTGCTGGTGACACTGTTGGGGATTTATTCAAAATTGAAGGCATACTGAACCAGCATGGCTACCACAGCATCTTGCAGTGGCATGCTATTCCATCTGGTTTGTGTTTAGTTGGACCATCATTTATTTTTCAACAGGTCAATGACCCCAAACACACCTCAAAGGGCTATTTGACCAAAAAGGAGAGTGATGGGGTGCTACGCCAAATGACCTGGCCTCCACAGTCACCAGGCCTGAACCCAATCGAGATGGTTTGGGGTGAGGTGGACCGCAGAGTGAAGGCAAAAGGGCCAATGAGTGCTAAGCATCTCTGGGAACTCCTTCAAGACTGTTGGAAGACCATTTCAGGTGGCTACCTCTTGAAGCTTATCAAGAGAATGGCAAGAGTGTGCAAAGTAGTAATCACAGCAAAAGGTGGCTACTTTGAAGAACCGAGAATATAAGACAGATTTTCAGTTGTGTCACATTTTTTTGTTAAGTATATAATTCCACATGTGTTAATTCATAGTTTTGATGCCTTCAGTGTGAATCTACATAGTCATGAAAATACAGAAAACTCTTTGAATGAGAAGGTCTGTACTGTACTTTGGTTTTACCTGTCTTTCTAGTATCTGTGTGTCTAGATTCACATAATGTATATACTTTACTTAAGCTCACAGTATTTTTTAAAATAAGTCAGACCATTTTTTTCAAATAGGTGACCTCTAGGTGGCAGTGTCCACTAAAGATGACAATTTTTCACGATCTTATCAAAGGATAAATGTATTTTCCATCTAATCCCTATGTCAAATAGTAGAAATATGGACAGTGACCATGGAAACATATGTCAGAAAAGACCTTCGTCCATTGGGTTTCTGCCCATAAAATGTGGAAGGAAGAGTTGTCTTGCAGGACTGGAACAGGGGAAGGAATGGGGGATGGAATCCCCAAACGGTCTCCCAATGCAGGTGTGACCACAGCCTTAGTCAACTCCAGTCTATTGCCGTCTATGGCCTTGACTATACCGTAAAGCATATCACTAAATGCTGTTAACAGAGCAGAGGAGAAGCTCAGACAAAATGGCCGCCCCCCACAATGATACTCAAACTAGAATAAAACATCTCCAATTATGTAGAAAAAAAAGTGGGATATATTTCACTCCCTGGCAATACATTCCCTTTAAATTGCACTTCAAGAAAGCCCAACACTATTTGGTAATCCCTTGCAGCCATTTTTGTGAATTTCACAAGGCTATATAATCCTTAGGCCGATTCTTACAATGGGCTTTGTAGCAACAACAGATTTAGCGTCTAAAATTGAATTAATGGAAACCTATTTTGAGGGCTCCGGCAATTGTCTGGGTGAATTAACCCGCTGGAAGATTTGTTCGTTCGGTTGTTCCGCCTCACAAAAATCTCTCCGTGAATGAGTCCTAACAGATCATATACGGCTCCATTCTGTTTGGTGGCTAAGCCTCTGTCTCCTTGCAGGGTAAGTACATAAGCCCACAGCGGCGCTGCTTAATGTTCTTCCCCCGATCTCCCTTTGTTGCCAACAATCTATGTGGCACAATTATTCCAAATACACAATGTATATACAAAGCAATGCGTATGATATGGCGGCACAATCTGGCGGATGCGCGGCGAGAGGGTTAACTTCCCTAATACATTAGCAGACAATACATTGCTTTAAGGTTATTACATTTCCAGTTAGCAGATAAGATTTTTGCATCGTTAATTTTGATGCTCGCTCTGCGTCCCTGGGATTCGCCCCCCTCCTCCTTCCCCTCTTCGCTTCTCTCTGCTGTTTGTGGATAATTTATATCCCGATCGGAAATAAAACCTACTAAACATTTATAGCTTATCTATCCCGTATCCAGAGATAGCAGGTTGACACAGATAACACGTGTGTTGACAATATTCGGGAAAGAAAATTAGTCTTTCGCTACCAGCAATTGGCAAGACGTTAGCGTTGGCTTCATCCGTAAAGCGCGCGGAGGGGTTAATAGTGGCCTGGAGCACGCGGCGGATAAAAATACATATTTTATCGCTGATTAAAATCATCTTTGCCTGCCATTATTTATCGGAATCATAAAACAATCCTCTCAAATCCAATTTCAGAGATATTGATTCGAAATTCATTACTGTCGCTAGGATTCCTATATTGTCCCGCGTAACGGCTCCCCTAACTCCCACTATTGCGCCATTAAACTTCCGTCTATAACTTTGGCAGCGGCTACGTATATAACCTCTGACTATAATTCTTCCTCTAACTCCGCTCTGCTAACTGCCTCTACTACTGTACTTCCTACCGCCCCGCGCCATAACTTATCCCAATCTAGCGCTCTAAAAACTCCTCCCATCCCTTCTTATAATACCAACTGAAGGGATGTCGTGTGGCGAAGCGCCGCGCCAAGGCAGGTTTATTTATTGGCCGTTTTAAAGCTATCAAGTAGCTTCAGTCTATATGGCGGCAACAACAGCAAAGAAAACACTATAAACAAGGGAGAACAAAAAAGAGGAGGCAATCTTATGTTCAATGGCGCACAAACAAGTTATATACTGGCGCTAAAGCTATAACCGTTAATAGTACAAAAAGTCGCCAATGGCTGCTGAAAGTCGAAACTAATAACATAAAACACTGTTCTCCGCATACTTCTGTAATAGGTTGGTTATACAATACAAGGTGAAGTGTGTCAAGTACAAATACTACAGGGAGAGTCAAAATTATAAAAATTATAAAAAACCTATCATCTTAAATGCAATGAACTTTGTATTATAGAGCAGAAGGAGCGGAGCAGATTGATATATAGTTTTATAGGAAAAGATTCAATAGAATTAGTCCTTTATTCATTTAAACTGTCTTTCTGAATTTAGGAGTCCAGTGGGCGGTCCTACTCAGTAATTGAAAGCCTTTATGTGTGAATAGAGAATGCTCTGAGCTTGAGTCCAGTGGGTGGTCCTACTCACTAATTGAAAGCCTTTGCATGTGAATAGAGAGTGTTCTGAGCTTTGGAGTCCAGTGGGCGGTCCTACTCACTAATTGAAAGCCTTTGCGTGTGAATAGAGAGTGTTCTGAGCTTAGGAGTCCAGTGGGCGGTCCTACTCATTAATTGAAAGCCTATGCGTGTGAATAGAGAGTGTTCTGAGCTTAGGAGTCCAGTGGGCGGTCTTACTCACTAATTGAAAGCCTTTATGTGTGAATAGAGAATGCTCTGAGCTTAGGAGTCCAGTGGGCGGTCCTACTCATTAATTGAAAGCCTTTAAGTGTGAATAGAGAGTGTTCTGAGCTTAGGAGTCCAGTGGGCGGTCCTACTCATTAATTGAAAGCCTTTAAGTGTGAATACACAGTTAACTATCAATCACTGAGTAAGATCACCCACTGGACTCCTAAAGACAGGATGAGCAATGATATAGTCCTACTGAATCTTTTCCTACAAAACTATATATCACTCTGCTCAGCTCCCCCTGCTCTATAACATGCTGCCCACAGGTTAGAAAGCATTTTCATGGTGAAAGGTTCCCTTTAAATAGATATTAGGGCTAGGTTTTCAGATAAGGGGATACCTAAAACATGAGAGGCCTAATTGCAAAGACTGAAATTAAAGAAGATCATTTATAGACAAAACATCTTTCAACCAAAAATTTGACAAAAATTTAAGCATAGACAACTTTTTTCAAGACGATGAAGGTGTGTTAATCTAATGTGTATGGAAACCTTTAAGGAAGTCTATCACCCCCACTCCCCAAGTATAGTTCCCTTCCATGTTACAGAGCACATTACAGTGAAAAACATCATGCCTCTGTTATGTATGTCACTTTGGTAGATATGAAGATAAGCAACTTTGAAGTGCATTGGGGGCGGGGCCTTCGGCCCCGGGAGCATTTCTTTACTGCCCTAGTAGGACAGGTGATGTCATTACAGTGGGAGGATCAACTTCTACTACATGGGGTGATACAGGCAGCAGATGGTAGAGTCTGAATGTTAAGATCTATGCTCTGGGAGTTGAAGGCCCGCCCTCAGTGCACCCAATGCCTCATTTGCTTATCACTGCAAATTTATTTTCTGCAAAATCTAAACAAGTGTCATACATAACAAAGGTATGTTGCTTATGTCTATAATGTGCTCTATAACACATTGGTGACACATTGAGAGGAGGCGGTAGAGTAGATATTGATGGCCTGTCCTTAGAATAGATCATCAATATTCCATCACTATACTCCTACTCATCGGGGGTGTACATACAATGTCGGACCCCCACTGATCCCATATTGATGACTTATCCTAGGCATGAGCCATCAATATCTAGTCTTGAACAACTCCCTTGCGTTGCTCCCGGGGGAGACATGAAGTATTACACATTCCTACCAGAACCAATAGTCTATAAATACAAGGCACTTATATGCTGGGTCTTCCAAAGCGAGATAACCTATTCATAGCCACCCCCTGCACTGAGGGTTCTGAATAGGGGACCATTCCTCTTTTAATACCCTAATGTAGCATTCGGCAATGGGTTTTCCAAACCAGACCACCCCTTTAGAGGGGTTTTCCAGGCAATAAATATTTTTTTTAGAAAGGTCTGTTAGTGCTAATAGTGGGTTAATAAGTACACCCATATACATTTAGTAGTGTTTAGAATGATTTCTGCCTTTGTTTACTAGGTGCTAGCTTCCTGCTGTGCAGCTTCCTGTGTAGCTTCTACCCTAGTTCCCTCTCACTCAGCCTCCCCATCCTCCTCTCTCATTCCTATACTTCCTCTCCTTGTCTCACTAAGCCTAGTGATCCTGCCTATTACTAGCCCCTCCCACCCTCCCTGTCTCACTAAGCCTATTGATCCCACCCATTACTAGCCCCTCCCACCCTCCCTGTCTCACTAAGCCTATTGATCCTGCCCATTACTAGCCCCTCCCACCCTCCCTGTCTCACTAAGCCTATTGAACCTGCCTACTACTAGCCTTTCCCTCCCCCGTCTCCCTAGCTAATCTATTCTACCCACTACTAATGCACAGGAAGAGTATTGATGGAGATAGGGGAGAGGGAAGAGTAATGGTTACGTTTCGTTTCGGAAACGGTGTAACGGAACGTCACTGGATTATCAGAACGTGTCCCTGGGGTGGTCACATGACTGCTCCTGGGATATGGGTAATTATGGATTTTTTTTTTAAAATTAAGTAAATTAGAAGGTAGGCGGGTGGGGGGTTAGCTTAGGGTCAATTCTCAGTTTATCCTGGACAACCCCTTAAGTGGTAAACTGGTGCGCACCATGGGGAACCATTATAACGATGCTGCACCCCTCAATAATTCAGTATATATCTATATTAGAAGTAGGTGTCCATCTAGATTAGTTCTCTAATAAATTCATGTATTTGCTCGATCCCAGCCCTTACTGACATACATGACCCTGGCGGATATAACAATTGCCCCTCCACCCTCCTAGCCCCATGCCATAAACGAGAGGTGCGGTGCTGGGGGAGGGGGATTAGTGTTAGATATTGATAAGTAGCGAGTGGCTTAATCATTCTACGCCCCCCATTCCCTCAAATTCTCCCCCTGGGTCTTTTCAAATTAACTTCCTCCCATTCAGAGCTACAATTTCTACTTTGCCTCATATAATTTACAGTCTCCAGTGAGGTTCTGACACGGCCGATTTATCTGAGTCTTTATTCTCCTCCCGGGATCAGAAGCCATTTAAATGCCACTGTTAAGCGGGATGTAACTCTTTCACTCCCAGGTGGTATCACAGCTTGGGTGGGATAAAGAACGGCGACGTCTGTTCCTCCCGCGCTATAAGGAGTCGGGTTTTTTTTTTTTCTATATTTCAGTCGAAAAAATAATTGTGTTATACAGACATTTTGGGAAGAAAAAAAAAAAAAGAAAAGCACAATGAATACATTGCAGAAAACAGATTACGGTTTTTGCCAGGGGATGCAATCATGCAGAACCTGGCGAAGGGTTTCTGAATAGAGCAAGGTAGAAAGCGAAGGAAGCAAAGAAGAAACCCCATCACTAATAAGTGCGCTTGATGAGGCGCCAGGTCCTCAGCAATAAAAGATGTTGTTCTGATTGCGCCAACCGTTCATAATCAAGCCGCATTCAGACCTATACAATATATTTTTCAATTTTTGAAAATACACACACAAAAAAAAAATCCCGCCGCCTTTTATTTCTCCATAGATGTTAACCCCGGGTGAACTTTTGAGTTCCTTTCCAAAAAAAAAAAAAAGTTTTTTTCCGCATTCGTAGAATTATTAGTTGTGCCTTGTGCTGTGTGATTTAATGGTCAATGCAAACAAAAAATCCATCATTTGGGCATCCTGTCATGATGAGAGATGAGCAGCCTTGCCCGAGGATGAATTATTAGTAAAGGTTTATCTCCCACCACCCATTGCTCTATTTCGGTTCTCGTCAGACTGACCCCCCATCAACCCCATCATACATGGATTCGAGAAGAAGACTACAGGATCGGCACATATGTCAGCATTCATTTTAAGTCTGACGTGGAGCTTGTCATTTTTGACAGACTGCAGGAAGAGTTAGTGGCTGTTTGCATAGATAAGTACATCTCTCAAAGCGTAGCCGTCACCACCACCACCTAAGGACATTGAGCAATCTGTCTTCTCCACCATGGCGTTGAGCTGGACCAGTATTCAGGAGATGGTGAAATGTCTCCTCTGCAATCGGCACGTAGGGTATATCCATGGGTCGGTAGAGATGGTAGTCGTACCCGAACTTTTCTACTTCTGCTATTCAATCATTATAAATGGCACATGGTAGGTGGAAAGGGTTCTCTTACACGTTTGAGAAACTCGACCTCTCGTGTTTTGGAGCAGAAAAGCTCTGACGTTTCAGTTGTGGTAGGAATGATCTAAAGAAGATTCTCCACTGTTAGAAGGACTCCCCATGATGTGGATGGATCAATACAATACAATACAATACAAAGAAGCTTTATTGGCACATCCGAAAAGGTATTTGGCATTGCCAAAGCAAGAAGAGTGGGGGTCGGGGGTGCTGGGTGGGTGAGGGGTGGCGGCAGGCATAAAGTAGATGGATGGGTGGGAGGGTGAGTGGTTTGGGGTATAATAGTCCTAGGGGTCTCGTCATTCTCGTTTGGTGGCAGGTGGACAATGGACACGTGGTGGGTGTGGATGGGTGGATGGGTCAATGTGTGGGAGATTTGGGGTATAATAATCTTGGGGTCTCATCTTCCCCTCAGTTGGTGACAGGTGGACACATATTGGGCAGCGATCTCCACAGTGGACTCCTCTTCTCCTAGTAGGAGATTTCACATCTGCAGATGTGAAATCTGGGATGTAGGCAGATACTCTTTGGTAGTAGACGGCCCTCATGGCTGAGTATTTTGTGCAGTAGACATCTCACCATACATTGTCCGTTTGTCCATTGTCCAAGAAAATTGATGTGGCTCCTCACTAGAAATGTTCTTGGGGAAGAATATCTCTATAATAGAAAGTCTGATGGAACATGGCACAATATTTTTTGAGTTGTAGTTGGAGCCATACAGAGAAAAAGTCTGGGTTTTTTTTATAATTTTTGACTCATCCTTCACAATTTTTGTTGAACATGATTTTATATTGTAAACATATACTTAAATGGAATCTGTAGGCAGTTTTTCAGGATCGAGATAGGAGAACAGGTGACGTATTTAAATATATCTGCGGCATTGCCGAGAAAGAACTTTGTTCTGCCGTTGAATCTCCATATCGAGTGACCCCACCAGCCCCCCTGGATTGGACACTATACCTGTCACTCAGATTAAGGTGAAGGGGCTGGTTGTAGAGCAGCTTAATACAGAGAACACTGTAAGGCTGTATTCACACAGAGTAACGTCAGGCGTTTTTTGTGTGTTTTTTGCACATAGCGCCGCGTTTACGCCGCGTAGCGCCGCGTTAACGCCGCGTATACGCCGCGTTAACGCCGGGCAACGCCACCGCTAAATAGCGCTGCGTTAACGCGGCACTACGCGGCGTAAACGCGGCGCTATGTGCAAAAAACACACAAAAAACGCCTGGCGTTACTCTGTGTGAATACAGCCTAAAGGGAGGTTAGGTTAGGGACCACTCTTGTAGCACTTGTGGTGCACTCCTGCTGCTAAAGCCCTCCATTTAGGAATACTTAAACAGGTCCCAATATCTAGAGCTACAAAAATACTAATAGACTCCACTTAAAGGGGCTTTCTAATTGACCCATCCTAATGATGGGTGAAGATATGACACCTAGTACCCCCACCGATCAACTGTTCTCAGCAATTGATACACAGAGAATGGAGCAGGATGCAGACAGCTGTTCTCTGATTAAATGAAGTCATTTCAACTTAGCTGATCTGCAGTACCTGGTCTGGCCACTATATAGAGAACAGCACTGTCTGCTTCCTGCTCCATTCTCTGTATATCAGTTTCTGAGAATATGTAATCTTTGGAGTTTCTGGGTATCAAACCTCAACCAATCTGATATTGATTTTTTAATCTTAGGAGAGGTCATCAATATTTTTAGACCAGAAAACCCCTTTAACAAATGCTATTTTTGAAGTTGCATAGGAACTTTTTGAATATAACCTATTTGTGTGGGTACAGAGTTTGATGAATTGGTTTGCGCACCCCCAGTGGTTCTCTACATGAAGAAGGTGTGGGTCGTCTTAGGATGACGCAGTCACAAGCATCTTTCAATGATCACATTTTACATATCCAGGGGCGTATTCACCAATAACCCTATTCCTGAATTTTGGAAAGATTGAAGGCAATGGACTACAAACCGGATATCCTCTGTTACTTGTAATGTCTTAAGCATATGCAGGTATGGGTGGCCTATATACCAGTCTTCCCTACCTAGGATAAGAGTCCTTGTATTTGTGCATCACATTTGGCCACGTTCCTAATCTCCATTAAAGGGTTATTTTAGAAAAGCAATAAAAGTAAATGAGACTAACAGATTTGATGGCCGACTTTCCACTTGACAGTAGCGGATTTGCCCTTTTGCTTTCTTCATCAGATGGCGGCATAAAGATGAAGAGCGGCAGTAAAACATAATAATATTCAGCAACTTCATTACATAAATAAATGGCCGCTTCATTGTAAAGGTAGAACATTCTGGATTGAGAGAGCGATATTGATATTGTACAGATAGACGATAATGGCTGAGCTATACTCCAGATACCCTGAGTAAAATATGGTGAGTGGGGTCAGAACCAACTAATTTAAATGTGGGGCGGAGCTATCCTTAGAGTGTGCTAAACTCTTAAGCTCCCCCTAGTGGTGACTCAAAATATCCAGAATATTATTAAAAGAGTTTTCTGGCCCTAACAACATTGTTTATACTGACACTATTCACAAGTTAGGGCATCAGTAACTGACACGTGGTGGTCTAACACAGTCAGCTCATATAGCTGCCGAAGCAACTGGTGCTCGTATTTCAGGAGTAGGTGCAGATCTGCAGACTGGCCACTCAGAGGCGCAACAAATCCATGAATCTGTAAATGGGCCCCTACCTAGCTTACTATTTAAAAAGTGGGATATTTTTTTGTAGCAGAGGGACCTTTGGGGCACCCTCAGGGTCCAGGGCCTGGTAGTGACTGCTCTCCCTATAGTGACCACTCTAAAGTGGTGGAACCAAAGTAATATAGTTATGTACCTATTCCTTGCCACACCAGTAGACTGGGTGCCTGGACACAGTTTGATTCACTGATCGGTGCAGGGTCCCACTGATCAGATCCGATCCTGTGGATAAGTTATCAGCATCACGAGTCCTGTTGTGGTCCGCGAACCCCTTTAGAACAATCTAGTTCATAGAGAAATGGATTGGATTTCTAATTCATTTCCTTGAATGTATGTTTTTGGTTAAACTGAGTGAAAACTACATTTTCCTGGGCATCACATGACCTGCGATCGAAACAGATGAGCCAAACACTTTGGGGGATATAAGTAAGAGGCTAACATTTACATGTCCAGATTGAGAGAATATAGAGGTTTGGACTTGGATATAGACTATCAATGGGGATTAAGCTGCAATACCAGACACTGCCTGTGGACAGTGGTGGCGCTGTTTTTATCAAAATAGAACCGAGCCTTTTATTTTTGATCTCTCCTATAAAAATAGCTTATAGACAACTTTTATTCTTTTTTTTTACCAAAAGGAACCAAAGGAAAAACATCACGCTTCACCGATCTTTTCAGTTCAAAAAGTACACTTCCTTCCCACAGACTCAGATAATGTATTACACCATCCCAATGCTATGATTGGAAGAAGCTGCTGATATCGTCAACAATATGTAATTTTTCCAGCCTTGACCAACACTATATTTTATTATCAGTACAAGTTCTCCAGATCGCCTTTTATCGCTTGGGAGCATGTGTCTTCGATGATGGGAGCAGAGAGCATGAAGCGGAGCGTATACCTGTTGAGTCTGGAAACCAAGTCATCCATTTAGCAAATCTCCTCTAAGTGACAAATGTCTGCATATTGCACATCCTGCTACGAATGTCACTTTAACACATTCCTGTCTGTCTGAACACAGGTCTAACACCTTACTGTAGCTTTTATACTGTATGCAATACTTGTTGTCAGGGTTCATACACCCTGGAATGCTTCCTATTCTTAAAATTAAAATTTATGTCCAGGCTTGAGTATCATTTTGTTTTTTATCGTGTGGGTAAGTCTGGTATTCTGTATGGATTCAAGTCTTAATAAATCTTTATTGCTGATTTTTTTGTTATAGTGCTCAAAATCCCTTGCAGAATTGTAGCAATAAAGACACCACCACTAGGGGGAATATAGGAGTTTACAGCATACAGTAAAGCAGTATGCAGTAAGCTCCTAAGCTCCTCCTAGTGGCTGGTGATGATGATGGAAAAATGGCCAGAAATAGGACATCTCTCATTTTTTGATAGGTTATATGAATAGCCCCATACCCTGTTTCCCCGAAAATAAGACATCCCCCAAAAGTAAGGCATGGGGGAGGTTTAGTTAAATTGCCTAATATAAGGCACCCCCCGAAAATAAGACATCCCCAAAAACACTGCCGGCAGAACACTGTGCACAATGTTCCGTGTGCACAGGTATGCCTGTATCTCTGCTAAGCCCTGCCAACCACTTCCACCACTGTGACCAACAGCAGCACCAGCGCTGCTATGAAGATAGGGAAGGTAACTAGCATACCTCCCCACCACCACCTCTTGCACCAGCTACAACCGGCAGTCATGCCGGCACTCCATTAAGGAAGTGCTGGCATGACTGCCGATTGTCCCCCGCTCCATAAGACATCCCCCGAAAATAAGACAGGTCATATATTTCGGAAGAGAATTTAATATAAGACACTGTCTTATTTTCGGGGAAACAGGGTAGACTCTCAGAGAAGCATATACGTAGTAACATAGTAGATGAGGATGGATATAGACACGGGTCCATCAAGTCTAACCTATAACCCTACAGTATTGATCCAGAGGAAGGCAAAATACCCCATGAGGCTGATGCCAATTGCCGCATTTTAGGGGGAAAAAACTCCATTATCTTTAGCGCATGCGCAGTGAAGTCATAGTGGACATTCCTAGCTTCACTGAAGAACTGCGCATGCGAGTCATCAGACTCATCTCAAAGAAAGTATAAAGGTTTTTTTCTAAATGTGGATAAGAATGGCTTTTAAACAGAATGATTTGGGATACTGAGCCCCCAGTCCATAGGGACTTGTTAGAGGTTTATTGTCCCAAACTGAGCTGACAGGGCTCCAGGATTTAGTCCTGTTTCATAGGACATCGAAGCCTCTTCTTGCATATTAAAGGGGTTTCCACTATAAAATCCTGTAGCTAGGGACTATGTATCTGACTGGGTATCGACGAGGGGGACCTACAATGATCATGAGAATTGGGGTCCCCTGAGTGAATAGAGAGATGTATAGTCACCACTCCTAAGCCTCATACAAATGAAGGTGACTTAGTGACTGCCATTTTTGTTACCAAATGGTCCGATCCCCAGTGATTGATTTGATACTTGTACAGAAGATAAGGGTTAACAGTTAATGGAAACTCTTTAGGCAAAATGACCCCCAAAAGACTCATTGACGCATCAACCATGACCTTGCTAATGTTATCCTTGCCTAAACTAGACAGGAGGCTAAATGCCCAACCGTTACTTTTTACGACCTGCTCCTGCCAACCAGCCTAGACATTGGCAAGCCGAAGACGTGCCACAAACCGCAGGGTTAGACAGACATAAGCCTCCGCCATCCTTCTTCGCTATCCCTACACACGGCTCCAGCCAGCTCTGCATTACCCTCGCCAGGCGTGCCAACGCTGCCCATACTGTCATGCATTCCTACACACGGATAGTCTTATGTGCTTGTGGATGACAAAGCTATAAAGCAAAGTATTGTGCTAAAAGCTTTACCATGGGAATTCAGATTTCTCTACTACACAGTCTATTCGGCAGAGCTGACTCCGGTATAAATCTTGTCCGAGCTGCTGGGGGTTCATTGCATTGCACCGGTTGTGGCGTTGGCATTGGCATAGCTCGATGTCCAGACGGCATTTGTTGTGGTTTCATTTACAGTCAGACTGCAATATTCCACGCTCGGGCTGGGCACGCTGCCTGATCACAATCCAGGTGACTCACGCTCAGCAGTAATAGGATTATCATATTCTAATCGCCGCGTACAGGATGTTTGCCTGTTATGTAATTCAGGTGCTTATGATATATTGAAATGTGCGCGCACTTACTGTATACTGCGGGGACGATCATTACCTGACACCTGCTAACTCCTCTGCATGGTATCAGCATAAGATTATCTATAGATCGTTATCATTAATGATCCCGCTATTAACAACTATAGTATGGGTAATGATCATTATGTCTATAGGAGAATGGCCAGGGATGGGAATCTGCTGCGGTATATGGAGCCTCTATTGACCTGCTGCAGTCAACAGTAATAAAGCCATCTTTGTGAGGGGTCATGGACAGTCAGGGTTAGGTTTAGACTGCATTCACATAGCCATATTATAGCTTACTCCTTTGAATGATCTATGTCACCCATGAAGTTAGGTGTGAATATGTCTCTGCCGCAGACCGTTGGAAGGAGGGCCAAGAGGTTGGGAGTAGTAATAACTGTGGTCTCTACCAGATCCTCCAGCACTCCTCGGGGGCCTGCATGGTGTATGATTGTGGTGTTATTGTTCCCCAGGGCATGTCCTAGTTGTAAGCCTCCCTGAGCCTGATGGTGGTTGGAGTGTCCTTAATGGTGAATACAAGATTAGGATTCAAAAACATTGTTACAAGCTAAAAACTCATTGTTCATTGGTATAAGAGTAAGTGATAACAGGCAGGGGTGTAACTAGAGGGGGTGCAGAGGGTTTTTATGGGCCCTTGGGCGACAGAGCCTCAGTGGGCCCCCTTGTAAAGGAGGTGGGGGAGTTGAGACACTGTGCGTCGCAGATGAAGCAAGTGACGTCACGCAGGAGTGTGGTGTCACCAACGCCATACCTCCCAATTTTTAAAGAGTAGAAAGGGGCAAAATGTACCGCAGCAAATTTGGCTCCACCCACTTTTATGTTGACTCCGCCCATTCTCATTTATTTATCATGTGCTCCCACACAGTATAATCCTCCTACAGTCACCCGTAAATTATATGCCCCCCCCTCCATCTCTCCCCCAGTTTCATATACACCCTTCCTCTGCCCCAGTTTCATGTCCCCCCTCCATCTCTCCCCCAGTTTCATCACGTTCTCCCCCTTCATCTGCTCACAGTTTCATGTCCCCCGTCTCTGCCCCAGTGTCATGCTGTTCCACCCCCCCATCTGCCCCAGTGTCATGCCGTTCCCCCCCCTTCCCTTCATTTGCCCCCCCCAGTTTCATTGGGCCCCCTCCTTCTCTGTCCCCAGTTTCATGCCGTTCTCTCCCCACCCCCTTCATCTTCCCCAGTGTCATGCCGTTCCCCCCCCTCCCCTTCATTTGTCCCCCCAGTTTCATGGGCCCCCTTCATTATGTTCCACCTTAATATAATACAAAACAAACACTTACATCACTCACCTTCCATCCTTCCCCCGATGCTCCTCTCTCCGCTCTCTCACTTCATTCACATAAGTGATTAAAGCCGGAGCTGTGACAGCTCAGCTCCTGCTTTAAAGCTGCGGCCCGGCTTGCGTGTGTAAGCGTGATGTGATGACGTCATCGCGCCTCCACACGCACGCCGGGCCACAGCTTTAAAGCAGGAGCTGAGCTCACAGCTCCTGCTTTAATCGCTTATGTATTCAGCTCATCGGCGTCCATCGGGACAGACAAGTGCTGGGGCGGGCAAGTGCCGTGGGGGCCCCCAGAGGCTCTGTGGGCCCCGGCACTTGCCCGACTATGCCGTGTGCTGACGCCGGCCCTGGATAGATGATAGATAGATAGATAGATAGATAGATAGATAGATAGATAGATAGGCACCTGACCCAATTGATTGGAGCTCAATTTATTGGAGTGTATGGTCTGAGCAGTAACAGAATAATACTCTTCATTTACTAGATAGATAGATAGATAGATAGATAGATAGATAGATAGATAGATACTGTTTGGAGATATAAATAGATGATAGATAGATAGATAGATAGATAGATAGATAGATAGATAGATAGATACTGTTTGGAGATATAAATAGATAGATAGATAGATAGATAGATAGATAGATAGATGATAGATAGATAGATAGATAGATAATTAGAACAGAGATGTCATCTTCATGTCTTTAGTTATAACATAAAATCTTTTTATCTTTCCAAAAGCCCCCGACCATCGTCACCCCCCTCTGTATATCAATATGTTCCTGGTGATCTAGTCTTTCGATCTCGCCCTGCTTGCCTGCCGCTGGAAGATATGTCTGTGATCTTCTGCAGACTCAGTTGGAAGGTAACATTCCCTGAGAACTTCTGTTGATTCTGTTTTTTTTATCCATTGCCTTTTGGTTTGCTTTTATTTTGTGCTGTTTGAGCCTTCACTTTTATCTTCTCATGTTTCTGGATGAAAAAAAAAACTTTCATGAATTTCTCTTCCAAAGTCAATGAGTTACGCATCTAGTTACACAGTTATTGAGGTGGTTAAAAGTCCTGTTCATCAAGTTCAGTGTTCCTTGCATTTCCTTTCGGGTGCTGTCACGCTCTACTGTTGTATGTATGTCACAGTGCATTAAGGAGACAAAACAAACATTAACAGCAAGAAGCCGAAACGTATCCGGAATTCCCTTATTATGCACCAAGCCGCCTGCATTCAAGTCTGAAGCCAATGACTCCATGCACCATTGCTCTGTTAATTCTAAATGGATCCGAGGATGGTGTCCAATAAAAACTGTGTTCAATGTGAATTCAGACGTAAAGGTGCTTATTTCTAGGTGTTTTTGGACATTCTCCACTCTCCATTTGGTTAATTATAGGAAAAAAAAACCAGGATGATTTCATACGCTGGACTTACTATTCTCTTGGTACATCCTGTCTGTATTCGGTCATAGAATTCACAGTTATATGTCCTCTATTCTGAACCCATCACAGAATTTGAGTGGATACAGAGAGTGTCTCCAATACTGGAGGACCCGAGATGTCCATGCTTTACTGACTTAATTGGGAATGGTGTAATACTTGTTTTCTCCTGCGGTGGTGCTCTAGAGGAACAAAACACTTGCTGTTGGGGGTTCCTTTTTTGCAATCTCAGCAGCCAGGACAAGTCTAACCAAAAGGGATTGTCTTTAGAAGACTTAACGTTTCAAAGTTCCATACAGCCTTGTATTGTCTGCAGACGTGATATTCAGAACCTCCATCCAGAGAAGAAGAGGGACTAGGGGGATTCAGCTGCTTCTTTGCAGTATTGTACCATCTCTGCAATGGACACTGGGACTACTGACCACAGACATAACTGGAATCCTCTTCGATACACAAACCACAGGTTGAATATCAAGGTTCCAATACACAAGACACCAGTTGGTTTTTGACTTGCCCTGAGTTACATGATATAGTAAAATTATTGGAGCGAGCTATATACTTCATAATGACTGTTGTCGAAATAACTCTTTGACAGCTATCTCTTGTGACCCCTCCACCACCTTCCACTCTTCCACTGTCCCCCATGCATGGTTCTCAATGGGTAGAAGCCACATCCACCACCATTTCACATGGTGACTTATAGGATTGGGCATATTGACATCCAACGGCCCGATCCTTAGCTTTTCCAAAATCTGCTATAGAGACCCCCAATGAAATGGTTGTCCAATCTTGCTACCCCATGTTGGGTTTAGCATGTGTATGATCACCTTTAGACCTGTTCCAGAACCTTTATTACTACAACCATCTATACTCTGTATATTATCTTTAATGAGCGTTATCGGGTCACTCAACTGCAAAAGTTTTTATTAATAAAAATAATTACAAGCGATTATAAATTAATAACTCATACAGATCATCTCTCATGGTCATATATAAGAGCGGTATACATTCATAGTGTACTCGTATGTACATTCTGTTTACCACAGGTACAAACAGGGACAAATATGGATGCTGAAGGACACTGCTAAAGTCACACAGCCCTCCGGGGTGAACTGTCACACAGATCTTCACTATGGTCTTTGACTGTGAGCTTCGAGGGGACAAACCTGCCTGTAGACCCCAGATATCAGCCTTTCCTCCTTTCCTTTGCTCTGGCAGGTACTTTGCACTAGAGTTGGGATAGATGGCAGTAAAAACACCTTGCCCAAGGCAGCGGCAGACTGATTAAACCGTGTTGCCTAGGTTAGAAAGAGACTTGTGCTATCAGCTTCTGAAGCTGGTGGGTATAGGACAATACATATACAGTTTATAGTTTCGCAACATGAGGCCAATGTCAGGGATTGGTATCCTTTAGGCTTTAGGCAGAAAACTAGAGAATCCAGATATACATAGGAGGTATCCCTTATGGAGTCCAAATAAGATGAGGTCCATTCCTCATCATGAGTGATGTGAACTCTCATGGACTTCATCACAAGGTTAGTAAGCAAACAATAGAAGAACTGGCCCAAGGGTCATGCATCCTTATCTTCATACATGATATGGAAATGAGAGTGGTTAGACAAGCTGAGGTGGCCCACTTGACCTGAGATAGGGCCATAAAGTAGACCTTCTTTCAATTTTTGTGATTAGTCCTTTTGACTGAAGAGGTTCATCTTCACCCTAATATCTATTCCCAACTTCTACCAACTTCAACTCTTACTCCCTTCGATAGTTGCCACTGATTCTGATGCAGTTGGAATTTTTTCTCTAGCTCCTACCATTCCTGAGCAATTGGTACTGTTATCTTCAGCACCCAATATATTACTTAGGTTCTTCTCTACTGTAAGGTGGGTGGAGGAGTAGTCTGGGACCACCTACGTGACAGTAGAGAGACAAATTACTATATTGGGTGCAGAATATAACAGAAATGATTGCTCAGGAACGGTGGGGACTAGAGAAAAAATTCCAACTTTGCTGGAATCAGTGGAGCAGAAGCTATTAAAGAATGGGAAGAGTTGGAGTTGGTGGAGGTGGTGAAGGGTCCTCTTTAATTGAAAACTTGACAGTTGGGCAGCTTGTTACATAGCATAAAGTTTTAAGAAGTCCATTGGGTGGTCCTAGATTTTAGTCTGAGCAAGGGACAAGGTTGTTTTTCGTAAAGGCTACACGGATACTTTTTGTAGTACTACTAGGTACATCTGCCGTCAAAGCAATACATTGAGGTGTATGCAATCTTGTGGACTGCAGCTGTCACTTCATAGTCCATATCAATCAGTTTTTCTACAAAAAATGTGTGTCTGACATAGGGAGATTAGTTTGCAAGCTTCATTGGTCACAAGAGTGCTAACAGTCTCTGTGCAGCTCTGCAAAATATGTGTATGGTATATAAGGGAATATGTAAAACCGCTCATTTTTGCTAACACTCAAGTGTAAAATTTATGACATTGATATGTTGACATAGAAAAGTACATATGACATATAAAGGTAAGTTCACAAGGCGGAAACCTTTTTCGCTTTACCACGAATCTACCTGAACGATGAACTGCATTGGCATCCAGTTGCGGCAACCCGCTTCTGAATAGGCCCGGATGAATGGACCTAATTAGGAATGTCTCGAGCCATGAACCCCGTGGCTGACTCAGCCGTGCAATCCGCCTGGAGATAGGGCATGTCATATTTTTTTAAATTAATAAAAAAAAATAAAAAAAAAAAGCTAGTGGAAAAAACTGAGAGTGGCTCCCATTGAAATTAATGGCGGATTCCAAGTCAAAATCCGCCTTCAAAAAACTCTGTGTGGACATACCCAAACAGATAACAGTTCATTCATATTTAAGCTCCACAGCGGAATTTAATCATCCACAAGTTGCAATAAATTGGTGACATTACCAGATTATGAGATCTCAATGAGGAAAAACTTCTGGTAGCTGAGGTGGGCTTGTGGGGCACATGTCCTGGTTTCTGGTGGCACCAAGTCACTATAGCTATAGGACCAAGGCATGGAGGTATTTTTTGTCTGCTGTGAGGTAAAACCTAGCTACGACGCTGCATAGGACACTGAAAGATAACAGTATATTCATATTGGTTGCCGAGCTTTAGACTTGAGCTCCACTGTGACGTTTGGTCATCCACAGGCCGTAGTAATTTGGTGACATTACCATGACTCATGAGACCTCAATGAGGAAAAAGTTAGGCTAGGTTCACATCTGGTTTATAGTCTCCACAGGAGACTCTGCAACAGATGCAACTGGTTTAATACTGTTTTTTTCTGACTTCTCTCTGCCAGTTTTATAGTCTATGGAGTCCACTGGGGTGCCTGTGGGAAACCACTTTTTTAGTAGGCAAGTTCTCTGTTGTTCGGGTCTCCATGTGGACCCAAACGATGGAGAGACCAACGCTAGTATGAACCTAGCATTAGTTGAGTAAGACTTATCCTGGTTCGTAGGGAGAGAGGACCACCAAGTCACAACTCCTTGGGTAGGGTATTTAGATACAGGACAAAGGCAATATGGTATTTTTGTCCACTGTGAGGTAAAATCTAGCTATGACACAGATAACAGTACCTTCATATTGGTTCCTGGGATTTAGACTTCAGCGCCACTGGGACGTTTGGTCATCTGCAAGTCGCAGAACATTACTGACATTTATTATCCATAATTCATGGGACCTCTATTAGAAAAAATTCCGGAAGCTATGGTAGGCTGGGTGGACACATGTCCTGGGTGTTGGTGGGTTGAGCAGCACCAGTAGTCACAGCTCCTTAGAAAGGATATTTAGATAAAGGACAATGGCAGGGTGCTGTGAGGTAAAACCTTACTACGATTCTGCATGTAATGGTTAGCTCTGTGCTATGGATTTTTATAGAATACGTTGGGTAATAATTAGAGATGAGCGAACAGTGTTCTATCGAACTCATGTTCGATCGGATATTAGGCTGTTCGGCATGTTCGAATCGAATCGAACACCGCGTGGTAAAGTGCGCCATTACTCGATTCCCCTCCCACCTTCCCTGGCGCCTTTTTTGCTCCAATAACAGCGCAGGGTAGGTGGGACAGGAACTACGACACCGGTGACGTTGAAAAAAGTAGGCAAAACCCATTGGCTGCCGAAAACATGTGACCTCTAATTTAAAAGAACAGCGACGCCCAGCTTCGCGTCATTCTGAGCTTGCAATTCACCGAGGACGGAGGTTTCCGTCCAGCTAGCTAGGGCTTAGATTCTGGGTAGGCAGGGACAGGCTAGGATAGGAAGGAGAAGACAACCAACAGCTCTTGTAAGAGCTAAATTCCAGGGAGAAGCTTGTCAGTGTAACGTGGCACTGACGGGCTCAATCGCCGCAACCCAGCTTTCCCAGGATCCTGAATGGAATACACTGTCAGTGTATTCCCGTATACCCGATATATACCCCGATACCCGTTCCAACGGTGTGCCCCCCCACCTTCACCCCAGAAATACCCTGCAAGTCCCCTAGCAATAGAATTGGGGCTATATACACCCACAATTTTTACTACTGGTATACAGTGCCATTGTCTGACTGGGAATTCAAAGAATATATTGGGAATACAAATACCCTCATTTCTTGCTACTGCCATATAGTGCCAGTGTCTGACTGGGAATTCAAAGAATATATTGGGGTTACGTGCACCCACAATTTTTACTACTGGTATACAGTGCCATTGTCTGACTGGGAATTCAAAGAATATATTGGGAATACAAATACCCTCATTTCTTGCTACTGCCATATAGTGCCAGTGTCTGACTGGGAATTCAAAGAATATATTGGGGTTACGTGCACCCACAATTTTTACTACTGGTATACAGTGCCATTGTCTGACTGGGAATTCAAAGAATATATTGGGAATACAAATACCCTCATTTCTTGCTACTGCCATATAGTGCCAGTGTCTGACTGGGAATTCAAAGAATATATTGGGGTTACGTGCACCCACAATTTTTACTACTGGTATACAGTGCCATTGTCTGACTGGGAATTCAAAGAATATATTGGGAATACAAATACCCTCATTTCTTGCTACTGCCATATAGTGCCAGTGTCTGACTGGGAATTCAAAGAATATATTGGGGTTACGTGCACCCACAATTTTTACTACTGGTATACAGTGCCATTGTCTGACTGGGAATTCAAAGAATATATTGGGAATACAAATACCCTCATTTCTTGCTACTGCCATATAGTGCCAGTGTCTGACTGGGAATTCAAAGAATATATTGGGGTTACGTGCACCCACAATTTTTACTACTGGTATACAGTGCCATTGTCTGACTGGGAATTCAAAGAATATATTGGGAATACAAATACCCTCATTTCTTGCTACTGCCATATAGTGCCAGTGTCTGACTGGGAATTCAAAGAATATATTGGGGTTACGTGCACCCACAATTTTTACTACTGGTATACAGTGCCATTGTCTGACTGGGAATTCAAAGAATATATTGGGAATACAAATACCCTCATTTCTTGCTACTGCCATATAGTGCCAGTGTCTGACTGGGAATTCAAAGAATATATTGGGGTTACGTGCACCCACAATTTTTACTACTGGTATACAGTGACATTGTCTGACTGGGAATTCAAAGAATATATTGGGAATACAAATACCCTCATTTCTTGCTACTGCCATATAGTGCCAGTGTCTGACTGGGAATTCAAAGAATATATTGGGGTTACGTGCACCCACAATTTTTACTACTGGTATACAGTGCCATTGTCTGACTGGGAATTCAAAGAATATATTGGGAATACAAATACCCTCATTTCTTGCTACTGCCATATAGTGCCAGTGTCTGACTGGGAATTCAAAGAATATATTGGGGTTACGTGCACCCACAATTTTTACTACTGGTATACAGTGCCATTGTCTGACTGGGAATTCAAAGAATATATTGGGAATACAAATACCCTCATTTCTTGCTACTGCCATATAGTGCCAGTGTCTGACTGGGAATTCAAAGAATATATTGGGGTTACGTGCACCCACAATTTTTACTACTGGTATACAGTGCCATTGTCTGACTGGGAATTCAAAGAATATATTGGGAATACAAATACCCTCATTTCTTGCTACTGCCATATAGTGCCAGTGTCTGACTGGGAATTCAAAGAATATATTGGGGTTACGTGCACCCACAATTTTTACTACTGGTATACAGTGCCATTGTCTGACTGGGAATTCAAAGAATATATTGGGAATACAAATACCCTCATTTCTTGCTACTGCCATATAGTGCCAGTGTCTGACTGGGAATTCAAAGAATATATTGGGGTTACGTGCACCCACAATTTTTACTACTGGTATACAGTGCCAATTTCTAACTAGGAATTCAAAATGCGCAAGGCTCCCGGAAAGGGACGTGGACGAGGCCGTGGGCGAGGTCGGGGGAATGGTTCTGGGGAGCAAGGTAGCAGTGAAGCCACAGGGCGTCCCGTGCCTACTCCTGTGGGGCAGCAAGCATTGCGCCACTCCACAGTGCCAGGGTTGCTTGCCACATTAACTAAACTGCAGGGTACAAACCTTAGTAGGCCCGAGAACCAGGAACAGGTCTTGCAATGGCTGTCAGAGAACGCTTACAGCACATTGTCCAGCAGCCAGTCAGACTCTGCCTCCTCTCCTCCTATTACCCAACAGTCTTGTCTTCCTTCCTCCCAAAATTCCGAAGCTTTACAGAACAATAACCCAAACTGTCCCTGCTCCCCAGAGCTGTTCTCCGCTCCTTTCATTGTCCCTCAACCTGCCTCTCCACGTCACGATTCCACGAACCTAACAGAGGAGCATCTGTGTCCAGATGCTCAAACACTAGAGTCTCCTCCATCTCCGTTCGATTTGGTGGTGGATGACCAGCAACCCACCCTCATCGACGATGATGTGACGCAGTTGCCGTCAGGGCATCCAGTTGACTGGCGCATTGTGCGGGAGGAGGAGATGAGACAGGAGTTGGAAGAGGAAGTGGTGGATGATGAGGACACTGACCCGACCTGGACAGGGGGGATGTCAAGCGGGGAAAGTAGTGTGGATGTTGAGGCAGGTGCAGCACCAAAAAGGGTAGCTAGAGGCAGAGGCAGAGGTCAGCAGCTTAGGCGAAGCCAGGCCACACCCGGAATCTCCCAAGATGTTCCAGTTCGTACCCAGCCCCGAAAAACTCCCACCTCGAGGGCACGTTTCTCGAAGGTGTGGAGTTTTTTCAAGGAATGCGCCGAGGACAGATATAGTGTTGTCTGCACAATTTGCCTCTCGAAATTGATTAGGGGCTCTGAGAAGAGCAACCTGTCCACCACTTCAATGCGCCGTCATTTGGAATCCAAGCACTGGAATCAGTGGCAGGCAGCAACGGCAGGACAAAGGCCGCCTGCCGTTCACGCCACTGCCACTGCCTCTGCCTCTGCCTCTGCCACTGCCACTGCTGACTGTGCTGGCGATGCACTCCAGAGGACGAGCCAGGACACCACTTCATCTGCCTCCGCCACTTTGTTGACTTCTACCTCATCCTCCCCTGGTCCTGTCTTATCTCCTTCTCCTGCACCATCAAAGGCACCATCAGGCGTTTCTTTACAACAACCCACCATCTCTCAGACATTGGAGCGGCGGCAGAAATACACTGCTAACCACCCACACGCGCAAGCCTTGAACGCCAACATCGCTAAACTGCTGGCCCAGGAGATGTTGGCGTTCCGGCTTGTTGAAACTCCCGCCTTCCTGGACCTGATGGCAACTGCGGCACCTCGCTATGCCGTCCCTAGCCGTCACTACTTCTCCCGGTGTGCCGTCCCCGCCTTGCACCAGCACGTGTCACTCAACATCAGGCGGGCCCTTAGTTCCGCGCTTTGCACAAAGGTCCACTTGACCACCGACGCGTGGACAAGTGCATGCGGACAGGGACGCTACATTTCACTGACGGCACACTGGGTGAATGTAGTTGAGGCTGGGACTGCTTCCCAAACTGGCCCGGTGTACCTCGTCTCCCCGCCTAACATTCCTGGCAGGGACACGAGAAGAACACCCCCCTCCTCCTCCTCCTCTACCGCCTCCTCCTCCGCCACCGCCTCCTCCTCCGCCACCGCCTCCTCCTCCGCTGTTAGATTGACCCCAGCTACGAGTTGGAAACGTTGCAGCACTGGCGTTGGTAGACGTCAGCAGGCTGTGCTGAAGCTGATCAGCTTGGGGGACAGACAGCACACTGCCTCCGAGGTGAGGGATGCCCTCCTCGATGAGACGGCAATATGGTTTGAGCCGCTGCACCTGGGCCCAGGCATGGTCGTTTGTGATAACGGCCGGAACCTGGTAGCAGCTCTGGAGCTTGCCGGACTCCAACATGTTCCATGCCTGGCCCACGTCTTCAACCTAGTGGTGCAACGTTTCCTAAAGAGCTACCCCAATGTTCCAGAGCTACTGGTGAAAGTGCGGCGCATGTGCGCCCACTTTCGCAAGTCGACAGTAGCCGCTGCTAGCTTAAAATCTCTCCAGCAACGCCTGCATGTGCCACAACACCGGCTTTTGTGCGACGTCCCCACACGCTGGAACTCAACGTTTCAGATGTTGAATAGAGTGGTTGAGCAGCAGAGACCTTTGATGGAATACCAGCTACAAAACCCTAGGGTGCCACAAAGTCAGCTGCCTCAGTTTCACATCCATGAGTGGCCATGGATGAGAGACCTTTGTGACATCCTACGGGTCTTTGAGGAGTCCACAAGGAGGGTGAGCTCTGAGGATGCGATGGTGAGCCTTACAATCCCGCTCTTGTGTGTTCTGAGAGAATCCCTGATTGACATCAGGGATAACTCAGATCACACAGAGGAGTTAGGGATAGCATCCGATCCGTCACAGCTGGAGAGTAGGTCCACACATCTGTCCGCTTCACTGCGTTTAATGGAGGAGGAGGAGGAGGAGGAGGAGGAGGAGGAGGAAGAAGAGTTGTCCGATGATGTGATGGTGATACAGGAGGCTTCCGGGCAACTTCGAATCGTCCCATTGTTGCAGCGCGGATGGGTAGACATGGAGGATGAGGAGGAAATGGAGATTGAACTTTCCGGTGGGGCCAGAGGAGTCATGCCAACTAACACTGTGGCAGACATGGCTGAGTTCATGTTGGGGTGCTTTACAACCGACAAGCGTATTGTCAAAATCATGGAGGACAACCAGTACTGGATCTTTGCTATCCTTGACCCCCGGTATAAAAACAACATCTCGTCTTTTATTCCGGTAGAGGGGAGGGCCAATCGCATCAATGCTTGCCACAGGCAATTGGTGCAGAATATGATGGAGATGTTTCCAGCATGTGACAGTGGCGGCAGGGAGGGCAGTTCCTCCAGTAGGCAACCAAGTTCTCACCGGTCCACACAAACGAGGGGCACACTGTCTAAGGTCTGGGACACCTTGATGGCACCCCCTCGCCAAAGTGCCGCCACGGAGGGTCCTAGTGTCACCAGGCGTGAGAAGTATAGGCGCATGTTGCGGGAATACCTTTCCGACCACAGCCCTGTCCTCTCCGACCCCTCTGCGCCCTACACGTATTGGGTGTCGAAGTTGGACCTGTGGCTTGAACTTGCCCTATATGCCTTGGAGGTGCTGTCCTGTCCTGCCGCCAGCGTCCTATCTGAGAGGGTGTTCAGTGCAGCCGGTGGCATCATCACTGACAAGCGCACCCGTCTGTCAGCTGAGAGTGCCGACCGGCTCACTTTGATAAAAATGAACCACCACTGGGTAGAGCCGTCATTTTTGTGCCCACCTGTGTAAAGCACCCCAACATGAAACTCCATGTCTGTACTCAACCTCTCCAATTCCTCCGCATCCTCATACTCATCCACCATAAGCGTTGCACAATTCTGCTAATACTAGGCTCCCTCCAACATGATTTCCCCCAACTCTGCTGGTTAGAGGCTCCCTCCACCCTGATTTCCACCAACTCTGCTGGTTAGAGGCTCCCTCCACCCTGCTTTCCCACAACTCTGCTGGTTAGAGGCTCCTTCCACCATGAATTTGCCCAAACTGGGCTGTTTAGAGGCTCCCTCCACCATGAATTGGTCCAAACTGGGCTGGTTAGAGGCTCCCTCCACCATTAATTGGTCCAAACTGGGCTGGTTAGAGGCTCCCTCCACCATGAATTTCCCAAAACTTGGCTGTTTAGAGGCTCCCTCCACCATTAATTGGTCCAAACTGGGCTGGTTAGAGGCTCCCTCCACCATGAATTGGTCCAAACTGGGCTGGTTAGAGGCTCCCTCCACCATTAATTGGTCCAAACTGGGCTGGTTAGAGGCTCCCTCCACCATTAATTGGTCCAAACTGGGCTGGTTAGAGGCTCCCTCCACCATGAATTTGCCCAAACTGGGCTGGTTAGAGGCTCCCTCCACCATGAATTTGCCCAAACTGGGCTGTTTAGAGGCTCCCTCCACCATGAATTGGTCCAAACTGGGTTTTTTAGAGGCTCCCTCCACCATGAATTGGTCCAAACTGGGCTGGTTAGAGGCTCCCTCCACCATGAATTTCCCAAAACTTGGCTGTTTAGAGGCTCCCTCCACCATGAATTGGTCCAAACTGGGCTGGTTAGAGGCTCCCTCCACCATTAATTGGTCCAAACTGGGCTGGTTAGAGGCTCCCTCCACCATGAATTTGCCCAAACTGGGCTGTTTAGAGGCTCCCTCCACCATGAATTTGCCCAAACTGGGCTGGTTAGAGGCTCCCTCCACCATGAATTGGTCCAAACGGGTTTTTAGAGGCTCCCTTCACCATGAATTGGTCCAAACTTGGCTGTTTAGAGGCTCCCTCCACCATGAATTGGTCCAAACTGGGGTGGTTAGAGGCTCCCTCCACCATTAATTGGTCCAAACTGGGCTGGTTAGAGGCTCCCTCCACCATTAATTGGTCCAAACTGGGCTGGTTAGAGGCTCCCTCCACCATGAATTGGTCCAAACTGGGGTTTTTAGAGGCTCCCTCCACCATGAATTGGTCCAAACTTGGCTGTTTAGAGGCTCCCTCCACCATTAATTGGTCCAAACTGGGCTGGTTAGAGGCTCCCTCCACCATGAATTGGTCCAAACTGGGTTTTTTAGAGGCTCCCTCCACCATGAATTGGTCCAAACTGGGCTGGTTAGAGGCTCCCTCCACCATGAATTGGTCCAAACTGGGGTGGTTAGAGGCTCCCTCCACCATTAATTGGTCCAAACTGGGCTGGTTAGAGGCTCCCTCCACCATTAATTGGTCCAAACTGGGCTGGTTAGAGGCTCCCTCCACCATGAATTTGCCCAAACTGGGCTGGTTAGAGGCTCCCTCCACCATGAATTGGTCCAAACTGGGGTGGTTAGAGGCTCCCTCCACCATTAATTGGTCCAAACTGGGCTGGTTAGAGGCTCCCTCCACCATTAATTGGTCCAAACTGGGCTGGTTAGAGGCTCCCTCCACCATTAATTGGTCCAAACTGGGCTGGTTAGAGGCTCCCTCCACCATGAATTTGCCCAAACTGGGCTGTTTAGAGGCTCCCTCCACCATGAATTTGCCCAAACTGGGCTGGTTAGAGGCTCCCTCCACCATGAATTGGTCCAAACTGGGGTTTTTAGAGGCTCCCTCCACCATGAATTGGTCCAAACTGGGGTGGTTAGAGGCTCCCTCCACCATTAATTGGTCCAAACTGGGCTGGTTAGAGGCTCCCTCCACCATGAATTGGTCCAAACTGGGGTTTTTAGAGGCTCCCTCCACCATGAATTGGTCCAAACTTGGCTGTTTAGAGGCTCCCTCCACCATTAATTGGTCCAAACTGGGCTGGTTAGAGGCTCCCTCCACCATGAATTGGTCCAAACTGGGTTTTTTAGAGGCTCCCTCCACCATGAATTTGCCCAAACTGGGCTGTTTAGAGGCTCCCTCCACCATGAATTGGTCCAAACTGGGTTTTTTAGAGGCTCCCTCCACCATGAATTGGTCCAAACTTGGCTGTTTAGAGGCTCCCTCCACCATTAATTGGTCCAAACTGGGCTGGTTAGAGGCTCCCTCCACCATGAATTGGTCCAAACTGGGTTTTTTAGAGGCTCCCTCCACCATGAATTTGCCCAAACTGGGCTGTTTAGAGGCTCCCTCCACCATGAATTGGTCCAAACTGGGTTTTTTAGAGGCTCCCTCCACCATGAATTGGTCCAAACTGGGCTGGTTAGAGGCTCCCTCCACCATGAATTGGTCCAAACTGGGGTGGTTAGAGGCTCCCTCCACCATTAATTGGTCCAAACTGGGCTGGTTAGAGGCTCCCTCCACCATTAATTGGTCCAAACTGGGCTGGTTAGAGGCTCCCTCCACCATGAATTTGCCCAAACTGGGCTGGTTAGAGGCTCCCTCCACCATGAATTGGTCCAAACTGGGTTTTTTAGAGGCTCCCTCCACCATGAATTTGCCCAAACTGGGCTGGTTAGAGGCTCCCTCCACCATGAATTGGTCCAAACTGGGGTTTTTAGAGGCTCCCTCCACCATGAATTTGCCCAAACTCTGCTGGTTAGAGGCTCAATCCACCCTGATTTTCAAAACAAATGTTGGTGCCAACCTCAACTTACTACAAGGGCCAAATTCACTGCTGGTGACAAGCTCTCCTCACTGCAAGTGCCAAATACACATGTTTCAAGGTGTTTTCCTACTGTCAGAGAGGTGGTATTGAGTGTGTAAAGTGTGTAGTTGTTAGGCTGTGATGTTGGGGTAATAGAGGGTCTTTGGTGTGTTAGATGCCCCCAGACATGCTTCCCCTGCTGTCCCAGTGTCATTCCAGAGGTGTTGGCATCATTTCCTGGGGTGTCATAGTGGACTTGGTGACCCTCCAGACACGGATTTGGGTTTCCCCCTTAACGAGTATCTGTTCCCCATAGACTATAATGGGGTTCGAAACCCGTTCGAACACACGAACATTGAGCGGCTGTTCGAATCGAATTTCGAACCTCGAACATTTTAGTGTTCGCTCATCTCTAATAACAAACATTGTGCACCCAAGGGGCACCCATTTTCTCCTACACTTAAAGGATCTGTGAAAATGGAAAAAAAAATAGGACATGAAGATGGCCCATCAACAAATTGGTCATGAGAATAGCCCCATTCACATCCAGTGAATTTTTCATCAACTTGGACTACACTGAGGCTACACGCACACAACTGTGAAAACAAGGACATTAAGACTGAGGCTCCATGTTGTGGAAATGCACTTTGCAGTGCCAGCAGTAGTACCAGTAAATGGGATTTTCCAGGGTTCTCTGGGCAAAAAAATAATTCTTCAAAAAAGTTCTGTTAGTGTTATTAATAGGTTAATAAGGGCATCCAAATACCTTTATCGGTGTCCTGGGTTTCTCTGTGAGCGACTGGCATCTTTTGTAATTGTTTACATGGGCATTTTCCTGTTCTGTGTTTTCCTACAACTACCATGATGCCTTGGGCTACGCTCAGAGCTGACTCCCTCCCCTCCCTTTCTCACTCCCTCCCCTCCCTTTCTCACTCTCTCCCCCTCCCTTTCTCACTCTCTCCCCCTCCCTTTCTCACTCTCTCCCCCTCCCTTTCTCACTCTCTCCCCCTCCCTTTCTCCCTCCCTCCCCCTACCTTTCTCACTCCCTCCCCCTACCTTTCTCCCTCCCACCCCTCCCTTTCTCACTCCCTCCCCCTCCCTATTTTCCTAGCTAGCCCACCCACTACTAGCCCTTTCTGACTAACTCAACTCCCTCCACCCCATCATATTTATCTGTCTTAGTTATCTGTCCACCTGGATCTTCTGACTATGGGACATCACTTCTTCTTCTACTGTGCACTCTGGCTCTATGGCTCCAGCGTGCACAGAAGACCTGGACCAGAAGACAGGTAAGTATGATGATATTAGTCTAGGTGACGTTCCATTTCCCCCCTTCCGAAAAGGGAATGTCACCGGAAAATTGATAAAAGTGACTGGGGTGTTCATGGGGTGGCAATCTAGGTGACAACCCCTTTAACACTTCCTATTTTTTAGTAGCCCATTAAAATAGTCCTTAAAAAAAACCGGACATGTCTATATCCCAGTTGACCCCCATTCTTCTATAAATGGACGTTTCCAAAACATCTGTCACACGTCCGTTTTTCATGTCATGTGCAAGGGGTCTAAGACTTTTTAATGAATGAATTTAACTATCAATTGACCGCTGCAGTGCACAAAACCGCGTACAAGTCTATGTATTCCTATGGACTGCCGCTGTAGCCCCATAGATAAAACTTAATCAGTAGTCTTACAAAGTCTCAGCGTACCCCGTGCCTTAGCCTTATGGCTCGCTGCCAGAATTACAGGTGGTCGGTTTTAGGTAGTTATTCACTGGAAACAGCATTTCCTCTCTGTCCACGGACAGCGGTCACAGGCTGCACCTCCATGTGACGCACTAAACGTTTGTTAGATTTACAAAGCGAGAGCGGGGCGAGTTATACGAGATCCTTAATTGAAAGATTTTATCAACTTAAAAAAGAATGGGTTTAAAAAAGCCATACATCTGAATGGTTGTGTGCTGAGAGTGCCCCCTGATGGCCACTACCTGTACTGCAGAGTAGTTAACCCTCTTTTTCTGCATAGGTGCCAGTAATATTCCTTGGCACAAGAAAGTCTGTAACCAAGGCATTTGATAAAGATACGTCGAGCCGGCCTGGCACTGCCAGTCCTAAGTTATGGATGGTATAAGTCAGCGGTTAATGTTGGTAATATTTAATATGCCGGTGTCGACCTGCCGTAATGGGACTGAACACCTGAATGCCATTTACCTAATGTCTTTATATGGCGCTAATGGCTACTTATAACCTTATATATCATCATTAGACGTGATGGAAAAGTGCTGCATTACTAGCAGACTCTTGAAGGATGCGAGATATATCTTTGTCTTATGTAGACTATATAGGTGACATGTATATAGTATCCCCATAGATGCAGCAGAGTCGAGCGCGTCATGTTCACGACTACATCTTAAGATCTGCTACCTCTATATACGATCCTATAAGAAATTGCTTTGAGTATCCGGTATCAAAGTTATATGTTGTAATGTCAGGACCCCAAGTCTATGCTGCCAATCTCCCTCGTCCTAGTCGGAGCCCTCCATAGAATACATTAGGCACCGGGAACGAATAACTCATTATATTTTCTCATAAGAAGTAGTTCACATCCCATAGCGTGGGGTGTAATATTCCGCACATTATCATTGCATTTTTACTACCAAGCCATTTCCTTCAGAATTTAATAAGATTCCTTCATTTCATGCATCTTCAGGCAGCAGACAACAAATACACATATATATTTAATATGGCTGTGCTATTCTATATGCACTCTCCATAGAGGCTCGGTGGCTATAGGATCATTGCTATGAACCCTTGCCGCGCCAGGTGAAGGATGGAAAGGGTTACCCGGCATGGCGGTGCGATGAGAGCCCTGCAGGCAGTGTTTGGCTTCCCCAGCCCACTGATTCGCACTGTTTAGATCCTCCACATCCCTCCGTCTCTGACTCTCGCTCTCCTCCATATCAAAGTGTTTGTAGAAATTGATCAAATATTGCAGGATCTGTCAGTGAATATTTACAGCGCGCCAGTCAGGAGGACTTGAAACGGGGTTTTTAAGAAGTGCGGTTTAACTATTTAATAGGCAGTTAGGTGGTGCTTAGAAGGGCATGTTTAATGTGATGTGGCACATTTACGGTGTCAGAGATGGGAAAATTATCTTTATTTGAAGAATTTTTGAAAAACGTAATGCGGTGTTCGCATGGTGGATTTAGTTGCAGAACTGAACTGAATAGGGCTCCTAGGTGGCCAGGACTTAAAATTATGCAAACCTTATTAAAGGGGTCATGCCAAATCTATAGGATAGGGTGAGGTTGCAACAACTGAGACCCCCAGGGGGTGTTGTGAAAGGAGGAATGGATACAGAATACACACCCAAGCTACATTCATTTTAGTGGGGCACCAGAAATAGGCAAAGTTCAGCGCTTGCTTCCAAACCGCGTGGGGTGGTCTATTCTGCACCAGCTAAAACATTCGCAAAGGGGTTAAATCACCCCTATTCTCGGGACTGGTGGGCTCTCAATGGTCTCATTAGAAATTTAGATAATTTTCATGGTATTGATTTTTAGATGTAACATGTCTACAATGAAATCTGCCCTTTGGGAACCCCCCCAAACATGTCCATAGGTCATAAGGCTTCTACTTAATGTGATCAATCGGCTTTCCTAACATCCATATATTACTAAATACTTGTATTCCCATGAAATAAGAATTCTGGAGCAAGTGTTATAGAACCTTGTATTGTGTTGTCCCTCTGTTATGCCTCCTGGAAATTTACAAATATGTGGACAAGTGGGAGTTACCATTCCCCTTGTGAAAGAGGCGTGTCCCTACAAAGGCTGACACTGATTGGACAGTTTCAGAGTGTACAGGGACACCCCCGACTGGTTACATCCTTTATTAATAAAGATCTAGGAAGAGTTACAGAGGAATATCAAGGGAAGAATATGCAAATCTGTCTTCCATGATGTAATTAGGAAGTCAGGTGCCTCAGTGTTGCAAACCAATAGAGGGCGCTCACTGGAATGTGCAAGCCTGTCTTCCCTGATGTAATTAGGAAGACCAATGCAAAGTTATCAGAGAAGATGCTCCAAATTTATGACAAATGTAATTATTTACTACAATACATATCAGAAGGATGACTGGAGGTCTATAATGGATTTTTATGGTATCAGAAACACAAGACTCCTGTCTTCTATTACAGATAGGCCTGATTCAATTGAATGAGACTGAGCTGCAATACCAGACACAGCCATAGACAAAAGTGGCGCTGTTAACCTTAAAAAAGTATCCATGTTTTTTTAATCCCATGGAGACCCCTATAGGGTCCAATGTAGGATATTGCTTCAAAGAAGAAGCCAGACAGTGAAACTATATTTAATTTTTACATGGGCATTGTTGCCCGAATATGGTGATTGGTGGCCTAAGTTTTGGGGCCGAACTCAGTTATCTCACTTGCATCTGAAAAATGGTTATGTAGGATGCTAAAATCTCTGTCCGATAACAATAGCATAGCTGTCAACTATACATGATACTCACGTAATACCCTTATGGCGGAATATGGTGTTGTCCGTGCCATTGTTTTAAGCCATCCATGTGTGACTGGTGAATAAGATGCAGCATTCTAAAACCAGTGCCAGGCTACCATATAGGCTGCTAACCGATAGCCCTAGTCACATTATTTGGCCAGTATCAGGACTCTAACAGTATCACTGGCCTCATTGGTTGACTTAAAGGAAGTTTGCACCCAGCATATTAACCCAGCCTTATTGATGGATAGGTTAATGTCACTAGACCCCAGCATATCACCCTAGTCTTACAGATAGATAGGTTAATGTCATCAGACCCCAAAATATCAACTCAGCCCCGCAGATAGATAGGTTAGGGTTACCAGAACCTAGCAAATCAACCCAACCCTGCAGATAGATAGGTTAGGGTCACCAGAACCAGCATATCAACCCAACCAGGCAGATACATGGGTTAGTGTGACCAGACCCCAGCATATTACCCCAGTGCTACAGATAGATATGTTAGGGTCACCATAACCAAATATATCAACCAAGCCCTGCAGATAGATAGGTTAGTGTCACCAGAACCCGCCATATAACACCAGCTCTGCAGCTAGATAGGTTAGGGTCACCTGAATCACGAAGTTGTTTTCCCTTTCAAATTGCTGCTTCCAGTGCTGAGATATGACTTTTTTTTGTCAAAAAATCTCTTTGGAGCAATGAAGAAGTTGCCATTGCTCCAAAAAGTTCATAAACATGGTGCCAAAAAGACAATGGAGGCAGCGATTCACAAGGGGAAAACATTGTATGATTCGGGTGACCGTAACCTATCTATCTGCAGAGCTGGGCTGATATGCCGGATACTGGGACCTAACCTATCTATCTGTAGAGCTCAATTCTGTTGAGAGAGTTGGGTGGGATGGATCTATATCCAGTAGCCATATACCATTGCCACGTAGCCAGCCTGACAGTTGCCACTACAGTCAGTAATGATGAGGTGATTTACGATGAGGGTAATGACAGATAGTCTTTGTGACTTCATTGACCAGTTCATCGCCGTTGCGGATGTCATAGGCCACTTGGCGGTAATAGATGACACGACGCATCAATTCCATTCACATTATTACCATGGTTTCCATACTTTTCTCATTTTGGAGTCACAGCCTCTGAGCGAAACGCACTTAAGCGTTATTTGGTGATATTTATTGCTGAAATTACTCAATTACTCGCATCCTATGCCACAATTTCAGCTAATTGTCAGTAATAAAAGCATAAATTAACCTTGTTTGCTACATGTTGGAAAGTGACATTTCCCCAGACTGGGGGAGGACAGCTACAATTGGAAACAATGGCATCTCTGCTTTAGGTTGCGGAAATTGTAGACTTTCTTACAGCGCATAGAACATTCCCATCAATCTAGGTTTATGGGTACAAGTGCCGGGAGCGTTCTTTCTAGGGTAAGGGTCCCTTAATATTAAGGAAGGACGGTGTGATTGACAGTCCCTTAACAATTCTTATCATTTCCAAGCCAGGCTTGCTGACATCCTCCAGTCTGGGCCACAATATAGTAAGAATACAAGATCCAGACGTGATAGTCACTGTCCGGATATCTGACCCGTACCCTCGCAGGAAATCACTCCGCTCATCTTCCAGCCTTGGAATTAGTATTCAGCCTTATGGCTACGGCCGCTGCTTTTGATAAATCTTGTTACTTTGGATACAGAGGATAATTTTACTGAAGATAAATCTTCCATCAAATACAGAACCATGTAAATATTTTATATTATCCGATGGTGGTAAATATTTAATACCTTAGTAAACATTATAGTTACAGAATCTGTATAGTAACACCTTATACAGGATCAGCATGGAGAAGATGCCAGGCAGCAGACTGCAGGACGCCTACAGGGGCTGCCTACAGTATATAACCAAGCTGGATGTCCCCCAGTATACCATAGGGGATGGTAAGGGGGTCCCCCGATTATTACCCAGAGATACCTCCATTCTTGACCCTGGATGACCAACAGCAAAACCAAAACCAATAAGCAACCGTCATATAGTGACTTATTACAAAAACTATTATACAATGAGGTTTTCAAAACAATAGTTTTTGGGGGTCTCTTCTCAGTAGGAAGATGAGTATTAACTCATAATCTGATGAGGGTTGTCCAAGCCGGGGACACGTCTATAAACCTCAGAAGTTGTAAGACAACAAAATAGGATAAAAACCTCTGTCATTTTGATCTTTAGTTCTAACAATGAAAGATAGATAGAGAGAGAGATGGATAGATAGATAGATAGATAGATAGATAGATAGATAGATAGATAGGCGATAGATAGATAGATAGATAGATAGATAGATAGATAGATAGTGATAGATAGAGAGAGAGAGAGATAGGTAAAGATAGATAGATAGATAGATAGATAGATAGATAGATAGATAGATAGGAGATAGATAGATAGATAGATAGATAGGCGATAGATAGATAGATAGATAGATAGATAGATAGATAGATATGAGATAGATAGATAGATAGATAGATAGATAGATGATAGATAGATAAAAATTGTACATAGATAGATAGATAAAAATTGTACATAGATAGATAGATCTGGGGGTTCGTGCCTATGACCCAAGGCTTTGCACTCATACTATTGCTGGTGCAGTCTTTACTTCATTAGATAGATAGATAGATAGATAGATAGATAGATAGATAGATAGATAGATAGATAGATAGATAGATACTTTGGTATGAGGATAAATGAATTGTAGATAGATAAATAGATGGATAGATAGATAAATAGATAGATAGAGGATTGATACCTTGATATGAGACAAGATAGATAGATAGACAGAAGGATAGATGATAATTAGAATGATAGATAGATAGATAGATAGATAGATAGATAGATAGATGATAGATAGATAGATAGATAGATAGATAGATAGATAGATAGATAGGAGATAGATAGATAGATAGATAGATAGATGATAGATAGATAAATGATAGATAGATAGATAGATAGATAGATACTCTATGTCAGAATGAAGCTATTACACATATACCATATATATGTAAGGGTATACAGTATACACTGCCGCCTATATTAAGCACATACATGCCCAGTATCACAGCAGGTGTATTCTATAGAGTTTCTAGACATTCTTCAGGCTCACTTACACACGCTCACACACGTGTCACACTCCTATGGATTGCAGGGTATGCAGCGTGCACAAGTGTGTCTCACACTCCCACCCCCCAAAATAGCAGTGCCAGACACACTTTCACGCACAGGCACACGCACCCCGCGCCAGCTGTGATCACAATACAGCTCAGAGCATCAGCTGAGTGTTAACAAGCTTTGAAGCTAAATTGGTCAGCAATCCGGGACATGGGGGGGGGCGCCTTATCCCTCTTTAGCTATGGGTCAGCCTAGATCTAGGGTACATCATACTCTTCATTCTATTCCTTTACTTTCCTTGATTCCTATAACAAAGTCCATGTCCTCATCTGCTTATCTAGAACAACAGGGGCTCTATACCTAAAGTACAAGGCTTATATAAGTATATAAATCCCATATAGATCACTGCTAGTAGCATCCTCCTATATGTCGGTGGAGATATGAGAAGTGGAGAGACGACGGGTGTAGTAGTGATCACTGGGGGCAGATTACATTCCGATGACGTCCCATTAAAGTCCTACAGTTTAGCTACAGACAGGTATAACATAGAGCTAGTGTCCCTTTAACTTGGCTTAAACACCTTGCTACAGTCCAGGAATGGTACTAGACAACCTCACAAATGCCAGAATAGACATCCTTGAACTGTATACAGACATAAACCTCTTGTGGATCCCGATGAGGTCACAACAACACAAGCCAGCGCAATAAATCCATAGTAGGTTATCCTAACAAATGGTGCAATAATACAGAACAAGCAGCCTTCATCGAATTAGGGAAGAGGATATTAAAATGCTAAAAAATTACATTTGCAATGGCAACTGTGTCTTCTGCTTCTGAGCTGTCACCAATCAATAAGCGCCTGATCCTATCCAGATAACCTGCAGATGACTGGACATTACCCTACAGACCCGGCACCTCCATCCCATCTCCAAGTCCAGTCCTGAGGATCTGCAGTTAGGGGATCATTGAGACCCAGCCATGGGGGATCCATATGGACCTAGCACGGTCCTGATCTTCTGCAGTCATCAATGGACCTGAGATGTCAAGTCTGCATTGTCTCATCTGGTCCTAAAGTATCAGGAAAAAGCATCCAAATCTCAACTTGACACTACAAAAAAAACCCAAACTAATGCTGCCACTCATATGGTACGGTGCCCACCACTGCCATATAGAAGAATAAAGTTACGTTACCTGCAGATACCTCTCCCCCCACTGCATGAAATAACTGTAGGAGAATGGTGAGTAGACAGGCAGTCCCAAACATTGTAACCTGCGGAGAGTATCCACCAAGTGCCAGACTGGCGAGAGGATGAGGAGGTTAACATCCTAGAAGCATGTCGGCAGAGGTGAGAGGTACAGTAGGTTGGCAGGAGAGCGGGGCTGGCATAGGCAGCAGTTTACTAGGCGCTTAGATCGCTGCTGTTGCTCGGATGCTCTGCTCGGAACTGAAGTGGCTTTAACTGATCGAGGAAGGATTGAGAGAGAGCGAGCGAGAGAACAGTTTAAAGATTTCCCCGGAGCCCTAATGCCTGCCTCTCATCCCTCCCCTCCCTGCGAGCAGGCGGCAGCTGCACTGCTACATGCAGCAAGCAAGGGTTAAACCATCAGCCAAAATATCGAACATGAAAATTTGATGTTACAATTACATATCGAGGCGGCTAAATGTAGCAACAGGAGCGGTTATATGGAATAATAAGATGTAGGGAAGCTGGCGGGAAACAGGGAAGAAATGACTGGAATCGGAGAGAGAAGTTCTACGGATGTGTTATAGCGGGGAAGGGCAGAGATGGGGAATCAGGGGAAGGTGGTGGGTAGCAACAAGTGGGATTGTATGGCCCCGAGCATGGAGACCGACTGGTCTGAAAAGGGGGGCATGGAAGTTCCTGTTGGACAGTTAACTATTTGTTTTACCAAAATACTGTCAGTGGGGCAGAACTAATGCTCCACTATAGGGTATATTAGTACTGAAAATAATTCACCCCATACATACCCCAGGGAGAAAAATGATGCATTTATGATAGATAGATAGATAGATAGATAGATAGATAGATAATAGATAGATAGATAGATAGATAGATAGATAGATAGATAGATAGGATAGAAGATAGATAAATAGATAGAAGATAGATAAATAGATAGAGCGATAAATAGATAGATAGATAGATAGATAGATAGATAGATAGATAGGAGATATATAGATAGATAGATAGATAGATAGATAGATAGATAGATAATAGATAGATAGAGGATAGATAGATAGATAGGATAGAAGATAGATAAATAGATAGAAGATAAATAGATAGAGCGATAAATAGATAGATAGATACAAGATAGATAGATAGAAGATAGATAAAAATATAGAAAGATAGATAGATAGATAGATAGATAGATAGATAGATAGATACTGTAGAAGGAGATAGATAGATATGATGTACACCACCCCTCATGTCGCATGATAAACTCAAATTCATGAAAAATTAGTGCAAGGAGATCCCAAGGTACTGAAGCTCTGGGTGCAAAATGAAGCATATATGATAGATAGATAGATAGATAGATAGATAGATAGATAGATAGATAGATAGATAGATAGATATTACATAGATAGATACTAGACAGATATTAGATAGATAGATAGATAGATAGATAGATAGATAGATAGATAGACAGACAGACAGACAGACAGACAGACAGACAGACAGATAGATAGATAGATAGATAGAAGATAGATAATAGATAGAGGATAGATAGATAGATAGATAGATAGATAGATAGATAGATAGATAGATAGATAGATAGATAGATGATAGAAGATAGATAGATAGATAGATAGATAGATAGATAGATAATAGATAGATAGATAGATAGATAGATAGATAGATAGATAGATAGATAAAATAGTTATGATAGATGACACACACCACCCCTCACTACTCTCAGATTATATGATACATTCATATTCATATAGTCATGGAGGGAGATCCCAGGACATGATTCATCTCTGCCTTCTCCTAGAAGTGATCCGCCAACTAAACACGGATTTTTAAAGGGGTTTTCCAAGACTTCGGCAAAATGGATATTGGTGACTTTTCCATCAATCTCAGATGAGTTGGGGTCTGACCCTGCATAGATCAGTTATTTTGGCTGCTGTAAGTCATATATAAGTTATATAGCCGGAAGCAGCTCTGCTCCTATTCAGGTGAATGGCACCAATGTTGCAGTTCTTTGGTGACACCACTATGGTGTACTGACCCATCCACTGTAGTAGTGGTGCTGGGAAATGGCAGCTCTGCTTTCATTCACTATAATTGGAGCACAACTGCTTCTGGCTCTGTAACTTATATATGACTTACAGCAGCCAAGACAGCTGATCTATGTGGGGTCCGGCTGTCAGACCCCAACCAATATGATACTGATGACATATCCTGTAGCCCTATTCAACCCATTTAAGAACGTATGTAATCTTTGTGATTTCTTTATTGCATCATATATGTTATTTCACCATTATATGCGTTCTATTCTGTTTTCCGCATACGTGGCATAGCTTTGGCATCCTTGGCCACATTTTAAGGCTCCTTTATAGGCCAGACAAAGGGACTGGTGAAAGATGGCATTAAACAGTTTTCTTCCTTTGGAAGATAAGATCATTGATTTGCATATGTCCCATGAAGCATTGCTTGTAAGACTCTAAACTTCAGTTGGATCTCTTCAATCAGAGCTAAGACCTCCTAAAAGAGCTGCCACTAGGGGCGCTGTGTTGGTCAGTATTGATAGACATTGGTAGGAGGCTTCTATGCATCTCGTATTCCATTATATGGGAGTGATCTCTGCTATTTATGCAAAATTTCTTCTATAGGACCTGATAGGTGAAGGCACATCAGTATTCCGGATTATGAGAAAGGTATACATTACCTTAATGGGGAAATGCCACAAATGAGTATCCATTAACCATAGAGTAAAGCTAGCTGATCGGTGGGGATCTGACTGCTGAGACCTCCATTGATCCTGAGACTGGGGATGTTTTATCTCGATTACGAGTTCAGACTGAATACAAGAGCTGGATGAATGTTGGTGTGCCTATGTTGGATGGGATGTATCGAAATCCCATTCACTTCAATGGGAGTACTGGAGATAGAAGTCCTTGGCTACCTCCACTAAAGTAAATGGGACACCTACATATAGTTGGCGCCTTCGATTGGGCTGAATTCTCAATGGGGGTAAAACGCCCCTGTTCTATGGCTAGAGGATAACTATTCTTCGTGGCATAACCTCTTTAATAAATTGTATAAAAATAAATTTTATTAAATTAATATTATTATTATTAAATTAGTTAATAAATTTTATTAAACAAGTGTTGGATTATCATATTGCTAATATTTTCAGGTACTGGAATACACGGCTATTAATGTATATATCTATATGTCATGTGGGATGGGGATCACAGCTCCATGTAAGTACAATAGACCTCCGGGGATTTCTTTTCAGCACAATAAGCCATAAACTAATATATTCCAACAATTGCATTTTTATTATAATCCATGTTGTCCTTGCTATTACCACTCATCCACAGCCATCTTTGAAAGTTCTGTTTTTCTATCCCTGACATACTCCCTAATGTGTCCCCATACCTAACCATGCCTCACCATTCATTACATTTCCCAAGATCCCCCTGTCAGCAGCGAGAGGAGCGTGCTCTGACTAATATACACTCGCAGGGAGTCGGATCAGTGGATCAGGCCAGGAGATGGTGACCCCTTCCAAACACAGAGACAACAGTATCTCAGAGGGGAAGAATTGCTCATTGATGGATCACGTGACCCAAAAGACCAGATGGAAACTCAGATTTCACTAGGAAAGAAACAAGAAAAAAGATTATATGTGCACCAATATATGTATATATCGCTGCAATGCATCAAGTGCATGAAAAAATATATTTTTATGGACCTAATCGTTTATAAAAAATATGCTATGCCTTTTTTTGGGGACTTGTCAATCCTGCGTTCCTAGTTCTGTAATGCTACATAACAGACTGCATTCACTATCATTAGTTGTACCAGTAGGAATATGTGATCCTATGATGCACAACCTGAGATCGCCATATAGTTCTAGCCTTAAAGGGATTCTTCAAGGAGTCTGCGAAAAACTAACTTCTTTGGGATTTTAACGCAACTAAGCCAGGGGTTCTAGGCTGGTTAGATCCTTGGGTCACATGATAGAAACCAGCACAAGGCCCCTGAGTCTCATCTCCTCTGTCCTCCCCCATGTTCAAAGCTATTTACCTATGCCATGGGACAGGGCTGACTCTGCCATGAGGAGAGATGAGTATTTCGCCTCGGGCGGCAGATTGTTGAGTCCTCTATTACCCATGATACTATTTATCCATGCATATCACAAAACTGCTTATGAGGTTGCCTGATATATTATACAAAGTGCCTTCAACCCAGGGGTATACAAGGGAACCTTATGGGCTAGGGGTTTAGTGTTTCAAATAGCCCGGTCTGTGCCTGTACCTTTATACTTACCTAACATCTGTACTTCCGATGCCCGCGCAGTTGTTCATTGGAGCCGGACAAGTACACCTGGCCTTCACTGCACATGCGCCAGACCTGCGCAGGAGTCGGGTGCAATAGAGATGAGTTTGATGAGACTCATCGGACTCATCTCTAGGTTTGTTTTTACAACAGGACTATTTGGGACACTAAACTCCCAAACCTTAGTGTCCCAAACAGACCTGAGTCTTCTTTTCTCCATAAAGTGCGCCACTCTTGCCCCTGATCTGGAGCTCATCTCCATACCCTCAATTTGGGCTAAACTGAAATACCCGGCATAGCCTATCAAAACCTAATCCTGAACAATCCCTTTAAAAATATTTTGCAAACAGAGAAAATTGTGACCGTCCAGTTAGAGTGAAAATCTTCTAATAAAGCGTCTTCTATGATCCTATACAAAAAAGCTAATAAGATTACAGCCGGGGTTCAGCAACGTCTCAAAACAAGAATATGACAAAGATAAACATCTTACCGTTCACTTACTTCTCAAAGATCTCGGGGACAGTCTCAGCCGTACGATACGTTAGAAGCCAGGACTGGAGAAAACTCAAATGTCCATTCAAGCTCTGGAAGAAGAAAGGTTTGTCAAAATGATTTATGAGGCTTAAAGGATAAGTAGCACTGATAACAATGGCTCAGACCTTGTAACGTAATGTATTTAGAGCACATAAAAACTTTAGAATACAGGATTAATGGCTCTACTTTATGAACTACTGAATAGAAAATGATCTTGGAGTCATTATTTTAACTTTAAGCATGAAATGTAGAAAGGATGCTTGGATAGGTTCCTAAATGTATGGCTGGCACGGATCTATGCCCGGTGGAGAGGCTATGGGTGGAAGAGTTGAAGACGTACAAAGAGCTGAAGAAGACCAATTGAAGAAGATCAATGGGAGAGACCAGTGCAACTGCTACAGCCACTGCTTATTGGAGAAGCAGAACAACAACTTCCAGTTCCAGACGCTTACAGTGACTATTGCAGTGGGAGATAACTACAACTATTCCCATAACTGCGACAATGAGCAGCCCATTCACTGCCCATCTCCTGTACTGGCTGCATCCAGTAGACTTCCAGCTCCAGCAAGTGCCCCATTCGGATGGCATTCGGATACAGTACCCGCCCACACTCTCCTAAGCCACAAGCCCCGCCTTCTTCCTAGGTCTGTAACAATAACCTGGGAGCTAGGGGCATGCACGGACCCAGAAGAGGCGAGAAGAGAACAGACGGGGAGCGGCAGCGGTAAGTGGACTTGTCTATCGACTCCTTATTGTATACTCAGCTCTGCTACATCTACATACCTACTCTTCTGTTTCCTCCCTGCTATGCCGTAGGAATGAATGGATGCAGCCGGCGCGCAGGGGGCATCCATTCATTCTTAACATTGTTCGCTTTTCCCACAATGCTTGCAAAGCATTGTGGGAAATAACCTCTGACCTCGATCCTGCCTAAAACAATCGGAATTCCGATCGCGATCGTGAAATTTACTCGATCGCCGATCTGAATCCGATCTTTTCCGATCCCGATCGCTCAACCCTAACCACCACAGATCACAAACCGATTATCTATCAGTATGAAAAATCCTTTTGGGACCAGACAATCCCTTTAAACCCTTCCTCACATCACCATCAGCCATCCTTCTTTTAGGCAATCATTCTGGTCTCTTTCCGCCATTTTCCATCAATTTTCAAACCCCTTCTGCCTGTCAGAAATCACACCAAATTTAACATATAACATTTGACTATTTGTCAATATGACACAACTGATGACACTAGAGAGACAAATCATTTTTTTCCCTAAAACATGTGCCAAATTCACTAAACCCTCATGAGACATTCTCCCGTTAGACTAGACAGTTTGGAAATGCACCGATTTATCACAGTGATGGATGGCGGAGGATAAATCAGGTGCTTTATTAGACTGTATAGTCTATGTTTACACCACTTATGAATTGGCTTAGTTTCTGAACAAAAATTTGCCAAAATTTAGGCCCACTTTTTGTTGTAACTAAAGCTGTGCCCCTTCCTTGAAGAGCCCTGTCCTTCTTTAGTAAGTCCAGGTCAAGGCCGTACAAGGTGCAGAGATTGTCATTGGGGTTGAGCCGATCTTGAGATTTCAGGATCGATTTTAAAATTCGATTTCCAATCATTTTCCAGCCGATCCCGATCGTGAAATTTGCTCGATCGCCGATCAGGATCCGATCTTTTCCGATCCTGATCGCTCAACCCTAATTGTCAGCAAGTTGTCCCCAGAATTCTTAGTAAATCTGCCCCTTTGCGTCTGATTGTTCAGCTGTTATATCAAGCTGCCAGAAAATCAACATGGCTATGGATACAGCTTTCTGTCCTATCCGATCAAATCAACACAACCGTGAGACCAAATAATAGTCCATGTAGTCAAATCCCATCTGTAATATGTGACCAGAATTTGTTCCCTCCCAAAAGTTTTCCTTTTGTGGCTAATAATTTCTTCTACTCTATAATTTTCATTATACAATGCAATTACCTGAACATTACATTTACATTATTCCTGTTTTGTCTACTAAGATTGTCAAACAATTATTAATTTAATTAGAAGTTTGTTTATCCAAAGAGCCGAGATCAATAAGATATTTCTTTACTGGAACATTTCCTAACACCAGGCTCTTATTGTTGGCTCAAGCTCCGACTTTCGAAAACAATTCTGTAATGTAAGAAAATACCGCCAGGGATGTGTTCAAAACTAAGTTCAATTTGGATAGTTAGTTTTACATGGCTCTACCTAGTTGACCCCAAGATGGCGGTCAATGTAAAATGCCTTATGTGCATTGAGAACAAAAAGATTGCGGATCTTGGAATCCAACGGTGTGATCCTTCGGTCATCAGGGGAATATTGGGAGACCATCATGCACATTAAATGGTCAGACAATACTGCCCATATCAGTGGGTTCCACCAGTTTGGGTTGACATCTATGTTAGTCTGTGTCACAGTGTTCTGCAAGTCCAACCAGTTTCAGTCTAAAAAAATAGACACCTAATGGAACCCATTATAGTCATTGTGATTCCTCGGGATCCATTTGGTTCCGTCATAGAACGGATTCAATGGTGTCCATTCTTCTCGACCAGAAAAATACATAAGTTCAGACCTATGTAATATGTATGGCTAACTTCTTGATGATTGTCAAAAGTGAATATTTCATACTATTAGGTGGCTCCTTATCCACCTACATGCTTAAAGGGGTATTCCCATGACGCTGGTTCACTAACCTGCAGGCTGTTGTGCTCTCTTCACTTCCTGCTTTTCTCGGCACATTGGTGGGCAGGGTTTCACTTGCACGGGATTGGTTGTAAATGAATTACCACAGTGTGAAGCTGATGTAGCAGATCTGGATTTGAGTCAGTTTGCATTACATACAGAGGTAACGGACTCACTATCTCAGCCAAGTTCAATTAAACCGACTGATAAGAGCTCAGAAATCCCGGAGCTCTCACCTCCCCTATCTGAGAAGCTCCGGCTACTTATCAGACACAAACAGCTCAGAGCTGCTCCCAGCCCCTCCCCCTCCCCCCTGAGAGCAGGCAGCTACATCACTTGACAAATGAGCAGATAATCCCAAGGGCCATAGAAACGGAGTGTAAACAATGAAGTGAATAAATTAAGATAGCCAAACAAAGCAGTTTTGATAAAGCAATGCATATGGGAAAAGTCATAAATCCACATAAACTAGCAGTATAGATAGGATCCTTATGATGGGACAACCCCTTTAAGATTTTTTTGTTGTTGACCTGCAGGATAAGAACCAAAACTACTCATTGGCTTATATTGACTATGTTGATCGTGACACGATCATGGTGTAGTTTGGATCAAAAATTTAGCACAGCTTATTTTAGACACCTTTATTCTTCCTATACTTCAGCGAATACATATTAGATTGGTTAGGCCTGGTTCACATCTGCTTTCGGTATTCCGTTTGGGGAGTCCGCATGGAAACTCCCTGAACAGAATACCAAATGCATTGACAGGCGGTGAGCACTGAAAGCACATGTACCCCATAGACTATAATAGGGTCCATGTGTTTTCTGTGCAGTCTTCATGAAGTACTTTTCTCTCTGCATGACTCGTGTGGAGACCGCACGGAAAACACACAGACCCCATTACAGTCTATGGGTCAGTGTGCTTGTCAATGTATTCGGTATTCCATTTGGTGGGTCTCCATGCAGACTCCCCGAACGGAATACAGAACGCAGATGCGAACCAGGCCTTAGATTGTTTGCTTTATATTTTTTCCTTCTGCTTATTTTTTGTATGTTTCATTGATGTAACTATATGAGGGCTCATTTTTTGTGTAACAAGTTGTTGTTTATACCGTACGTTGATATACAAATAACTTGACACGTATAAATATCTAAGTTCCTATTCACACAATTGACCTCCACAGCCATATGCTGTTTGCGATCTGTGAAAAATTGTTCAACTTGTGAAGAGAGGGTAGGATGGGAATTTTGTCTAGACAGTATCTGACACAGTGAGAAATAAAACTACTATTGCCACTGTGGGAACTCTATGAATTATGCAGAGCTGGCCATAAGTACTGCAAATCTGAAATTAAGAGGATTGTTCATTCTTGAAAGGATGGGAAGAGTTGTTTCTGCCAAATTTGGTGATTGATCCAATATATCCTACCACCAGCTACACCAAGGATGCGGTATGATCAGTGTGCAGTGCATTATAGAGCAGGAGGAGCTGAACAGTCCAATGGTCCTATATAATTTTATGGGAAAACAATCAATATAAACTGTTACTTATTTCTTTAAATTGATGTCCATTCTGTGTGGGCGGTCTCAGGGCCGCTTTAACAGGGTTACTTTAACCATAGGGTCAATGGTGCACTTGCACTGGCCCTATGATAGCAAGGGCCCCCTTTAGACAGTAAGTCTGCGCTGCCCCAACTCATCGGCATCCTCCGGAATTATACTGTGTAAGAGACACTAAAGGACATTATACTATGTGGGTACCATCAAGGGGGCATTATAATTTGTGCAGGTCAGGTATTTCTAGTTGGTGGTGATGGGAGGGCCCACTTATGAAACCTTAGGAGAGGACCCACCAATGTGTTAAAATGACCCTGGATTGGCCCAGTGAAAAGGTGACCTCCAAGCATTGAAAAAAGGGATAGAGTGGGCCGTGTACTGTGCACGGTGTTGAAAATTTAGGCCCACACCGTTCCCGCATTATAATGTCCCTTCCAGTTGCCCTCATACCATAACATCCCTTGTGAAGTGTACCCACAGTTTAATGCCCCCCTCCAGATACCCTTACAGTTTAAAGTCCCCACAATATTATGTTCCTCTCTACCAAACAAACATAAAAAAACACCAATAGGACCGGATGAATGATATAGCAGGGAGCAAAGTTTTCCCATAGATTAGTTTCCATGTTTAAAGGGGTTTTCTTGTGAAGGACAGGATATGCCATAAAGGTTTGATAGATGTGGGTCCTGCTTCTAGGACCTGCTGTTATCTCTAAAATGAAGTCCTCCAGGTTCGACTGGCTCTTATCTTGTTTGCAACTCGCTGACAGACTGCCCTTGATAGGTGATAAGCCTGACCATCAAGGACAATCTGTGAGATTTCGGTGAGGTAAATGCTGAGAGGTTCCAAAAAGCGGAACGTAAATCTACCTGCAACCACTTTAATCGCAGGTTCTGTGGTTAAGCTGCAATACCACTCACAACCCACTAGACAGATGTGGCGCTGTGAAAGGAAGCAGCCATGTTATTCTAATCTAATATAAACTCTGTATGTTTTAAAGGGAGTCTGTCATCAGAACCCATCATATCATGTCCTGCAGATAGATAGATTACAATCACCTAAAGCCCTCATTGCTCCAAATTGCCAATTTGACCAAAAAGTTCATACCTTGGCAATGAAAGCAGTGAGTCAAATCTATAAAATATCGCCCGCCACGCTCTTTCTGATGTATTACTACACTTACATTTCTTAGCTGAATTGGTCACATTCTTATGAACGTGTTGTAATGGCAAATTTTTTTGTGTAATTTTTTAACAATTAAACTTTCAAATATTTGGAGAGGAAATAAATCCACTTTGAAAGTGTCGTCCATTCCAATTCACTGGAAATTTAACATGCGTGTGCGTTTTTTTTGGAGCTGTCAGGTTATAATGAACCTCTCTGTAATTCCCTATTATTCTTATCTCTATTATAAATGAACTCACTCTTATTATCTGATTAATAATGCATGCACCTTCTGTGCTTTATCAGTTAGGCAGTTTATTACCTAATTTAACCCCTCTTCCCTTGGAGGGACCCATGAATTTTCATAGTTATTTAATTAAATAATAATATATTAATTGCACATAGCAATAATACAATAAATCGAATGGAATTCTAGAACTTTGGAAGCAACTATACTACTTTTACATTGCAAATTTGAGTTGCTATCTCTCCTACAGTTATCTGTAGGTAGCGTCTGCCTAATATTGTGAAGGTTCCCCTCATGCTACCCACAAGAGCTTTGACCACTTAGAAATACATGACCTGCACAAAATATAATGCCCCCTCAATGGCCCCCACATAGCATAATGCCCCCTCAATGGCCCCCACATAATATAATGCCACCTCAATGGACTCCACATAGTATAATGCCTCCTCAATGGCCCCCACATAGCATAATGCCCCCTCAATGGCCCCCGCATATTATAATACCCCCTCAATGGCCCCCCACATAGTATAATGCCTCCTCACTGTCCCTCACATAGTATAATGCCCCCTCAATGGCCCCCACATAGTATAATGCCCCCTCAATGGCCCCCACATAGTATAATGCCCCCTCAATGGCCCCCACAAAGTATAATGCCCCCTCAATGTCCCCCACATAGTATAATGCCCCCTCAATGGCCCCCACAAAGTATAATGCCCCCTCAATGGCCCCCACATAGTATAATGCCCCCTCAATGGCCCCCACAAAGTATAATGCCCCCTCAATGGCCCCACATAGTATAATGCCCCCTCAATGGACCTCACATAGCATAATGCCCCCTCAATGGACTCCACATAGCATAATGCCCCCTCAATGGACCCCTACATAGTATAATGCCCCCTCAATGGACCGCACATAGTATAATGCCCCCTCAATGGACCCCACATAGTATAATGCCACCTCAATGGCCCCCACATAGTATAATGCCCCCTCAAGGGACCTCACATAGTATAATGCCTCCTCAATGGCCCCCACATAGTATAATGCCCCCTCAATGGCCCCCACATAGTACAATGCCCCCTCAATGGACCCCACATAGTATAATGCCCCCTCAATGGCCCCCACATAGTATAATGCCCCCTCAATGGCCCCCATATAGTACAATGCCCCCTCAATGGACCCCACAAAGTATAATTCCCCCTCAATGGCCCCCACATAGTATAATGCCCCCTCAATGGCCCCACATAGTATAATGCCCCCTCAATGGATCCCACATAGTATAATGCCCCCTGAATGACCCTCACATCATATAATGCCCCATAGTGGCCCTCACAGAGTTTTAATGGACTCCAATAAACAAAAAACCTTGGTAGGCACCCAGCATTAACTTTTTGTTCTCTTTGAGGGATCCCACCATTAGTCTAATCTTTGTTCGAGACTTGGGTGCCATGAACCTGTTGGTGGTTTATTGATTGTCTTTCCTTGTCCACCATGGATCGGGAATAACCACTGGATACTGGGAACACCCTACAGGACATGACCATTTTGGATCATCTCCAAAACAGCATCAGTCCATCAACGATGCTTAGATCCTTATGCTAGTCTTACACATCAACTTCAGGAACTTTCTCTTCAGATGATTCTTATTTTATTTCACCTCAAGACAGAACATGTTCATGTGAAAAAGACTAAGGGGTGGTCATGTAGAAGTACTGTAACAAGACTGGAGCAGAGCATGGAGACCATAAATGAACTAGAGTATCATCACACAATCTAGGTCTAGAACAGAGCCAGAAGGTTGTCAGTAGGAATATAAGTATAGTATACAAAGGTAAGTCAGGAGCATAGTCAGGTGAGGCTAAAAACCAGTGCCAGGAACATTGATTATGATACTTGCAATGGTGGTTTGGTGTGGAATCCACCAGGACACAGGGCCAGATGGGGCAAAATCCAGGAACTGTTTTGTAGACAGTACATTGACCATTAGTTTCCAGAAAATATTTCCTATGATAGATTTGGGAGGTCTTTGAGAGGGCCACCACTATAGAAGGCAATATTGGGTGGCTTTCTGAAATAGGGTTCATGGTTTAACACGATATTTTCTATATTGTATGTATATTTTATGGAATATTAGGTTCTTTTAATAATGTTATTTGAACAACGTTGGATTGTGCTGTTTGGTTTGTGCAAAGGAAGTGACAGAGAAGACTAAGAAGAAAATAAAGAAATATAGACAAAGTAGACATAATTGCTGACGGGAGGGAGAACTTCAATGAGGATGAGACCAAGAGCCAGGCTAACTCAGACTATTGAGTTGACTCCAGTAGTTTTGTCTTCTCCTGGGATGCTGTAATCCTGACTTTGCTCTGTTCCTGCTTTTCACTTCCAGATACTCTAGAAATACTTAATTATTCCAACGTTCGGCCAAGTTTCTCGCCTCTGCTCGTCTGCCCCAATTAAAAAAAAAAGATCCGCTCCCCCCATCTCCCATAATGTTCTGTGATGGAGTTGGACGACATCCAGGAATACAAGGTGTTAACCCGTTTAGCGCCAAAGCTATAAAATGTCTGGCTGGCTAAGGAAGATGGTTTAAATTTAGATCATCATAAAGTATACTAAAGATGTATGATATGTCGGAGAACTGTGGGTCACCTTCTATGTATTTGTCCTTTTCTATCCTATCCTATCACTAGGGAATATATGGCATCGTATAATGACTATGTTGAGTTAAGAAATAAGTGGTTTGGGTTGGGTTATTCGTGAGGGGGTTGGAATACAACCGGTTGATCAAAAATAGAAGGAGACATAGGTCAGGATTACAATAGAAGATAAAGCATAATGTACAAATGTACAGTTTATGCCACTGAAAATAGCCGTCAACGTATCATGTCTACCAAGGTATTGGTTCCAGGAGGAGTAGCATACTGGATGATGGATCCACATTGTGTCCCAACTTTCATATACCGTGATTATTATGAGAAGCCAACCCCTATTCATGTAATCCATTGATATTGTACAGGCTTATTTTTCTAAAGTGGCTGATAAGGTTTGCAAGGGTGACGATATTGGAGGACAAGCATCTCCAGGTCAACAAAATCCATGGAAAAGTTCTTCCACTTCTTCCATTGTCTGTAGTTTTGCTCTTGAGCCTACTCAAGATAATTCTTCAGAACCCAAGGTGCCATTTCCAAAGTCCATACATGTTTCTGCTACATTGTCATGGTTAGAATAATAACTTTCCTGGGTCTAATAGAAGAAGAGGGTCCTTTGTTGCTTTTGCTTAAGTCATGGCCTATAGAGTGTGGCTTCATGTAAGTATGCTCGTCCATTACCCCATGAAGAATGAAGGCCGTCTGTGCCGTTCCATCACGGTCATGTGTATGTCGCCTAAAGGAATGTTTGCCAAAAGAGACAGGGTCAGGGGATAATCATACACATTAGGGAGAGTGTGTGCCTTCATAGGCGTATGGAGACTTACAAGTCATCCCTGCTCAGCTAGGGATCCCTGCACTATGCTGACCGAAAAGACAGAAACATCGCTGTCCATAGCAGGGAATCTGTTCCTTTTGGAATAGAAATACTAATTTGGCAATTAAATCCACATCATGTTAGTAGGCTTATTAACTGAGTCATGCATGATGTTAAGGATGCTGGCCTCTAGAGAGCAGCATACAGAGGCATTGTTCTCCTAATTACATCCTGGAGAATAGATTTGCATATTTTTTACCCAGAATCCCTAGCTGAGCAGGAATGACTTGTATGTCTCCGTACGTGTATGTAGGCACACACTCTCCCTAATGTGTATGATTATCCCCTGACCCTGGTCTATAGTCTCTCACTCTGCCAAATCAGTATCCCTGCGCTATGCTGAGGAGGTCCAAACGACTGACACAGCGCTGTCCATCGCTGGGAATCTGTTCCTTTTGGAATAGAAATACTAATTTGGTAATTAAATCTGCATCATGTTAGTAGGCTTATTAACTGAGTCATTCATGATGTTAAGGAAGCTGCCCTCTAGAGGGCAGCATACAGAGGCACTGTTCTCCTAATTACATCCTGGAGAATAGATTTGCATATTTTTTACCCAAAAGAGACAGACATAGACTTCACAAAAATCTGATTCATCCCACCACCTCTATTAACAGATTTTTTTGTGGCCAATGCCAGAAATTTCTATAGGATTGTTGAAAACAGATGTAGAAATACGTAGAGTAACAAAACCACAAGAAGATCTGTAACTGTAATGTGATATTTAGTAGCCTGCCACCTTTCTACTCCTTGCATTGGCCACAAGGTTGGCTACACCTCTCTGGGCCACACTATAAGAGTACAATACCATACATTTTCACCAGCTTTTAGGCCATACAATCTACTTCTAATAAATTCCCCATACCCATACAAGCTCAGTTTGGATTTCAATGGGGAGATAGTCACTGTCAGGCACCTATGTATATATTCTTTAAGAAGAAAGGATTGGGCATGTTGAAATCCAGTATGTTCAATTCTTCTTTCCTTTGATATCTGCAGAAGGAATTTTAGCTGAACATTACATATTTGTTCATTGGCGGTTTGGCCATAATGCAAGCCGAGCAATTGTGTGGTTCCCTGGATATCAGAAGGGCCCCATAGGGATTGGTAGCATTATAGCATTAATTTTTTTTTAAATCAGCTGCTTCCTATTTGATTACTCAATATTTTACTCACTCTTGTCCGGGTCCACCTTCTCTTCAGGCTCCAGTGGGCTCTGCACAGTAAGTCCCAATGCTAAAAAATGTCAAGACATGACGTTTAGATAGAGCATCCAGACATAAAAGTGCAGCGCCCTCTGAAGGCCGAAGTGGAGGTGGGCCAGAGTGGACAGAGTGGGGAGGGGTGAGTAAAATATCCAATGGGTAGTAGCCTAAGCTGTCACTGTCTGGGGGCCAAACAACATGGAGCAACAAACTGTTTGGGAGCCAAAAAAAAGGGGCCATATGCTGTGTGGGAGATGGGGCAAAAAGGGGGGCAATATACTTTATATGGGTTCAAAAAGGGGACGATATTCTGTATTGAGGCCAAATAAAGGGGCAGTATACTGTGTGGGTGAAGGGGGGCAAAAAGGGGGGCAATATACTTTATGTGGGTTCAAAAAGGGGACGATATTCTGTATTGAGGCCAAATAAAGGGACAATATACTGTGTAGGGCCAGTAAAGGGGTAAATATGATGGAGGAGCCAGTAAAGAGGGTAAAATACTGTGAATGCCAATAATAAGGGCAGTACACCTTATGGAGGCCAATAAAGGGGTATCATACTGTGGAGGCCAGTAAAGGGGGCATTATACTATATGGAGGACAATAAAGGGATAACATACTGTGGGGGCCAGTAAAGGGGACATTATACTATGTGGAGGCCAATAAAGGGATAACATACTGTGGGGGCCACTAAAGGGGACATTATACTATGTGGAGGCCAATAAAGGGCTATCATACTGTGGGGGCCACTAAAGGGGACATTATACTATGTGGAGGCCAATAAAGGGCTATCATACTGTGGGGGCCACTAAAGGGGACATTATACTATGTGGAGGCCAATAAAGGGATAACATACTGTGGGGGCCAGTAAAGGTGACATTATACTATATGGAGGACAATAAAGGAGCATTTTTTTGACCTGTAAATGGGAAAGGGGGGCGGTTATGGAAAAATGGGAGCATAAATTTGATCAGGGTAACCCCCAGACTAGATAATTTTGCTTGCGGTCTACAAAATGATAAGTCCACCCCTGTATGTGTTAGATAGTTATCAGACTTGGCCAACATAAGTCTAATGTGTATGGCCACATTTACTATAGTGCTCAGGTTTAGCAGTAATGAATTGCTAACAAGAGTTTTTGTAGGAAGATTTCAAGGTCCCATTATGTGTATCAATGTGAGACACTACAGGGAGTATGACAGGGAACAGTAGGAATAAATTCACTGCTGCTCAGCATATGTTGCGGCATATAAATAATATAAAAAACTAATTATTACTGGGATAGCAGGAAAGTGGTAGTACGGTTACTAGGTGGGAGAATCCTATTTATCATTATCTCGTATGACCAGAGGGAATTGGTTACAACTATGAGATGCCATCTAGGAGTTTGCACAAAATAAATTCTCTCTTACCCAGCATGTTATAGGCAGCTGTAATTTAAAGATACACCCACTAGCCTGGCACAGCATGGGTTGCAGATGCTGCGTATGGAAATATGTGCGCCAGATACATATCAACCATCAAGCACAGTTCTCCGACAAACAGATACAGATTGTCTGGTTATATAACGTCCGTAAACATCGCTGGAACGTAAGAGACTCAATGCTGTGTACAACGGTACGGACAACCGGTTGTATCGTAGACTATAGGGGAACAATATAAAGGATCTTCCTAAGTTGTAGAGGGCCTTTGGGACCCCCACAGACATAGGTCTGGTAGAGAATTTTTCCTTTGCATATCCTATACTTACTTCATTGGCTATAGGGAGTGGAATGGTAATTGTTGCACTATCCCCAGGTGCAGGAAAGGGACTAAACTGTTGCCCCATTACAAAGTTTTCATCGGGGCTCAATAGCCAGTTAAATCTCTGGATAAAAGTTAAAGGAGTGTCCCGTCAATATGTGATGGGTGGGGTCCAACCCTCGGAGTCTGAGTTGGGGGCTGCAGCTTCTTATCTGTGCAATGACATCATGTTCATTGGTCACACTGTACAAGTGCAGTTCAGTCCAATTCAAGTGAGAAGTGGTGAGTTGTAATACCAAGCACAGCCCCAAACAATGTGTGGCACTGTGGCCTCTTCAATCACTTGATCTATGGAGATCCTAAGTGTTGGATCCCCAACGATCACATAAAACCCCTTAAATTTCATACAGTGGTGCTACTCTATCCCAATGAACAATTTGTAACAAGGCAACCAACCTACCAGGTGCTATTTGGACAAAGGAAGTAGTCTCTGTATCAGGCCCTGCCACATAGGAAGACACCAGGGTTACAATTGGCGCATTGTGGGTTCAGACCCTGGTACAGCTTTAAACTCTTCACACCTTTTTTTCCATTTTTTTGTTTTTTATTCCCCATTTTCCAAAAGCCATAACTTTTTAACTTTTTCCATTCACAGGCCTTATTTCTTGTAGGACAAATTGTACTTTGTAATGGTACCATTTAACATCCCATACAATGTACTGGAAAATTGAAAAAAAAAAAAAAAAAAAATATGGTGGATTTAGAGAAACATCCAATATTTTCATAACTTTTTATTACATTTACTTGGGAGGCAAAGCGAGGAAAAACTTCCATTTGCCTATTTAAAATTTTTGTTTTTACCCCTACTCTGTTCAATCTGTAGGATAAATATTTATGGGGTATTTTTAGATGCATTTTTTATGTTAGTTTTTGTTATTTTTATTTGTGATCTAGGGACAGAAAGTGATTAAGGTTTAACCCTGTGTTGTACAATACAAATGTATTGCAGCCAACGGCAAAACCTCTACAAAGCCTAGCACTACTACAGGCCTTAATAGTTATATAGCTATGGCAGACCTAGGAGTCTTCAGAAGTCTCCTGGTGGTTATAGAAACTGGCCGGCTCTCGCAATCCCGCCACATAGTACTGGCATCATGAAGTAAGTGAAGGGGTGGGGGTTGTGACAGCAGGGGATGGAACCGGCCTGTGATCAGTGAAGACTCCGATCGCAGTCATTCTACATTGTGTAAAAGAAAGGAGACTGAGCGGTTGTGGTGCTCGCTCTACTTCTGAGCAGGCGCCATATTTAAACTCCCAAAATCTGTACTATTGTGGTGTATGTTGGCGAGAGGATAAAGTATATGTACACTTTTATATTCTTCTCCTTAAATGGATTCTATCATTAGAATCCTGTTTTCAGCTAAACCCAAGTCGGAATTGCCTTAAGAAAGGCTATTCTTCTCTTACCTTTAGAGGTCTTCTCCGTGCCGTCGTTCCTTAGATATCCTGTTTTTTGTCCATATGTTAATTAGTCTCTCGCAGAACCGGGGGCGCTCAAAACAGCACTGGGGGCGTCCCCAGTGCTGCGAGAAAACTATCCAGTGCCACCTCCTTCTTGTTCGCTGCCTTTGCCTCGTCTCTCCTGTTCACTCACAGGAAAATGGCCAACTGCACCGACTACGCATGTCCGTCGGCCATTTTCCTGTGGCCTCTCCCATTTGGCCACAGGAAAATGTCAATGGACATGCGCAATTGGCACTTTTTGAAGAAGATGTGACGGGACAGGGAAGAAGAGTCGAACAAGAAGAAGGCGGCACTGGATAGTTTTCTCACAGCACTGGATAGTTTTCTCACAGCACTGGGGACGTCCCCAGTGCTGTTTGAGCCCTGGAGACCACTCCTAGTGCTGCGGAAAAAACTAATTAGTATATGGACAAAAACCGGGATAACTAAGGAATGGTGGCGCGGAGAAGACATCTAAAAGTAGGGGAAGAATAGCCTTTTTTAAGGCTATTCCTACATGGGTTTAGTTTAAAACGGGATTCTAATGATAAAATCCTTTTAACTCTATAGAGCAGGTGAAGGGAACGGTTTACAATGAAGTCTATGGAGAGGAGAAGACGAGACATTTGCTTTAATTGAGACATTTCTATAAGGAGAGGGCTGGATAGTAATTCCTGATAATCCAGCTGTGTACAGTGTACAGAAGAAGGAAAATAAGTGAAGATGCAGGAACTTTTCTTCAATACCGTATACTACAAGGATTCGTATCTCCACTTACACTATGCATTTATGAAACAATAAACACAAGTATACTTCCACGTTACGTTACAGTCCACCTCAGCCCACTGCTACTCCCCGGCTTCCATCTTTTTAATAACAATGGTCTGTTGCCATGTCCAGGGATCTTTCATATCAGTTTGCAGAAGCAATTGAAGATCATAAAACTCAGACGGTGTGTCATACAGAACCTGAATATCGCTTGACAATATGATGTCTTATGTGCAAAATTTGATGAAACCTCCTTTATTGAGATACGTAAAAAAGAATAAAAACACATTAAAATGGAATGGCATAGAAAGAGAAGAGAAGCCATACCGATAGAAGGCAGAACACGTTGGGGGTGCAGGTGCCATTTTGATCTTAGTATTTCCTATGCGTTATTTTTGTAGCTTTGCATGCATTTGGATCTATCCTACTGTATATACACAACTGATAACACCTATTTGTCAAATTGTTCAAAAATGTCTGGGAGGAATAACCTAGCAATGGCACGTATAACGTTATATGACAAGTCAAATCCAGAATTGATATATTTTGGGAATAAAACAATTTACATGTCGGGACCGGTGATGGATATGATGCCCCATTAGCATGTATATAAGCGACTATATACAGTGCCTACAAGTAGTATTCAACCCCCTGCCGATTTAGCAGGTTTGATAAGATGCAAATAAGTTAGAGCCTTCAAACTTCAAACAAGAGCAGGATTTATTAACAGATGCATAAATCTTACAAACCAAAAAGTTATGTTGCTCAGTTAAATTTTAATAGATTTTAAACATAAAAGTGTGGGTCAATTATTATTCAACCCCTAGGTTTAATATTTTGTGGAATAACCCTTGTTTGCAATTACAGCTAATAATCATCTTTTATAAGACCTGATCAGGCCGGCACAGGTCTCTGGAGTTATCTTGGCCCACTCCTCCATGCAGATCTTCTCCAAGTTATCTAGGTTCTTTGGGTGTCTCATGTGGACTTTAATTTTGAGCTCCTTCCACAAGTTTTCAATTGGGTTAAGGTCAGGAGACTGACTAGGCCACTGCAACACCTTGATTTTTTCCCTCTTAAACCAGGCCTTGGTCTTCTTGGCTGTGTGCTTTGGGTCGTTGTCTTGTTGGAAGATGAAATGACGACCCATCTTAAGATCCTTGATGGAGGAGCGGAGGTTCTTGGCCAAAATCTCCAGGTAGGCCGTGCTATCCATCTTCCCATGGATGCGGACCAGATGGCCAGGCCCCTTGGCTGAGAAGCAGCCCCACAGCATGATGCTGCCACCACCATGCTTGACTGTAGGGATGGTATTCTTGGGGTCGTATGCAGTGCCATCCAGTCTCCAAACGTCACGTGTGTGGTTGGCACCAAAGATCTCGATCTTGGTCTCATCAGACCAGAGAACCTTGAACCAGTCTGTCTCAGAGTCCTCCAAGTGATCATGAGCAAACTGTAGACGAGCCTTGACATGATGCTTTGAAAGTAAAGGTACCTTACGGGCTCGTCTGGAACGGAGACCATTGCGGTGGAGTACGTTACTTATGGTATTGACTGAAACCAATGTCCCCACTGCCATGAGATCTTCCCGGAGCTCCTTCCTTGTTGTCCTTGGGTTAGCCTTGACTCTTCGGATAAGCCTGGCCTCAGCACGGGAGGAAACTTTCAAAGGCTGTCCAGGCCGTGGAAGGCTAACAGTAGTTCCATAAGCCTTCCACTTCCGGATGATGCTCCCAACAGTGGAGACAGGTAGGCCCAACTCCTTGGAAAGGGTTTTGTACCCCTTGCCAGCCTTGTGACCCTCCACGATCTTGTCTCTGATGGCCTTGGAATGCTCCTTTGTCTTTCCCATGTTGACCATGTATGAGTGCTGTTCACAAGTTTGGGGAGGGTCTTAAATAGTCAGAAAAGGCTGGAAAAAGAGATAATTAATCCAAACATGTGACGCTCATTGTTCTTTGTGCCTGAACTACTTCTTAATACTTTAGGGGAACCAAACAGAATTCTGGTGGTTTGAGGGGTTGAATAATAAATGAGCCTCTGAATAAACTTTTCACAATTAAAAAAAAAAATTAAACAAAGAAATAACATTCTTTTTTGCTGCAGTGCATTTCACACTTCCAGGCTGATCTACAGTCGAAATGTCACAATGCCAAGTTAATTCTGAATGTGTAAACCTGCTAAATCTGCAGGGGGTTGAATACTACTTGTAGGCACTGTATGTATATAGTAATGAGGAATCCAATGGTGGATGAGATGTATGGAGATGTAGCATATATTTACATGATGGCGGGTTTATAGGTACCGCGTGTAGTATGAGTTGACGGGAATAGTCAGAATGTATTGTGTTACATGGAGTAACAGATGGTGTATTGGGACGGCTGAATTAATATGGTCTTTTATAGCATGAAGGTTCTTTTCATGAAACAAAATATCAGTATATTGAAATATTATATTACGGAGACATGTTACAGTACAACAAGGAACACATAACTTGCCTGATATGTTGGCAGATCAAATGTATTACCGCCTATAAACTACATTACTCTCCCCGGGATCAATATATAGCTACAAAGCACGTCGTACAGAGCGGTTATGTCGAGTGATACTGGGAATACTGCTCAGATCTCTGCCAATGAGAGGTTCCCCTTCACTCTCTTATCTGGAGATGATCTGGTTAATCCAGCGGCAGGTTTCTTGGCATGATGGCTGCTTTCTGACATTTCTCTGCATGTCTTATTCATTTATATGATGATTAAAAATCAAAAACAAGACAATAAACAGCGAGCATCAATTATTTAGTGTGCGAAGGCTCTTGTCTCATAGCACTGACATACTGACACTTTCTGCAATAAAGGAGCGCTCCTATGGGAAACGTGACTGCGACTTTAGCATTGCCAGTCGTCAGCAAGATCTCACAGTTACTACTGAAGGAAAGCATATAGGGCATCAAACCGTACGCTCAGGAGTGTCGCTCACCATCACCTGCCTCCGAACTAACTCTTATATTAGTATAGGGAGACTCAACGCAGGGGCTCTTAAAGGGGTTGTCTGGCCCCAAATCAAATTTTCACACTGAATAAGATCAGACCCTGCACAGATCAGATGTTCAAGTAACGGAAGTGGCTACGGTCAGGTATGTGTTGGCGCCCCTGAAATTTTTCCAGAAAATGAAATAGTACTCCCAGAAAATTATTACAATGACGCATTTTGTGATACACATGTTTATTTCCTTTGTCTGTATTGGAAAAACACAAAAAAATGAGAAAAAAAAAGACCAAAAATTATATAATTTCACGTAAGGGTTAACACGTGCGCATTTTAGCATAATACACGTGTATAGAATATACGTGTAAAAATAACACTCCCATTGACTTCAATGAAATTTTTTACACGTGTAAAAAATGCGTCAAAATACATGTTGCGTTTTTTGGCGCGTATTTTTACACGTGTAAAAATTTCATTGAAGTCAATGGGAGTGTTATTTTTACACGTGTATTATATACACGTGTGTTATGCTAAAATGCACTCGCGTTAACTTTGTGTGCATGGGCCCTAACACTCCAAAAGTGAGCCAACCAAAATCACTGGCACCCACAACTTAATATTTGGAAAAAATAACTGAAATCAATCCCTTCCTATATCCATCGACAAGCTTCTTGCACCTCTCAGCTAGAATTTCGGACCACTCTTCTTCTTTGGCAAACTTGGTTGGAGCTTCTTATCCACCATCTGGACTATCCTGCGTTGTAACCTTTCATCAATTTTTCGCTTACGTCCACGTCCACGGAGATTAGCTGCAGTGTCATGGTTTGGAAACTTCTTGAGTGTGTTGTGCATCATGGACAAAAGAACATCATGATCTCTGGAGATGGACTTGTAATATTGAGATGTTAATATTTTTCCACAATTTTGGTTCTCAAATCCTCGGACAGTTCTCTTCTCCTCTTTCTATTCTCCATGCTTAGTGTGGCACACACAGACATGAAATGCAAAGATTGAGTCTTCTCTCCTTTTTATCTGGCTTCAGTTGTGATTTTTATATTGCCCACACCTGTTACTTGCCACACGCGAATTTGAATAATCATCACATGCTAGAAACAAAGTCATTTACCCATCAATTTGAAAGGTGCCAACACTTTTCTATGGCCCATTTTTGGAGTTTTGTGGGAAATTATGTCCAATTTACCTTTTTTTTTCTCAACAATGACAACAATCACATAATAAGGTGAACATAGAAAACAGCTATTCAGTGTCCATGTGCCTTTTCCAGAAAATCTGGGAAGCTCCCGAAAAGAGAGAAGACACCTCCTAGAATCCCAGAATCCCACATCTGGAACCTTACATCTGTCATTTTACAGGTGACATAGGTGGACTACGCTCTGACAAAGTGGATTGGTTGGCACATTGCTTGCCCAAATCACAAAAATGGGAATAGAACTCGGAAACAATGAGCATGGCCATGGTAACATAGGCATGTAAATATTTGCACTCCTTTCCCCCCAAGTATCCGCTCCCATATGTTGGTAAGTATGTTTCAAATTATAAGTCCTGGGTTGCTCTCGTATAGAAGTATATTAATATTCTGTTCAGGTCTATTATCTTGAGATAAATTCTGAGTGACAACCACTTACGATAGCTATTACAGTACCATAGGGGCTCTCATCCATCCTCCCACAGCCCCCAGATAGCATATATTAAGCAGCATAACACACACGCAGGCATATAAACATATATACATATATACACTGCTACCTTATCTGTACTCAGAGTTATTACTGTGTTATCTGAAGTGTTACATAGGACTGCAGGGAACATCTACTACATTATCTGTACTCAGAGACTCTGCAGTCCTATGTAACACCATAGATAACACAGTGATATCTCTCTCAGTACAGGTAATGTAGTAGATGTCACCTGCAGTCCTATGTAACACCACAGATAACACAGTGATAACTCTCTGAGTACAGGTAATGTAGTAGATGTCACCTTCAGCCCTATGTAACACTACAGATAACACAGTGATAACTCTCTCAGTAGATAATGTAGTAGATGTCACCTGCAGTCCTATGTAACACCACAGATAACACAGTGATAACTCTCTCAGTACAGATAATGTAGTAGATGTCACCTGCAGTCCTATGTAACACTACAGTTAGCACAGTGATAACTCTCTGAGTACAGATAATGTAGTAGATGTCACCGGCAGTCCTATGTAACACTACAGATAACACAGTGATAACTCTCTCAGTAGATAATGTAGTAGATGTCACCTACAGTCCTATGTAACACCACAGATAACACAGTGATAACTCTCTCAGTACAGATAATGTAGTAGATGTCACCTGCAGTCCTATGTAACACCACATACAACACAGTGATAACTCTCTGAGTACACATAATGTAGTAGATGTCACCTGCAGTCCTATGTAACACTACAGTTAGCACAGTGATAACTCTCTGAGTACAGGTAATGTAGTACATGTCACCTGCAGTCCTATGTAACACTACAGATAACACAGTGATAACTCTCTATATACAGGTAATGTAGTAGATGTCACCGGCAGTCCTATGTAACACCACAGATAACACAGTGATAACTCTCTCAGTAGATAATGTAGTAGATGTCACCTGCAGTCCTATGTAACACCACAGATAACACAGTGATAACTCTCTCAGTACAGGTAATGTAGTAGATGTCACCTGCAGTCCTATGTAACACCACATATAATACAGTGATATCTCTCAGTACAGATAATGTAGTAGATGTCACTTGCAGTCCTATGTAACACCACAGATAACACAGTGATAACTCTCTCAGTACAGATAATGTAGTAGATGTCACCGGCAGTCCTATGTAACACCACAGATAACACAGTGATAACTCTCTATATACAGGTAATGTAGTAGATGTCACCGGCAGTCCTATGTAACACCACAGATAACACAGTGATAACTCTCTGAGTACAGGTAATGTAGTAGATGTCACCTGCAGTCCTATGTAACACTACAGATAACACAGTGATAACTCTCTCAGTAGATAATGTAGTAGATGTCACCTGCAGTCCTATGTAACACCACAGATAACACAGTGATAACTCTCTCAGTAGATAATGTAGTAGATGTCACCTGCAGTCCTATGTAACACCACAGATAACACAGTGATAACTCTCTCAGTACAGATAATGTAGTAGATGTCACCTGCAGTCCTATGTAACACCACATACAACACAGTGATAACTCTCTGAGTACAGATAATGTAGTAGATGTCACCTGCAGTCCTATGTAACACTACAGTTAGCACAGTGATAACTCTCTGAGTACAGGTAATGTAGTAGATGTCACCTGCAGTCCTATGTAACACTACAGTTAGCACAGTGATAACTCTCTGAGTACAGGTAATGTAGTAGATGTCACCTGCAGTCCTATGTAACACCACAGATAACACAGTGATATCTCTCTCAGTACAGGTAATGTAGTACATGTCACCTGCAGTCCTATGTAACACTACAGATAACACAGTGATAACTCTCTATATACAGGTAATGTAGTAGATGTCACCGGCAGTCCTATGTAACACCACAGATAACACAGTGATAACTCTCTCAGTAGATAATGTAGTAGATGTCACCTGCAGTCCTATGTAACACCACAGATAACACAGTGATAACTCTCTCAGTACAGGTAATGTAGTAGATGTCACCTGCAGTCCTATGTAACACCACATATAATACAGTGATATCTCTCAGTACAGATAATGTAGTAGATGTCACTTGCAGTCCTATGTAACACCACAGATAACACAGTGATAACTCTCTCAGTACAGATAATGTAGTAGATGTCACCGGCAGTCCTATGTAACACCACAGATAACACAGTGATAACTCTCTATATACAGGTAATGTAGTAGATGTCACCGGCAGTCCTATGTAACACCACAGATAACACAGTGATAACTCTCTGAGTACAGGTAATGTAGTAGATGTCACCTGCAGTCCTATGTCACACCACAGATAACACAGTGATAACTCTCTCAGTACAGGTAATGTAGTAGATGTCACCTGCAGTCCTATGTAACACCACAGATAACACAGTGATAACTCTCTGAGTACAGATAATGTAGTAGATGTCACCGGCAGTCCTATGTAACACTACAGATAACACAGTGATAACTCTCTCAGTAGATAATGTAGTAGATGTCACCTGCAGTCCTATGTAACACCACAGATAACACAGTGATAACTCTCTCAGTACAGGTAATGTAGTAGATGTCACCTGCAGTCCTATGTAACACCACAGATAACACAGTGATAACTCTCTCAGTACAGGTAATGTAGTAGATGTCACCTGCAGTCCTATGTAACACCACATATAATACAGTGATATCTCTCAGTACAGATAATGTAGTAGATGTCACTTGCAGTCCTATGTAACACCACAGATAACACAGTGATACCTCTCTGAGTACAAATAACGTAGTATATGTCACCTGCAGTCCTATGTCACACCACAGATAACACAATTATCTCTCTCAGTACAGATAATGTAGTAGATGTCACCTGCAGTCCTATGTAACACCACAGATAACACAGTGATATCTCTCTCAGTACAGGTAATGTAGTAGATGTCACCGGCAGTCCTATGTAACACTACAGATAACACAGTGATAACTCTCTCAGTAGATAATGTAGTAGATGTCACCTGCAGTCCTATGTAACACCACAGATAACACAGTGATAACTCTCTCAGTACAGGTAATGTAGTAGATGTCACCTGCAGTCCTATGTAACACCACATATAATACAGTGATATCTCTCAGTACAGATAATGTAGTAGATGTCACTTGCAGTCCTATGTAACACCACAGATAACACAGTGATATCTCTCAGTACAGATAATGTAGTAGATGTCACTTGCAGTCCTATGTAACACCACAGATAACACAGTGATAACTCTCTCAGTACAGATAATGTAGTAGATGTCACCTGCAGTCCTATGTAACACTACAGTTAGCACAGTGATAACTCTCTGAGTACAGATAATGTAGTAGATGTCACCGGCAGTCCTATGTAACACTACAGATAACACAGTGATAACTCTCTCAGTAGATAATGTAGTAGATGTCACCTGCAGTCCTATGTAACACCACAGATAACACAGTGATAACTCTCTCAGTACAGATAATGTAGTAGATGTCACCTGCAGTCCTATGTAACACCACAGATAACACAGTGATACCTCTCTGAGTACAGATAATGTAGTAGATGTCACTTGCAGTCCTATGTAACACCACAGATAACACAGTGATAACTCTCAGTACAGATAATGTAGTAGATGTCACTTGCAGTCCTATGTAACACTACAGATAACACAGTGATAACTCTCAGTACAGATAATGTAGTAGATGTCACTTGCAGTACTATGTAACACTACAGATAACACAGTGATAACTCTCAGTACAGATAATGTAGTAGATGTCACTTGCAGTCCTATGTAACACCACAGATAACACAGTGATAACTCTCTGAGTACAGATAATGTAGTAGATGTCACTTGCAGTCCTATGTAACACTACAGATAACACAGTGATATCTCTCAGTAGATAATGTAGTAGATGTCACTTGCAGTCCTATGTCACACCACAGATAACACAATTATCTCTCTCAGTACAGATAATGTAGTAGATGTCACCGGCAGTCCTATGTAACACCACAGATAACACAGTGATAACTCTCAGTACAGATAATGTAGTAGATGTCACTTGCAGTCCTATGTAACACCACAGATAACACAGTGATAACTCTCTCAGTACAGGTAATGTAGTAGATGTCACCTGCAGTCCTATGTAACACCACAGATAACACAGTGATAACTCTCTCAGTACAGATAATGTAGTAGATGTCACCGGCAGTCCTATGTAACACCACAGATAACACAGTGATAACTCTCTATATACAGGTAATGTAGTAGATGTCACCGGCAGTCCTATGTAACACCACAGATAACACAGTGATAACTCTCTGAGTACAGGTAATGTAGTAGATGTCACCTGCAGTCCTATGTCACACCACAGATAACACAGTGATAACTCTCTGAGTACAGGTAATGTAGTAGATGTCACCTTCAGCCCTATGTAACACCACAGATAACACAGTGATAACTCTCTCAGTAGATAATGTAGTAGATGTCACCTGCAGTCCTATGTAACACCACAGATAACACAGTGATAACTCTCTCAGTACAGATAATGTAGTAGATGTCACCGGCAGTCCTATGTAACACTACAGATAACACAGTGATAACTCTCTGAGTACAGATAATGTAGTAGATGTCACCTGCAGTCCTATGTAACACCACAGATAACACAGTGATAACTCTCTGAGTACAGATAATGTAGTAGATGTCACTTGCAGTCCTATGTAACACCACATACAACACAGTGATAACTCTCTGAGTACAGATAATGTAGTAGATGTCACCTGCAGTCCTATGTAACACTACAGTTAGCACAGTGATAACTCTCTGAGTACAGGTAATGTAGTACATGTCACCTGCAGTCCTATGTAACACCACAGATAACACAGTGATAACTCTCTCAGTAGATAATGTAGTAGATGTCACCTGCAGTCCTATGTAACACCACAGATAACACAGTGATAACTCTCTCAGTACAGGTAATGTAGTAGATGTCACCTGCAGTCCTATGTAACACCACATATAATACAGTGATATCTCTCAGTACAGGTAATGTAGTAGATGTCACCTGCAGTCCTATGTAACACCACATACAACACAGTGATAACTCTCTCAGTACAGATAATGTAGTAGATGTCACCTGCAGTCCTATGTAACACTACAGTTAGCACAGTGATAACTCTCTGAGTACAGGTAATGTAGTACATGTCACCTGCAGTCCTATGTAACACTACAGATAACACAGTGATAACTCTCTATATACAGGTAATGTAGTAGATGTCACCGGCAGTCCTATGTAACACCACAGATAACACAGTGATAACTCTCTCAGTAGATAATGTAGTAGATGTCACCTGCAGTCCTATGTAACACCACAGATAACACAGTGATAACTCTCTCAGTACAGGTAATGTAGTAGATGTCACCTGCAGTCCTATGTAACACCACATATAATACAGTGATATCTCTCAGTACAGATAATGTAGTAGATGTCACTTGCAGTCCTATGTAACACCACAGATAACACAGTGATAACTCTCTCAGTACAGATAATGTAGTAGATGTCACCGGCAGTCCTATGTAACACCACAGATAACACAGTGATAACTCTCTATATACAGGTAATGTAGTAGATGTCACCGGCAGTCCTATGTAACACCACAGATAACACAGTGATAACTCTCTGAGTACAGGTAATGTAGTAGATGTCACCTGCAGTCCTATGTCACACCACAGATAACACAGTGATAACTCTCTCAGTACAGGTAATGTAGTAGATGTCACCTGCAGTCCTATGTAACACCACAGATAACACAGTGATAACTCTCTCAGTAGATAATGTAGTAGATGTCACCTGCAGTCCTATGTAACACCACAAATAACACAGTGATAACTCTCTGAGTACAGATAATGTAGTAGATGTCACCGGCAGTCCTATGTAACACTACAGATAACACAGTGATAACTCTCTCAGTAGATAATGTAGTAGATGTCACCTGCAGTCCTATGTAACACCACAGATAACACAGTGATAACTCTCTCAGTACAGGTAATGTAGTAGATGTCACCTGCAGTCCTATGTAACACCACATATAATACAGTGATATCTCTCAGTACAGATAATGTAGTAGATGTCACTTGCAGTCCTATGTAACACCACAGATAACACAGTGATACCTCTCTGAGTACAGATAATGTAGTAGATGTCACCTGCAGTCCTATGTCACACCACAGATAACACAATTATCTCTCTCAGTACAGATAATGTAGTAGATGTCACCTGCAGTCCTATGTAACACCACAGATAACACAGTGATATCTCTCTCAGTACAGGTAATGTAGTAGATGTCACCGGCAGTCCTATGTAACACTACAGATAACACAGTGATAACTCTCTCAGTAGATAATGTAGTAGATGTCACCTGCAGTCCTATGTAACACCACAGATAACACAGTGATAACTCTCTCAGTACAGGTAATGTAGTAGATGTCACCTGCAGTCCTATGTAACACCACAGATAACACAGTGATAACTCTCTCAGTACAGGTAATGTAGTAGATGTCACCTGCAGTCCTATGTAACACCACATATAATACAGTGATATCTCTCAGTACAGATAATGTAGTAGATGTCACTTGCAGTCCTATGTAACACCACAGATAACACAGTGATATCTCTCAGTACAGATAATGTAGTAGATGTCACTTGCAGTCCTATGTAACACCACAGATAACACAGTGATATCTCTCAGTACAGATAATGTAGTAGATGTCACTTGCAGTCCTATGTCACACCACAGATAACACAGTGATAACTCTCTGAGTACAGGTAATGTAGTAGATGTCACCTGCAGTCCTATGTAACACCACAGATAACACAGTGATAACTCTCTGAGTACAGGTAATGTAGTAGATGTCACCGGCAGTCCTATGTAACACCACAGATAACACAGTGATATCTCTCAGTACAGATAATGTAGTAGATGTCACCTGCAGTCCTATGTAACACCACAGATAACACAGTGATACCTCTCTGAGTACAGATAATGTAGTAGATGTCACTTGCAGTCCTATGTAACACCACAGATAACACAGTGATAACTCTCAGTACAGATAATGTAGTAGATGTCACTTGCAGTCCTATGTAACACTACAGATAACACAGTGATAACTCTCTGAGTACAGATAATGTAGTAGATGTCACTTGCAGTCCTATGTAACACCACAGATAACACAGTGATAACTCTCTGAGTACAGATAATGTAGTAGATGTCACTTGCAGTCCTATGTAACACCACAGATAACACAGTGATAACTCTCTGAGTACAGATAATGTAGTAGATGTCACTTGCAGTCCTATGTAACACCACAGATAACACAGTGATAACTCTCTGAGTACAGATAATGTAGTAGATGTCACTTGCAGTCCTATGTAACACCACAGATAACACAGTGATAACTCTCTGAGTACAGATAATGTAGTAGATGTCACTTGCAGTCCTATGTAACACTACAGATAACACAGTGATATCTCTCAGTAGATAATGTAGTAGATGTCACTTGCAGTCCTATGTCACACCACAGATAACACAGTGATAACTCTCTGAGTACAGGTAATGTAGTAGATGTCACCTGCAGTCCTATGTAACACCACAGATAACACAGTGATACCTCTCTCAGTACAGATAATGTAGTAGATGTCACTTGCAGTCCTATGTAACACTACAGATAACACAGTGATATCTCTCTCAGTACAGATAATGTAGTAGATGTCACCTGCAGTCCTATGTAACACTACAGATAACACAGTGATATCTCTCTCAGTACAGATAATGTAGTAGATGTCACCTGCAGTCCTATGTAACACCACAGATAACACAGTGATACCTCTCTCAGTACAGATAATGTAGTAGATGTCACCTGCAGTCCTATGTCACACCACAGATAACACAGTGATAACTCTCAGTACAGATAATGTAGTAGATGTCACTTGCAGTCCTATGTAACACCACAGATAACACAGTGATAACTCTCAGTACAGATAATGTAGTAGATGTCACTTGCAGTCCTATGTAGAGGACAGAGGCACGGACTGTATTGTACAAAGATGATGTGAAGCTAGTCTTATCTGAATCCAAGTCTTATTATTTGGGGTAGCTCCTGTAGCCTCCTGCATGGGGTTAAGCTTGCATAATTGTAAGTCTTGGTTCACATTATATTTTACTATACAGTTCATTCCACCATTATGAAAAAAAAAATAACACAGAAAAAGAAAAAGTGACAGAAAAAGTGCTGTAAGCGGATGTATTCTTTTTTGCATAGAGTTGATGAAAAGAGAGTTCATTTGCATTGTTCACATAGACTTTATGTTGAGAGCTTCCGATTATATCCATTTTACATAGACGTCAATGATTTAAAAAAACCTACACATTACTGCGCATTCTTTGTGTACAGAAAGCCTAGCTTGCCATGTTTTCCTGTCCTACAAAAAAAACCAAAAAAACAGATGTATACATTATTATTATTATTATTATTATTATTTTTATTGAAGTCTACGTAACATGCATGTCCTTTCTATGGCATCTACTGCATCTCTTTTATGCCATTCATTTATTTTTTTTCAATAGGCATGAACTGCGCGGTAAAAGCGTGATGTGAACCTAGCCTAACAATATGTCATGCTGATTGAGTACACTTCTATACTGCCTATGAAGTGGATGAGGACAGCACTGCGCTGCTGCTATGCTATATTAATGTATATTAATGGTTTTTCTTCTGCTTCATTTATAGACGTTGGTGAGGTCCCTTCCTGCTGCTGCCGACCGCCGAGATGTGTGTCGTCGTATTGAGACTGGCTCACCAGGAAGCCAAGTAGAAGAGTCTTTCATCCTATTTTACTAATGCCAGACTCCTGAGCCTCTGAAGTGGACTACGTCTTTAACTATTGTAAATTGTGCTCTAAGGTAGTTGTCATGCGTTTAACGCCATAGTGGGTTATACATTTTAATACAAGTAGTGAGGGCGTTTGGTTGTGCAGGTCTTCTGTTAGTTCCAAGGTATATTTATATTAATGATACTAGAAGTATATACTGTCCGAAGCTATATATTCTATTATAAAACAGGAGGGACAAAAATATTAATAAGAAAGAAACGGTGACCATTTATGCTAAAATATACTATTGGAAATTGGGGAGAAGCAAAAATTTTCATGTGATTTAAATAAAATTAAAAGATGAAAAAAATGGACTGCGGCTTCAGCTCGACTGCCTCTTTCCTTTGAGTGGTCCCTCCATGTTCTTGAAATGGGGGGAGGACATTGTCTTCATTAGAATGCTGAAGCAGTTTGGACTCCACTAGTTTAAGGTCAATTTCCTAAACCGAAACCCAGAGAGGACTCTGTGTATTAGCACCCCATGGGCAAACTGTAGTTCTGATAGTAAGTTTTAGGTAAGAAAACTTGTAAGGGAATTGCTAGCAGAGCAATTCCCCAGTAGCTGCTGTGTGAACCCTTGGGGAAGGGCACAATAGACATTGAGCGTTAAGTTGAATTCTCCTCCCCCCCCCCCCCACACACACACACACACACTGTCCCTTCCTGCTTGCCCTATTCTAAGCAATAGGTGGCAAATGGTTGATGGGCCCTTTCTATATATGTGACACACAGAATGAAGACAAGACAAACAACAAGAAAGGGAGGACAGCTAGTCAAGGGTCCGGTAACAGTCGAGCCAAGCAGTACAGAATCGTAACCCAAGAAAGTAGTCAAAGTGTAAGCCAGAGGTCAGCAAAAGAATAGAGGCAGAAGAGGAGCTTAGCAGGGACAAAGTCAAAGGACAGAGTCTCAATAGCCAGCGAGTCTATGTGGACTGATGACCTGTATATAGGAAGCCAAAGATCCACCCTAGGCTTGATTGGAAGACAGTCTGTCAATCACACAGGCAAGGCTAGAATTAATCATTTGATGAACAGAGGGAAACAAGGTGAAGGAGATGGGTGTGGTGGAAATTCAATTACAGAGATAGAGCCGTGTTCACACAGTGCAACGAAAAACACTAAGCAAGGAATCAAACTGAACTCGCCTCCTGTGCCACAGAATGCGAGCAGAGGGTGGCGCAGAGACCCAAATAGGCAGAGACATTACAAAACTACACTAAAACATGGTTGTCCTTTTACTTAGTTCTTTCCACAGTATTGATAGCAGTATTTGTCCAAGGATAAATATACTATTTTAAATTGAGGTGAAAATTTTTAAGGGATTTAAATAAAAATACTTGATGAAGAAAACTGTCTGCAGTTTCAATTCAACTGCCTCTATCCTTTGAGTGGTTCCTTAATGTCCTAGAAATAGGTGGAGGACATTGCCTTCACTAGAATGCGCCCCCATGTGATGCTAAAACAATTTGGACTCTAGTACATAAAGGTCTGGAAGGATGATGATTTCCTTGAAACTAGACTCAGAGTGGACGCTGTTCATTAGCATCCCATGGGCGAACTGTATTTGTATCAATAAATTATAGGTGAGCAGCGCTACCAAAAAAGTTAACTTTTTACTTAGATGTTTTTAGAATAGTAACGACTTACTATTCAAGGATTATCTAGAGTGAAACACAGGGAAGGGAACAAATTATGATAAGATAATAAGTTGTAGGTGAGCAAACCATTTAAAAAAATCCGTTACATGTGTTTACCTCTATACAAAAATACAGCGATAGGTTAAATACGAATTTAAATTGTGTGCGCCAGTTGGGACAGGAATCTATATAAGTGACAATAATCTCTGTACAGTGCTACTAAATATTATGGCGATATGTAAATGACATACATAATGATTCGACTGTATGTTTGACAACAAGGGTTGGACCTCAATTGTTATTGGCTCGCAATGCAAAGCAAATGTAAGACAAATTACGATGTGTTATCAAATATAACTCAGTTTTGACCGCACTTCTTTGGGTTGATCTCTTTCTATTTGCACACTTAATGCGGCTTGACATATTACTACATTCACTACATTACACTACATTCACTGTTTGTGAAGTTAGAGAATATATTAGAATACCAAATCTTCGGTTTTTCTAATCCAAACAAAGGAGTGGCTACAAAAGTGGGAATGGGAAATGTGTAGGAAGTTCTTATATTTTTACCTACTGCTCAATCCACTCCTGGCTTTGGCTAAGACAAAAAAACAAAACAGTAAAATCTTGATTGAAAAAAAATCTGCTTTTTCGCAACGTTGGGCCTTAGCTTACATGGGCTAGAAACAGAACATGTTGCTTTTTGATAGAAAACTATGGAAATGCAAAAAAACATCAGGAATTTTGTAAAAAATGATCACAAGCAGCTTCATAGGCGTCTCATAGAATGCAGGTAATAGCCGTAGTGACAACATTACAGTCACCAGCCCATAGTAACACGGCAGTGTTTCTTGCTGACACAGGAGTAGCAAACCAAGTTCACTTGAAAACCTGCTACTCAAGGATATCACTGTTTCTCACTACACTGTTTTTATGATGCCTGGTTCACATCTGCGTTTGGTAATCCATTTGGGGAAGTCTGCATGGGAACAACCCGATCGGAATACCAAACACACTAGCAAGTGGTGTGCAGTGATAGCACATGGATACCATAGACTATGATGGGGTCCATGGGCTTTCCGCGCACTGCCTGCACAAATCATATGGACATGAAAGTGATCACAATCTACTTTTCTGTCCACATGTTCCGTGTGGAAACCGCGCAGAGAGCACACGGACCCCATTATATTCTATGGGGTCCGTGTGCTTTCACTGCATACAGCTTGCCAGTGTGTTCGGTAGTCCGTTTGGAGGGTCCACATGCAGACTCCCTGAACAGATTATCAAATGCAGATGTGAACTAACCCTGAGAAAAGTCCAGGTTCACTCCTGAACTCACACAATAACTTTGCACAGATTAATGGTTGCACCAGACACTCCACAGTACTGACCCAGACTCTGACTTGACCCCCCGAAAGGGAGTTTTCCCTTCTAAATAGAGTTCTGCCTATGGGGGAATCCTTGCAACACCTCTTATTCCAAATGTACCAGAATAAGAAGAGTTGCAATCAGGGGCTTAACTAGCAAAGTATGGGCCTCATAGCAAACTTTTGATTTCGACCCCCAACCCGCCATCGCAACCCCTTTCCTGGACTCCATACACCCCTTTTACACACACTATTGCCACAATGGCTTCCACATAGTATAATGACAGATAGTGTCCCCTCCACACAGTATTACGTCCCATCGTGGCCCCTACGGTGTTCATTGCAAATATGGCAGAACCCAAAATTTTGAAGGTACACTACTCATAAACTATTGTTATACTCTGAGGTATAACCCCAGAGTATAATGATTGGAGGCCCAAGGGAGGTAAAAAGCATAAAAACCAATGTTACTCAGCTCTCTTGTGCTCCTGCTTGACTCCCTGCTGTTTTCCGTCCTCTTCAATGGCGTCATTATGGAGTAATTATGCTTGCCTGACCCACGTGACATCAATACTGAGGTGCTGAAGAGGTAAGTGCACTGGTTTTTATATTCACTCATCATTATACTCTAGGATCTGAAGAGACCCCAGAGTATAATAATAGCAGTATTTGCTGGGGTTCGCCATGGGTCATGGGCCAGAGCGTTACTTTCTGATCCCCGGTTCTACTCATGGCCACCTCCAGTTCCCCTATTTCCCTCCAGGGAGCCCCAGTGACGTGATATGGGGCGCACAGTGTTCCCTGGAGGTCAGGAGGAGAAGCGGAGACGGCCATGAGCAGGAACGGGGATCGGGCAGTAAATTGATCCTGTTATCTGCTGGGGTTGCTCCAGCCTATAAAAACAGCAGGGGCTCACTGTTGTTATAGGGTACAAATGAAGAGAACACAGTTTTGAACCAAAGAGACAGAAGATAGGTTTATGGTAGTGTTGATTAGCTCCAGTAATGCTCAAAGGCCTAAAACAGCAAAGAGATCTAACTTTGGTATTGCTATAAGACCAAAGGCATATGTACTACAGAGGCAGTCTATGCAATTACTATAGGAACCCTGGTAAGAAGGCACAATCTAGGTTTATCCTGTCCCATGTCCCTATTGCTTTGGTGATGAAAATCTTTAAAGGCCTTCCTTCTTCTGACACTACTCAGTCTACCACTAGAGGGAGCTTATGAGCTAACTGCCTACTTACACATTGCACTCAATGATAACACAGTATGCAGTTGGCACTTTAGCTCCCCCTAATGGTGACTTCAAAAGCCAAAACACTGTCTATAAAAGAGATCTAGTGCTCTGTAGCAAACAACCCAACTCTGTCAACTTTAAAGCTGTAGTAAGAAATTTTGGACCAAAAATAACATGGTAGTAACTGGTTAAGCTTGGTCTCATGAGCAAAATTAATATGTTTGCCTAATTGAGTCCATTGGGACCAATGTAATACAATAGGCACTCTAGATATTGGGCACAAGCTGCACCCCGCTGATAAACAACCATTGTACCTGTTATATAATAATGTGGAATTCACAATCCCATCACAAAAGAACCTTATAAAAACAGTTTTATGCCCTGAATAGTTATTTTAAATGCCTTGCAGTCCCCGGTTATAAGATCCTATCCTAATAAGAATATCTCAGCGTGCTACTTGGTTCAGCCTATTTCACAGAGAGATTTCCATCACCCCACAACAGGCGCAGAATCCGAACCTTTATCTCCTAATAAAATTATTTCCTTTATCTGCTGAAACAAATTATTTCCCACTAAAGGGTTTTTTCTTTTTCCCTCCTCCGCAGTTGTCTGTCCCAGTAAATTATTAATCAGGAGATCGGTGGCTGAAGAGAGGAGTGATATATTTAATGTCTTTCTGTAGGTCCCCGCTGGTACAAATACTAGCAGTTGTCACTAGAACGGGGCCATGGCGGCTCCATGTTATTTTGCCATTTACAATAAATCCTAGCTTGTTTTTCGTAAGTACCTTTTAGGGCGCTAACCCTCCCCCCCTCCCCTCCGCATCCCAATCAATGGCAAGGCAAAATGTAATGGTATGCGAGGCGAGATCGGTGAAGATTTGACTTCTTTCCTTTGATTTCATCATGCAGTAAATGTATTTAAAGAGACTCTTATCCTGCCGTGAATTACACTGTAAATGCATTTCAAGGGGGTGCTAAATCTAAAGTAAGTCGCGTATACCTTTCAAGAGCACGGGAATGACATCTGTTGTTCCCTGTAATCAGCCATTTTAGTCGGGGTCAGGCTGACTATAATGTCCTTCAATGGGATTACAGAAAGAAAGTCCAGAGAAATTCTCTCTGCGATTACTACTTTATCTCCACAGTCAGCCTTAACTATTTCTAGATCTTTATATTTTCAGAAAATACAGAGCAAGAAATTCTTCTTCATAAAAGTTATAAAATTATCTATCTATCTATCTATCTATCTATCTATCTATCTATCTATCTATCTATCTATCTATCTATCAGGGTTGAGTCAATCTTGAGATTTCAAGATCGATTTTAAAATCCGATTTCCGATCATTTTCCAGCTGATCTCGATCCCGATCGTGAAATTTGCTCGATCGCCGATCGGAATCCGATCTTTTCAGATCCCGATCTTCAACCCTAGTCAATGCTTTTCTATGGGAAAAGTCACTTTTAGGGTTGAGCCGATCTTGAGATAACCTCTGATCTCGATCCCACTGGAAAAGATCGGGTCGGAATTCCCATTTCAATCGTGAAATTTACTCAATCGCCGATCGGAATCCGATCTTTTCCGATCCCGATCGCTCAACCCTACTATCTATCCATCTATCTATCTGTCTATCCATCCATCATCTATCTATCTATCTATGTATCTATCTATCTATCTATCTATCTATCTATCTCATATCTATCTATCTATCCATCCATCCATCATCTAGCTATCTATCCATCTATCCATCCATCATCTATCTCATATCTATCTATCTATCTATCTATCTATCTATCTATCTATCTATCTATCCATCCATCCATCCATCCATCTATCCAGGGGTGAACCATGGGGTTCTGCCACCTGAGGCAGTCTTCAGAAAGCCGCCCCCCCCCCCAGGAGGGGGCGGAGCCGATCTGAAGGGGGTGGGGTCACACTGAAGGGGGCGGGGCCGAGTGGAGCGAGCGTCTTCAGCAGGCAGAGAGCAGGCACAGAGAGGTCCTGCTCTCTGCCCGCGCGTGAGGGGCGGCTGCTGGAGCAGCGCTGCTCCAGCGGCCTCCCCAATCCACCGCTCAGTGACGGTTACCCTAAGCCAGTCTAGGACAGCTTGTCCTGGACTGGCTTAGGTCAGCAAAAATGCCGCCCTCCCCGGAGCCCTGGCATAGCGCCGCCTGAAGCGGTCGCCTCATGGGAGGTGCGGCGCTGCATCTATCCATCCATTATCTATCTATCTATCTATCTATCCATCCATCCATCCATCCATCCATCATCTAGCTATCTATCCATCTATCCATCCATCATCTATCTATCTATCTATCTATCTATCTCATATCTATCTATCTATCTATCTATCTATTCTCATATGTCTATCTATCATCTATCTATCTATCTATCTATCTATCTATCTATCTATCTATTCTCATATGTCTATCTATCTATCTATCCATCTATTTATCTCTCCATCCATCCATCCATCCATCCATCCATCCATCCATCCATCCATTCTTATATCTATCTTTCTATCTATTTATCCATCAATCTACTTATCCATCTAGTGTATCCATGTCAGGACATCAGAATATGGAGTTCTTGATCTATCTATCTATCTATCCATCCATCCATCATCTATCCATCTATCCATCTATCCATCTATCTATCTATCTATCTATCTATCTATCTATCTATCGTTATATTTCAACATTTCAACAAATGGGACGGACCTGCAGTACCAAATGCAGCCACTACCCAATGTGTGGTGCTGTTCTTGACATTCAATGCTAAAAGCCGTGGTCTATACAAAAAGCAAATTGGCAATGATGTTGGTGTTAGACACCCACAAATCTGATGAGCTATATTATCACCCTAGAGGACCCCTTTTTTCAGTGCACCTGCCGTACTATTTTGGCCATTGTCAGGTACTTAAATATGGAAGCTGCTTAGGAGATGAATATACAGTTAAAGAATAGAGTATAAAGTATTATAGAGCAGAGACCTGGTGCTAATGCCCACGATCAGCTGGTCAGATCCATTTTGGGAAGGATTCCCGGTCCCAGGAACAAGTTCTTCCAGGCTTATCTGGCATTCATTTGTATTACAGGGTGTTCTATGCAGCCTGTAATACAAATGCCATCATATTGCAATGTATTAGCATTGAATTAGTAATCAGGTCCCTGGGGGGTCTAAAAATTACAGAAAAAGGGTAAAAAAAATAATAATACATATTAGGTGTCCCTGTATCTGTAAATGCCCAGTTTGCAAATTTATAAATCAGTTTTTCCCATTTGGTGAACGCCATAAAAAAAAAATCTAAAAGAGCCAAACTATTAAAAATTAGAATTTTTTTTACGGGGTTAAATATTACTTTGGAATATTGCGGTTAAAACATAACCTTTAATATGAAATCCACATAGTGCATGAAAAAAAAATTTTCACACGACATTGTGCATGTATGAAAAAATGAAGTTCAACAGGACATACCACTAAAGACACTTAACGAAACATACTGGCCCATGACGCGTTTCAGGGCAAAGCCCCTTAATCATAGCAAATTTTTTTACGGACTATGTGGATTTCATATTAAAGGTTATGTTTTAACCTCAATATTCCGAAGTGCTGGATACACCTTTGTTTTGCTCTTTCTATGACTGTGTCCTTGCCCGGTGGACAATATCCGTGCGTTTGCAAACTTACTACATGTGATTGAGCATTGGCTGTGGACTTTGTTGTGTGTTTTTCTCCAATTCCACCCCATTAATTCCACCCCATTCTAAATTTTGTTTCCAGCTTCCCAGTACATTGTATAGGATATTAAATGGTGCCATTATAAAGTACAATATGTCCTGGAAACATTAAGCCCTCATATGGAAAAATAAAATAGTTATGGGGTTTGGAAATCAGGGAGTCAAAAATGAAAATCGAAAAACGCCTGCAGTGGGAAAAGGTTAAAGAGAAGTTTTAATATGTTTTAATTAAAATGACAAAGACTTGGCAGCGCCAGTGTTGGCGCCATGTGCTAAATGTCAATTTACATATGTATAGGATGAGATTCCAGAAACACCTGAGGGATGGTACAGTGATTTGTAGACTCTTTCTGTAAATCAACGGACATGTCTATAAATGATCCTATTCCACTTCTGTATCCTATTAAAATAATCTCTCTGCAGATACGGAAATCTCATTTGTGGCTCCTTGGTAAGAGTAATAGGGGTTATTAATCCATTATCCATTACCATAATAGGGCACAAAATAAACCATTAAAGGGGTTGGTGCCCAATGGGTCCTCCATTTTAGTGTAGTCACACATGGACACTACCACCCTTTAAAGTGTATAGGACTGACTTGGCTCAGTCAGTCCCATGGAATATGAATGGAGCATTAGTGTACCTATATGATCAATGGGCACCCGTGGAGGAAGCCTTCCTTAGGCTTAGGCCATGTTGCGGAAAAACACAGCTTTTTTGTTGCTGTTTTTCGAGTCATAGCCATGAATGGCTACAAAAGGAAAGGGAAATATATAGGAAGCTCTTATACCACTTCCACTTCTGGCCTTGGCTCAAAAAAACACAGAAAAATCTGCAACAAAAAAAGCTATACACTGGCCTACCCAAAGACAGGGCAGCACCTTACATGACCCCTAGTGATCATAGATGTATTTACTATCCAGTGGATAGGTGATGAATGTATTTTGTGAGCCAACCTATTTAGCATCTGACAGATGGGGGACCCATATCTACAAGAACGGGGATCCACTGTCTCAAGTTTTGGTAGGGAAAGTGGATGACACAAACTGCAACACACTAAATGTAGGGAACTGTGAGTTCAAGTCTATGAGCTGATAAAAATTTTTGGCAAATCCATCAGAGTGAGCTAGAAAAATTATTCCAAGAGATTCATACCGCCATTCTCATTCCGAAACTTGCAGGGTTCTTGCTGGTATCTAGTTTCTGATCCCATGTTGATGCGCAGAAAATGCCCACTTGGCTTATCAATGGTGGCCGCGGTGATATGCCATAGCCAGCGAATAGTTGAACAGGAATTTATTTGTGTCATAAACAGGGGAGTAACAAAAGACTCATGGTCCCTGGTGCAAAAACTCAGCTTGAGCCCCCTGTACAACTTCTTCATCAGAACCATCATTCCCACCACACTTTTTCCATCGCTTACATATCCTTTTCCTTCTCTATCTGGACCAGACCACCATGAAGCCCATGAAGACGACCGTTCCCTTCCCCTGCCAGTGCCTCTCATATTATAATTATCCTCCCTTTCTGTGTCACAACCTTCCCAAAAAATCCCTCCTTGACTTGCTTCAATTTTTGCCTTTAAAGGGTTCATTTTATCCTTTTTGACAGTGGAAGGCTGTGTATCATAAATCTTCTCCCTCCAGTACACCAGAAGGCACGAATAATACACGATTCACATACTGCCAACCATCGAAGGAATTCAGAAAGAAGATCAAAGAAGTTTAACCCGTTCTAATTTTTTGAGGTTGATCTGTGGACCCCCCGACTTCTGGGCCCAGTTGCAGCTGTGACCCCAATATTACACCAGTGTTCAGGAAATATAGGACCACTGGGGACCCAGTAAGTGTCAGAACCAAGGACTGATGACAGTAGTGTTGCTACTTTCATTTTTTTAACCCATTCTGAGCCCTTTGGAACACCAAATGGACTTTCTGCAATACTTCTTTTCCCCTATGGTAGCGCTGCAGGAATAATAAACATTTGATGTAACCACTTGGCTTCCAATGTAGTAATAGTAATTATAATTCACATTTTGCAGCCATCTTGCTCTTCGAAGCTCTCCCCATTGGAGGATCTCTTCAAATATTTAGGTGTATATATAGCTGTAGGGCCTAGATAAAGAAGCTTAGATAGTTTTGCAAAAAGCTTTGAATTGACTAACGTGGAATCTGAGCCAAGACCCTCGGAGATAATCTACATTGATGTTGAAATTCTTGAGAAATACAAAGTATAATCTTGTTGTTTTTATGGTTAGTCTTGTCTATGTATGTTTTATGAAGCTCATCTTATGTCACATACAGAGGGGTCTTTAATGACTCACACAAGTTTTTGTCAGATCATTCTTCAAATTCATTGTGGGAGATTTATCAAGACCTGTGTTTTCTATGGCGGTTTTGATTATAACATACACCTTGTCATGAATTAAAGGGGTAGTCCAGGCCCATATTGATTTTCCGTACTGACGACCTATCCATAGGGTATCAAACCCCAACAGATCACATACTGATGTATATCTCCCAACCGGCTACTGTCCCGCTGTCCTGGTTGGTGGGAGGTACACTGTCCAGTCCCATTAATGTGACCACCTGTCAAAATCCAGAATAACCACCTTTGGCAGAGCGGACCGCTGCGAGACGTGCAGGAAGAGAGGGGATGTTGTGATGATGATCACTGGGATGTCGAGCCATGCCAACTCCAGTGCCATGACCAACTATGCTAGGTTATGCGGTTGAGCATCCATAGCGTGAACAACCCGATCGAGGTGGTCCCACAGATTCTTGATTGGGTTCAAGTCCGGGGAATTTGCCGGCCAAAGGAGTACGGTAAACTCATCCTGGTGCTCCTCAAACCATGCACGTACACTGCGAGCTTTATGACACGTCACATTGTCCTGCTGGTAGATGCCATCATCCTGAGGAAAAACATTTTGCATGTAGGGGTGAACATGGTCCGCAAGGATAGATGCATACTTGTGTTGCTCCATTGTGCCTTCCACAATGATGAGTGCACCCAGATGGCTGATGACACGTGCCTTCTGTGATTGGTTATTTAACATTGACGTCAAATGTAGGTGGTGGTCACATTAATAGAACTGGACTGTGTATGTACTTGCTTTAATTCATCTGTGTCCTGAGGATGCAAAGGAGTTGGATGAAATGGTGAAACAAGGACCCTCCCTCTTCCTGCTTCACTATTCGGCTCCTGTTCCTGCTCCTATCTACCTTATATTAGTACCATTTAATATTCCATACAATGTACCGGGAAGCTGGAAAAAGGCTCAGAATGGGGTGGAATTGGAGAAAAACTGTGTTTGTGCGACTTTCTTACATGCTTTGTTTTTACGGGATTCATTTTGCAGCCAAAATGACATCATCTGTGTTCTACGGGTAGGGTTGAGCAATCGGGATCGGAAAAGATCGGATTCCGATTGGAATCGAGTAAATTTGACAATCGTGATCGGAATTCCAACCCGATCTTTACCAGCGGGATCGAGGTCGGAGGTTATCTCAAGATCGGCTCAACCCTAAAAGTGACTTTTCCCATAGAGAAGCATTGACTAGGATTGAGCGATCGTGATCGGAGAAGATTGGATTACGATTCGCGATCGAGCAAATTTCACGATCGTGATTGGGATCGGCTGGAAAATGATCACTCTGCACAGAAAACTAATGATTATGATTATGAAGTCTTCCTTCTTTCTTCTTCTGTTCCTAGGCTGCTATGGACTCTTAGTATATCATTGGATTCCGATCAGAATCGAGTAAATTTCACAATCGCGATCGGAATTCCGATCCCAATCTTTACCAGTGGGATTGAGGTCGGAGGTTATCTCAAGATCGGTTCAACCCTAAAAGTGACTTTTCCCATAGAGAAGCATTGACTAGGATTGAGCGATCGGGATCGGAGAAGATCGGATTCCGATTGGGGATTAAGCAAATTTCACGATCGCGATCGGCTGGAAAATGATAGGAAAACGGATTTTAAAATCGATCCTGAAGTCTCAAGATTGGCTCAACCCCATCTACGGGTAAGTACAATTCTGAGGATACCAAAATTATAGATTTTCATGTTTTAACCCTTAAAAAAAAAAAAAAAAATCAAAAACTTTACAAAAAAAGAAAGAAATTCTTGGAATTGCCATATTTGACACCATGGAATTTTCTTGCATAAGGCATCTTTTTGCAGGGCCAGATGTATTTTTTAGTTCAGTTTAGTTTTTATTCCAATATTTATTGTAGTTTGGCTCTTTTGATTTTTTTCCCATTATGGGGAATATTTTGATATGTTTGTGGACCGTGGGGATGTCTAACTGGTTTACTTTTGTTTTTCTGTATTTACCTTTATTTTAAATCTAAGGAAATCGGGTGATTTGAATTTTTTTTTAAATAGTTTTTTATTTTTACTATTTAATTCTATTCATATATATTCAAATTCCTTATAATTGTTTTGTGCAAAAGTTTTAGACAGGTGTGGGGGAAAAATGCTACTGACTAGAGGTGATTAATAGTAAAGGTTCATTGCAGAAGAGGCAGAAACTAACAGTGTAAGGGAGATGAGAAAACCGACTAAAGCAATCATGAGCCAATTCTAACCACGAGATATAACATGACATCCCTTACCTAAAGGGTTTATATTGCTTTATTACACAGAGACCAATGTACTGAACACTTAGGGGGCCATTAATAAAAACAGTCTACGGCCGGCTACTGGCGCCAGAATACGACAATAATTGCACAGAAATAGGTATATATAGCTCAGTAGAAGAACAGTATATAAGAGCTCACTGCAAAGCCAGCTGGCAGACACTACTATGGGAGCTCACCACAAGGGTCATATAGGGTAGTTATACTATATACAAGATTGTACATGGTACTCCCCCTTGTGGCAACCGCAGTTAGCCAAAATGTTATCATTCATGACTGAGATGGAGCACTCTATTCTCCTTCTCTCCTTGTGTCATATAACCCTATATATCACAGAGCTCAGCTTCTCTCCTCTATCATATAACCCTATATATCACAGAGCTCAGCTTCTCTCTTCTATCATATAACCCTATATATCACAGAGCTCAGCTTCTCTCCTCTATCATATAACCCCATATATCACAGAGCTCAGCTTCTCTCCTCTATCATATAACCCTATATATCACAGAGCTCAGCTTCTCTCCTCTATCATATAACCCTATATATCACAGAGCTCAGCTTCTCTCCTCTATCATATAACCCTATATACTAGAGCTCAGCTTCTCTCCTCTATCATATAACCCTATATATCACAGAGCTCAGCTTCTCTCTTCTATCATATAACCCTATATATCACAGAGCTCAGCTTCTCTCCTCTATCATATAACCCTATATATCACAGAGCTCAGCTTCTCTCCTCTATCATATAACCCTATATATCACAGAGCTCAGCTTCTCTCCTCTATCATATAACCCTATATATCACAGAGCTCAGCTTCTCTCCTTTATCATATAACCCTATATATCACAGAGCTCAGCTTCTCTCCTTTATCATATAACCCTATATATTACAGAGCTCAGCTTCTCTCCCTCTATTATATCTGGTACTCAGATGGGGCAGCAGAAATCATCTGACAAGTTCGCTTGCAGGTGTATCAATATCTGGTATCTAGAATTTCACCATGGTTGCTTTATCCAATACACTTCCTATAAATTGTTAATTTCCAGCTTCTTCAGCATCATCATTTATGATCAGTGTTAATAAATACAAAAATACTAGACCCCCGCCTCACCAGTACAAGCCCGTTCTTCATCCCAGCACTGCCTTCTATTCTGACTTCAATAAAATGCATAAAAGGAATACAATTTCGACTGTGTCCAGTAGATACAAGACAGTTCACACTATGTGTGCGGTTGGGATGTGAACACCTGCCAAACCCGTAATCCTCTACGTGCTCAATGTTTTGGTACAAGCTTTAATTGTATTCGTTCTGCAGCCAATGCAGATCTTGTCCTAATTCCCAGACCTCTGTCAGGATTCATAAGGACCTGGCAGGGCATATGCAGGCAAAATGTGTCCCAGTACGGATTAACTTCTTCTGAGACTGACTGTCTAGTACGCAGCAGCATACAGTGTGCATTCACATCCATTTCTTTGTGCACAAATCTGCTTCATTTAGGTCATAATTTGTGGTCTAGATAAATAGACCATTGCCTAGTGACAAAGCCAGACTTTCACCTGGGGCAAAATGATATTTGGCACCCCTTCGCCCACTAAGCCCTGCATACAAAAAAGAAGAAATGGTCGCTCCACAAGCCAATTATCACCATGCATACTCTGGCACTGCTGTCCGTCACCATGTAAAGTGAGCCTGCTGCCAAAATGTCATGTATCGATGGTACTATTAATGTTATTATTAACTATTATTGCTCATTGCTAGTGCCACTTCTACCCTTTCCTGAAAATGATTTGGTGATGTGCCTCGCCAGCTACACCCCCATGCCCACCAACCAACATTATATGTTATCCAAGAAAAATGTCCCAGAAATTGGTAAAGATTTACCTTACTGTGTAAATATCATTGTACATGGAACATTTATTCCTGACAACGTTATGGTTGAACTAGGATGCCATGTATAATGCTTGTCTCATATAGACCACCCCTGTCCATACAGAACACCATAGGGCAGTGGTAGGGAAACTTAACTCTCCAGCTGCTATGAAACTACAACTCCCAACATGCTCAATTCACTTCCATGGGAGTTCCAAGAACAGCAGAGCGTGTATGGATGCTGGAAGTTGTAGTTTTACAACAGTTAGAGAGCCAAGGTTCCCTACCCCTGCCATATGAACTGCTCAGTATAAACAATTACTTATCTAGAATGTTCAAGTTGTCCAAGATGGCGCGGTATGAGTGGCAGCCTCGATACAGAGCTCCAAGCTGAGAGTGACCTTTTATCTTTCCTTTTTCACTCTTTTTGTCTGTATCTTCAAGAATCCTCTACTCAAGCAAACTAGAAATATGAATTAGCTAACTATATGGAATGGAAAAAGACTATTTTCTTTGTGTCTATTGTTTAAGCTTGGAAGTTACCTGCTCAGCTGGAATTTCCTGTGTACATGTGCCTTGTTACCATCCCCCTATGAGCTAAGGAAAGCATGGACAACATGAGGCAGACAAAGAGGAAATGAAGGAGAAACCTGCATGAAATTGTGGACTTCTTTCTAGGAAATGTTTTTGGCATTGATTTCTTATGTGTGGAAGATGCCTAGGGTCGGCTAACTGGTATTTCTTTCTTCTACTGTGGACACGTGGGGCTATGCAACAGCCTAGGAACCTAGCATCGTCCCCCCCCCGATAAGTTAAAGAAGCATGGCAAAAGAGCAGCACCCTGTCTCCCTGGATGGCTTCAGATTTCTTCGGGTGGATAGAACACATGACAGCGGTAAGAGGATAGGAGGAGGACTTGCGATGAAGGATGGGGTACTTTTTGGGAAATTTTTATGGTTAAGGAACAATAGTGCTGATGCAAGATATTAAACTATCAGCTGAGCATGAGATCTCACTACCTACCAAAGGAACTACCACATGTTATAGTGATAGCTGCATAAGTCCCCCACCTCTGCAAACAAGTGTTTCTGCCTGTTATGTCTACATGCTGTGACCCCCCCCCCCCTCCTCGTGTCCTCCCACTGCAGTTGGGCTGTATTATCAACATCACTTTGCACAGAGCACTAAATGATCCTGCAGTTTGTCTTTTGTTTCTGCCTTAGAAGAAAGTTGCTATGACTTCTAGTATCTCTCTATTTGCCATGAACTTGTATGTGTTTTTCTCTTACTACATTCTACTGTACTATCCATGATGCTGTATAACACTGAATTTCCCCATTGTGGGACAATTAAAGGATTATCTTAATGGTATTAATTGGCTGGCCATCCATCTAAATGGTTGTTTTTAGAGATGAGTGAACAGTAAAATATTCGATATTCAATGTTCGTTTCGAATAGCCCCCCAATATTTGACTATTCGAATGAATATCGAACCCCATTATAGCCTATGGGGAAAAAATGCTCGTTTCAGGGGATCCCACTCTTCGACTCAAGAGGGTCACCAAGTCCACTATGACACCCCAGGAAATGATGGCAACACCCTGGAATGCAACTGGGAAAGCAGGGGAAGCATGCCTGGGGGCATCTAACATGCCTAACTCACTGTATTACGTCGGATCTATTCGATTGAACAGTGTTTGCTCATCTCTAGTCGTTTTGTTGAGCTATAACCACAATGATCAGTGGATCACAGCTGCAGCTACAAACTGAAAAGGGTTTTCTTTGAGGAGGCTACCTCTAAGCTTCCTACTTCCTATGGTTCATTCTACTCCATGTATATGTGTGGCAGTCCCTTAATCTGTTTCTCAATGGTGGATTAGTAATCTGTACTTTATAATCATTCTGTAAAAGCTGGTATAGAAGCCATCTCTCATGATCTGACCTCCTATTAGCCCTGACAGTGTCTTACACTATGTATTATAGATAGGTTCCTAGGAGCCCTGACAGTATTCTACACTATGTTTTATAGATAGGATCCTAGGAGCCCTGACAGTATTCTACATTATGTATTATAGATAGGATCCTAGGAGCCCTGACAGTATTCTACATTATGTATTATAGATAGGATCCTAGGAGCCCTGACAGTATTCTACATTATGTATTATAGATAGGTTCCTAGGAGCCCTGACAGTGTTCTACACTATGTATACTGTACATTGCCTAGGGAAAGTATGTAATAATTCTCATGTTCCATACATTGTCTAGAAACGCCGGACATTATATACAATGCCTAGGCATTCTATAGATACATATTTATACATTGCCAGTAGGGTTAAGCCGATCTTGACTTTTCAGGATCGATTTTGAAATCCGATTTCCGATCATTTTTCATTCGAACCTGATCTCGATCCCAATGCAAGTCAATGGGATTTTTTTTACTAATCGGAGATCGGATTTTAAAGGCAATCCTATTCACTATACAGCATGGAATCTAACAATTGAACGCTTTAATTGTTAGAATCCACGCTGTGTAGTGAATTTTTTTAATCACTAATTAGCCAGAGGATTAAAAAAAAAAATCCTCTGGCTACTTAGTGATTAAAAAAATTTAGTCCCCCCTGGTGTCTACTTACCTGAAGAGATGGCTTGTCTGGTGCTCGGTGTTCTCGGTCTTCTTTGCCTCGCTGCTCCCGCCTTCCAGGTTAGTGTTTAAAGAGCTAGGAAGGCGGGGCTTGTAGCTTAGGAGAGTGTGGGCGGGAACAGGGCGGGGAGCTGTGACGTCTCCCCTCCCAGTACCCGCCCACACTCTCCCAACCTGGGAGGCAGGGGACAGCGAGGCGAAGAAGAACGAGAAGACCGGGCACCGGACCAGCCATGTCTGCAGGTAAGTAGCTACTAGAGATGTTAGCTAGTCTCCCATTAGAATGAATGGGAGACTAGCTAGCAAAGCATTGTGGGAAATGATCACCGATCTCGATCCTACCTAAAAAGATCGTGTTCGGGATTCCGATCGTGAATTTTTCTCGATCGCCGATCAGAATCTGATTTTTTCCGAAAACGATCGCTCAACCCTAATTGCCGGTAAAATATATATATATATATATATATATATATATATATATATATATATATCCAAGAAAAATCCAACCACATTATATATATATATATATATATATATATATTTATTTATATACGCACACACACACACATTATGGACATGTCTTTATGTTCTCCTGTAGAACAGGTCCTGTCACTTTCGTAGCAGCGTATGTTTACATGAGTGTATGAGACATGGTCATATTCCCAAGCTCTTCGCCACAGGTCCTGTCAGTCATGTAATGCTTTCACATATCCTGTCTTCAGACCATTTGTTGCTCTCTGACCACAAGGATGTCTCCTGGGCTCTGTCTCCTGGATATCGTTCAGCAGAAATAACCTCCTAGAGATCTTGTAGAAGCATCGGCCTCCGGGGTGGGGATGGATGCGGGATGAAAACTAAACACTTTGCTGGTGGAGTCCCACATCACTGAGGTGACCTCATCGCTCCGAGCCGTACATGGGATCTCACTTCAGTTTTTCATCCACTGCACAGGCAGAAAATAATTTGTAAAGTCTTCTCATTACTGAGGCCAAAGAAAATGTAAAGATACGTGTGACAGCGGCCAGAAAGGGCGAACGTGTAGGTGTCATTATTTCTAGAGTCAGGAGCTTTAGCAGATAGAGGACTACATGGCAATGCTACAAGGTGATAACAATGACTAGGTCAGTAATATCCATCACATAACTGTAAGTGACACTGTATTCTATACAAAGTCAGGATGGATAGATAATTGATAGATAGGTAAATAGAGAATGTAGACAGCGATAGATAGATAGATAGATAGATAGATAGATAGATAGATAGATAGATGAGGTATATATATCACATTGAGGATTTTCTTGCTCCTGTTGACTATAAGTTTACAATGCATTGTGCCTATCCCAGCCCGGACGCTTACGGCAATGTCACCCTTTGTAGCAGACTGACATATTACGGCTGCGCCTCCCCCTCTTTGCCATTTCCCCTTCCCTGTTTTCTTGTGGTCTAATCTGATGTGTCTCAGCTCAGGTGATTAACATAATTAACAAGATTAGATGGCCTTGTTATTCAGCATAATAACATCTTTCTCTAACACACTGCACATGTCTCGGTGACAGCGAGTCTGCTTCCCGGCCATAGAGACACCCATCTGGATATCTGTCAGTAATCCTTTAATAGAGTAGCCAAAAGGTGTCTGTCTGCGATCCGCGGGCACTAATCACTTTCTGGCTCTATAACATTGCAGGTTATAATCTGATACTTGTAATGATGCCGCTAACCTGTGCGCCCACTTATACCATGTGCACCTGTGCCCAATGCCGCCATATACCATCTATCCATCACGTCACATCACTAGGAGGACAATCACCATTGACATTCTTGTGGGCATTAGTGTCTGCAGGCCAGGCTCTTTGACTACAACAGCCAAAAGATACAGATGTGTCTTTAATGTGAAGGCAGAAAAATGTGCGTGCTCCATTCCAGCTATTGAACAACTATAAAGGGGCAGTCTGGGCTTATGGGACTCACTAAAATGTGTCTGAGCCAGCAGAATTTACACATCGCTCTTCAGCATCGTAGTAACAGCTGCACAACAGCACGGCCTGCAGGTTAACCCAGCCCTGCAAACCGTGGGTATCATCAAACCATTACTTATTAACCTGTGATGTGCTGAACACGCTGTCACATCTGTATATTACCCATATTGGAGCCAAATCATGTTTTTCGCCTAGATCCGGATAAATACAATATGAACCCTTTAGAGACATCTGCTCAAGACAACACCTGTCCATATGTGATATTAGGGAATAAGGATGTAGTAGGGAGCTTCTATCTGGAACAGGGTCCACGCCTACCATGTGCCTTTTCTAATACTGGAGTCTTCGTGCTTGGTAGAGGGGTCATTGAGAAGCTTCCTGCAGCAGGTGGACTCAGGTGTGACTACTAGCTCTGCAGTTTATTGTCTTTGTATCACAGCCTGGTGGATTGAATTGGTTATATAACTCTAGCTCTGCCAATTTGGTCTTTAAAGGGGTTTGCCAGGGAAATAAGAGGTTGGTAGGAGTCTGACAATCAGTACCCCCAACCATTAGCTATTCTAAGCACCTGATGCAGAGAATGGAGCAGGAAGCAGACAGCTCTGTGTAGTGACAGAATGGTTCAAATAAATAGGAACTGTTCTGTAGTACCTTATCTGACCACTGTAGAGTGAACAGCGCTGTCTACTTCCTGCTCCATTCTCTGTCTCTGCCACAGTTGAGTGTTCTTATTATCTGCAACTTTCTACCTCCAAGGGAGAAGGGATTAGGCAGGTGAAGGGAGGATGACTGTGGACTTAAAGGGGTTGTGACAAAGCATAGGGGAAAAATATTAGATCACTGTTGACCCAACTGCTTGACCCCCAGTGGTCAGAAGAATGAGGACCCAAAAGTCTCCATCTGTCGCCATGTGAATGAAGCATCCATCCACCTGCATGACCAGGGACACCGTACTGAAATGACATGCAGGTATGGCACAGCTAAATAGATCGTTGACACAGGCAAAGAGAAATCTATGCATATAGTCAGATAAGCTGCTGCTGTCTGTGACTAACATCCCAACTGTAATAATACAAGAAGCCAGAAGTAGGTACAAGAACATAAGTGAACTTTTCTTCCTTTACAAGCTGTGAGATCTTGCAGAATTCTGTCTACAGAAATAAAAAGCTGTTGCAGACATGTAAAGACTATGAGGAAAAGCAGCCCCTCCCCATTTCATTCACTATGGAAAGAAAACCAGTCCCTCCTCCCTCCACTGATTCACTATCTTACTTCTGAAGATAACCAAGGAACATCTCTAGTGACTAGACTTAAATGAGACTAAGTCGCCTAAAAGTTAGTACTCATTTAATTCTAAGGCTTTACAGGCATCACCCCCCATTTACCCCTAGCCCCCACCCACCCATGGGAGTCATAAAACCATAGTCAGGTAATCCTATCCTACTAATATTATAAATGTGAAAGTTTGGTTATTCGGATATTTGTTTGTTACTCAAATCACGCAAAAACGGCTAAACCAATTTTAATGAAATTTGGCACATAGATAGTTTGTAACCTGGAATAACACACAGTCTACATTTTATCCTGGTAAATGACATGGCTTCATGACTGTTATGAATTTATGTTCACATACTATATTACACTGCACCTGCAGTAGCTTATCTCAGCCAGGTCTGTTATCTCTTTTTGTAAACACACAGCTAACTCTCAGTCCATTGTGTACATGTATTTGCATATTATCTGATCAGCTCCAGGCGGTGGTGACACCCGGATGGGAAAACACCTTTAATCCAAATTGGCAGTTTGCTAATTTTAAATAATGTCGGGGAAAAGAAAGTCTAATTTGTCGCAAAATTCTAAAAAATGAAAGTAGCTGGAAGTCACAGAGTTCTCCTCAAGCGGAGTTGAGCGGGGATCATCGATGCCAACAACACACTCATTATATGGCATCCCAGCGAGCTGCTGAGATGCCAGAACAATCACGAGCACAGCATGAGGAACGAGTTCAGGAGAAGGCCAGCTTACCAGCTGCTGAAACGCCGGAGCAGGCGGATCATCAACGCCAACAACATGCTCATTATATGGTGTCTCATCAAGCTTTTGAGATGCTGCAATAATCATGGGCACAGTGCGAGGAACAAGTTCAGCAGGAGGACAGCTTTAGAGCTGCCGAAATGCTGGAACAGGCAAACCATCGACGGAAGCAATTTGCTGAATATAGGCGGAGCATCGACGCCAGCAACACACAGACGAAGTCGTGGGCAGAGGCTAGTAAAGAATAACAGTAATACACACTGTTTTGTCTGTGGCGCCACTCCATGTGTACGGTTATCTCTGGTCCTCTACTGCACTAACATAGCCCAGGCACATAGGTCAAACTTGAAGCTACCAGGCCTCAATGCAAGATCTATAATGGGGGCCTTACCTACCTTAGAATAGTGGTATATTATGTGGCTGAGGGATCTTTGGGATTCCCTCAGGGTCCAGAGTCAGGTAATAACTCTACCTTTTACCACCTTTAGCAATGCCCTTTGGTCCTGGAGCACAGCATGTTCAGTAACCCGCCATCAACCTTTGAGCCAGTGTAAGCCGTGTACCGAGGTGGGCTCCCCAGGATACAGCGAAGTCACGAACAAAGGAAGTGAGTCCAATTTAATTTAACCAAGATAGGACTTTACTTAGTTTAGATAACCTCTTTTGTCCAAAAGAAGACTCCCAGGTATTACATTTACACAGCCTAGAGGCTGGGACCCTGGTGTTATACAGCACGGTGCCCACTAGTGTGGCCTTCAATATACTCCAAGCTTTTACCTACCTGCAAGCTGCGCCTATGCAGCTGCCTGTTACCTGTTATTACCCTATTACACAGGAACAATTCAGTGTGTGTGACACAGGCATCCGGCGGTGTAACACCAGGGTTTACAATCTTATCACAATACTACTAAATTCCCCCCAAACCAAGCACAACTAAGCAAGTATAATGGTTAGTTAGCTTGCAAGCCAAACAGTGTAAAGTTAAACTAAATGTTGCTCCCAGACTTCCTTACAAGTCCCTCTCTGGGAGATAGAACTCTGTAGAAATCCTCTGTGACTTAGTCCTTTTACCAGACAGGTAGATAGTTCACCAGTATTGCAGCCTGGGGTGATGATTATACCTAACTAACTAACTACAGGCTTTTTACTCAGTCCCAGCAATATGGTGCCAAACTTGCAGTGTGGTGCGTGCACGCTTACTTCTGTTGGGTACCTTTTAGTCTCTGTTAGCATCCGGGTGAAGAGGAGCTCCTCGGACAGCATGCGGTCTCACTGGCAGTCTCACTTCTCAGCCAAGTCTCTGACAGTAATCTTCTCCTTAGGATGGTGTCTGGACAGACTCTGAAAGTCTCAAATCCTCAGCTATTCTTGCTGTGGCTTCTCCCTCCAAGGACCCTCTCTGCACAGAGATGTCTCCACAGCTCTCTCTTCTCCTCTAGAGTCCAGCACACTCTGACTCAAAATGGCTCCTAGAACCTTCCTACAACGATCAGGGTCTCCACATCAATCTTCCAGGGGCATGCAGCCTTTTTCCTTTTACCTGTTATCTTGCAACAGCGACCTCTTGTGGTCAAACAACAAAATGTCAGGTTATGAAAACAACTCAATTACACATTGCACATTCACTACACAGGGGCTGTTTCACCCTCTTACACCAGTACCAAAATCAAATGAGATATCACCAAATGTCACTTGTTGCAACTTTGCAGGCAGAGTCAGAGTGAATTCCATAGCAGATTCGCAACAAGCTGTGTCGATACAGTATAATGCACTATAGAAATAGCTACCAAACTATTTCCAGTTACGAGTTAACTGCACAGATTGTCCACTTGTCACTTGTCCTGTATCTTGCAAATCTACAGATTGTAGGAGAGAGGACAGATGGAAAAGGGCAACACATGAGCGCAGGATGACACTACACCGGTGTGTTTGTAGTCTGTAACTAGTGGAGATGGTAGGCACCATAGTGAATAATGAAGGTTCCGGGAGACTGTAAGGGGAAACACTAGAGAAATATACAAACAGGAAGAGTGAATGACTCCTAGGTGTATATTTCCCTTGCCCTTTCTTCCCACCTCAGCATAGAGTGTTAGTGGTTTGTTTCAGGAGGAGGGGGGCAAGAAAATGAATCATTATATAATGTTGTGTTGTGGGTTGTCTCTTCCTAAATCTAGAGAACCCAAAAACCATGGACGTAAAAATGGCTGTGCCTGCTGAAGACGTTGTTAAGGCGTCAGGTGAAGCTCCCAGAGTCCACCGTAAAAGAAAATCACCAACCTCCAAGGACAGTCAGCCCGAGACCTTCCCACCAGCCAAAAGATCTGCAGAGAAACACACTTCTAATCCATCTGCAAAAGTTGCAAGTCCCAAATGGAGATGCCTGATACCTGGAGACAGCACAACATGAATCAACTCTCTCCAGAGCACTTATCTATCTTGAGAAGTATAGGAGATGCCAGCATGCTGGATGATGACATCATCAACAAGGCCCAGGAGATCCTACAATGCCAATATGAGGACTTTGATGGCCTGCAGCCTGCTGCCATTCTTCTCTTTCCAGGCTACAGTGTACTACAAAAAAGTGGTACAAATCCACTACGATGAGAAAAGGGTACACTGGCTGACCACCTGCTTCAGAGATGGCAAAATCCAAGTGGCTGACAGCATCAAGACCAACAATCTGTCTCCATCAATCCAGGAGCAGTGTGGATCAGTAGAGGAATAGCTATGACTGTGGGTTATTTGCTATTGCATTTGCCTACAAGCTCCTGGCAGAAGATGGTGACCCCACAGTCATGTATAACCACAAGAAAATGAGAGACCATCTTATATCCTGCCTGCAGAATGTCTGGATCACTGGATTCCCCAGAATGGTCAATTAGTGACTCCATGTCAAATGACATGTAGAAACCGTGATGGACCAAGTGATCGCCCTGACCTTCAGCGGGACCTGAGAGAGGTCTTCAGAGGTATTCACTGGACTTGACACTTCACCGAACTTTCCGCAGTCAGACGCATTCACTGAATTAGTGGATCTCCTATTACACTTATCTCGGACTGACTTTTCACCGGACTTTCCAGCAGTCAGATGTATTCACTGAATAAGTAGGTTTTGGTTGATACACCGCCTGTCCTTTCCAAAGGGCAATTCGGTCAATGATGGAATTTCTAGAGAGATGGTGGTGGTCTTGTACATCTCTTTTGAATGGGCCGGCACTTTGCTCCTAAGAGCAAGTACGTTTTTGAAGGACTAAAATGGCAGGACTTTTAAAGGAGGAAGAGGTGTCTAACATACATCTACATCTTTTCACAGACTCAGCAGGGACTATAGGTGTTGGGGCGGTTCTTGGCGGCTCTGATGTGGTGCATGTTGAGGTGCTGTTGGACTATTTGGTTTACCTACGTTTGGAGGGCACGTGGCCAAGCTGTTCATAGTTAGCCAGATTTTGAAGGGATAGTGTAAAGGGTCGCATCATTTGGAATTGCAGAGGCCAGTGTCTTTCCAGCTCTTGGGGTGGCTTATGGCTGCAACCATCTCTGTATCTTCTGATTTTAAAGCCTTTGTTGTGAGCGGCTTTCGTTTTGGAATTTTGGCGCTTTGCGGGTGAGTGAGCTTGTAGTTGCTAGTTGACTTTTGGTGAGTGACTTGTTGCACGACAATGTGGTGTTAGTGCTTGAGGGTTTGAGGATACAGGTGCATTGCTTGAAGAAGCAGTTCATGATTATTTGTTGTTGTGGCCTGTGGGTGCCGTGTTTCTACCTCATCAAGATGATGTGCTGTTGTCATGGTCCCAATTTAGCACGCTTTTTGTTGCATATGGGTATTGATCCTTCTGGGTATGGTACTCATTCTAGGATTGGTGCTTCAAGAGTTGCTGAGGCTTTGTTTGAGGTAGACATTATGCATCTGGAAGTCTCAGAGTTATCATGTGTACATTTGTCTTTATCTTTTGGTTGATGATGTTGAAATCTCTTTGAGTTGGTTTTGTCCTTTTTGTTTGTTCTTTTTTCAGACTCCAGTTGCCCGTGTGTACTACTAGTTGGCCTCTTATATGTTTATTGGGTGCAGAGGCAGACTGCTCTCAGACCTTGTGGATCGGATTTGGGTTTTTCAGTTTCCATTGTACGGTGGAACAGTAGCCATGGCCTCCAGTGGGTCAGAATTTTGCCAGAGGTCACCACCATGAGCAGGTCAGTGTCAAGTCTGGTGATCTTGGTTTTTCACGGGGGTGGCAATGACCTTTGTCTGGTGAAGTTGTCTGAATTTATAGCTTTGATCAAGTCTGATATGGACCGGATTGCTTTCATTCTTGAGAAAGTGGTAATTGTGAAGTCGGATGTGGTTGCTCGTAACCTGGCCACAATTGAGCAGGCCACGAAGGTTTTGTATATACAGATCTCACAATAGGTGAGGAGTCATGGTGGTGCAGCGGTTTGTGATATGATGCTTGAGAGTGATAATCGGGATGGGGTTCACCTTAATCCTATCGATAAGGATATCTTTCTGTCTGGATTGCAGGATAGGATTGAGGAGGCTCTCTTGTTGGGTGGGGGTTATGCCACCGCATAGGATGCTGGTAGTGTTTTGTGAGTGCACAGCTTGGGGTGCAGCCTGTTTTTAGTGGTTCAACATACTCACTACATTGCAGTGTGGTGGCATAACGTTGGCGGCTGCCCCGGTTCTGTTGCGCACATATGGCATTTTGTTAATGAAACATATAAATAAAGCTGTGACCGTCACTTAAACCAACAAGAGAGCCGTCTGGTCTTTTTTTAGCTTTATTTTTAGATTTTCTTGTTCTTTCTATGGTTACGGTTTATAATGGGGGTTATATATTCTACTCCCTTTTTGTGTATATCAGGGAGACATTGAGAGTGGATGGGGTTGGAGCATTTCCTGCAACCTACATAGGTCTGAACAGGCATCAAAGTTTTTTGTTTTTTTTTTCATTTTCTTTTATTTTAAATGCATTGGAATAGCAAAAGTTATACTCGCAACATCCGTAGCACATAATACACAAAGCAGTGTTTGGAGGATATTTACCAGTGACCCAGTTTACTTGCACATGGAGTATAATACTACATAATTCTTAACCTATTTACCTGCTATAGCAGTCACACATAGCATAATGTACATACAACCTCTTTTAGATGCATAAAATGTTCCTTGGGACAAAGCAGAGAAGCCGTGTCCTCCTTGTTTACATATTCTGCAATATTTCTCAATGTAAAGTCCTATTTCTCCCTCTGTCTTAAATCGCCCCATAAAATGACTTGCCTATAACTCTTGCCAATCCCTGTCCCTTTTACCCACAAGCAGTGGAACTGGAGGATAGTTGCAGGTTGTGATTTATGGCACATTTCAGCCCTATTGATTGAACACGTGCACACACATAAAATGTTCTTCTGCCCCTGGCCGAGACGCTAATTTATATCCCTGTGCCCTTCACTGCCAGGCACAATATATGGGCTGGCCCACACTGCCAGCATCGTATTTAACCTTTTAATGGCGCGCGCTCTAAACACAGAATTAGTGCTATATATATATATGTTTACACACAGGAACAAAGTGCTTACTAAGTCATAGGAGGGTCCCGGACACATTTTTTTGGGGTTCATGATATGTACAAGGGGGGGGGGGTGTCAAAAATTACTGTCAAATTTATTTTAATCAACTAATATAAAAGATTAATTATTTAGGGCGAGCAATGAGCCACGAATTCACCAAAGTCTTCACCTCTGCATCAGATGTGAATCTTGGTCCTTAGGTATCAGATAATCCACTGTCACCCATCTACCCCACAGGATCAGTACATGCGCATGTTCAATGTTGTCATCAGTCATTGTGACATGGGCGGGCGTCCAGCTCCTTCTTCATGGCTGACACTTGTGCGACCTTCCTTGAACTTCTCTATCTATTCAAAGAAACATCTTCACGACAAAACACTTTCTCCATACTGTACACAAAGTCTTCCAGAAATATCGGCTCTAGACCCCAAAAATGACAAGTTGGGCATCCATTGTGTCAAATCGCAATCACAAATGAAATGATACAAACGTTCATTGACAGGACAAACAGTGACCTCGGACCTTGTATGGAAAGATCTGATAAAACAGTGCGACCAATATTATCACCAGAGTGCGGATTATTCTTGACCCTTGTGTCTTTTAAGGTACAGACATGCACATGGGGTACATAGAAGTAGTTGCTATGGCTCTCTTTTAGGGCCTCTCCACATTTGTTCATTCTAACCCCATAGGATAATCTCAAGCAGTGCACAATCCTCACTAGTGATCTTGGAATCGTGTCTGTATTGCCCTCTTTGGTGAAGTCCTCGCTCACTTTAGGGGAGTGAAACACTCTTTTTTGTTGTGTGCGGCACATCTTTTGTGACTTGTGCATGCAATTGGCACAACAAGCCCCTTCTTCCTGACGTGACCAGCACATAAAGTTCCCATCACATGTATAACATCACCGACAACCTGCCGGATGTAGGAACATTCTGCCGGGTTGGTAGAATTGCCCTTACTTCTGGGGCTGTAAGAGGTCTTCTGCTTTTTGTGGGAGCCTCCCAAATATTTCAGTAGAGTTGGCAAGTATATATCTTTCTGTATTTTAAAAATGAGTTTCTGTCTGTCTGTTCTTCATGTGTGACCAAACGACTGAATCGATCCTCACTAAATTTGGCACACAGGTGCCTCAGGTGTCCGGGGAGGTTTTAGACCGGGTCTCAGCTCTCAGACGTCCAAAATAGAATAATCCAGCATCGAAATTCCTTTTGAATAAAACTTAGCTTTTATTTGTGAAAAAACATATCACCTTCCATAAAATTCAATGCAACTCGGACGATGGCAGAGAAAAAATACAGAGAACGTCTGGCGACGCGTTTCGGGGCATTAACGCTGCTGGATGTCCGCGCATCTTCCTGACTTACACTTAAAGGCATCCTATGAAGGTTACTTACCTATTACCTTATTGGAATAAAGGACACGTGAGTGAGCTGATACAATTTTTCTTACAAGTTTATCCGCATTCAGCTCTCAGATACAGTATTCCCAAAAAATGACGTGCATTAGCCAATGCAAGCTTACAAGTCTTTCACTCATTCCAACTGCCATACACATACATGGTCACATGTCCCTCATCACGCAATAGAAGATCAGAGACGCTTAGTCTCCTCATGCACACAGCTTTACTCCAGGTTTCCATAACAATCCAGCCATTTTTCTTCACTGCTGTAGGTCAGCTTTAGGCTGTGTAGATTTCGCCCCGGAATTGGCCTCCTATTTTTTTTCAATGGGAGGCAAAGATCACAGCAGGACGCAGCAGGATCACAGCATCCTGCTCAATATTACCACGGATTCCGCGACTGATTCAGCCACGGGGTCCACAGCTCAAGACTCCCTCCTGATTAGGCCTATTCATTGGGGGCTAATCAGGAGAGGGATGTCACTATGGACTGCTGATGCTCTGGCATCTCATCACGACTAAACCATGGAAAAAATGAAGAGGAGTTCCTCTTCATTTTCCACCATGTGAACCTACCCTTAAAGGGGCAGGGCGCTGTAGATGACACTGTTACATAAGGTCACATACACACAGCTTTACTCCAGGTTTCCATAACAACCAATCATAGGTTTTTCATTGATATCTAAGCTGAGATACACAGGAGCACATGACACTTATGGACTAATGGAAACTCACAGGTCCTTCAGGCTTCACATACACACAGCTTTACACCAAGTTTCCATAGCAGCCAACCTATTCTTATAGAGCCACTACACAAACAAAAAAATGTAATATACCCCTGTGAAGGTAGGTTCTTCCGCTAATATAACTTGCAAATATAGATTTGTACATCAAAAACCCAATTATCATCCCTGCGGTACTGCTAATTTTAGGTGTCAACCTCACATGTTCGCATATGCCCTTCACTTTTCCATTATGGGTTCATTCTGGGTTTAGGGACTCGGTTTAGGGCTATAGTTTATATGCCTATCTTGTACTCTGATGCCAGGGTCTGCAATTTTGGGCATACAGATGTTGGCACAATGCTGACATATGTAGGTTTTATAGCAGCTTAGGGGTATGTAAGTACAGAAGTGGGCTAACAGATGTTACACAGATTGATATATACACTACATGTAATATACTATAAATGATCTACTTTATGATGCTGCTCCAGACTTATTCTATTAGTTGAAGCCAAGAATCTCATCCTACTACAGGACATGCCAGCGAGCTCCGCCAGATGATGTCTGTCTATATTAGCAGTATCCGGCAAGGTTTATAGGAATATTTCTTCTGCTGCGATACAGGTCTGTTTATGGATATGAATGAATTAATGAATACAATTTCTAGTTTCTGATTCTTCTTGTGAACGTACATTCTGTATTTTCTTATAATGCTGGTTCCTAATGTTAGCCTGTGTACTTGCCATGGGTATACTTGCTTGATTTTCCACTACATATAAGAGGGGTTCTGTTTGAGATCCCCTTTGGTCAACTGAAGGTATGAGGTCAAAAACTTTAAAAAAGTTATTCTCCAAGAATGGACGTCTTCTTTAATGTTCTTTAGTCTTAATAGTACATTTAGTGCAATCTATTCTGTATAATGATCTGGCAAATGATCTTGGCTGTTCTGAGATGTAGGTTTCTGAAATGACCTGGCTAAGAGCCTTGTAATGTGCAGCATTTCTCTACACTGTTTATTGACAGTGATAATTATATTTTACCATCCTGAGAACTGAGAACTGGTCTAGTATTTCACAAGGTGTCCGATGTCCTCTAAGGGCAAACTTAGACAGTTGTGCACAGCAAAAACTGCTTCAAAGAATGTATCTAGAAAAAGGGAAAAATATGTTTTCGAGATGCTTTTCATGTTTTTTTATGTTCTTGAGATTTCTTCAGGTGAAACACATTTGGTGAACGTTTCACTTGTAACGTCAAAAACCCAAATATTTTGCTGGAGGTGTTACTTCTGGTGGAGGAAGCAAATACACCACTAGAGCATCTCAATAAATTAGAATACCATCAAAAAGTTCTGGACTGGTGCTCAGTGGTCAAAGGTGTTTTCAGATGGAAGTAGATTTTGGAAGGTCCCAGAGTCTGGAGGAAGAGCGGAGAGGCCGATGTACACAATCCAAGTTGCTGGAGGTCTGGTGTGAAGTTTCCACCATCAGTGATGGTTTGGGGATCCATGTCATCTGCTGGTGTAGGTCCACTGTGTTTTATCAAGACCAAAGTCAGCGCAGCCATCTACCAGGAAATTCTAGAGTACTTCATGCTTCCCAATAGTGACAAGCTTTTTGGGGATGGAATTTTCATTTTCCAACAGGACTTGGCTCCTGTCCACACTGCCAAAAGTACCAAGACCCGATTTAATAACCACAGTATCACTGAGCTTGATTGGCCAGCAAACTCGCCTGACCTTAACCTCATAGAGATTCTATAGGGTATTGTCAAGAGGAAGATGAGAGACCCCAGACCCAACAATGCAGATGAGCTGCAGGCTGCTATCATACAACCTGGGCTTCCATAAGACCTCAGCAGTGCCACAGGCTGATCCCTCCATGCCACATTGTCGCATTGATGCCAAAGGAGCCCCCACCAAGTATTGAGGGCATTTACTGGACAGACTTTTCACTTGGCCAACATTTCTGTGTTAAATTATTTTTTTACGTTTTTGAAAATCGCATCATTTCTGCTGCGGGTATTTTTCATTAGGAGTGTTAATTAAATAAAGGGGTGGAACATTCATCTATTAAAACATTATGTGTTACAAAGAGTTGAGTATGATGTCTACTGTGTCCCGCTGGAGGAACGGTGGATAAGAAAGAACTTCAGCAGTGAATATTGAGCCCAACTCTGTTTTCGTCTCCGAGCACATCGTACTGATTGGTGAGTGCGCTGATTCACATGTTCTTGTTGGCTTGATTATCTATTGGAAGTAATGTATTCAAAAAGTGAGGCTGGAATACATAGCGCAACCCTACAAAGCATAATATGTCCTTTTTTGATGTTGAAATATCACTGTACTTGCCAGTACTAGATAAATCAACCACCCCACCCCCACATTTTAATCATACGTCTAACTATGTCAGTGTAGATTGGGCTGAAAATTCATTCCCCTCTCCCCCGAGTCTGATGGATGTCCCAATGTTAAGGCTGATATTTTACTGGGATAGAAAAAAAATGGGAAAATCAACCATATTTTTGCTTAAAGTGTTATTGTGGCTTCAGCAAGTGGAGCTTGGTATGCAAAGGTATGTGATTTATATATATATATATATATATATATATATATATATATATCTTACATATCAGTTACCCATGGCTGTAAAGTGAGTCTAACCTCATGAAGATTACTGATGAACATTGAAATGCTCTTGTAAGGTCAGTTAGTGTAATGCCAAGTAAGAGCACTACAAAAGTAATTACATTGTCTTATATGTATTTATTGTATTCTCATATTTGTGCTGTTATTGTGACTTTCTGTGCAATGTGTCGATGTATCTTCAACGGAACAAACCATTGGGCTGAGAGTTGAGCTGATAGCACGTCCCTTAACTTACGAATGACCAGGGAGGGAGAGGAGACAGTCTCTTCTTCCCGGAGTTAGGAGGAGATAGGCTCGCTCATGCTAGAAAGTCAACAAAGTGTCAGAGATGGGAGAAATACCTGCTTGTTTTGTGTAAAATGCATGGAAGAAGAGACTTTGAGGGTAATTGTTATATGGACCTCATAGCTACAACCCTGTCTGTTAGCCTCAGGTAAGGGTATAGAAGACACCTTTGTGGATTGAGAAAGAGACAGCATACTATACAAAAGAAAGACTGGCCCAGCAAAGGAGACACAGTTTGACCAGGGAGTACCATTGTCAATCTTGTAGTTCTGTTTTTTTACCATCTCTTTCCCACCAGTAAACTGTGGGTGATTGCTTTCTACAACATTGTCTCCTGAGTTTTAATCCTGCACTCACCATTAAAGAGGACCTTTCATCAGATCGGGCACAGGCAGTTCTATATACTGCTGGAAAGCTGACAGTGCGCTGAATTCAGCGCACTATCGGCTTTCCCGATCTGTGCCCAGTGTAAAGCGCTATCGGTCCCGGTACCGTAGCGCTTTAGTGTCAGAAGGGCGTTTCTGACAGTTAGCCAGGGCCGCCCTTCTGCCCAGCAGCGCCTATCTGTTGTGAGCGGGGAGGAACGCCCCCTCCCTCTTCTCACACAGCTTGTCCATAGACGAGTATTATCAGGAGCGGGAGGGGGGCGTTCCTCCCCGCTCCACAGTACAGCGCGATAAGCACTGCTGGGCAGAAGGGCGGCCCTGACAGAGTGTCAGAAACGCCCTTCTGACACTAAAGCACTACGGTACCGGGGCCGATAGTGCTTTACATCGGGCACAGATCGGGAAAGCCGATAGTGTGCTGAATTCAGTGCACTGTCAGCTTTCCAGCAGTATATAGAACTGCCTGTGCCCGATCTGATGAAAGGTCCTCTTTAAGGGCACTCCATCCACCATCAGCCTGAGGTGGCTAACAGGGATGTTCTCCGGAGGATACGACAATCACAGTATTTAACACTGCAGACCCACCATTTACTTCTCTAGTCCTCAAGGAGAACTGGATTGTTTGATCAATGTTGCTGCCACTGTGAACTCAGATACTACTACTAGTGTATGCTATTGCTCCTGGGCCCTGACTCCACTCAAGTCAATACTAAAGTGCCCCAGACCTCTAAGAACCCTTCTGTCGGAATAGGTACTGTTGGTTTCCCAGTTTCTCCATTTGGCCTTGTGTTCTCGAAATTGACTGCTGTCCGGCCTGACTTCTAACTGTTCCCATTCACAACTGGGCTGTGCCCAACTTCGTCCATGCTCAGTTTGACCACAAATTCTTGTCCATTGCCTTGGAACCAAAACTTAGTGGCTTCAGCTCATTTTGCTAAGCAAGACTACTCAAGATTATTAAACCTTCATGCATTCCTGCACATCTGAAATATATATATATATATATATATATATATATATATATATATATATATATACACACACATATACTGTGCCTTATTGTGAGGCACCTACAAGATCTTACAGGGGCCAGTTGAGAATTTGAAACTCCCCAGGTCTTGTTATATTTTGCGGAGAGAGATACAGTTGGGTCCAACCCAAATGTTAACAATATCCAGGATGTGTTTGTCAAACCCGAGCCAGCACTGTACAGCAAGGGCTATGGAAAGCAGATGTTGTAGTTATAATGTTGCTCCAAGACCTTTGTCTTGGATTGTTCAGAGTTCATTTAAAAAGGGCTAATCACCACCTCCACCAAGTTGGGTTGTCCTTAGCTCGAGTGGGGAGTCTGGAACCACCCACATAACAGAGAAGTGCATAGCTAGTATATTGGATGCTGAAACTAAAAGCACCAATTGCAGGTTCCTGAAGCTAAAAATAAACAATATTGCCCCCCCCCCCTTCCCGACCCCCACTTTACAAGATGTTTTATAGGAAAACCAATGTCCTCAGGGTTGCTAGGGCAATAATGTACTGTCTTTTTATTTGTGATGGTGGTGCTGGGCAGGGAGTCCAGAGCTCCATGCACTGTATATGGCATTCAGTTCTATGCAGTGTAGTGGCTTCTTATGGCTGTATGCTTAGTGCATGGCTAATGATCAGGGTGGGATCTGGTCGTCAGGCCTTGGCTGATCTGATACTGATGACCCATATCCTGTGAAAATCTTATCAGTTTCAATTACAGTCATGGCCAAAAGTTTTGAGAATGATACAAATATTAATTTTTACAAAGGCTACTGCTTCAGTTTTTCTAATGGCAATTTGCATATACTCCAGAATGTTATAAAGAGTGATCAGCTTAACAGCAATTACTTGAAAAGTCAATATTTGCCTAGAAAATGAACTTTATCCCCCAAAACACATTTCAACATCATTGCAGCCCTGTCTTAAAAGGACCAGCTAACATCGTTTCAGTGATTGCTCCATTAACACAGGTGTGGGTGTTGATGAGGACAGGGCTGGAGATCAATCTGTCATGATTAAGTAAGAATGACACCACTGGACACTTTAAAAGGAGGCTGGTGCTTGGCATCATTGTTTCTCTTCTGTTAACCATGGTTATCTCTAAAGAAACATGTGCAGTCATCATTGCACTGCACAAAAATGGCCTAACAGGGAAGAGTATCACAGCTAGAAAGATTGCACCTCAGTCAACAATCTATCACATCATCAAGAACTTCAAGGAGAGAGGTTCCATTGTTGGCAAAAAGGCTCCAGGGTGCCCAAGAAAGACCAGCAAGCACCAGGACCGTCTCTTAAAAGTGTTTCAGCTGCTGGATCGGGCTACCAGCAGTGCAGAGCTTGCTCAGGAATGGCAGCAGGCAGGTGTGAGTGCATCTGCACATACTGTGCGGCGGAGACTCTTGGAGCAAGGCCTGGTCTCAAGGAGCGCAGCAAAGAAGCCACTTCTCTCCAGAAAAAACATCAGGGACAGACTGATATTCTGCAAAAGGTACAGGGAGTGGACTGCTGAGGACTGGGGTAAAGTCATTTTCTCTGATGAATCCCGTTTTCGATTGTTTGGGACATCTGGAAAACAGCTTATTCGGAGAAGACGAGGTGAGCGCTACCACCAGTCTTGTCTCATGCCAACTGTAAAGCATCCTGAAACCATTCATGTGTGGGGTTGCTTCTCAGCCAAGGGAATCGGCTCTCTCACAGTCTTGCCTAAAAACACAGCCATGAATAAAGAATGGTACCAGAATGTCCTCCAACATCAACTTCTCCCAACCGTCCAAGAGCAGTTTGGCGATCAACAATGCCTTTTCCAGCATGATGGAGCACCTTGCCATAAAGCAAAGGTGAGAACTAAATGGCTCAGAGAACAAAACAGAGATTTTGGGTCCATGGCCTGGAAACTCCCCAGATCTTAATCCCATTGAGAACTTGTGGTCAAGCATCAAGAGACGGGTGGACAAACAAAAACCTACAAATTCTGATAAAATGCAAGCATTGATTGTGCAAGAATGGACTGCTATCAGTCAGGATTTGGTCCAGAAGTTGATTGAGAGCATGCCAGGGAGAATTGCAGAGGTCCTGAAGAAGAAGGGTCAACACTGCAAATATTGACTTGCTGCATTAACTCATTCTAACTGTCAATATAAGCTTTTGTTACTCATAATATGATTGCAATTCTATTTCTGTATGTGATAAAAACATCTGACAAACACACATAAAAACCAGAGGGCAGCAGATCATGTGAAAATATAAGATTTGTGTCATTCTCAAAACTTTTGGCCATGACTGTACATTCAGGTCCTGGACAACCCCTTTAAGAAGACCCAGACCTGGACAAAGCCATGTAAAACCCTATTTTTTCAGATTTGATAGTACCATGAGCTTGGCCAAACAAAATCCTGTGTATGTACAAAGAAACAAAACCTCCTATTAAAGAATACGATATGCCGCGTGATCCTTCTGCTATTTTGCGGCATTGCAGTAGACCTTAGTCTTATAAGTCTCGTATGTAGCGCCAGAGCATCTTTCCGTCTCTTGCCCTTCACTGCTCTTTACCTCTCTGCAAACTAATTTACTGCTAATCAGTTTCCTCTCGCTCTTCCCTGACACAATAACCGTCATTTTGCCGTCAATATTTCTGACAGGAATTTTCTCATCGCATCAATATATGGATGGCAAAATGAGAGTTTGAAGAAGAGACTGGCCATATTATTTATTGGCGTTAACTCCTTATTTGGCAGTGCGAGTTGGCAAGGTTTTACCTGAAGAGGCTGGCACAGAATCATTGTGCGCACACGTGAGCGTGTTGTTTGATGGCGCACACATCTATGTCTACAAATAAACATTGTGGTTGGCATAGCAGTGTCTTCAAGTGGCTGGCACTGTTTAGCCGAGTGTATTAAGCAGGAGGTTGGCGTTATTTTATTACAGCAAGTCATATATTTTGTCTCTTCACAGAAAGTAAATAGACAAAAATTCCCCACACAGTTTTGCAATATATCAATATATATTCTATGTAGTTTGCTTGCAGGTATGTAGATTATGATGCAGGTGTAGAATGTAGAGATGGGCGAACTCATCAGGATTTTTTTCATTTTGGGTTCTGGTGGCTCTAAGATTTGAATAAATTTGGTTTTAGCCATTTTAAGATGTGGTTCATACCAAAGTGTATAACACTGTCAGGACTCCTAGGAACCTATCTATAAAACATAGGGTAGAGCATTGTCAGGGCTCCTAGGAACCTACAGTCCTATGAAAAAGTTTGGGCACCCCTATTAATCTTAATCATTTTTTGTTCTAAATATTTTGGTGTTTGCAACAGCCATTTCAGTTTGATATATCTAATAACTGATGGACACAGTAATATTTCAGGATTGAAATGAGGTTTATTGTACTAACAGAAAATGTGCAATATGCATTAAACCAAAATTTGACCGGTGCAAAAGTATGGGCACCCTTATCATTTTATTGATTTGAATTCCCCTAACTACTTTTTACTGACTTACTGAAGCACAAAATTGGTTTTGTAACCTCAGTGAGCTTTGACCTTCATAACCAGATGTATCCAATCATAAGAAAAGGTATTTAAGGTGGCCAATTGCAAGTTGTTCTCCTATTTGAATCTCCTCTGAAGAGTGGCATCATGGGCTACTCAAAACAACTCTCAAATGATCTGAAAACAAAGATTGTTCAACATCGTTGTTCAGGGGAAGGATACAAAAAGTTGTCTCAGAGATTTAACCTGTCAGTTTCCACTGTGAGGAACATAGTAAGGAAATGGAAGACCACAGGGACAGTTCTTGTTAAGCCCAGAAGTGGCAGGCCAAGAAAAATATCAGAAAGGCAGAGAAGAAGAATGGTGAGAACAGTCAAGGACAATCCACAGACCACCTCCAAAGAGCTGCAGCATCATCTTGCTGCAGATGGTGTCACTGTGCATCGGTCAAAAATACAGCGCACTTTGCACAAGGAGAAGCTGTATGGGAGAGTGATGAGAAAGAAGCCGTTTCTGCACGTACGCCACAAATAGAGTTGCCTGAGGTATGAAAAAGCACATTTGGACAAGGCAGCTTCATTTTGGAAACAAAAATTGAGTTGTTTGGTTATAAAAAAAAGGCGTTATGCATGGCGTCCAAAAAGAAACAGCATTCCAAGAAAAACACATGCTACCCACTGTAAAATTTGGTGGAGGTTCAATCATGCTTTGGGGCTGTGTGGCCAATACCGGCATCGGGAATCTTGTTAAAGTTGAGAGTCGCATGGATTCCACTCAGTATCAGCAGATTCTTGAGAATAATGTTCAAGAATCAGTGACGAAGTTGAAGTTACGCCGGGGATGGATATTTCAGCAAGACAATGTCCAAACACCGCTCCAAATCCTCAGGCATTCATGCAGAGGAACAATTACAATGTTCTGGAATGGCCATCCCAGTCCCCAGACCTGAATATCATTGAACATCTGTGGGATGATTTGAAGCGGGCTGTCCATGCTCGGCGACCATCTAACTTAACTGAACTTGAATTGTTTGTCCAAAATACCTTTATCCAGGATCCAGGAACTGATTAAAAGCTACAGGAAGCGACTAGAGGCTGTTATCTTTGCAAAAGGAGGATCTACTAAATATTAATGTCACTTTTCTGTTGAGGTGCCCATACTTTTGCACCGGTCAAATTTTGGTTTAATGCATATTGCACATTTTCTGTTAGTACAATAAACCTCATTTCAATCCTGAAATATTACTGTGTCCATCAGTTATTAGATATATCAAACTGAAATGGCTGTTGCAAATACCAAAATATTTAGAACTAAAAATGATTAAGATTAATAGGGGTGCCCAAACTTTTTCATAGGACTGTATCTATAAAACATAGTGTAGAACACTGTCAGGGCTCCTAGGAACCTATCTATAAACATAGTGTAGTACACTGTCAGGGCTCCTAGGAACCTATCTATAAACATAGTGTAGAACACTGTCAGGGCAAAGGACAAAATTATTGATGGAATTTACATTTCTCTTTTCTTCATTCACTATTAACACTTCTATTTCTGAAAGCATTCTTACTGTGAAGCATTTGTTGCACACCTACGGGGTTCACGAAGGCTGCCCTGCTCATCTAGACTTAGTGGTTGTAGTCTTTGATGCCAATCTAGATAGTCCCTGCCCCATAGGAGCTGGTGCTTAATTCTCTTGGGTCTGTGTGCCTAAATAAAACTTCTCATTGCTGACATAGATTTCTGGTACCATTTACTCCAGAAAACCCGTCGTCCCCCGCCACATTCCCCCTTTGAGAAATGTAGCATGCAGGGCACCAGACTTAAAAAGTTGACTTTATTTTTTTTATGGCTTGTATACCAATTTTAATTATAGATGGGCGATCCACGTCAGCATGAGCTGGGTTCAACTCAAACATCCCAAACTGTTTGGTTTTTAAAAACAAAGAATTTGGGATATGTCTTGGATGAACTCAGATGTGGTACAATTTTATAATCTGTGGTCTCTTGTGACATCAGTAATTTACCAATGCATTACCTGTAGAAATTCAATCAAACATTGTTTTGCTCGACATCAGTGATTTACCAGAAATATTACTCTGGTTGGATGTCACTTATATAGATTGGTGAATCGGTTCGTACAGAAATTTTCCAAATTGCCAATATTTTCTTCACGAAACCAAACAAATGGAGATTGGTCTCAGATGAAGTATATTTTGTGGCCTCTTTAGACCCCAGAGTATAATAGGTGGATTCCCAGGGGAGGTGAAAAATAATGAAAAACATTTATACTCGCCTTCCCTTACCTCATTGGGACCTCCTCGCTGCATCTGGTGCTCTTTTAGTGACATCGTAAAGCTTGGCATACCCATGTCATCTGCGAACTTAGGGGGCCCTATTTACTTACTGATCTCTGTTCCTGCTCACGGCCACCTCTACTCCAGGGCACCCCTTACGTCCCAGCAACGTAAAATAAGGAAGGTAGAAGGGGAAGAGGAGACAGCCAACAGCAATCCCCAACAAATACGCCTATGATTATACTCTGGAGATCCAGGGGAGGTGAGCGAACATAAAAAACAGCATTACTTACCTCTCCTGGGCTCGAGCACGATTCCATGCTGTCTTTAACCTCTGTGGTGACTTTATAGATGCTATGTGGGTCAGGCTTGCGTGCCACCTAATGACACCAGCATAACCCACGTCTGTGGCTTCATTGAATAAGAGAGCTGAGTATCATTGGATTTTATGGGGAAGTTTTTTTTGTTTTGTTTTTTTTGGGGGGGGTTATGTAGATTGTGAGCCCCATAGAGGGTTCAAAATGAACATTTTTACCCATCAGTATGTCTTTGTAGAATGGGAGGAAGTCCACGCAAACACAGGGAGAACATACAAACTCTTTACAGATGTTGCTCCAGGCGGAATTTGTATCCAGGACTCCAGCGCTGCAAGGCTGCAGTGCTAACCACTGAGCCACCGTGTTGCCCCTTGGCTTTTATAATACTTCATAGGTGGTGTACCCCATAAGCTTCAGGTTTTTTTGAACCTGAAATTTTTGCAATATTTACAACAAACACCATAGGGGCCAAAATGGGACAGTGGAGGGTCCACTATATGACATTATACTGTGTGGAGGGGCCACTATATGACATTATGCTGTGTGGAGGGGCCACTATATGACATTATGCTGTGTGGAGGGGCCACTATATGACATTATGCTGTGTGGAGGGGCCACTATATGACATTATACTGTGTGGAGGGGCCACTATATGACATCATACTGTGTGGAGGGGCCACTATATGACATTATACTGTGTGGAGGGGCCACTATATGACATTATACTGTGTGGAGGGGCCACTTTGTTATATTATGCTGTCTGGAGGCTACTTTGGGACATTATATAGTGTGTAAATGAAGCATTGTACTGGGTGGGGGCCTGGAAAGGAGGCCACTATGTCATAGGGGGTTCCCAAGTCAAAAGTTTGCTATGGGGCCCTGTCTTTGCTAGTTTTAGGACCTAGAAGCATCCAGCCCCACCTTACCTGCATGCTACCTAGCATTCTAATCTCCTGTAATCATCAATGTATATATTACATTCTACCAGCGTAGCGAATGCTGTAATTCAGTATTAAAGGGGTAAATGGCAATGTCTGTGTTGAAATAAGGATGGAATGCTGCTTCTCACCCACGTATCCCTGAGGGATAATATAGAAAGAGGTTAGTGTGTCAATCCCTTTACACTAATCATAAAGTAAATTAATGATCTGGTATTTCCCAAAGACGCAGGAAAACAAATCCCCCCTCCGTCGCCCCCGCCTGAGCCTCCTCAATCCTGGATAATTAGCATTGCTTTCCGTTAAACAGTAGACAGCAAGGGGCCCTGCTCATTTCACTGGCCCCAAGTTCATTACCTCTTGCAGACCATGCGAGGAAAGAGAGGCAATTAGAGACACGGGACGCGTCCTTTGTTACAATCCCTAATACGCCAAGGCCTCGCATTTAACCCATGCAGAATAATCACACATCCCCTCTGCTGACATACTGTCATGTCACAGCCTTCCTTCTTCATTAATCCCTTTTCATCCTCTTCTGTCTTCTCAGACTATGACATTGTCTCATTATTCTGTTATCGCATTTTTTTTCTACCTGTGCACTTTATTAAAAGACATTTCCTTACAATAAATATTAATTGACCTCTTTTGTCAAGGTCAACTTCATTGATAACTCCATTACTGGAAAGTCCTATTTCAGGTGCGAAGGGGTTTAAGAGGAACCCTAAAGATAGATAGGTTATCGGCACCTGGGTCCAAGGCTAAGGCCCCAGCAAAAAAGTGCGATAGCGACACATCAACGATTTCCTGCAGCACATATTCACATGATATGTCCTAATACACTGTTCTCCAATAAGTATCTGGACACCCATGCAAATAAAGATACCTGCGGTGTCACGCCTTACACCATTAAATATCATGTAGGAAACAGCATTGGCATTAGTCGCATGCAAGACGCCACCAAGTGCAGAGTTGTCCGATTTCGAGAAAGGGGTAATTGTGGGGTATCACAGAAATGGTCGATCCTTAAGGGAGCAAACGAACTGAATTACCCAAAATTGACAGTGGCCTATGTGATTATGAAGTAGAAGGTGAACGATGTCGGAATGTGCCCTGAGTCGGCAGACCCCCGAAAATGGGAAATAGAGACCGACGAGTGCTGGGCAGAGAAACCGCACCCAAACGATGGCTCACATACACCAGGAGTTTCACCAGGCATCCGGGAGTATTGTGTCGCTCAATCCCATCCGTAAGGAAGCATCTGCTGGGGTCTACCAACTATTGGATAGGAAGAAATGTTGTTTTTCTATTCTACCACAGCTGTCCTAATACTTATTGATAGACAGTGTATATCCTAACCCCTATCTTGTATTTGCAGTGAGTGGAGAATTGGTCGCACATGTGTGGATCTCTGTGTTCAATTCTATGGGAGTTCCTAAAATAACCATGAACCAATATAGCTAAAGTGTAACACCCCTTCAGATCTCACTCTATGGGAAGGGCGTGTGTATCTTTAAATTCGCTATGGCGCAGTGCCTCCACCCAAATCTTTCTCGGAGCTCTGTAGGAAGTCAGCCTGTAGGAAGGCAGGAGGGTTTTCCTCTCCTGCCAGGGGTTGACTTGGGAAACCCCTGCCTAAGCTCAGTACACACTCACAGAAGTAGGGGTAAAACAACCAGGGAATATTTATTGGGATAGAAGTAAATAGGAATGTGCTCAGGAGAGCAAATTGCAAAAGTAGAAAGGTAAGATAGCATATAACATAACACAAACAATTCAGCGGTTGCTCCTTTGTAACCATGAGCTATAAATGCATGCCAGGCCTGGTAGATATAATAGTATAAATGGATCCCCCTAATACTCTAAACTCTGGGGAACACAGGATTAATGTACAATGACCCACACATAGTACATAATTCTCTCACATAGATACGTTGGCACACACACTCCACATAGCTAGCTGCATGTACCAAATGTCCCCTAATAAAGCTGCAGCAACATAAATAACTCAGTCCATCAGTTGGGGCCCTGTTGCCGCCGGTGTTGGCGCGCTTGCTGGAACCGTTGGTGCACTTAGGATTACAGTCCTCAGAAATAGTTCCCACAAGTCTATAACAGTTCAGCAGTGGCTACTCACAACTCCCAGACACATACTGTTGGTGCTTCCACTTCCAGAATTCTGCTTGGCTCTGCAGCAATCAAGTCCTGGTGGAGTCGGGGTGGGTCCACCTGTGTGATGAGACATGGGGTCTCTCCAGAGCCAAGTTGTAGAGCTGTCTATCTGCAGTGTGACCTCCTTAGCTGCTGTGCTGGCAGGACTGTTCCTGGAGCTCTGCCCTGTGTCTGCAGGTGCTGGACTCTCTGCTCTCCCAACCATGCGGTCCCCACATCTCCTTCCTGCTCTTCCTTGACCCACAATCCCCTTCTCCCCCAATCCTCTGCAGCTCCTCCCCTAGGTGGCAGGAGCACAGAGAAGCAGGTGGGGCTGGGATAGGTAATCCAGGGTGTCTGTACAGTGTTGCCTACTGCTGTTACTTTACCCCTAGCAGCAGGGATGAACCATGGCTTTCTGCCGCATGAGGCGGACGTCAGAAAGCCGCCCCCCCCCCCTCTTCCCCGGAGGAGGTGGCGGGGCCCGCACAGAAGGGGGCGGGGCCATATTGGAGGGGCGGAGCGAGTGTCTTTAGCAGGCAGAGAGCAGGCAGGGAAATGACCTGCTCTCTGCCTGAGCGTGAGGGGCGGCCGCTGGAGCAGCGCTGTTCCAGCGGCCTCCCCAATCCACCGCTCAGTGATGGTGACCCTAAGCCAGTCCAGGACAGCTTGTCCTGGACTGACTTAGGTCAGCAAAAATGTCGCCCTCCCCATTGCCCTGGCATAGCGCCACCTGAAGCGGTCGCTTCAGGTCGCCTCATGGGAGGTGCGGCGCTGGGTTACTAAAGTATAAATAGTTATTACATAACATGAGTGGCATTTTCATATTAGCTAGAGGCAAGCTGGGTTCATTACAAAAAATTTTAAAAATCTTTGGTTTCAGATGAACCCTAGATTTTTGGGGTTCACCACCTACGAATAACTAGTATACTACGGGTTAATGAAGATTGCAGTAATAAGCATCCCGAGGGAGCTGTAGAAACATAATGATTACTGATACTTACTTTCCCTCATATCTACTGGTCCCCTTGCAGTGGCTGGTGCTCCAGTTTGGTAGTTTTCGGCCATCTTCTGGACTCCTGGGTAATCAGAAGCATAGCTTAAATCTCCTGGACCCCTGTACACAATACATAACAGGACCACCACTTACCATATGCTGTCTCTAAGTCCCCTTGCACATGACCGTATAATTGGTCAGTAGGCTATCCGGGTTTTTCACGACAGTCTGAGCCCCAAAATATGGAACAGGTCCTCTTCCTGTCCAATTTTGAGACCCTGCTTCTGTGGCTCCTATTCAACTCTGGCCGCCTCAGATTGGAGCTCTGAATCACACACACCCTGCCTGACACCGCCCACCTGACAATACAGAGCCTAAATAGCACATCAGGCACCAAAACTAACTGCCTTTGTTGCTCAGGAATGGTGGGGGCTAGACAGAAAATTCCAACTGTGCTGGAATCAGTGAAGTGACACCTATTAACATAAGCTAAGAACTAGAATTGGTGGAGGTGTTGAAGAGTTCACTTTAAACACTTGGTTGATCTATTTAGTACATATGGTTGAGCTTTCACAGTCCATAAACAGAGCAGAACAACCCACATCTAATATATAAGCCCATATAATACAACGCAACTGCAAATAAATATTACATATAGGGCTACCCAATCAGCAAAGCTTCCGCGGAAGCATTTGGGAGCATATGTCATCGCGTGGCCATAACCTAAGCCTTATTTATGTATTAATCCAAGTTATTTTAATAATTAATAAAAAATAAAGATACGGTTAGATTTTTAGCGTTGCGCTTTGCTGTGCGGAGAAGAACAGCCATTTCCATTCTACAAAAACCCATGATTTGTGCATCTCAGAAGAGGAGAACATTGGGTCCGTACACTTGACAGAGTAGATAATAAAATAATATTGTGCAGTTCTGCAGAGGAGCACCATTATAGGGCCACTTAGAGCGCCGTAATAAATAGCGCTGTCATGATTCATTTAGACCATAAATATCGCTAAACTGAGCATTATTTTAGGAGTGAAAAAAATGGAAGTAGATTTAAAGTAGTTAGAGGTTGGTTTTATATGACTTTTTACATTTTTCTCAGACTTGTTCTTATACTTTACTGTACTCTGGGTCCTCTTCAAGATTGTAGTAGCGTTGCGTTTTACGCCTTTGTTGCTTCCTAATTGCAATATTGGATTTACTGTTTCTAGCACATTCCAGTACTGTCTAATAGCTAATACAGAGATTGAGAAGACATGGTACAGGGATTTAAGGAAGACCAAAAGAAACTTCATAACAAGCTCCATCCCCTTAGGCCATCAACTAAGTATAACATATCAGAATATTGATTATTTTCGATCCTTTACATCACATGGTCAGTTATAGTTACTACGGGACCATTAACTGCATCATGTTGCGTAACTTATTTTATATACCTAACTTTAAGGGGGACAGTCTTCAGGTGTTAGGGCTCATTCACACAGGGTGAGAAGGGGCGGTTTCTGATGCCGAATTCACCTCAGAATCCACCCTCTCACAATAGAGGACTATGTAGATCGCTACCTTCCTTTTTTCCGTGAGCGGTATGTTCCGGCTCACGAAAAAAGAAACGAGCTGCCCTTTCTTCAGGCGGAGTCAGCCCTGGCGTCCACCTCGTGACAGCACCCTCCGGACTAGGCCCATTCATTTGACTCCGGAGGGGGGAAGCCGTGACCATCGGAAGCCACCACAGTCGTGGTAGGCGCATTTTGGTCCAATTCTGATGTGGCTTCACGCATCAGAATCGGGACCAAAATACGCCACTCCGTGCCCAGTGTGAATTAGCCCTAACAATACTAGATATCAGATCTGGTTTAGAATTGGTGAGGCAAACGGTACAGTACTTAAATAGCGAGAGATGCAGGAATAATACCTCAGGAGTAGAAGAAACCGTGCTCAGACGTTTTCTCAGAGTTCAGTACATTGGAGCGATGGATCAGCTGTAGTCAGACATATGCAGAGTTTGGTACACCAGAGCAATGGGTCAACCGTAGTTAGATGTTTGCAGTGTTTGGTACACCGGAGCAATGGATCAGCCACAGTCAGACATTTGAAGAGTTCTGTACACAGGAGAAGTGGATCAGCCAGAAGCAGACAATTGCAGAGTTTGGTACACTGGAGCAATGGATCAGCTGTAGTCAGACGTTTGCAGAGTTCGGTACACAGTAAAGTGGTGGTGAGGCTCAGGGTAAACAAGGAACAGTCAGCCAGAATAATCAGGGACAAAATGGAGTATGCTGTGGGTTTATATAGGACTGGCTAAACTGTGATTGGCCACCGAGCAGGTGATATCCATAAGCCAATTACTCCATTGTAAAAGATCAGACTAAAGCAAGGAGCAGAGTAAATAGACTTCTCAATGGCCTAATGGTCAAGGCAGCCAGATTCTAGTCAGTATGTCAAGGGTTCAAGACCCAGTAAGCTCAGTTCCTGACACCAGGTGTGTAAAGCCCAGAGATATGCCTTATAGGTGCAGTCACTCTGATCAATTTGGTGCTTTTTTTTTTTTAATTCGAATCAATTCAGACATTCCAAAGATATAAGAGTTTTTAGTGTTAATGCAAATTAGGGTATACTAGCCAAGTGGGCATTAACACTCTGAGAGTGTGGTCTGTGTTGGCTACAGTCACTAGTAAGCAGCTCGTCGGAGAGCCGGGCGGCTGCAGTACGCATGCCGGCGAACCTGCGCATGCGCAGTAGCAGGATCCGGACACCACGGCCGCATGGCCGAGGACAGCGGATAGCGGCCAGTTGGTGCCTCCCTGGTGGTAGCCATACAATCTGACCCACTGTGGCAGGGTATGTAATCTGATCACAACTTACCTTTTTTATCACTTTCTATATACATTGTACCTATTTTAATGAGGATGTCATGGGGATGGAAGGTTCCCCCCCCCCCCATGTACAAAGCCTCAATTTGGAGAAAGTTGTATTCAGTGACTCTCTCTCTCTCTCTTTCTCTCTCTCTCTCTCTCTCTCTCTCTCTCTATATATATATATATATATATATACATATATATATTAGCAGGAGAACCCGGTTTCGCATGGGTATATTACATTTTTTGTTTGTGTAGTGGCCCCATAAGAATTGTCCAATTTTGCACTGGTGTATTTTGTATGTTGTTTGTGTATATGTCCATAAGCATCATGTGATCATGTGTATCTCATTTTGGATATCAGTGAAAAACTTGTGATCAGTTGTTATGGATACCTGGAGTAAAGCTGTGTGAATGTGACCTTGTGTAACAGTGTCATCCACAGTGTCCTGCTTCTTTAAAGCTGACATACAGCAGTGAAGAAAAATGGCTGGGTTGCTATGGAAACCTGGAGTAAAACTCTAATGTGTGGTACTCTGTGCAGAGCCGTGTACCTAATCCTCTGGCGTGTGGTACTGTGTGCTGAGGCACATATCTAATCCTACGGCTTGTGGTACTATGTTCAGAGGCACATATCTAATCCTCCCTGTGTGGTATTGTGTGAAGAGGCATGTATCTTATTCTCCGGCATGTGGAACTGTGTGCAGATGCATGTATCTAATCCTCTCCCATGTAGTACTGTGTTTAGACGCACGTATCTAATTCTCTGGCGTGTGGTTCTGTGTGCAGACGCACATATCTAATCCGAACCCATGTGGTATTGTGTGCAGTGGCACGTATCTAATCCTCCGGCATGTGGTATTGTGTGGAGAGGCACGTATCTAATCCTCCCCCGTGTGGTACTGTGTGTTGAGACGCATATCTTATTGTTTGGCGTGTGGTACTGTGTGCAGAGGCATGTATCTAATCCTCCAAAGTGTGGTACTGTGTGCAAATGCACGTATCTAATCCTCCCCCGTGTGGTACTGTGTGTAAACATGCAAATCTAATCCTCTGGCGGTGGTAGTATGTGAAGACATGCATATGTAATCCTCTGGCGTGTGGAACTGTGTGCAGACGTGTGTATCTAATCCTCTCCTGTGTGGTACTATGTGCAGACACGCGTATCTAATCCTTCAGCATGTGGAACTGTGTGCAGACGCAAATATCTTATCCTCGGTCATGTGGTACTGTGTGAAGACGCATGTATCTAATTGTCCCCTTTGTGGTTCTGTGTAAAGAGGCACATATCTAATCTTACGGCGTGTGAAACTGTGTGTAGAAGAGCGTATCTAATCCTACGGCATGTGGTACTGTGTACAGACGCGTGTATCTAATCCTCTGGCGTGTAGAACTGTGTGCAGACGCGCATATCTAATCCTCCAGTGTGTGGTACTGTGTGAAGACTTGCGTATCTAATCCTTCGGTGTGTGGAACTGTGTGTAGACGCGCATATCTAATCTTTGGTCGTGTGGTACTGTGTGTAGACATGCGTATCTAATCCTCCGGCGTGTGGTACTATGTGCAGACGCATGTATCTAATCCTTTGGCATGTGGAACGGTGTGCAGAAGTGCGTATTTAATCCTCTGGTGTGTGGGACCGTGTGCAGACGTGCGTATCTAATACTCTGGCATGTGATACTGTATACTGTGTATCTAATCTGATGCGTGTATCTCAGTTTGGATACCAGTGTTGTATTGTGCATGTGGAGTGACCGTATGTATTGCAGTTGGAATATGATTGAAAGACTTGCAGGTTTGTATTGGCTAGGGGGGGGGGGCATTGTTTTGGGAATGCTGTATCTCAGCAACGGTACGTCCGAGCAAGCTGGAGTCTCATCTTAAACCTTCCCAGATACATGAAGTATCTCTGTCCCAAATTTGGTGAAGATCGGTCCAGTGGTTTGGTCGTCCATAGAGAACAGACAGACAGACAGAGACAGACAAACTCATTTTTATAATATAGATATACTGTATATATATATATATATATATATATATATATATATATATATAGTTTTGCCCAAATTTACCTATGATCTACTATGGATACTTGACATTTCTGATTGATTGATTGATTGATTGATTGATTGATAGTCGGAGATCTTGACATTTGTATTTGAATTCTGTTCCTGATAGTAATATAACTCCACATTTGTGGGTGCTTATGGTGACACAATAATGACAAAAAGATATCTATATATTTTGATGGTTAAACCTATATATCCCAGACTTCTTGCAACCACATAACTTTTGAGGAAGGTTCACTGTATGTTTGACCAATGTCACTCAGATTAACATATGGAATGTTTGTAGATAAAGGACATTGTCTTATAGATCTTATTTGCTGACACATCGCTTATATGCAAAAAAATAGATATGTATGTAGTTTTAATTCGGATTGATGTTCATGCGTTTATACTTATAAGGTTTATATTGTTCATTTTTAAGATACTAATCACACTTGAGAAAGGGCTATACAGCCTGAAACGCGTCGTGTCAATAAAGTCTTTCTAAATAACATTTGGGTGAGTGCTGTCCATTGTCTGTCCTTTTTTTGCCCGTTGTTTGTACACGTTCTGTCATACCATAATGGTTGTTGTGTTCCGCACAACCTAAACAGGTGAGCAGCCACCTGTATCGTACACCGTCTTCCCTATAATTAAGGGTAATACACCAGGATTGGTGCTGTGCCTTTTTTGTGTTGGCTACATGTCATGCAGTGCTACCACCCACTTTGTTAGTATACTCTAATTTGTATCTACATTACAAGGGCTCATATCTTTAGAATAGCTGAACAGATTTGGATAAACAAAATACTCAGTGTAATAGTGCTGATCAGAAAATGTATATCAGTGGGATTTTCAGGCCTGGTGACAGGTCCTCTTTAAAAACATTTACGCCTGAATTTAACATTTAAATGGTTCCTCTAGGTCAGATTTCCCAGCCAGGGTTTCTCAGAACCTGATCAGTAGTTTATATGTGTAATCTAATTACATCTGACATTAATTATTATAGTAATGGATCGCCTTCGAATCTGTAATGGACTAGCATGAAGTCAACGGTGATGTAATCCGCAGACAGCTGGTAAAAACAGACATAAAATACATCTTGACTTTTAGAAGGCATCTTAACTTGATCTACTGTTGAGTCTTCAGAATTTGTAAAGGGTACTTGTCCTGCTAAAATAGCAAGTGATTGCGTAAGGAGACACCATATAGCACCCCACCTGGTATCTATGGCTCTGTGACCTGTTGCGATACACACGTCCATTTTAAGATTCCACGTTGATGATGTACTGCCCGTTTTAGCGGTATTGCTGCACTTGGCCATATGTCAAGCATGTCTTTGCTGCAATCTAGAGTACAAAGACTGCTGGATGACCACAGATGTTTCAGCAAGGATATATGAAGGGTATGTGGGTATTTTTTATAAAATGATAATGAAGGGGTTTTTTAATTCTTAAATAATCCCATTAGTCTTAAAGAGCCCTTTGGAGGACCAGAGGTTACAGTCCTTGCTGAGGCACTCTGGTTAACTTTCCATACATGTTATGCTAAGTTCATAGCCTATACTTGGATCACATTATGGAGGATAGAAGAGGTCTAAATGTGGCCATAAACCTTTAATATCTGTTCAGCTGACAGCTATTCCTCCTGGCCTTCAAACCCCCCCCCCCCCTTAATTGTCCATGCCATGCTACCGTATATGTTTTCAATGAGAAGAGAGGGAAAGTTCTAAAGGCAACAACCAGCCCAGTTGTTCTCACAACATCATCTAACTTTGCATTTCTCACCCCATCTATATTCTGCCCATAAAAATACAATAAGTAAGCTGAAAATATCGATTCTCAAAAAATATTTTCACATCCTGAGTAGGGAAAGCAAAAGCGCACATGTCAAGCATTGGTGGTTCAGAGGTAAAATTTTTGCCTGCTTCACAATAGGCCGCAGTTTGTTTCCTGGTCAATGCAACTCTACTGATTTTGTTGTTTGGTCCAAAATTGGCGGTCCAAAATCCTGTGGTTCCATTTCTTCCTGACCATCTCCTATATGGTGGTCTCTCCCCAAGGAGTGACAATATCCCCTTAACCCTGTCTAAGCCTCTCACCTCTACCAGGTTATAGTCCTCTCTACATCGAGCTGATGAGATGCAAGTACATCGAAACGGCCGTCCTTGGTTGAGAGACTATACCTGGTAATAATCCCAGCGTCATTGCAAAACAAAGGCCTCTTGGAAGGTCGAGCATGATTCTAAAGGGAGCAAACCTTTATTGGGTTATTTCACTGGAGTTCTGTCTTCCTAACTACATCAGGGAAGACAGGCTTGCACATTCCAGTGAGCGCCCTCTAATGGTTTGCAACACTGAGGCAACAGCAGCTGACTTCCTAATTACATCATGGAAGACAGATTTGCATATTCTTCCCACATCTCCTTTGTAAAATTGTATTCCGGAAGCACGTGGCTATAAGATTGTTGGGTGATTTGTTTGTTTCTACACCTCTTTGACCGTCCATTGTAAGGATACCTACTTTTTTTTGGTCTGTCCGAGGTCTCTTTTGTTGATTCTTTTGTCTATTCAAAATGGGAAGGGGCTTGTAAGCTGATAGTCAGGGGAAGAACAACAAAGTCCAAGGGAAAAGAAACAAACATCGCTCAACATGGGGCTCAAGCTTAATACCCTGAGTTTAAGAGACTCATGTTCTACCGACTGAGCTAGGCAGGCTTGGCTTAACCCTGTGTGAATTGGAATGAATCCAGTTCCTTATAAATTTTCCAAAAATTTCAGGTTTGGCTGCATCTGAGATTTTTGTATTTTACTATCCACGAATCATTATTATGTTTTGGGGTCTCTTCAGATCCCATCAGGGGCGTAACTACTGGGGTAGCAGCTGCCATAGAGCCTTGGACATTAGGGGCCCGGCGGCAGCTGCTACCGCTACATTTTTTTTTTTTTTAATAGGTAGTTATTGGTAAGTGATGCTGCGGGCCCCGATTATAATGATTGGAGGCCCAGGAGAGGTAAGGGAACATTAAAAACATTGTTACTTACCTCTCCAGGCTTTGGGCCTACTTCTCAGGGCCTGTGTCTCAGGTCATGTGACGTCCCGGACCTCATTGAAGATGGCTGAAACCACCAATAAGTGCAGCGGAGCCAGGGAGAGGTAAATAACAGTGTTTTTTTATATTGATATCATCCCTTGGGTCTCTGATTACTATACTCTGGGGTCTTAAAAGACCCCAGAGTATAATAATTGTTCATGGGTGTTCACAATGGGGCATAATAGTGTGTGCAGGGGACATTATGGGGCATAATAGTGCCTGCAGTAATGCGGGGGGTGGAGTGGGGTCAGTCAGTCAGGGTCTTCAGCGTTGGTTGGGTCAGGGGGCCTCATGTCAAAGGTTCGCCACAGGACCCCGCCATTCCTAGTTACGCCACTGGATCCCATGTATAATAATCTTTCCTTACCTCTCCAGATGGTCTTCTCTCCAGTGTCTCTGCCATCTGTCGGCCCACTTGACACAGCTTTCTGCAGTTGATGCCCTCCATGTAACTGCTGAGACCCAATCCCAGGCCTCAGCCCTGAACCAGGGCAGGTGACGTCACAGAAGATGCCGGGGACATACAGGAAAGACCAGATGTCCCAGTGGATCTCCAGAGATGAGGAAAGACAGGTTTTTGGTTTTCTCTACAACTCCTATAAATGAACAGAACTGAGACTTGGGGGTGAACTTTGTGATATGAATCTTTCAATGTTGGCCTACTATTAATCCTGAGATTTTTTAGTTGTTTTAAGAAAGTAGAAGCAACTTTTTTCCTCAATGGACTTGCTTTGAAATCTCACTACAAGAACTTTAGGCGTTGCCCCAGCCAAAGCTTTACTTTCTCCTTGGCTCCCCATCCTATACTCCCCTTCTTCTCTAATAAATCATCTTATGCTTTCTCATCCCTTCCTGTCTCTTTTCATTTCACTCATGAAATCTCCTCGAGTCTTTGCCCCCTTGTTTTCTTCTCACTTATTCCTTACCTTGTTTTTATCTCTTACCTAAATCATCTTCGCTTTTCTTGCTTTTCTGATCACCTACCTCATTCCTCAACCACATGTACCATTAACCCTTTCAGAGTAAGCTGGAATCACGCTATATACCACTGACGCCTCAGTACATTGGGATATGTGATAATTCCCTAGATACAGCTTTATTAAAGGCCCCGCCGTACGGTATATTCTCTAAGAACAATGGGAAATGAAGAAGTAAGAGCAGGGTGTGAAAATCTGATTCTTGCCAACAATGGGTTACCCATGTTTATAGCTAGCAGATAGGAAAAAAAACGCAGAAGCCACGGATTGTATTAAAATGAGGAGCTGTCGGGGATCAGAAATTGCGAAGCTGTCAGGAGCCGAGACGTATGTCAACATTATATCTTCATTAGAGTTTCTCGCAGGCGGCACCAGAGCGTCTTGAGACACAGAGCTAGTCCCCTAATACTGCCACAGTTCTGTATACCGCACAGAACCAGGACCGGTATATTATGTACAGATCACCGTACCATTATGATACATAGGCCTGCTGTCTGCGGCACCGTATGTGCATATGCTCAACACAGCATGTTAGCAGCACCGTATATTGCCCCACAGCAAGACGTCTGAACACTGTACATAGCTCTGCTTTTATATAGCGGGGATTAGCATATACCAATATTAAATCATATAAGCAGGCTTCTCTTGTAATATGGACTATTTTCTCAGATTTTCCGTGCAATTATCACCCCGCATGAATTCCACATGAAAGTATTTACAGCCTCATTTGCTCAGGGCATCATGAATTTTTATGTAGTCAATGAGCAATAGCGCCCGTGGATAAATGTTGCAGATTAAACACTTAAGAAGAAAGGGAACAAGAGAAAAATATAGCAATGTAGAATATAAATCTGTAATGACCTGAGCATCAAAGGTACAGTCACACTAGGAGGCAATGGTGCAACAAGGCATGACCACACATGGCCAGCGGAGCAACTGGCTTCCAATGCAGAACATCCAATCTACCTTATGTGGCAAAGGGTTCTTTGGTCCTCCTTCGGCTCAGGTCCCATGGTCAACTGCTATCCCTGCAATACGTAAAGCTACAGCCCCCACACACACTCTAGTTTTTTTATGTAGATTGTGAACCCCACATAGGGATCATAATGTACTTTTTTTTTCTTCCTACCAGTATGTCTTTGCAGAATGGGAGGAAATACACGCAAACACAGGGAGAATATACAAACTCGTTGCATATGTTGTTCCTGACGGGATTCAAACCCAGGACTCCAATGCTGGAAGACTGTAGTGCTAACCACTGAGCTACCGTGTTGCCCCTCACGCTCTAGTTTTTGTGGCAGTTATACTAATCTGAATAGAAACAGTCTTGGAATGGTCCCAATTTCTATGCAGCTACATTACCTGGATCAAGAGATAGGTATCTGGTAGATCGCAAAGGACGTATGGGTCGATCGCGGGATGCAGGGATCCTCCCGGTGTCTGCTTGTTCACAGTGCAGGCTGAGAGTCATCTCCTGACACTGGCAGGCGGGGCTGCCCATAGGCCTGCCCCGCCCCCACCCACAGGCACGCCCCGGCCCTGCCCTAGTAGATCTTTTGCCTTGGTCAGCTAATAAAGTAGCTCACACGCTGAAAAAGTGTGAGCACCCCTGGTGTGCACCAATCTGCAAGTTCGGACTGCTCATACTGAACCTGGGCACCTTAGTGCTAGCAATAACAGTGCAGAGAACTATCAACTCCCAGCCCTATCACTTAATCCAAGAGCCTGGTAAGTCACAGACTGCTTTAGGCTTCTGGCCTACCAGAGGTCGGGAGATATCTGAGTTGGATCAATGAGTACATTGTAGAGGAGTACAGGAGGGTACAGAGGAGACATTATTATGGAAGCATTATATTATCATTATAGGGAGACACATAGGGGAACATTATACTATATGGGGAAGAGGGGGGAGCATTATACTATATGAAGATAACATAGGGAACGTTATACTATTTAGGAGCACATGGGGGAGCATAATACTATATGTGGGCACAAAGAGAGCATTATATTATATGGAACAATAGGGAAGCATTACATTTCATGGGGACATGTTTTATTGGTACAAATGGAAGAAGCATTCTAACTATACAATGAAACATAAGGTATTATACTCTAGGAGGGCACAAAGGAGGATCATAGGGAGCATTATACTATATGGGAGCATGTAGACAAATATTATTACTTAATGGGGAAACAGGGTAGCATTATACTATTTGGGAGCACATTTTATTGGTACAGATGGGGGAGCATTATAACTACATGGGAGCATATTGAGGAATATTATTAATTAAAGGGGTTTCCTATCTTCCTGTTTCAGCAGTTTGCTTGCTGTCTCTTCTTTTCACTTACGTTTTTTCTCTCCCCCTCACCCCCGCAGCTTGCTGAACAGGACACTATGAAGTATCACAATTCTTATGCAGATCAGATAATATGCACAAGCTTGTAGAGAATAGACTCAGTGTTTTCTGTGTGTTTACATAGAGAGATAACAGACTGGGCTTTATCAGCAAACTGCAATTAGTTAAACTGATTGTCCTGCCTGCAGAGCAGTGAGTGAGGTCACTTGTGATATTTCACAGGTTCGTGGTTATAGTAACGCTGTGTAAACAATGGGAGGAATAATTTCACATAGGCAAAAAAAAGCAGCATTTCTAAAGCAATATATTTAGGAAAAGTCTTCAAATTACATAAGCTACCAGTATAAATAGGATCCTTGAGATGGGACAACCCCTTTTAATGGGGGGCACAACACATTATACTGTATGAGTGCACATTTTATTTGTATAAATGGGGGAACATTGTAACTATATGGTGATACAGAGAAGAACATAATGGTGCGTTATAAGTCATGGGGCACAAAGGGATGACATAAGCGAGCTTTATACTACTTGGGAGCACAGAGGCATTGAGTGATCTAAGAATGATCTATACCGAGCATCTCTGGTTCTTAGAGAAGCCTCCTGCTCTGTAGCCAGAATTTTGATAATAAATAGACTAATAAATAGAATAGACTGCTTTAGTCTTTTTTGTTCTATAGTGATCACAATGCAGAGAAAACTCTGAATACCCTGTAAACCCTGGATACTAGTTATTTCTTGACTATGGCAACCATTGTTTTGAAGCTCTTGTCCCAACTGGATGATCATAACAATTTGATAGAAATGAGGCATGAATACAGTTGTAGGACGATAGATACGTACTTTAGGGTCTACGATGAACCCGTTATTGATGGGGTCATACCTGGGCCTCCTGTAGAGATGTGATCTATAAGGCCCTACACACCACTCCTAACACAACAGGGAGCAGAAGAAAGAAAATGATCAGATACCATAGGCTGGAAATGAAGAAAAGAGAAGAAATCAGAGAAAAAAGCCTCACCTCTGGGATGAGAAATGTCAGATAGTATGGTGGTTGTATTGTTTGTACTGACAACCGAGGAGAGATTGAAACAGTTTCTTCTATAAAGTGTATTGACTTTCATTGAAGGCTATCCATGTATGACCATGTGGATGTGAAGAGCTCTGTCTTGGTTAAGGGTATGTTCACATATGTGTTAATCTGCTCTTCTGGACCATCAAAGGAACAAAATGACCAATTAAATGACAGATCTGTCATATGACGGACCATAACGGATTCCCGAGAGACCCCAATGACTATGATGGACTCCATTGGGAATACCAATCCAGATTTTAAAAAAGTTGGGCTTGCAGAGTTGTTTTCTGTGATTTCAGATGGACTTTGTGGTGGAGGTCCTGAACAAAGACTAGGACACAGAGACAATAACCTGTATAGGACTCCCCTCTGTAGTGGAAGATCATGGAGAACAATGACGGGGAGATAGGCTGACCTAAAGCTAATGAAAAGGGTGTCACTTAGGAGAAGACTATCATAAATGATTGGGTTTAGTCACATCAGAGTGCGATCTGTTTTCTAATAAAGCAATGTAACGTAATGTGCATGGAAGGTGACAGAAAGGAAAGGTAGATCAAACCTGAGACACATATTCAGGATATTGCCCTGGCAGCAATAGTTCCGGTACAAATTGAGGGATCTCTTTAGAGAAAATCTAATATTAATATCTAAAATCCAATATTAAAATCTAAGAATAAAATCTGAACGCATGAAAGGTAAATGGAAGGAAATGCAGGACAAGCCCGAGCGCTGTATTCAGGATATTGCCCTGGCAGATGCAGCTCTGGGATAAATGGAGGGATCTGTACAAGATAAATATAATAAAAAATGGAGGGATCTATACAGAAAAGATATAATAATAAAAAAATCAATCCCTCTGAACACATGGGAAGACACAAGATAAGTTTTCAAAACAGGAGACATAACAAGACCAAATATATGCAGATGGGATAAAAGATTTCCTGCTTATTTGTCAACAGATCACTACCCTGTTAAGGCCGTGTTTCCATTTTCAGGTTTTTGCAGCAGTTTTTGAACCCCAAACCATATGTGGATCATAAAGGGAGAGAAAATATAACGTAAAGGCTTCATGATGTCAAATCCGTCCACATGACAGCTGAGGCCCAAACGCAGACCTCGGTAGTGACCTGGAGATGGTGAAATCACATAAGATGCCGGGGATGTCTAGCAGAGAAGGTGGGTAAGAGTATGTTTTTTTTTTTTAACTTTTTCACATCCACCCTGGGCCTCCAATTATTATACTCAGGGGATTAAAGTGACCCCAGAGTATAATAATGATTTCAGGGTGGAGAACACCCAAAATTTGTAACGTTTTGTTGTTGTTAAAGAGCAAGTTTGCTGACGTGTTTATGTGGTCTTTTCCGACCCCAGAGAATAATAATTGGAGACGCAAGGGAGGATACAAATACAAAAAAAAACACTGTTACTTACTAGAGATGAGCGAATACTATTCGAAACTCCCGTATCGAATAGCACATGCCCATAGGAATGAATGGACGCAGCCAGCACACAGGGGGTTAAGCGGCTAGCCGCCGGCAAAGTCTGCGTGCGGGCCCCTTACATTCATTCCTATGGGTGCGTGCTATTCAAAACAGTCGTTTCGAATAGTGTTCTCTCATCTCTATTACTTACCTCTCCTTGGCTCCAACTCACTCCCCAGTGACATCAGCTATCTTCAATGATAGGAGAGACATTACTAGAGCTGGGCCTTGCAGGCCCCTGCATTTTCCTATAGCCACCACTAGGGGAGCCTACTGTAAGGCTTCCATTGCTTTTAATGGTGTATTCATTTCTATGCACTGAGCACCTCCTATTGGTGGCTAGAGGCAGCTAATTTTAGCAGTCACCTCTGTATATAGCTTATTTATCACAGTATTTATACCAGCTGTCTAGTGCAATACATGAAAAATATGGGGGGATTTATTCAATTGTTGGTGCACAGACCACCTGAGATGTACTATGTGCGCTACATTGGCTCCATGGTGTTCACAATAAACACCATATTAATAAAGCATTTGGGGGATGCACTGAGTACATTTTTTTTATTGCTGAAGTTAACAAAAACCTCATGGGGGATTCTTAATACTTCGCTATGGGGTCCAATGATATCTGAGTACGCTTCTGCTAAGAGATGTGAAATGTGTGAAACGAATATATCTTGGTATCTAAGCCACGTACAAGTCCTGTAGAACTGACAATCCATCTAGGCCGTAAGTGACATCCATCCAGAGTAAGTTACTGATGTCATCTTAGCATTTACGTCCAATCTAACATGTATCATCTGTATCTGGAGAATTGGGAAAGTTTAGTGTCTATGGACATAATGTTATGGAGCTGCTCTAGGGGAAGAGAGGGTCAGTCCCCCAACTAATACCAAGCACCTGTACAGACCCTCAGGATAAGGAGAAGTAGTGGATGTTCCCCATGTATAGAAGCAGAAGAAGATGTAAGGAAATAAACAAACCTCAAATTCAGTGAGCTGAGAGGTGACTCTTGGGAGAACCTGAAAAAGACATCAATGAGTTTAATCCATCTCTATAGAAGCCTTAGATCACAATACTTTTACCTTCTTATAACCTAGACCCATATGGCAGTGTAGTAAAATGTATTAACCCCTTCCTAGATTAATGTTTTTAGTTGTGAAGTATTGTTGGCCAAATATGACATCTAAGGCTGAGGCCCCACGTTGAGGAAATGCAGATTTTTTTGTTGCAGATTTTGCTGCGGTTTTTTGAGCCAAACCTAGGAGTGGCTAAAAATGGAATGGGGAATATATAGGAAGTTCTTACACTTCTACCTTCTGTTCAATCCACTCCTGACTTTGACTCAAAAAAACGCCACAAAATAAGCTGCGTTTCTGCAACGTGGGACTTCACTCTAATATATTTCATGTTCTGCTAAGGCCCAGTTCACATCTGCATTTGGGTTTCCATTCAGAGAGACCACTTGGGGACTCCCCAAATGGAAACCTATATACATAAAACAGCAGTTACCTAAGGAAACCTACGGACCCCATAGACTATAATGATGTCCGTGTGGTTTACGCTTGGTTTCAGCATGAAAAATTTGGAGAGAAAAGTGCTACTTGCAAGAAACTAAGCGGAAACCACACCGACCCCATTATAGTCTATGGCGTCCGCGGGTTTCCTTAGGTAACTGCTTGTTTATGTAAATAGGTTTCCATTCATGGGATCCCCAAGCAGACTCCCCAAATGGAAACCTGAACGTAGATGTCAACCGGACCTAATGCTACAAGGGATTTTTTTCTTACATTTCTTACATTCATTATCAGAAATGATAAATTTCAGCTAGAGCTCATTAAAAGCAAAAAGATCTATTTTACAAATTTTGATTCTTGAACTATTGAAATCTCTGCATATACCATATCTGTAGAGCCTCTAGGGCACGGCTTTGTGGGATTTCCATGTAAGAACAGAACCGGGATACTTTATCTGGTTTACAGGATCAACGATTGAAAAATATAGTGCCATAACATGCTAAGACAATGAGGGAGAAGGTCATAGAACAGTCATACAGAATACACATTTTAATACACATTTTGTCAGTATTATTAAGGAAGTTATAGAAAAGGAAGCCTTAAATAAATTATGGTAATGGTACCAAATACTAATGAAATGTATGGAAACTTTTGACTTTCCATAGAGTGATAAAAATGTATATATACCGTACAAACAATAAGAAGTAAATAAATCAATAAACCAATAAATATAAAATTAGAGATGAGCGAGTAGTACTCGATCGAGTAGGTATTTGATCGAATACTACGGTATTCGAAATACTCGTACTCGATCGAGTACCACTCACTATTCGAATGGAAAAGTTCGATGCAGAACCAGCATTCATTGGCCGAATGCTATACAGTCGGCCAATCAACGCTGGTTCTTCTCCTACCTTTAGAAGTCTTCTCCGTGCAGCTTCCCCGCGGCGTCTTCCGGCTCTGAATTCACTCTGCCAGGCATCGGGCCTGGGCAGAGCCGACTGCGCATGTCTGCTTGTAGTGCGGGCATGCGCAGTCGGCTCTGCCCAGGCCCGATGCCTGGCAGAGTGAATTCAGAACCGGAAGACGCCGCGGGGACGCTGCAAGGAGAAGACTTCTCGGAGGATCCAGCCCGACCCTCACTCGTGGACTTGGTAAGTATAATTTGATCGAATGTTGCCTACCCCTGAAACGAGCATTTCCCCCCATAGAGTATAATAGGGTTCGATATTCGATTCGAGTAGTCGAATATTGAGGAGCTACTCCAAACGAATATCGAATCTCGAACATTTTACTGTTCACTCATCTCTATATATAATCCATATGAGTGAAAGTCTGAGGCTTCACGCCCATGACCTTGTGCAGTGTGTGGGTCGGAAAATGAATGAACCAAGTTGCATAAGTAGACTGGTATAGGATATGTTTTGTACAGCACAGACACAAATCTGTAAAAACTAGGGGTGTGTCTACAATGCCATAGAAATGAATGGATCCATATATTATCCGCTATTAAGGACCTATAATTGTGAATAATATATGTCGAAATACTATGGTCGTGTGCAAGGGAACTCATAGTAATGGATTCCATCACAATGAAATGTACTCATCCCATAGAGATAAGTGTAAAAGCTCCTAGCCTTATGGATAGATCTACTACATATTCATACAGACTGAATTCACTACGGCCTGCGCTGTATCCTTGAGCTCAGCGGGACACCATATAATAAACCTTTGTGCATTACAGAGGAGCCCTGCTATAAGAAACAGCCCTATACAATAATGGTATCATTCCTCTTATGATAGCATGTTATATTAGTCTTCATACATGAATATCTATAGAAAGCACTTCAGCGTTGTTCTCCTCGGTGCAGTCATTTGGGGAAGGAGTTGAAGGCGGTGGTTGTGACCTTGACATATTCTCCTAAAGAGAACATAGAAAAATAGATGAAAGGATTGGAAAACACTAGAGAAGGGCAGAAAACACTTGCCAAATGTGGAACATTAAAGTGACTGGTATAGAAGAGATTGTATAAAAAAGTCAGAACATATAGTATCAGTATCTGGTTATAGCTATACACATATGGTTGACAATCACCCCAGGTATAGAATAGGAACGTGCAGAAGTAGTATTTACAGGACCCATCGGGTACCAGTGAATCTCCTGATGGGCCCTGTGCCTTGAGGAGGCCCTACTGGGCCCCCACTGCGTTATATAATGGGCAGTGGAGGTGTGGTGACGCCCCCTTAACTCACCTCTCCCCACTTCTTCTCCCAGTCTCTCCTTTTCAGTCTCCAGGGGCCCCTGTATGCCGCACATTATGTCATCGCAATGTGATGTACAGTACACAGGTCCTAGCCTGAAGAGGAAAGAGGAGAGGCCTGGAGCAGGAACGGGGCGAGGTAAGGGATGCAGCCAGGTTCTAACTGTTTTAATAACCGGATTGCAAAACCACAGAGAAGTGGCGTCGCCGACCCGAATCTGCTACAAATTTCACTACCAGATTTGTTTAACTGTGCTGAATACAATAATATAATTACAATACAGGGGGCAATACGGTGGCTCAGTGGTTAGCACTGCAGTCTTGCAACGCTGGAGTCCTGGGATTGAATGCCGCCAGGCACAACATCTGCAAGGAGTTTGTATGCTCTCCCTGTGTTTGCATGAATTTCCTTCTACAAAGACATACTGATAGGAAAAAAAAAAGTACATTGTGATCCCTATATGGGGCTCACAATCTACATTAAAAAAAATAATAATTTAATTACAATATTACTCAGATCATTCCTAATACAGCTCCCATGTAAAAGTCATTACGTGCTTGGGCTACTGCTAAAATGTGCTGTCTACCAGTGCATTTACTCTATAGTTGTCTACTGGGACATTTTCGTGTATATCCTTCAGGTAGCCCCTCCTTATATAAGTCACAGATAGAGCATTGATCATCATGTCACCCTTTGCCATCACCACATACTTCTTGTGCAGATGACTGTTATTGCTGTGCTATATCTCAGATAATATCAGACAATACCTTGGACTTTGGGTGGAGGTCACCCCATCACGGGTTACATAGCCTTGACCATTGGGAATGGACTTATTGCCGATCGGAAGGATTGAGCTGCAATGGACTGTAGATTGTAAATATCGCAGTAGACTCCATGCTATAGCAACACTGTACATGATCTCTATTAAATTCTGACTGTCACCATGACACATGGAAGAATTTGCAACCAAGGTCTTCTAGAATATGAAAAAAGTCCATCATATGCCATTATTTCCTAGCCTTGATTTCTTGCAGTTTCTACTAAGGGCAAGTATTGTAAGAGAAAGAATGAAATAAATAAAACAGAAGAATGTGGCCATGGAGGTGGAAAAACCTGGTGCATGTCCCAACAACCGGGGTTCTTAAGCCAAGGTTCTGGCAACCAGCCATCGGAACGTCTCTTTATAATCATCATCATTCTTAAAATTAGTATAATTATACACGTGACATCTAGTTAGTTCCAAAAAGTATAATGAGGTCTAAAAATATGTCTCTCTTCAAGGCCTAGTAGTTCCAAAATAATCCTCAAGAAAAGTTTTAGGTAGACCGAAGAGTTTCTAACTAATTGGATCATATAGATCATAGATGAACATTCTAGAAAGAAACATAGTAACAAGACCACAGTGAAAATGTCAGTAACGTTGATGTCCCATATTGCAGAAAAACTACATTTTTTATGCTTTTTTTAAAAAATTTTATTTAGATTGTGAGCCCCATATAGGGATCACAATGTACCTTTTTTTTTTCCTATCAGCATGTCTTTGTAGAATGGGAGGAAATCCACACAAATACGAGGAGAACATACAAACTCCTTGCAGATGTTGCTCCTGACGGGATTCGAACCCAAGACTCCAGTGCTGCAAAGCTAACCACTGAGCTACTGTGTTGCCCTCTTTTGTTGCAGTTTTTTGAACCAAGTTCTGGTGTGGCTACAAAAGGAATGGGAAATATAAAATAAGCTTTTATACTTCTCCCTTGTGCTAAACCGGTTTGTTCCCGCTCGCGGAAAAAAAAGAAGCAACCTGCCCTTTTCTTCAGGTGGATTCTGTGGCTGACTCAGCCGCAGACATCCGCCTCGCGACACTTCCTCCAAAACTAGGCCCATCTATTTGGGCCTAATCCAGAGTGGAATGCACTTCCCAGTCGCAGCAGGAGTTTTTTGGACCAGAGTCTGACACGTCTTCCCATGTCAAAATCAGGACCAAAAAACCCAGTGTGAACTTACCCTTACTGCTCTTAACTGAAGGGTGGGGATCCGAGCACCGGAGTAAGATCTTATATCTTCATTGATGTAAGTTGGGCTGTGTTCCACAAATCTTTTTCTGCTTAAAGTCACACAAACTTAGTTTTTCTCCAATTCCACCCTATTCTGTATTATCTTCAGATCATATGGAATATGATCATATGCAATATGAACATCATATGAAATATGAATATGAAATAGTTCCATTACAAAGTACAATTTGTCCAGGTAATATTAAGCTCTCTTATGGCTCTGTGAATGTAAATATAACAAGGTTTGGTGGGGTTTGGAAGGCTTGTGGCGGGACTGGGTTAATACATGTCAGTGCACTCACATCCGTACATGGCACTATCATACCAGCAATATCACGTACTTTGTAATGGTGCTTTATTTTCGGTATAGCCTGCTATATAGCCGTACCTTTCCCTTGGAAGGGCTGGTATCATCTATTACAACAGACTTTCTGAATGATCAGATACTGGACTGTATAGAAGTTACTGTATTTGCTCTTACACAGTTTCTTATAGGTGAAGTTTTACTTAAACATCTTTCATTTCGCTCAATTTAGTTCAGATTAAAATACATTGAAAAAGTCAAAGAGATAGCAAAAAACTATTTTGCAAGACACGAGTAAAGGGTAATGGCTCATGTTAAAGGATAAGAAATTAACGTAATTTTACTGACCCAATTTATCAGAAAAGAAGGAATTTATGGACTTTCACTTCTCTGCACTACAAGCGAATGAATTGATCACCTCTAAGAGTAAGATTGCAACAAAATGATGTCATAGAGTAGACCTAAAAGGTTCTTCAAGTTCCCGAGTGTACTAGGAGGAATATACTAACTCATCTACGTTAATTTTCTTACGTAGTTGGGTATAAATGTGATGCACCTTTGCAGTGGTGTAACTAGGAATGGTGAGGCCGCTGTGGCGAACTTTTACCATGGCCTCGACCGACCAAACCCCCCTCCCCCCCAGAAGACCCTAACCGACCAACATCTCACCCCCGAATTCCTGCACACACTATTATGCCCCATAGTGGCCACTGTACACAGTATTATGCTCCATAGTGGCCCCAGCACACAGTATTATTTCCCATAGTGGCCCCAGCACAAGGTGTGGTGCCCCATAGTGACCCTTGCACAGAGTATTATGCCCCATTGTGGACACCCATGAACAATTATTATATTTTGGGGTATAATGATCGGAGACCCAGGGGAGGATACAAAGATAAAAAACACTGTTACTTACCTCTCCTGGGCTCTTGGGCAGTTCCTGTTGATGTCGGCCATCTTCAATGATGTACGGGACATCACTTGAGCAGGGGCTTGCGTTATACAATGCATAAGGACGCAAGCCCCGGCCCATGTGATGTCAAGAACATCACATAAGTAGGCCTGAAGCCTTCCTGGAGCCAGGAGAGGTAAGTAACAGCGTTTTTTATATTCCCTCACCTCCCCTGGGCCTCTGATCATTATACTCGGGGGTCTTTAATAATAGTGTGTGTGTGGACCATGGCCTCACTTACCGCTCCCGACTCCAGTCCGTATCGGTAAGTAAATAGGGCCCGTTACCTGTTGGAATTACTCCAGAAGGTAACGGTCCTATTTTTAATATCTTATCACCTTTGATAACATGAGGCCTATTGTTCCTTCTACCTCCACTTGCACCTTTTTATGAAACTAGGATGGAGGTGACAACTTGAACCAACAAATTTGCTATAAAAAACTGGGGTGCGTTATACTTTGTGCCATTTCCTGACTGTCGTAGATTTCAATCCCGGCGCACAGGACTTTGCCTAAATTATTAAGAGGCCGGAGCATCTCGGGCCAGTGGGGAACTACAGAAGGGCACACAGAACACCAGTCATAATAAATCCCCCCACCATGTACAGTGTATTTAGGATGATGTGAATGACTATGTGCCCTCTCCCCACAGACACACAAGTAGCGAGCTGCTATGCTTCGCGCCTTCTACACATGCTTGACCACTTAGACCTAACTATTGTAAGACATAGCTAGACCAAACAGGGTATGGGAAAGGGAAAATACAGCCCCCTTTTTGTAGACGAAACCAGTCCAACATAAAAGTAAATCTCAATAGTTATCCATGGTGTTTAACCGAGGAAAAACTTGTATATTTGTACAGCGGAGTTTACTCACAGCCCTGGAAGAAGATAGCAGCGGTGCCCGGATATGACCCCTCGGCTCGGGGTGCTGACAGCATGTAGAACCTTGATGATAAAAACAATCCGGCATCCAGCGGCTTTATATAAAACTCTTCAAAATTTATTAATATCCATTTAAAAAAGTGATGCACATATATATATATATGAATCACAACATTACTCCATATTCACGGAAGGGAAACACAAACTGACGCGTTTCGGAATATTTTCCTTAGTCCTAAGACATGTCTTTTGGCAACAGCAGGAGAACAATTACACAATATGGTGTTCCTGCGGGGGGTGAGAATAAGGAACAGCTTTACAAAGCATCGGGATTTGGCAGTTTTGGGACAATGGGCAATGAATGTAAACTTAGTACAGCCCCTTTAAGAGTTCCTTCACACAATGCAGATTTCGGTGTAAAAAAATCTTTGAGAGACAATATAATGGAAGGATTTGTACCTGTTCTGTCTTTGGACCCAATCCAGATTCTACTACTTATGCAAAATACTGAGCAGAGTACTGCAGTGTGAATGAGGCTTGCTTCCAAAACAGCCCCATTCAGATGAATTGAACTTTGCATGTAAAGGATTTAGTGAATTACATAGCTTACAAAGCTTACAAATACTAAAGGATTGTTAAAAGTGACCTGGGGGGCTCTATAAGGAGCTATCGAAACACTCATTTTTACCCAGAGGCCTTTTGCTGTCTGTGTCTGTCCTCGATGAGCATTATATTATATGGGGGTATTATTACTATATGAGGGCACATGGGAATCATTATACTATATGGGAGCACATGGGGAGCATTATACTATATGGGGGCACATGGGGAGCATTATACTATATGGGGGCACATGGGGAGCATTATACTATAAGGGGGCACATGGGGAGAATTATACTGTACTATATGGGGGCACATAGCGGAACATTATAACTATATCGGGACTTGGGGTTCTTTATTACTATGTGAGGTACATAGAGGAAATTATTACTATATAGGGACATTACTATTATATGGGGCAGAAATGTGGCATGAGGCACTATGAGGACTCCTTTTACATTTGCATGAACAGAGGCGTAATCTTCGTGGTCGCAGGAAGTGTGACCACGACTGGGCCCACTAAGGCACAGGGCCCGTGGCCAGCTGGGGATGGCCAGGGCCCGGTACCACTATGACAGCGGTTGGTTTGTACATGAAAAGGGGCCCCAGCTTGTCAACGGGCACCTTTTTAATAGGTACTAGCCCAGGGGACGTGAGTTCAAATAATAAATAGTCATACTCACCTCTCCTAGGCTCAGCATCCTCTCCGGTATCTTTCGTCATGTGACTGAGCCCTGTGATTAGGCCCCTGCAGTCACATGGGGTGCAGCGGTGTAATGACGTCAGTGCGCCCCCACGTCACCGCTGAGGACCAATCACAGGTCTCAGCAGAGACATCGAGAAGATGGCTGAACATGCTAAGAGGGGGGCCCACAAGACACTTGTTACGCCACTGCGCATGAATCATACAGGGAGCACAATTATAGTTTAGAGAACACATTCACTCTGTTACCAGTGAGGCCATTTTTCAATCTGTGGATGACACATTTATTTAGAAGATAGGGATGTGTTGAAAAAGTAAGGAGCTAAATATAACATAGTGCATTCAATTTTGCAGAGAGGAGCCATGACTAAAAGAAATTGTCATGTAATCGTGGGCTGGATGGAGAAGAAAAGGGAAGGTATCCAACACTCTCCTGGTGACATCATGTGCCCGGGGTCACTGGTGAGGATTGGGATTTTTCTCTGATGTCTTCTTGTGGCAGAATCCGTCGCCAGCTGTGAGGTCCCCGGTCCGTTTCCTTAGGCTACTGACTAGTGTCATGACATCACAGGCCTCCGCTGTGACCCTATATATATATATATGTGTGTGTGTATATTATCATACTAGCAAAAATTATCTTATAACTTTCTTTTAGATTATCTATCTTTCTATATATCTTACTATCATCTATTACTCTATCTATCTATCTATCTATCTATCTATCTATCAATTTCAGGAGAACTTACCTCTTTATAGATCATCCCAATGCCACTAGGGGCCAAACATCTAAATAACAAGGTATCAGGAGCCCTCACCAGTTTTGCCCAGGGGCATCCACCAATTTTAATTCAGCTCTGTTAATTATACATACTCGTTAACTGTCCTTTGACTGGACTGCCCCAAATTTTCGGTAAGAATTCTAGGAAATTCTGACATGTCCAGGCCTAAAAAGGGGAAAGATTTACCTAAATCGAATCCAACATGGGCATGTCTACCTGCTTTGTTGTGTTCTTATAAATGGGTATTAGGTATTATTGGTTACATTTTACCGATTTGCTTCTTGACTATTAGACTTGGACAGACTGAGTGTTTGGACAATGTGGCTAAATGTAAAGTTAGGTAGCTAGGTAAAAGTAATACATATAATGTTATTTATGTCCAAGGGGGAGTAAAGCTGGGAGAGTCACTGGTGCAGAAGGGCCTGGGTGTACTTGAAGATCATAGATTAAATTACAGCATGCCATGCCAGTCAGCTGCTTCTAAGGCCAGCGGGATATTGTCATGTAGAGGGTCAATCTATTAAGGGAGTTGGAGTTGCTGCGTTGACCAGCGGTAATTGCTGAGATAGCACTGGGCAGTACTGTCAGTGACCGACTGCTTCACCCCAAGTGTGAGAAGGAGCTATCGGAGGTCCTTCCTCCCAACCGCAGTCAGGCTGTATAATCTACATCAGGCTAAGCGAAGACACTCTGCACAGAGAACTAAATGTTCCTGAAGTCTTTCTTTTCTTCTTAGTTGCTATAACTCCTAGTATCTTATCTCTGCTATGAGCTTGTAAGTGTTCATTGTTTCTTGTTTCTTCCCCATGGTGGGACTATTAAAGGATTATCTTATCTTATTTAAGCCATTTTGGATTATTGGTGCGAGTGGAAGGAAGTACCCATCGATGTCACGACATGTAAATCTGTGGAATAGCCTACCCCAGAAGCTGGTCACAGCAGTCACAGTTGACAGCTTCAAATAAAGATTTGATGTCTTTATAGGGCCAAATTACATTAATAGATATGGAAATGTATCAGACGTCAGCCCTTTCCCATCCCCCGATGGAACTCAATGGCCATATATCTTTTTTTAACCATACTATGTAACTATGACTCAATACTGTCCATCAGGATACATTGTTGGAAATTTACTGAGTCAAATATTTCAGTGGAGAACATTGCTGGCGCTCGGATTATTTTTCAACTTCAACTTTCTGGTGTTATCTGTGGATATTTTAATAAAAATGTATTAGTGCAATGTTACTATACCGCCTCACACTGTGAGTACATTAAACTCTCGCATAAGCCTCCGTACACTATTTTCAGACTTTATTAATGGAGCTTTATACATAGAAGACGATTTCTCTCCTAGGACTGGTTTTCCCATCTCCGAAACTTCACTGGAATCTATGAATTGCCTGTAACATATGGAGATCTCAGGATGATGTAAAAACGTTGCGATAGAAGGGATGAGCAGCTCAAGTCTGGAGGTCCAACGACAGCGTTCACCTTCTAATACCCTAGGTACTAGACCGTAGGTTGTTAATACTGTTCTGATAGAGACTGTGAGAATTATTTTGAAGTCTTTTTTTTTTTTTTTTATTTCATTTTAATCTGGATTTATAGCCTTCAAGATATCTGAAGGCGTCTTGTAGTATCTGGAACCAAGGCGATAGCAGCGAACATTTTAAGTCATATACGTTGTTCAGCGCAGCCTTCATAGATCCGGCTTGTTTATTCAACGCATCCAAGAGATACTGAATTGAATGAATTGAGATTTAAGGAATTTCAGAGCAATGGTTGCAAGTAATGCGGCCTAAACCACTTCCAAAGGAGAGAAAGAAGTAAATACTCCTTGTTGTAACAGCTAAGAAAAATGTCACAATGGTGAGCACAACGTGGCAGGTATGTGAGAAATCAGTATCATCATACAAGTTATTAAAGGGAAGTGTTGCCAAGAAATGACCTACCTGGTAATTCTATTCATTTTCCATATTATTATTTTATCCAACTCTTCTTACCAAGCCTAAAATGGAGATGAATAGTGTTGAGCGAGTAGTATTCGATCGAATACCTCGCCAGCATAGGAATGCGTGTAATCGGCCGAACACCAAGGGGTTAAACGCTTCGAATATTCAAAGTGTTTAACCCCTTGGTGTTCGGCAGATTTACACGCATTCCTATGCCGGTGAGGTATTCCATCGAATACTACTCGAGATGAACCATGGGCCATAGATACAATGGACTTGAGTAGACCCTATTGACTTCTAGGTATGCTCTGTAACCTGTGCAGAGGTCATTGCACAGGTTACAGGTTACTAGGTTAATAGGTCATTACCTACTGTATTTTCAGTGACTGATTCTGTGTCTTATCTAAATAGCATAAGTGTATTAAAAAGTGAGAGGGCTGCAGCAAAGAAATCTCTTACAGAATACAGGAAGTCTCTTCATATTATTTGGCTTAGTGGACCAAGTCAGAACTGCATGATTTCCAGGATTTTTTTTTTTAAAAGATATTACCATGGAAAATTTTTCTTTTAAAAATATATTTAACATAAAAGTTGTTAAAAAAAAACAAAAACAAAAAAAAAAAACAACACATTCCCTTTAAGGTTATTTTGAAATCTGCACCTGTTGGAGAAAAAAATCGTCAAAGGAAAAAGCCCTGCATGGAGGACTTTTTTTCTCTGACAATTTCAGTTTTAAAACAATGGACACCAAACGTAGCCAATGGGTTCTGTCGGACTCTGTGTTTACCAGTGGCGTAACTAAAGTCTTGTGGGCCCCAATGCAATCTTTTGTCGGGGGCCCCCTACCTCAACACTACAGAGAATTCTTGATAGTGATGGTTACAGGTGCTAAAAAGTTTAATCCACCTTAGTGTGATTAGGGGGATCTTGGGGTCTCCTTGGCTTATGGGCCAGATGGAAGCTGCAATCTCAATACTGATGGAAGTGCTTATGGGTTCTCTAAGGCTCCTGTAACTGCACCCTCTGCACCCCCTCAAGTTACGCCCCTGTGTTTTACTACTATCTCAGAATTTTGCCTCTCCGTTGTTCTGCTTCTTCGATAGACCAGGACAACGTAGAGACAACGCTAGCATGAACCTAGCGTACGGTAAGTTAGCAAGAAGTTCACCAACACCGTAACCTCAGAGCAGGTTGCAGAAGCCTGGACGCTGGATAACAGATCGCTTCAATCCTAAACACTTATATCATAATGACTGAAAGCAAAAGAACTTCAGTGGTGACATATCACAGCACTCAGGTTCTCTGCCAGGAACCAATTCATTAAACTTACACGAACCTCATTCTTAAAAGTATAGCACAATACGTGTGCGGTCTGTGAGATTCCAGAGTGTTGCCCTTTGCAGCTTCTTCTGTGGCATTAAAGGGAGCTGCACCTGAGATTCCTATATTACATATAAGAAGCTGTCTGGAAGGTTTTCACTGTAAACAAGAATTATCTCATAGTAGAGGGACATTTGGATCCCTTAAACAACAGAGCCTTGTTGACTACTACCCCTGTACCCCTTCCAGCTAATCCCCGATACTGCACTTCTATGACTCTCTCTTAAAGACCTGGGACAAGAATAAGCGCTAAGGATGGCTAAGGAGGCAGCGTTAAGTGTGTACCATTTTGTTAGAAGGTACATGCTATTTTCTATATTTATAGATCAATCATTGCATCAATTTTCACCACACTATTCATATCCTCAGTACTGTACACATTGTACTGTAGCATCGCACTTCTTACTGTATGTGCATGATGCCATCTGTCCTCCACTTTACCCCATTTTAGTTTTGTCTAATTTAGGAGTACAAAGCTCTAGAACTACACATTTATGGAGAAAATAGTTCCTGCTTTATAAAGATTCAGATGCAAATATATTAACCATTTACTACAAGGTAAAAGCGTTAGGGAGGAAATAGAGCAAACTCAGGGGCAGCCAGTGTGGGTGTAAAACAAAAATGTCACACTCGCCTATCCTTGCCGCTCCATTGTCCAGTCCCGATACCCTTTACCCTCCATACTGGAGCTCACTAGATAGGAAATTGGAGAAGGAGAAGGATCAGTGATTGCTGGAGAGGGACCGCTGATGTCATTGACATACCATACATCAGTGGTCTCAATGGTCCACTTCTAGCCCGGTGAGTCCCCCAACACAGAGGGAAAGGGGACAGGGACTGCACAATAGAGCACCAAAGATATGTCAGTATGACTTTACACTCTGGATGCCACTGACCTTGCTATAAGTCCTGGTCAACCTGTCCTTTAACAGCTCTTAAAGGTATACACCAGCCAAATTGTGTATCATTAGGTGTTCAACTTTTTTAATTGTGCCAATAGGAGAGGTATGATTGTAGCATCCCAGAGGTTAAATAGTTTTTGCTTTATTTTGTTGTATGTGCCACTGTGGTTATATACGTATATAAAGTTATATGTGCGTTGTGCCTATTTTTTGTAATGTTTTACAGCTTCCCCATTGTTTTGCTCCTTCTTAATAGTAATAATCCACTCTGAAGTTGGTTCACCTCTTTCCCTATCCCTTATCCTATCAATCATTGGCCTGGGACATAGCGGTGTAGACTGGAAGTCTCCAAAGTTAGCCAGTTGAGTGTAGTCTTGGCAGTGAACTAGAGTAGCCACCCTGCTGAGAGACCGTGTTTGCCCATTCAGGCCTCTGCGTCACCCTCCGGTCACAGGCTACAGCATAGGAGGCATGTACGGCTATCATTTAGGTTTAGAGTCTTGTCGTACTCAGTCTGAACACTGTCCTATTTCCTTACCTCTGTAATTGATTTTCCACCACACCCATCTCCTTCACTTTGGTTTCCCTCTAATAGTTAATCTTAGCCTTACCTGTGTGATTGACAGACTATTTTCCTATCAGGTCTGGGGTGGGTTCTACTTTCCTATTTATTGTTTGCTCCAATTCACATTGGTGCTTGCTATTGCCTTTAGTGTGCTGGCTGTTACTCTTGTTGTTTTCTTACCTGTGTTCTTATTACTGACCCCTGGCTTTATCTTTGACTATTCTCTCGGATTTGGATTCTGTACGGCACCCCTTGGCTAGCTGACCTCTCTTTTGTTGTTGTTTGTCTTGTCTGCGTTCTGTGTCATCACATATATGTTAAGAAGGGATTGCTGCCAAGTTGTCATCTGTCACCTAGAGCAATTCAGGAAAGTAGGCAATGAGGGGGTTGGTCAGCTTAGGGCTCACTGTCTTGTCGTGCCCCTCCTCCTAGGGTTTACCAGCAGCTACTGGGGAATTGCTCTTTTAGAAATTCCCTTACACAGTGCTGCCCCTATGGGAAGAATTTAAACACTTTTCAGAGTTAGTTACCCAGACACCATCGTTACAGCCATAAGCCATGAGGTAAGAAGTGGGTGAGTGACAGTTTGGAGTAAACATTGAGATTATCAGAGTCCCCCACCCTAGACCCATCAACATTAAGATAATCAGGGATCCTGGAACTTCATTATATCAGCCCCCATATACCTAATGGGTGAGACAGAATATAGACTTAATAGGATGTAGAAAAAGGTCACTAAGTTACCATTAATTTCAGGACATCCATCATACCAAGTCTGGGACCAGAACTCCAAACTGCTACTGTCATTGGGAAGCTACATGTGTTCCTTGCTGCCTTGGTAACGTTATAGTTTTGTTCAACTGCACTACTACCTCTTCAGTCGTTCCTGCGCTTACCATCAGGGCCTTTCCAAACATTATCATATGGCTCAGGGAACGAGAAAACACATCTCCAACTGGAAGTTCTGTGGGATAACTACCACCACTATCAAGTGCATGGCATGCCTCCACCCTCAACATCATCCAGCCTCGGAGGGTCAAGTCTTTTACCTAGTAGTGACATCCCATTTACAACTACTACTCCCATCCTCCTGTTCCCTCTATTGGGTTGCAGCACAATGCACCAACTCTGGTTGACCTGGTGCGACAATGAATTACAAGGATGGTCCTACATTTGAATGGTCACCATGTAATTCTACATTGCTCCCGCAGAGGCCATTGTCTCCTGACCTGCAGCAATCTACTGATTGTTGAACAAGCCTCTTTTTTGTAATACAATCCCTTTAATTTTTGGGACAGTACCTTTAAATCCTGGGACCTTTGTGCATTGTGATACAATCATTCTGTCCATTTGTTTTTAATATGCAATAGTTTACCTGGAATCTCCAAAAACACAAATCAGGATGAATTGTTGTAGATAACAAACATGACTCTGCTGCATCGGTTTAGTTCGTGCTTGCTGCATGAACTTATCAATTGCAAACATGGAGTCATTATTTTGACACTATCCAGCTATTTCTGACTAATCTATCACCATCTAGATAGCCATGAATGAGCATCATAGATAAGAGATGGCGACTCTGTATACAAACAACCGCCATACAGCTGGATCCTTCCATTTTATGCAGACTGCATATTAGACTTCACACATAATAACCTCTATCATTGCTGCACAGTACAGATCCTGTATAGTGCACCGAGCATTACTTACGAGCATATTATAACAAAGCAGTACCTCCCTTATCGCTGCCGCACAGCTAAGTGCCTATAAACTGCCACTGGCAGGATCACCATTTTAATGCATAGTGTGGGTCAGAATTAATGTTCCCTAGTAATATGATTTTCTTTTTATATGAGACTCATATTAAATTGCCAGATGGACCAGTTGGGAATATGTTGACCTATAAAGAAGGTTCCTGTAGTATTAAATTTTGCTGTGGTTCTGGGTAACCACATGTAAGTCTTAAATAAAGATGTGTGAACCCCAGAAGATTTGTTTCATCCTGTGTTCACCTCTGGTTCAGTCCGAACTTGTTTGGGTAGACCCAGAAGAGAGATTATTTTGGTCTCTTTAGACCAGTTGGAGGCTCAGAGATGATGACAAAAATAAAAAATATCATTTATAGTCACCTTCTGTTACTTCTTCTGGGCCTCCTTGTGGCCTCCGGTGCTCTGTGACTTCCTTCTGGTGGCGTCTGGCGCTCTTCTCTGATGTCATGGAACTTGGATTGCCCATATCACCAATGAAGCCCAATCACACAGCCACACAGCCCCTATATAACCCAGAAGTGCCTAAGGTACAGCAAGCATTTCGTCCACTTGGACAGGATTGTTTTTGCACTTGAGAAAGGGTTCCAATGCCCGCAACGTGTCGTGCCAAATAAAATTGCCTTCTGTATCCTACTGTGGGTGAGCGCTGGTTTTCTGCCTGTCTCCATAAGGCTGGTCCATCCTTCCAAAATTGCAATATTGGGACCTGCCCTGTAAAGTTTGAGATTATCATCAGCATATGAAATTTGCTGCATAGAGATAATACCAGCAATACCGTACATGGCACAATGTCTTACATTCTAATTCTGTCAAAATATTTTGACCGGACTATCTTTCAGATTCTCTAATTTTAAGGGCGGTGTGACGTATCGCGCCGTTCCGCCCCGGCCTCCGGCCCCACAAGGCGCGAGGACTCCGGCCTTCGCCTCAGCCACCCGACCGCAGCCGCTGGCCCACCCGGCCTTTGCCGCAGGCGGAACCCGCGATCGTCTTTTTAACTATACCGTCCTCTCCCACAAACCCAGAGAGAGGACCGGGCCTTATAGGATAATACGAGAAGAGCCTTCTAAAGTTTTAACATTTTATTAACCCAAGATGGTCGATACTAGGTCAGCCAGAAATACATATAAAGATATACCCTGGCGGTCACAAGCTTATACGGTTACAGAGAAGGTATGTTACAGTGCAGTGTCAGATAAAACAGATTAAAGAGATTAAAAGATTAGAAACAGAAACAGTCCTTAGGCACCTGGCGATTCCGCAGCCAACGCATGGTACCCACAAGGCAGGAGATACAGTTCATTAAAGTCTCTGGTGGGGGCACCGCAGCACCCCCCCACATAGCATATAGCAATAAAGAGAGTTTTTCCATACCGATTTAAAAAGTCCATAGTCCATAAATCCATGATCAGATAGGCGTTACATCATAGTCCTCATAATTCCATAAGTCCATTAGCATTAAAGTAGTATATGGCTCTCCTTCAAAGTCCCGCATGGCATTCTTTGTCTCTCAGCACATGGCCACTTCTGCCCCGCCCTTCCCCCCAGCAAGGGGGGAGGGGGCCACACACAGAGCCAACTTGCTCACATGTGTCCAGATGAGAAGAACAAGAAGAAAACAAGAAGAAAACAAGAACAAGCAGCACTAGCTCCGCCCCAGGTCACTCTTATATTGACCCTGGGCTCCACCCTGAAATGACATCATCAGGGCTTTCGGACCACCCTCTAGCTTGGCAATCAAATAACTATAAATGGTCATAATTCCTCATTACATGAATATACGGTCAAACAAGTGGCATGTCTTTGCTCACCGCAAGTTTCCCAGCATATTGACACCAAACATGATAACTCAATACCCTTTGAGTAACGAGAACTGGGCCTGGGCTCTTTCCAGGCCCATAGGCTTAAAGTTGTTGGGTTAAAAACGTGCGTCTCACTACTACGCACCGGAAGATCTAATTGTCATAATGGTAGCATCTTTCCCTGGCGTAATATCATCATAAAACCATAACTGTATGAAGTTCTCTACTACCTCAACCCGACTCCGCAGAGTCTGGTCACATGTGTTAGAACTTTCAGAGCCAGGATGGCCCCCTGCTAAGAATCAAGGAAGTTAGCACAGATATGTTAATGACATGCCTAGGGTGAGACAATGGCTTTTGATCTTGGCAACTGGCCACAGATAATTAGTTTTGGCCATTCCTCATAATTCCATACATGGATAATCATATATATAGCTGAGAATCATGATTGTGATCTGATTCATCACACTGATACAATACATAGATAGTTATAGATATAGCTGAGAATCATGATTGAGGGTTCATCACAGGCGGACTACCTATAACAAGGATTTATTGCACTACATGCTCAAAACATTTATCAGTTGAAAGTCTCTTTAGGGGGGGGGGGTTGTCCAGGTCCTTTAAATTTTGCTTATTCCCAACATCTTATGATACTATAAAATAACAAATGGAGCAATTTTTGCTCTTACGAAACCAAACCCTTGCAGCTCCCATGCTGATGCTCCCTTGGTCCCTCACCTGTGACCTGTGACCCTCGAAACTGGGAGATAGAGACCAACAAGTGCTGGACAGAGAAACCGCAACCACCCGATGGCTCACATACACCAGGAGTATCACCAGGCATCCAGGAGTATTGTGTTGCTCAATACCATCCGTAAGGAAGCATCTGCTGGGGTCTACCCACTATTGGATAGGAAGAAATGTCGTATCTCTATTCTATCACAGGTGTCCAAATACTTATTGGTAGACAGTGTATACTGCAGGGTCTCTTCAGATCCCAGAGTATTATAAAAAGAGCCCTAGGGGGTTGTGGGCAAAATAAAAAAAAAACACTGATATATTTTTTTTTTTCTTCACCTCTCCTGGGTGTCTGGTCTTCTTTCCTGGCATGTGGTTTTTACCCACAGACTTTTCTGGCAGGTTCTCTGATATTACCCGCCCTGAGTTAAAAACCACAGCGGAAATGTATCGCGGTTCTTCCTGCTGCGCTTTAAACAGAAAGTTCACAGAATTTTCCACCATGGACTTTCTGTTACAATTATACTTATGGGGAAACCGTAGGTTTAATTGACATGCTGCGATTTCCAAAACCGAGCCAGTTTTGGAAATCGCGGTGTGTCTGCAAGGCGGTTTCTACCACAAAGTGGACATGGGATTCATGTAAAATGCTGCGAGGTCATTGCTACATCCAATTATTGGTGATCAGAGATCCAATGGGGACCTTGGAAGTGTCTGCATGCGAGCAGCAGGGGATTGGCAAGGTATTAACTCCATTGGTTAAAAAAAAACCCATGGAACTGGAAAATCCCTTTAAGACCATATTCATAATAATTTTTTTATGAGTTTTATATTGTTTTAGCGACCCGGTAATACTAGTCTAGTTTTATATCTGTATATATTTATTGGTAAACATAACTTAAGAATTGTATCTATGGCACTGAGCGCTTTCATATCTACATCAAAACTACCTATTGTCTCCTCAACCAGACTGTACTATGTGGACTCCAAAAAAGTTTAGCGCCCCCGGTAGACTGCAGAGAAGGCAGTTCAATAGCGGGAGCGCCGATGATTTCCCAGCTCAATGTGTATCTAATTAGGTGTAAGAGGAGTCAGGGAAGCATAATAAGAGTGCATTTAGCCCGTGGCTATACTGGCAACAATCCTTCAAGAAGTGGCATTCTGACTTTCTTCTCTCCAATAATAAGAGGTACATACATTCCCTGTACAATTTGCATTCCTATTGTTTTCAACGTGTGTTATGTCAGCCGCTGCAAATATAGCACATGTCTGCAATGTCAGTATTGCTGGCTATGGTGAGTTTGCTCAGTCAGGAAATTCAGCAGTCATTCTCCGACATACCATGACCTGGGATTCAGGGAGTAGCAACCATTAGAAGGGAACGGTTATATATACAGATTTATCCCCATGGAATATATGTAATATGCTGCAGGCAATAAGTGCAAATGTACAATCTGCCTACCATGTCGTGTCCTACTCGGAACTGACCTCAGATACTTTGTGCTTTAAAATGTTCTCTAAAATATCCTTCTTTAAAGTTGCATAGTCTGCAATGCATTCTGTAGTTTAGGCCAGAACACCAATGAATGAAGACCCTTAAGGTCCTTGTACACAAGCGTGGAAAACTGTCCATGTGTGGGCTGTATTTCCCAGATTGAATTCATTTGTGTCCATAGGAGTCACTGTATCATAGTCTGTTATCATGCAGTGAGCGCCCGATCACTACAGTAATGAATTGATAGCGTTGTGTCACTTCATTAATGACTATGACTATAAGGCAGTGACTCCTATGGACAAGGCTGAGTTCAGTCTGGAAAATACAGGCCACACATGGACCGTTTTCAACAGACTGGACTTGGTCATGTTCAAGGGCCCTAAGGCTGTAGTCCAGTGTATATAATAATTGGGTCAGCCAATAGGCAGCAAAGACCCCAAAGAACCTCTGTGCATGGACATCATGTCCACCCAATCTTGAACTGTGGTACTTTGGGCCTATCAGTGTTGAGTTGTGCAAGTTCATCATTAAGATCTAATAATCTATACTGTCTATACTATCTATCTATATATCTGCAAATTATTTGTGAATCATTCCATATTTCATTCTATATGGCAACCTTCCAATGGGTTGCCTTCTTCTAAACCTTCGGACCTATTGCTGTCAGAGCCTGGGCTCACCAAAGAATCCTTTAGATTTCTGGTGGGACAGTCCAACCCTGTGTCCAATAGCTCATCCCCCCTTTATGTCTTTCCATCAATACACTAATAAGGGTGGACAAGAAGTTACTGCCTGCTTTTAAGGGACAGTGGTTGCACATAAGGTCTATCAGCTCCTGGTACCAATACGGTAGAATCAAGTAGGTCTGAGCATAATAGATACAGCCTAGTCCTTCAAGAAAAAAGGTTTAGTTTTCAATTTGGGTTAGTCCTTCAAGATCCTGGGTGTCAGATTCCTACTGATCTAATATTGGTGACCTTTTATAAGGATAGGCTATTAATATTAAAATCCCTTTAAGGATATTCTGCTATTTGTAGACTCTTACATCTGCTATTTTCTGGACCCTTGCTTGATCTTGAGGGTATATTCTATGTTTCTATGGTAGGGGGCTTAAGGTGTGATCTGGTTCTTTGTGGAAAGGAGCGAACTGGTTTATAATGAACTGGGTTCTTTATATATTTTCCAAAATTCTCAGCTTCAATATTTTGGTGTGTACCACCCACATATCATTATTATACTGTGGGATCTGGGAGAACAGTCATATTCACCTTCCGCCACCTCTCCTGGGCTCCTTTATGACACCCTGTGATCTTTGCAGGCATCTTCAGTCCTAATCTGGGTTCCTGGGTGATGTCAACAGCAGTCAAGTGGGGTAAGCCAACATCATGGTGCCAGTTTCCTAGTATCATGATGTCGGCACGCACCTGTGACTGGTTCACTGTGGTCTCCTGGTACCACTGACGTCACTGAAGAAGCTGGAAGAGGAACAAATGCTCCTGTGAAGGAGCTCTGGAAGCCATGTGGAAGTCTAGGATTGGTTTATTATTTTTACACACCTCCATTGGCCCCAACTTATAGTACTCTGGGGTCAAGTTTGCTCCGAAATGAAACTGGCTGGTGTACCTTATGAATATTCTGAATTTTCCAAGATTCACCCATCTCTAGTTCTATGGCCTAAAAACCAGCCCCATATTTGAACAGTATATAGTGTTTGTCTCTGCCTGCCATAAAGAGTCAGGCTGTGTACAGATACACAGTGCTCAGTCTGTGAATAATACAGTTCTCATAGCGTTATCCATAATACTTGACACCCTGCTGCATATTTAATATATGTTAGAGGAGCAGCGATTAGGAGAGGAGACATTCTGGTATTTACACGCTCCTCCTTGCTACATATGCTCTGATGAGACCGCCGGAAAGGTGGCTCCCATAGGGACCTCGTAACCAAGGAATCCAAATTTCCAGAACATTTGTGTATTTGTCATTATAATCACTCTTACTTTTTTGCATGCTCCATTAAACACATCTTTAATACATCATTTGAGTGTCGAGAACAATCATTTCCTCTGCTTTCCTCCGACTCCTCGAGTTCTTATGCAAGTTGTATTGTGTGTACTCAGTATTTCTCAGTATGCATTGACGCCTCATTTACCATATAATAATATATTAAAGTCTGTTAATGTCTTTGTTAGGAAATGCGTTAACTCCTCAAGACATAAAAATCCTGGAACATCTATGTTATTTCTCCTGGAATCTTAGGAATAAATTGACAACTGGGCGTTAACCTAAGATTCTGATGGGAAGGGAACAAGGAAGAAGAACAAGGGGGAGCGTCAGAGGCAATGTCTGGATATATGGCTCCCCTTGGTTTACAATAGTGACCTTGTCACATTAAACATTGTTTCTGATTGGAAGGTATCATATTATACAGCAGGAGGAGCTAAGCAAATTGATATATAGCTTTGTGAAGAAAGTTCACATATATCCTGCATTTGAACCATTCATATCCTGTTTTTCTCTGCTTAGGAGTCCAGTGGGCAGTCCTAGTGATATTGAACAACAAATCAGTGGAACTATAGCCACCCCAACTTTCTTTTCAATAGATAAATTGGAAAAGAAAAAATTGTGTGTAACGTTTCTTTATTTGAGGTTTAAAAAAAGCTAAAATTCACGATTCAGCGCTATGTGTACTGGGGTTATGGTGTCTAGATCGATGCCCGCTGGTCATAGTGTCATGCTGAAAACAGCACCTCACTTGCATCTACTTATGTCTGTGTACTAACACTCATAACCCCTAAGGGGATAAAGACGGGATTGGCAAAATTGCCCACAAAACAAAACCTCTCCCTGTAACAGCCTGCAGAGGTATGGGGCTTTGCTAAACATTAATCCCTAAATTTATAACCCCAGATCGCGCTACCATCTGACAAGGAGCGTCAATGGTTAACTGAAAACACTGGTACACTATCATAGCACTATGGTGAGTATAAGGAAGCATACAGTACATCAGGTCATATGCCGATGTCTCCCTGACGAGGAAACACAGTTCTTAGCAGTCCATCAGGGGAATCTGATATCTATCACAGAATGACCATGTCCTCCAGCCTACATACTATTAGCAGGCTGCCTATACAACATATTGGTGTCCCTAAGGCTGATTGCCGTATAGTTGCTGCCTACCAAAACTCAGCATAGTCGAGATGCGCAAGTATTATTCGATCGAATACCTAGGTCCCATAGGAATGTGTGTAAGTGAATATTCACTGCACTTAGCCCCTTGGTGTTCGGCCGCTTACACGCATTCCTATGGAAGCTAGGTATTCGATCAAATAATACTTGTGCATCTCTTTTAGTGTTGTGTCTTGGCAGTGATAGGATTGCGACATAATTGTACAAATTATTTGGATGGCACATTGGCTTCTCTGCCACGTAACATCAGAACCCAGTCACAGATACCATATATAGAAGAAGGGCTCAGTCAATCCACTGGTGTAATGTAGAGTAAGATGGTCATGGCGAGGCAAATCCTTTTAGACGCAACCCTTGATTTTTATAAGGAGCCATCGCCATCTTGTTTTTAGCACTCCTTTAGAGGATACATTTAAGAAATGCTAAAAACTGACGCTTTAGGATGGTCCTCCAAACCTATACTTTTTATACTTTTTTTTTTAGACAGGCAGAAATTGTAGCATGCCATGCTTTTGTGTCTGAAATGGAATAGAAACAGATGGGGATCCGTTTCCATTTTTAGCATCTGTTTATTACATCTGTTAAATGGATCCGCTAAACCGATGCTAAAATGTGATGTGATTGGCCTCTTAATTCTGTAATTATTATACTATGAGACATTGACTGCTGAGATCGCTAAGTGAAGGGCCTTTTGTGGTGTACAGGTCACGGCTGTCATTGACTTGTGAGAAGACAACAACACAGCCAGAGCAGCAGTAGTGAACACCGGATGGCTAGCGTGGAGCCGATCTTAAGATTTCAGGATCGATTTTAAAATCAGATTTTTGATCATTTTCCAGCCGTTCCCAATCCCGATCGTGAAATTTGCTCAATCGCCGATCGGGATCAGATCTTTCCCGATCCCGATCGCTCAACCCTAATTGTATATTATATATACAGTAGGGTTGAGCCGATCTTGAGATTTCAAAATCCGATTTTCGATCATTTTCCGTCCGATCCCGATCATGAAATTTGCTCAATCGCCGATCGGGATCAGATCTTTCCTGATCGCTAAACCCTACGGACGGCTGTTTTTTTTTTACTTAGTCCAACACAAAACAACAAGACAACCACTTTAAGTTCCTAGACTCCTATAACTTTTCTGCTTATCTACCCGAGAACAAAAGGATCAGAAACTTGCAATCCAACTGCCTGATCCATATAACCCCTGTCAGAAGAGTGTCAGGAGACTACCAGGAACATCATGCTAGGTTCACACTTTCATCAGCTGTCCATTGTTCTGGTCTGTTGGACTGCTAAAACATCAGTTACATACAGAGCCTGACAGACTATAATGGGATCCATTGGGTGTCCATTGTTTTTAAACTGAAAGTGGTAGATGAAAAAGTTGTGTGTGCAGGAGTTTTTCATCCTCCAATTTCTGATTTCAGATAACAGCATAGCCAGAGCGGCAGTCGTGAACTTCAGATGGCTGTTTTTTTTTATTAAGGCCAACACAAAATAAGACAACCCCTTTAAGTTGATACACTCCTAAACCTTTTCTGCTTATCTTCTTATGAACAGAAGTATCAGAAACTTGCAATCCAACTTCCTGATCCTTATCACCTTGTCAGAGGAGTGTCAGGCGGCCACCCGGCACTTTCATCAGCTGTCCGTTGTTCTAGTCTGTCGGACTGCTAAAATATCAGTTGCATACGGGGCATGACAGACTATAATGGGATCCATTGGGTGTCCATTGTTTTTAAGCTGAAAGTGGTAGACGAAAAAGTTGTGTGTGCAGGACTATTTCTTCCTTCAATTTCAGATGGACACCATAACGGAGTCTACTACGTACAGTAAATGTCAATGTAGGCTTAGATGGTCAGCACTAGTATATTATGTGGCAGAGAAGCCAATGTGCTACATACATCATTTGTACAATTATGTAGCAGAACATGAATAGTGCACACTGTAAATTCAGAAACGTGTTTTGCCTACAGTGATCTCTCAGTAGGTCATTATGGTATTTGGTAAACCTCTTAACTATTGTTTTGTCTGGTGTCGTAGATTTGTTTTTGTCCAGATAAATTTCTTCCAAATCCACAGTATAGTATCCCTAAGGTACTGCTTTACAGATATACTGTGTAACATCTCTAACAAACATTAGGAACACTAACTGTATCTGTATAGCAGCAATAACAAAAGCTTGTTAGGCCTGATTTACAGTAGTGAAGGGGGTAATGTATAGTAGTCCTAACAAATGTTCATTCTGACCGCTATACCACCATCCATTACACCACCTGCTGTATGTAGGCAGTGTCAGTGAGCAATATGTACTACTGGCTCCCCAACTCTCCTACAATTAGTGACTTGAACTGATGGAATTGCTGATTGCTCAATAAAGGGTTAATTGCAATGTTGCCATGACCATGATTAACTCCTTGGGGGGAGTCCCTCAGTAGGAGAAGAGCCATATAGGCTAACTCTAACCCTCCATTAGTATCCCATTTACCACTGCATCAGGGGTGCTGGGAAGAGCCAGGTATGGTCAAGTATCCACCCATCTAGTAATGGTTGCTTATGGAGGCAGCTGCAGCATGGTGTTATTAGGCTGGAAAATCCCCCAAAACAATGAGTTTTCCCACTCTGTTAATGAAAGGATTCTGCTGCTATATCATGTCTGCCTGGTTATGAAAATAGGGGGCTATTTCTTTGTCTTCAGTAAGACAGTGGCCATTACTAAGGCGAGAGTAGTGAAGAAAAGTAAAGCAGTAGCGTAAGACATTAAAAAAATACTTTAATTGAAAAAATCAATTCTCATTGACAGTTCATTAAAAATTGTCACTGCTAGTCATCGATGTAGTCCCCTGAATCCTACGTAGTCCAATCGTTGCATCTGAAAAAAACAACCCAAAGAAAAACAATAAAAGATATTAGTAAAACATAAATAAACAATACAGTTATAGTGTCGCCTTCTCTCATGGACTAACCCAAGCAATGACGTACCATTGACTCATTTACATCATGTGACAGAGGATACAACAGTTTATTGACCACATCTTGGAGGCTCCAGTGTCTAAAGTATGGGGACTCAAGGGTTAAATTGTGATTATGGCAAGACCACATTTAACCCCTTCTTGGGTGATTAGTGATTCGATCTCTTAGATGAAATCGCTGATTACAGGGATGATCATAATAGAGGGATGATGCACAAAGTGATGTCACAAAAAGGAAATAAACACAGTGATGTCACAGTCCATGGATAATAACCATTGTGAAACTATAGAGAAAAGTTGTTGCTTTTGGCGATGTCATGGTATGGCAAAGATATAGACAATGATTAAGACGGTAAAGAGGCCAGAATATAAACACAATGATGTCATGGTGTATGGATATTAAACATAACATTACAGAGCAAGGATAATGAACACAGTGATGTCACAGGTTAGAAAAAATAAGTACAGTGAAGAATATGGTTAATGTCATGGAACAGAAATAATAAACAATGATATCACATCTAAAAGTTAAGGATGAGAGTGATGTCACAGTATAGGAATAATAAACACAGTGATGTCACAGTATAGGAATAATAAACACAGTGATGTTGTAGCACAGGAATAATAAATACAGTCATGTTCTAGTAAAGGGATAACAAACAAAGTGATGTCACAGTACAGGGATAATAATTCCTTGTATTAGTGAGTTCACATCTGGGTCCAGTCTCTATTGGAGACTCCAAAATAGAAATCGCTCAAAATTGATGGAGAGAAAAGTCCTGCACAGTGAAACTTTTATACCAAAAATGGCGGAAACCCAAAGGACACCCGGCAGACCACATTATAGTCTATGGGGTCTGCAGGTAACCACTGTTTTAGTGAAACCTGCTCTCCGTCATTTGGGTCTCCTGGAGAACAAAGAGCCAAGCACATGTGTGAACCTATCCTTACTGCTATGGTCTTATATAGCAGCCTAGTCATTGGGCTCTCCCAAGGCCCTAGTGCAACTTTATCTAAAGCATATCCTAAACTTATGGCAACAAGTGAAAGACGGCACGTAATAAGGTACAGCACAGTAGAGAACATTGAAGATAAGTAACAGCATATCATATTTTATTCCAGAAGAAACAGGTAACCAGTGTAATGATTGAAAGAGATCAGAGACATTAGTAATTATAACCATTACATAAGGACGGATCAACCTGATTGCTGAATCAAGATGCAATGAAGTGGCATCACTTTGGTTAAAGGAGTACTAATCAGTAATGAGAAATGATTAGGACCTGGATTAGTGTTCCAGCAATGTCAATGGGGAGAGATTTTGTGTGATGCGGTTGAAGATGACAAGATTGTGTAATAGCCTAAATGAAAGGCTTGGGATCTAAAGGAAACATACAGAATTACAAACATGTAGAACTAGAATCTGCACATAGAATCATTGGGGAAGATTTACTAATAGGAATGTAAAAAAATATCATTTATTTATTAAAATCTAATTCTAAATTTATTTTTTTTATCTTTCTTGAGCTTCTCCTCTGCATTATTAATAGCATTAAGTAATATTAATTACAGAAGTCTCATGGTCATAAACAACAAGAGTCTAGAGCTGACTCATTGAGGTCTATGGCATACCTCCCAACAGTCCCAGATTGAGCGGGTCAGTTCCGGATTCTGGGTCCTGTCCCACTGTTCTGGTTGGCAGGTGATATGTCCAGGCTTCAACTCATCTGCGTCCTGACATCACAGATGAATTGAATACAGTGGTGAAGCAGGAGCCGTCCGCAGACCGCTCCTGCCTCCCCAATCTGCCCCCAGTATGCTCCGACCCTGAGAGATTTAAGCGTTATGTGATGACTCACATCATGCCTGCAACTCCCTGAAGACTCTCTGGGAGCAAAGACCTCAGACAGAGCAGCAGCAGAGCAAGAATCACTGTTTCTTTATGTTAAACTTTGGCAGATGAAGAGGGACATTAAATTGGGGGTTAGATGGGGGCATGACATATGAGAACAGGGCATGGCTTACTGAGAGTCACTCAAGATGTTTCAATGTAAATAGTGGATAAAATCTTAAGATGGGAATAACCCTATGTATTGTAAAGGGTTAAAATTACTTCTTGATGATTCTTCCACTTCAATCTAATTCTCTGTTTGAAGTCTTAGCTTTGTTTGAAGCTTTCTAGAATATCTTGGTACTGTCTTATATAAAAGTTGTAAGGTCAAATTCCAAACCTAAGGAAATTTTTCATACAACACTAATTGATTATTAGGATTATTAGTCCTCTTCCTTGTGGTACAAGGAGGCGGCGGCGGTGGTGGGGAGCATGAGTTCTTCCAATCTTTAGTAATCAAATTCCTAGAAATAAAGATAATTCTTGTTATTGCTGCACATCTATATGTTTCAACGACTTTTTCAAGGAAATGTTGCGTCTAATGGACTATCTATAGGTATGATGGTGCTCACTATACTGGACCCTACAATGTACTTTGACTAGTTTGATATTGATTCCCATTAATCACTAAATCCCACAAAACTCCAACAGAAGCAAACACAATGGAGAACATATAAAATTACATTGAAAAAGTCTGTCTGTCTGTTTGTCTGTCTGTCTGTCTATTTATCTTTTATCTATCTATCTATCTATCTATCTATCATTCTCTACTAGAGATGGTTGAAATTCTTAGGATTCCTTTTGTTTTGGGTTTGGGTGGCTCAGGTACAAGATTCATTTTGTTAAGTTCACTATGAACCACACCTTAAATTGGCATAAAACGTAGTGTAAAACACTCTCAGAACTCCTAGGAACCTATCTATAAAACAGTGTAGAAAACTGTCAGGACTCCTAAGAACCTATCTATAAAACATAGTGTATAACACTGTCAGGAATCCTAGGAACTTATCTATAAAACATAGTGTAGAACACTGTCAGGGCTCCTAGGAATCTATCTATAAAACATAGTGTAGAACACTGTCAGGGCTCCTAGGAAACTATCTATAAAACATAGTGTAGAACACTGTCAGGAATCCTAGGAACTTATCTATAAAACATAGTGTAGAACACTGTCAGGGCTCCTAGGAACCTATGTATAAAACATAGTGTAGAACACTGTCAGGGCTCCTAGGAACCTATCTATAAAACATAGTGTAGAACACTGTCAGGGCTCCTAGGAACCTATCTATAAAACATAGTGTAGAACACTGTCAGGGCTCCTAGGAACCTATCTATAAAACATAGTGTATAACACTGTCAGGAATCCTAGGAACTTATCTATAAAACATAGTGTAGAACACTGTCAGGACTCCTAGGAACCTATCTATAATACATAGTGTAGAACACTGTCAGGACTCCTAGGAACCTATCTATAAAACATAGTGTAGAACACTGTCAGGGCTCCTAGGAACCTATCTATAAACACAGTGTAGAACACTGTCAGGGCTCCTAGGAACCTATCTATAAAACATAGTGTAGAACACTGTCAGGGCTCCTAGGACTCTATCTATAAAACATAGTGTAGAACACTGTCAGGGCTCCTAGGAACCTATGTATAAAACATAGTGTAGAACACTGTCAGGACTCCTAGGAACCTATCTATAAAACATAGTGTAGAACACTGTCAGGACTCCTAGGAACCTATCTATAAAACATAGTGTAGAACACTGTCAGGACTCCTAGGAACCTATCTATAAAACATAGTGTAGAACATTGCCAAGGCTCCTAGGAACCTATCTATAATACATAGTGTAGAGCACTGTCAGGGCTCCTAGGAACCTATCTATAAAACATAGTGTAGAACACTGTCAGGGCTCCTAGGAACCTATGTATAAAACATAGTGTAGAACACTGTCAGGACTCCTAGGAACCTATCTATAAAACATAGTGTAGAACACTGTCAGGACTCCTGGGAACCTATCTATAAAACATAGTGTAGAACACTGTCAGGACTCCTAGGAACCTATCTATAAAACATAGTGTAGAACATTGCCAAGGCTCCTAGGAACCTATCTATAATACATACTGTAGAACACTGTCAGGACTCCTAGGAACCTATCTATAAAACATAGTGTAGAACACTGTCAGGGCTCCTAGGAACCTATCTATAAACACAGTGTAGAACACTGTCAGGGCTCCTAGGAACCTATCTATAAAACATAGTGTAGAACACTGTCAGGGCTCCTAGGACTCTATCTATAAAACATAGTGTAGAACACTGTCAGGGCTCCTAGGAACCTATGTATAAAACATAGTGTAGAACACTGTCAGGACTCCTAGGAACCTATCTATAAAACATAGTGTAGAACACTGTCAGGACTCCTAGGAACCTATCTATAAAACATAGTGTAGAACACTGTCAGGACTCCTAGGAACCTATCTATAAAACATAGTGTAGAACATTGCCAAGGCTCCTAGGAACCTATCTATAATACATAGTGTAGAACACTGTCAGGGCTCCAAGGAACCTATGTATAAAACATAGTGGAAAACACTCTCAGGGATCCTAGCATCCTATCTATAAAACATAGTGTAGAACATTGCCAAGGCTCCTAGGAACCTATCTATAAAACAGTGTAGAACACTGTCAGGGCTCCTAGATACCTATCTATAAAACATAGTGTAGAACACTGTCAGGGCTCCTAGGAACCTATCTATCTAATTTTTAGGTCTCTAATGTAAACACAACCAAAGTTATGTCAAAGTAAATGTGCTATTATTGTACTGTGGAGTCTCTTCAGCCCTCAAAGTACAATAGGTAGACGCTCAGGGAAGGGAATAAAAAACATTCATAATCACCTTCCCTTAAGTCTTTCGGGCCTCCTCGCAGTGTCCAGCGCTTCCTATCTGCCTCCTAAGTGATGTCATCCCCCATGGTCACGTTTGAGGGCTGTAACTGGTTCTCAGTGGTGACATGGTCACACCGAGCAACATGATGTATATGAATCTGCTCAGCTCCTTCTGCTCTATAACATGTTGCCTTCGGATAACATTGAATTTGCGTGGTGACAGGTTCTCTTTAAATTTGAGGCCATCAATTATTTTATGACGAAGAAGTGCCATTTAATACCTTATCCGGCACACAGTGTTCAGCAAAGACAATATATTTAATAAAAAGCAAATTAACTGCATGTTCTTGCAGTATTGTAATCTCATTGATGTGGAACCCTTGACATACAATCTGCAAGTACTAGGCTAGGTCTCTTAATTAGGTATGGTACACCGATAACACAGCACATGTCACTTCTCTTAACATATAAGGAGGCCTTTTTCCGTCTCGCAAGTGCATCACACTTGTTATTTTTGCAGGAGCATAGGAATATATAATTTCGGAAATATCTATTGCTATATCTTATCTATGTTCATATACAGTCCTATGAAAAAGTTTGGGCACCCCTATTAATCTTAATCATTTTTTGTTCTAAATATTTTGGTGTTTGCAACAGCCATTTCAGTTTGATATATCTAATAACTGATGGACACAGTAATATTTCAGGATTGAAATGAGGTTTATTGTACTAACAGAAAATGTGCAATATGCATTAAACCAAAATTTGACCGGTGCAAAAGTATGGGCACCCTTATCATTTTATTGATTTGAATTCCCCTAACTACTTTTTACTGACTTACTGAAGCACAAAATTGGTTTTGTAACCTCAGTGAGCTTTGAACTTCATAGCCAGATGTATCCAATCATAAGAAAAGGTATTTAAGGTGGCCAATTGCAAGTTGATCTCCTATTTGAATCTCCTCTGAAGAGTGGCATCATGGGCTACTCAAAACAACTCTCAAATGATCTGAAAACAGAGATTGTTCAACATAGTTGTTCAGGGGAAGGATACAAAAAGTTGTCTCAGAGATTTAACCTGTCAGTTTCCACTGTGAGGAACATAGTAAGGAAATGGAAGACCACAGGGACAGTTCTTGTTAAGCCCAGAAGTGGCAGGCCAAGAAAAATATCAGAAAGGCAGAGAAGAAGAATGGTGAGAACAGTCAAGGACAATCCACAGACCACCTCCAAAGAGCTGCAGCATCATCTTGCTGCAGATGGTGTCACTGTGCATCGGTCAACTATACAGCGCACTTTGCACAAATAGAAGCTGTATGGGAGAGTGATGAGAAAGAAGCCGTTTCTGCACGTACGCCACAAATAGAGTTGCCTGAGGTATGAAAAAGCACATTTGGACAAGGCAGCTTCATTTTGGAAACAAAAATTGAGTTGTTTGGTTATAAAAAAGGCGTTATGCATGGCGTCCAAAAAGAAACAGCATTCCAAGAAAAACACATGCTACCCACTGTAAAATTTGGTGGAGGTTCCATCATGCTTTGGGGCTGTGTGGCCAATGCCGGCATCGGGAATCTTGTTAAAGTTGAGAGTCGCATGGATTCCACTCAGTATCAGCAGATTCTTGAGAATAATGTTCAAGAATCAGTGACGAAGTTGAAGTTACGCCGGGGATGGATATTTCAGCAAGACAATGATCCAAAACACCGCTCCAAATCCTCAGGCATTCATGCAGAGGAACAATTACAATGTTCTGGAATGGCCAATCCAGTCCCCAGACCTGAATATCATTGAACATCTGTGGGATGATTTGAAGCGGGCTGTCCATGCTCGGCGACCATCTAACTTAACTGAACTTGAATTGTTTGTCCAAAATACCTTCATCCAGGATCCAGGAACTGATTAAAAGCTACAGGAAGCGACTAGAGGCTGTTATCTTTGCAAAAGGAGGAACTACTAAATATTAATGTCACTTTTCTGTTGAGGTGCCCATACTTTTGCACCGGTCAAATTTTGGTTTAATGCATATTGCACATTTTCTGTTAGTACAATAAACCTCATTTCAATCCTGAAATATTACTGTGTCCATCAGTTATTAGATATATCAAACTGAAATGGCTGTTATAAACACCAAAATATTTAGAACTAAAAATGATTAAGATTAATAGGGGTGCCCAAACTTTTTCATAGGACTGTATATCCGTCTTCATGTCTAAAAAAAGAAGAAAGTCCACAGCAGCACCAGGGTAATGGTGGGCGCTCAGTCCAGCGCTTCTGGTAACAGCTCCACGTAAATATCCAAGGAAAAAAGCAACACAATAATGAAGTTTATTTCATGTGTATCGGTAACGTTTCAGCTCTGGTGAGCCTTTGTCAAGCTGAAACGTTGCCAATACACCTGGAATAAACTTCACTATTGTCTTTTTGAAAAGAATGGAGTTCTACCTTTTTCCTTGGACATCTTCATATCTATCTGTCTGTCTATCTATCTATCTATCTATCTATCTATCTATCTATCTATCTATCCTCTCCCATATCTATCTATTATCTATCTATCTATCTATCTATCTATCTATCTATCTATCTATCTATCTATCTATCCTCTCCCATATCTATCTGTCTTCGCTCATATCCAGTGGGGTAACCAAAGTCTTGTGGGTCCGGGTGCAATCTTTTTTCCGAACCCCTACCTCATCCTTACATCAAATTCTTGACAGTGATGGTTATGGTTGCTAAAGAGTTTAATCCACCTTAGTGTGGTTAGGGGGATCTGGGGGTCTCCTTGGTTTATGGCCCAGATGGAAGCTACAATCTCAACACTGATGTCAGTGCTTATGGGTCCTCTAAGGCTACTGGGCCCCTGTGCGACTTCACCCTCTGCACCCCCTCAAGTTATGCGCCTGCTCCTATCTATCTATCTATCTATCTATCTATCTATCTATCTATCTATCTATCTCAGTGGCCCATTCATCAGCTTGCCCTGGCATGTCGATTGCCAATTGCCAAACTGATACCAAACATACCGTCAGTTTTTATGACAACAGATCAATTCTCACTGCTGGTGCCAGGATCGGGAACTCATGCCCTGCAAGCTGCCCCAGCTATACTTATGCAAACATACAGCCCACTGATCAGCACTACGGTGCATGTAATAGGACAGATTTATTACAGGCATTTCATACAATAGTCTTAATAAAAGCCTCTACAGGTGAGGCAAGGCTCCAGCCTCCTAATAAATCAGGTGCACACCGATGTGCCAGAAAATGTGACAAATCTACGCCAGTCAGGAATTTGTATAGATTTCTTATACAACCCACATCAGATAAATGATGGATGTGAGTTATAATAAATATGTTGGGCAGTAGTGTCCCTGCCCATGACCACCCCACTCTCTGTCCAGCCCCACCCATGTTTGCAGAAAGTGGCGAATGAGGTGCAGAATGGGGAATGTGGTGCATCCTTCAAGCAAGGGTCTTACACCAAAGATGCCCAACATTATCACCCATCTACACCAGTTCCCATCTCCAGTCTACTTAATAGATATTATATATTACTTGATAAAGAGGTAATTAAGACAGAACATTTCATAGGTGGTCGGGCATCAGGAACCCTAAATGATTCTTCTAGAGCAATGGGTGTCCTTCCTCAGTTGGACGCCAAGTAGAGTGTAAAGGGTCTAGTGTTTCCAGCGTGCCCCATTGTTCTCGGCATTGGTGGTGACTCCAAGTTCTTAGACCTCAACTAGAGTACTTTTTGATACATCTAAATGACAGAGTAAAGCTATTATGCCATGTATACCATATACTGTATACTGTATATCAATCTCTCGTAGCTATTCTTTATAGAATTACTTTACCATCATCCTAATATATGCATCGATGGTTAAAAAACGTGTACTATCAGCGATGACTAGCAGGTGGCACTACAGAGACACCAGCCGTTCCAGCTGTGCTCTTATTGAATGGAAGGATTACTGTGTTATATCATTTGTTTACTACACATTGATGCATCATTTTACTAGACGAAGAATATGAGCTGAGCTACAGATCTAAACTGCATATAGCGCAGTATACAGTACCGTATATACAACCTCAAACTGGATGGAAGTGGCCAAACACAGCAACAAGTTGTCATAAGGATACAATATATGTGAACATCTTCGCATCTGACTATTTTTCCAAGAAACTTTATTTTTCATATAGATGAATTAAATCAAATATAATAACCAGTAAATAAATTCCTGATAATAATAATAATAATAATAATAATAATAATAATAATATAATTAGTGATAGCCGATTCATTTAACAATTATTTGTGAGGTTTCTTCTGCCAGTTTCCATACTGGATGTTCTAGGTTCTCCAGTCCTAGAGGCTCAGAGAAGTAGTGGAAAAGTTTTAAACATCGATACTCAAACTCCTTAAATTCTCCTGGTCATTATTGTGATCCTCTTCAGTCTTCTTCTGTCTTCTGGGTGATGTGATAAGCCTCAGGGGACTACTGTGATTTGCAATTGGGCCTAAGGGGTCACACGAGGCACGCCAATGACACACTTTGACATGTCTTGACTTCAGGATACCTCAAGAGACTTCAGAGGCCCCACCACAGACCTCAGCGGTCCCCTGAGGCCCATGACTAGAGATAGACTAACTGCTTTGGCACAAACTGGGTTTGACCCAAATATTCCAAATTGTTAGGTGGTTAACAAACCAATGAATTTGAAATGTCTCGGACGAACTAAAATGACTGATACGATATGCATTGTGGTAAATTATTATATTTTGGGGGTCTCATCAGACCCCAAAGTATGATGAAGGCCTAAGGGAGCTTAAAAAACCCAAAAAACATTTATACTCAAATTCCATAACCTCTTTGGGGCCTCCTCGCAGTGACCAGCCCTCTCCTGGTGATGTCATGTGCCCGGGGTCACCACTGAGGCCTGTAATTGGGCCACAATGGTTACATGGGCATGACAATTGACCCCAGAGTATAATGCGGCGGCTATTTTAGTTCACCTGAGACAAATCTCCATTTATTCGGTTTCGTAAAAGATGTAATATTCTCTACAGACCCCAGAATATAATAATTTCACTTCCAGTTTGTACCAAACTTGTTTGAGAAAAAACTAATCAGGGACCTGAAATGAAACAACTCTTGGAAGGTTTGCCTATCTCTCCCTATGACGTCACTTGAGGACAGAAAAGAACCAAAGAGAATCGCAAAGAAGCCTAGGGGAAGTGAGGCAAGATGAGTATCAGGCTGAGGCCCCACATTACGGAAATGCAGGTTTTTTTGTTGCAGATTTTGCTGCGGTTTTTCGAGTCAAAGCCAGGATTACATTGAGCAGAAGGTAAAAGTATAAGAACTTCCGATATACAGTGCCTTGCGAAAGTATTCGGCCCCCTTGTACTTTTCAACCTTTTGCCGCATTTCAAGCTTCAAACATAAAGGAATCAAATTTAAATTTTTTGAGGAAGAATCAACAAGTGGGACACAATTGTGAAGTGGAACGAAATTTATTGGATATTTTAAACTTTTTTAACAAATAAAAAACTGAAAAATGGGGCGTACAAAATTATTTGGCCCCTTTACTTTCAGTGCAGCTAACACACTCCGTTCAGTTCAGTGAGGATCTCTGAATGATCCAATGTTGTCCTAAATGACTGATGATGATAAATAGAATCCATCGGTGTGTGACAAGTCTCTGTATAAATGCACCTGCTCTGTGATAGGCTCAGGGTTCTGTTTAAAGCGCAGAGAGCATCATGAAGACCAAGGAACACACCAGGCAGGTCCCAGATACTGTTGTCGATAAGTTTAAAGCCGGATTTGGATACAAAAAGACTTCCCAAGTTTTAAACATCCCAAGGAGCACTGTGCAAGCAATCATATTGTAATGGAAGGAGTATCAGACCACTGCAAATCTACCAAGACCCGGCCGTCCCTCTAAACTTTCATCTCAAACAAGGAGAAGACTGATCAGAGATGCAGCCAAGAGGCCCATGATCACTCTGGATGAACTGCAGAGATCTACAGCTGAGGTGGGAGAGTCTGTCCATAGGACAACAATCAGTCGTACACTGCACAAATCTGGCCTTTATGGCAAGAAGAAAGCCATTTCTCAAAGATATCCATAAAAAGTCTTGTCTAAAGTTTGCCACAAGGCACCTTGAAGACACACCGAACATGTGGAAGAAGGTGCTCTGGTCAGATGAAACCAAAATCCAACTTTTTGGCCACAATGCAATACGATATGTTTGGCATAAAAGTAACACAGCTCTTCACCCTGAACACACCATCCCCACTGTCAAACATGGTGGTGGTAGCATCATGGTTTGGGCCTGCTTTTCTTCATCAGGGACAGGGAAGATGGTTAAAATTGATGGGAAGATGGATGGAGCCAGTGGCCAAAGGTGTTTTCAGATTAAAGTAAATTTTGCTTTTCATTCAAGGTCCCAGAGTCTGGAGGAAGAGCGGAGAGGCCACTGTACACAATCCAAGCTGCTGGAGGTCTAGTGTGAAGTTTCCATGATCAGTGATGGTTTGGGGAGCCATGTCCTCTGCTGGTGCAGGTCCACTGGGTTTTATCAAGACCAAAGTCAGTGCAGCCGTCTACCAGGAAACTCTAGAGCACTTCATGCTTCCCTCTGCCCACAAGCTTTTTGGAGAAGGAATTTTCATTTTCCAATAGGACTTGTCCCCTGTCCACACTGAAAAAAGTACCAAGACCCGGTTTAATAACCACAGTTTCACTGAGCTTGACTGACCAGCAAACTCGACTGACCTTAACCTCATAGAGATTCTATAGGGTATTGTCAAGAGGAAGATGAGAGACCCCAGACCCAACAATGCAGACGAGCTGAAGGCTGCTATCATACAACCTGGGCTTCCATAAGACCTCAGCAGTGCCACAGGCTGATCCCTCCATGCCACATTGCCACAGTGATACCAAAGGAGCCCCCACCAAGTATTGAGGGCATTTACTGGGCAGACTTTTCATTTGGCCAACATTTCTGTGTTAAATTATTTTTTCACAGTTGGTCTTATATAATATTCTAATTTTCTGAGATAATGACTTTTAGGTTTTCCTTGGCTGTAAGCCATCATCATTATCATCATTATCATCATCAGTATTAACAGAAAGAAACACTTGAAAAAGTTCTGTTTGTAATGACTCAATATAATACTGTATATGGGCTTCACTTTTTCAACTGAATTACTAAAAAAAAATAACTTTTTGCTAATATTGTAATTTATTGAGATGCACTAGTACACAGCAGGAAGCAGAAGGATATAAACCAAAGCGGGAGACACCAGGGGTCCGCAGAGACACCCAGAAATCACTCAAGACACGCTAAAAAGTATATGCTTACATTTATAGCACTAATAGACACTTTAATAAAAAACAAAACATGTTTTGCCTGGGAAACCCCTTTAAGTGTTTTTGATTTTGAAAAGACTTTGTCTCCTCCTCACTTTTTGACTCCTCCCAATCTTACTGTATTGTGAAAAGTTACACTTCTATCCACATCTAAATTTAGTACCAGGTCTCCAGCGCCAACCATATACCAACGTCTACTGCACGTTGCAAAAAGTCTTTAGAATGGCGAGAACAGCCTTCATTTAATCATCTTCATTATTTGTAAAATTGGGACAGATGAAGTGAATTACAGTAGAATATGTAAGATCTTGCAGAATGACGGCGGCCGGATATACGGTGTAATGGCGTTCCATTAGCGGTGCATTACCTGGAGTCCGTTCTCATAAAGGGGTTAACTATAAAAGGATTTAATGTGTAAGAGGCAGAGCGGCTGATGCACCGAGTTGGTAACAACACACACATAGCGAGGCGCATTGCTTCAGTTTCTCACTTTATTTTTAAAATTAAGGGGCCTTTTTAACATAATTTCCTCACCCTGACTACATTATCCACAATTTTAGAATATGTCTTCAGTAACCTAGGCAACTGCTTTAGCTGCGTGAGTTAAGTAAGTACTAAAGCCCTCTTCGTTCTGTCTTCGCTGATCATTTTTCTAGAATAAATAGTTATTAGCACCTCAGCCGAGTACTTAGAGGCTGGAATTCCAGCATAAATGACACTAAGATGATGAATCTGCCTGGAAAATGGGGCAACTGGAGGGATCTAGAGGAGGAGGATAGTGATGGAGGGCACTCGGCTGAAATGTGAATGAAGGCAGTCATTACACGTCTAATAAGCGGTGTCCTTACAAGTGTCAGGTGACAGACCCGTTTTGTATCCTCAGAACTAGAGATGAGCGAATAGTAAAATGTTTGAGGTTCGATATTCGTTTCGAGTAGCCCCTCAATATTCGACTACTCAAATCGAATATCGAACCCTATTATAATCTATGGGGGGAAATGCTCCTTTCAGGAGTAGGCAACGTTCGATCAAATTATACTTACCAAGTCCACGAGTGAGGGTCGGGCTGGATCCTCCGAGAAATCTTCTCCTTGCAGCTTCCCCGCGGCATCTTCCGGCTCTGAATTCACTTTGCCAGGCATCGGGCCTGGGCAAAGCCGACTGCGCATGTCCGCACTACAAGCGGGCATGCGCAGTCGGCTCTGCACAGGCCCAATGCCTGGCAGAGTGAATTCAGAGCTGGAAGACGCCGCGGGGACGCTGCACGGAGAAGACTTCTAAAGGTAGGAGAAGGACCAGCGCTGATTGGCCGACTGTATAGCATTCAGCCAATCAATGCTGGTTCTGCATCAAACTATTCCATTCGAATAGCGAGTGGTACTTGATCGAGTACGAGTATTTCGAATACCGTAGTATGCTATTGAATACCTACTCGATTGAATACTACTCGCTCATCTCTACTCAGAACCCTTGCTGGTAGGAGTAAAAAAAAAAAAAAAAAATTACCTATCCAAAGATGTTTGATTTCTGAGGTTATGACCACTGGGATCACCACCGATCATAAGAATGGAGCAGTGGTCAGGCATGACTTAGATGAGCACTGCCTATCTCTGTCACATCCATTGAGGCTGAACGGAGAAGCTGAACACTGCTCCACTCAAACAAAGGACATACGGACCTCCCGTTCATGTGATTGGTCAAATTTTATTTGTGGGCCTTTCCCTTCAAAGGACATCTTCTTGAAAGATCAAACTATAGATACAAAAAGTTTATCAGTTGATCAACCCTAAGGCCTTATTCACATGACAGTGAAAACCAGTTATATGATGGCTGTTTTTTAATGGCTGTCACATGGCGGTTTTGAAAACAATGAAGCAGATTTATGAAAATTGTCTTAAAGCAAAATTATCTTAGGGTGGAAAATGGATTCTGCGTGTGAACAAACCGCGCGGCTAGCCGCGACGGAATGCCGATGCAGTGCATTAGCATCCCATCATGGCACACCGCTACGGATTAGGCCCAAATGAATGGGCTTAATCGGGAAGGAGTCTCGCGCTGCGGATGCTGCGGCTGAATCCGTGGGAAAAAGGGGCATGTCGCTTTTTTTTTTCTGCTACTAGCTAGAGGAAAAAAGAAGCGAGCCGTTTTTGCAGCGTTTTTCTTTTAAGGGGGTTTCAGTTTCAGCAAAAAAATGTTATTGGATGTGTAATGAAGAGTGCTACAATTTTTAATGTATTTCTGTATCAGTTCCTCACGGTTTTCTACATTTCCCTCATTGGGTTTAATTCTAGTGGATAAAAGTCAGTCCATGGTCATGTGATGTACAGTCCATGATCATGTGATGTATGGTCCATGGTCAAGTGATGTACAGTCTATGGTCATGTGATACACAGTCCATGGTCATGTAATACATAGTCCATGGTCATGTGATATACAGTCCATGGTCATGTAATACATAGTCCATGGTCAAGTGATGTACAGTCTATGGTCATGTGATAGACACACAGGTGCATGGCTCGTTAGTCACAGCACAGTAAGAAAACATCTGCCTGTTAACGAACTGTGCACCTGTGTCCATCACATGACCATGGACTGTATATCACATAGCTATGGACTGTTTATCATTTGACCATGGACTGTACATCACATAACTATGGACTGTATATCTGATGACCAGGACTGTATATCACATAACTACGGACTGTATATCTGATGACCAGGACTGTACACCACATGACCATGGACTGATTTTTATCCACTGGGAGTAAGCGGAATGAGATCAATCAGAGATCTAGAAAACTGTGAGGAAATGATACAGAAAGTATATTGGAAAATTGTGCAACTTTTCATGATACAAACCAAAACATTTACTTGTTGAAACTCGACATCCCCTTATATCAGTGTGATACCTGTTGGTTAACCCTACTGTGTTCTTTCCTGTCTCATTTCCTTCTCTTTGATTCTGGCCTGATTGCCTCTGCTTATATGCCCACCCATATTCACACCTGATAGACATCTTACACACCTAGGCTTGTATAAATGTAATAGCTTAGGTAATTCTGGCCTTGGTCATTCTGCATCCAGCATGCATCCAAGTGCATCTAAGTGTAGACTTCAGAATTATACCAGAATTGGAACAGAAGGTAACATAATCCAACTGCTGTAAACTGCTCACTTGTCTACCAGAAATGTTTCTCATTTCAATCACTGTCGTTCTCCCACTCCTTGTAAAAACCACCTTTCCACCCCAAACCAGTCTGGTCAGTAAAGAAATCCTCATCTCTCCCTCTCTCCTACCCCACCATATAACTTTCTCTGCACAGCTCCTCACAAACCTGCAGGCTTTCCGCCCCAGACACATACAACCCCCCCCCCACAGCCTCTCCTACCTACACCTGCTGTCCCTCTCCCTGCTCCTCCTTACTTCTGGTGACATATCTCCTAACCCTGGACCTCCACAGCAAATCTCCACTGTCAGCAGTTTTCCCACAACTGGCGCTAGAGCACGGAACCCTGAAATCTCAAACCAATCTCACTCACTCCTACCCCTCCCTCTGCCCTCCCCGGTGCACTGTGGAATGCCCGCTCCGTATGTAATAAACTTATCTACATCCACGACCTTTTCATTCTCAATGATTTTACATTTCTTGGTCTCACTGAAACATGGCTGACACCCTCAGACACAGCCTCCCCCGCTGCACTCACCTATGGAGGTCTCCAATTCTCACATACTTCCCGCCCCAACAACAAACCTGGCGGAGGCGTAGGCATCCTCCTGTCAGACAAGTGTTCATTTGCCCCTATCCAGGCGCTACCTGCCCTTAGCCCCCCCTCCTTTGCAGTGCATTCTGTTCGTATCTACTCACCCGCCAACCTCCGACTGGCCGTCATATACCGACCGCCAGGACCTACCGCTGCCTTTATCGACCACTTCACCACCTGGCTCACACACTTCCTATCTACAGACTCCCCCACCATCATCATGGGGGATTTCAACATCCCCATTAACACAGACCACCCTTCCACCTCCAGTCTCTTGTCCCTCACCACCTCCTTTGGTCTCTCCCTCTGGTCCTCTTCTGCCACCCACACAAAGGGGGGCACACTAGACCTAATATTCACCCGCCTCTGCTCCATATGCAACCTCTCTAACTCTCCATCCACGCTCTCTGACCACAACCTGCTAACGTTCTCTGCCCTCTCTTCTCCATCGGACCCCCCACTCTCTAAACCACCACGCCCCCGCAGGAACCTCAACCGCATTGACACCTGCACCCTCTCAGACTCTCTCCTACCACTCGCTGACATATCCTCAATCCAGGACACAGATGCCGCTGCTGCCTTCTATAATACCACCATTACCTCAGCCCTTGATTCTGTAGCCCCCTACACAAACTCCAGAGCCCGACCAACCAATAGACAACCCTGGCACACTGACCAGACTAAAAAACTGAGACGTGCCTCGCGGGTTGCAGAATGCCTCTGGAAGAAAAGCCACTCCCAGGAGGACTTCCTCAGGTACAAAGAGGCAGTTCTCACATTTAAGAACGCACTCACCGCCGCCAAGCAGGTCTACTTCACCACACTCATATCCGAACTCTCTCGCAACCCCAAACAACTATTCTCCACCTTCAACTCCCTCCTCCATCCTCCCGCCCCCCCTCTGACAACACTTATCTCAGCTGACTACTTCGCCTCCTACTTTAAAACTAAAATTGACACCATCAGGGACAGCCTCACCCTACTCCCCCGACAATCCATCCACCCAACTACTCGCTGCTCCCCATCCCTGACCTGTTTCTCCTCCATCACTGATGAAAAACTCTCCTCCCTAATCTCCAAATCCCACCTCACCTCCTGTGCGCTCCACCCGATTCAATCACATCTCATCCCCAAGCTCACTGAAGTTATCACTCCAGCCCTAATCCATCTCTTCAATCTATCCCTAACCAATGGATCCTTCCCCTCAGCCTTCAAACACGCCACTGTCACTCCTATACTTAAGAAACCGTCCCTCAACCCATCCTCTCCTGCCAACTATCGTCCCATCTCACTGCTCCCGTACGCCTCAAAACTTCTTGAGCAACACGTCCACTCAGAACTCTCCTCCTATCTCTCGTCCAACCTGCTCTTTGACAGACTACAGTCAGGCTTCAGACCCCGGCACTCCACTGAAACTGCCCTAACAAAAGTCACTAACGACCTGCTAACCGCCAAAGCCAAGCGCCATTACTCTGTCCTCCTCCTCCTCGACCTCTCCTCTGCCTTTGACACAGTTGACCACTCCCTCCTGTTAGAAATTCTCTCATCCCTTGGTATCTCAGACCTGGCCCATTCCTGGATCTCCTCATACCTCTCTGACCGCACATTCAGTGTCTCCCATTCGCACACCACCTCCTCACCTAGCCCTCTCTCTGTAGGTGTCCCCCAGGGCTCCGTCCTAGGACCCCTCCTGTTCTCCATCTACACCCTTGGCCTGGACCAACTCATAGAATCTCATGGCTTTCAGTACCATTGCTATGCCGACGACACCCAAATATATATCTCTGGACCAGACATTACCTCCCTGTTGGCCAGAGTTCCAGATTGTTTAGCGGCCGTAGCCTCCTTCCTCTCCTCCCGCTTTCTCAAACTCAACATGGAGAAAACAGAGTTTATCATTTTCAGCCCATCCTGTATGGCCCCTCCACCTGACCCATCTATCAAAGTTAATGGAACCCCACTTACCCCTGTCCCACAGGCCCGATGCCTTGGGGTAACCCTGGACTCCGACTTATCCTTCAAACCACATATTCAAACCCTCAACACCTCTTGTCGCCTCCAGCTCAAGAACATCCACCGAATCCGCTCCTTCCTCACCCCAGAAACTACCAAGATGCTCGTCCAGGCCCTCATAATCTCCCGCTTAGACTACTGCAACACCCTTCTGCATGGACTCCCGGCAAACACTCTCGCCCCCCTCCAGTCCACCTTAAACTGTGCTGCTCGCTTAATCCACCTCACCCCCCGATCTTCATCGGCTGCTCCCCTCTGCCAGTCCCTCCACTGGTTACCCATAGCCCAGCGAATTGAGTTCAAGCTACTAACACTAACATACAAAGCCATCCACAACCTGTCCCCTCCATATATCTCTGACCTAATCTCCCACTACCTGCCCACACGTAACCTCAGATCCTCCAACGACCTCCTACTCCGCTCTGCCCTCATCCGCTCCTCACACAACCGTCTCCAAGACTTCTCCTGTGCATCCCCCATACTCTGGAACTCCTTACCACGACACATAAGACTGACCCCCACAATCACAGGATTCAAGAAGGCCCTGAAGACTCACCTATTCAGGAAGGCCTACAACCTCCAATAACACTATCACTGCACTGCCATCTGTACAGTCTCCCCCTCTCATTCTGTCTCTACCCCCTTCCCTCATAGATTGTAAGCCTTTGCGGGCAGGGCCCTCTACCCCACTGTGCCAGCCGATCACTGTTAGTATGATATGTACCTGTATATTTTGTGAATTGTATGTAACCCCCAAATGTAAAGCACCATGGAATTAATGGTGCTATATAAATAAACAATAATAATAATAATAATTAATAATCCCCTTTAAGACAGTTTTTCATAAATCTGCCTTATTGAGAATAAATGAATATATTCACATGTCCATTTTTTTTACAGACATCAAAAAAAAACAAAAACTAAAAATTCTATATTTGTCCTTTTTGTTTTTAGTGGTCTTCATCCAAGTGACAGACGGTAGAATGGATTAGTGGGATGGACCCAAAAAAAAGATCAATGATATTCATCCATTTTATGACAGTACTTTATAACGGATGCAAAACAAATGAGACTCGGATGTCATAAATGGGCAAACAAACGTGGAGCAGATGCAAAACAGCCCTTAACATTGGACCGATTTATCCACCTTTCACAGCCAAAAAATGGCCGTGTGAATGTAACCTAAATGTTCTAGAGGTTGTGAAGGATTTATTCAGAAAATAAAAAATTTTGGAATGGAAATGTCCAGCATTGAGGAGATAAGACACAGACATTCTAGCTGTTTTCTCTCTGCTCATAATGCGCCGCAGGAAAAATCGCAGCATTTTACAATGGCAAAGTGGATGGGATTGTACCGAATCCCATGCCCACTTTGCGGTAAAAACCATACTGCGGACACGACACGATTTGCAAAACCGGCACGGTTTTGGAAATCACAGCATGTCAGTTATACCTATGGAAACGCCAGCGGATTCCCTATAGGTATAATTGTAACAAAAATTGTAACAAATCTCTACGAACTTTCTGCCTAAAGTGCTGCGGGAAGAACCGCAATGCATTGCCACCGTGGTTTTTCCCACAGCACTTTTTTTGTTGCGGTACACCCCGTTGGGCCTTAGCCTAACGTGGCTCTTTTTTTGTTGCGAATTTTGCTGCGATTTTTTGAGTCAATTCCAGGAGTGGATTGAGCAAAGGTAGAAGTATAAGAACTTCCTATATATCCCCCATATCATTTGTAGCCATTCATGGATTTGGCTCAAAAAAACGGCATCATAATCTGAAACTAAAAAAGATGTTTCCGCAACGTGGGGACCCAGCCTCAGTATTATTTCTTCACACATCCCTGAGCCTCATCTTATTAAACTCTGGAGTCTAAACATACAACTTCAACATCAAGTTACTATGGTATGGCATGTATCTAAGCTGACCGTAGACCTTCACTATCTGTCTGCCAGAACCTTATTAGGTGAACATGGATTCCTCCTGACTCCAACATATCTATCACATAGTCAAATCTGTGGATCCAGCCGACCCTAATCTAATATTTATTTTGATTCTTCCGAGACAGATGCTGGGGTACGAAATACCTAAGGATTTGGACATCTATATTATTCTGTCAGAGGGTCTAATGTGCCTCTCTTAAGGTTTTTTTGTATTTTGACCTAAACTTTGTCAACTCCTGACTTTTTGCCTCCTCCTGGTCTTACCCACTTACCAGAATGGGTAGAAAAGGAATTGGGAATATATAAGACGTTCTTATACTTTTCTCTTCTGCTCGATCCACTCCAGACTTTGGCTCAAAAAAAAAAAAAAAAAACACAGCCGGGGGCAATATGGTGGCTCAGTGGTTAGCATTGCAGCCTTGCAGTGCTGGAGTCCTGGGTTCAAATCCCACCAGGAGCAACATGTGCAAGGAGTTTGTATGTTCTCACCGTGTTTGTGTAGATTTCTTCCCATTCTATAAAGACATACTGATAGGAAAAAAAAATGTACATTGTGATTTCTATATGGGGCCCACAATCTATATTTAAAAGGAAAAAAAAAACTCAGCCAAATCTACAACAACAAAAAAGCTGCATTTCCGCAGCCTTAAACTGCTCAAGATTTGTCAAAGTTTTTAATGCTATGGCTTTAGACTATCTAGTATAATTTTGCACCACTTATTGGCTTAGTTACCAACAACATTTGGCAAGCCCCACCAACTTATTGGAGAAGGAACAGAAAGTGTCAGAAATTGTCTAAAACCATAAATAAGGTGTAAAGTATACACGCTGTTTTTCTTTTTGGCACAAATTCTGCTACATTTTGTGGCATATTTTCTATAGACGAGGTTGACTGTATTTTACTCCTCCTAGTCCTAATCCTTCTCCTCTTCCTCCTCGTCTTAATGTCTTTGTTGATTTAATATTGTTATAGTATTTTGCGTGTTACCTCCTTTTTGATTTCAAAATCTTTATAGGAAAGGCTTCTTTACAGTAAGAGTAGTCAGACTATAGAATGCCCTACCCCAGGAGGTGGTAAAGCAGCAGATAAAAAAAAGAAGTACATGCTTTAACATGGAAGGTTATAAATAGACGATGAATAATATAATAATGATAGAGAGAGGTTGAACTTTGGACCTGTGTATTGTTAAGCTATGTAACTATGTAACAAGCCTAGATCACTTGTATTAACTGGCATATAGAGGTAGAAACTGATCTACTACTCTAGTAAAGAAGAGTCATAGTAGCCAAAGTTCATGGAATTGTTTGATTTTCAAGGAAAGCAATGGATTCTAGATAATTTTTGTACTCGGAGTCTGTAATTCCACCTGTTGGATTTGAAAGGAATCCCGCAGAGAGATTTATTGTGCGAGTTCATTCAATTTACTATTGTGAAATAACAATTGTAAAATCACTATTTGCAGAGGATTTGGTTCCTGACAATTTATATTTGTTGCTATAGTGTCTAAATTGAATGGCATAAAAACCACTTATCATTCTTGTAGTAGCAGAGATGTTGTATGAAGGTTATTGACCAGACAATGTAGGTATAGAGAACCGCCATTGACAGATAGGTTTTAATGTCCTTGGCACCTCAGGTGAGGTTCAGAAGAGGACAAGTAAACCTAGATGTTCACCTGTATACATAAAGTATACATAACCTTTCAGAAAAATTTTTGGGGTAAGCTGTGTATGTAAGAAGTAGGAGTAACACAGTTCCCAGGACATAATTTTTGCAATTTTACATTCAGCAGGAGCCATCTCTAATTCTAGAGGACTTGCAGGACTTTTCTCTACGCATTTTTCATGTGGCGAGGGAACGGAATAACCCGAATGCAGATGTCCATGGCATGGCCCCAGAGTAACTCAGGTTCTTGGATCTCCAGTTCTTGCAAGAGTTTTGTGTTTGTGTTCTGCTTGATTTTTGACTCTGTTTCTAATACTATTACCCAGAGTATGACTTTTTGGCTTACCATATCCCTGCATCTGTGCTGCCTGCCCCTGACCTTTGGACTGGACTCAACCACTATTTTGTCTAACCCTCTGGTGCTTTGCATGGTATCTCTCTGGCTCTTTGGTCAGCAGACACAGGGAGTACTCCTAGATGTAGCAACCTGATGGTCCTCTAGAGCAAAAACCAAATTCCTAGATAGGGATTAAAGGGTGAAAACCAGGGACCACTTAGTCAACTTCCCCAGGAAAGCTCAAAGTAAGGCTAAGGCCCCACGTTGAGGAAACACAACGTTTTTGTTGCAGATTTCGTGGTATTTGTGAGCCAACAAAAGCATTGAGCAAATGGTACAAGTAAAAGAGTTTCCTCTATATTTCATATTCCTTTTGTAGCCATCCTTGGTTTCAACTCAAAAAACCACAGCAAAATCTTCAATAAAAAAAGCTGTGTTTCACAAGCATGGGACCTCAGCCTTAGGTCCTCAATCTGCTGTCTGCTAAACAACTATGTAGGAAATGAAAAGGTTGCAATGCTCCTTCAAATAGCTAATCATTGGGGGTGCCTAGAGTTGTACCCACACTGATCCAAAATAAGTTGTCTACTTTACGGACAGGCCATCAGCTTTAAAAAGTTGAACAGACCTTTTTGAATCTCTCTCAGCAGCAGAACCATATAAGATATCATACACAAGTGTTTAACCATAGTGATGTGAATAGAACACTTGGTGAGCTAGAAAACTTAATACAAGCTCCAGCAGCCTCTCTTTCTCACTCACCCAGATCCTTTTCCTATAGATGTCTTTGGGACACATAATTTTGATGCGTTAGTGAACTGACAGCCCATCTTGGAAGCAAAGATGGATCCAGTTGACATTTCAACATTTCAGAGTGTGTTAAGTGTTCAGGAGGGCACCAGGGACAAAGACTGAAATTTTACGCTAATAAGATATTTTACAAAGTTTTTTATATTTTCTTGTACTATTCATTTATGAAAAGTGTATTTAATTACAATAGAGATTTGTAACGTGAAACATAACCATTGACAACAATAAAAAATATATATACTGGGTAGTTGGGTAGACATTTGTGAGTCCACTGAACTCATTTTTCTTCTCTTTTCCTCACTCTTCTCTCCTCTACCGCATCAGCTTTACATGTCCCATCTCTTTAGCCTCACAAAAGCCTGTCAACAGCGAAGATCTAAACGTTTTTTTATCTGATACACATACAGTATCTGGACCTGTCCAGCCAAGACGAAAGGAAGGAAGGACACATTGTTACGGTTCTGTGTGTATATATAAAAATTTTTGAAAAACTACAGAACCTCTTAGCTGTAGAACACTACAGCGAGGTCCACAGGCCCAATAATGGGTGGCTGTATGTCTGAACTCAATGTGAACTACTGCGAAGACTCTGCAGCGTGAAAATCAATGTGAACTACTGCAGAACACTGCAGCCTAACTCAATGTGAACTACTGCAGAACACTGCAGCCTGAAAAACAATGTGAACTACTACAAGACACTGCAGCCTAACTCAATGTGAACTACTGCAAGACACTGCAGCCTGAACTAAATGTGAACTACTGCAAGACACTGCAGCCTGAACTAAATGTGAACTACTGCAAGACACTGCAGCCTGAACTCAATGTGAACAGTGTGTACTGTACGACACTCCATGTGACAAGGTGCAACTAAAATCCTGCCAGTTTAGCTCACTGGCCAGGTGCACCAGTACAAGTGAAACACACATGGCTGCCAAGGGTTAACACTCACCCCAGGCCAGCAAGCACACACACGTACCCCTGCAACAGCTAGGGGCCACCACGGTAGTTTAGAACATTCTCCTGCACACAGCTTGGAGTTACCAGGGGAGTTTGCATGCTCCTGCACACAGCTTGGAGACATCACACACCCATACTCCCGCACACAGCTGGGAGCCATACATGAAGTCAGATAGTACACATAGGCTATCTCAGAGACCATACCTGCCGCAGATCTACAAGCTGGAACGACGTCTACCGCTCCTAGCCCTGGTGTAGATCTAATGGTTCAGGGTTTACAGGTCCTACCTAACAGCACCCAGGAAAAGCAGAGAAACCCCACACAGAGGCCTAGTTTGACACCTGCCTGAGTACTGGAGCCTATCCCTGAAAACTACTGTCATTCACTCCGTGGACTTTGAGGAAATTTTAGTGGAAGTGTGAGCACCCAGCGGGCGTCAGCTCACACTATTTAAAGGGAAGTCCCTGCCCAATAGGGGCGGTGGTGATGACCTCGCCGCTCATGCTCAATAGGGGAGAAATGGCACTTAGCTTGTGAGCAGCTCCAATAGGTCTGAGCATGCTCAGTAAGGTGACAGCTGGATGGTTACACTGACCCGCAGGACCCAATCCTAACACACATCTGTAAGTGTCCTATTTTGATGAATGCCATGGGGCCCCTCTCCTCTATGTTTACTATTGTGTACTTCCCTTCTGTAAGACACAATTCTGTCTTTAGACATATACCATGCCTGATGAAGGGACCTAGGAGTCCCAAAAGCTTGCAATCTGTCATCATTTTTTGTTAGCCATTAAAAAAGGTATAAACTGAGGACGCTCAATCTTTACACTTAAGACATTGCATATCTTATACTGACAAGCTACACCTCTGCAATGGTCATTGAAACACAAAATCCAAAATTATCTTAGGTGTTAATACTGTCAAAAAATGTGACAAAATATTCCACATGCCACCTACAATAATTTTCCGGAACTTTGATGCCAGTTTTAACTTGCCAAAACCAAATTAGTAAGTGTACGTGAATACCTCTGCTATGTCATCAACATGGAAAGGTCCATTTGCCTGATGGATGGTCAGTTTGCAGGAAGGGTCAATTTAAGAAGAAGAGCTTCTGACCTCCACCACCAGCTCTGAAAAAATCATGATATAGTGGCAGCTATTTGGGGACATAATGGCACAGTGTTTGGGCACTTTATAGGGATGTTATATGGTCATTATATAGCACTTTCTTCCAGTGGCGTAATTAGGAATAGCGGGGGCCTATGCCGAACTTTTGACATGTCTGCATCCCAAAGACCCCGACCAACTGACCAACGCCCCCCAAAGACCCTGACCATCCTTGCCCCCACCACATTCCTGCTCACAGTATGATGCCCCATAGTGGGTTCTGCATATAGTATTATGCCCCATAGTCACTATGGGGAATAATACTGTGTGCAGGGGCCACTATGGCGTTTCATACTTTGTGAAGGGGCCACTATGGAGAATAATACTGTGTGCAGGGGCCACTATGGGGTATCATACTGTGTTCAGGGGACACTATGGGAAATAATACTGTGTGCAGGGGACACTATGGGGCATAATACTGTGTGAAGGGGCCACTATGCCATAGTGGCCCCTGAACACACTATTACTGCCCATAGTAGCCCCTGCACACAGAATAAATAGAGCGTAACAGCTGTTCTCGGCTGAGAGACTGACTTGGTAAAATTCCCCATCATTGCAGCAAAGGCCTTGGGGAAGGTCGGAAATGATGCTAAAGGGAGCTGCCCCTAGTGAGTAGCCTGACTGAGGCACTGTCTTCCTATTTACATCATAGAACACAGATTTGCATATTCTTCCCATTCTATGTTGTAGTGGATGGTGAGATAAGGAGCTTGAAAATCAAAAGATCAAAACATTGTTTCCTTTTTGCTCGTTAGTATATTTCCCCCAGATTCCTTTTTGGGAAGAAACATACAAGCAAGAGGGAGAAGCTTTCCAGTTGCTAGCTAGCATTATATGTTTAATAAGTGTCCTGGGCAGAAAAAGCTTTTCTTTTGCTACTATTTAGTTTTATTTTCTGTAGACCTGCAACCCTAACAATTAAATGTGACCATGTGTCAGCTTACAGCTTACACCTATTAGCTCCCGCATGGTCTAGTTTTGATGAAACAGACACAGGTCCTTTGACCCCAGCAAAGACAATCTCAGAATATATCTATATTTTTTTATTTTGACAACTTTTGTACCATCTTCTTTTATTGAAGCTATTTTGGATCTTCCGTTCGCTCACATAATATAAGTCTCCGTTCTCTACTTGACATGCTAGATTATCTCCTATATAAGTAGGATAAATGCATAGGAACAAGAACACAGGAGTTGAACTGTAGTTCAATCCCCCACATAGCAACATAGCTTCACTTTAAATTGTGTTTCAGGTCTTAGCGCAAACCCGTTAATTGCAAATTACTCAACGTGAAAATGTTCTTTAATGCTAATCTAATGAAAAGGAATTGTGTAATTACACAGCGAGTGCGGGGCTGGAGAATCAATATGTGAATATAGACAGCTATCTCATCACATGCAAAACTAATCAATCATCCTACCAATTACAACTTTATAGTCATTAATTATTTTCCCAATCCCATCTTAATTACTAAAGGCCGGTGTCCCTCGGAGGGTGTGTTAGTCACTGAGGATCTGCAGGGAACTAGCGAATTTGCCTGGACAGCCTCGGGGAGTCGGGGAGGGTGATTACATTCTATAATTAATTGTGCTTCAGACCTGTTTCGGGGAAAGGAATTGGTGGTGGTGGGGAGGAGCGGCGCGCAGGTCTCACCACCTTTGTGTTTCAGTCTCCACATCGCTACTTAGACAACAATACAAAACAATATTCCCTACCCCGCAAAACTGATTATTTATTCTGACATCCTTTCATTGACTTTCTTATTCCAACCTGCTACTGCACTGTATTTTCATGTTTACTGCAGAAGCAATCTTTTTACTTTTGTAGCCTATATAGAGGTAGCAGAGCTGAATTTGACATTTAAAGAGGACCTTTCATGTCCTTGGGCACAGGCAGTTTTATATACAGCTAGAAAGCCGACAGCGTCAGCTTTCCCATTATGTGCCCTGGGGAAGAGCTATTGGTGCCCTTACTGATATTTCTTCACTATCAGAAGGGCGTTCCTGACAGTCTAGCTGGGCTTTGAGGAACGCCCCTCCTAAGAGTACTGTCCATAGCTCTGTACTGTCAGAGGGGGCGCTCGTTACTGCACAGCAACAACACTAAGCTGTGAGGAATGCCCCCGCCCCAGTACTAGACTATGGACGAGCACTGTCAGGGGGGGGGCATTCCTCACAGCTTAGCACAATCACTGGGTAGTAAGGAATGCCCCCTCTGACAGTACAGAGCTATGGACAGAACTGTTAGGAGGGGCGTTCCTCACAGCCCAGATAGATTGTCAGAAATGCCCTTCTGATAGTCAAGAGATATCGGCAAGGGCACTGATATCTTCTGCCTCAGGCCAAATAACGGGAAAGCAGACAGTCCACTGAATTGTAGGATTTCTAGCGGTATATATAACCGCATGTACCCAAGACATGAAAGGTCCTCTTTACATGTTTGTATCCAAATTAAGATAAGGCTCTGTTCACACATTGTCATGCAAACACATTTGGCATATACAGTGTTAGACTAGCCCACCAGAGTACCAGAGGATCCTCCATTCAGTCCAGAGTGTAACACAATAAGGGTTGATTCACACTAGCACTTGTATTCCATACGCAAGGAGTCCGCATAGAGACCCCCCCGGACGGAATACCAACGCTAATGCAAGCGCTGTACAGTTAAGCACACGGAGCCCATAGACTATAATGAGCTCCGTGTGCTTGCCGCGCACTGCCCACACAATTCATTCATTCATGCGGCAAGCACACGAAGCCCACTATAGTCTATGGGCTCCATGTGCTTTGCAAGCACATCGCTTGCAATCGCGATTGCATTCCGTCCAGGGGAGTCTCCATTCGGACCCCTTGCGGACGGAATACAAGCGCTAGTGTGAACCAACCCTATTAGTCCAGCAGGAGACACCCAATTTTGGAAGGGTACTATGGTCTATTTGCTAGGGGTTGCTGGAGATCAAAGTTACATCAATTCGACATTGGACACAGGTGCTTGAAAACCTTCTGGAGCATACACTGAAGCTATTGTAACCTATTACAGAATAGTCTTCTGTGCTTTCCTATAAGACACTATATCATGTAGTATATGTCTTTTTAAAAAAAAAAATGGGAGTCAGTGATCAACGCTTGCCACTGTATGTCCATAATGTGGCATACCTTGAATATATTTGCAAATATTTCCAGTGTTGCTCCAATGGAATCAGAAAATGAGATGTGAACAAAACCTACCATAGCTCTGGTACGGTTCATGTAGTACATGACCATATTATGGCTTCATACGGTAGGGAGCCACATAGAACTACCATTGCATTTTCCAGTGCCATCATAAGCCTCACATTGTATATAGACATACATAGTTTTCTTTTGTTGCATTCTATATAAATGTAATAAAAAATAAAGTTGTGGCACACTCCATTGGACTCTATAAGTATATTGTTGCTCACCCCTAGATATATGTGCTGTTATATGATGGGGTCAAAGAAAAGTGATCTTGGAGAACCAATAATTGTGTAAAATCAAAGTGACTTTACTAACTTATACGGTACAAGTATAACTTATAAACAAGTATATACAATATGAATAGTCACTTAGCTTTAGGTCAGTCTTAGGGAGCTCATATGTTGTACAAATGCAATTTCAGCAAATCAGTAGACATCTAAATCAGATTTGGGCCACCAATGGGCTTTCCAGAATCAAAACAAGTGTCTATGTAGTGCGCATATTTTGCAATAACTTGTTGCCTCGTGACTTGTTGCCAGATATTACCAAGCATTCCCCATCAGAGCTGAATATCTCACAACGCAACTGAATTGGAAGGACTATAAAAGCTAATAAAATTAGACCTTCCATGCAATTGTATCTAGGCAACTATATCACCATTAGAGATGAGCAAACCTTGCAAGATTTGTTTCATGAATAGTCGCAATGTTCGCCAGTTTTGTTGTGGGCTGAACTTGGTCATTCTGAAGCAGAAGACTATGATAACACTAAGGGGTCTCTTCAGAGGTGTCAAAGAGTCACAATGTCGATGACACACCAGGGACCAGAAGAAGCTCAGGAGGGGTGTGGGAAGGTGAGTATAGAGTTTATTATTTTTCCATTCCTACCTGGGTCTCTTTTTATTATACTCTAAGGTCTGAAGAGACCCCACAATATAATAATGTCTCATGGGTGTTAAACCCCAAAATAGGCATTTGGCCAAACGCAAGATTTTTTGAAAATTCACAATAAAGTTAGGTTTGCCTGCAGGTCCTTGTAAAACCATATGGCAAGTACATCTCTGTGTCAGTGTGCATAAGCCCTAAGTTTACCTGCAGATCCTATTAAAACCAAATGGATTGTGGTTTCACGACATAAATTGTGAATAACAAACTTAGCTCTACTCGACCTGACAATATTTTTATATATTTTGCAATTTCTGGTGTACGGTGTTCTGCATCTCCTCTTCTTTGCCTCATTATCTGCATTTCTCTCCTTCGGTAGCCATCTTTCTCCCTCCCTTTCTCAGCATGCTCCGGAGAGTCCAATCTCTCGGCTTACACAGTAACATCCTGCCGCTTGTACAAATACCACTTCCTATTTACTCATGTTTGGGCTTCAGTCATGCTCTCTGTGTGTGTTTGTATAGATCCGTAACATTTTGATTGAGTCAGAGTCATGCTACAGTATTAACACATTGCTTACGATTCCCACCAGCGACTTTATTCCCATCATGGTCAGCTATAAAACCACTGATTCCTGGCATGTCCCTATCATTTACTATATCATTAAGTAATGTCCTATAATTCATGTCACTTATGTATCACAATGTATTACAGCTCTGTACACTGAATAGAGTCATCCTCATCAGCCTTGTCCTCAGGGAACTATTTTTACTATCTCATGAAAACAACCCATGGAGATCAGAGAAGCTTTATACAGATATCACTTTGACCATGGTGTTACAAGGCACTGGATAGGTACATGAGCAGTGTGTCACTGGGAACAACATATTCTTTGTATGCATAGCCTGAAAATCACTGTCTGAACCATTTGGGCTCATGGCTGAATAATTGGTATGATCCACGACTTAAGAACCTCAAATGGAGGAGAAACCTTCTAGGAGGAGACAGCTGGAGGAAGTGAGGAGACTGAGATTGAGCCCCTGTTTAGGTTAGCCTCAAACAGGGAATTATCATTGTACTATGTTATGGATATTGTATGCAAGAGAAGACAGTGATGGTAAAGTTATATGGACCTCATAGCTATGACCCTACCTGTTAGCCTCATGTCAGACAGGGCGACCCTTTTCAGATCTACCCCTGCAGCAGTGGCGTAACTAGGAATGGCGGGGCCCCGTGGCAAACTTTTGACATGCCCCCCCCCCATCCAACGCCGAAGACCTCGACCGACCCCCTCCTCCGCACTCTATTATGTCCCTTAGTGGCCCCTGCACACAGTTTTATGTCCCTTAGTGGCCCCTGCACACAGTATTATCCCCCATAGTGGCCCCTGCACACAGTATTATGTCCCTTACTGGCCCCTGCACACAGTATTATGTCCCTTACTGGCCCCTGCACACAGTATTATCCCCCATAGTGGCCCCTGCACACAGTATTATCCCCCATAGTGGCCCCTGCACACAGTATTATCCCCCATAGTGTCCCCTGCAAACAGTATTATCCTCCATAGTGTCCCCTGCAAACAGTAGTATCCTCCATAGTGGCCCCTGCACACAGTATTATCCCCAATAGTGGCCCCTGCACACAGTATTAACCCCAATAGTGGCCCCTGCACACAGTCTTTCGGACCGCAGAGTATAATAATCGGAGACCCGGGGAATAAAAACATTAAAAAAAAACACTGTTACTTACCTGTTCCCCGGCTCCTAGGCTGTTGACCGCCGCTCACGTCCTCTTTAATGACGTTGGACGTCACATGACCCGGGAAGCATGCCGGGTTCATGTGACATCAGAGACGTCAGACAAAGTAGGAAGGAGGCCTGGCAGGATCGTGGAGAGGTAAGTAACAGTGTTTTTTTATGTTTCTTACCTCTCCGGTCCGCCGATCATTATACTCGGGGGTCTGCAAAGACCCCCGAGTATAATGATAGCATTTGTGGGGCCCTCGGTGTCACTTACCGATCCCGGCCCAGCCAGGATCGGTAAGTGAATAGGGCCCGTAGGGCCTATTTTTAAAAAAACGCAGCGGTAGCGGCTGTCACCGGGCCCCCTAATGACCCGGGCCCTGTGGCAGCCGCCTTCGCTGCCTCTACGATAGTTACGCCCCTGCCCTGCAGCTTGGACAATGCAGACATCTCGAGAATTGAGAGAGTGCACCACAATTTTAAAGAGGGAAACTACATCAACAAAAAGAACATCAATTAGGAATACCATCCTTGACGTATCACAATAACTTTCAGCTTTAGCCACAATGGATGCTCTTAAGAACTTTGGTTAAACCCTGTACTTCATTATATTTGCAATTCTGCCTTGATACTGTACCTACCATCACAGACATTCTAACAACCATCAAGCTCAGGTATGCTTTACTACTAGGATATTCCGGGGGAAAAACTGCTACCACCATAAGACACCTTGCAGGCTCCCTCAGGACTGCACCAGCCTTGGAGGAATGTCAAAGGATCATGCTATCATGACCACTGTCACTATTAATCTCAACCTTTTGGCATTCCTCCCAATGGGCTGCTGCACATGGAGATGGTTTTCAGGATTCAACAATATGCTCGATCAATCCAACTGTGCATGTATGGGAGCGCCAGGAGGAGTAGCTGTAGGCTAAACAGGAGTTTGGTGTCCAGTTATCTAATGTGTATGGTCAGCTCTAGTGTAGTGCAGGATGTAGTTTGCTTTACATCCTCTAAACTTCTGAGAGACCACCACTTCATTATATCATGTAAATGTACAATAGTGACTATTATAAAATGGACTGGCTTCTCATGTTAACGCGACCGCAAACATGCACCGTCAAAAACGCGGCGCAAACGTCCCGTAAACGCGGCGCATTGCGCGCCGCGTTTACTCCGTGTGAATGCACCCTTACATTGGATTGTTTAAGCTGTTCCCACTGAAACAAGAATAATTGAATACACTGTCTCCTCAGGCTTTGTACCCATCAGAGCCCAATCAATTGACTTTCGTCTCATCGCTCCAAACCGCCCGTTTCCAATCTTCTACTGTCCACTTTTCGTACTTCTTTACAAACTCGAGCAGATGCTTCTTATGACAATATTGAAGTCAAGTCTTCTTCATTATTTTTTCAGACAACCATTCTATACTTGGGTAACGTGCGTCGCTTGCATGGACGTCTGTGATATCACTATTATGAGGCCTACAAGCCACCTCCAATGCCGTATTTGTTGCACCAGAACCGATAGACCTTGTGAGGTGCCGACTTGTTGACGCCAATATTTTACCTCTTGGCTTTTTAATGGATGGATGGACTTTCTTCCAACTGTCATGGCACTCACATGATGCAGATTGACATTTTTTTGGCCAAGAGACCGCTATTGATGAGCTTTTTCTCGTTCCTTTGGAAATCTTCTTCATGGCTGATCATTGAACCATGGAATTTAGGGAATTTGAGAACAGGTTGTAATTTGTAGTATACAAGAAAAATAAGATTTTCCCACCACCAGGAGCAAAGCAGTAACAATGCAGTTACATGACAGAAATCTGCATAACTAATCACATGCTAAATAGTTACAAGTCATAATAGTGTATGAGATGGCCAAGATGATTGTCTATAAAATGATGGTAGTCTCATGTTCCAAACTGTAGTGGATGGAGCCTGAAAGTCACAAGTTCAAAACATTGTTACCGTTTTGCTCATAAGTGAATATCAACAATCTCCCAAATATATTCAACTGCTCTCCTTGCATTACAGAGCACATTACAGTGATAAACACCGTACCTTTGTTATATGTCAATTTTGTTGAATTCGAGAAAAACTACATTGGATTCTTATAGAAATAAGGCATTTGGTGCACTAAGGGCGGGACTTCAGCTTTTGGAGCACTGGTCTTGTTGCTCAGGTAGGATGAGTGATGTCATAGCAGTGGGAAGATCAACGTCCACTCCACAATGTGGCTCAGGCAAGAGATGGTAGGGGTCTGAGTGGCAAGAGCAGTACTCCAGGGAGCTAAAGGCTCACCCACATCTACCACCTCCCCAAATATTGGGAGATGATAGACTCCCTTTAACACGTCAATACACATGATCTCTATATCCCAAGACTTCAATGCATATTATTACAAATCCACATATCTTCTTTCTCAGATTTCCCATTCTTCGGTGCTTCTGTTATCATTCACGTGTCAGCCCTGCCACCCGCTAGTCCTCAATCCACCCATGTGGTCACTCTTATTTATATATTACTAAACAACCACCATAAAGACATAATCAAGTCATTACGGGCTACATTCAGTGTGAGGTAGATAAGAGGAGGCAAAAAGCCATTTATTATAAATGAAATACAGCACGAGACAACTTAATAGGAAAGCCATTCACAGCTTCCTTCTTTAAATGGATTTAGCCTAATAAATACATTACCGCCAGCTACACACAAGATGAGCGCTCATTGTTTTCCCAACCAATCTGATCTATGGTCTGTCCTCGCACAATCACTTATTCAGCAGATCATGGGACTCATGACTTATCATCTTTTATCTTCTTCTAAACTAATTGTATCAAATTGGTCATCTGAAATGATTCCCTCTCAAGCGAGCTTCATATCTCCTGTTATTATGTGTACATATTACAGGCTTCTGAGTAAGACAAATTTACCAACTTCCCGGAAACCTGCAGCAGGTTTCACTTGTTACTTATTTCCATGGATTCCGCATGATGACTGAACGTGCAGGTCGAGGCTCCTTCCAAAGGCATGGGGGTCCGATGCTCCGTTCTGTTCCGAAGGCTATACAGTAGGTCCTATTCGCTCCGTGGCAATGGAACTGAATGGAAGATGAATGGCACTTGGATATGAATTCCAAAATAAAATCCAATCCCCTTGGTCTGCATGAGGCCTTAGCCCCTCTGAATGATAATATGGATCCTCATGCAGATCTTAAGTACACCAATGGAAGGTGATTTGAGTTTTCGCCTTGGATTTATGATGGAGGAACACACGTCGAATGTAATGCTGATGTATTTCACTATCTGGTTTTAATAAAATTAAAAAAAATGGCACATTCCCTTTAACATACCCTAGCCTGGAAAGCTGTAGCTCTTATTCTTTATGACCCTGCCAATTCCGCTGATGTATATTACATAATAATAGGTGGTGGAGGGGTGAAGACATGGCCATGTTGTATTGATTTACAATACATGTTCAATCCTCGCTGCATGAATCTGTCAGATATTAAATTGTAGCATGTTCCAACACATTCTAGATTATGACAATGGATTAATATTCGCAACAAAGACTTCCTAGTGGGATAAGTCCAGTGTGACAAGAGTCTGGTAAACTAGTACTAGCATGTAGCTGGAGGTCAGACAGGGATTACGAGAGAAGTTCCCCCAGAATAATATGTAGGGGGCTTCCCTCTTCTGGATGCCACATGGTGGGATTGGCATTACCTACTTACCCAGTCTACCCAAGGACGGGGCAGCTGGATCCCCACAACTAGTGCTTGTGATTTTCTGGCAGCATTTAGGATATTAATAGATATTGTCAGGGGCTTTATTATGAGATTTTGGCTCCTTTCCTAGATGTCCTCCACTGGAATCCACTCTCTGTCCTCTATGTATTCTTTACCTTGATTCTGTAACTAGATTCTCACAAGTCTCCCCCACCCCGAGGAAGTGTCTGGCCGCAGCTTATGTCCCTCTCCCCATGGAATACACATGCACACCTGGCTGAGCATGCATGTACATGGGGTGAATAGTTTCTGGGTGGGTGAAAAATGGATGACACACAGATATCCTCCATTTTTTTTCATAGACCCATCATTGGTGTGATGAATCCGTGACCCATCAGCATCAGCGTAAAGAAAGGACAGTCTCCAAAAAACATGGATGCCTGAATAAACACATTGAAATAAATGGGTACGTATGGTATCTGCGAAAAATGCGGCCATGTGAATAATGCCTCATGTACACAAGGCCTTATACACAATCAGTGTTTTTCTCATATATCACATTGAGCCATTCATTTCTATGGCCCCTATACATACGACCGAGTGTTTTCACGACTGGCACGCTGACCCATTTATTTCTATGGCCCCATACATACACTGTGTATTTCCACAGTCTGGTGTATGGGGCTATGAGCAAAACACAGCACAGGTCTTATTCCTGTCCATCACTAGCCCCAATGAATACGGCCGGCGAAGCACGGGCTGTATATGTTGAGCACACAGATCTAACACATGGTCGTGTGCATGTCTCCTTAGGCCATATATACAGTACTTGTTTGTTGAGAACATATGAGAGTATACAGCCACTCTCCTACAATGGCCATTATAGTTATTAACTTGGTAGATGCCAGTTCCTCGCCCGCTGCCTTTCATGTTGCACATCCAGGATACATCTCTTTAGCTCTTATCATTCTCTCCCCACTGATCTCACACATTTCTAAAGGTTTGGCAGAAAAGCGATTACCAAAGAGTTCCCCAATAAGCGCATCCTTTGATCAGCTGCAAAGTCCTAGCTAGTGTTGGCATTTGTGAGAGGACATTCTTCCCGCCTGGCGTATTAAACATCTAGTAATTATGCAGAGTGACGGCATTTCCAGATAAACGAAAGCCTTATTAAAACATTACTCCAATGCTCACCTTTCAAGGTGACCCCCCGATCGTTCTAATTAACTCCTCCACCTCCTGACTTGTGCGCCTACAGTTCCTGGCGCCACCATCCATCAACCTGCTAAGGGACCCACTTAGTGTGTGAAGTGAGTAACCCTTCAGATACTTCATTTCAGTCACTTATTAAATGAAGCTTATTAAAAATGGGCTCTTTTGCATACGCCGCTTCGTTCTAAAACTCCACGTAATGTAAATTAAAGCACGGTCGTATATACTAAGGGAACAAACATTGTGCGTTAACGTTCTTACAGTACAAATATGGGTATTGTATGTTTGTCCTAAATACTGTCAATCCGCTGGTAATACATCAAAGACAAACTCAGCTCTGCTACATCTACTTCTGATAATATGGAACATTTGGGTGATTTACTATTGTTTGCAGACTACTGGAGGTTTAACTCATTCATGATCATCATCATCATCATCCTCGTACAAATGTCCTCTTATCAATGGCAACAAAAAGTTACTCCCTAGAGATGACTCGCTGTTCACTTGCTCCTATTTTAGTCCAGCCAAAAATGTCAGATTAGGACTGAAAATTTTTGAAAAATGGGATAATATGGACCAGCCTCCTCAGAACATACCTCCCAACTGTTGAAGAACTGAAAGAGGGACAAAATGTGCGGCGCGCTTAGCGCGCCGCGGCAAATGTAGCTCCGCCCACTTTTGTGTTGACTCCGCCCACTGGTTAATTTTTCATGTGCCCGTACACAGTATAATCCTCCTACAGTCACCCGTAAATTATTATATGTCCCCCCTCTATCTCTCCCCCAGTTTCATATACACCTTTCATCTGCCCCCAGTTTCATGTCCCCCTTCCATCTCTGCCCCCAGATTCATGTCCCCCCTCCATCTCTGCCCCCAGATTCATGTCCCCCATCTCTGCCCCCAGATTCATGTCCCCCCATCTCTGCCCTCAGATTCATGTCCCCTCCATCTCTGCCCCCAGATTCATGTCCCTCCATATTTGCCCCCAGATTCATGTCCCCACATCTCTGCCCCCAGTGTCATGCCGTCCTCTCCATCTCTGCCCCCAGTGTCATGCTGTCCTCTCCATCTCTGCCCCCAGTGTCATGCCGTCCTCTCCATCTCTGCCCCCAGTGTCATGCCGTCCTCTCCATCTCTGCCCCCAGTGTCATGCCGTCCTCTCCTTCCTCTGCCCCCAGTTTCGCGTTCCACCTCCACATTACACTTACCTTCTCCTCCGCTCCCTCGCCGCTCTCTGTGCGCCTCTCTCGCTGACACATATGCGGCTGAAGCGAGGAGCTGACCTGTGTCAGCTCCTCACTTTGCCGCTGCTGCCGGCTACTGGCTTGTAGACGCATATGTGTCAGCGAGAGAGGCGCGCAGCCACATCGCGTCTACAAGCCAGGAGCCGGCGGCAGCGGCGAAGCGAGGTGCTGACACAGTTCAGCTCCTCGCTTCAGCCGCATATGTGTCAGCGAGAGAGGCGCGCAGCGGCGAAGCGAGGAGCTGACCTGTGTCAGCTCCTTGCTTCAGCCGCATATGTGTTCAACTCAGATCTGCGTCCTCGCAGATCTGAGTTGAAATCGGGACATACCTCCCTCCAACCGGGACCGTGGGACATGTCACCCAAATCGTGAATGTCCCGCGGAAATCGGGACGGTTGGGAGGTATGTCAGAAGATTCGGTGTTTGTACAGCAGCTTCCCTGTTCCCTCACCACATAAGTGTTTTATGTATCAAGGGTTGTTGTGACGCTCTTACAACCCTACCAGGTGAGAAGCTACTCGTCCTTCCATTATCTGCTATATCTAGTGGTAATACACGAGGATCCGCTCAGCGCTGTTATGCAATTTTTGAAAAATGTCACTTCAGTTTTTGATGCTAAAATGGAAAAAAAAAAAGTATAAGTGCATCCTTTATGTTTCCCATTCCTTTTGAATACAGATGGACAGATTTGTTTGGGGTTCAGGTGACTCAGTTTCAAATTTGTTTTGGGTTGAACAAGCTCAGATAGGACCAGAAATGACCCCAGAGTGTAATAGGTGGAGGCCCAGGGGAGGTGTATAAAATAAGAAAGCATTTATACTCACCTTCCCTCACATCTTTAGGGCCTCCTGGAAACATTTGGCACTGCTTCTTGGTCTTCTCAATGATGTCATTCACCTCAGGTCACCAGTGAACTCACAACATACAAATACACTCAGAACACAAATGTACTAATAAAACAAATGTACAACACAAATACACAACACACATATATACTCACAACATACATGTATATTCTCACTCATGGTCACTCTACACACAGACCCTTCTTCTCTTTTTGCCTGGAGTCTTTATGTTCCTTTTGGTCCTGTCCATGACATCACATGATTTGCTTTACAAAGGTCCTGCTGTCATACTGTACATTGCAGTTTTGTTTTATTTTTCCAAAAAACACGACATACACAGGGCTGTACAGGAGTGCAGGGTGGAAGGCTCCATAGCTGCCCCCTGTAGTCCTTTGGGAACACTACCTGAGCCCAGAAACTCGCCTCTCAGGGGTGATGCGGCCCTGTCAGGCCTGTCTATGGCTCCTGTGAACTGAACTTAGAGCGCCATAATGATTTATGTCAGAATTACCTCAGCACTACTGTCCTGGACGCACAGCATAATGTCAGTGCGAGGCTGTAAATTCAGGACTGTAAGTTCAGCTCACAGGAGACGCAGTCAGGTCAGGATATACGGCTGACACACGAATGGTATTTCTTGTACAAATATGGCCGTGTTAAAGGACCCTAAACAGACTAGTGTATACAGTCAGGTAACTTGTGGCATCATAACTACTGTAACTTCATGGGTAGTTTCTTCCAAAAACAGCGCCATTGTCCGCAGTTTATATGGTGTTGCGGCTCATCTCTATTCTCATCAATGTAGCTGAGCTAAAAAACAGACATAACCTATAAGATGGCAGCCCAAGATGTGGTACTGTTTTTGATAGAAAACAGTCCTAAGTGCTGTTGTATAGTACTGCTGCCCCGACACATTGTTATTTGGATGTCTTTCTCCCTATTTTCAATATACCCTATTGAGAATGGCACAAATATTTTACTGTCAATCCTGTGCGAATCTGACAAAAATCATTGCAGGCCTTTGTAATCATCTGTCTGAGATGTATCACTGCTCATTGTGTACTTGTGGCCCCGGGGTGGACTGTAAAGTAGTGCTGCAAAGAATCTTTACTTTGCAAGACCGGCAGGATATATGTACTAAGGCTGGCGGACAAGTTTCCTGCATAGCCCTTTTTACACAAACTTCAAGAAAGGAGCCTCTGGCAAAGTTTGTTCTTTAGGCCATTAGCAATGATTTTTATTGGTGTACAGTTAGCAATGGTCAGGATGAAGCACTGGAACAACATACAGAGTGGTAGATACTTGTTTAGGATCTGTGACGCATCATATGGATGACACTGAGCTTGACAAATGTACAGATGGGCAAACCTTACAATAAATTGGCTTGAAACCTAGAGTAGAACACTGTCATGGCTCCTAGGAACCTATCTATAAAACATAGTGTAGAATACTGTCAGGGCTCCTAGGAATCTATCTATAAAACATAGTGTAGAACGCTATCAGGAGACTCCTAGGAATCTATCTATAAAACATAGTGTAGAACGCTATCAGGAGACTCCTAGGAACCTATCTATAAAACATATCGTAGATCACTCTTAGGGCTCCTAGGAACCTATATATAAAAAATAGTGTATAACAGTGTCAGGGCTCCTAGAAACCTAGCTATAAAACATAGTATAGAAAACTATCACGGCTTCTAGTAACCTATCTATAAAACATAGTATAGAACACTGCCAGGTCTCCTAGAAACCTATCTATAAAACATAGTGTAGAACACTTTCAGGGCACTTAGGAACCTATCTATAAGACATAGATAGGTTCAGACCCCAGAGTATAATAGTTGGAGGCCCAGGGGATGTGAAAAAAATGTAAAAAAACGGATGCTCACCTTCTGTTACCTCTTTTCAGCCTCTTCGTAGCATCCAGTGCTCTCCTTCTGTGACTCAATCTGCCCAGGTGTCACGGCTGAAGACTGTGATTGGGCTACCAGCAGACGTATGGGCATGTCAAGCGTCATGATGTCATGATGCTCAACGTACCCAGATCATCACTGAGGCCCAATCACAGTCCTCAGTTCTGAGTCTGGACTGATGACATCACGTGCAAAAAGCCCCAAAAGATGTGAGTGAAGGTGAGTTTCAATTTTTTTTCCACCTCCTCTGGAGGTCTGAAGAGGGATCTGGGGTCTAAGGATAGTACATGAATAACCAAAACATCAGAATATGGAATATCAGAAGTCCAGGCCACAGTCTAGTCCAGGAGGTCACAGATAAAAATCAGCAAGAGAGGGGATAACTAGGAACCAAAATCAGTAAACCAGGGCATCATGAAACAACACACAGGGAAGGTACTGGGAGTAAGTTCAGAGAACACAGAGCCTGGATAACTCATGCAGTCACAGGCATCTGATATGTATCAGAACCAGGTTAAACGTCCCTCCTCAGCTATAACCTTGATTGACTGCATCTGGAACCTACTAGTGAACCAACCCAGCCAAAGTATGACTGGCAGGCATAGCAACCTTAAAGCAAAAATCATGTAGCAAATGCAGATGTCATCCAGAATCTTCCCCAGCTTTGCTGTATAGAAGAAAATGATAACTGGGTGGAAATTCCGGAAGAGTGACTATTTTTTTAAATGTTTTAACCCCTTCTAGACAGTTTCTAGAAACTTAACTTCTGAAAAAACACCTTGAAATACACCGCTAGGTTCAATCTACTTTATTCAATAAAAAAGCTACCGCGGCTAACCTATTCCATGTCACGCAGTGTCTCGTGTAGTTACCAGGGCAGCTATGTAAAGGTGATGAGTCAAATTGGGGTCGGGAGGAAAAAAGATTGGGATGATAGTTAGCGAAGCGAATCTCATTCATCAATACCCAGGTCATGAAAAGGATGGCATTTGAGCTGCTGGCTGCCGCACATGTATAAACGATTTGCCACATGACTGGTTTCAGCCTATACAAATACAATGCTGAATATTATAACGCCATGAAACAATATTCAGTACTAACAACTTTTTCATTAGCACATCTGCAGAAGGGGAGAAATGCTAAAATTTTTCATCATCTTGCAAACAGGATGTAGTAGTCAGGTAAGAGAAGAGCAAACACGTTTTATTTATGAAGCCAGAAATGAGGACAGCTCAGCAAACATCAAAGTTAGGGAAGGCTGTCTGCAGCGGAGGATTGCTGTTTTGTGATGCAATGGCACTCTGCTCCCCACTAACAAGCATCCTCTGGAGCAAGGATTCTCCCACAGGAGGTGGACAAACAGAAATAAAAGTCGTAATATACCTGATAATTTAGAACAATAGCTTCCAGACATGGCATCTTCTGCTAGGGCATAGAGAGGAGAAAATCGGATCGCAGAGGGTGCATTTTGATTTAAGGTGCGCCATACAAGGCTCACGTAGTCCTAGAATAATTTGTAGACTTGTTGTATACTTCCTAGTCACAATTAGTCAATAGTTTTCACTAAATATATTATCTCGTTCCAGCATTGACAAATTGCCATCATTGCCATTTTTACATGAGATTAAAAAAAAAATAAATGAGAACACGAATAATATTGATCACGGAAACTAATTAGATCCCGGCTATCGTTCTGGTGGTATGTTAATAAATTAATCTTTAAGGGGGTTTTCTGGGATTTTTTTAATGATGCCCTATCCTTAGAATAGGGCATTAGTTGAAGATCCTTGTGGGTCCGTCACCTGAATTCCTCAAAGATCAGCTGTTTAGAGCATTAACGTTACGCCCTGAGCGCCACTTCCATTTTACAGATTGTGTGATGTAAAGTTCATTGGTCACGTGGCCTAATCCTAGCTTAGTCCCATTCAAGTGAATAGACTGAGCTGTGATACCAAGCATAGCCACTATATGAATGTACAGTGCTGTACTTGGTAAGTGGTAAGCAACAGCAACGCTCACCTGAAAGCTGGTTGGCCTGGGGCCTGGGTGTCAGAGCCCTGCTGATCTTTAATTGATGACCTAAGGAGCCAAGGAGAGGAAAGTAACAGAATTTTTATGTTTGTATCCTTCATTGGTTCTCCGATCATTATACTCTGGGATCTGAAAAGACCCCCGAGTATAATAATTGTTCATGGGTGGTCCACTATGGGGCATAATACTGTGTGCAGGGGCCACTATGGGGCATAATACTATGTGCAGGAGCCACTATGGGGCATAAGAGTGTGTGCAGGAGCCACTATGGGGCATAAGAGTGTGTGCAGGGGCCACTATGGGGCATAATACTGTGTGCAGGAGCCACTATGGGGCATAATATTGTGTGCAGAGGCCACTATGGGGCATAATACTGTGTGCAGGAGCCACTATGGGGCATAATACTGTGTGTAGGGACCACTATGGGGCATAATACTGTGTACAGGGGCCACTATGGGGCATAATACTATGTGCAGGAGCCACTATGGGGCATAATATTGTGTGCAGAGGCCACTATGGGGCATAATACTGTGTGCAGGAGCCACTATGGGGCATAATACTGTGTGTAGGGACCACTATGGGGCATAATACTGTGTACAGGGGCCACTATGGGGCATAATAGTGTGTGCAGGAATGCAGTTTGTGCGGGGGGAGTTGGTTGGGGTTGGGGAGGGGGCAATGTCAAATGTGCACCTTGGGGCCCAGCCATTCCTAGTTATGCCACTGTGTGCAGTGCTTGATAAATCAGTCCTATGAGCGTCTGCACCACTTGCACAACTCTTCTACGAGACCGAGCAGAAATTATAGCCTTTGCTTTAGTTAATGTTAGGGAGCTCAACATCAAGACCCCACTGTCCAAAACCTCTGACATAATATAATGGGTTCCCTTTAAATCCATTTTCCCTTGCAGACTCTTAGAAAATATTCCTAATTCCCATCCAATTATACAGCTAGATAAAACCTATAGCTAGCAGACAGGGAGGAGGGGGATGCTGGTGCAGTTCTCTCCCTTAGTGTGTGTATGAGGCTGCATTCTGTGTTCCAATATAAGCCTGCAGATCTGTAAATGAATCTCTGAGTTATAACTCCAGAAAACAGACATCCATTGTCTTCACTTTTTTTGCCAGATGAATGTGTGCGGAAGAATTACCTGCTTCGCCTAAAAATTATTAGGTGATTTAATAATATTAAGTTCTAAACTTAAGTTCCTTAGTTTTGGCACCATGAAAAAGTCCTCCTTGAATGTTTCTTGATCTATAGATTTACTTCTAAGCCTGTCTTATAATTCCAATTTCACTGAAGGATAAGCAAGGGAACAAAACATTCATAAATGTGAGCTTGGAGACCATTAGAGCTAAAATGGCTTTATGTAATGACATGAGAACATCTGCTGGCAAAGATGGGAGATAAAGATTAGCTGTAGCCTGAACTTTTTTTATAACCACCACCATGATTGAGCTGATGTGAATGCTTGTTCAGTTTATTGAAACAGCGCCACCCTTGTGTACAGGTTGTGATTGGTATTGCAGTTTTATCCCATTCACATATGCAGTACAGCTCTGATCCTGGAAAAAAAATGATTACTTTTTCCTGGTCAACACATATATAAACATTTCCATGACTTTTCAGGATAAGCTGTCATGTGTGTAAAAGAGGAGCAGTACTATAGGTGACTATCATATGACTTGTATACTTTATTTTTTAGTTGTTGTCTAGTTGTTTAGTTGAGTCTACGTTAGCTTCTTACGTATACAGAATGCACATAGATTCTGTGCAGTGATGATGTACATAAAACTCTGGGGTAAGATAGAAGACTTACTATTAACTGCAGCAGCATATCTCTATACAGTGTTGGCCAAAAGTATTGGCCCCCCTGCAATTCTGTCAGATAATATTCAGTTTCTTCCAGAAAATGATTGCAAGCACAAACTCTTTGGTATTAATATCTTCATTTATTTTGCTTGCAATGAAAAAACACAAAAGAGAATGAAAAAAAAGTCAAATCATTGATCATTTTACACAAAACTCCAAAAATGGGCCGGACAAAAGTATTGGCCCCCTCAGCCTAATACTTGGTAGCACAACCTTTAGACAAAATAACTGCGAACAACCGCTTCCAGTAACCAGCAATGAGTTTCTTACAAGGCTCTGCTGGAATTTTAGACCATTCTTCTTTGGCAAACTGCTCCAGGTCCCTGAGATGTGAAGGGTGCCTTCTCCAAACTGCCATCAAGAGATCTCTCCACAGGTGTTCTATGGGATTCAGGTCTGGACTCATTGCTGCCACTTTACAAGTCTCCAGTGCTTTCTCTCAAACCATTTTCTAGTGCTGACCTGAAGTGTGTTTTGGGTCATTGTCCTGCTGGAAGACCCCTGACCTCTGAGGGAGACCCAGCTTTCTCACACTGGGCCCTACATTATGCTGCACAATGTGTTGGTCGTCTTCAGACTTCATAATGCCATGCACACGGTCAAGCAGTCCAGTGCCAGAGGCAGCAAAGCAACCCCAAAACATCAGGGAACCTCCGCCATGTCTGACTGTAGGGACCGTGTTCTTTTCTGTGAAGGACTCTTTTTTTTTTCCTGTAATCTCTATGTTGATGCCTTTTCTCAAAAAGCTCTACTTTTGTCTCATCTGACCAGAGAACATTCTTCCAAAATGTTTTTGGCTTTCTCTGGTAAGTTTTGGCAAACTCCAGCCTGGCTTTTTTATGTCTCTGGGTAAAAAGTGGGGTCTTCCTGGGTCTCCTACCATACAGTCCCTTCTCATTCAGACGCTGACGGATAGTACGGGGTGACACTGTTGTACCCTCGGACTGCAGGGCAGCTTGAACTTGTTTGGATGTTAGTCAAGGTTCTTTATCCACCATCCGCACAATCTTGCGTTGAAATCTCTCGTCAATTTTTCTTTTCCGTCCACATCTAGGGAGGTTAGCCACAGTGCCATGAGCTTTAAACTTCTTGATGACGCTGCGCACGGTAGACACAGGAACATTCAGGTCTTTGGAGATGGACTGGTATCCTTGAGATTGCTCATGCTTCCTCACAATTTTGCTTCTCAGGTCCTCAGACAGTTCTTTGGTCTTCTTTCTTTTCTCCATGCTCAATGTGGTACACACAAGGACACAGGACAGAGGTTGAGTCAACTTTAATTCATTTCAACTGGCTGCAAGTGTGATTTAGTTATTGCCACCACCTGTTAGGTGCCTCAGGTAAGTAACAGGTGCTGTTAATTACACAAATTAGAGAAGCATCACATGATTTTTCAAACAGTTCCAATACTTTTGTCCACCCCCTTTTTATGTTTGCCGTGGAATTATATCCAATTTGGCTTTTTGACAATTCTTTTTGTGGTTTTCCATTGAAGACAAATTAAATGAAGATAATAATACCAAAGAATTTGTGATTGCAATAATTTTCTGGAAGAAAATGAGTATTATCTGACAAATTGCAGGGGTGTCAATACTTTTGGCTAACACTGTATGTATCTCTGCTTCTCTTTCACTCGGCTCCTAGTCTCTCTCCTCTTCTCCTTTATTCCACATAGACTTCTAAGGGCACATAGCTGACAATCTGTCTTGGTAAGTTCAGACAGATTCAGCAGAGGTTCAGGGTGAGTAAAGAACGTATGATGACTGGAGAGGAGCCTGTTATTATATTACAAGGTGTCTCATATTTTCCAGTACTACTGATCTATGAAAAGTGTGTTCAAAGGTCTAGACAGGTTAGGTATTGTAATGCCAGCAGTCTATGGAGTCAGACATGGCCGTTGGACTACCTCCATGACATGCCAGGTTGCCCATATCACTCCCCTTCTCCATGCATGAGACCTCTCTTCTCCACCAATGTCTGACTGTCAGGGAGTATATTAACTATAGTACAAGATCAAAGGGCATCAGAATAGTTTCTAGCTTGTTACAATCCTGCAAATATGTCCTGGTCTGTTCTAGTGTGTGCCAGCTTTGGCTTGGGTCATGACCATATCCAGTCTATTGTCATCGACTGTACTATACACAAAGTTACTGTCTTCAGACTTTCCCTGACCTCTACTCTTCACTACTTGCCTTGATATTTTACCTGTCCTTCAACATAGTCTGCTAGTCCTGACCTCAGCCTGGCCACTGACTCTACTATCGAGTGACCCCTTGGTGCCTGCGGCTGCCCTAATGCCTCTGACTTTCCAGGTCAGCTATCACTAAAATGGAGACTAAATCAAGAGATAGTGCCCTGGTGGCTTCCCTACAGTGAGGTCCAAACCCATACAGAGGTTCAATGTCATTAAAACAACACCCATACAGTAACCGTGAGCCACACTGCTTTGCTGACACAATGGCGATATATCTGCGGGGTGTTTCAGGTATCAAGTTTGGCTCTAGTTTATTATTATGTGAACCTGTGCAAACTGATATCTGTAAATACTTTTGTGCTCTTCTGCTTTTTTTGTCATCTTTTGTCTACTTCCCTGGTCTGCAATTGTGACACTGCTAATGCAGTATTACTTGTCCAATTTAACACAATTTCGTGTCTATCTCTAGCACAGACAACAATAAAACCGCTGACAGATTAAGTGACAGGATAAGTGATTACTTTGTGACAATGCCACCAGTCAAAGGGTAAGGATACATTATGCAGCAAGGGAACAGCTACTACTCGAAGCGAGAAAAATGGGCAAGCGGAAGGATCTGAGTGCCTTTGACAAGGTCCAAATTGTGATGGCTGGACGACTGGGTCAGAGCATCTCCAAAATTACAGATCGTGTGGGTGCTTATGGTCTTCCATGATTAGTATATACCAAAAAGTTTCTGAGGAAGGAAAATGGTGAACCAGTAACAAGGTCATGGAAACTCAAGGCTCTTGATGCAAAGGTTATTCTGACTAGGCTTGTCCTCTTTCATCATACATAAAGAAGTCAGTATTAATGTAATTCCCTGCTATGATAAATAGACAGATATGAGGATAGATACATAGATTAGTGGATAGCAGATGGATGGATGGATGGATGGATAGATAGATAGATAGATAGATAGATAGATAGATAGATAGATAGATAGTCTTTCCCCCTGACGAAGCCACTTGCGTGGTGAAACGCGCGTCGGAGCGCGTACTGGTGCATGATATACATACAAGGTAATGCTCAATTATTTCACATGCTTTTCTTTGTGTCTGCAATACTAAGTGAAGAGGTGTTAGTCCTCAGTAGTAATTGTTAGCCATTCAAGGTCTCTCCATGCACTAATTCGTATACAGTAAATGATAACTGTTTTTCTCTTCAATTCATGTAGTGTTCCTCTTTATTAAACATTGCACTGACTCACTATAAAGCATATTGTTTCATGGAAGCCTATTAGTATGTATTTCATTGCACTTACTGTGGGTGCACCACTTATCTCTGAATTCATGTTCACTATTTATTAATATATATATTTTTCAATAAATTTATACATTTTTAGAATATTGTTGTCTTTTGTGTGGTAGTTGGCCTGGTTTTGGCTAATGTGGTTGTTTAGATAGATAGATAGATAGATAGATAGATAGATAGATAGATAGATAGACAGGCTAGGGTAACCTCAAACAAACAAGGTTTCCCCTTGACAATCGGCATTAGGCAAAGTGACTTAATAGAATCATTGGAATCAATTGACCTTTTACTTCAGATAAGCTGAGGAGACAGAGGATGTGGATGTTTTATAAAAGTTTACAAATTTAATATCCTTTAAAGAGGACCTCTCACCACTTCCACCAATTCTAGTTCTTAGCATTTGTTAATAGGCACTGCCCCATCGATTCTAGTTCAGTTGGAATTTTCTCTTTAGCTCCCACCATTCCTGAGCAACAAGTGCAGTTAGTTTTGGTGCTTGATGTACTATTTAGGCTTAGGCTCTGTAATGTCAGAAAGCCGGTGTCAGGCAGGGGGGGGGGTGATTCAGAGCTCCAATCAGAGGCAGCCAGTGTCAGAGCTCAGAATCCCACCCCTTGTCTGCTCCTGCCTGACACCGCCCTCCTGACAGTACAGAGTCTAAATAGCATTTCTGGTACCAAAACTAACTGCATTGATTGCTCAGGAATAGTGGGGACTAGAGAAAAAATTCCAACTGTTCCAGAATCAGTGAAGAAGAGCCTATTATCAGATGCTAAGAACTGGAGTTGGGGGAGGTGGTGAGATTCCCTTTAACGGTAGCAGTTCATTCTATGATATTTACTTAAAGGGAACCAGCAGTATGATATACAGCAGGAGTAGCCAAGCAGACTAATATGTAGTTTTGTAGCTATAAATTCAGTATAACATGAGGACAGAAAAGAAGAAAAAATCCCAGACCAATTTGCTCTTCTTGGGTACAATAGAGATTACAGTGCAGAATGTAAACCAGATGTTCCAATCTGGACTACAACAAACTGCCCACTCTCGAGTTTCAGAGATGAACTGTAGTATGACAACGCAATGGTGAAGTGAGGGTTGGAGCACACTCTGGCTGACCGACTGGCTGTTACGGCCCTGGAGTCGGTGTGGATATATGATATATACAGGAAAAAAAGCCTAGTAGCGCACACCTTAGGACACAATGATAGAAGTAGAATAATGAACTTTTATTGGCTAGGATAACGCGTTACAGGGTTACACCCCTTCATCAGATCTAATCCAAAAATATAAAAGAACCAAAACAGTCGTATTTATGCATAAAAGACACAAAAAAGGACAAAAAAATAATAAAAAGAATAATAAATATTAAAAGGACAACTTGTTAGATAATCTTTGGTTATTTTATGGTCAGGAGTCCAGTAGGCGGTTCTACACAATGACTGCTATTTCTTGACCCGCCTACTGGACTCCTAAGCAAGAAAAGAGCAAAAAATTTCAACTAATAAGCGACAAATTATGCCAAATCCTTTCCCGTAAAACTTCCTATCAATCAGCTCAGCACCTTCTGCTCAGTAACATGATGACGGTACACCGGGTAGCATTTTCATGTTGACAGGTTCCTTTTAAGTAAACCTACTTTGCAATGCAAATTTTTTTGAACTGCTCCTACACCAAAATTTCACCTGAATATATTCCAGATAATAGTATATTCTATTATCTTCATCTCTCTCTTCCCCATCCCCCAGTACACCTACGAGTACACCGAAGAGGCATGGCACTGACATTTGCTCTTTAGAAAGAGCAAGAACAGACAATTTATTACCAGGGAAAGTGATACTTTGCATTGTTCATATATAAAGAACAGATACCGAGATTTCCCTCAGGCCTATAGAACAAGGATAACAATATTGTTCGCTTTTCAACGGATGCGAAATAACAATAGACTGAAAATTAGATTCATTATTCAGAACAAGGGACAGGATACATTCGTCAATATCGGCTAATATGGAAACCGGACAGGAACAATCACTTGTCTTTGCAAATTAAGTGACGGGAATTAGGAAGTTACTGGAGGTTCTGTATAATATTGGCAAAATAATTATGAGGAAAAACCACTTTCTGTAACGGGCAGTAAACGCGATCACTTTTTTTTTTTTGAGGCTGTCAGATTTGGGTGGGGGTGGGGGTGGTTGAAAGGATGTCGGAGGAGCGAAGTCTTTGATATGGCCAGCTGCTGTTCCTATGCCCCTTTCTATTGCCTCTCCTCCCCCTCTGCTCTGAGCGTACTACTTACGATTGAAGAATATCCCATTACGGAGTTTAAATCCGCTGTTTGTATGCGCCAACATGCCGTATAAACATGAAAAATAACTCTAAAGAGCCGAACTAGCCTCTAGCCCTCCCACTGTAATTAGATGCCAGAGCGCCGAGTTCTGCTTGAACACTTGTCCGATTTTATACATCAGTTTGATATTTCTCTATTTGCTTCTTTTATAGCGGGGTCTGATCTGAAGAATTAATGCGTGGGGATGTTTTTACTATAAACTTCACGTCCAAACAGTTGGCTGAATTATTTGGCGCAGAAATCCTATACAGTCCATAGTATATCATATAATGTAGCAGATATGAGGCCATTGAGGAGAAAGATCTGGTAATGGGCTATTCATACATGGGGGGACATTTCTTTTTTATGCTGTAAGGTTGGGGTCAGCAGTAGGGTTGAGCGATCGGGATCGGGAAAGATCGGATCAAGATGGCGATCGGGATCGGCTGGAAAATGATCAGAAATCGATCCTGAAATCTCAAGATCGGCTCAACCCTAGTCAGCAATAGAGAAGGGCAAACCTATGAGGATTGATTTTGGATTGGGGTGGCTCAGGTCCCAGATTAGTTCCAGGTCAAACATGTTCAGATAGAGCTGGAAGTGAAATTATTATACTCTGGGGTCTGCTCAGAATAAGTGGAGGACCAGGGGAGGTGTAAAAAAAATCATACTCTCCTTCCCTGACATCTTTTGGGTCTCCTCATGACATAAGGTGTTCTCTCTTGGCCTACTCAATCATGCACCTGGGGGTCACTACAGAGGTCTATGATTGGGCTTCAGCAAGTAACATGCCCACTTCGAGCATCATGACATCATGACATGAGGCCTGTTATTGGTCTTCAGCGGTGACATGGCCACTTTGAGCATCATGACATCATGACATGTGGCCTAGGATTGGACCTCAGCGGTGACATGGCCCAGTTTGAGCATCATGACATCGGATTATGTGCAGTAAACTCGTATAGGATGGAAATGAATATGGTCGATGGAGCATGCGCTGTCGACTCTGCCTGAACCTGAAGTGGCAGAGCTGATAGCGCATGCACAGGATCTCACCGAAGATAGATGCTGATGATGACGTCACGAAGAGGAGGAAGAAGAGCAGAGCACCTTGGAGGGAGCGGGCATACAACGGCCGGGAGGGAGAGAACAGACAGAAGGGTATGACGCTGCTGTGCTTGGTGCATGGGGGAACGCCCTCTGTGCTCCATGATCTTCATTTGTATATCAGCAAGTATCACTTTTATGCAAAAACGGCTGCCTGCAAAACACAAAAAATAAATATAAAATTAGGTAGGGCTAGAAGAGCCTTTACAAAGCCTAATACAACCTGGGGTTAGTGAAAATTGAATTTTGTGAATGATAGACTCCCTTTAATGCAAACCCCTCCCCCCCCACACACACACACACAATTTAAGGTTCAGTTCACATCTGAATTGTGTTAATCTGTGGATTCTGATAAATGCAAACCACGACATAGTGTTGGCTTTGTGTCATGGCAGACAGCACCTTTACCAAACAGATGCATTGACTTACAATTTGGTCTGTATGTTTTATCATTTCATGCCTTTACCCTGGACATTTATTGTAATGATTCCTTGTGACAACTACAAACATACACAATCACTGACAACTGTGTAACAAGACTGACGTACTACAAGTCCCAGAGAGGAAGAAATGCATGGTGGATTCAATTATTATAAACTTTATCAAACATGTCTATCACATATCTATCACATATCAGCTCACATACCAGTGGTCTCGTGCCTGTATAGGTAAATTACAGAAGTATATCACTTGGAGAAGACAGCAGCTACAGAGGGTCAGAGGTCAGAGGGGGGAGATATTAGCACACAGGGGGTTGCGGACAGGAGAAGATATTGACTATAACTGTTTTGTTGCTAAAGTTAATGTTTTCTGTTCTCAGTTGAGCAGTGGCCCCCCTTGAGCCCAATGGCGCCAGCATCTGGCGGGTTTGAGGAGTGCTTGCCTGGGACATTACTCTCTAATGATGGATAAAAATATGTAAAAGTTTAAAGGCGCCTGGATGGCTTTCTTGCAAGTAAAAATATCACAAATTATGGGAACTTTAATTTGTAGGGATAGGATGGTGATCCAGGGATTTAGTCCAATTGGCATATTGCAGCTGGGAAGGTTTTCCCTCCCTAATATGGGGCAATTGGCAGGTTTTTCTTTTTCTTCCATTGAAATAACAGGATACAATTTGATGTATCTTTAGACAACCTTCAACTATGTTACTAAGTGTGTTTGATCACTGGAGGACTGAGGTCCGTGGCTCCAACATGGCCACAACACTTATAAGAGTGTATGAAAAGAAAGGTTGCCAACTCATCCAAATAGCAATCTGTTGAAACTTCCCATCAACGTATTCCAAGAAAACAAGAAAAGAAGGTAGCAGCTAAACCACAGGAACCTATAGAACATTTGCAAAGGAATTGGAAATATTAAGGAAACACTTTGACCAAATCCATTCCTGGATTAGAAGGGGTTGTCCCATCTCAAGGATCTTATCTATACTGCTAGCTTACATGCTCATGTGTGGATTTAAGACTTTTCCTAAATACATTGCTTCATCAAAACTGCTTTGTTATTCCCTTCATTGTTTACACTGTGTTTCCATAACCACAGACCTGGGAATGATCTTATCTCTCCACCCAGGCTGAGTGCTTGAGGAGCAGCTTGTATTTCGAGCTGTTTATCCCCCCTCTTCCAGTTATGAGGTCGGCTAATTGAATTTTGCTGATAAGGACTGAGACAGGGAGTCTGTTACCTCTGTATGTAAGCACAGACCTAAAATGAAGTTTATTGCAAGCTGACTCTTGATCCTGTAGCATGTAAATTTGGGATTCTCATCACCTATCAAATCCAGCTCTGCTAATTCAGCTACATATTGTGCATCTTCCTGTGTTACTGTGCTAATTTATTTACAATCATCCCTCATTACTGACTGCAAACATGTACTGCTATGAATAAAGATAGCAGAGCTGGCTTTGTCTGGGAGACAGCAAGTGAAACCCCGCCCACCAATTCACTGAGAAAACCAGGAAGTGAACAGAGCATACAGCCTGCAAGTTGGTGAACAGGCGATTTGGGAATACCCCTTTAAGGCTGAGGCCCCACGTTGTGGAAATGCAGCTTTTTTTGTGTGTTTTTTTTGAGCCAAAGCCAAGAGTGGAAATGAGAAATATATAGGAAGTTCTTAGGGTAAGTTCACACAGGGTTTTTTGGACCGGATTTTAATGCGGAATCCACCTCAGAATCCGGCTCCAAAAAACGCCTCCCATTGACTTCAATGGAAGCCATTCCCTTCTGTTTTCCACTAGTGTTTTTTTGCTCATCACAGGAAAAAAGAAGCAAGCTGTCTTTTCTTGCCACGGATTCCATGGCGGAATCCGCCGCAGCGTGACACTCCCTCCCAACTAGGCCAATCCATTTGGGCCTAATCCGCGACTAGATGCCAGTGCACAGTAACCATTTTTTGGACCGAATTCTGAGGCGGCTTCCGCGTCAAAATCCAGTCCAAGAAACCCCATGTGAACTTACCCTTATACTTCTACCTTAGGCTCAATCCACTCCTGGCTTTGGCTTAAGAAACCACAGCAAAATCTGCAACAAAAAAGCAGCATTTTTCACAACGTGGCCATAGCCTTAGGGTGCATTCTCACACAGGAAAATGGCGCTGAATTTGGTGTGGAATCCGCGTCAGATTCAACGCTGGAAAAAAAAGCCTCCCATTGACTTCAAGCAGAAAAAAAGGAACCTATTGAAGTCAATGGGATGCTTTTTTCCACGTGGATTCTGTGGAGGATTCAGCGGCAAAATCAGCACTAAAAATGGACCCTTAAGTGGAAAAATCTCATAAAGCTGAGGCCTAACGTTGTGGAAATGCTTGTTGTTGTTACAGATGTTGCTGTAGTTTTTTGACCCAAAGCCAGGAGTGGATTGAGCAGAAGATAGAAGTATAAGATCTTTCTGTATACAGTATTTCCCATTCCTTTTGCAGGCACTCTTGTCTTTGAGTCGAAAAACCACAGCAAAATCGGCAACAAAACAAACTGTGTTTCCGCAACCTAAAAGATATTTGCAACCCGCTGCATGCTAAGTGATTATTTCCTCGAGGAATAGAATAACATATTTTTTTTGTAATTGTATTTTTTAAAGGATTGGGGTTCAGTCTGCTTCATGAGAATATTCTTGCTTCTTCTATCTGACGTACATCTCTTGAACTGACCACTTTCTCTCTCATCTGCTGTTATTTCTATCTACCATTGTGCATTAGTGACCATGACATTTTGGAAATGTAAGATGAAACTAGGGAATGAAAAATCAGTAGAAGTCGTGATACTGTCAGTGGTCATGAATTATAGGTTTCCACCAGTTATACGGAGGTATTATTAGTTACTGTTGTCTTCTTATTTTCATAAAATGCACATTGAGCGAGCACAATATAGCGAGAGACATTTATCAATCTAAAGGATAGTCTCCTGTCTTGTCATAGCAGATTCATGACCCATCTAGAAAATAAATGTACTCTATAGACAAATACAAAACTGGAAGGGGGATAAGAGCCTTGGCTGCCAGAGGATCATTCCCCGGTTACATTACAGCAGATTATATTATATCCCATAAAAAGAACAGCGTGTCTTCTTGTCGATATAGCTACAGCTCACATCCCCATAGAAATAAACAGATCAGTGTTAACCTCCTGACCCTTGTATGGTTCCGGAATAATATGTCCTATATAGGGTCATCTATTATAGGAAGATGGACAACTAGGTAATAGGATGCTGTAGATTAAAAAACTGCATGAAGCCAATATTACCCGCGTTCTCCTACAACATAAAAATGAAAAAAAAAAACAACAACAACAACATAACATCAAGTAATCGACAAGTCTTGTGCAATGTCCCAGGGGAAGCAGTGTGGAGAAGGCGCCATAGGAGAGGCCTAAGATGGCGGTCAGTCTCTTGTAACTGTGGTTTTGGTGCCAAATCCTCTTGCAGACCCTAGGGTGGCACAGTATTGAGGTTTGGTTATGGATGGTAGACCCTGGTGTGGAGCTCCTGCCTGGTGGGGTTTTGAGGTGCTCTTGATGTATGGTGCAAGTTAGACATTGGTGGTTGTACAGACAATGCTCGCAGCACGGTTAACCGGGCACATTGGCATCACCAGAAGATCATTGGACACCTCGAGGAGGCCCAAAAAGGGAAGGAAAAGTGAATATAAATGTTTTCTTTTTTTTTTTTTCACCTCCCCTGGGCCTCCACCTATTATACTCTGGGGTATGAAGAAGTTAGAAGACACCGCCAGAAGAAGACGCAGTAAAGACCTCGTTCCAGACAAAGATGGAAGCAGCTATGGAGATTTCTCTCTCAGCATTGGGGACGCCCCCAGTGCTGTTTGAGTGCTGGGGCCTGCCCCCAGTGCTGCGAAAGAACTCAATTACATACCAACATAAACCGGGATTTTAGGCAAACGTTCGGCACGAAGAAGACAACGAAAGGTAGGAGAAGAATAGTCTTTCTTAAGGCTATTACGACATGTTAGAAAAAAAGGGGTTTGAAAGATAGGATCCCTTTAAAGACCTATCATGAGGTGCACAAATCATTATTAACAATCTAATACAACTAGTATAGCTTACATTATATACATCCTGCCTAAAGTAACCGTGGCAGGATTATACCAAATAGCTTGACTTTCTCACTGACCGTAACATCGCTATAAGGGTTGAAGCTCTTGAGACCAAACCTCGGATCCAGAGGCTAAAGAGACTGGTGATGATTCCTGTAGGAATACTAGTAATGTATTATTTAATGGGGTTATGCCACAAAGAATATTTACCCTTTATCTATAGGATAAAGGATAGGTAACTGATTGGGGTCTGTTTCACCCTCATGAATTCAGCCGTAGCGGCACGGGACGCATCCACGCTCCGATTCTCTTCAATGGGCCAAGTTCATCAATGGTCCATGTGTTGCATTTTTTAATGCTTTTATACCACTAGGGTCATGGTTTCCACTCATAAACAAGCCATGATAGCGGTGATGTATCAAATTTATAATTTTTATCAAATTTTGACAAAACCATTAATTTCTTACGCAAATTTTTCAGGTTTCTTTCCCGATTTTGTCATTTTTAATGATAAGAATATTACTCCACGTGATGCTACGGAACGTGAAGATACGATAGTAAAGTTTAACCCCTTACTTTAATTCCTCTTGGTGACCAAGTTGTCTCTTCCTATAAGGTTCTTCCCCTAGTAAAGATATAATGGAGCTTCTGTATTAAAGCCCAAATTTCACTTTATTTCCGACATCTACCTCTTGCAACACTTCTTCCCATCTGCCCTTTATCAGTTGAAGTTGAACCGCACGATTCTCATTTCTTTCATGACTTTAGAAATGTATTAAAATGCCAAACGGATTAATGTTCGCGATGTTGTGCATTCATTTCTTCAAAAATAGTCCTGTATGACACAACACAGCCCCATAACACAGAGAGAGTCATTGCGGAGAAGCGTATAGAGCATTTCTGCTGAAAACGGGTCTCGAAATGACCCATTTTCTTGCCTCCCGTTAATTGAGTCTAATAATCTTTCTGTTAATAGAAGCGCATGGCGGGAATAATCATTCCGCTTTATTGAAGGATCCATATGCTCGAGTCTTATGTATATTTGATAAATAATACCTGACAAACTGATAAGCTTCTCCGGGATATAGAAACGGCTTCCAATTGCATTGTCCCAGGCAAACGCCCAATATATATTCATAAGAGCAATTCAGGAACCTGATTATACCCTTATTGAGTCTCCGCATAGTGAATTTTTTGAGATAGGGTAACTACTAATATTATGAAGAAAAGTGTTGGACTCTCCGCAAGGGAATAGGAAAAAGTGAAAATATAAATATGAAATCAGCTCTAAGTGCTATGAAGGTTAACCCCAAAGTAACTCGATGACGATATAATGATACCGAATAAAGCGAATTATACATCGCGTTGATATCATTCTAAAGTCATCATTGCGTGACATAAAAAAGACTCATCGCGTAGAATTGAGAGATATTATATATATTATACCCACTTTGGTCATTACAAATATATTGGATCTCATTATATTTGCCTATAGCGAGTGTACAGTAGAACGTGGCCTATTACAATAATGGATTTTCCATTAGCGCAATTATTGTACCGTCATGCTTCTGTAATTTTTGGTTTTCATTTCAACCCCTATATAACCTGCCTTTAAATGGCAAAAAATTTTAGGCTTTCAGTCCCTAAAAACTGCCTTTAAATGGCAAAAAAAAAAAGTTTCAATACACGTACCTTTAAAATTCTAAGCTGTTCTCGAGATGAAGGGCTAAGAAGGTTCCCCAGCGGCTCCCTGTTGACATCAGATATAAATGATGTGTATGTGGGATTGGTAATGTCACTATGGATAAAAAGCTAGTGATTTGCTATTGCAATCTCATGATTCCAGGCGACACAGGATGTCGACAGCATGTGGTAGGGAACCGCAGTGACCAATATCCACTGTTTTCATCAGTCTATATGAATATAGTAGGCATGCCTTGTTACTGGAAATCAGCACAGGCTGCTAGTCCTGTAAATGTAATAGAATCCAAAAAATGATACATTTGTTATTGAATGAGCTTGAATAGATTCAGTGGCGTAACTAGGAATGGCGGGGCTCCATGGCAAAATTTTGACATGGCACTATTATGCCCCATAGTACCCCTGCACACTGTATTATGCCCCAAAGTGGCCCCTGCACACAGTATTATGCTACATAGTAACCCCTGTACATAGTATTATGCCGCATAGTGGCCCCTGCACAAAGTATTATGCCCCATAGTGGCCCCTGCACACAGTATTATGCCCCATAGTGGCCCCTGTACACAGTATTATCCCCCATAGTGGCCCCTGCACACAGTATTATGCCCCATAGTGGCCTCTGTACACAGTATTATGCCCCATAGTGGCCCCTGCACACAGTATTATGCCACATAGTGACCCCTGTACACAGTATTATCCCCCATAGTGGCCCCTGCACACAGTATTATGCTACATAGTGACCCCTGCACACAGTATTATTCCCCATAGTGGCCTCTGTACACAGTATTATGCCCCGTAGTGGCCCCTGCACACAGTATTATGCTACATAGTGACCCCTGAACACAGTATTATCCCCCATAGTGGCCCCTGCACACAGTATTATGCCCCATAGTGGCCCCCGCACACAGTATTATACCCCATAGTGGCCCCTGCACACAGTATTATGCCACATAGTGATCCCTGTACACAGTATTATCCCCCATAGTGGCCCCCGCACACTGTATTATGCCCCATAGTGGCCCCTGCACACAGTATTATGCCACATAGTGATCCCTGTACACAGTATTATCCCCCATAGTGGCCTCTGCACACTGTATTATGCCCCATAGTAGACACCCATGAAGGGTATAATTATTGAAGACCCAGTGGAGGTGAAAAACATAACAAAACTCTGTTACTTACCTCTCCTTGGCTCTAGCGCACACTCCCCAATGATGTTGGCCATCTTGAATGATGTGCAGGACTTCACATGAGCGGGGAATTGTGTTGTGACACATAAGGACACAAGCCCCAGCCCACATGACATCTGGGACGTCACACAAGTAGGCCCGAAGTCTTCTGGAGCCAGGAGAGGTAAGTAATAAGATTTTTTATGTTCCCTGACCTCCCCTGGGCCTCTGAATATTATACAATTCAGACCCCCAAGTATAATGATGTTTGTGGGGATCGTGGGCCTACGTGCTCGCTTACTGATCTTGGCTCCTACTCACAGCCACCTCCACAGAAGGGGAAGCACCGGCGGCCATGAGCAGGAGCCAAGATCAGTAAGCAAATAGGGCCCGTTACCTGCTAGAGGAAGAAATCAGCAGCGGCAGTGGCTGCCGCCAGGCCCCCTAGTACCCCAGGCCCTGTGGCAGCCATTACCACTGCTACCCCGATAGTTACGCCCCTGAATTTTTTATAAAAGAAAGATGAAACTACACAAATAACATATCTATAAGCCTTATGCATGATATGACATCTGAGGGTCCAGTGTTATAGCTATAGTAGTCTTGGTGGGGTTACGTTGGTCTCTAACCTATAGTCCATACTGTTCCGAAGTTGGCGCACCTACCATGTAGGCAGACCTTGCAGATGACATGGGCCTTTTGGGGGAAGGGGGCCTGGCACTGGCAAGCGCACGGACCCCATTATAATCTATGGGGCCCGTGCGCTTGAACTGCACAGCGCTTGCAGTTGCGCTTGTGTTCCGTCTGTAGGGGTCCTCATGCAGACCCTTACGGACGGAACACATCAGCGTGTGTGAACTGGGCATAAACCGGCACCTCCGCTGCAAGCTCTTACAGTGGGTAATGCAGGAGCTGCTTCCTGGAGATGCCTTCCCCCCCCCCTCCAAGATTAAAATTAGCCTCGGGGCCGGTCCCCACCGACCCCATACCTTTAAAGTTGCATACCTGTACGACGAGCTCGCAGGAGCCGACCTGTTTCAGCTTGTCATCGCTATATTACTATTGCGGTTGGTCTATGACCATCCATAATAGTAATGTAGAGAATCTCCCATAGACGGCAATACACTTGTATTGCTGTCTATGGGACTTGCAATCAAGTGATTGTAGGTTCAAGTCCCCTAGGGGGAAGGGGCAATAAAATAGTGAAAAAAAAAAGTTTTAAAAAATATAATAAATAAAAGTTCTAAATCACTCCTTTCTCTAGAATACATATAAGGGCGGGTTCACACCAGCACCCGATATCTGTTATGCAGGTTTCCGTTTTCTGTCGGCAGAAGACGGAAACCGACATTCATTGTCCGCCGGTGAGCGTCTTCTGCTCTCTGTGGCGAAACCATTTTTTCTTTTACCGGACACAAAGTCCTGCATGCCCGACTTTGTGTCCGGTTAAAAAAAAAAAAAGTTTTGCCGCGGAGAGCAGAAGACGCTCACCGGTGAACACTTTTCAAACCTATGAATGGGTTTGTAACTGCCTGCCGATTTCCGTCTCCTGCCCAGTTTCTCGGGCAGGAAATGAAAACCTATATAACGGAGATCGGGCGCTGGTGTGAACCTGCCCACAAAGTAGAGAATTACTGTGAAACATACACATTAGGTATCCCTGTATCTGAAAGTGCCCGGTCTACTGAATATAGGGTCTCTGCAGTGCTCCTATTCCGTCGGGAAGCAGTTAACAGGAGCACTGCAGATACCCTATATTCAGCCAGGCTGAGTTCCAAGTAGCGGGAAAAACCCCAGTCCTCAAGCTCAGGGAAGGGGCAGACAGACAACCAAATCAAAGGGGCCTCGGCTTATATTCGGGTCGGCTTATACTCGAGTATATACGGTATATCACAGATAATAAAATATTCCAATTAATGTCATACCCATCCACTTTTATAACCTCTTCATTATTTGGTCTTGCCACCAACATGCACTTCAGCGATAACTAGTGGGGTCAGCGTTTTCATCTTATTGTTGGCTAGAGCCAGTCGTAAACCCAGCAGTGATGGGAAACACATAACTATAACTCTGCCTGATTTACAGTGTTTCAGAGGGACTCATAGTCTGGTTGACCTTGTAAATGAATAATTCTAAAATATTCTAATCAGATTATTTATATTCAAATTGAATATTTTCTATGATCTGCTGTCCTTCTCCGTGGTGACCTGTATGCCGAGCTGCGCCTCTTCTTGTGGCACCTCTCCAACTAACTTTAAAAATACTTAAGCCAACTCCAGCTTCTGTAGCATCATGTCTCCTCGGTAATGTCACCTCTGACCATTTCTCAGCGAGGCAGTAATTGGCTCCAGGGCATGAATTAGGTTTTGTTTAGCGCTTGTACAATTAGAAGGCAAGTATTCCTTCTAACTTTATTACAACCTTCAAAAATTTCTGGTGACAGCTAGCTACAGATTTTTCAGTTGACCAGGAACGTAGCTATAGGTGTACAGAGGTAGAACTCACATCTGATTCCACACAGAAATAATGCCCTGTTATTGCAGTAACGTTACCCTTTGTACCCCTACACAGCACTTATGCCCCCTTTGTATCCTCACACAGTTGCAATGCTGATGTTGCACCCTCACATACCAATAATGCCCCCCATGCAGTAGAGGTAATGTGCCCCATGTTACCCCACACAGCAGTAATATTAAATTCATCTCTGTCCATAGTCATGATGAGCTACTGGGCCTTCTATCTGTGATCAAGTGACATCATTGCATTGCCTGTGCCAGGACACTGATGTCATCGACCTACTTCAGACATATAGAGGGTGCAGCTGAAGATGTTACACCATTGGATTTATGTCACAACATTAATATATGGTACTCACCGTGCTACAGCATGTCATGGATGAGCATGGTTTATGATACCTAGTGATGGCTATTCGAAATGATAATGACAAATAGCAAGCTTATGAGATGATTTGGAAACCTTGTGAAAGTTGTCATAGACATTAGATAGCTATTGATCAAATTCTTGTTCAGCCCACAGATATTCTCGCTAAATCCCTTAAACACAGAGTGTGCATTTTCTGATAGCCATTTATTCACTTTGAGAACAAAGGATGTAAAAATCCATACCCGACCCTTCATCCCTTGACGTCCACCTAATACTACCATTTACATTATATGGTTGGCCAGTCCAGCTAGAATTGGAAGGTTGGGCAACATTCATCTAACGTATATATCTGACGTATATATTATGTACCATTGTGGTGATCGAATCTGTGTTGTAAATCATGCATGTTCCTTTAAGACTACAATGCAGTTTGGTCTTCCATAGTGGCACAGCTATTCTATATCTAGAAGTGGTTGTGCGCTACTTCAGGCCCTGGTCAGGTTTAGGTCCAGTACTATACAAGCCTTTGTGCCATCTGCTGAGGTATGGCCTATACATCACAGATGAAGAAAGAGAGGAATAACTACCTCTGTAAATGCTACCTCTGGTGCTTCCTCCTCCTCCTGTTTACCAGTAAGGACTTTACTTAAAGGTTATTGCTGGAGAGACTTTGCCTGCCGACTATACTTACAACCTTTATTTGTGCACGGAGTATAACTACTGTCTCAAGAATGGACACTCCATCACGAGAGACTTTTTACAAACAATTCTCCATAGCCATTGAGTTGTTGAAATGTGTGTTAGTAAAGTAGGATTCGCTGCTAAGTTCGGGGGGATATCGTCACTCCATAGGGAGAGACCACCATATAGGTGTGTGGTCTTATTAAGCCATTAGCTCTCCACTGTGCAAGGGAACATGGGAAGAATATGCAAATCTGACTTCCATGATGTAATTAGGAAGACAGTGCCTCAGTATGTGCACACCAATTACATCATGGAAGACAGATTTGCATATTCTTCCCAAGATTTGCTGCTAAGAGTAAGAGCGTATTCTTCGACCGTTTTTATGCATGACTACACTGCAGCTACTTCTCTGGGCCATGACTGTAGATGGGTGAACCGATTTGTTCCAATCTAGGTTTGACCCTAATATTCCAAAACATTTGGTTTTTAAGTGGGTATTTTTCTCGGACTAACTAAAATGGACGCCCCAACTTGCATTGTGGTAAATTATTATACTCTGGAGTCTCTTCACAGTTTAGAGTATAATAGAAGGAGGCTCGGGGGAGGTGAAAAAAAAATAAAAAAACATTTATACTCACCTTCCCTCATTTGTTTTGGGCCTCCTGGTGGTATTCAGTGCTCTATTGGTGGGGTCATGTGCCCAGTGCCACCACTGAGGCCTGTGATTGGGCCACAGTGGTCACATGGGCATGCCAAGCATCAAGGCTCCGCTAAGAGACCCAAAAAAGGTGATAGAAGTTCAAAAGAAAGGTCTTTTTTACACTTCTACTGGGTTACACTTTAATTTTTGGTTCTATTCCAACTTATTTTACCTGAAACGCATCTGGGACCTGAACCACCCAACCCAAAACTAAAGAAATCGTGAGAGGTTTTCCCATTTCTAGCCATGACTACAAGCAGGAAGATACATCGCAAGACCAGACCAAGTCAATCACCAAAAAATATTAGCGACTGAGGACTTTCAATTTCTATCTTCTGCTTAATATTTTTTCCTTAATTTATTCTACACCTGAGCAGAGAAGAGGAGATAAAGTGGATGGTAGAACAAATTTTCACTGCATTTTCTTAATTTTTAGTAGGCTCATGAGATGACTACATGTATTACGAGACAAAATCATGCGTGCTAAACATTTTATTCCAAAGAGGACTTTCCGTAATACATCCAACGAGAATATTTTATCTCTTCACTCAGGCCCAGAATCACACATTTTTCTCTGCTATCCACCTCTTATCTCCCACATAACATGAAAAGAAGTTGCCTGGACCACCTGTTTCAGAGAGGAATCTTAGAAAATTAAAAATAACTTTGAAATACAATCCATGCTGTGTGCCAAGCGTCTTCCATGTGCAGAGATTTACCTTCACATTTTGCAACTTTTACTAGACAAATGGTCTACTCTCTAGCATCTGCTCTGCTTGGTGGGCTGTAGAAATTGGTACAAAATCTGGGGGGGGGGGGTTTGTACTGCATTGATGGAGTCTCTAGGTACAAGGTCGTACTGACCCAGTAGAGTTCCACAGAATCCGTCCTTAGGCCCAGGATCTGACAGAATCCTTCCTTAGGCCCAGGATCTGACCTTATAGTGCAACAGGGTAAATGGGCATTATACAAAAACTCTATTCTCCACTATGGTTTATTATTTACAAGTAGAGATGGGTGAACTTTACAAGATTTGTTTCTAAGAATGTTTATGAGGTATTGCCCTCTGGTTCGCTTTTGGGCCGAACCTTTTGGGCACAAACCAGAAGGGCTATCATTATACTCAGACCAGAGAGTATAATACGTAAAGGCCCAAAGTAGGTGAATAAAAATAATAAACAGTTATGCTTACCTTGCCTCACCTCTCTTGCCCATCCTTACGGTTTCCAGTGGTCCCCCAACGTCCACTTTAGGCATCTTCTGTCCTCTGGATGATGTAATGTGCCCTTTGGTCACCAGTGTGGCCTGTGATCGAGTCTCAGTAGTCACAAGTGGAGCATCAATGTCATGATGCTTTCATCTAGTATTATTATATTGTAGTGCTCCTCTTGATAACTGGGGCCCAATCACAGGCTTTAGCAAGGAGCCCGGGGCACATGGCATCAGCCAGAGGCTGGCAGAGGTCGGAAAGGTAAGGAGGTAAGTTAAGTTGAGTTTAATGGTTTGTTATTTTTACTCACCTCCTCTGGACCTTCTGCAGAGACCCCAGAGTATAATAGTGTTTTGTGGGTGATGAACCCAAAAAGTTTTGGGTTTGAGCTGAACCTGAATCAGTTTGCTCATCCCTATTTACAAGTTAGTCCACAAATACCCATTAAGACCATAGAGGTGAGTTTATGAGCAAGGCTGGCTTTAGACGTATGTAGATACTTGAGTAACACAGTCCTAGACGTCCAACTATTTCATCAACTTTGGCCTCTGACCATGACCATTATATATTTAAGCAATATGTTGGACCTCTCTCTTTCTCGAAAGGGTATTTCAGTGTTCTTAGGATCCCCACCGATTACGAGAACTGGGATGTTTTGATAAGGGCTCTACCTATGCCTTGGACTACCTCTTCATGCACAGTACTACCTTGTTAGATTCTGTTAGGGCATTTTACTTGAGACCATCACTTTCTCCGAGTCCAATATATAAATGCTATTGCCAGTTCTAAAATAATCATAGACCAAGAACACGATAGGTTCAGTGACTCTCAAAGAAATATTGCACTAGATAGCAAAAAAAAAAAATAATCCAAATAATTACAACAACTGATGTCTCACTTATTCGGTAGAAAATTGGTTTCTTCCTGATAATGTTTATTACTTTCTAATCATGTTACTTTAATACAGTACATTACAGCAAGTCGTAGGCAGCTCCACTTCTCATTATCAAGTCAGGGTGGTGGAGTCAAGCGCAGACCGAACACAACAGCTGAGATTCTGCGTGGAATCTTGTGCATCTGCTACAGCAGAGGTCACATCCAATAGTAAATAGTAATATAATAGTAAATTCCTGATTATGCCTGGTTCACCGCTTGTAAAGCTGATCTCCTCAAGGACCGGTAGCTTTATTTCTATTACATTATGTCTCATGCTGTTGTGTCTGCCAATTTGTGTGTCATTACATCGTGGATGGAAATTGTTTTTATAGCACCTTATGTTCTTTCAGGCATATTCCAAATGGTCTCCGGCTTTATTCCACATGGTCCAAGCCACATGCACTATTTGTGTTACACAAACAAAGCTGTTAAGTTCAATTTACACCCATTTTCTTTTATTATATTCTGAAACTCATAATAGTCAGTTCTAAATCTGTATTAAAGTTTTAGCTACTTTGTGGTTAAAATGAAGCATTAGCGGTGCAGGTTTTGCCTTCAGTGAACCCTTGTTTGTATTTTAGAGAGCTGCAGGTAAAGCAATTTCCAAATATACTTGTATTAGGGAACAGAGGCTAGAGGTTGGCCATACTCTATGGGATGCTTTTTTTTTTGGCATGCCTATACCTACCTATGGATCTCATGATGGTGGGTTTATGAGACTTGAGGCACCTGAAGCCCAAAGCAAAATCTGTCTTAGAGCCTCCACCTACCTTGTGCCATAATCCTGGTAGCTTCACATAAGCCTTCAAGTTTCCTCAAGTGCAAAGAGTCAGATTCAAGTGCTAACCATGTACATCCCTACATCTTTGCTTTCCCTGTACTATTGTGCCCCAAGATTGAAGTCAGTATTGGTGTTATAGAAAAACCAAGGGTCTGTTCACACAGTGAAAATGGAATGGAGTTTGAGGTGGACTTCCATCTATGATGTTTTTGTTTCCATTTCCGTCCCTCCGCCTTCCCATTGCAACTTGCACCTAATTGGGCTTGTGCCACATCTCCAGTTCTTCTTCAATCTTTGCCTCCCATTCTCCCGACTTCTGGTCTGACTTAGGACCCTGTTGAGGGGGCCTACTGTGTACCTGATGGTGGTAGGATATTGCCCTGGAACACTTCCGGGTGTGAGGACTCTCCTGCTCTAACTGAGCCTGTTGGTGGTCTGAAGGGTCCTGGCGGTGTAGGAATGAGTCAGGCAACAGTAGTGCGGTTGAACCAAATTATGTTACAGCTTCATGATAAGTGGAGTTGTGCAATGGGATTTCCACTATAGATAATGGTACTGAGTCTGGTAATGGTTTCACAGAAATAGATGTTTTGTCCAGTGCCTAATATCTCCACTCCACTATATCTATACTTCTACTTCTCCCAATACAAATTGGACTGTAAATGAGTAAGTCCCACGGATCCCTGTCTACCTATGGAGTTTGCAGGGTCCAGATTGTGGGGCTTTTGTAAGCCTTACTATATCCTTTACATTGGCACTTTCCTCTCTGTAGGATGACAGCAGTTTTCTTCCCTGTCTCAGGGCTGCAGCAATGGTGATGCTGGTTAAGACTCCAAGAAGAACCCCAACACATTTGAGCATGTAACAGGCTCTATCTAGGATCTGCTGCTAAAAGAAGACTCATCTCCATTTCTGATTCTGAGATTCCTCCCCTTATCCCAGCCAACCGTTGGTTGGGTTGGACCAAGCTCTAGGAAAAGAAGAGGTATACCAGGTCCACAATTAAATCTTTCTTAACAAAGGGAAATATACAAGGAAGCTGTACAGCATATGTGCAACAGTGGCACATAACACAGTGAAATTAACAAAAAAAAAAAAATGTGAATAAAACAATTTACAAAGGACCTTTTACCATCTCCAGCAAGTCCAGCTCTCTACATGATTTACAGTAATAGCATCTGCTCCACTGATTCTGGCACAGTTGTCTTTTTTTTTTCTCTAGCCCCCACCTTTACTGAGCAATCAATGCTGTTTGTTTTGGTGCCTGTTATTCTATTTAGTCTCTGTACTGTCTGGTGGGTGGTTTCAGGCAGGAGCAGACAAGGGGTGTGAAATTACAAAGCTTAAATAGCACAACAAACAGCACAACCAACTGCACTTGTTTTTCAGGAATGATGGGGACTAGAGATATAATTCCAACTGTGCTGGAATCGGTGGAGCAGAATCTATTACCAGAAGCTAAGAACCTGTACACATGGGGGTGGTTATGCATCCTCTTTCAGTATTGTCCACTGGGATGTAATACAGTCTGCAGTGGTTCGGTGCATAATATACAGTCTTCATAGTTATCAACCATAGGGAGGGAGGTATGGATAGAGGAGAAGGGAGAACTTGGTCTTACAGGGGGAAGATATAGATAATGACGCCAGAATATTGCATCATCACACTCGAAACAATATTGAGGTGCAGATAAGAAGATTTTGTGCCAATATTCCAGTGGACACTGAGGTGGAAGAGTTGGTTGAGTCAACAAGCCAACACAACCACTGCTGTCTTACACTACTACTACTCCCAACCTCTGGGTATCCTCCAACGTGTTGCTTTAATAGGACAGCGTGTGTATGGTGACTATGTGGAGTCTATTGTTATTGGCCTGCTAAACAATTGGATCAAGGCCTTATTAACAACTAGGAACACAGTGTGCGAAAACTTATGTTGGCTCAAGGCAACAAAAGAGTTGGGCTTATGTTCTATTGAAGAGGGTTGCGAGGTGTAATGAGATGTTCCTCTATGTTACTGAAGACTGATCCATAACAAGAGCAGACAGGGTACCACGTGAGAGCCACCACTCAACTTTTGTAGAGACCTACGGTTCACTGCTAAGTTCTTATGTATATTCCGAACTACATAAACACTACATGACACTCATTGTCGTTGAAGAGCACCGGCAAAACTTGCCAAGGCTTTTAAAGTTACATGTTCCGTGCTAAAAAAAGGTCAGGAACATCACTTGTATCGCGGTGGAAAGAAGGAAGCATTTGTTTAGAGATAGATGTGTTCTGCAGGGAGGTTTAGCACTTACAGGTCAAGAAACACTTTGATGACTAATCTTTCTAGTCTTGCTGAATTGGAGTCATTTATCTGTTCGCTGGCATTATACAATTAAGGGACCGCAGCCACTAATCTCCTCTATATTGTTGTTTTGTGATGTTTAAAAGCCGAATGCAATGACTGGTGACTCTACTCAGTTTTTCCCAAAGCTGCCATTTGTTACCTTGGTGACCACTCAGTACTATAAATGATCATTTTCTCACAATTCTTCTATTTCGTTATCTGGCAAAGGCGGCTAATACAGTTATCGGAGAGGCTGATTTCATTTTTGCTTGAAGTTTTGGTGCAATTCGATTGAACATATGTACATTATGTCTATAATGTCCAGGGGGAAACACAAGCATAGGGATCATGCAATTGTCTGACCAAAATTAAATAAGCGATGATGAGGAAGAGGATAATGATGAAGATCCAAATCTAACATTAAGCCGGGCGTGAGAATCAAGAAAAAAAGAAAAGATGTTGTATAATGGACTCGAATAATGAGATATAATTTGTTAAATATTAAAGGGATTGTCTGAAATTCCAAAAAAAAATAAAAATTCTGTTGTTTTTCAGAAACAGTGCCACTGCTCTTCGCAGGCTGTGTTTGGTACTGCAGATCATTTACATTCACTTGAATGGAGCTGAGCTAGACTGGGTTACTCACATCCACATATTTAGGGGGAAAAAGCTGTAGAAAAGCTCCTTTTTTAAAAAAAAAAATTGCAGCATGTTCATTTTAGCTGACATCTGTAGGCTCTCCCAGGTTGACATGTCTGCTGTTTGCAAGTAATAAACTCTATAATTTAGCACCATTGTTGTTTTCCTCATAGACTTGCCTGTTAAAGCAATTCCTCTGTGTATGTATGTGGCCATAGATTTTTATGGGTACATTGTTTGGCATCCATACACAATGATCTGCACACTGGTGGACAGCAAAAAAGGTCTGTAAACAGTGCAAGCGTATTTAGGTTGGTTTCACACAAAGCAATATAGCAGCATTCATTCTGGTCACTTACTTTTCTGCAAGCTTTGCATAAATGAATAGTACTAGTGAATATAGTGTAAGAAGCTTTGTTATCCTACTAATATTCTAAATGTTAAAGTTTGGATGTTTCTTATTCAATCACACAATAATGGCTGAACAGATTTGGATGAAATGTGGCACATAGATAGTTTGTAACCTCGATTAACACAAAGGCTACTTTTTATCCCGGTAAATGACATGGTTTCACAACTGTTATGAATTTATGTTCACATCCTACTAATATTATAAATGTTAAAGTTTGGATGTTTGTTATTCAATCACGCAATAATGGCTGAATAGATTTGAATGAAATGTGGCACATACCGTAGATAGTTTGTAACCTCGATTAACACAAAGGCTACTTTTTATCCCGGTAAATGACATGGCGTCACAAATGTTATGAATTTATGTTCACATACTATATTACACTGCTCTTGCGAGCAGCAGTGTCTCAGCTAATTGGAGTTTGCCAATAAGGCCAGGTCTGTTATTGTTATGACCCGGTCTCAGCAGTCTCAGCCTGTTAGGTTCAGGCGCAGAGTGTCCGGACGGCATTCAGCGTGTGAACCACCTGATGCACGGCAGGGGAATGTTCACACCAGACATGCAGTTTCTGCTCTGGCACTCGGGCGTAGATCACGTGGTGAGTGGCCTGATGGATCAGTGCCTGGTGTGTCTTGGCCTCTGAAGGGGTTAAGTTCTCTGCAGTGCTGAATACTTTACAGGCCACGGGCGAGGCCTTCTCCTTACTATATAAGGTTGTTGCACATGCTATCTGATGCCGGTCTTAAACGTCTGTTCCTGTTCTCAGTGAATGTCTGTTGTCTGAAGCTGCTACCATCTGCATCCTGGCCCATCCAGTTTCTTGCTCCTGTTCACACAGGACTGGTTCGCTAAGTATTGAGCTTGTATCCAGACATAGTTTTCCGGGCGCAGCGAGCCCTAGGTATTTTTCTGTTTGGAAGTTTGGAATTTTTTTGGTAGGGGTTTTTTGTGTGTGATCCTAAGTTCTGTTTTTCCCTATCCCTTGCTTAGTTCAGTTATTCTGTGTTTCACGTTTATTCTCTTCCTATGCTTTTGTGTTCTCATGTTCACCGTTAGTCCGCGTCTGGACATCCGTGGGGGGCTTGTTCTGTATCTGCCTCTCCTTCGTAAACGTGAAGCTAGACAGGGGCTCTATTTCCCTTGGTAGGTTAGCTACTTCTCCGGCTGTGCTCGTGGAGCTCAGGAGAATTGAGCAAGCTAAGCATCAAGCTCTTAGAGCAGCCAAAACGCTGGAGCAAGTGGATCATCGACACCAACAACATGCTCATTATATGGCATCCCATCGAGCTGCTTAAATGCCGGAACAATCACAGACATGGTGCAAGGAACAAGTTCAATAGCAGGCCAGCTTGAGAGCTGCTGAAACGTCAGAGTGTGTGGATCATTGACGCCATCAACATGCTCATTATATGGTGTCCCAGTGAGCTGCTGAGTTGCCGGAAACCATCACAGGCACAGCGCAAGGAACAAGTTCAGCAGCAGGAGAACTTAAGAACTACTGAAACACTGGAACAGGCGAACCAGCAATGGCGCAAATCACTGAATATAGATGGATCATGGACGCCAACAAGGAGATGAAGTCACGGGCAGAGGCTAGTATATTTTATAAGAGAAAATGCTCCGTACTGCTTTTTCAAGTTCTACTGACTTCCACTCAGAAATCTCTGCTGAATGGCACGCTATAAATTTAATAGGGGAAGGAAGAAATTGAAGAAAAGTGCAACAAAAACTCAGTAGCTACATTTCATTAGGTGGAGCCATAGCCTTGAAGGGGTTTTGATGTGAACATAACCATGTTTAAATTTGTAGACAGTCAAAAGTAAATTATTTTTGCAAAGATAAGTAAAAAAAAAACCAAACATTTATGGCGTTTGAAAATTTTCTCTAACTATCTTAATGGTGACATTTTTTGCCTTGATCAGTTGACAATGGATATGACCATAAATACAGGAACTTTCTATGGCGTTCTTCAACCATGATGTCCTTATAGTGGCCTGGTTATCTTCTCATACTAGTACATGTAGTGTCCCTGCCTGATATCCTCTCCACAATAAGTGTACTACCACCTTACAAATATTTTGTTATATCATGTACTTTCCCGATTGAGTAACCCATCAAGTGGTGTCTTGAGTATTGTAACACCTGCTCCTTTTTTTGCTGCTATTTATTGTATACTTCTATGTTATAATAAAAATCTTGTGATAGTATTTTACTAAAAATTGACTTTTTCATTATTTCCTTGTTTCGGGCTGTTCGTTTTTTTCTTATTTCATGCATGTTTTTTTGCCCTGGGTTTTGTTTATTTTTGAGGTGTTTTTGTTGTGGTATCCTCTCCACAATAAGGACATCATGGCTGGGTTTCTGACCATAGACAGTTCTTTCATTCATGGTCATATCCATTGGTAACCTATAAAGACAACAGATGTCACCACTAAGATGGTTACGGAAAAGCTTCAAAACTCTACAAAATTTTTAATTATATATCCAAAATTGTATTACTTTCAATTGTCTGCAAAGAAAACCCCTTTAAGTATACTCAGCTATAAACCATTGAGGAAGTTGTCTTCGGTCTTCTTTCTGGCTGATTGTTCCAGTCGGTTGTTGATCTCTGCTCCGCTGTCTATAAATGTCACACAGAAACAGCGAGGTGTCTGCGTCCATCAATCAACTTTTTAACACAGGAATCACAGTCGTGCAGATAACAAATCATTGCGTGTGATCAAACTTAATCCTACCGGATGGCGCAGAGCTCAAGATGGCAAAACCACTGGTTAAATTTACTTCATTTTTAGACTGATTTAGAAAAATAATAAAATCATTCAACAAATTCAAAAACATTCATACTTGATATAGGGCGAGACTGGCTGAGGATAGGTCGCACACACCCGACTTACAAAGCAACTTTGCTTTATATAATGCCGCATAATTCTTACAAGTGAATATTTAACAACTTCTAAATTAATATTTTAGTAACACAGTAAGCAACAATGTGAAACTGGAACTGATCTGGAACGGTACTTGGGTACAAGGTTCTTCAGCTCTATGGGGAAAACATGGTGGCCAAGACTTACTGTTGTAGATACGACTAGACACTGGTGCAAACATAGTACAACTCTAGTGCAATGTGGGAGATCTTGGCACTTCTAATTTGGGATAGAATATGCTCGACAGGTGGGTCTGGATTTCATAAAAAGGGAGCATGGCATAAATGTGGCACAATGCATCAAAATGCACCAAAATAAAAATTCTGGTACTACGTAAGCCAGCTACAGAGTGGTATAAATGCAGATTGGGGTTTTAGCTTGGCAGTAGGGGTGCTGGGTTGATCTCACAATGGATGTGGTGTTGTAGTGGTCATGTTGAAGTGGCTAGTAGGCTTGATCAAAATGTATACTAAGAACCCCATGGTCATTTTTGTAACTTTTTCTAAGAACCATATACTACTAGTACGTTTTTTTTTTCAATACGATTGGTGTCCTTCAAAAAGATGTATGCCCAGATCAGCACAGCATGCCTGACTTCATAGAAAATATCATAATGGTTCTAGCTAGGTTTTGCCTTCCCGTATAGGACAGTCTTCAGTTTCTCCTACCCGTTTTGGGCCCGTTTCTCTTCTAGTTCCTCTTCGAAGGTGGTTCCTCACCACCCAATAGCAGAGGGTATAGGACCAACCAGGTGCAGGATCAGGTGCCCACTCACAATCAGCTCTAAACCATGGAAGTTACTCAACAATGCCCATCAGCAGTAACCTTAATGGCGGCATTACTGTTTCATGATATACTATGTCCTTTTCAACCTTTCTGCTTGCTTTGAGATATAAGATAAGATAATCCTTTAATAGTCCCACAGTGGGGGAATTTCAGTATGTTACAGCAGCATAGTAATACAGGTACAGGATAATACAGAGTAATATATTACAGACATAGACACACATATGCTGAGAAGAGAAGATATACTAGGAGTCCATAGCAGCTAAGGAACAGAAGAAGAAAGAAGGAAGACTTCATGGTCATCGTCATAATCATTAGTTCTCTGTGCGGACTGATCTTCGCTTGGTCTGATGTAGATTATACAGCCTGATCGCGGTTGGAAGGAAGGACCTGCGATAGCGCTCCTTCTCACACTTGGGGTGAAGCAGACGGTCACTTACAGTGCTGCCAAGTCCCATCAAGGTCCCATACATGGGGTGGGATTTGTTCTCCCACATGGAGGTCACCACGGACAGTATCCTTCTGTCTCCCGCCACCTGTACTGGGTCCAGGGGGCTCCCCAGGACAGAGCTGGCTCTTCTGATCAGCCTGTCAAGTCTACAGTCCTATGAAAAAGTTTGGGCACCCCTCTTAATCTTAATCATTTTTAGTTCTAAATATTTTGGTGTTTGCAGCAGCCATTTCATTTTGATATATCTAATAACTGATGGACACAGTAATATTTCAGGATTGAAATGAGGTTTATTGTACTAACAGAGAATGTGCAATATGCATTAAACCAAAATTTGACCAGTGCAAAAGTATGGGCACCTCAACAGAAAAGTGACATTAATATTTAGTAGATCCTCCTTTTGCAAAGATAACAGCCTCTAGTCGCTTCCTGTAGCTTTTTAATCAGTTCCTGGATCCTGGATGAAGGGATTTTGGACAAACAATTCAAGTTCAGTTAAGTTAGATGGTCGCCGAGCATGGACAGCCCGCTTCAAATCATCCCACAGATATTCAATGATATTCAGGTCTGGGGACTGGGATGGCCATTCCAGAACATTGTAATTGTTCCTCTGCATGAATGCCTGAGTCGATTTGGAGCGGTGTTTGGACATTGTATTGCTGAAATCTCCATCCCCGGCGTAACTTCAACTTCGTCACTGATTCTTGAACATTATTCTCAAGAATCTGCTGATACTGAGTGGAATCCATGCGACCCTCAACTTTAACAAGATTCCCGATGCCGGCATTGGCCACACAGCCCCAAAGCATGATGGAACCTCCACCAAATTTTACAGTGGGTAGCAAGTGTTTTTCTTGGAATGCTGTTTCTTTTTGGACGCCATGCATAACGCCTTTTTTTATAACCAAACAACTCAATCTTTGTTTCCAAAATAAAGCTGCCTTGTCCAAATGTGCATTTTCATACCTCAGGCAACTCTATTTGTGGCGTACGTGCAGAAACGGCTTCTTTCTCATCACTCTCCCATACAGCTTATCCTTGTGCAAAGTGCGCTGTATAGTTGACTGATGCACAGTGACACCATCTGCAGCAAGATGATGCTGCAGCTCTTTGGAGGTGGTCTGTGGATTGTCCTTGACTCTTCTCACCATTCTTCTTCCCTGCCTTTCTGATATTTTTCTTGGCCTGCCACTTCTGGGCTTAACAAGAGCTGTCCCTGTGGTCTTCCATTTCCTTACTATGTTCCTCACAGTGGAAACTGACAGGTTAAATCTCTGAGACAATTTTTTGTATCCTTCCCCTGAACAACTATGTTGAACAATCTTTGTTTTCAGATCATTTGAGAGTTGTTTTGAGTAGCCCATGATGCCACTCTTCAGAGGAGATTCAAATAGTAGAACAACTTGCAATTGGCCACCTTAAATACCTTTTCTCAAGATTGGATACTCCTGGCTATGAAGTTCAAAGCTCAGTGAGCTTACAAAACCAATTTTGTGCTTCAGTAAGTCAGTAAAAAGTAGTTAGGAGTATTCAAATCAATAAAATGATAAGGGTGCCCATACTTTTGCACTGGTCAAATTTTGGTTTAATGCATATTGCACATTTTCTGTTAGTACAATAAACCTCATTTCAATCCTGAAATATTACTGTGTCCATCAGTTATTAGATATATCAAACTGAAATGGCTGTTGCAAACACCAACATTTTTAGAACTAAAAATGATTAAGATTAATAGGGGTGCCCAAACTTTTTCATAGGACTGTATTTCTGTCCCTGGTTGATATACAGCTCCCCCAGCAGGCTACACTGAAAAAGAGGGCTGAAGCAACCACAGAGTTGAAAAAGGCCCTAAAAAGTGTCCCCTGGACTCCGAAGGCCCTCAGCCTCCTGAGCAGGTAGAGTCTGCTGTGGCCCTTTCTGTGCAGCGCCTCCAGGTGCTCAGCCCAGTCTAGTTTATTATTGAGGAGCACACCCAGATACTTATAGGTCCTGACTATCTCAATGCATGTTCCTTGGATCTCCACTGGGGTCGGAGCACTTCTCCTTTTACTAAAGTCCACCACCATCTCCTTGGTCTTCCCAGCATTAATCCTAAGGTGGTCCTGCTGGCACCATTCAACAAAATCCCGGTTTAAGTCTCTGTATTCCCTATCGTCGCCATCAGTGATATTCCGAGATGGGTGGCACAAGAAGACCAGCTCTCAAGAAAAAAAAAATTTCAAAGCAAGTCATTCCTGTGCCATTCATCTCGAGAGATCAAAGCCAATAACAAAGGTAAAGAAGCGCACATCTGTATGTTAGATTGATGTATCACTGTGTCACTTTGTCTTAATCGATTTCTTAAATTTGGTAACAATATTCAGATCTCTTCGCTACGAATGATTTGCATGTTTTACCCCAAGTCTGGCTTATGATTAAAGTTTGGTCAGATGGAGAAAAATCGTGTTTCGCTGCACATGAGTGGACGACTTCCAAGATACTTATATTTTCCGTCTTCTAATGTGTGCTTTTTGCTCGCCTTGGTTCATGTTGAGCGAATTTAAATACCATCTGTTCGCATTGGATGTGTAATTCATCAGTGGGCACTATACAATTAGCTCTTATAAACTGGCTTTTGGTAGACCTTTTACAACACCTGGAGGCTGGCGCAGATAGAGCTTTAATGTTTCTTACACAATAAAATGGCTTCTACCAGTGTCGAGGATGAGCCTTGGTGGGCACTGGAGGGGATGTTACACATTGATAGGGACATAGTGTTGTCTTAATTACAAGCTGGGTACAATTATTTGGAAGCCCTACGTGTTTCTGGATCTGAGCGGTGCTGGGTAGACAGATGTGAAGCTGAATTAAATCTATCATTAATGCATGAATACAGTTGTCTACATTTTAATACACTTTGCAGGGATATGTTGCTCTTGTGTGCTCCGACGCTTGCTTTTACAGATTCAGGGACTTAAAGCAATCTGTACTGAGTACTAAGAGCGGTCATAGCCAGGAATGATATCACTTAGATAATAATCCAATATCAAATATTAATTGTCAAAAGAATTTAACAGAATGGGATTATATTATGTATTCCCAAAAATAGAACAGTTTGTACCACGTGACCTATACCCCAGCTCTGCCAGAATGGTTGTGGTGAGCTGTAACATTGCTTTATTAACGTCAGGCAGAGGATATAGGAATAAAAGAGCAAGAGCGAGGATAAAGGAATGTGTTTAAATGGAGTATCACCAGATCACAGCATATCACCCCAGCCCTGCAGATAGATAGGTTAGGGTCACCAGAACCCAGTATATCACCACAGTCCTGCAGATAGATAGGTTAGGATCACCAGATCACAGCATATCACCCCAGCCCTGCAGATAGATAGGTTAGGGTAAGCAGAACCCAGCATATCACTCAGACCTGCAGATAGATAGGTTAGGGTCACCAGACTCCAGCATATCACCCCAGCCCTGCAGATAGATAGGTTAGGGTCACCAGAACCCAGTATATCACCCCAGCCCTGCAGATAGATAGGTTAGGGTCACCAGAACCCAGTATATCACCACAGTCCTTCAGATAGATAGTTTAAGGTCACTAGAATCCAGCATATCAACCCAACCTTGCAGATAGATAGGTTAGGGTCACCAGATTCTAGCATATTACCCCAGCCCTGCAGATAGATAGGTTAGTGTCACAAGACCCCAGTGTATCACCCCAGCCCTGCAGATAGATAGGTTAGGGTCATCAGACTCCGGCATATCAATCCAGACCTGCAGAAAGATAGGTTAAGGTCACCAAAACCCAACATAACAGCGCAGCCTTGCAGATAGATAGGTTAGGGTCACTAGAACAAAACATATCACCCCACCCCTGCATATAGATAGGTTAGGTTCACCTCAATCAGTGTTTTCCCCTTGTGAATCGCTGTCTCGGTTGTCAGGATATCATAATTCTTTTCATTACGCAAATGAAATATTTGGAAAAACAAAAAGCATTGACACTTATCTCTGAATAGCAACAGCATCAACCTCATTACTCCAAAGAGCTGATTTGTAACAGTGTTAGGGTGCATTCACACTTCGGATACGCTCAGCTCATTCTGAGCGTAAAACACGTTCAGAATGAGCGCGTACAAAGCAGATCCCATTCATTTCTATGGGAGCCAGCATACGTGCGCTCCCCATAGAAATGAATGGGCTGCTTTTTTCCTTATTGTTTTCAATGTGATACGCGCGTATAGCAATAGGGAAAAAAGCAGCCCATTCATTTCTATGGGGAGTGCACAAAATGAATGGGATCTGCTTTGTACGCACTTTATTCTGAACGTGTTTTACGCTCAGAATGAGCTGAGCGTATCCGAAGTGTGAATGCACCCTAAGGAATTTTAGTGTTTGTGTTCCTATTTCTCCATCGTGCAGCCATTGCTTTGTCCCACAGTCATATTCTGTCTGGCTCTGCTCACCCTCCAATCCTGGGTTGAGGCGGGGTATTTATTCTTGTCTTTTGCACTAGACATGTGCATGAGACTGTTTATACAGCTGCACTCCTTGTGTTCAGGCCATGAAAAAACAAAGTTGGAGTCAGTGGTTTGGCCCACCAATGCCACAGCCCTGATCATATCTGCTTCATGGAAAGTCAGTGGATGACTACTATACAGATAATAGCTCCGCTTTCCCAAAAATCCTAATCTGCCAAGTTATGCAATTATTTTGAAGCTGAAGATGAATTACTGCATGTCTAGATAAATTTACAACTTGGCATGGATAAGAGCTGGCCCATGATCTATATAATGAGGCAATTTTTTATCCTAGGGTTGGGGGGGACTTTTTAAGACATCTTAATCTTCTAACTATTGTTTCGCATTTTGTCTTTGAAACAAATGGAAAATCTCTTTTTACGTTTCTTTAGAATTTGATAATCGTTTGATTAATTGTTATACTATTTTCCATGACATCTGCATTGCAATGAAATTAAGCCATCTGCGGAGCTGACTGTCGCCCATCCTTAGTTTCCTTTGCCCTAACAGAATTATAACAAATTGAGTCTTACACTGAACAGACAAGAGTGTGGTAACATCCGATTTGCTTGAGGCTTCGAGAACCGTATAGCACTTGGAGAGGTGCTTGTGCAAATACAGCAGCCTCTTTGATGGTCATCCTAGTCCATCTGCCTGCATGGTCTACTAAGAAATGGTGGTGCAGGACATTTTGGCTTCTTACCCCTCACTTGCACCACCGCCTTTGTAGATCATATATTATATAACAGCATGCAATGTCAGTCAGCTGCTTGTAAGGCCACGAGAATATTTAGGTGTACGAAAATGAGTATGGACTCGCAGGAGAAGGATGTAATATGACCACTATATAAATCATTAGTGCGGCCTCATCTGGAATATGGAGTTCAGTTCTGGGCACCAGTTCATAGAAAGGATGTCCTAGAGTTGGAAAAGGTTCAACAGAGGGTCACAAAACTGATAATGGGCATGGAGGACTTCAGTTATTAAAGGAGATAAATCTGTTTAGTCTGGAGACAAGGCATTTAAGGGGAGATATGATAAACCTAAATAAATATATAGGGTCAATACAAGAAATATGGGAAACAGCTGTTCCATGTAAAATCGCCTTATAAGACAAGGGGGTGCTCCCTCCATCTGGAGAAGAAAAGGTTTAATCTCCAGAGCTGACAAGGCTTCTTCTAAGGACTGTGAATCTGTGGAATAGCCTACCCTAGGAGTTGGTCACAGCCAACAAGGCTTCTTTAGTTTAAGGACTGTGAATCTGTGGAATAGCCTACCCTAGGAGTTGGTCACAGCTGTCAGCTTCAAAAAAGTATTAGATGCCTTTTTACAGACAAATAGCATTGTTGCTTAAGGAAATGTATAGAATACTTATCGCCTTCAGTCATGCCCCTTCCCTTGATGAACATATGTTTTGGGGGGGGTTTTCAGCCTAGCTATGTAACTTCGATGGCTGCACCAAGACCAATGGATACATGTAGGTGTGTAGGTAGACACATCCATGTATATAGTTACTAAGATAGGCTTTGGTAAATCCTCCAAAAACACCCCTACCCAACTGGAAAGTCCATTTAAGACATTCCCTTTAAACAGATATTCAGTGGGGGTCTTAAGAGTCACATCTACACTGATCTGATGTTGTTGTCCTATAATAAGGTTAGGCCATCAATATTCTAAACTCTTCCAATATACTATAAATCCATCATCTTTAAACCACTATGCTTCGGTATACAGTCCTATGAAAAAGTTTGGGCACCCCTATTAATCTTAATCATTTTTAGTTCTAAATATTTTGGTATTTGCAACAGCCATTTCAGTTTGATATATCTAATAACTGATGGACACAGTAATATTTCAGGATTGAAATGAGGTTTATTGTACTAACAGAAAATGTGCAATATGCATTAAACCAAAATTTGACCGGTGCAAAAGTATGGGCACCTCAACAGAAAAGTGACATTAATATTTAGTAGATCCTCCTTTTGCAAAGATAACAGCCTCTAGTCGCTTCATGTAGCTTTTAATCAGTTCCTGGATCCTGGATAAAGGTATTTTGGACAAACAATTCAAGTTCAGTTAAGTTAGATGGTCGCCGAGCATGGACAGCCCGCTTCAAATCATCCCACAGATGTTCAATGATATTCAGGTCTGGGGACTGGGATGGCCATTCCAGAACATTGTAATTGTTCCTCTGCATGAATGCCTGAGGATTTGGAGCGGTGTTTTGGATCATTGTCTTGCTGAAATATCCATCCCCGGCGTAACTTCAACTTCGTCACTGATTCTTGAACATTATTCTCAAGAATCTGCTGATACTGAGTGGAATCCATGCGACTCTCAACTTTAACAAGATTCCCGATGCCGGCATTGGCCACACAGCCCCAAAGCATGATGGAACCTCCACCAAATTTTACAGTGGGTAGCAAGTGTTTTTCTTGGAATGCTGTTTCTTTTTGGACGCCATGCATAACGCCTTTTTTTATAACCAAACAACTCAATTTTTGTTTCCAAAATGAAGCTGCCTTGTCCAAATGTGCTTTTTCATACCTCAGGCAGCTCTATTTGTGGCGTACGTGCAGAAACGGCTTCTTTCTCATCACTCTCCCATACAGCTTCTATTTGTGCAAAGTGCGCTGTATAGTTGACCGATGCACAGTGACACCATCTGCAGCAAGATGATGCTGCAGCTCTTTGGAGGTGGTCTGTGGATTGTCCTTGACTGTTCTCACCATTCTTCTTCTCTGCCTTTCTGATATTTTTCTTGGCCTGCCACTTCTGGGCTTAAGAAGAACTGTCCCTGTGGTCTTCCATTTCCTTACTATGTTCCTCACAGTGGAAACTGACAGGTTAAATCTCTGAGACAACGTTTTGTATCCTTCCCCTGAACAACTATGTTGAACAATCTTTGTTTTCAGATCATTTGAGAGCGGGCTGTCCATGTTCGGCGACTATCAAACTTAACTGAACTTGAATTGTTTTGTAGAAAGAAATGGTCCAAAATACCTTCATCCAGGATCCAGGAACTGATTAAAAGCTACAGGAAGCGACTAGAGGCTGTTATCTTTGCAAAAGGAGGATCTACTAAATATTAATGTCACTTTTCTGTTGAGGTGCCCATATTTTTGCACCGGTCAAATTTTGGTTTAATGCATACTGCGCATTTTCTGTTAGTACAATAAACCTCATTTCAATCCTGAAATATTACTGTGTCCATCAGTTATTAGATATATCAAACTGAAATGGCTGTTGCAAACACCAAAATATTTAGAACTAAAAATGATTAAGATTAATAGGGGTGCCCAAACTTTTTCATAGGACTGTATGTGTTGGACCATGTCACCAATGGTAGTGTGACTACTAAAAAGTTCTATTAGCAACTAGAAAAAATATGAACATTTCTGTTAGTTGAAAATATTATGATATTGGAAATATGAAGGACATCCTAGAAGCATTGGTGCCTCACCCCTATATATAATATCGACCGCTTCCTTGGCTTATAAATATACAGTTTCCTTGCTGGGGAATATGATATAAAAAATTGATAGAAAACCAGTTTTCCATTGTGTTAACATGACTGGTGTAAATGCTGCTCATGCGGATTCTATTCATATTCTCATGTTTTATAGATGAGATAATATAAAAAGCCTTACCTGGCTCATCCACCATGCTTCATTTACTGGATCCATCAGTGGATCTAATGGTCCCACAACACACTATGTTCTGCCCTTTTTTCACTCAAATATCCCTTCTGGCATGAACTTTTTGTTCAGTTGGAGGTTAGCTTTTCAGGAGGGTGGTATCAACAACCACTTGACTTGTTTCAAGCCACGTGAGACCTACGTACCATACATCATAGTAGGATCAGGGTTGTGTAATGTTCAATGTAATCTATTCCTGTCAATGTTAAAGGGATATTCTGGTAAAGATAAGCTGTCTTAGGGCTCCCCGCATCACTCTCTGTGCCAAAATCCACTATACCGCTCCCCGTGTGAACTTAGCCTTATCGTTGAGGATCTGACTAGGGTTGAGCGATCAGGATCAGAAAAGATTGGATCCCGATCGGTGATCAAGCAAATTTCATGATCGCGATGGGCTGGAAAATTATCGGATTTTGAAATCTCAAGATCGGCTGAACCCTAAAAGTGACTTTCCCATAGAGAAGCATTGACTAGGGTTGAGCATTGGGGATCGGGAAAGATCAGACCCAATCAGCAATCGAGCAAATTTCACGATCGGGATCAGTTGGAAAATTATCAGAAATTGGATTTTAAAATCGATTCTGAAATCTCAAGATCGGCTCAACCCTAGATCTGACCTCTCAGACTTGCAGTGTTCACAAGATCAAGGGCCCCCTGAGTCCTGTCAAGTAGAGTAGCAGGTTGCACATGCAGGTTTAACCGGTTAAGGACCGCCGTACGTAAATTTACGGCCTGCGGTCCAGGTACCTAAAGACCGGACTATTGTAAAAATACGTCCTGTCTTTAGGTACCTATTTCGCGGGGGGATGGGTGCGGGGAGGACGGGGGTTAGGTGTTACTAACACCTAACCCCTTCCTCAATAACGTCCAGTCGGAGCTGAGTCCGACTGGACGTTTTAACCCTTTCGATTGCGCCGTGAAACATCACGGCGCGATCGAAAGGCATCCGCCGACAATTGAATCTGATCGGCACCCCCCGCGGCGAGATCGGAGGGTGCCGATAGCAGTAAAAGGTAGTCTGGGGTCTGGCCAGTGACCCCAGACTGCCCGAAGCCCCCACATACCTGGTGATCCTGCCAGGACCTTCTGATGTCAGGCTGTGCGTCTACACAGCCTGACATCCTGCTACGGAATGCCATGTGGGACACCTGCATGCTGTGTCTCACATGGCATTCTATATCAGCAAAGTATTGCTGATTGAAGTGTCCTAAATGGACACATGAAAAAGTAAAAAAAAAATGTAAAAAAAATAAAATGAAGTGTATGAAAAAAATTAATAAAGTTATAAAGCCCAAAAATCCCTTTTTCTCAATAGAAAATGAATTATATAAAAAAAGAACTAAAAAGTAATAAAAACAATGCATATTTGGTATTGTCGCGTCCGTAACAATCTGTACAATAAAACTGAAATAATATTTAATGTACACGGCGAACGCCGGAAAAAAAAAATTGAAAAAACTCGCCGGAAGTAATGATTTTTCGCCATCTCACCATACAAAATATGCTATAAAAAGTGATCAAAAAGTCATATGCATCCGACAACAGTACCAATAAAAAGCGCAGGTTGTCCCGCAAAAAATAAGCCCTCAACCAACTCTGTCAACCGAAAAATAAAAATGTTACGCCTCTTAGAAGATGCGATGCAAAAAACATTGATTTATGTCCCCAAATGTGTTTTTCCTCTGCAGAACTAGTAACACATAAAAAAATACTATAAATGAGGTATCGCCGTAACCGTACCGACCTGCAGAATAAAGGGAACATGTTACTTATACTGTACGCTGCATGGTGTAAAATTAAAAAAGTAAAACTCAATGCCAGGATTGATTTTTTTTTTTTAAATCCAGTAAAAAAGGGTTAATAAAATGTATTCAATAAGATGTAGACACCCAAAAATGGTGTCATTACGAAATGCATCTCATCCCGCAAAGAATAAGCCCTTATATGGCCGCGTCACCAGAAACATAAAGAAAATATAGCATCTCACAATGTGAAGACAAAAACCCTCAAAAATCGCCAAATTATTAGAACACAACTGGCTGCGGCAGGAAGGGAATATATAAGCTGTGTGAGCGGATATCAGGGGACACCCCAGATTTACAGCTTATGAGGGAACAGACACCAGAAGTGACCCCCAGAGTGACCCCCAGAGTGACTCCCCCAATCATAGGAGCTACGGGGACATAGTAGGGAATTTGGTGTCTGCAATGTCCTCCGCACCTCTTATATATTCCCTCTTCGCCATCCGCTGTGCAGTCACGTCCGGGATACTAATACTCACTACACCCCCTGATAAATTCTTTGAGGGGTGCAGTTTTCAAAATGGGGTCACTCCTGGTATCCCATGGAATCCACTTTTCTGGTACCTTACAGGCTCTACAAACATGACATGGCGTCCAGATACCAAACATCTGAATCTGTACTCCAAAAGCCGAATCACGCTCCTTCCCTTCTGCGCCCTGCTGTGCGCCCAAACTGCAGTTTATGACATGTATGACACATGTATGACACTGGTGTACCCGGGATAATGCACGTAATGTCATATGTGGGTATAAACTGATATTAGGGCACAGCCGGACACAGAAGGGAAGAAGGGTCATTTGGTTTTTGGAGCGCAGACGGTTTGGTTTTTGGATGCCATGACACTTTTGTAGAGCTGAAACGCCAGTAATTTGGAATCCCCTGATAAATTACCTTATTTTGGAAACTACACCCCTGAAGGATTTATCCAGGGGTACAGACAGCATTTTTAACCCCCAAGTGTTGCTATAACTTTATATATATAACTATAACTGTAGTGGATTGTGAGAGGTGAAAATGACCATTTTTCCAGGAATACGTCCTTTCAGTGCGTAATATGTTGTGCCCACCTTGTATCAGAGATGAACGCTCTAAAAGCTGTTGTGCCTGGGATACCCGTTTAACAGTTTTTGGAGTGTCTCTGCTGACATAAGTCGGGCACAACATGTTGCACACTGAAATGGCAAATCTGTAAAATTTTCATTTTTAACTTCTCTATCAGTTGCGATTTCATTTCTGGAAACTAAATAAATGCAACACTCAAGGGTTAAAAATTCTCGCTACACCACTTGATAAATCCCATCAGTGGGGTAGTGTCCAAAATAGGGTGACATGTCTGCGGATTCCACTTTATTGGCAATTCAGGGGCTTTGCAAAAGTGGCATGACGTCCAAAAACCAAACTGTGCTCCAAAAACCAAAATAGCGCTCCTTCCCTTCTGTCCCCGGCTGTGCCCAAACAGCCATTTCTACCCACATATGGCATTAAGTACGTTATCCGGGTACACCAGTGTCATACATGTGGGCATACACTGCTATTTGGGTACCCAGCAGGGTGCAGATGTGAAGGAGAAATATGTGCTTTTGGAGTGCAGATTTAGATTGTTCGTTTTTGGACACCATGTCACATTTGCAGAGACCCTAAAATTGCCCCTACAAAATGGGGTCACTTCTTGGTGAATTCCAGTTTACTGGAACCTCCAGGGCTCTGCAAAAACATCATGGCGCCCAGAGGGTCCCTCTAAATCTGTACCCCAAAAGCTAAAACGCACAGTGGTCCTTCCCTTCTGAGCCCTGCTGTGTGCCCAAGCAGCAGTTTACACCCACATATATAATTTTTTGACCCCCGGGATGGCCCACTTAATAGTTTTAGGAGTGCAGGTCTCTGACAACACAAAGTGGGTGCAACGTATTGGGCACCGAAATGGCATATTTTTAAAAATTTCAATTTTCATTTTGTACATTAATTTTTGGGAAGCATTTTAGGCTCAAAATGATAATACCCCTTGATACATTCCTTGACAGGTGTAGTTTCTAAAATGGGGTCACTTTTGAGGGGTTTCCATTGTATTGATACTTTAGGGGCTCTGCAAATGCGACATGGCCCCTGAAAACTATTCCAGCAACATCTGCCCTCCAAAATCCAAATAGCGCTCTTTCCATTCTGAGCCCCACCATGTACCCATACAGCAGATTTTGGCCACATATGGGGTATTGCCGTGTTCAGAAGAAATTGTGTAACAAACTGTGGGGGGCTTTTAATTCTTAAACTATTTGCAAAATTAAAACTATGGCGCTAAATGGACGATTCATTGGGAAAAAAAGTAATTTTTCATTTTCACGTCCCAATGTTAATAAAATCTGTGAAACACCTGTGAGGCCAAAATACTCACTCTACCCCTAGACAAATTCTATGAGGGGTGTAGTTTCCAAAATGGGGTCACTTATAGGGGGTTTCCACTGTATTGGTCCTTTAGGGGCTCTGCAAATGCGACATGGGACCTGAAAAATATTCCAGCAAAATCTGCCCTCCAAAAGCCAAATAGCCCTCTTTCCATTCTGAGCCCCGCCATGTTCCCATACAGCAGATTATGACCACATATGGGGCATTTCTGTGTTCAGAAGAATTTGTGTAACGAACTTTAGGGAGCTTTTTCTCCTTTATCCTCTTGTGAAAATTAAAAATTTGGGGCTAAATTGACAGTTTGTTGGAAAAAAAGTAATTTTTCATTTTCATGGCCCAATGTTAATAAAATCTGTGAAACAGCTGTAGGGTCAAAATGCTCACTCTACCCTTTAATATGTTCTGTGGGGGGTGTAGTTTCCCAAATGGGGTCACTTTTAGGGGGTTTCCACTGTATTGGTTCTCTAGGGGCTCTGCTAATGCGACATGGCACCTAAAATTATTCCAGCAAAATCTGCCATCCAAAAGCCAAATAGCGCTCCTTCCATTCTGAGCCCCGCCATGTTCCCATACAGCAGATTATAGCCACATATGGGGTATTGCCGTGTTCAGGAGAAATTGTTTAACAAACTGTGGGGGGCTTTTACTCCTTTAACCCCTTGTGAAAATGAAAACTTTGGAGATAAAGTGACATTTTAGTAATTTTTCATTTACACATCCCAATGTTAGTAAAATCTGTGAAACAACTGTAGGGTCTAAATGCTGACTATACCCCTTGATGAATTCTGTGAGGTGTGTGGATTCTAAAATGGGGTCACTTTTGGGGGGTTTCCATTGTTTTGGTACTCTAGGGTCTCTGCAAATAAGGCATGGCGCTGAAAATTATTCCAGCAAAATCTGCTGTTCAAACACCCAGTGTCCCTCCTTCCCTTCTATGCACTGCCGTGTGCCCAAAAATCAGTTTACACCCACATGTGGGGTATTTCTGTGCACGGGAGAAATTGCGCAATAAACTGTCAGATGCATTTTCTCCTTCAACCCTTTGTGAATGTGTTAATTTTGGGTCTAAATGAATGTATTAGTGAAAAAAAATGAAATGTCTAAATTTCACTGCCATATTATTTTTATTCTTATGAAAAGCTTAAAGGGTTAACAAACATCCCAAATGCTGTTTTGAATAATTTGAGGGGTGCAGTTTTGAAAATGGGGTAATTTATGGGGGTTTCTATTATACAGGCCTTTATAATTACTTTCAGAACTGAAGTGGTCCCTAAAAAATTGGTTTGGAGAATTTTCTTGTAAATCTGGAAAATCGCTGTTACACTTGTAAGCCTTGTGACGTCCAAAATAAATTAAAAAACAATCAAAAGATGATGCCGATATAAAGCAGAGATATGGGAGATAATATTTATTCATGTATTTGGATGGTATGACTATCTGCCTGAAAAGCAGAGAATTTCACATTTTGAAAATTGCAATTTTTTTCAAATTTCCATCAAATTTCCTAGCTTTTTTATAAATAAATGCAAAAATATTGATTAGTGTTTACCACTAACATGAAGTATAATGTGTTACGAGAAAACAATCTCAAATTCATTTGTGTAAGTTAAAGCGTCTCAAAGTTATTGCCATTTAAAGTGACACATGTCAGTTTTGAAAAAAGAGGCCTGGTCTTTAACATACTTTTGGGCCTGGTCCTTAACCGGTTAATCACCAATGTAAGAATGTCAATAAGGCTCAGTTCACATCTGTATTCGGGCCTTTCCGTTCCCCTATCCACATGAAATATGCGGAGAGAAAAGTCCTGCAAGCAGCACTTTTCTCTCCTCCATTTTCGAGCGGAAACAGAGTGGAAGCCACACGGACCCCATTATAGTCTATGTAGTCCGCTGGTTTCCTGAGGTAACCATTTTTTCATTCTGGTTAGGTTTCCGTTCTAGGGGACCCCAAGCAGAGTCCCTGAATGGAAATCAAAACGCAGATGTGAAGCTGTAGGACTATCTCTAGTACCCTACAGATTTTAACGAAGTGGTAGTCACTCATATAGGGCAAACAGGAATCTTATGACTGATGGAGGTGCCAGTGGTTGCCACCAAGGATCAGACAGTTATCTCCTATCCTTGGATAAAAGCTATTTGTATTTTGGCTATTGGTTTGCTTCCTGTCTGACGTGGCAACCCCTCAGAACCCAACAATCTCACTGCAGGGAAAACTGAAGGGGAGACTCCCACTCAACCATCCAAATGTCATGATCACTGTTGTTCTGAGGAATTAATCTGCTGAAATACTCCCAACTCCTTCAACTAATCCTAGGTCCTTGCTGTACAATACAGCCAAAACCCGGAGGCAATGTAATACGCACATCCCTTGTGCATGCTACAGATCTGCACCACACAGAGCGTTAACTATGCGCCCAGCATGACATAATAGTATACTGCACAGCGCAAAGGGTTTAATTTTCCTTAGACATCATGAATATGGAAATAAGGATTCGACAGTGACTTCCTTAGCAGAAACCTCCAATATTCAGCTCATTGTCAAGAAATGTGCGTTGCACTAAGGTACTGGGATTTGACAAAACTGGGATAAGGGTAGTGGTAGCAGTGGTAGTGGTAGAGCCCACCATCCATAGAAGAGTGCCAGAAAAGGTGATTTATGGCCAATACTCCTACCAAACAGAGTTGAAGTTGATGCCAGCACACCTTGCTTCACGGCTAGAGTTGAGTGATCAGGATCGGAAAACATCGGATTCCAAACGGCGATCGAGTAAATTTCACGATTGCGATCCAAATTCCGACCCGATCTTTTCCAGAAGGATCGAGATCGGAGGTTATCTCAAGATCAGCTCAACCCTAAAAGTGACTTTTCCCATAGAGAAGCATTGACTAGGGTTGAGAATTGGGATCAGAAAAGATCGGATTCCGAACGGCGATCGAGTAAATTTCATGATCGAGATCGGCTGGAAAATGATCAGAAATCGGATTATAAAATCGATCTTGAAATCTCAAGATCTGCTCAACCCTATTCACGGCGCATGGCCTGGAGGTGGGTTATGATCACATACTCAAGTAGGGGAGGAGACCACAAAAAGGTGACTTCTCTGTAACTCAAGACTCCTTACAAGTCATTAAATACAAAGTTCTCTACTAATTATATGGAATGAGGTAGAATATAGAAGAACATTGTGGATAACAAGTTGTTTGTGGTTCGAGGGCCTAAATTCTCCTGACAGGTTGCCTTTAAGGGGAATATATCACAATTTGTATTATTCATTTGAAATATATCTCTTTTTTTCTAATCTGTTTTTATTCCTTTATTGTAGAGGTTTTATTCAATTATCCGTACATGATTATGGAGGCGGCCATCTTGCCTGAGCTTCACTTTTGCTGGTGATATGCTTTACAGCAGTTTCATGGACACAGGCAGCAATAGACTAAGCTTTATTAGAGACTTTTCTAGTTGTGTTTTGGGAATGGAGGTGGAGTAGATAAGCTGTGACATTGTCTATTGTCATCCAAGGGTGAACAAAGAAGAAGGCAGGAGGCGCGCTGGTCCAAGTCAATTCCTTTATTTAACACACAACGCGTTTCGGGTTGACCACCCTTTTTCAAGTGTGTATGGGATGACCAGCCTTTTTCAACTGTGGTCAACCCGAAACGCGTTGTGTGTTAAATAAAGAAATTGACTTGGACCAGCGCGCCTCCTGCCTTCTTCTTTGTTCACCCTTGGATGTTCCAGATGCCCACACCAGTGGCTGGTGTTACAGAGGTTTGACTGCTGCCATTGGAGGAGTTCCGCCAACAAGTTGGTGGCCCCCAACTATATGTCTGCATAGTGTTTGTAAGCTAATATCACAACCACAGAAGGTGAGCCTTAATTCATGTAATTTTCAAAGTATCACACTATTAGCGATTGGCATTGTGCATTTTTTTCTCTTTTCGGTACATCGTCTATTGTCAGTAATGGATGCAGAGATGGGCTATCTTAAGAGGTGTTATCTTCTATTGTAATCCTTCCTGTGAAGTGACTGCTGCAAAGAAAATGCCTACAGAATTGGTAAATGGCAGTCTATTATTAGGCTTAGTGGCCAGAGTAAAAATTTAATGGTATAGTATTTTAAAAAAAAAAAAAATCAAAAATTCTTTAAAAAATAAGTGATTTTCTTTAAGCAAAACCTGTGTGAGGAAACTATTGTAAGAGATATATTCATACACAACAATGCTTATATATAACATGTGTAATAAACATCGGTATACTAATTTTACAGTCGTCGGAGATTTTATTACATCCAAGGGTTTGAAATAAATCTTAAAGATTTAGCACGCCTGGCGCACAGACTCATGAAGCCAATTTTGTGTAGACGGGATGCATTAAAAACAGATGGAGCATGGGGTTGTGGGAAAAAAATATTTATTAGAGAGAGACATCACATCATGTGACAGAGCGGTGTCAGCGAGAGAGGCGCAGAATTGTTTTTGAGTGCGAGTGATGTTGCAAAAATACAACAATGTGACAGACGCAAGATAAAGTGAGATATTAGACCGAATGAGAGAGATGGGAAGGAGAAAGAGAGACAAATATAGTAATTACAGAAGCTCAGACTGCTGCGGATGATGAAGGGACACAAAAGCAGAAAGTGAAGTAAAATGAGCATGGAGAGGAAAAAATAAATACCGAGAGGACACAGGAAGGATAGATGAAGGTGGGGGGATAGTGGGGGGGGATATATATTGCCTTGTTCATTGTGCTGTGATTTCCGAGAGAGGTCAGACCAGCGGCCGGCCTGTGAATCTCTCGCTCTGTTCACCGCGGCCCTGAGAGACCTGGATAGCGAGGTAAAAGCATCTATTATTTAGAGCCGGCCTCAGGTTTCCAAATGGATTCTTCACTTTAATAAACCCGAGAGTAGGTCCTCAGCCTCCCGTAATCATACCGCCACTTAACCCTTTACCCGGCGGAGGACCCATCGTGTGTACACAGTACAGTAACCGTTCTGCAACATGCCATCGGGTAACAGGTGTGTTGTTTAAAGGGATCTTATCATTCAATCACATTTTATTCTCATTAACACGTCAGAATAGACTTAAGAAAAGCTGTTCCTCTCCTACTTTTTGTTGTCTTATCCGCGCCACCATTTGCTTGAAATTCCGTTTTTTGTCAGTATGCAAATGAGTTGTCTCGCAGCACTGGGGGCGGTCCCCAGCGCTCAAACAGCACTGGGGGCGTCCCCAATGCTGCGAGAGAACTTTCTCCAGCAATGCCTCCATCTTCTTCAGCAATGTCCTCTGCACGCATCTTCTTCCGACGCAGGCTTCAGATTTCTAGGCCTCGGGCAAACTGCGCATGCCCACCGGCCATGAGAAAATGGATGCTTACAATACTGTGTAAGCGGCCATTTTTCTTGTGGTTGCAGGCATGCGCAGTCGGCTTTGCCCTAGGCCCGAGGCCTAGACGTTAGAAGCCACCGCTGGAAGAAGACACAGGGAGAGGCCATTCCTGAAGAAGATGGAGGCATTGCTGGAGAGCTCTCTCGCAGAATTAGGGAGGCCCCCAGTGCTGTTTGAGTGCTGGGGATGGCCCCAGTGCTGCGAGAGAACTCATTTGCATACCGGCGAAAGGGCATCTAAAGGTAGGAGACAAATAGCCTTTCTTAAGGCTAAATATCATGTACTCACTCTATCTGAAACTAAATCTCTCCAAGACTGAACTACTACTGTTTCCACCATCTAATAGATCTGTCCCTGATATATCCATTGTAGTCTCAGGCCTTACTATAACTCCTAGGCAGCAGGCCCGCTGCCTCGGAGTCATGTTTGACGCAGACCTTTCCTTCACCCCTCATATTGAATCACTCGCACTTTCATGTCACCTCCACCTAAAAAACATCTCCAGAATACACCCTTTCCTTACCAGAGATACACTAAAGACACTTATTGTCTCTCTGATTCATTCTCGCCTTGACTACTGTAACTTCTTACTAATCGGTCTTCCCCTCACTAAACTCTCCCCTCTACAATCTATTCTGAATGCAGCGGCCAGGCTCATCTACCAGTCTAGACGCTACAGCGATGCCTCGGGTCTGTGCCAGTCACTACATTGGCTGCCTATTCATTATAGAATAAAATATAAAGTTATCACTCTCATCCACAAGGCTCTCCATAATGCCGCACCTCCCTACATCTCCTCCCTCATCTCTGTCTACCGCCCAACCCGTGCTCTCCGCTCACTCAATGACCTAACACTTACATCCTCTATTATCAGAACCTCCCCCGCTCGTATACAAGACTTCTCCTGAGTTGCACCACTTCTCTGGAATACTCTACCCCGGACAATCAGATTAACTCCCAATTTCTACAGTTTCAAACGCAAACTAAAGATACATCTTATCAGACAGGCCTATCACAATGTCTAACGTAAACCCTTAACCCTCCTCTGTCCCCGCTCCCACATTACCCCACATGATATGATGTCATCTCATGCTAACTTTATTTGTCCAAGCTCCATCCACGTTACAGGACACGACTGGTGACGGCTCATAAAGTTTTCTGTTTGTGTAATGACAGTCACCTCTATTACAAAATTGTCTGACCTCTGCATAAGCAATGCCGCCCCTGCTTCCTCTTGTGTCACCCCCTCTACCTCATAGATTGTAAGCTCTTGCGAACAGGGCTCTCAGTCCCATTGTGTGAAATAATTTTCTTTGTAATGTATCGTTCTGTCTGTATTTGAACCCTACAAATTGTACAGCGCTGCGGAATATGTTGGCGCTATATAAATAAAATTTATTATTATTCCTACGTGTTAGCTACAAAAAATTCGATTTTAATGGTAGAATCCCTGGCCCGCCCCCAGTGCTGCGAGAGAACTCATTTACATACCCGGAATTTACAAAAAACGGAATTTTAAGCGAACGGTGAAAGACAATGAAAGGTAGGAGAAGAATAGCCTTTCTTAAGGCTATTCCTACGTGTTAATAAGAAAAAAAATGTGATTGAATGATAGGATCCCTTTAAGGTACAGGAAAGAACGGCGCAAGATCGGTAATTGTCACATTCTTGGGTTTTGATATTGTCACCTGGGATGGTGACAAACCATGGTTGGTAAGAAAAATATTACATTGACGACAAATTGTGCATGATAGTCCTGGCCAAGATAAATGGAATCCTTCACCCTATCGGTGGGATAACAATTATCTGTGATATTAATCAATAACTGAATTTAATCCATAATTTGCACCCAAAAAAAAGGTGTTCATGCTTTACGCCTTTTTTTTTAAAGTATTTTAGACGCTTTCTAAGATTGTGCACTTTGTCAGACAAGTGGGTAGGGATTGAAATAGAGGGGCGGGTATTAAAATATAAAAATGCAAAAGTGCACTCTGATTTTAGTGCATTTTTCTATTGGACACTAAGCCAACTAATAACTGGAGTACAGTTAGGGCTAGTTCACATTGAGTTTTTTGCAGGCAGATTTTGACACGGAATCCGTCTCAAAATCCTCTTACAAAAATAGCTCCCATTGACTTCAATGGGAGCCGCTTGCTTTTTTTTCCGCTAGCTAGTAGCAGAAAAAAGAAGCGACACAACCTGTCTTGCCGTGGATTCAGCAGCTGAACCGGCGGTGGCGTCCGTGGCTCGAGAAACACTCCTGTTTAGACCCATATGTTATGGCAACCGCTGCCCACCAGCTGACATGTAGACCACTTGTGTTCCTTCCTGGGACATGGAGCAGACCCCGCATGCTATGACAACTCAAAGAAAGAAGACAAACAACAGAAACAAACTAAAAGAAAAAGGAAAAACCAACAAAATAACGCAGGGGCAGGGTGGGTGGGAGTGCTTTCAGCCTATTCCCAGACTAAAGGTATGAAGCTCTAGACACGTGCCCCTAAATATATAATTTACCAAAACTAATACATTACTTGGTAATGGGGGCAGGCTTAGATTTGAACCAGCTTTTCCGTGGAAACTGTGCAGCCAGACCTGGCCCAGCAGTCCTAGCCACAGTACTATACCTATTGAGGCTTGCCTGTGCCAAACTTCTATAGTTAGGTATTTTGCAATAAACTGCATTGCACCCTAAACTGCAAAGACTGTATTGTATCACAGGTTTAAGTATCCTAGGAGAGGCTACAAAAGTATGTTTTAATTTTTTCTCAAAAATGTATTCACTCCAATTCTGAGTTTTTTTTATCTTCTCATTACATCATACAGAATATTAAATATCCCAGAAAAAAAGCCCTACTATAGCTACCATGAGCAGAAAAAAATAAAAAAAATGTCGAGAAGGGGTTAAGGCTGTCTAGTGTAATGCAGACAGTTTATCTGCCCCATATTGTTAAAGTTTCCATGGTTGTTGATCACAATCATGACATGTATCTGACAAGTTGCGAATAAGAATTCACTATAAGCCATGCTCAATATACACATCATACATTTCCAACAGATGATTTTATGTTTCTTTTTTTTTTCACACCAAAAATACAATGGTCTGAAAACCGGATGGAAACCTGACAGCCCCAATGTAAAGTCTGTTTGAAGACTGGTAAGATCTGCTTGGAGACAACTGTCATAGTTTCTTTACATATGTAAGTCATCATAAGGCTGCTTCTAATTTATCGTGATGGCTCCTTAAAATTATAGCCCAGTCTTTGTTCCCTTTGAGAGATACAGGTCACCAGGTCACCTACACTTACGTATCTTCACCAGGTCACCTACACTTACATACCTTCACCAGGTCACCTACACTTACATACCTTCACCAGGTCACTTACACTTACGTACCTTCACCAGGTCACTTACACTTACATACCTTCACCAGGTCATCTACACTTACGTACCTTCACCAGGTCACTTACACTTACGTACCTTCACCAGGTCACCTATACTTACGTACCTTCACCAGGTCACTTACACTTACGTACCTTCACCAGGTCACCTACACTTACGTACCTTCACCGGGTCACTTACACTTACGTACATTCACCGGGTCACTTACACTTACGTACATTCACCAGGTCACTTACACTTACGTACCTTCGCCAGGTCACCTACAGTTACGTACCTTCACCGGGTCACTTACACTTACGTACATTCACCAGGTCACTTACACTTACGTACATTCACCAGGTCACTTACACTTACGTACCTTCACCAGGTCACCTACACTTACGTACCTTCACCAGGTCACCTACACTTACATACCTTCACCAGGTCACCTACACTTACGTACCTTCACCAGGTAACTTACACTTACGTACATTCACCAGGTCACCTACACTTACGTACATTCACCAGGTCACCTACACTTACGTACATTCACCAGGTCACCTACACTTACATACCTTCACCAGGTAACTTACACTTACGTACATTCACCAGGTCACCTACACTTACATACCTTCACCAGGTCACCTACACTTACATACCTTCACCAGGTCACCTACACTTACGTACCTTCACCAGGTCACTTACACTTACGTACCTTCACCAGGTCACCTACACTTACGTACATTCACCAGGTCATCTACACTTACGTACCTTCACCAGGTCACTTACACTTACGTACATTCACCAGGTCACCTACACTTACATACCTTCACCAGGTAACTTACACTTACGTACATTCACCAGGTCACCTACACTTACATACCTTCACCAGGTCACCTACACTTACGTACCTTCACCAGGTAACTTACACTTACGTACCTTAACCAGGTCACCTACACTTACGTACATTCACCAGGTCATCTACACTTACGTACCTTCACCAGGTCACTTACACTTACGTACCTTCACCAGGTAACTTACACTTACGTACATTCACCAGGTCACCTACACTTACGTACATTCACCAGGTCATCTACACTTACGTACATTCACTAGGTCACCTACACTTACGTACCTTCACCAGGTCACTTACACTTACGTACCTTCACCAGGTCACTTACAATTACGTACCTTCACCAGGTAACTTACACTTACGTACCTTCACCAGGTCACTTACACTTACGTACCTTCACCAGGTAACTTACACTTACGTACATTCACTAGGTCACCTACACTTACGTACCTTCACCAGGTCACTTACACTTACGTACCTTCACCAGGTCACTTACACTTACGTACCTTCACCAGGTAACTTACACTTACGTACATTCACCAGGTCATCTACACTTACGTACATTCACTAGGTCACCTACACTTACGTACCTTCACCAGGTCACTTACACTTACGTACCTTCACCAGGTCACTTACACTTACGTACCTTCACCAGGTAACTTACACTTACGTACATTCACCAGGTCACCTACACTTACGTACCTTCACCAGGTTACTTACACTTACGTACCTTCTGCTGTGTGATTACTACTCTACATCTTCACGACATACTGCATTGTGGCATATACCGTACTACACAATCCGTAATAACATTGTATGGTCAGTATAAACAGATGGTATGCGATGTATATATAGTGAAGAGGTTATGGCGACAGCACAAGTGAGGCAATCCCTTGAAACAGATGATAAGCAAAGGTCCCAGGTGTTGGACCACCACTGATCTCTTATTGATGACCTATCCTTAGTGCCCATTTCTGCTCCCGGAGGTGTATTGGCTTTACATAGGAGACAATGATGGGGAATGATGATACTGTGGGGCCCCCTGAGACTGCGATCCATATCCCTTGATGGTGATTTACTATGTGTTGCTTGGCATGATGTCGGTTGCTTGACATGGTGTTTTGTAGGAGAGAGCTACATTTGTGAGGTCTGAGAGATAATGGTCCTGTGTTGGGTGACTAGTTGCCAAGATCCAGAAGCTGATATTGGATAGATGGATGAACAATCGATGTCAAGCGACCAAGAAGGTGAGGTGTATAGTTCCAGGGTCACTGTGCTGTGGCTTCTGAGTGTATTGCCAATGTCATGGAAAAAACACTATCAGTAAATGCTTTGGTATCAGAAACGCGTCGACAAGTATATGTGCTATTATTTTTCTCACGCTGTGCTTTCTTGTTCTTCTAATAAAGGTGATACGTTTTCCATGAACCTCGGAGTGTAGGATCCATCCTATATTGCTACAATTTGTTTGGAGAGTAGACGCCTCTATTTTCCTGAGCATAGGGTGAGTGAGTTTCTATGTTTCTCTCTTTTTTTTTTCCCTTTTCAACCAGTTAGTTAACATTGTAGGAGGAGGAAGTTTCTGAAGGACGACTATGTGGTGGAGTGGGCATTCCTGCCCGGGGTACAGCCCTTGTAGTGTTTAGAGCTAAATGTGCTAAATGTAAAATGGGCATGCATATAGGGTCACCCTTGTACCTAAAGGGCAGGAGGACACAAGTTTGCTGGTCTGAGACTGTAGATTATATAACATTGCATGAGTATAGATGCTGTTTAATGCTAAATCGCATATGATTTGCCCAAGGCCGATGTAACTGTGTGATATAGTCAAGAAAACCCTGAGAGAATGCACAAGGAGGAGAAGGAGTCTTCCTCCCTGCAGGTATGCTGCTATAAAGGGTTTTTCTAAGGAAGTATTCCATCTGCTGAACTGTGCTGAATCTTTTGAACAGTATTGCAAATATCTATGACTAAATTCTGTACTTGCCTGTACGTGTAATGCCTTTTCTGAGTCTTAGGTCCCATTCACATCTGCGTTCAGGTTTCTGTTCAGGGAGTCGGCTTGGGTGCCACAGTGTAAGAGAGAAGAATATCACACAGAAGAGTATATGTAACATGGGTGGAGGCAGGGCAAATCTGAGCCTTTATTTGCAACATAAAACTATTTACTGAAGGATTATTAGTAAGACCCCATTCACATCTGCATTCGGGTTTCCGTTTGGGAAGTCCTGTAAGCAGCACTTTTCTCTCCGCATGGTTTGTGTGGAAACCAAACAGAAACCACACGGGGGCCCCATTATAGTCTATGGGGCCTGCGTGTTTTCCCAGGTGACCGCTTTTTAATGCATACACTGCCTACCAATAAGTATTTGGACACCGATGTAAATGAAGATATCTGTGGTCATGATTGTCATCACACCTTCCATCGTTAATAGGAAACTGCATTGGCATTAGTCACATGCAAGATGCCACAAAGTGCAGAATTGTCCGATTTTGAGAAAGGGGTAATTGTGGGGTATCACAGAAATGGTCAATCCTTAAGGGACATAGCAAGCGAACTGAATTACCCAAAATTGACAGTGGCCTATGTGATTATGAAGTGGAAGGTGAACGATGATTGTCGAAATGTGCACCGAGTCGGCAGACCCCCGAAACTGGGAGATAGAGACCGACGAGTGCTGGTCAGAGAAACCGCACCCAACCGATGGCTCACATACACCAGGAGTGTCACCGGACATCCAGGAGTATAGTGTCCCTCAATACAATCCGTAAGGAAGCGTCTGCTGGGGTCTACCAACTATTGGGTAGGAATAAATGTTGTTTTTCTATTCTATCACAAATGCCCTAATACTTATTGGTAGGCAGTGTAAAGGTTTCCATTTGGGGGGTCCCCAAGTGGATTCCCCGGACGGAAATCCAAATGCAGAGGTGAATGGGGCTTTACTAATAATCCTCAAGTAAATAGTTTTATGTTGCAAATAAAGGCTCAGATTTGGCCTGCCTCCATCCATGTTACATATGCTCTTCTGTGTGATATTCTTCTCTCTTACACCGTGGCACCCATTAGTTGCTTCTCCGTTTCTCCAGTCTAGATTGTAAAGATTCTCAGTCATCCATTTTTCCCTGCTGCTCAGAGAGCTCCTCTCAATTGCTATAGCCTGCTGTGTGATAACTGAGAGAAGATGCCAGTGCAGGATCACACACTAGACAACAATCTGTCTGCTGGGGAACCTAAAAGTGCCCGTAGACACAAGAGCAAAACTTGCCTGTGATGGTAAGGCCATCTGACAGTCCTGTGTGTATCAGAAAGTCTCAATTCTTACAGGAAAGAAGGATTGGGTCTGCTGGATTTCAATGCCCAATTCCTTCATTAAAGATGTCTGACAACAGCTTACCCCTCTTCCCATTGAGAATGCATGCATGCTCAGTTAAAGGGGTGTATCCAGTTTGTAGTATTTATGGCCTCTCCATAGGCCATCAATATTAGATCTGCGGGGTCCAATACCTAGGACCCCAGTAGATAACCTGTCCCAAGACAATCCAGCTCTTGGTAATGTTTACATACTGTGAGCCATGCTGCTCGCTCCTCTGATGGGACAGACTTGCAATACCTAAACTGGTCACTAGTAGTCAAAATTTAATTGACTATAGAATTCTGGTTAAGGGGATATTGTCACTCCTTAGGGAGACACCACCATATAGGTGTGTGGAGACTTATTAAGCCATTTGCGCTCCACTGTGAGGGATCATGGGAAGAATATGCAAATCTGTTAATCATGATGTTAATATAGGGTGATAGTGCCTCAGTTATGCAGCCCACTAGGGGGCGCCCCCTTTAACATCATGCCCGACCTTCCCAGAGGCCTTTGCTGCAATGATGTGGGATTTTACCAAGTCAGTCCCTCAGCCAAGGACAGCTGTTTCGATACAGATCTGCATATTCTTCGTATGATCCCTCACAGTGGAGCGCAAATGGCTTAATAAGTCTCCACACACCTATATGGTGGTCTCTCCCTAAGGAGTGACAATATCCCCTTAACCTGGTCTAGAAGCCTCTTACCTGTGCCAAGTCAGTCTTCTCTACGCCAGGCTGAAGAGATCCAATCAGATTGAAACAGCTGTCCTCAGCTGAGAGACTGACTTGGTAAAATCCCACATCATTGCAGCAAAGGCCTCTGGGAAGGTCGGGCATGATATTAAAGGGAGCGCCCCTTAGTGGGCTGCATGACTGAGGCACTGTCTCCCTATATTAACATCAGATTTGCATATTCTTCCTATAGAATTCTGAGCATCAGTAACAAATACACCAAGCAGTGAAACATGAATAAGGATGCAAAGTAGAATATATAGATTTGTTGTATTTTTATGGTTTATATTTTTGGCCTCAGCATGTTACACAACAGAAAGATTCATTTGCACTTTAGCTCTCCTTTGTAAGAACAGCTGTTCATGCTCCATAGCTTCCAATTAGAGATGGGTGAACTTCTGAAGATTCATTTTGGTGTGGATGGTTCGGCACAGAGATTCATCCTGGGTGATGTCCCATGATTGAGCCTCAGCAGTCACATGGTTCCATTGACATCATACCGTTATAACACTTGGCGAACTCCATGTGATCACTGAGGCCCAATCACAGGCCTCAGAGGTGACCCTGGGCACATGATGTCACTCCAGAAGCCAGAAATGACCCAGAGAGCGCGCCTGAAACGACAAGGAGGCCCAGAAAAGGTGATGGAACATGAGTATAACTTTATTTTTTACACTTTCCCTGGGCCTCTACATGAAGAGACCCCAGAGTGTAATTTCACTTCTGAATTGTGAGTAATAAACCTTCAAAGTGAGTTCGGTCAAACCCTAAACTTTTGGAAAATTCAGGTTGAATTTGATTTGATCCAAACTGATTCACTCACCTCTACTCCAAACTATCCTGGACCATGCATTTAAAGGGAGCCTACACCAGAACCAAGCATATCAACCTGATTCTACAGGTAGACAGGTTTGGGGTCACCGGAAACAAACAGTGCTTTCCCATATCACTGTTTACATAAAAATGCAAATGAGCTCTTTGAAGCAAAGACGGCATTGTCAAAGAGCTTATTCACAAAGGAAAATCACTGTATGAGCCAGGTGACCCTAACCTATCTATCTGCAGGGCTGGGGTAATATGCTGTGGTCTGGTGACAGTAACCCATCTATCTGCAGGGCTGGGGTGATATGCTGGTTCTGGTGACCCTAACCTATCTATCTGCAGGGCTGGGTTGATATACTGGATTCAGGAGACCCTAACCTATCTATCTGCAGGGCTGGGTTATATGCTGGGCTCTGGTGACAATAACCTATCTATCTGCAGGGCTAGTTGATATGCTGGTTCTAGTGACAGTAACCTATCTATCTGCAGGGTTTATATGATGGGGTCTGGTGACCCTAACCTATCTATCTGTAGGGATGGGTTGATATGCTAGGGTCTGGTGATAGTCTCCCTTTAATAAGAGACATACCTACAAGAAAAGAATGGTAAACATGAGTCTTTTTATACACAAGTGATGTTTTATTGTTAGGATACACATATATAAACTTGAAAAATAGGGGGTACATGATCTTGAGCAGTTGCTGCTTGGGAATACACAGAACAGATTCCTGACCATAAGGATGTTATTCCTTTTCTTTGTGTTCCCCAGCCAGCCTTGCATTTAGACTATTAGGGAATAACTTCTGAATATATGGTATGCAACATTGCACACTTTTGTGTCTTCACTATGTTCCCACTTTTCCTGCAGTTACTGCGTGCAGGCCTTCAATTATCGTGTACAGTATACAGGTCATTAAAAGCTGAACGGATGACACATGGATTGGTTTCTCTGATCCATACATTTAAATGAATACAGACAGGTACAGGACCTGATCCATATTTTGCAGCTCCTCTCTACGTCCTGCCACGCATCTGTAAAAACCACAGAGGGTATGGTACTATAGAAATTAACAAGTCGGTACTTTTATCCGCAATTGCAGTCCTGTGTACATGGAACAAAATTGTTTTCAATCAAACAGAATCCTAAAAGTTTGGGGGCTGAAATTACTTTATAACTCCTGACTTGAGCAACCCAAAGCCTGAGCCAGTGCTGATGGATTCCCAGGTTTGGGATAAGCTTTTGTAATTCTTCCCAGCTCGATGGCTTCATCTTATTCTACTTTGATTTTAATTTTCACTAGGATGCATTATACTTCATCAGAATCTGCTTATAATGTACAGATAAAGTTCCTTGTAGGATGGATCAGGGACATAGGTATAGTGTACGGAAAGGTAGGGTAGGAGTCACGATCAGACCCTGGTACCTGACTTGGTCCACTCACCCCTTTGCCACTTCCGAAGACACCAATGTTATACATGGAACATAGATGGGGATTTGGTTACATTTTACATTGGGCTCGAGGATTTAAATTCTCTGCAATGGGTTCTATGAACATAGAAGGCCAAGATATCCAGTTTTTATGGAAGTCTTAGTTTACTTTTCTGTTTCTTTTTAACCACTTCTCAATGACCTAGGCTTAGAAAACTGAACGTCTAATTTCTAACTACTGGTGTTGAGCCAATCTTGACTTTTCAAGATCAATGGGATTTTTTTTACTAATCGGAGATCGGATTTTAAAAACAATCTATTCACTATACAGCATGGAATCTAACAATTGAACACTTTAATTGTTAGAATCCACGCTGTGTAGTGATGTTTTTAAATCACTAAGTAGCCAGAGGATTTTTTAGTTTTTTTTTTTAATCCTCTGGCTACTTAGTACCCCCTGGTGTCCACTTACCTGCAGAGATGGCTGGTCCGCTGCCCGGTGTTCTTGTTCTTCTTCGCCTCGCTGCCCCCTGCCTCCCAGGTTAGGAGAGTGTGGGTGGGTTAGGAGAGTGTCACGTCTCCCCACCCTGTACCCGCCCACACTCTCCTAAGCCACAAGCCCCACCTTCTTCCTTGCTCTTTAACACTCACCTGGGAGGCGTGGGCAGCGAGGCGAAGAAGAACAAGAACACCGGGCACCGGACCAGCCATCTCTGCAGGTAAGTAGATACTAGAGATGTTAGCTAGTCTCCCATTAGAATGAATGGACGCAGCCGGCACGCAGGGGGTTAAGGCTGTGTGCCGGCTGCTTCCATTCATTCCTATGGAACCGCAGCGGAGCCTTCACACTGAGTATACACTCCGCTCAGAATGAGCGGAGCGTATTCTCAGTGTGAAGGCTAACATTGTTAGCTTTTCCCACAATGCTTGGCCAGTAGCAAAGCATTTTGGGAAATAATCACCGATCTTGATCCCACCTAAAAAGATCGTGTTCGGAATTCACGATTGCTCAACCCTACTAACTACTAATCTAGACTTGATGCGCCAACAACCAAAATCGTCATTGCCTGGGGCCATGCCAAAACTAGTATGGCTGCCCTATATGATCTATTATGTATTCCACCATGAAGAGGGAGCCGTGTATCTACAGAGAGCCATGTGCTGACGTACTGTACAAATCATTGTCTATTTAGTAACATGCGTTAATGGATTTTTCATTAAAAGGTTTCAGAAAGTCTATAATACAGTTTCCAGCTCTTCTGGTAAACCAGTTATCACTGCATTACATGCAGACCAGTACGGGTAACCGTATTATGGATACCCGAGGATGCGTGCACATTGTCGTGAAAGGTATAATGTTCATTTGTGTTACATTGAAAGTAGAAGTTTCTTTATTACACAAAGAACAGTGTGCGGATCTGTCTAATACACAAAGCGGTACGGATCTCATATAGAAAATTAAATATGGATTATTCACTCCAAGGTTGCTTACCGTCTAAAATTGTATTTCCAGTTCTCCCATAACTACTCTTAATGTATTCCACAGGGCTAAAATGCCCCCTACTGTTAGCAATAATTAATACAGCCAATATCCATGTCAGGTAATGGGACTCCGGGGGGAAGAGTTAGAGGATTTCAGCTGAGGAATGGTCACTGTCCTGTCTTCTTCTACTTATCCTACTAATACATCATTTAGAGCCCTGATTCAGGATCCTACCCTGGAGAATAAGAGACCAACAGGCAGCAAAGTCAGTGCAAGGAGAAAGACGTCCTCTTTGGCTGCGATTTCTAATGTTCTGTAGTGACCTTCTCCTATCCATCTGTGTAATGTCTGCTTGTAGCGCTATCTTAATTATCTATGATTAATCTCTTTACTGCCTATGACATTTTCCTTGAAGGAATCCCTATCTTAATGCACCACTAATTCCCAATTACCGACTTGCATTCTACACATTTATATGTCATAGGGTGTTTATGTGAAGATCAATATCTTATAGGCGTCACCAATAGCTGTGCAAGCACAGTCGTATACGCCTACCTCGGCGAGGGACATGGCTAGGGGCTGCCGGTACTGGTAGGGCACGTGTCCTGGGAGCTGGGGGCCAGGGAGGGTAGCAAAAAGCCGCAGAAAAGCAGGAAAATTAATCTTGCCCTCAGTGAAGGAAAGCCTAGCTATAAGTCATTGTAAGGAAACACGATGTAAGTAGGCCGTGTACAAACCTTGTAGAACCTTTGAAGAGGTTGTTTGAGGACAAAAAGTTTTTTAGATCTGCAAATAAAATTTCATTGAACTTAAAGGTGGTTGTCTAGGAATTATAGGAATCTCAGGGGTGGGTGTAAAGCAAAAAATTATACTCACCTCTCCCCTGCGCTCTATTGTACAATCCTGATCCCCTTTCCTTCCAATGCCAGGAGACGCCCATTGGAAGCCGAGAGGGTCACATGAGCACTGAGACCAATCCGTGGCTTGTGTGGTTACTGGTAAGGAACCAGTTAAGTATGTGAGTAACGTCACCAGTAACCATTGAGGCCAGTGATTGTTGCAGCAGTCATATGAGCCTTTCTGGCCCAGCGGGTCAAGAAAAGATAGGGAACAGTGGGACCGCACAGTGGAGCGATGGGTATAGGTGAGTATAAGTTTTTGTTTACATCAGTTAACCTTGTGTTTCCTATAATGCATTGTATTTATAATTTTTTTTACCCCATCTCCTTGTCCCAGAGTCTTTGGATTCTGGCACAGGAAGGGAGCTTCCTTCTCCTCTCTGTGTCGGTGACATGATAATCCAGCCCATTGACAAAGTCAGTTTCCTTCCCCTAAAATGGAGATAGTGACAGAGGTGGCGAATGAACCGATGGAAACAGTCAGCCCCCTACAGTACAACTTAACGGGGTACTGAGATAGCTGTTACATATAGTCTCTGGGGCCTTAGGGGGCTCAAAGTCTCATCTGCCACATAAGAAGTCATCAGAAATGGTATCTAGTGTCTAAGGGGACTACCAAAGGCCAGTCATCCAGACAAGAACTTATCAGTAGCCCTTATTCCATGAGGTCCTTTTACAGGTTTTGCATTGAACCAATGAACTTTGATTCATTGTCTAGGGGGATAAAGAACCATTATTCACCCACATATTCCCTGGCTGATGCAGTTATGACACTTACCAGGTCCCTGCTGGTCTCAACTTGGTCTTGTTTCAATATAAAGCAAATACATGAAAATGCCTGCTCAGCCAATCACGTGCTGAGAGTCGCCACCGGGGCCAATGATTGGCTGAGTGAGTATTTCCAGGTGCTTCCTGTCTTTCTTGATAGTACCAGGAAGTAGAGACCAGTGGGGACCCAGGAAGCATTGCAAAGGCAGTAGTCAGTCATTCTTATTTTCTATTTTAAAGGGATCCTATCATTTAGAAGGTATTTTTTCTCCCTAACACGTCAGAATAGCCTTAAGAAAGGCTATTCTTCTCCTACCTTTAGATGTCTTCTCTGAGCCACCGTTCGGTTGAAATATCGTTTTTTACCAGTATGCAAATGAGTTCTCTCACAGCACTGGGGGCAGCCCCCAGCGCCCAAACAGTACTTTTTCAGGAACATCCTCTTCTTGTGTCTTCTTCCGGCATAGGCGGTGAAACTTATAGGCCTCGGGCCTGGGCAGAGCCGACTGCACATGCCCACAGGCCACAAGAAAATGGCCGCTTACTTACTGTGTGAAGAAGATGGAGGTGTCGCTGGCGAGAGTTCTCTGGCAGCATTGGGGATGCCCCCAGTGTTGTTTGAGCACTGGGGCCCACCCCCCAGTGCTGTGAGAGAACTCATTTGCATATCAGTAAAAAATGGTATTTCCGAACGGCGGCACGGAGAAGACATCCAAAGGTAGGAGACAAATAGCCTTTCTTAAGGCTATTCCGACGTGTTAGGGAGAAAAAATACCTTCTAAATGATAGGATCCCTTTAATCGATTTTGCCTCATACAATTTTTCCCACTAAGCAACTTCTTTAAACCTTTACATTTAAACTACACATATGGAGATCTCTTCACATAGAAACCTTGTTTCAATGACATTACCCTCTATGAAATCTAAATCTACCAAAGGTCATCACAACGGTAAAAGTCACAAAAGCCTAGGACAGAAGCTTTGGGCTTTTATATGTGAACGTACGCTTTAACTTACACAATCTAAGGCGCTTTATTCTCGAAATCTGAAGCTCCAACATCACTACATCAGTCAACACTTTAATCATCCGTCTGACAAGACACAAGTCACATTGAAAATCTCCTGTTTCAGAATGTATGATATAATTACTGAGAAATATCAATTATTTACTGGCATCTGTTCCTTACTCTTAGAATAGGCTTAATGTGTTTTTTCTACCTAGGATCTTTTAGGGTATGCTTTCATCTTTGATAAACCCTGCCTAAGTAATAGAAGGTCCATGGTGGAATGGCTACTGCATAAAACTAGACGCCATTTGATGACAGTCTGTATTATGCATCCAGTTCATACACTATAGATTGCCTGGGATGGGTTTTGCCTACATAAATTCATTCCTTCTTTTATTATTATTTGGGGAAGGGGGAGGTTACGGTGTAGAGGGACTGGGGCCTCCAATGTCCTGTAGCTTTGGCTACCTATATAATAAAATCAAAAGTCTCCGTCTCTCATTGTTGATCGCTTCATGGAGTAGGTCATGGTTAACAGCTAGAGATGAGCAAGTAGTATTCGATCGATGAGGTATTCGATCGAACACTACGGTATTCGAAATACTCGTACTCGATCGAGTACCACTCGCTATTCAAATGGAAAAGTTCGATGCAGAACCAGCATTGATTGGCTGAATGCTATACAGTCGGCCAATCAACGCTGGTTCTTCTCCTACCTTTAGAAGTCTTCTCCGTGCAGCTTCCCCGCGGCGTCTTCCGGCTCTGAATTCTCTGCCAGACACCAGGCCTGGGCAGAGCCGACTGCGCATGCCCTGCTACAATAAAATGGCCGCTTTGACTGTAAGCGGACATTTTCTTGTAGTGCGGGCATGCGCAGTCGGCTCTGCCCAGGCCTGATGCCTGGCATAGAATTCAGAGCCGGAAGATGCCGCGGGAGCGCTGCACCGGAGAAGACTTCTCGGAGGATCCAGCCCGACCCTCACTCGTGGACTGGGTAAGTGTAATTTGATCGAATGTTGCCTACCCCTGCATTTTCCCCCCATAGACTATAATAGGGTTTGATATTTGATTTGAGTAGTCGAATATTGAGGGGCTACTCGAAACGAATATCGAATATCGAACATTTTACTGTTCGCTCATCTCTATTAACAGCATTTATTGGGCAAAATGAATCATTTTTGAGTAATATTAAAATAAAACTCCGTTCAGGCATGATTTAGTGGGATATGTCCAATTTTCCAGGATTGTTTCTGAAAATCAGGACAGTTGGCGAACAGGATGTAGAGTCATCTGGTCACAGACATCTCTATCGGCATTCTCTTTGCTTGCCGCACTACTCTCACAGGCTGTGGGCACTGTGCTCTAGTCCCTGCCCATAGTGTGAATTTGATGGCCCTTTAAGAAAGTGTTAAATCCTGGAATCTGTTTCCAGTCAATCTTCTGTATCGGTGGGCTATTTAAGACACTTTTCAATCACTGGAAAGTGATTCCGCAATCTTGCTAGCATTCTAGCTCCTGTTCCTGTGTACCTGACTCTGAAAGTGTTCAGTCTGCCTTCATCTCAATCCCAAGACAAATTTTCCAGCCCTGTCCTTTGGCCCATAGTGATGATGAACGAACTCTGCCTGCCCTGACCTCAGTTTATCCACTGGCAATGTCTCTGCCTGCTCCTTTTAGTGCCACACATCTTCATATTTTGTCCTGCTGGGATCAGCTGTAAATTTAGGAAGACTACTCCTAGAGGTAGCAACCTGGTGGTTATCTGCAGCAAAGCCCTTTTTCCTATACTGAGAAAAAAGGGTGAATCCACTCTTAGGACCATATGCCCTTGCCCATTGGTTGAACAGCACAGACGGGACATCAATGATATCCATGTGTTGCCCGTGCCTCCATGGAGCCATTGAGGCTGGGCCGCAAAAAAGACAGGTATAAGGCTTGTCCTGAGTTTTGTTCCAGGTTCCTGGCCCTGTAAATGAGCTGACAATAACATAAAATGCAAGGGGCCATTGCAATATAACAGGTCAATATGCTAGCTGTGAAAAGCAATGCAAAAATCTCATGACTATAGTGGAAGACCCAGCATTGGCAGTGAACTCAATTATTGCCATAAAACACTGCATTGGAAAGCTCTTTTATGGGCTGGATTTTGACTTACAGAGTAACAACCTATAGGTTCTTCCTTCTAAGGGCGTGCATTTGCATACTTTTATAATATATTCACAGCTAAGTCACTTCAATTTGAACCAATACATCACAGAACTGTGTCAAATGCAGATTATCTACCAAATCAGTGCCATACTCTGCAATGAGCACAGACAAAACCCTGAAACAGATAAGCGTCTCTTCCTTTTGGAGGAGGTTTTGGTTTTTGTAATATCATTATTGATGTTTTAAGACTCTTTTATGGGACACATGTTGACAGAGTAGCTACCTATAGGTAGCATTATAAAAACAGCGTGCTGAGGGACGCTAATATGTATAATATAATATGTATAATGTACATATTTTTACCAGTATATAAATTTCATAAAATACTTTTGTAGGTTTATCACGTTTTAAATGATATAGATTTTTCTACCTAGATCAAGTATCACCTATGTATAGGATAAGCGATACATGTTAGATCAGTGGGGGCCTGTTTCTGTGCATTCTACCAAACACAAAAGTGAGGGTTTTACTTTCGGGTACAGCTAGCTCAGGTCCAAGATTCATTTCAGGTCAAACAAGTTCGGTACAAACCAAAAAAAAAACACACCACAGTATCATATTGTAGAACACTGTCAGGGCTCCTAGGAACCTATCTATAAATCATAGTGTAGAACATTGTTAGGGCTCCTAGGAACTTATCTATAAAACATAGTGTAGAACACTGCCAGGACTTCTAGGAACCTATCTATAAAACATAGTGTAGAACACTGTCAGGGCTCCTAGGAACCTATCTATAAAACATAGTGTAGAACACTGTCAGGGCTCCTAGGAACCTATCTATAAAACATAGTGTAGAACACTGCCAGGACTTCTAGGAACCTATCTATAAAACATAGTGTAGAACATTGTTAGGGCTCCTAGGAACTTATCTATAAAACATAGTGTAGAACACTGCCAGGACTTCTAGGAACCTATCTATAAAACATAGTGTAGAACACTGTCAGGGCTCCTAGGAACCTATCTATAAAACATAGTGTGGAACACTGTCAGGACTCCTAGGAACCTATCTATAAAACATAGTGTAGGACACTGTCAGGGCTCCTAGGAACCTATCTATAAAACATAGTGTAGGACACTGTCAGGGCTCCTAGGAACCTATCTATAAAACATAGTGTAGGACACTGTCAGGGCTCCTAGGAACCTATCTATAAAACATAGTGTAGGACACTGTCAGGGCTCCTAGGAACCTATCTATAAAACATAGTGTATAACACTGTCAGGGCTCCTAGGAACCTATCTATAAAACATAGTGTAGGACACTGTCAGGGGTCCTAGGAACCTATCTATTAGACATAGTGTACAACACTGTCAGGACTCCTAGGAACCTATCTATAAAACATAGTGTAGGACACTGTCAGGGCTCCTAGGAACCTATCTATAAAACATAGTGTAGAACATTGTTAGGGCTCCTAGGAACCTATCTATAAAACATAGTGTATAACACTGTCAGGGCTCCTAGGAACCTATCTATAAAACATAGTGTAGGGCACTGTCAGGGGTCCTAGGAACCTATCTATAAAACATAGTGTAGAACATTGTTAGGGCTCCTAGGAACCTATCTATAAAACATAGTGTAGAACACTGCCAGGACTTCTAGGAACCTATCTATAAAACATAGTGTAGAACACTGTCAGGACTCCTAGGAACCTATCTATAAAACATAGTGTAGGACACTGTCAGGGCTCCTAGGAACCTATCTATAAAACATAGTGTAGGACACTGTCAGGGCTCCTAGGAACCTATCTATAAAACATAGTGTAGGACACTGTCAGGGCTACTAGTAACCTATCTATAAAACAGTGTAGAACACTGTCAGGACTCCTAGGAACCTATCTATAAAACATAGTGTAGAACACTGTCAGGACTCCTAGGAACCCATCTATAAAACATAGTGTAGGACACTGTCAGGGCTCCTAGGAACCTATCTATAAAACATAGTGTAGGACACTGTCAGGGCTCCTAGGAACCTATCTATAAAACATAGTGTATGACACTGTCAGGGCTCCTAGGAACCTATCTATAAAACATAGTGTAGAACACTGTCAGGGCTCCTAGGAACCTATCTATAAAACATAGTGTAGAACACTGTCAGGACTCCTAGGAACCTATCTATAAAACATAGTGTATGACACTGTCAGGGTTCCTAGGAACCTATCTATAAAACATAGTGTAGAACACTGTCAGGGCTCCTAGGAACCTATCTATAAAACATAGTGTAGGACACTGTCAGGGCTCCTAGGAACCTATCTATAAAACATAGTGTAGGACACTGTCAGGGGTCCTAGGAACCTATCTATAAAACATAGTGTATAACACTGTCAGGGCTCCTAGGAACCTATATATCCAACTTCTAGATCTCTGCAGCAAGTACAGTCAAAGTCAAAGTGGCATTATTATACTCTGGGGTCTCTTCAGAAGCCAGAGTATAATAGGTGGAGGCCCATGGGAGGTCTAAAACCTAAAAACATTCATATTCAACTTCTCTCCTCTCCTTTGAGCTTCCTCATGGCATTCAGTTCACTTTCTCAACCTCCTCTGTGACATCACTCTAGCGTCTGGGTACATGTGCCTCGATGAGTTACAAGAGCACACCAAGGGTCATAACGTTGTGACGCTTGGCATGCCCATGTGACCATTGGTGGGCCAATCATAGTCCTCAGCGATGACCCTGGCTGCAAGCCATCATCAAGAGTGTGCTGGAAGCCACGAGAAAGCCTCAAAGAAGTGAGAAAAGGTGAGTATGAATGGTTTTTATTTATTTTTCACCTCCCCTGAGCCTCTCCCTATAAGGGTCAGTTCACACGTGAAAACCGCCTAGCTTATTTGTGCAAGGTAAAAAACCTCGAGGAGTTTTTTTGACGCTGTTTTTTGCATTCCACGCGGTTTTTGACGAGGTTTTTGACGCGGTTTTCGCTAGCGGTTTTCGCTAGGTTTTTTTTTTCCTATATGTGCTATAGAAACTGCAGGCGAAAACCGCGCGTTGTTTTGCAAAAAAACGCGCGGTTTTGTGTGCAAAAAACCGCGCGGTTTTTTTACCGCGCGGTTTTCGCCTCCCATTCACTTCTATGCAATTCTTCAGGCGTTTTCCGCCTGAAGAAAGGTCATGTCGCTTCTTCAGGCGGAAAACGCTAGGAGGAAAAAAAAAGCTAGTGGTCTACATAGACCACCATGTTAAAGGAGAGGTTTTTGAAGCGAATTCCGCTGTCAAAAACCTCCCCTTTGCCCACGTGTGAACTAGCCCTTATACTGAAGAGAATCCCGAATATAATGCAGCGGCCATTTTAGTTTGCCTATGGCAAATTCCATTTGTTCAGTTTCGTAAAAAAGAACTAACAATTTGGAATTATACAAGTTTTGTTCTCATGTTGCTTAAATGCTATTCCACGTTTTAGATAGGGAATCAGTGAAACTGGCGTCTCTAAGTGCGAACCATGTGCTCATGTAATATTGTGTAATGATTTCCATAAATATAATTCCTCCCTACAAATTAGTTTGCACATCTGTGTGTAAAACTGCTAAATTCAATTATACTCCAGGTACCGAAATGTGGTTAAAAGCAGATTTCATGCTATGGCTGCGTCTTCCTAGCAAGCCAATAACGGGAATCAGAGGGACGCGTCGACCACAGTGCGGTCCCTGTGATGTGTGTTTATGTCTGGGGGCAGATTGTAACAAGATGTGATCATTTGCCCCGCGCACGGCTGCAGAGGGAATATTTGTGTGAAGTGGCAGAAAAGATTTTAAATGCTTATGAAGTTCCCCGAGCCGCAGACATATCTAAACAGATGAATATATTAAGATTCATTAATTAGGGACTTAAAGACAAATCCCTCAGGTTAGTTAGTATGCAGATACTCAGCAGTGACTGCAGACTAGTGCAACGCCTTGCCGAAAACTGGGACTGCAGAGCATTGCACCCTAGAAGGTGGTTAAAAGCCCCTTGTGAGCCCACAGTATAATCGGTGAGACGTCAAGGTGACAAGAGGATGTAGAAGCCTGGCTGAGGACACTGCGCCAATGGCCCGCATTAAAGCAATGGGGTCACAGTGCACACCAGCTCTCAGGAGAGATGAACTCATAGCAAGGGCATTGCATATATTATATACTGCATGTGTTCTATGTGTAGATAGATGTAGCAGAGCCGCTGTGGGACTGCAGTGCCTGGAGCGCATCAGCAAAATTCACCTACACACAAATATCACCTATGACTCATTTGCAAATTCCTAAAAGAACAAGGCTAATTTTTGTTATCTTCATACCTAGTGCTTGCCTTGGACAGTTTCTTGTCTGTAGTCTGGTGATTGTCTTCTGCCGTGAACTAGGACCCTCTTAATTCTAGGATACATATTCATGTTCAAGCCTCAGTCAGCAACAAGACACTGCAAGAAGGTTGGCGACTGGGGTCTTTGCAGAAAATGGAAAGAAGGTGGGAACTGGTCGGCCTGTCGCTGAACCTAGCCACTCAATGTGCTTGGGGATACACTGGGTAGTTTGGTAAATATTATAGCTGGGGCAATTGGCATAAGCCTTATGGGGTTTTTTTGCCTTCCTCTGGATCAACACTGTAGGGGACTGTAGAGTTATAGGTTGGACTTGATGGACTGATGTCTTCATCCAACCTCATCTACTATGTAACCATGTTTATTATATGGACACATAGGCTGATTGAACACTCTATGTAGTACTGTATGTACTGCACTGGGCACCTGCACGCAGGGGTAGTGAGCCAAAGGTTAGTTGGCTAGGGGACTCCCCCTAACTCAGCGGCCCACCTTGGACCAGAGGCCCAGCAGTCAGTTCTGCTTCCCTATGGGCCAGTCCAAGAATGAACAAAGCTACAAAGCTGCTTTGCCATCTGGCACCAAGATTATGTCACTGTATTATCTGCAGATATATATTATAATATCATCTGTGATTATAGTTCATACAATAGTACAGTAACACATTTAGCTCTGCTGTATCTTTATACCCTAGACTAGACCACTTTCACATGCAAGCGATACAAGTACATTTCGCCAAGAACTTCACAGGAGAACTTCAGAAGTTTGGCGAATATCTCTATGACTTGTCCCAGACTGATGTGGTTCACATACACTTGAGATAAGGGATTCCATATTTTGGACAGGAACTATCCAACCTGACTGATTCACATAAAGATACAACAGCACATTATACCGTGGACTGATCCCTCCCAAAAATTATAGTAGTTTACATTGATGTCTCAGCTATGTCTGAATTTTCAGAAAGTCTTAGATGCTTTATGTGCTGCCATATGGACTGTGTGGTGTCACAAGGATTAAGTCCTTTCTTTATAGCAAGGGTGCTCATCTGATACATTGTGTAGCATTATACTGCGTGGGAAACACCAAAGAGCATTATACTATGTGGAGCTACTAATAGGGCTTTATAGGGGACACTAAGGAACATTATACTGTGGGGTCACTAACAGGGCATTATACTGTGAGCATAAATCTGTTTGGGGGTGCTAATACACTGTCTACTAATAAGTATATGGACACCTGTGATAGAATAGAAAAACAACATTTATTCCTATCCATTAGTTGGTAGACCCCAGCAGATGCTTCCTTATGGATGGTATTGAGCGACACAATACTCCCGGACGCCTGATGACACTCCTGGTGTATGTGAGCCATCAGTTGGGTGCGGTTTCTCTGGCCAGCACTCGTCGGTCTCTATCTCCAGTTTCGGGGGTCTGCCGACTCGGGGCACATTCCAACAATCACCGTTCACATTCCACTTGGTAGGCCACTGTTGATTTTGGGTAATTCAGTTCATTTGCTATGTCCCTTAAGGATCGACCATTTCTGTGGTACCCCACAATTATCCCTTTCTCGAAATTGGACAACTCTGCACTTCATGGTGTCTTGCATGTGACTAATGCCAATGCTGTTTCCTATTTAACGGTGGAAGGCATGACGTACATCGCGACCGCAGATATCTTCATTTGCATGGGTGTCCAAATACATATTGGTAGACAGTGTATAAGCATTATAATGTGTGGGGACACCAATAGGACACTATACGATGTGAAAGTCACCATGGGAGTATTATACTATGTGGGGAGAACTAAGAAGTCAATATACCATGTGGAGGCATCATGGGAGTATTATACTATGTGGGATGGACTAAGGGGTCAATATACCATGTGGAGGCTAATAAGGGGGCATTATACTGTGAGGAGGCACTAAGGTGGCATTATACTAGGCGGGTGTACTAGGGGGGCATTATACTGTACAGTGGGACTGAGGGGGCTTTGTCACTGTATGTTACACATGCAAGGGGACTATTACTATATAGGCTGGGCAAGCTCAAAGAGGACAAGGGTAGACCTAGGTGAGTTTAGAGGTGTGTCTTAGTCTAAATATTGGACATGTTTGACTAGCTCTCCACTCGGACCTTCTCCTGACCAAATGTACCCCTGTTTTATACTTTCTGTTTTTCAATCTGGACTCAAAAAACTGCACCAAAACTGAATGTGTGATTCCTTCTTAACAGAGATACTACAAATGATGTCCATTTTCTGTAGGAGTCAAACAGAGATACAGAAGGGCCCCATATTTCTCAATGGGTGCAGAGATAGTACCAAACCATACCATAGAATTGTGTACTTACTCCGCTCAAATACCCCTTCCTCTTTATCTATAGTAGCACCTCTAACAAAGTATACGCAATAGCGAGAACGGCCCTAGTACTTGTGACATTACAGACACATGCACTGTAAGGCCACAATAAGTATCTGTAACCAGGCGCCACATCTTCTGTATAGTATACACCGCTATACGCCGCTCTACAAGGAGCAGAGAACACGTTAATACTCTCCTCGCACACTTGTGATAGCTATCAGCCATCACGCAGGCTAAATGCATAATTGATCAAAGCGTTGTCAATATCACTGTCATTCCATTAATTAACAGCTCTGTAAGAGAATTAGAGGCAGGAGAGCGGAGGAGAAGGGGAGGGGGATTATTGGGGATTAAAGCACCTTAACCCCATGATTGACAAAGTAGCAAGTAATTTAGCAACTATAGACCCCAATCAGTGCGCCCGCAGCAGTACTCCTATGGGAGCCATTCCCGTGCGCTTCCTGCCTATATATTCTGTATAGTTACTGAGGACGGCGATAATATCCGTTTGTACTAATGGCGCTCGTATACTGCTCAAACCTGGGCCATTATTAAGATGGAAAATCCATATTAATAATATCCCTGTGTATACAAGATTGAGGACTTCGATGTGAATTGTCAGTCGCAGCATAGATGGCATTGCCGGAAGTGAAATATTCAGCTTTGTAAAGCCCATCAGTCATACTAATACCAAGATTTACGTCTCTTGTATAATAGGGGATCATATATAAAATATAAATAAGATCATTTACAAGAAAAATGCTTTTTGCAGGAATCTAGACAATAGTGTTGAGAATTTGAGATTATAGGATTTGTTCTATTGGAGTAAGGAGATTATTTATGATTGATTTATATTTCTTATAGAGGGCCAAGATATTCTGCAACGCTTCATAGACATTGGGGGGTATTTACTAATCCATCTAGCAGGGGCAGTTATACCATTGGTGTAACCCATGTAGCTACACAGGGGTCTAGGAGAGTAGGAAGCCCACTGTCATGCCAAAGTAGCCGCCTACTGTCTATTAGAGTCAATATAAATACCCGATCTATTGCATTTCTTGGCTTACAATTACTGGAATTCGAGGAATTGGACTAAATATGGCCAAATTAAAAAAACGTACTCACTTCTCCCCGGCACTCCATTGTCAACCACCACAGACCATTCAGTTACATGCCAAGGCTCGGTAGCCCTGTGACCACTGAAACTGATCAGCAGCCTAGGTGGATGGATCACCAATCCCTCTACAGGAACCATTAAGGCTGCTGTTTTAGTCTCAGCGGTCATATGGGGTGCAGGGAGCCATGGCACACGATCGAACGGACTGTAGCAGCAATCTGTTTTGAGCCCATCCATAGTTTGTCCAATTCCTGGAAACCCCTTTAAGGCGAATTTGTGCCAGATAGGGAATGGATTAAAGGGAACCTGTCAGGCTTTTTTGGACCACTAACCACTACATCACCAGTATGCTATTGGGCAGCTAGGGTTGAGGATCCCAAACCATTGCCAAACCATTGTATCCTACCATTGCTGGTTTCTTTAGTAGACAAAGATATGCTTGACTGTCAGCCAGAGGCAATGGGTACAGTGGTTTGGGACACTAAACCCAAGCTACTTAATCAATAGGTATGGTGGATGGATGGTAGGGTGGACTTAAGTGGGATAAGGTCCCAACCCGTAACTTCAATATAATAAAATAAAAAAACAATTCCAGTGGGGTCTTTATTATATTCAAGCTACTTAATGGCACACTGGAGGTTTAATGGTCCTAAACAATTCATCCCCCCATCCCCCCAACATCCATCTTGATATTACTCACTGTCACAAGTAGGGCTCATAATCTAAATTCCCTATCCGTCTTTATATTGTAATTGTCTATATTACATGTGTGAAGATGAAATGTCACTATGACAATAAGGTAAGTGCATAGATAGCAAATCCAAAATATAACATTATTAAAATCACTGTCATCTATCGTAGTCTTTCCTATCAATTGTCTGTCCTTTGGCCTTTCCTATCTATTGAAAGAGGAGCTTAGTGAAAGAGGGAAGGGAGACATAGACAGAGAGGCTGCTGGTGATATTAGTAGGTTTTCTATCTCACCCCAAGTGATTTATCCACATCAGAACTGTTCAGACCTTCTCTATAATATTCTATATGATGTTACTGTGGAATCTCCTTTTTTCACCCACTAACTCATGGACAACTAAGACTTAACTTCACGGGGAAGATGGATTACAAATGGAGAACTCAAGTCAAATAATATCTAGAAAATCTAGAAATGGCAGCTTATCCTGAAATGTCATGTGAAAGGTTAGGTATTCTTTAAATAGACAATGCATGTGCCCCATCCCTGGCAAAACAGCAAGAACAGCACATGAATAACAGCTGAGTGTCGGCCATGTCTCCATGGACCCACTCCCTTCATCTAGTGAACCAGGGCTACAAAATGGACAGGACATATAAGGTTCTCTGAAAAAACATTGGAGTGTGTATGGGTACATAGAGTCAATGAGTCAGTGTGCTAACTGTGAAAAATGCAGCTAATACATTGACAAAGTGTGCGGTTGTGTGTACAGGGCCTTAGGCTGATGTAGCTGTTGTGTCCTCCTCTCACTACCACATCAGAAGTACAGGTCAGTACCTCTCTATATATGTCCTGTAAGATTCTGGGGCTGTAAGAGACTGTTATAGATCAGATTCTCCTCTGCTTACTGTGTGCAGTGTATCACAACTATTCTCCACCCATCAGTTTAGCAAAGGCTACAAAATCCAGATAAAACACACAGAGGGGTAAACTGCTAAAAACTGCAAAATATAACTCAAATAATGACCAGAAATAGTGATTACTTCTTACATAGACACACATAGCAGCTTATCCTTGAAAGTCCAAAGGCTTTACATGTTCATTTCTGTAACCAAAGAGTTAAAAAAAGATAAAAACCTCTCCTGTAAAATACACCTTCAGGTAATTGATCGGGTCTTGAACTTGGGGAATGGTTCAGTCATTCAGCGGTTAAACATAAGAAGAAGAATAAATGACAGTGAAAAGAAAGATCATGAAAGGGTTTCTGGAAGCGATGATGAAGAGGATGGCGCGGTGACAGCAGATCTGAATAGCCTGACATTGATTATAGCCCCTGTCAGGCGTCTTCACTCCCCTCACTCCTTGTTTCTCAGTCACCTCTGAGCTAGCTTGCAAAGTTGATTTATTGTTGTCACTGTCAAAAGAAGAACTTCCATGGGGACGTATAATAGAGACTGGTTGTAGTATAACTAAGACTAAGATGTGCTGAATGGGGTCAAACAAAAGCGTACAGGTGGGCACAGACAATCCAAGTAATAACAGAGAGAAGACTGCTGTGTGTGGACCAACAATATGTCGCCTCCCACTGAACGAAACCTAGTTATTGAATTTCTTGTAAATGGTTTTCATTTATTCTGCTTACTTGTATGTGTTCCCATATAAAGGACTCACAAGCTAAGTTCTCTATTATTACACCTTTGTAATGTGGAAGGGAACCAACATGCAAACTCCTTGCAAATGTTGCCCTTGGCTGGATCCGAACCTAGGACTCCAGCACTTCAAAGCAAAAATGCTAACATAGCCTTTTAGTTTTTGCAGGGGTTTCTGGACCCCAAATTATTTTTAATACTGATGACCACAGGATAGGTCACAAGTATGTGATATGTCAGGGTCTGACACCTGGACCTCACACAGATCAGCCATTTTAGCAGCCTCCAGCATGGCACACTGCTTCCATACAAGTACTAGGATCGACGATGCAATACCCTGGAACCACCACTATACAGTGGACAGAGCTGCTGTGCCACTCCTATTACTTACATGCACTGCCCATTCCACTAGTGGGAGTTTGAATGACGGACCCCAACACATCACATACTGAAGACCAGGAGCATAACTTGCGGGGGTGCAGAGGGTGCAGTCGCATTGCCGTAAGCGGGCCATAAGCACTGGCATCAGCATTGAGATTGCAGCTTCTATCTAGTCCATAAACCAAGGAGACACCCAGACTACGCTAACCACACTAAGGTGCATTAAACTCCTTAGCACCTGTAACCATCACTATCAAGAATTAGCTGTAGAGATGAGGTAGGGGGCCCCGGACAAAAGATTTCATTGGGACCCACAAGATGACCTGTGAGAGGTCATCAGTATGGAAAACAAGTTTGGGATTGGAAAACAAGACAAGAGTTGAATATAGTTTTCTCCTTAAAAGAGGTTGTCCACTTTGGATAATCACTTTTTTTGTTTGAAGGGTTATCCGATGATAAATTGTTGAAGTCCTGCAGCAAGCTTCCGTTTCCACTGGAGGTTAAATGAAGCATTACATCGTTTTCGGTGAAATGAGTGGGAAGCCCATGGATATGTTGGGTCCTCCATGGTGGGAGATGCTTTGTGCAGATATTCTCAACTCTGGATAATAGTTGAGGGTTCTGAATGGCACACCCTGCAACCCAAAAAACTTTAGCCCTAATAGGATATTTAGAATAAAGATCAGAAATTGCCCCAGTGGACAGCATAGTGGATTTGCGGTTAGCAATGATGCTTTGCAACACTTGGGTCTTGAATTCCAATCCAGCCAAGGACAACATCTCCAAGGTGTTTCTATGTCCTCTCCATGTTTGCATGAGTTTTTCCCCGCACCCCAAAGCCATACTGATATAGACTATAGATAGTGAGCCATATATGGGACACAGAGTCTCAACAAGTCCTTAGAAATCTCTGTGGAATATATTGGCACTATCTACAAGAGCTACATCATACAATGCTGAGTGCTATTTTTCAATGTAGGAATATGATGTATTACATTGTGACCTTCAATGGTTACCTTTTAGGAACACATAAGGAATGATCTTGTGACTATCGCAAGATTTTCTACTTGAAAATGTTCTAATAATCATAAGATTGTTTTGTGGCTTTTCTTCTTAACGGGAATAAATGAAGACATCTCCCAAACATAGCTTTACTGCAATTCAAGTGTCTTCAAGAAGACTCCTCATATAGCCTCAGCTCGCTGATACTCTCAGACGCTTGTTATTCAGAGATGATGTAGATGAAGTGACGGTTAGGGGCACTTCTGTATCAAGGCAATCTTCAATCCAAAAATATTACCAACATATCTATAGCTGTATAGCTTTCCAAAAGAATGCTATACAGTGGACAGAGCCTTCTGCTTTATACTCCGTCCGTGTTCGAGACTACTTAGAACAGAGGATCAGGGCAAGTCTGAGAGTTGGACCCCCACCAATTTGATACTTATAACCTATCCTGAGGACGGGTCATCTGTTTTAGAAATGTCCACCATGCCAGAAAACCCCTTTAATTACTCCCTAAACTACTGTATCTATTGAATCTTCGAGAGGTATTTCCAAGCAATGCCTCACGTAGGACATTTCTTCATTTCCCGGCAAGATGATTGGGAATGAACTGCCTAGTGTAAGTTATAAAATTTCAGCAATAACCCTCTCCGAAAGAAATTCTCTTATTTAATGATCACTTTTTTTTTTTGTTCCCAAAGTCAGCGCTGCCTTGCTTCAGACATTACCTGGAGGGCGACTGGATGAACCTTCTACCCCCAGCAGAGTTTGTCTTCAGTAGGTCAATCTCACAGTCTTTGAGATGCAAGACGCATCTTGTGCCTGGTCATCATTCATGACCTTCTAATTCCAGCTTCTATTACGATGGTGACAGATAGGTTAACAGCTTTACAGAAGGTTAAGGACAAATTCAGACCACTTCTCTTTTTTTGTCTTTCAACTAAAATTCTAGCATTGAGTATTTCACTCTCATAGCTGGGTCACTTCCAATTCTTGCTCAGGTTTCCATCTACTTAAGTTTGACACAAAGACATGTCATGCTATCTTGCAGAAGGCAGTTCTGGAAATTTAGTTAATTCTTGCTGCTACCAGCATTTTGGAGGTCTTAAATGAGAAAAATCTGTCGCTAAAAATGTGTTGGACTTATAGTCTTAGAAATCTGTTCAGAATCTGGTTAGGGAAAGACAATGGGGAAAACTACTTTTATATCTATATGATGGCATGAATGTGGTGTACCCTTGGGATGTGGACCTTATATGGTGCACCGCTTTGCTCACTCTGACCCTACTCGCAACCTTTATGGGAAGTGTGCCAAGTGTGGTGGGGATCAAGAAGGCCAGGGCTAAAGGTAAGCATACCGACTTGCAAAGAGTCTGATTCATTCAACAAGAATTTTGGTATGGTTAAACCTGAGATTTTTGGGGATTGCCACCCATCAAACAATATTTACCATGGGGTCTCTTCAAACAACAAAATATAATATTTGAAGGTCCCAATGAGATGCAAAAAAAATAAATAATAATTCATACTTACCTTTTCTCACCTCTTGTGCTCTGGCATCTACTCCCAATGTCTTCTGGCCTCTTCCAGCCCTTTGGGTGACCACCAAGTCCTTTGATTGGACAGTCACTAGAGTATAATAATAGCACATCTGGTTTGAACCAACCAAGTGGGGGGGATTTCCTAATATTCATGACAGATTTGCCTTTCACTAGTAGGGCAGAGATGCCTTGGCCCATAAAATGTACTAAAAAAGTGACGTGAGTTATGCTTGAAAACTATGGCAGTCCCTCTTAATAATTCTGTTCCATCTAGAAAATACCAGTCTTAATAAATGCCCCGCAATGTGTCCAAATGTTAAGGAAACCAGAAGAAATGCCATGCTCCTAAACTCAATCTCATCTGATATACATTGACAAGTTAGCTTCTCACTGCTTTTTGATGGACCATTGAAGTTAACTGGATTCCATGTTGTGTTATTACATTATTCCAACATACTATCCTCTTGTCCTATCATTTAACACACTATCAGGAGACACAGTATGTAGGGGACTGTTGGGATTCATTCAAGGTTCTTGTAGAAAGAGGAAATAGGAGCAAGTTTCTACTGTTCTATCCCATGATGTGAATGGTTTTTTCTTATATTATTTATAATATTTGCTGCTTCTGGTTGAATGCTGGTAGAAGTTACCATTGCTGATCCATCCTCGACTCAGGGTCAAGTACCGTAAACTAAAACCTGAGCCTCTTAGTAGATGGAAGGATACAGCCTCAGGATGGACTGGGGTGATGGGATGGACATTGTCCAGTCTGAGGCAATGCTCAAGTAGCTTGAATCCAAATGATAACTAGCTTACAGGAGACAAGTCTAAGCATAGGAATGGGAATGGGCACCATATCAAAGGAAAAAGTGAAGCAATGAACAAGGCAGTTTCTAAGTGGGATACATCAGGAAGGAGGTTACTCATCAAGTAATGACGGAAAGTGTGACCTGGTCTGGTCCCATTCTACCCAAGGGTACAGATTTATGCACCAGTGAGCAGGTACTTTGCAATGGCGGTTGATCAGTTGGGAGATGATACCTAGACGGGCAGCACAGTTGCTCAGTGGTTAGCACTGGAGTCCTTGGTTCGAATCCAGCCAAGCACAACATCTTCAAGGAGTTTGTATGTTTTCCCCATGCTTGCTTGGGTTTCCTCCCACACTCCAAAGACATATTGATAGGGAATGTAGATTGTGATCCCTATATGGGACATTGATTTACAAAAGCACTGAGGAATATGATGGTGCTATACAAGTAAGCATAATAAATAGATATTGCAACTCCTACGCTACAGAGGTTGGCTAATGCATCACCCGCCCTATGGAAATATTGGTGGCCTGGCTAGCGCATCACTCACTCATTGATAACACAACAGGATGGGTCCATATTAGAGTTGAGCAAATAGTAAAATGTTCAAGGTTCGATATTCGTTTCGAGTAGCCCTTCAATATTCAACTACTCAAATCAAATATCGAACCCTATTATAGTCTATGGGGGGAAAATGCTCGTCTCAGGGGTAGGCAACGGTCGATCAAATTATACTTACCAAGTCCACGAATGAGGGTCGGGCTGGATCCTCTGAGAAGTCTTCTCCGTGCAGCGTCCCTGTGGCATCTTCCAGCTCTGAATTCACTCTGCCAGGCATCGGGCCTGGGCAGAGCCGACTGCACATGCCCGCACTACAAGCGGACATGCACAGTCAGCTCTGCCCAGGCCCGATGCCTGGCAGAGTGAATGAAGAGCCGGAAGACGCCGCAGGGAAGCTGCACGGAGAAGACTTCTGAAGGTAGGAGAAGAACCAGAACTTTTCCATTCGAATAGCGAGTGGTACTTGATCGAGTACGAGTATTTCGAATACCGTAGTATTCGATCGAATACCTACTCGATCGAATACTACTCGCTCATCTCTAGTCCATATATATCTGTAGACAATGCCATTTTAGGAAAAACAGACACGGGCCTGCATGTTGGGCACTGATCCCTTAGCTGGGAGTGAACACTAGTTAGACCATATTACTGCGGCAAGGAGAGAGAGGACCGATGCAGCTAAAGATCCTGCAGAGGAGTAATATATTTATATTGTCTTCAAGATGACTCAACTGTACCAGGATTTGTCAAGCATCAGGAAGATAATAGTATCAACAATATATCCTTCAATCTCACCTTGCTATTTGCAGCAGATACAATATAACATATTAGAATCATAGCCGCTTCAATTACATAGGAAATAAAAGAAGAATTATATACTCTTCTACAGTAAACGTGCGAGTATGTGAGCTTAATAAAGATCATTACAGGAACACAAGATAAATCCTATGTGTCCGCTGCACTTTATCGTTTCTACATTAAGGATTAATTTACACTGGTTTTTTAATACCTTTTTGTTATTATGATGAATTTCGCTAAATTCTGTGCAACTTAAATTGGTGTCCCAGTAACTCTTCACAGCAGGCGTCGTGATATTTTTTAGTTATTAGGTCAGTGGGGAAAACCTGATATCTTATTATTTGTCTTCAATCTGGTTAGGTCAGTTGTATACTCATATTGGGGATCATACTTAGGGATCGGCTGGGGGATATTGCAAAAAAACTAAAAAGGAAGTCTAATTATAGTTCGCTGGTGCTAACTATACCATAGGCACTGGCTCTAATGGTAAATATGGCCCTGGATAGGCTGAGGGGTTCAACCATGTTCATGTTCTCATCTCTCCAAAAACAGCATCGTTTGTGTATTAGTATCCAAATTACAAATGGATCCCCAACTTGTACATTATATCCGTATTGATACTTCCGATGTAAAGATATAGAACTAGTTTCAGCTATGGAAGGCTCTATGGTTTAGAAACAATACTCCACTGATAATGTCACCATATTGCCCTATGGCTTTCATTTGTTAAAGGGTTATTTCACTATAGCATATTCACAGGATACAATGCAACAATGATCTCCAAAATAAGGGTACCCTGACCGCCATCCCATCCCCTGATACAAGTGGTGGACACCACATCAAAGTTGGGCATAAATGTAGAGTTTGGCTCACCAGTGTTTCCACGACTTCCTAGATGTGAATGGAGAGATGTGAACTTGCACACCCACCTTTCCATTCCTATTCCTCTTCCTTCCTCTATCCCCCTTTCCTTCTTCTCCCTGGATGTGGAAGCAACAGATCTCCACATCAGGAAGGCCAGAGGTTGGGGGGACTCCTTATAGAGGAAATTGGGGGTCCTACAAGTGGTACTAGCATCTATCAGGCATTTATGACATACTGTATCTTGTGGCTATGCCATAGATGACTAAGGCTGCATGCATACGGAGTTATGCTTGGCCAGGCGTAACTCCATGTGCATGCAGCCTAAGTTTAGAATATCCATGTAATTTCTTTTTGAGGCAAAAAATAACCAGTAAGGGCGGGCTCACATCTGTGCCCCGGTCTCTGCTTTCAGGTTTCCGTCTTCTGCCGACAGGAGACGGAAACCCGGCAGACAGTGTTCCCCCATGAGTGCATGTGAGTGTTTTGTGGTCTCTGCAGCGAAACCCACAAAGTCCAGCATGTCCGACTTTGTGTCCGGTCAAAAAAAAAACGGTTTTGCCGTGGAGACCACAAAATGCTCACAGGCGCTCACGGGTGGACACTTTGCAAACCCATTCAAATGAACGGGTTTGAAACGTGACTGCCAGTTTCTGTCTCCTGTCCAGTTTCTCGGGCAGAAGACCGAAACCTGAAAGCGGAAACCAAGGTGCAGATGTGATCTTTTTTTAAAGGGTCTGGTTTAGAAAACAATATTTTCAAATAACTTATTAGGAGACCCTTAGTTAAAAAAAGATTTCCCATCTATTAGACTTGATGGAGTAACAAAAGTTCTGGAAGAATTGTGTAATTCTTCCTTTCTCCTGCGGAGGTGCTGTATGGAATTTGAACATTTCCTGTTTAACTCCTCAAAAGTTCATGGCTGTTGTTCTGGGTCCCAACGGCCTAATGCTCTGTAATCAGCTTATCATTAGCAGTGAACTTCTAATAATCAAGGATGACACCAAGTGGACAAGCCCTTTAAGGAGGTTTAATCACAAATATACAACACATGCATTGTAGATACAAGGGGTCATCAAAAAGTTTCTACACTTTTATAGTTTTGTTGAAAACAGTGAAGGCAGGAGAGTAATTGGTCGTGTCTGAGAGTGTCATGTGACTAGTCTGGCAAACTGTCTGACCTTGCAGTTTAGTATAAGAGTTGTCATACTGAAGTTGGCTGAGAAACTTGTAAATTGCACCAAAGACAAAGAGGTTTCTATCATATGCTCTTCATCCCCGTCTGTGCGCTCAGTATTGGGATAAAGTTCTCTCTCTTAGAGTCACCTATGAGTGAATAGAAATGTTTTCAACCACTCAACGAAGCTTTAAGTAGAAGATGATTTTCTTGTGATGATGATATGAAGACATTGGTGGCTACATGCTCAACCAAAAAACATTAAGAAGTTAATTCGAAGCTGGGAAAAATGCATTACATCATGAAACATAACTGGTGGTAGAAGTAAAAGCCACATTTCAGATTCCGAGATGTTACGTCGCGATTGGTTCCTCTCGAACACTAGCCGCAAGACATATCTTCATGTGGTTGATTTCATCTTGAAGGACTTTCCTTCAATCCTATCAGCCCTATAAAGCGACATGTAAATGAAGAGGACGAAGGAGAAGATACAAAATGAAATAATATACCCCCTCCATGTGTTTGTTTACAAGCTTGCATCTCACTCTCTTCAAAGCCCTGCGAGTGATAAGATGGGGCTGTCCAAGGAGAACATCAAAAAGACTTCTTCACTATGGCTTTAAATAAAACGTTAATGGAGGAATATATATATATATTTTGCACGATGATGGATCTTTGAAACAAAGTTTGGGATATCACATTTTCCTTGGTAACTTCGACTCTTTTATCTCCCAGGTGCCACAAAACAGCAATTAAAAATAAATCGCAGCTACTGAAATCTTCTCTGCTTTGATGTTTCAAGTGTAAGAGGATTGAGGCTGCTCCCTGTGAGCGTTGATCTAACCGCTGGACCTTGTTATACCTATCCGGGATTAATGAGGTATTTTCTTGTCGACTTGTCATTGTAGGTGTATGCTTAACTCCCTCTGCGTAATAGGTAACGGTGCACACCTTGAAAGGAAGAGTCACTGGAAAGATACATTAGGGATAGTTGGAGTGCAAATGTTTCCTTTCCACTTGAGTGGACATGTCCAGATATGTGAGCTGCCAGATAACCAGCTTTTCAAAGCAACATGATGGACAAAGCATATTTGGTCTCTTTCCATTATTGATGCCCCTAGTGGTCCTTCTCAGCACGGGGGGACAGTGGCAATATGGCGCTCAACTGGCTGTGGCCAACAATACATATTCATTGGTACTCATGGAGCAGCCACCCAGTCACACTGTCCCCTTTCTTGGCGTCATAAGCATATCAAGCCAAAAGTTTTTTAAAGATCTAGCTACTCCTTAAGGTTCAGATTTATGTGTCGACTACTTGTATTTTGTTTCCTACTATTTCTTCATCTCTGACCACTCTTTTGGAGTGGAGTGTACATATTGTGTTGCATTATGGCTAGGGTTGAGCTGATCTTGACTTTTCAGGATCGATTTTAAAATCTGATTTCCGATCATTTTTCATTCGAACCCGATCTCGATCCCAATTCCGACCCCAATGCAAGTCAATGGGATTTTTTTTATTAATCGGATATCGGATTTTAAAAGCAATCCTATTCACTATACAGCATGGAATCTAACAATTGAACGCTTTAATTGTTAGAATCCATGCTGTGTAGTGAATCACTATGTAGCCAGAGGATTTTTTTTTTAATCCTCTGGCTACTTAGTCCCCCCTGGTGTCCACTTACCTACAGAGATGGCTGCTCCGGTGTTCTTCTTCGCCTCGCTGCCCCCTGCCTCCCAGGTTAGGAGAGTGTGGGTGGTTACTGGGAGGGGAGATGTCATGTCTCCCCACCCTGTACCCGCCCACACTCTCCTAAGCCACAAGCCCCGCCTTCCTAGCTCTTTAAACACTAACCTGGGAGGCAGGGCAGCAAGGCGAGAAGAGCAGCGTGGAGCGGCAGCGACGCGAAGAAGAACACCGGAGCAGCAGAGCAGCTATCTCTGGAGGTAAGTAGCTACTAGAGATGTTAGTTTATTCTTCCATTAGAATAAATGGAGGCAGCCGGCGCACAGGGGGTTAAGGCTGTGTGCCGGCTGCTTCCATTCATTCCTATGGAACCGCAGCAGAGCCTTCACACTGAGTATACACTATATACTCAGTGTGAAGGCTAAGCAAAGCAGTGTGGAAAATACTACCGATATCGATCCCACTTAAAAAGATTGTGTTCGGAATTCCGATCGCGAACGTGAAATTTTCTCGATCGCCAATCGGAATCCGATCTTTTCCAACACAATCGCTCAACCCTAAATATGGCCTATGACACGCGCATGTCCTGAATATATTAAAGTGTATCTAAACTTTTTACTTTTCATTTTCTGGCAAGATTTTCATCATTAAAACGTTTTGTAATATATTTTATTAACAAATTTTGGCTGAAATCTGTATTGAGCTTGTCAATGGAGTATGGGTGTACAGCTCTTATAATGCAGGGCTTGTGCAATTATAAAACCTAGAACAGTGCTTCTGGTGTCACATGAAAGCTGAGATATGTCACCAAAAATGCAGTTCTACCTATATTATTTCCAGAGATATCATCAGTTGAAAACACAGTAGAGATTGGGAGTAGCTGCATATAAATGTGCCAATCCCGACTGTGTTTTCAGCTGGTGATTCCTGGGAAGTTTTACAGCTAGAATTGTGATCTTGGTGTCACAAGTAAGCTGAGAATCTCAGCACTTTTCTAGGTTTTTAAATGCTGGAGATATATCTGTTTAAAGTGACCCCCTTTACTCCCCAGCTACAGATTCCCTACATTACAGAAGAGCCTGGCCCTGTAATCCTAGTGAAAGCAGTGTACGGCATTCAATAGAGGAACAATGGAACACATAAAGAAGTGCCGGATTTCACACAAAGGAGCCACAATTCATCAACAATACAAAATGTATAAGTTACAGAAAGTAAAAAGTTTTTGAAGATTTAGTTACACTTTAAGATAACAGGCATTTTGCATTTCTTCCTTTTCATCTGTGATGGCTAGGGTTGAGCGATCGGGATCGGAAAAGATCGGATTCCGATCGGCGATTGAGTAAATTTCACGATCACGATTGGATGGAAATCAGGGTGCCACACGGTGGCTCAGTGGTTAGCACTGCAGCCTTGCAGCGCTGGAGTCCTGGTGTTCAAATCCCACCAAGGGCAAAAAAAACATCTGCAAGGAGTTTGTATGTTCTCCCCGTGTTTGCATGGATTTCCATCCCATATTCCAAAGACATACTGATAGGGAAAAATGTACATTGTGGGCTCTATGTGGGGCTCACAATCTACAAAAAAAAAAAAAAAAAAAAAAGAAAGAAAATGATCGGAAATCGGATTTTAAAACCGATCCTGAAAACTCAAGATCAGCTCAACCCTAGTGATGACCATTGTCCAACAAAAGGCTTTTCCAGTTGTAGATTGCTGTTGATTGGTCTTTCAATGATTTGTTGTACACACAAAACCATGTACAATCTAACTATCGTCCTCAAATTTTAGTTTTTCCGCTCAACAAAAAAGTCATCTCGTTGATCTGCTTAATGGATAAACTGCGAGGTAGACTCAGATACGATTCTGCTCCCTATGGAAAATTAAGAACATGACGCAAACTTTGACTTGCTGCATAAACATCTCCATATCTCCGATGCGTCTTCTCTCAGTGAGTCTTGGTTTTAGTTTTCTTTTAGTAGTTCAGCAAAATTCCCCTGAGACATCAGAGCTGTCTGATACTGAAGAAATGCAAAGTCTGCTGCCACTGGGGAGCTGTACCGAGCATAAGAGGGGTGCGTGGGATGATTGTATGCAATCTGTGGGTGACTGCTAAGGGGACTGTGGTGTGTTTCTTAGAGGAAAACTGCGAATGGTGTTACCTAATTATAACATATTTCTGTTTAGCTAACGTTGAGTTCTATGTACATATAAAGTCTTATTTTTTTTGAGCATACCTTATGTTTTGTGTTTTTTGTTTTTATTTAATTTCAGAGAAAAAAAAACTTACAAAAATTTTAGCAATCAGTAAAATTTTTCTTAAGTACACAAATAGAGATGGGCAAACCAGTTTGATCCTAATATTTCAACCTATTCGTTTTTTAGTGAAATTGAACAATTGACAAGTCATCTTGGATAAGCAAAAAATGGCAGACCCCAGAGTATAGGAGGTGGAGGCCTGGATAGGTGAAAAATAAAAATTAAAAAATATTGATATTCATCTTCCCTTATCTCTTATAGGCCTCCCCGTGGCCTCTTGTGTTTTCCTGGTGATGTCATACCCCCCAGGGTAACAACACTTTTTTGGCCATTATATAACTTGCATCTTATATTTTTTAGCAGTTTTTCCCTCTGCAAACCCTATCTGTAATTATTTGTTGTTCTTGCTATGAAGTCTACTATGTACTGTACACGGAGAAAACTGTAGATTCTGCTCCCCATCTCTCTATCATTTTCTATAGACACCTCATTGCAAATAAAGCACTTTGGGTGTGATAGAAAACTTATTATTAGCTCCAGCCACCTCTATCTGCCTGTATCTCTACCTCTCTAACTTGACTCATCCTCCAACCCTCCCTTTTTATAGACTTTAATATGCACATGTAATATTATACTTCAGTGAGGCGAAAGTCTGTTTTTGGAGACAAAAATGGTTTTAACCCCTTCCCGCCAATGGCATTTTTTGATTTTCGTTTTTCGTTTTTGACTCCCCTCCTTCTAAACCCCATAACTTTTTTATTTCTCCGCTCCCAGAGTCATATGAGGTCTTAATTTTTGCGGGACAATTTTTTCTTCATGATGCCACCATTAATTATTCTATATAATGTACTGGGAAGCAGGAAAAAAATTCAGAATGGGGTGGATTTGAAGAAAAAATGCATTTCTGCGACTTTCTTACAGGCTTTGGTTTTACGGCGTTCACTGTGCAGCCAAAATGACATGTCCCCTGTATTCTGTGTTTCGGTACGGTTCCAGGGATACCAAATTTATATGGTTTTATTTACATTTTGACCCCTAAAAAAAATTCCAAAACGGTGTTAAAAAAATTTTTTTCTAAAAGTCGCCATATTCCGACGGCCGTAACTTTTTTATACATAGGTGTACGGGGATGCATAGGGCGTCTTTTTTTGCGGGGCCGGGTGTACTTTTTAGTTCTACCATTTTTGGGAAATGTTATTGCTTTGATCACTTTTTATTCAAATTTTTATCAGAATTAAAACAGTGAAAAAACGGCGGTTTGGCACTTTTGACTATTTTTCCTGCTACGGCGTTTACCGAACAGGAAAAATATTTTTATAGATTTGTAGAGCGGGCGATTTCGGACGCGGGGATACCTAACATGTATATGTTTCACAGTTTTTAACTACTTTTATATTTGTTCTAGGGAAAGGGGGGTGATTTGAACTTTTAATACTTTTTATATTTTTTTATATTTTTTTTTACTTTTTTTTTTATTTTTTTTTTACATTTATTAGACCCCCTAGGGGTGTTGAACCCCAGGGGGTCTGATCACTAATGCAATGCATTACAATGCTAATGCATTGCAATGCATTGCAAAAAAGCATCATCTATTTTGCAGGCTGTATACACCAGCCTGCAAAAGAGAGAATTTGCAGACCGGCTGGGAGCCTTTAACAAGGCTCCCGGCTGTTACTGCAACATGACGTCGGCCCTGGAGCATGCTCCAGGAGCCGGCGATCCTTGCCAAAATGGCGGCGCCCATGCGCCGCCGGGAAAATGGCGCCTCCGGCGCCTTTGACAGCAGCGCCGGAGGGGTTAATGCCTCCGATCGGTCCGGGGACTGATCGGAGGCATTAGAGCCGGTTGTCTACTGCTTAAAGCAGTAGAAACCCGGCGGCTATGACGGCCGCCCGGCTCCCGGGCGGTCGCCATAGTTACAGACCCGACACGCGCCGTACTATTACGGCGCATGTCGGGAAGGGGTTAACAGAGATTTCAGAGTGAAAGTCAGTTTTACAAAGTTACTTATTTCTATCAAATCAAACAGGCTTTATTGGCACATCCGAATAGATATTTGGCATTGCCAAAGCTAGTAAAGTGGGGGGGGGAGTTGATTTGGGGTATAACAGTCCATGGAGTCTCATCTTCCTCTTAGTTGGTGACCGCTATATGGGGAGATGGGGTGGGTGGTTTGGGGTATAACAGTCCTTGGGGTCTCATCTTCGTCTTAGTTGGTGACCGCTATATGGGGAGGTGGGGCAGGTGGTTTGGGGTATAACAGTCCGTGGAGTCTCATCTTCCTCTTAGTTGGTGGCCACTATATGGGGAGGTGGAGCAGGTGGTTTGGGGTATAACAGTCTGTGGGGTCTCATCTTCCTCTTGTTTGGTGACAGCTGGACACATATTGGGCAGCGATCTCCACAGTGGCCTCTTCTTCTCCCAGTGGGATGTAGAGTTTCCTCTTCTCGTCTGCAGATATGAAGTCTGGGATGTCTTATTGATGAAGTCTGTCTGTCGTATTGATCTTGCCAGAGTTTGTTGAGAAGTTAATGATCATGTAAGAGATGTGCCCCAGTCTCATGATGTCAGTGTCAGTCTTCGGATCTGGACTTTCACTTTCATACAGATTTCAACAAGGTAGAGAGCTTTGTTGCCCCTTTCTGTGTTGGTAATATGTTTGCAAGGAGCTGGCAATCTGTCACTATGAATGCAACTTAAGAAGCAGACTTGAGAACCATTGATAAGTCTTTGGCTGCCCTAGCAGCAAATTGACATCCTGTAGATGTGCCTTATTTTAAGAATCCCTCTCTCTGTAGCATCTTAAGACAGTGTTCACATGTAGGAATTTGATGCTAATGTGGAACCGGATTCCACCCAAATTCTGCATTCCCTTGTTTTCAATGGGAGGCAGAGATCACAGCTGGATGCTGAAAAAATAAGCACCCTACTCAATCTTGCCACTGTTGGCCAGGCCAGTCCTCTTTATTTTGTGAATGGCCCCTAAGGCTTAAACTTACAGGTCCCGGATGCTGCAGGAGCAAGGTTGTGTAACAGATCCCCAATCCTATCACTTGTCCCGCGGGTACACTGATACCAAAAAAAATCACCATAACAGGAAATACTGTTCCTTCCGATAGTCTATGGTTTTCAGTGGGACTATCGGGACAGAATAGCTAAATGGTCATTTCCTGAGCATCAAGCAAGAAAGCAGAGACTGGCAGGGACCCACACATCATTGGAATGGGAGCAAACTGGAATCTAAGAGTTACAATCAAGACTTGTCTTTGTTCTGCCATTCTGAGATAGTTTCTTATAATAAAAAATAATCACTTTAAGGGTTAAAGTCAATAGGAGCGACAAAAATCCATATCCAGTAATGTTCCCCGGTGGCAGCTGCCAGCAGCATTTTCTGGAGGCTTGCCTGCTCTGCTCCGAGTCCTGAAGGGTCGGCAAGTGTACATATATAACTCCGATTAATAATACTTAATAACCTGTCACCATAACAGTATTGATAATTCTACCCCATGGTTCCTCCAATGCAAATTATAATAGGTCCTTGAAAACCAGTTATTGAGTTTGTAACTCATATTGCGTTGCAAACATATTTCACATGTTAAAAGGCTAAGCACACACACCACAAAGCCTATAAAATTAGGCCAAATCGACGTAACGCTGCTTAAATCAGAACATATAACCAGCGCATTGAAATCCGGCAATAGGCAGTGACACGTTGATTATTAGTGGGACTAATTTTTTGTCACATTTCCTACATTTACGGCGAGAATAAAAAGCGTATTGACTGCGTGGGATTGTTTTTTTTTCCTTTAGAAGAAATAGTTTCAAACATTGTAAAAATTAAACAGCGGGAAATCATGTCAGGGGAGGGGTACGGGCTGTCTAGCAAATGAAGAGTTAATAATAATGATAATAATAATCATAATGGATGACTATCGGAAAGAGACGGCAAGAAATCCGGAGAAAAACTAAAGAAGCTAAACACATTATTATTAAGAGCAAAGGGCAAAGCCACCTCTGCGGATCGCGGCTGTTTATATTCCCGTCTCGCACAATGTATTCATGTCAGCGTTTGTTGTTTCATATCGCATATGTGCAATTATTATGTCCGTCACTTTATAAGTTCATTATATTACTAGTAAGAACCAACCTGAATAGACCTGAAGACATTGTACGAGCAGAAGGAAAACCGAAGATACCGCTAATAAGTGGAAGAAAATTAGGGCTTCGTATATTCATTATATAATAGATTCTGCGTCATTTGGAGAGAAGGTGAATAATGGGAGTCATTATGACGCGCTAATGTAGTGTAATTGTACACAGAGGGACAGTTGGCACGTAATGTGGCATAGGTGCTAATGTATGTATTGTCGGGTAAGGTTTATCCTGATGGACTTTGCCAGGACTCCACAAAATACACACATTTTACCCGCTTAGATGGATACATATGTACAAAAGTACTGTGAAAATGTTTTAGGACGTTGAATGCTTTCAGAAATAGAAGGGTTAATAGATTAATATTGTCATGTGTGAAGAAGGTAGCTCGGTAGCAGCAGTGGTGTGGACCCAACCAGTCAAAGACAGGGACACAAAATATGCAGGAAACAGGTTTATTTGGAAAAAAAATAGGAAAATAAATAAATATTGACTTCAGGCACAAAATTAGCAAAATAAAATACAGCCTTAACTTCAGGCAAACAAATAAGAAACAAAATCCTGCTCGTCTGAGCAACTAACTAAACAGTAATAATAAACTAACTATAATTGTGGCCTACTAACAGCTACATGAACAAGCCAATAACAATGATACATTCTCGCTGGATGCAGTAACAGGACAGATCCAGGCGCCTCCTCACACTCCCTGGATCTGCCCTGAAGTGCAGGCTCTTCAGGTTTTTGTGGGCCAGTAATGAGCCTATGACCCACACCTGGGCTACTCCAGACCTGCCCTGGACTACACATAGGTTAGAAACCTGGGGCTGATATAGCGGGACTCCAGCACTCTGCCTGTCACCTTCTCACATATGTAACAAAATGAAGTGAATGATGAAAAGAGAAATCTATATCCCATCAATATTTGGTGTGACCCTTGCCCTTTGGAGGAGGAGTCCTGCAAGTGATGATAAGGCAGATATAGCCCTGATCTCAACATCATCCAGTCTGTCTTGGATTACATGAAGAGACAGAAATATTGGACCTACATTCACAGAAGACACTTAGTTCTCCAAGATGGCAGGAACAACCTCCTTGCTGAGTTCCTTCATAAATGTAAATCTTGTGTAACCGCAGCCGCAGTGGGAATGTTCTTTCAGTTACAGTGGGTTCTAAGGATAATGAGAACAAGAATGCAACACACTACTCATGTAATCAGGATCTTTCACCACCATCACCAACTTCAACTCTTCTTATCCTTCAATAGCTGCCGCTCCATTGATTCCGGCGCAGTTGGAATTTTTTTTGCAGTGTAAGCTTCAGCAATTAATATGCTTTCTGTCAGGTGGGGGGTCCCTGTATGTCTGCTTCAATCAGGACCGCCCACCTGACTGTATGTAGATAACTTAATTAGCATATTGGGTGATGAAAATAATAGCATTGCTCAGGAAAGGTGGGGACTATAAGAAAAAATCCAACTGCACCTGAATTAGTGGAGAGGCTGCTATAGAAGGATGAAGATGGTGGTGAAAATCAAAACAAGCAAATAAAAGATAATAAACAAGAAGAAGCACTTACAGGGGAAACCTACATGTGATGTGTGCTTACACCCCTAACTATACAGGGAAGAAGGTGGAGATAGAGGATGGATGTGTTATTCATCACTGCATCATACAGAGCAATTACTCCATTTTCTTAAGCAACAAACAGCACTTGTAATACAGCTAGAGAACTTTAGGAGTAGGAGAAGTAGAACAAAGTATAGTCAGATTAAATCTATTACAGGCAGATTAGTGATAGAAATCAGAGCTAGGAGTACAACAGAATGCCTGTGCTGTGATCCAGACTGCCGCAGTAATACAGATAAAGGACAGTTAACCCTTTTATTGTTAATAACCTAATTTTGTCCAAGTCTGCTCTGCAATAGAACAGTTTGATCAGTCCACAGACCATTTAACATAATTATTACTGACAAAATCAGTCCTGTTAGTGAATAATATTTTCTTAAATTTGTTTTGTAATAGAGCTGACCACTGCTTACCATCTGTTTTTTTCCATAGACATACATGTTGCTTTCACTTCCCTTTGACATAACCTTGCTTTCCTAGGAGTTCAAAGAGTGTGTTACACTATGTTCTATAGATAGGTACCTAGTAGTCCTGACAGTGTTCTACACTATGTGTTATAGATAGGTTCCTAGGAGTCCTGACAGTGTTCTACACTATGTATTATAGATAGGATCCTAGGAGCCCTGACAGTGTTCTACACTATGTTTTATAGATAGATTCCTAGGAGCCCTGACAGTGTTCTACACTATGTTTTATAGATAGGTTCCTAGGAGCCCTGACAGTGTTCTACACTATGTTTTATAGATAGGTTCCTAGGAGCCCTGACAGTGTTCTACACTATGTTTTATAGAAAGGTTCCTAGGAGCCCTGACAGTGTTCTACACTATATTTTATAGATAGGTTCCTAATAGTCCTGACAGTGTTCTACACTATGTTCTTTAGATAGGTACCTAGTAGTCCTGACAGTGTTCTACACTGTGTTTTATAGATAGGTTCCTAGGAGTCCTGACAGTGTTCTACACTATGTTTTATAGATAGGTTCCTAGGAGCCCTGACAGTGTTATACACTATGTATTATAGATAGGTTCCTAGGAGCCCTGACAGTGTTCTACACTATGTTTTATAGATAGGTTCCTAGGAGCCCTGACAGTGTTATACACTATGTTTTATAGATAGGTTCCTAGGAGCCCTGACAGTGTTCTACACTATGTTTTATAGAAAGGTTCCTAGGAGCCCTGACAGTGTTCTACACTATATTATATAGATAGGTTCCTAATAGTCCTGACAGTGTTCTACACTATGTTCTTTAGATAGGTACCTAGTAGTCCTGACAGTGTTCTACACTGTGTTTTATAGATAGGTTCCTAGGAGTCCTGACAGTGTTCTACACTATGTTTTATAGATAGGTTCCTAGGAGCCCTGACAGTGTTATACACTATGTATTATAGATAGGTTCCTAGGAGCCCTGACAGTGTTCTACACTATGTTTTATAGATAGGTTCCTAGGAGCCCTGACAGTGTTATACACTATGTTTTATAGATAGGTTCCTAGGAGCCCTGACAGTGTTATACACTATGTTTTATAGATAGGTTCCTAGGAGTCCTGACAGTGTTGTACACTATGTTTTATAGATAGGTTCCTAGGAGTCCTGACAGCGTTCTACACTATGTTTTATAGATAGGTTCCTAGGAGCCCTGACAGTGTTCTACACTATATTTTATAGATAGGTTCCTAATAGTCCTGACAGTGTTCTACACTATGTTCTATAGATAGGTACCTAGTAGTCCTGACAGTGTTCTACACTGTGTTTTATAGATAGGTTCCTAGGAGCCCTGACAGTGTTCTACACTATATTTTATAGATAGGTTCCTAATAGTCCTGACAGTGTTCTACACTATGTTCTATAGATAGGTACCTAGTAGTCCTGACAGTGTTCTACACTGTGTTTTATAGATAGGTTCCTAGGAGCCCTGACAGTGTTCTACACTATGTTCTATAGATAGGTACCTAGTAGTCCTGACAGTGTTCTACACTGTGTTTTTGGGATAGGTTCCTAGGAGTCCTGACAGTGTTCTACACTATGTTTTATAGATAGGTCCCTAGGAATCCTGACAGTATTATACACTATGTTTTATAGATAGGTTCCTAGGATCCCTGACAGTGTTATACTCTATGTTTTATAGATAGGTTCCTAGGAGCCCTGACAGTGCCCTACACTATGTTTTATAGATAGGTTCCTAGGAGGCCTGACAGTGTTATACACTATGTTTTATAGATAGGTTCCTAGGAGCCCTGACAGTGTTCTACACTATGTTTTATAGATAGATTCCTAGGATTCCTGATAATTTAAAGGGGTTGTCTCATCTCAAGAATCCTATCTCTACTGCTAGCTCATGTGGATTTAAGACTTTTCCTCAATACATTGCTACAGCTAAACTGCTTTGTTTGGCCGCTATCTGAGATTATTCACTTCATTGTTTACACTGTGTTTCCATAACCTGGGGATGGACCTGGGGATGATCTTATCTCTCCACCCAGGACAAGTGACGTAATTTCCTGCTCTCAAGGAGGGAGGGGGATCTGAGTGCTCAAAGGAGCTTGTATTTCTGAGCTGTTTATCTCCCTGCTCTTCCAGTTATCAGTCTGCATAATTGAAGTTTGCTGATAAGGGCTGAGACAGGGAGTCTATTACCTCTGTATGTAAACACAGACCTAAAACGGAGTTTATTGCGAGCTTTAAGCCCTTTAAGGTGTCATTCATGCCAAACTTGTTCAACTCAAAACAAACCTTTGTCCCAAACTGCCAGATCCTGAAATGAAACATATCTGGAGAGTTTGGCCTTTCTCTATGTGCGACCCATGACCTTGGATAAGCAGGTCTGCATGTCATAAAATCCTCATCTTCCCCTCCTTAACGTGACCTAAAACTACCAAGGCTTTGTGGCATACACAATGAGGAAGCGCTGCAGACATTATATGAGTTTACAGGTGTTTACTTCAAGTCATAGACATTATGTATTATTTGGAAGAGTGAACAATTACTGATATCTACTACTGCAATGAGCTTTTATTTCACTTCCTTTCACTCTACAACTGAATATTTTGATGTGAGAGTAAAACGTATTACATTTGATTGAATATAAAATATAAAGAGAAATACTTAAAGTATTCAAATATATTGTTGAAAAAATATTAAGTTAAAAAGCACTATAATATATAATAGTAAAATATACTGTATATGCCATATGGTATTATACCACCTGCCACAAAGTGGTACTTAAAAATGAAATGATACCATTCAGTTTCACAGCAAGCTGTAAAAGGCTTTTCTAGCACGTCGGCCTATGTTGCTGACACCTAGTGGCCGATGTGAAAACTGCACCTTTTCATAATCCATTTTTTTAGGACTGTAGAAAACATAATAAATAAATAATAAAAAATAAATTAGCTTTTCGCAAATAAAAAATAGGGGACGCCGCGTCTTCTTCTCCAAAAGATAAAGTGTTGTTACGGGTCAGTGAAACTTTAACTAAAGCCTGGAGCTGTCACTTTTTTTCCTTCTAATATAGGACCGCACCGCACTAAAATATTTAGAGAACAATACTATGATAGATTTCCTGCAAGACAAGGTCACCGTGCAGTACAGGGAAACAGAGAGCCGAGAGATACACTGTGACAAGAAAATAGCGAGAAGGGCAAAGGTAGAAGGGAGCGAGAACATGAAATGTATAAACAAGACCATGGAGCAAGAAAGGAGGATGAGAATGGATCTGGAAGAGTGACATTGACAGATAGATACCTGAAGATGAAGAGAGAAGCCAGGAGAGTGAAAAAGATGATGTGCGGATTGGATGCAGTGTCCTGTTGTCAGGACAAAATGTGCTGATAAATGCCTGTCTGGGACGGAGAGATGTGACATGCATCCTGTATCCCAGCCACAGCCCCAGAGTGACCTTCAGAGCCCCCGCTGACCTTGTCCCGGAAAGACGTCGATCTCAGTCGAAAGTTGCTTTTCATCATACACTGGACTGTGTAGTAACAGTCACTGACATACAGAAACGGGGCAAAATTACTGCAAAAATATAATAGTGCTAAAGAAAGAGTAACTATGATTACAGATATATAGGTGCACAAATCTTATGAAAGAGCGTCAAGTAGTGTATTTGGAAAACACCTTTCATCCCCTAGACCAGGGGTAGGGAACGGACGGCTCTCCAGCTGTTGCAAGACTACAACTCCCAGCATGCATACTTGCTCTGCTGTTCTTGGAACTCCCATGGCAGTGAATGGAGCATGATGGGAGTTGTAGTTTCACAGCAGTTGTAGTGCTGAAGGTTCCCTACCCCTGCCCTAGACATTAGTTACACCAACAAAAATGTAAAAAAAAAAAAAAAAACAGTATAAATTAATAATAACAATAAAAAAAATTCCCTACCTATTATTGGCCTTCTCTCGGTTTCTATATCTTGGCCTCCAGAGATAACATCTCGAAATGTGACACTATAGTCAATTGCTGGTCGCAATGGTTTGGCATGTCACCACTAGTGATGAGCAAATCAATTCAATATAGAACCAGTTTCAACCCAAATTTTCTAAAAGTTTGGGTTCTATCAGAACTCGAAAATTTTGGGGGTCGTGACCTAGAAAATGGGGTCTCTAGAAAATTCTGGGGTCTCTTCAAGTGAAGGACAAGGGAAGGTGAGTAACATTACAGTTATATTAAATTCACCTTGTCTCAACAGTTATATTCACCTTGCTTCACCTACCCTGGGAGTCTGGCGATCCCCTGCATCCTCTTCAGGCTTATTCAACTTCTGGCTGATGTCAAAGTGTCATAATGAAGTTGGCGTGTCCCACGTGAATCTTAAGGCCCTATGAAATTTGTGACCCTGAGGCATAGAAGAGGATGATGAAGGACTGCCAGACGCTAAAAGGATTCCCAGGAGAGGTGATTATAACTGCTAATTATTTTTACTCACCTCTCCTGGCCCTGCACTTATTTTGATACTCTCGGGTTTGATGAACTTCATGAATATTCAATGACTGTAGTGGTCACATGTCCATGCTAACACCTCATCACAAGAGGCCAGAATATAGAGACCGCCAAAGGATCAGTCAGCGACTGAATGGGATCAGCAGGGAATTGGTAAGGTGAGTTGTCACGGAGCAAAGGTATACGTCTTCCTCCGGAAGGTCTTTTGAATCAACACGGACGCAAGAGGTCGGGAGACAACAGCAATTTATTGTAATCCACAAAGTTAGTAGCCGGCGGCGGTCACATCAACCGTAACAACAATAAGTCCACAGAAGTCACAATCCAATGATAGCTTTGGCTCCTTGGTCCTGTAACTAAATCCTGGCTCTCTACAGAGCTGTGCACAGGCCGGCTAACACATACTAACTGCTAGCTACATCTATATACTAAACTGTTACTTCCTATATCTGTGGGTGGGAAGGGCTGAGTCACAGATCCTTCCCCCCTCACCTATGCCAAGGAGAGCAGACTCCCTGTCTCTTTTGAACAATGCACAGTCCAACATCTTCTTGGAGACACGGATCAGATTATCTCCACCCATTGTCCTCACTAGTTAGAGGTATTTGCATACAATGTGCTAACACACTAGACCCGAATCAGCCAACTACACACTGATGTTTACAACAGGTTAGAGAATACATTCCACATGAAATATATATTACACATTGCCTATAGTATAGACTCTAACCATCCCGTGACAACCCCTCCCCCTCTCAAAACATGTGCATGACACAATTGGCCTACACAGGTAAATTGGGGAATGCACATCAGTCTCTATAGCTCATATGTCCTCCTGCCGGGATAACCCATCCGCGTTCTGGTGTTGGTTCCCTCGGCGGTACTGAATGGTAAAGTTGTAGGGTTGAAGGGCTGGCATCTGTCAGAAAATCCAGTGGATCCATGTTGGCTTCTCCCTGAGCTTGGCTTCGGGTCACTGCTCCCACAAAGTGGCACTGTAGATTTCCAACATCGTTGCCTAACAGAACATCGGCCGGCAGCCCGCTCATCACACCAATTGTGCATCGTTTTGGTCCATAACCATAGTCGAGTTCCACGGTAGCTTTAGGAATACGTCTTTGAGTACCCCCTGCCAACTTGATAGAAATGCCAGGGCCCTCCTCTAGGGCCTCGGGTCGAACCACTCGGGGGTCCGCTACCGTTAGGAAAGCTCCCGAGTCCCGGAATCCAACAACTGTTCGGCCATCCAGTAGGACCTCCTGCAAGTGCTTCCGCTGAAGGTTTGCGGGATGTGTGGCGGAAGGCTGAATCCCATAGACCCCTGGAGGTGGAACAGATGGGTCATTCATGGAGTCATCTGGAAATGGGGCCAAACTTTCTGTCCTAGGGGTGGTTCCCAGGTAGTGAATAGGCCGGGATGCCACGGTGGCCCGTGCCCCCATGTTAGCAGGGCAACTAGCTTGCAAATGTCCAGGCCGCCCGCACCCAAAACATCTGCGCTCTAGCATTCTTCCAGTGGGTCGTTGTCTAGGGACAGGGTTGTTCATAGCTGGAGGCCGATGGGCTGGGGCAGGGGTAGAGGGGGAATTGTAATCCTGAGGCCGGACACGAAAGGTGGGTGGCTGGATGAAGGGAGTCTGGCGGACTGTGGTAGTTTTCCGCTCCTCTGCAAACAACCTCTTCCACTGCGGCTTGATGGTCAGGCCCTCATCTGCAAGAGAAGCAGCTTGCTCAACTGTGGCTGGGTTCCGTTCCAGCACCCACTCACGGATCTCAGCGGGGCACTGGGAAAAGAACTGTTCCTTAAGTATGACTTGGAGGATCTTATCGACTGTGACAGCCTCCTCTCCTTCTAGCCAGCGCTTGCATGCTTGCTTCAACTTGTGGGCGAACATGTGGAAGGAGCTTCCCCCATTGTAAGACAAAGAGCGGAACTGAACTCGGTAGGTCTCTGGAGTGACTGCATAATACTTCTGCACCGCTCTTTTAATGGCCTCATAGTCCCGCTGATCACTAGGGTCCATGGCTCTGAGAGCTTCCACAGCCCCATCTCGTAGGTGCCCCACCAGATACCGGACCCAATCCTTCTCTGGGACTTCCATCAGGCGGCACTGGTGTTCGAAGTCCTGAAAATATCCATCAACATCCCCAGCCGCTTCATCAAAGGTCTTGAAGTGTTTATGGGAGACATATGGTGGTTCTCTCACTGTTGGGCTGGGGGTCGACGTTTGATTATAATTCCGCGTAGTTATCTCAGCCATTCGCATTTCATGCGCCATTCTTTCCTTTTCATGCGCCATTCTCTGTTCCTCCTTCTCCGTTTCCTGAGCCCTCTGTAATGCTCTACTCCTTTGCTCTGCAGTTGCTTCTAGCCCCAGCACTGCCAATTCCTCCTCATACAAAACAACCCATCTGCTCTTTTGGGTCTGTACCTGCCACTCCCGTATCTCTACTGTCTCCTGGGGGCAGCCCTCCTCATGGTCGCTTTGCAGGGTCATCTCCTCCAGTGCCTCGATCAGTTGCTCTTTCGTTCTTCCCTGGTAACTCAGGTTTAGTTCCCGGGCCCTTACTTGTAGACTTGCCATAGTCCAGTTCCTGTATTCTGAGGTTGTGGCTCCATTAATCGCTGGGCTGCTGTAGTCCATCTCGCTGTCCGCTGTTGATCCCACCGCTGCCAACCAGTTGTCACGGAGCAAAGGTATACGTCTTCCTCCGGAAGGTCTTTTGAATCAACACGGACGCAAGAGGTCGGGAGACAACAGCAATTTATTGTAATCCACAAAGTTAGTAGCCGGCGGCGGTCACATCAACCGTAACAACAATAAGTCCACAGAAGTCACAATCCAATGATAGCTTTGGCTCCTTGGTCCTGTAACTAAATCCTGGCTCTCTACAGAGCTGTGCACAGGCCGGCTAACACATACTAACTGCTAGCTACATACTATATACTAAACTGTTACTTCCTATATCTGTGGGTGGGAAGGGCTGAGTCACAGATCCTTCCCCCCTCACCTATGCCAAGGAGAGCAGACTCCCTGTCTCTTTTGAACAATGCACAGTCCAACATCTTCTTGGAGACACGGATCAGATTATCTCCACCCATTGTCCTCACTAGTTAGAGGTATTTGCATACAATGTGCTAACACACTAGACCCGAATCAGCCAACTACACACTGATGTTTACAACAGGTTAGAGAATACATTCCACATGAAATATATATTACACATTGTCTATTGCCGGACTCTAACCATCCCGTGACATGAGTATTATTCATTTTACAATTGTATATAAAGATCAGGAAGTGTTGGATTTTCTGAGGTTTCTGTATCATGGCCTTCAATTATGACATCCCAACCTCTGCACCCCACATGGCTACTTCTCCTGGTGAGCTCATAGCATCATATTATTGCACAACCATAATACAGACACGCGTATGCGGAGACAATACGGTGTATATGAGAGCCCTTAGTGGTACAGTGCCCAAATATACCAGTGGGACTATGAATAAGGCCATATTATGGATCTGGTACTAATATTAAGCAATCTTAATCATTGCAGATATAAAATACACGTCTTTATGTATCGGCACTTCACCATGTCTTCATGTTTGGGCTCACTTTATGGCACTGCTCTGCTCTTGGAGAGCTTTCTTTTTTTCCATTACTCACTATTCAATCTGCGCTTCCCACCTGCCGCTGTGTCCTCCACACATTATGTCACTGTGCACACATCTGATGCAGAGATGTTGTCCACGTGCTGCTTATTTTTAGCTGGTTCCCAATAATGATCCTGTATCTATAGCAGGGCAGGGGCAGGAGTGCAGAGGTACGGGCTGAAGTATCCGGAGCACCTGAGCCATACTATGGACAGCGTCCTGGCCGCAAAGGTACTGGCACCGCCATCAATGAACCACGACTTAAGCAGAATATGGCAAACAAGAGGAAAGGATAGGGACACCCGGGGACCCCCTTTATAGTCTACGAGGCCCACGGTTGTCCTCAGGTAACTGCTATTTAGTGGATGGGTTCTCTCTTGTTCGCGTCAACCGGCGGAAGCAAACGATGGAGAGGTGTGAACCTCGCCTAAGAAGTACCCCTCTTGATCACATCACAGAGATATTCTATAACCCATATGCAAACAGCTCAAGGTCCTTTTAAAGAGGACCTTTCACCACTTTTGGGCACATGCAGTGTTATATACTGCCAGAAAGCCGACAGTGCGCTGAATTCAGCGCACTGTCGGCTTTCCCGATCTGTGCCCGGTGTAAAGAGCTTACGGTGCCGGTACCGTAGTGCTCTATGGTCAGAAGGGCGTTTCTGACCATTAGCCAGAGACGTCCTTCTGCCTCGCGGCGCCAATCGCGCTGTGCTGTGCAGCGGGGAGGAACTGATAATGCTCGTCTATGGACGAGCGCTGTGAGCAGAGGGAGGGGGGAGTTCCTCCCCGATCACACTGTACAGCGCGATAGGCGCCGCGAGGCAGAAGGACGTCTCTGGCTAATGGTCAGAAACGCCCTTCTGACCATAGAGCACTACGGTACCGGCACCGTAAGCTCTTTACACCGGGCACAGATCGGGAAAGCCGACAGTGCGCTGAATTCAGCGCACTGTCGGCTTTCTGGCAGTATATAACACTGCATGTGCCCAAAAGTGGTGAAAGGTCCTCTTTAAGAATATTAAGGGTCAGTTCACATGGAGTATTATGCAAGTGGATTTTGACATGGAACCCGGGCTCAAAATCAGCCTGAAAAAAAAGCATTTCAATTCATTTTAATGGGAATCGCTATACTAGTGTGTGGGGGGGGGGGGGGTTCAGCTAGCAAGAAGAAAAAGCAACATGACCTATCTTCAGGCGGATTCTGCCTGGAACAGTTCATTGAAGTCAATAGGAGGCGGAAAAAATGTGACGCGTTTTTTTGAGCTTTTTTTTACACAGCTTCAAAAACCACTAGCGTTTTTTTATAGAGACGTTTCCAGGTCCATACTGTGTGCTGGAGAAAGAAAAAAAAAAAAAGTGATGCAAAACTGTGTAAAAAATGCCAAAAATTTGCATTCAGCGTGTGAACACTTCTGCGTGGCTACCCGTGATGGGATGTCGGTGCAGTGCACTGCATCCTATCATAGCAATCCGCTCTGGATTAGGCTCCGGGAGGGAGCCTCACGCCGCGGACGTCGCAGAATCTGCGGCAAGATAGGGCAGCTCGCTTCTTTTTTAAGCTACTTGCTAGCGGAGAAAAGAAGCGAGTGGCTCCCATTGAAGTAAATGGGATCCGTTTTTGGAGCTGGATTTTGAGGCGGATTCCATGTCAAAATCCGCTCCGAAAAACTCTGTGTGAACTGTCTGCCCAGGATTCTTGTTTCAAGACACACTTCTATGGGGTTTTTGCATATATGTATAGTTAAATATACAGTATGTATGCATGCAAATGCATCAGTATGTAAAATCATAAATAATTAATTTTTATTCCCCATGGGAATATAAATGTAAATGAAAATTAATTAAAGAGAAAAAAATACATGTATGCCGTAATTCTACAAGCTTAATTAAAGTGGTAATGAATTACGTATTAAAAAAAAAAAGTACAGAAAAACAAAAAAAAAAAATTGCATTTCTGTAAAATAGAAATAGGAAACAGTATATCAAACTTTTTGGGGACAGAATGCACCTTTTTATGCAAGGAAGTTCTCCATGATGAAAAAAGGAAAACTTGCTCTGGCGCCACGTTTTGGAATGTAGAACCCTATAGACTAAGATGTTCTAGTCAGGGCCGCACCTCTAATGAGGCAAAGTGAGGCGGCACTCCGGAGGGATTTTTTTTTTACTTTTTTTTTTCTAAACTAGCGCAAGAGAGGGCCGCTCTGAAAACAACCCGAGCGGCCCTCACCTGAGCTGGTTTAGACCTCTGCATCTCAGCGTAGGTGGCGTCATCACACCTCCTGCACTGATACGCAGACGTCTTATTGCCGAGTAAAAAGAGGCACATTACCACGTGATGTCTGGGACATTACCATACAGGCCTGAAGCCTGCTAGAGTAACATCAGATCCCGGAGAGGTGAGTAAAACTGTTTATTATGTCCCCTCACCTCCCCTGGGTCTCTGATTATTATAATAGTTCATGGATGATCCACTGTGGGGCATAATAGTTGGGTGGATAACTTTGGGCATAATAGAGCTTGAAGGGTCCACTGTGGTCCCTGCAACCTCTATTATGCCCCACAGTGACCCCCTGCAACCTTCATTATGCCCCACAGTCTATTGTGCCACTGTGGGGCATAATATAGGCTGCAGGGGCCGCTGTGGGACATAATATATATATATATAGGGGATGGGTGCGTGGAGAAGTGAGGAGTCAAAGATATCTGTGGTGCAAACTTTACAAAGTCAAGTCACAGCTGTAAGGCTGTATTCACACTGAGTAACGCTGGCGTTTTTTGTGCTTATTTTTGCACATAGCGCCACGTTAACGCCGCGCTATTTTGCGGTGGCGTTGACCGGCGTTAACGCTGCGTATACGCGGCGTTAACGCGGCGCTACGTGGCGTTAACGCGGCGCTATGTGCAAAAATAAGCACAAAAAACGCCAGCGTTACTCAGTGTGAATACAGCCTTAGAAGTGGTCATTGCGGTCCAAAGGGAAGAGATGGGAAATGTGGGAAGACATCTCCTGTGAGTATTACTGCACAAAATATTACTGCATCTTTTGATCGTCCGCCTCAGGCAGCAGAGAGGCTAGGTTCACCACTGGTTCTAGTTTGGCTTTAATCCCTATCAATGTCGCCAGTTTTCTTAGAAAACCAGACACTCATCTATAGGGAGCCGCCCTCCTAATGTCCAATAGGTGGCGCCAGAGCACGTTTTCGTGTTTTCTAGCTAGGAAAGCTTATTTGCATATCCTATTCCCAGAATTCCTAGTAGCTCTGTAAGGGCTAGTTCACACGTGAACTGCCCGCGCAGGTTTTGACACCGAGAGACACCGAGAGAGCCCTAAGACTTCTCATATAAAAATGTTGCCTGCAAGGAGTTCTCCTTAAAGAGACAAAGTATTCCACATGATAAAAGTTTTTCTAACATGAATATACAGAACTACGAAAATCTGGATCCTAAATAAATAAAACATTGGATGCCAAATGTATATTGAGCATTATCTCACTATATCGGCCGCTTAGATCCGTCATTGGGTCTCCTTTCAATTTATCGCCTTGTTTGACATTTTGATCTCATGGCTGCAGGTGAGATTAGTAGAGAATTGTTATCAATGATGTCATGCTGCCACCTGGTGTCTGAAAGTGTTATGGCAGCCATAAAATCATTATTAAAGTCACATACATTTCAATTAATACATTGCCATGATATTCCCCGGCACTCCCTACTCACCAAGCCAATTATTTACTTTACTGCGATAATGTCAATCACTTCCAAAAACTTCTCAAGTGTGTCAAGTACAAATTAAAGAAGTACGAGTCACAGTGTACAGATAATCGACTTATGATGCAAAATATTTTCATGAGACGTGTCATCTCCAAAATATATCCAACCATGTAATCTCTGTGCCAATAAATGAGACCTTACGGCATCATAATCTGAACTCAGGAGATCACTGGACATGATATATATATATATATATACAGTCCTATGAAAAAGTTTGGGCACCCCTATTAATCTTAATCATTTTTAGTTCTAAATATTTTGGTATTTGCAACAGCCATTTCAGTTTGATATATCTAATAACTGATGGACACAGTAATATTTCAGGATTGAAATGAGGTTTATTGTACTAACAGAAAATGCGCAATATGCATTAAACCAAAATTTGACCGGTGCAAAAGTATGGGCACCTCAACAGAAAAGTGACATTAATATTTAGTAGATCCTCCTTTTGCAAAGATAACAGCCTCTAGTCGCTTCCTGTAGCTTTTAATCAGTTCCTGGATCCTGGATAAAGGTATTTTGGACAAACAATTCAAGTTCAGTTAAGTTAGATGGTCGCCGAGCATGGACAGCCCGCTTCAAATCATCCCACAGATGTTCAATGATATTCAGGTCTGGGGACTGGATTGGCCATTCCAGAACATTGTAATTGTTCCTCTGCATGAATGCCTGAGGATTTGGAGCGGTGTTTTGGATCATTGTCTTGCTGAAATATCCATCCCCGGCGTAACTTCAACTTCGTCACTGATTCTTGAACATTATTCTCAAGAATCTGCTGATACTGAGTGGAATCCATGCGACCCTCAACTTTAACAAGATTCCCGATGCCGGCATTGGCCACACAGCCCCAAAGCATGATGGAACCTCCACCAAATTTTACAGTGGGTAGCATGTGTTTTTCTTGGAATGCTGTTTCTTTTTGGACGCCATGCATAACGCCTTTTTTTATAACCAAACAACTCAATTTTTGTTTCCAAAATGAAGCTGCCTTGTCCAAATGTGCTTTTTCATACCTCAGGCAACTCTATTTGTGGCGTACGTGCAGAAACGGCTTCTTTCTCATCACTCTCCCATACAGCTTCTATTTGTGCAAAGTGCGCTGTATAGTTGACCGATGCACAGTGACACCATCTGCAGCAAGATGATGCTGCAGCTCTTTGGAGGTGGTCTGTGGATTGTCCTTGACTGTTCTCACCATTCTTCTTCTCTGCCTTTCTGATATTTTTCTTGGCCTGCCACTTCTGGGCTTAACAAGAACTGTCCCTGTGGTCTTCCATTTCCTTACTATGTTCCTCACAGTGGAAACTGACAGGTTAAATCTCTGAGACAGCTTTTTGTATCCTTCCGCTGAACAACTATGTTGAACAATCTTTGTTTTCAGATCATTTGAGAGTTGTTTTGAGTAGCCCATGATGCCACTCTTCAGAGGAGATTCAAATAGGAGATCAACTTGCAATTGGCCACCTTAAATACCTTTTCTCATGATTGGATACACCTGGCTATGAAGTTCAAAGCTCACTTAGGTTACAAAACCAATTTTGTGCTTCAGTAAGTCAGTAAAAAGTAGTTAGGAGTATTCAAATCAATAAAATGATAAGGGTGCCCATACTTTTGCACCGGTCAAATTTTGGTTTAATGCATATTGCGCATTTTCTGTTAGTACAATAAACCTCATTTCAATCCTGAAATATTACTGTGTCCATCAGTTATTAGATATATCAAACTGAAATGGCTGTTGCAAACACCAAAATATTTAGAACTAAAAATGATTAAGATTAATAGGGGTGCCCAAACTTTTTCATAGGACTGTATATATATATATATATATATATATATACAGCATTGTTTGATCCTGCCCTGATAATCTGTAGTCAGGTGAACTGCAAGGAAGTGAGTACCATAACCATAAGAGATGTGCAGAGAGTGATGGACAATGAGGTGGGGAGTGATATAACATGTAATTGTACTAGAGGTGTTCTTTAAAGATGAGATTCAATTAAAGAGGGCCTTTCACCACCTCCACCAATTCTAGTTCTTAGCATTAGCTGCTGCTCCGCTGATTCCAGCACAGTTGGAATTTTCTCTCTAGCCCCCACCCTTCCTGAGTAACAAGCGCAGTTGGTTTTGGTGCTTGATGAGCTATTTAAACTCTGTAATGTCAGGTGGGCGGTCTCAAGCAGGGGACGTGATTCAGAGCTCCAATCAGAGGCAGCCAGTGTCAGAGCTCAGAGTCACACCCCTTGTCTGCTCCTGCCTGACACCGCCCTCCAGTATAGAGAAAGTAGCACCAAAACTAAAAGCAGTGATGGCTCAGGAATGGTGGGGACCAGAAAGAAAATTCCAACTGTGCTGGAATCAGCGCAGCAGCGACTATTAAATTATGTGAAGAATTGTACTTCTTGGCAGTGGTGAAAGGTCCTTTTTAAGGCTATATTCAGATCCACGTTCCATTAGGAGCCTCTGTTGCTGGTTGTCTAAAATCCGAGATGAAAAGTCCTACCAGCAGCGGACAATATAACGAATACCCGATGGACACCACAATAAACAGAATCCATTTATTTCTGTCATATGAGAAATTTGATAATGCAACAGAGGAAGGTATATCTTAAAGGGATGTGGACACAACCTAAAGAGGACATTCAATAGACACATTGGGGCTGATTTATTATGGCAGTTTTCTGGTGTACAAGGCAGAAAATCTCGCAATTTTATACACAAATCAAATTTTTGCTAGAAGAAAGTTAACAGTCGTAATAAATTTCTTACAAGGTGTTGTTATTGGGTTTTCTGCCATAGATTTTCATTTTATGCAAGGTGTTTATCGGCTGTATACATCCTGTGAGTCACGACATTGCATGTCTGATATTTGTCCTCTGGTTATAACATCAGGACATCTATTTAACAAAAATAGCAGCGAGATCATTTCACTAAACACATCCCGCTATTGATTATCAATGTGTGTAATAAGAATACCACTTGCTCAGCGGATATGGGGAATACACATGACAAGTGTACGGCAGAAAGACTACTTGTTAGAGAAATTTTATTGATTCTAATTATGATGAAATACATTGACCGGGGCCCAAGACATCTCTTTGCATTATGAATTCTCAGTACTTCTCAGCATGAAGAGTAGCATGCGGTAGAATCAATTGTTGCTGCCATTAAGACAATCTCACAACAGCTCCGGCCTGCAGAAAACTACTTTAATATTGATGAGCCTCAATGATGGGACCAGGCGCTGGTTTCTTCGTAGATACTAATTCCTATTAGGGCAGTTCAGCCCCAGCCGTGTCCAGTCATCTAGATCAGGGGTCAGCACCCCCGACACCAGTGCTGAAGTTGGCACCTTGCTGGCAAAGGCCTCTCTCAGGTGGCGGTCTCTTGTCTCTCAAGGGCCAAGTATAATATGGCGGCAAACCACATTAAGGCCGGGTTCACAGCCGAACTTGAATTCAGTTTGAGGATTCCGTCACGGAATCCGCTTGAAAAATGTGGGAAGAAACTGGGCAGAATCAGGGCAGACGCAATCTGTAAGTGGATTGGGTTACTGTTTTTCGAGTCCAAAGAACAGAAACCTGAGCGCAAGTTGGTACCTAGAGTAAACATTAGAATATATCTAATTAAGGAGATCTGTTTCCTCCATCGCTTTGTTGAGCTGCTTTCCTCCTTATTATCTTCAATCAGACTGTTATTAATATTCTATGGAGAAGGGAGGGGGTGTAGGAGGCTGCTGCCGGCTAGTTAATTGATTTATTGCCCATTCTGTGCACTGGCAGCCTCTTATCTACTAATCTAGTAGTATTAAAATAGCACGGAGTACCAGATTATAGGCGCACCAGTTATAAGTGTCTTTTCTAGTAGTCTCTTTATCTCCCTCTCCTCTTCATAGGCTAATATGTAGAAAGTAACTAAAAAGCAGAGAATAAAATATATTTCTTCAATAATATATATTACAAAATTTCTTATATTCACCTGTATTATTAATTTATGAAAATGTACTATATAATTGGAGGATTGTTTTAACGGTTTTAATTTTTCATGAAAGAATATCAATACAATATCACACAATGCTATCAAAAGCCTTCAAAGGTTTAACTTTACATTAAAAAACATGGGGAGGTGCAATAAAAAATAATAAACGTTGATACTCACTTTCTCTTACCATTCGCAAACTCTCTCATGATGCCTGATGCTTCATCATGGTGCTCTTCTGGCCTCCTGGGTGAATTTATATCCACTGGGGGACCATTGAGGCCTGTAATTGGGCCTCAAGAGTCACGTGGGGGGCACCATGATGCTTTTACACAAGGGCCCCTTCACACAGCGTAAGCGCTCGGCTCATTCCGAGCCGTACACGCGAGCGCTTCTAAACACTTCCCTTTCACTTCAATGGGAGCACTCATAAAGCCGGCTTTACGCGCGCTCCCATTGAAGTGAATGGGAAATGTTTAGAAGCGCTCGCGTGTACGGCTCAGAATGAGCCGAGTGCTTACGCCGTGTGAAGGGGCCCTAAGAGTTATGGTGATAGCATGCCCCATGTGACTACTGAGACCCAATCACAGGCCTCTCTGGGGCCCATGATATCACCCAGGAGATTGCGATGGAAAGCTGGATGTCATGAGGGAGCCCAGGAGAGCAGGGAAGGTAAGTATCAGTGTTTGCATCTACCCTGGGCCTCTGATTATTATAATTTGGAGACTGAAGAGACCTCAAAGTATAAGGATTTGTGGATGGTAAACCTCCAAAACCTGGCTTATCTCCAGAAACCACACATAGACACACATTAAATATGACAAAACAATATTGTCTTGAAATGTTATGTCTGGACATTTCCAATCAACAGGAGAGATAAAGAACAATACATCACTATGGTTTCAGAGGAAAAGATTTAGTTTACTTGTATTTTATCAAAATAATTTACATCTGTGCTCACTTTGGGCTGAAGAGTCCAGTGAGCGGTCCTACTCAGTGACTGAGTACAATAGAAGAGCCTGTACAATGGTCCAGCCATATTTTATAAAGTAACACGCATAAAGCTGCATGAGCCGCCACCAGGCGGTATCTGTATATGTATCTGTATATGTATCTGTATATAACATCAAAACCTGACCTGTGTCAGCTCCTCGCTGCCGCCGCTGCTACTGGCTTGTTGACGCGATGTGATGACGTCACATCGCGTCTACAACTGTGCGCCAGTGAGAGAGAGGCGCACAGAGAGCTGCGAGGGAACGAAGGAGAAGGTAAGAGTAATGTTGTGTACGCTGAGGTGGAACGTGAAACTGGGGGCAGATGAAGGAGAGGACGGCATGACACTGGGGGCAGAGATGGAGGGGACGGCATGACACTGGGGGCAGAGATGGGGGGACATGAATCTGGGGGCAAAGATGTGGAGACATGAATCTGGGGGCAGAGATGGAGAGGACGGCATGACACTGGGGGCAGAGATGGAGGGGACATGAATCTGGGGGCAGAGATGGAGGGGACATGAATATGGGGGCAGAGATGGAGGGGACATGAATATGGGGGCAGAGATGGAGGGGGGACATGAATCTGGGGGCAGAGATGGAGGGGGGACATGAATCTGGGGGCAGAGATGGAGGGGACATGAATCTGGGGGCAGAGATGGAGGGGACATGAATCTGGGGGCAGAGATGGAGGGGACATGAATCTCGGGACAGAGATGGGGGGACATGAATCTGGGGGCAGAGATGGAGGGGGAGACATGAAACTGGGGGAAGATGAAGGGTGTATATGAAGCTGGGGGAGAGATAGAGGGGGTACATATAATTTACGGGTGACTGTAGGAGGATTATACTGTGTGCGGGTACATGAAAAATTAATGAGATGAGCGGAGTCAACATAAAAGTGGGTGGGGCTAAATTTGCCGCGGCAAAGCGCGCCGCACAATTTGTCCCTCTTTTGGTTCTTCAAAAGTTGGGAGGTATGGGTACAGGGGGCAATGGAAAGATGTTAGAAGGGGGGGGGATTGTTGGGGCATCGGGTGTGCGGCACTGCGGAGAGGGAACTGGGGCAATAATATATCATATATAAGTTTTTAGCTGGAGAACTACAAAGCACACAAGACCTCCAAAGGTATGTGTGCTTTGTATTATTAATGATCTAGGCTGCTATGTTACTAGCATTGCAGCCTGTTTGGGGGTGGGACTTTCACTTTAAAGGAGTGTTCACATTGCGTTTTTGGCCTCCCTTGCCGGGATACGTTGGTAACCAGTCACAATCAGCTACCCACTTATCCCTGCACGGAGAACTGCAGGCCCCCCTTTTTTTTTTAATGGCCAGTTCTTTGTGCAGGGATAAGTTGACAGCTGATTCTGACTGGTTACCAACGCATCCCGGCAAGGGAGGCCAAAAACGCAATGTGAATAAGCCCTGAGGATTTATTAGGAGGGCTCTTATAGATGGTGCTGGCTCTCTATAGGCGCTGTCACACGTAGCAGATTTACCTGCAAATAGAATCTGATTAAGCCTTGTAATGCTGCTAAATAAAGGGAAATGTAATACAGAATTGGTATGTCGCAAAATAAGGTAGTTTTAAAATGGCGAGGGGGGCCCAGACACTTAGGCTGTATGGGGCCCCAAAATTCCTGATGGCGGCCCTGAGTGAACGGGTCAGGTCAACGAAAGAGGTATATAATAGGAGGTCACTAACATAAAGATGGGACTGAGAGCTAAATCTGCGGATAGTCTGTAGAGGGTGGAGCGGACTAAGCCCTCAGGAGCTACAGACAACAGGGGAAAGGGGAGAAGAGGTAGTGCTAGTAAATGACACATGGAATGAGCAGTCACATAGGTAGGAAGAGAAAACTAAGAGAATGGAAGGTCCTCAAGGTCAATACAGTGGAAGACACTGAGGAATAGTTGGTGATCTACAGTGTCAAATGCTGCGGTGAGATTGAGAAGGATAGCTGTGATTAGATTTAGCAGTCGGGAGATCTTTAGGGACTTTAGTAAAGAGTGTGTCTATAGAGTGTGATGTGCGGACATTAGATTGTAAGGGGTCGGAAGAAAGTGGAGAGACAGGGGATGAGACAAGTGTAGTAGTGTAGTGAAGAACATTCCAGGAATTTAAAGATGAAGGGGGGACTTACGATGGGTCAGTAGTTAGCAAAACTTATTTTTCTGTAATTGGATCAAAGGATGAAAGTGAACAAGATGGGGATTTAGGATACTCGAATTGGGTGTTTATTTTCTGACAGATGTTTTCTTTGAAGTAAGTGGCCCGGTCTTGACTGGGATATTCCCATGTCATTGATGTAACAGGAATTGACTAACATGTATAACCAACACTCTCACCCACCCCCCGGAAATAAAGTAGGCACACACCAATATACGATGGGATAAGAGGGCCACAACAGCCAATTTATTGAAAAACATAATAACAACATTTTATTATTGGAAGGTCGAGCAGGGCCAGCATAGTGATAGGCAGCCCAAATGCAAATCTCCCAGCCGCAACGCGCCGACACGGGAGAGGACAAAAATCCTGGTACTGCCTTAACTCCCTTTACATGTTCATAACTTTATTATGGTGATACACAAAACACTCCCGGAGGTACCCTTCACCATGGGTCCCCTGTATTTCGCTGGAACTTCGGCTTACAGCATGCCCTGCCAGACCTTCCACCGCCGGCTGTCGTGACAGAAATGACGGTAACCTGAAAAGAAAAAACAGAAACAGCCAGAACACAAAAACACAAACTAAATGTACAAAGTGAAAATGAAAAGGGGAGGGCGGACGGGAAAGTTCCAGGTGAGGAATGACAGAGAGGGCCGAGAAGGGGATTAATAAATAGCCCCATATTGTAAACAACCCCCCCTTGGCCCAGGACTAACCCCAAACAAACCCTAGATCCCGCCATAAGCAATTAACCCCTGATAAGCTAACCCTTTCTGTTCCTGACAATAGAAATCCCTGTCATGCCGGGCCTTTTGCTATATTTTATGCTCCGGCCCTTTCTTGACTGGGATATTCCCATGTCATTGATGTAACAAGAATTGACTAACATGTATAACCAACACTCTCACCCACCCCCCGGAAATAAAGTAGGCACACACCAATATACGATGGGATAAGAGGGCCACAACAGCCAATTTATTGAAAAACATAATAACAACATTTTATTATTGGAAGGTCGAGCAGGGCCAGCATAGTGATAGGCAGCCCAAATGCAAATCTCCCAGCCGCAACGCGCCGACACGGGAGAGGACAAAAATCCTGGTACTGCCTTAACTCCCTTTACATATTCATAACTTTATTATGATGATACACAAAACACTCCCGGAGGTACCCTTCACCATGGGTCCCCTGTATTTCGCTGGAACTTCGGCTTACAGCGTGCCCTGCCAGACCTTCCACCGCCAGCACTAACATGCGTGATTCCTTACGCATGGTAGTCCGCCCACACACGAACTGCTTTCTCAACACCCTCCTGCAACGCTAAGGACCAAATGTCATACCCTACATCATTGAGGTGAACCCCATCCCGGCTCATATGACCGCTGTGTGGCACCTCCAAATCCCGATGACAGACGACTATTCCCCCATTACGAGCTACAAAGGCAGAAACCGTGGTATTAACTTTACGCCTGGCTCTATTTAACTTAGCAACCGACCGGGCATGTCGCCAGGACAACCTGGCAACCATTTCGGACCATACTATCACGATGCCCGGATACATAGACCAAATACGAAGAAGGTCGTACTTGATATCCCTTGCGAGCTCACGGGATGTACGGACACCAAGGTCATTACCTCCCGCGTGAATGACCAGGACGTTTGGAGGCCTATCCATCTGGGAATGAAAATGTAACACCGGTAACAACGCACTCCAAAGCATCCCCCTCCTACCAATCCATCTTACCAAGGCGTGAGAACGGGACAAACCCAATTGCCTACCATTAGGCCTAACATCAGCTCTGATGGCTCCCCAGTGCACATACGAGTGCCCAACTATCCAAACGAGGCACGGGGCAGTATCTGAAAGAGAACGCATAAGGTACAAAACACTGACAGAGCCAAATGGAAAGAACCAGAAATTAACAATATTAAAGCAGCAATAATAGAAGACAAACAGGAACATCAGGAGTGGTCCTACAGCAGATTCGGACGAACGTATGTGCGATAACGGTTCGAAGCCCACCGACCGATTCGCATGACCGTGGACTCCGGCAATCCGCATCTGGCGGCCTCGGTTGCGGCCCCGATGCGAAATGAGTGCGAATTGTAATGACAAGACGATATGCCCAAATTACCCAAGACTTTACGAAAAACTGCAATGAATTGGAAACGAGAAAGAGCTTTACCGGACTCATGTATCAAAAAGGCCCCGCCGACGGCAGGCCGTAGCTTCAAAAACCTGGTAACAGCAACAACTGGACAAGAATATGCACCTGGTACAGGGAACAGGCGGACCAGAAAACCTCTACCCCCTTGATCCGTCTTACTACGTAGCACCCGGCAAGAGACCATCCCCCCGTCAATCGTAACCTGGGACCTCAACAAACCATCGTGGGCACTACAAGAAGAACTGACTAACTCGTTGATACGGAATGCCCCAAAAAATGCAAGGGAGAATGCAACCCCAAACAACTGAGCTTCGAAAGCATTACTGCAGACCAACGGCAGCCTTGAAAACATGTCTTCCAATAAGTGGAATGACACCGGGCGCCTAGGATCAGGCGTTGGGGGAGAACGGCTGAAACCCACAAGGGCCTGACGGACCAAAAAATGTTTGGTGGTATCAGGTAACCCGTAAAATTTTAGCCAAAAAGAGAGGGCCGACAGTCTCCTGCGGGCAACAGACTTTGACCTACCCTGAGAAAAACAAGATCCCAGCCACGAGAGAAGCAAGGAAACAGGAGCACCCGAGTAGCAATCATGCCCTACCGTACTACAAAGACATGACCATTCCTGCCAGAACCGGACATACACCTTCCACGTAGATGCACAAAGGGAACGCCCAACTAAGGTCAGAGCTGTTCGAACGCCAGATCTCAGAGGTGAGCAGGACAAAGAGTTCCGTGAAGTGATGCCCCCGGCGCCAAGGCCCGAAATCGATCCCACTGAAAGCGAGAAAGAGCATCCGCAATGGAATTAGTCACTCCTGGGACATGGCGTGTGGACAGCCAAACATTAAAAGACAAACAAGTAAGCACCAAATGACGTACAAGGCGAATAACAGGAGGAGAAGAAGAAGACAGGCTGCGTAACACATCAACAACCGACATATTATCACATAAAAACCTAACTCGCCTGTTTCTGAAAAGCGGACCCCAAACCTCAAGGGCTGCAACAATTGGAAAGAGCTCGAGTAAGGTGAGATTACGGGTAAAATCAGCCCGCTTCCAAGAAAGGGGCCACTCGCCAGCAAACCACCGTCCCTGAAAGTAGGCACCAAAGCCAAAACTGCCAGAGGCATCAGTGTGCAAAGAGATGTCAACGTTATCACACCAAGTCTCCTGCCAAACAGACCTGCCGTTGTAAGCAGAAAGAAAAGATGACCACACACGCAAATCGGACCTGTGCTCCGCTGTGATTCTCACAAAGTGCGCAGGGCTAGAAATCCCCGCCGTCGCTTGAGCCAAGCGTCTGCAAAATATCCTCCCCATAGGGATGATTCTGCATGCAAAATTTAGCTTACCAAGTACAGACTGTAACTGGCGCAACCTAACCTTCCGATACGTGATCAACTGATCCACAACCTTCCTCAAATCCACAACCTTCTCCAAAGGCAATCTACATTCCATCGCAATGGAATCAATCTCAATTCCTAAAAATTGAAGCCTAGTGGTCGGTCCTTCCGTCTTATCGGGCGAAAGAGGGATGCCAAAACGGTGGGCAACCTGCTGCAAGGTAGCCAGCAGAACCGAGCACACTGCAGAACCCGCTGGACCAATACACAAGAAGTCGTCTAAGTAATGCAAGATAGAGCACAAACTAGACTCCTCCTTAACTACCCACTCAACAAATGTGGCAAAACGCTCAAAGTAAGAACATGATATCGCACAACCCATCGGGAGGCACCTATCCACAAAATAAGAGCCTTCCCACTGAAAACCCAGCAAATATAAACTGTCAGGGTGAATTGGAAGGAGGCGAAATGCCGACTCTACGTCCACTTTGGCCATAAGGGCCCCTGAACCGCATCGTCTCACCCAATCCACCGCCCTGTCGAACGACACGTATGACACGGAGCACAACTCCTCGTCAATACCGTTGTTAACTGACAGTCCCTTAGGGAACGACAGGTGGTGGATTAGGCGAAATCTATTCGCCTCCTTCTTGGGGACAACGCCTAAAGGAGAAATATGAAGATTGTGCAAGGGGGCCCTGAAATGCGACCTAGTGACAACTCTTTCTCCAACTTATCTGACACTACATCAGGCCGTAATCGTGCGGACTTCAAATTCCTATGACATGGGACAGAAACTGGAACAACCGAAGGTATAATAAAACCGTCCTTAAAACCAGCCAACAAAAACTGAGCCGCATCTCTATCAGGATATCTATTTAGATAAGGAAGCATCGGATCTAGCTGAACCGGTGTCATCCCTTTTTGCAGTAGATTCTGCTTGTTTGGACCTATGCTTCCTAAAACACTGGGACCCTGCATGAGATCCTCCACAGTGGCAGCATTCGTGTTTGAAGCGGCAAGTGCTACCGAAGCGGCACTGCCCTTCATTAAACTGCCAGCAACAACCGGGACGCTGCACTGTTGAGGACGCCTGTCCCGAATAAGACCCCCCTGTGCCGGCCCGAAACGGCTGAGAAGGCAATCTAGCCGCCACCATGAGGCTCATCCACAAATTAATATCCTTGTGATCCCACCGGATTGACGGCCGGACCGCCTTCCTCTGACGAAACTGCTCGTCGTAGCGAATCCAAGCGGTCCCGCCATAAACCCGGTAGGCCTCACCTATAGATTCCTCGTAGCAAAATAAAGCAGAACAGTGCTGGGGGGCCTTCTCACCAATGATGCTAGCTAGTATATGAAACGCTTGGAGCCAATTTGAGAAAGTGCGCGGAATCAAGCGATACCGACGCCTTTCCTCCTCCTCTTTTTTTGACTCAGTGAGCTTGACTCTATCCAAATTGAATTTTTCAAGAGGCAAAAGAGAAAATATCTCGACGTATTCGTCTTTCCATATTTTCTCTCTCACCTCCTGTTTTACATGAGCCCCAAGGGGGCCACCAAAACAAAGATAGATTTCACCCTTCGCCGCATCGCCGAGTCGAACCGGGTCAACCGGCACCTCACCCTGCGAAGTCCCCCCTGCATCAGGCGCCGCGGCCGCAATTGTGACCGCCGAGACCTCGGGAGCCGTCGCAGGAGAAGGAGCCGAACCCGGAGCAACCCAAGCAGCAACAGGAGAAGGAACACTAACTGACGGCACATAACTATCAATAAACTGACGCACACTAGCAAACAGAGTAGCTAAAGGGTCAGGGGAGGGGGAAACATTAGCTGATGGGCAAGGATGGTTCAGGGGTGGGAGAAACCCTGACCGTAAAGGGATAAGAGAGTGTTGTGACTCACCAAGCTGGCTCCGGTGGAGCGCTGAGGCAGCCGTTGTCCCGGCATCCTCTGTAACACAGTCCAAATCCCCGGCATTTTCATCCTCTTCATCATCAGTGGGGGATGGAGGGAACCTTCGGCCGCTGCGTATAGGTCTGCCAGTAATCTGGTCCTGGAGCTCGGCCATAGTGGACTCCCTGAAGGTGGCATGCTGGGCCCCGTCTTGGTAAACATCCAGCACCGGGGACAAAGGTGGATGAGGCTCCGCCCCCCGTGGGCGCGCCGCTGTGTGTGATCTCCGAGATGTTTTTCTGGTAGCCCTGGTGCCCGTGGCTGCAGAGAGCTGGGTGGAGGCAGAAGAGGAGGCAGGTAGGTGGGCCTCAAGGTCCCGAGGCTCCGCCTCCGTATCCCTGGGAACAGTGCGGCGTCTGCTGGTGGCTGTGGATCCCGAGGGTCGGGTGGAAGCAGATGAGCAGGGAGGTAGGCGGGCCCCGGGATCCTGAGGCTCCGCCTCCGTATCCGAGGCAACAGCGCGGCATCTGCTGGTGGCTGTGCATGCCGAGGGTCGGGTGGAGGAGGAAGAGCAGGGAGGTAGGCGGGCCCCGGGATCCTGAGGCTCCGCCCCCATATCCCTGGAAACGATGCGTCGTCGTCTGGTGGGCGGAGCTACTGATCCGGAGGTCCGGGCTGCAGTATAGGCCGACGCAGCCGCTGACGTCACCGCGCCGGAACTGGGCGGAGCATCAGCGTCTAGGCCTGAAGCAGCCGTAGGAGCAGCAGAGCTATGGCGCCGTGCGGCTGGATTCCGCCGCCTCCGCGCCACCTCCCTTGTGGAAGGGAGCGCATCAGAGGCAGCTGCAGGAGGCGGCGGGTCCCGTGAGGGGCTCCGGGCACGGCGCCGACGCTGGGGAGAAGCAGAGGGGCTGAGCCGCTGTGGAGGACGAGAAGGCCTGGTGGGTCTTGAAGAGACTGGCGGGGGAGACGCAACCGCAGGAGGGGAGGTAGAGTCAGGCAAAGCCGCTAGGAGAGTGCGGCAGAGCCAATCAGTACCGTGGATGGCGGCCAGGCGCCGCATGGAGTCTTGAAGCAGCTGCTCGTCCGACATGGCTTGTAAAGTTCCAGGTGAGGAATGACAGAGAGGGCCGAGAGAGGGATTAATAAATAGCCCCATATTGTAAACAACCCCCCCCTGGCCCAGGACTAACCCCAAACAAACCCTAGATCCCGCCATAAGCAATTAACCCCTGATAAGCTAACCCTTTCTGTTCCTGACAATAGAAATCCCTGTCATGCCGGGCCTTTTGCTATATTTTATGCTCCGGCCCTTTCTTCAGTACTAAGGTTTGTAATAGGTGTCTACATTTTAGGATTAACTAGAAAGTGACGCTAGGTTCACCCAAATGATCTCTGTCATTTGGGTCTGCATGAGGACCTGAAAAACAAAGACCCTGTCTGCTTAAAAAGCGGTCACTTGCGGAAACCTGAAACTCCATAGACTAAAATAGAGTCTTCCTTGCAGGACCCTTCTCAGTTTTATGCAGAATGTGCGTCAGAGTCTCTTATGGAGACTCCAATACAGATGTGAACATGGCCTGGAAAGTGACAAGGTTGCATGGCATGATACCATCACACCTTCTCCATCGTTCTGGAAGAGTGCAGGGAGACGTAAGTAACTGACTGTGTGGATGTTTTGCCATACTGGAGAGGTTTAGGCATTCTAGTGCACGGTGTGGAGCTCTTTTCATGAATTTAGTAGCACAGTGAGGGCAAGTGTTTGTTATTCCACAGCCTAGAGTAGGACAACTTTTATTTAGTGTGCACAACATGGAGCATGAGACATTTTTTATTAGGGTGTTGCTTTCTGCATTAATGTATATGCAACACTCAGGAGGGGCCAGGGCTGGTATCACGGTAATATATCCGATGTGGCCGGCTTGCAGGGAGTCCCTGGGTCCCGAATGTGCACCAAATCTCCCTTTTGATGTCCCCGACTACCCTCCCCTGCGTGATATCTGACAATGACAACAGACAACCAGGCTTCGGGGGTAATCGTTGCTTTTCTTTTTACTAGCAGGACAAAGTAATACAAATGTACATATGGAGGACTTCTTCACATACAATACAGCGATCTTTGTAGGTAGTGTCCAATTAGCAGAGGATGGGGCAGAATGCTTTGGATAGTAGTTGCTTGGCAGTTAACTTGTATATACTTGTAAAGATGGCCTGTATCCAGGGGGTTAGTCCTCAACAAACTGGGTACATGTATATAGAAGAGGAGATACAATTCGGCAGCGGGAGACCCTCAATTTCTGCCAGACTAGCTATGGGTTTCTTAACTATAGATTTGTCCCAAGGACTTACTTGGATAGAGATATACGTGTGAGGTCCCAGATGTACGGATAAGACAAGTCCATCAACTTCAGCGCTTGTAAGATTAGAGCTTCAGAGGAAAACACTCTCTGAGAAGGGCCTTGAGGACAGAGGAGAAGGCATCTCTGCTTGGTGTACCCTGATAGTGGGCAGCCATCATCCATGCTCCATGTGCTCAGTCTGCTAGCTGTATCATGTCTTAGCCTTGTAGCCCCACACAAAAGACATCAGCCAAAAACGTCCCCAACCCCCTCTAGAGAGGGTGGTCACTCAACTCTCCCTCCAGGCCAGTCAAGGGAGCCTGATTGGTCCTGGAGGTCAGCTAATCATAATGGACACTCCCTTTACAGTAACAACTCAAATTACAATGGCAAAGTATAGGCAGGTGCAGTTCACAAAAACATCCACAAGATGGCGCATTAATAGACCCCCTGTGTGCTGGCTCTGGAAGAATAGAAATATATAGAAGGAATGAAGGGGGAGGAAAATATTTACCTTATATGAAAATGTCCATGCTATCTCGGTCTGCAAGGATTAGTAGAGCGAATTGGACTAGCAGTACCGGGACATTACATATACAGCGAGAGAAGACAGGTGGCAAACGCTGCAGAGATACGAAGTGGTTGGGGGAAGTCATCATGAAGGTCTGGACCAGGTGAAGAAGCAAGATGATCTGTCCATGTAGAGGTTCATCTCCACACACTTCATGCTGATATTTCAGGCCATTGTAATCCAACCATTAGGACAGGCAACGTTGATCAGTGGTCTGGGCCAAGTGGCAATAACTGGCATGTCGATGAAGAGAAGGCATCCCACATAACTTCTTGTGACTAAAAATTCTGCTATCAATCTGGCTTTTATACCCCTGCCACATGTCACAGATTGAAGCTAGGCGCTGGAAAATTTGATCATTTGCCGATCTTAGTGACACCGGCCACTTTATTGATTTGCGTAACTCACGGCTTGTCCTTCTTAGTGTTGCAATTCCATTGTTGAGGAATGTGTAATGTAATTATAAAAGTGTATGACTTTATGCTAAGAGATTTTTGTACACATACAGTACCATTGCTTATAAAATTCTGGTTGTTTTTATTGCCTCCTAAACCCCACCCTTTTCACACTCAGAACCATAATCTGAAATTTTTTGCCTAAATCCCACCCCTTTATGGTTGGCCATGCCCAGTGGCGTAACTAGGAATGGCGGGGCCCCGTGGCAAACTTTTGACATAACCCCCCCCAACCAACGCCGAAGACCTCGACCGACCTCTCCTCCGCACTCTATTATGTCCCTTAGTGGGCCCTGCACACAGTATTATGTCCCTTAGTGGGCCCTGCACACAGTATTATGTCCCTTAGTGGCCCCTGCACACAGTATTATAGCCCATAGTGGCCCCTGCACACTGTATTATGTCCCTTACTGGCCCCTGCACACAGTATTATGTCCCTTAGTGGCCCCTGCACACAGTATTATAGCCCATAGTGTCCCCTGCACATACTAGACCCCAGAGTATAATAATTGGAGACCCGGGGTAATAAAAACATAAAAAATTACTGTTTCTTACCTGTTCCCGGCTCCTACGCTGTCTTGTCCGCTGTCGGCCCTCTTCTATGACATCGGAAGTCACATGACCCGGGAAGCAGGCCGGGTTTATGTGACATCAGAGACGTCACACAAGTAGGACGGAGGCCTGGCAGGATCATGGAGAGGTAAGTAACAGTGTTTTTTACGTTCCCTTACCTCTCCCGGGCCTCCGATCATTATACTCGGGGGTCTGCAAAGACCCCCGAGTATAATGATAGTATTTGTGGGGCCCACGGTGTTACTTAACGATCCCGGCCCAGCCAGGATCGGCAAGTAAATAGGGCCCATAACGGCCTATTAAAAAAAAAACAAAAAAACGCAGCGGTAGCGGCTGTCACCGGGCCCTCTAATGTCCCTGTGGCAGCCGCCTCCGCTGCCTCTACGGTAGTTATGCCACTGGCCATGCACTTCCTGCCCATTTTCCGGGACTATTGGTAACTATGGCGAACAGATGAGAATCCTGAGCAGAATTATAGCCATATGTCATAATAGGGCTTATGGACAGCAGATGTCTACATGACACAAACCCTTCAAGGAACATATTCTCGGCAAAAAATTGTTGCCAGTCTTATGCCTGTCCCATGTTTTGAGGGATCGGTGCATAGCGCTGGAAGTCCATCAAAGAGAGAATCCCTTCACCATGGTCCTTTCCCTCGGGCCCTGCACCGGGCATAACAGTCCATCAGTTTTTCCGAGAACTTTCCTTTAAGCTTCCACACTATGGTAAACTATTTCTGAGCAAAAGTTAAGCTTTGATGATTAATGTGCGGTTCAGCCTAAGATTGATTGTGTTTATAGAGCGGGATTTGCTAAATCCTCCATTGTATGCAAAGGTAAGGCCGAGGTTGGCGTTATTTTTCTTGTATCTCATTGCTTAGAATTTTGGAGACGGAATAATTTGATTTCAGTAATTTTCTATGTGAGGATATTCTCTAGCCTGAGACTGACATGTACGTTCAGGGATACTAATATCTGGCCTTGTCAAGAGCAAGAAGCATCACATTTATATTCCTGCATAACCGTATTACATTTTTATTAGGTAACAAAATATGGATCCCGCCTGACTAGAATATGAACACATTGCGAGAAATAAAATTAGCGGTGATGACATTGCCGTACGGTGTAATAGTCTTTCTCTCCTATCCACAGATCATCCGATAAAATGTAATTATTCTCAAGACCTAGCTACCTAATTTTTGTAATGAAACAGGAAAGCCTGTCAGATTCAAGTATGTAGTCAGGAACTCAAGAGGAACATATAGGTCATATATTCATTGAGACAGAGTAATAAACATTAGCCAATAATAAGATAATTGCCCGTTTTGCTTTCCACCCAATAGAACCGAACACATTTAGCGGTTTTTATGTCGCTGGCTTTAACCTTGATACAGGACGCTAAAACCAAAATAGAAAAAAAAGATTCTGGAATAATCTCAGTATTGATAGAATTTCTTGGCAAAATTAGCTGTAAAATACACATGTAGAACACTAAATAATAGTGCCATATAGTGCATAGAGAATGCCTATAATAGTGCCAAACAGTGCTCAAATAATGGGCAAATAAAAGTGGCAATATCTGAATAATAGTGCCACATGGTGCCAAAAAGGATTTTAAAAATGTCCACATAATAGTGTTGTGCAGTCAGTGTCAGAATGTGTTTCCTCGGGCCCACCTACAGCCACTTTAACCATAAGGCCAACGGTGTACTTGCACCAAACCCTATGGTTGACGGACCCCCTTGGGACAGCAGGAAAGTCTTACATTTGTTGTCCCACTGCCCCAACTTCAACTCATCGGTGTGCCCAGGACACCATTGTGTTGCATTCAATGGTGGAGCAGGGAGCCATCCACTCCATACTTCACCATTCATGCCCTGGAGCTGCATGCACGATGTATTGACGTCACTTACACTATGTGATCAAAAGTATCCAGACACCCCCAAAAACATACGTTTTTCATATCAGGTGCATTGTGCTGCCACCTACTGCCAGGTCCTCCATATCAGCGACCTCAGTAGACATTAGACATTGTGAGAGAGCAGAATGGGGCGCTCCGCGGAACTTACGGACTTCGAACATGGTCAGGTGATTGGGTGCCACACATCACGCAGGTCAATGCCAAACGACGCCTCGCTTGGTGTAAGGAGCGTAAACATTGAACGATTGAACAGTGGAAAGACGTTGTGTGGAGTAACAAATCACGGTACACAATGTGGCGATCCGATGGCAGGGTGTGGGTATGGTGAATGCCCGGTGAACGTCATCTGCCAGCGTGTGTAGTGCCAACAGTAAAATTCGGAGGTGGTGTTATGGTGTGATCAGCGCCGCACCTCCCATGAGGCGACCTGGAGCGAGCGCTTCTGGCGGCGCTATGCCAGGGCCTCAGGGAGGGCGGCATTTTTCGTTACCTAAGCCAGTCCAGGACAAGCTGTCCTGGACTGGCTTAGCACCGAGTGGTGGTTTGGGGAGGCCACTGGAGCAGCGCTGCTCCAGCAGCCTCCTCTCACGCTCAGGCAAGAGCAGGTTGTCTCCGTGCCTGCTATCTGCCGGCGAATGGCGCTAAGCCCCGCCCCCTGCACTTCGCCCCGCCCCCTCCTCCCGACCGGGGGGGGGGCGGCTTTCTGTAGTTTGCCTCGGGCGGCGAAAGGGGCAGGTTAGCCCCTGGGTGTGATTGTATTTTTCATGGAGGGGGCTTGCACTCCTTGTTGTTTTGCGTGGCACTATCACAGCGTTGGCCTACATTGATGTTTTAAACACCTTCTTGCTTCCCACTGTTGAAGAGCAATTCGGGGATGGTGATTGCATCTTTCAACACGATCGAGCACCTGTTCATACTGCACGGCCTGTGGCGGAGTGGTTACACGACAATAACATCTCTGTAATGGACTGGCCTGCACAGAGTCCTGACTTGAATCCTATAGAACACCTTTGGGATGTTTTGGAACGCCGACTTCGTGCCAGGCCTCACCGACCTACATCGATACCTCTCCTCAGTGCAGCACTTGAAGAATGGGCTGCCATTCCCCAAGAAACCTTCCAGCACCTGATTGAACGTATGCCTGTGAGAGTGGAAGCGTCATCAAGGCTAAGGGTGGGCCAACACCATATTGAATTCTAGGATTACCGATGGAGGGCGCCACCAACTTGTAAATCATTTTCAGCTAGGTGTCCGGATACTTTTGATCACATAGTGTACATCGCGCCTGCAGCTCCCTGGAGACTCCAGACCAGAACAGCAGGGGAGTGAAGAGAGCTGAGTATCAGTGGTTTGGTTGGTAGTAGAGGGACACAATCTTGTGGGGGCAACTGCAGGGGGACTTTAAACAGGGGGAAACTGGAGAGGGACATTAAACTGTGGGGGTAGCTGGAGGGGGACCATAAACTGTGGGTGCACTTGTAGGGTGACATTATGTTGTGGGTGCGGAGGGACGGGGATATTAAACTGTGGGAATAACTGGAGGGAGACATTTTACTATGAGTGCATTTGGAGGGGGACATTATATTGTATGGGGCCACTAGGTGTGCATTATATTGAGTGGGGGCCACAAAGGGGGCATTATAATTTGCGTAAGTCAAGTATTTCTAAGTTGTGGTGATGTGGGGGGTACTTATGAAACCTTTGCACTACCAATGTGTTAAAACAGCCCCTGGCCCACCAAATAAAATGATTCAAGAGCCTACATCAACAAGTAGAAAACAGGACCTAATTGCCTTCAAACTGGGTTGCCTTCTACTGTGAGGTCCATTATTGTGCCTGGATCCGTAAGAGGGTCCTCTGATACTCTAGTGGGCCAGTCCAAGCCTGCATGCAGTGCAAACTTAATATCAATGTCCAAATGATAGTTCTATAGAATGACAATACCAGTACCGTAAAATAGCTCATATCTAGTTTTACCTATGGCAAAAAGTCACAAATTGTGAGATTTGCCAAATATGTGCAAAAAGCATTGTTGTAGGGTGACAAGAAAAATTAACATGGCCGTCATGGAGATACAGTTTTAGACAGTCCCAGATTTGTGAAATCACTCCAATCACTCCTGTGAAATCCTTCGTCTATAGACTGGTGTAAGATACGCCAGTCATGGCAAATGTGGGCCAATGGGTTAGTAGCCGAGCCGCTTAGAAGTCAGCAACCATTAAACCCATAAGTGCTTGCTCCGTCATCCAAATATCCAGTGGTTCACCTAAGGATCCATTTATTCAATCTGCGGTCAGATGTGCAGTTTACTAACATGTTATTGAATAGTATAGCGATAGTCATAGTTTTGTGGTCTTATCAATATTAGACTGTAAGGGCTCGTTCACACGGAGTTACGTCCCGCGAGATTTGGCACGTGTACGCCGCGTGACCCTTTGCGTGCCGTACACGCTCCCATTCATTTCAATGGGAGCGGGGATCGTATGCGCCGCGCTAGTTTGCGGCCGTGCATTTACTCAGGAGAAGTAGGTGGTGATCTGGGATAGAGGAAGTTCCGTGGTTGGTTTTTGGGAGGTTTGGGTGAACTAGTTGGCTTGTGTGTTTTCCCTTCTGTGTTCACCAATCCTACCTCTGTGTGTATTGACTGTGTGAGTGAATTGCCTTATCCTTTGATTTCTACTCAGTTTCCCTGTGTTGGTTTCCTAGTGTAAGGTTCCTTCCCATATTGGTTTGGGGAAATCCTTTCCCACATGTTTCCTGTGTGCTGCTTGTGTTGTTAGTCAGTGCACACCCTTGTCAGTCCCTGTCAGTAGCAGCTTCACATGTTCGTTAGGGGTGACCCCCTTTAGTCTCCAGTCCCTAGAGATCTTATAGGGCATTCCTTCTCCCCCTTCCCTCTAGGCCTACGGAATCAGTGAGAGAGGAGCTGTCGGGGTCAGGCTTAGCCTGAGAACAGCCGACCCACACCCGTGAGGCAGGGACCGGGATAGCTAGTGGGAGTAGTGCAGGGCGAGATTTCCTACTGCTATCCCTTAGCCCCGTTGCAGCTACCTGGACTGACATAACAGTACACATTAGAACCAGGCACCAGATGAAATATTGACTTTGAATTCGTTCCCAAATATCCAGCATTAGAAGTCATTAGCATGTTGTTTCGGCTTTCCAAATGTTGTACTAATTGAGAATTTTAACACTTAGATCTAATGAGATTACAAAAATTCTGGTGCAATATGGCGCCTCCTACTCACACTTATAAATACATCAGAGCGTCTTTACTGTCAGCCAAAGGCCACAAACACAGGAATAAGAGGCCCATTAATATTGAAATAACCATTACCAGCATATGCTTATCCCTTAAAGTGCCGCATTACTTTAGATCTGCTTTGCTCACATTTTTAGCAGATTTCGTACTAGTCATTGCTATCAGTTATTACTGAAAACTCGCTACAAAAGACCCAGCTTTTACACTGACGTCATATGGTACTATTTAGCTCAGTACAGGGCGGACATCCCAAAAAATTTACCCCGCTATGTGCGCATTCATAATTTATTTTAACTTGTTCATTTTCATTATCTCTTAACTTGTTTGACCAAACAATATCGCCATGTGGTAACTGAAATGAGCAAATCATGGCTAGATAATACCTAATATACTACCAAGTGACTCAGTAATATACTGCTATAACCGAATAATACTGCCAAATAATGCTCGAGTAATATCTAATACTATCATAAATTATACTATTAGATTACTATATTTGAATAATACTGTCAAATAATGGCTAGATAATACCTAATACTACCATAAAATGACTTGGCAGTATCATATTGCTGTAATTGAATAATACCGCCAAATAATACCTAATACTATCATAAAGTGACTCAAAAATATCATATAGCTATAAATGATTAACTACATCAAATAATGGATGAATAATACCGAATACTACCATAAAGTCACTAAATATTTTTGCAAGACTATAACTGAATAATAATACTACTAATAATGGTTAAATAATACCTAATACTATTGTAAAATGACTCAATAATATCATGTAACTTATGATGTCACTGAAAAAAATACTTCCAAATAATGGTTGAATAATATATAATACTATCATAAAGTCTCTGAATAATGTTGTATGACTATAACTGAATAATACTGCCAAATAATGTAATCCCTAATACTACCATAAAGTATATTAATAGATTAATATAACTGAATGATACCGCCAAATAGTGGCTGAATAATATCTAATACTACCATAAAGTATATTATTAGATTACTATAACTAAGTAATACCGCCAAATAATTGCCGGATAATACCTAATACTACTATAACTTATATTATTAAATTACTATTACTGAATAATACCGCCAAATGATGTCTGAATATTAACGAATACTACCATAAAGTATATTATTAGATTACTATAACTAAGTAATACCGCCAAATAATGGCTGAATATTACCTAAGATTACCATAAAGTATATTATTAGATTAATATAAATGAATGATACCACCAAATAGTGGCTGAATAATATCTAATACTACTATGATGTATATTATTAAATTACTATAACTGAATAATACCGCCAAATGATGGCTGAATAATATCTAATACTACTATAAAATTTATTACTATATTGTTATAACTGAATAATACTGTCAATTATTTTTCAGACTTTTCGGACTATAAGATGCGCTGGACTATAAGATGCACCTAAGTTTTAGAAGACGAAAATAGGGGAAAAGAATTTTGAAGCAAAAAAAGGTAAAATATTTAAAGGGATTCTACCATAAAAAAAACTTTTTTCTGTGGCTAACACGTCGGAATAGCCTTTAGAAAGGCTATTTGTCTCCTATCTTTAGATGGGATCTCCGCCGCGCCGTTCCTTAGTAATACCGTTTTTTACCGGTATGTAAATTAGTTCTCTGGCAGCGATGGGGGCGGGCCCCAGCGCTGAAAATGCGATGAGGGCGTCGCCACCGCTGCCTGAGAACAGGATCCTGCGCTTACACTAGTAGAGCCGACTGCGCATGCGCGGCCATAGTTCCGAGGCCGCAATTGCGAGCATACGCAGTCGGCTCTAATACTATTCCGACGTGTTATCCACAGAAAAAAGTTTTTTAATGGTAGAATCTCTTTAATATATGAGAGTTATAGTTTTCCAACAGCTGTAAGGCCACATTGACAGGTAACGGGCATTTTCAGACACAGGGATACACAGTAATCTTCTACTTTTATATGTATTCTAGGGAAAGGGGGGTGATTTAGAACTTTTATTTATTTTATTTTTTATAATTAAAAAAACAAGGGGGCTTGAACCTGCCATCATTTGATAGCAAGTTCCATAGACGACGCCGATATAAGTGTATTGCCGTCTATGGGAAGTTCTGTACATTACTATTGCGGCTGGTCATAGACCATAGTAATATTGCTATGACAGGCTTGGAAACCTTCAATAGGCTCCCAACTCCCTTAGTCTGTGATCTGATTGTTTTTGGGGTCCGTTCTGGTTTCCAATAATTTATAGTTCCGAGCTATAGTTATTGGAAGACGCTACATTGGAGGGCCTATAGACGCTGTAATATGTCCGTGAAGCCCTTGGGGCAGCGTGAAATTCTGGTATCCATTCTCAGACACATGTTGTCTTGCAATCATTTATCCCACTCTTCTCAAGGAGATCAATAAATATGCGGTAAGATACAATCTGGCTGAATGAGCTGCCTTCCATCTTCATTGTAACAACAAATATTAGACTCCGCGTGAATTCGCCGTCATCCGCGGAGCTCTTGGCTTGTACTGATGATATAATTGGATTACTTTCCACAGGTGCCGGGGTGTAATTAAACAATACATTTAACAAGCTTGTTTGTCGGAAATCAATCTGTTCTCTCTGTTATCTGCCTCTGATCTCTGACAGTTTTATTATTATTTTGTGGAATGTTATTGATACAATGTGTGAGAAGAAGCGCACACGGCGGCGAGCCATTACATTTCCTTTTATATTCATCTGTGCTTGTGATGTGTGGAGGTTAACCACCGGGGTAATCATTTCCTACTATCAATATTGATCCTACGTACAAAAGAAATTCAGATGGATGTGTCTGAACAATGGAGGCTACTGCATCAAAGAGGCTTGCTACCTGAAGGGCTCGTGCACGTGGCTAAGCCACAGCTCAGTACAGGTTCGCTTATATATACATGTCCAGCTCTAACCCTCTGATTATATCCATAATAATCCATGTAATCCATATTATTAGTAGTAGTATCAATATTTATTATTATTATTATTATTATTATTATTATTATTATTTATTGTTAGCATTTTTTAAATAGTATGATTATGATTATTATTATTAATAATATTTTGTTAGCAGTAGTATTAGTAGTAGTAGATTAATAATAGTATCAATATTTATTATTATTATTGTTATTGTTATTAGGATTATTATTATTACTATTATTATTATTATTTATTGTTCTTTTTTTATGTTTTATTGTTATTATTATTAGTAGTAGTAGTAGTAGTAATATTTATTATTATTTATTGTTATTAGTAGTAGTAGTAGTATTAATATTTATTATTATTTGTTATTATTTTTCAAATAGTATGATGATGATTATTATTATTATTATTAGTAGTAGTAGTAGTAGATTACTAATAGTAGTATCAATATTTATTATTATTATTGTTATTATTTTTTATATTATTGTTCTTGTTATTATTTTTATATTATTGTTGTTGTTATTAATATTTTAATTGATATTGTTGTTAATAGTAGTAGTAGTATTCATATTTATTATTATTATTATTTATATTTATTATCATCATCATCATCATTCCGCTCACAGGGGCTTAATTTTAACAGGACAAATTACGCTGATTTTGATGCCGCATCAGAATAGGACCAAAATGTGCCTGCCGCGACTGTTGAGCGTAGTCCAGAGGGTGCTGTCGTGAGACGGACGTCGGGGCTGACTCAGCCACAGAATCCTCCTGAAGAAAGGACAGCTTGCTTCTTTTTTCTGTGAGCCAGAACATACCGTTCACGGAGAAAAGGAAGCTAGCGGTCTACATAGACCTCTATTGTGAGGGGGCCGATTCTGAGCTGGATTCGGCATCAGAATCCGCCCCCTCTTGCCCCGTGTGAACGAGCCCTAATATTCCATACAATGCACTGAGAAGCTAAAAAAATATTCAGAATGGGGTGGAATTAGAGAAAAACTGCATTTGTGCCATTTACTTACGGGTTATATTTTTATGGCATTCACAGCATAGTGATAAGGATACGTTAGAAAGAATAGGAACAGAGGGAGGGAAAAATAAATGTCCACTGCAAGATAGATGTAAAATGAATATGATGAAAAAACTCACGCTACCACAGAAGAAGGTGCACGAATGAAACGTTTCCTTGGCTTGAAAACATGTAAATCCATGATTGTGTGCAGAATAAAAATCCAGCAATCCAATTCTTCATAGTGAAATAAAACTTTGCTTTTAATGAAAATATACATGTTAAAACATGGAAGAAAGCTTCGCACAACAATGACACGTTACCAATATTTTGTGGGCCGCTATGATTACGGCGATACCCAATATATTTAGTTTTTGTTCCTTTTTGATATCTAAACAAAAATCTGAAACTTTAGAAAAAAAAATCTCTTGGAGTTCTTCGTATTCTGACACCCGTAACTTTTTATTTTTTCCATATTCGGGGTTGCATAAGGCATCTTTTTTTGCCAGATGTACGTTTTATTAATACCATTTGGGGAACGTCTCATGTTTTGATTGCCTTTTATTCAAGTTTTTTTGGAAGGCGAGATTGCAAAAATACGGTGTTTCTGCCAATTTTCTGCCAATTTTTTTTCCGCTACAGAATTCACTGTATAGGAAAAAGATGTTTATATGTTTGCAGCATTTTCAGACGTGAGCAAACTTGATGATGTTTTGTTTGGTTCTTTTTTTTCATTTGAGATCCAGGGAAGGAGGGGGGTGATTTTAATTTTTTTTTTCTTACATTTTTTTTTTAAACGTATTCTTTTTTTTTTTTCATCCCATCCTCTATTTTAAATGTATTGCAATCAGAAGCGCATCTTCCATAAGGCAACCTGAGGCAATGGTCATGTACTGTTTGCGGGGGGCCAAGAAAAGGGGTCATGTACTGTGGGGAAGGGGGAAAAAGGTGGTCATGTACTGTTGGGGAGAGTCAAAAAAAAGGAGGGCATGCAACCAAAGAAAAGTGGGTCGGGTATCTTTGTACATTATTATATTAATGCCATGGTGCTGTACATTATTATATTAATTCCATGGTGCTGTACATTATTATATTAATTCCATGGTGCTTTACATTTGGGGGTTACATACAGCACACAAAATATACAAACAGATATAATACTAACAGTGACCGACTGGCACAGTGGGGTAGAGGGCCCTGCCCGCGAGGGCTTACAATCTATGGGGGAAGGGGGGTAGAGACAGAAGGAGAGGGGGACACTGTACAGATGGCGGTGCGGTGATAGTGTTATTGGAGGTTGTAGGCCTTCCTGAATAGATGAGTCTTCAGCGCCTTCTTGAAGCCTGTGATTGTGGGGGTCAGTCTTATGTGTCTTGGTAACGAGTTCCAGAGTATGGGGGATGCACGGGAGAAATCTTTGAGACGGTTGTGTGAGGAGCAGATGAGAGCAGAGCGGAGTAGGAGGTCATTGGAGGATCTGAGGTTACGTGTGGGCAGGTAGCGGGAGATTAGTTCAGAGATATACGGAGGGGACAGGTTGTGGATGGCTTTGTATGTTAGCGTTAGTAGCTTGAACTCTATTCACTGGGAAATGGGTAGCCAGTGGAGGGACTGGCAGAGGGGAGCAGCTGATGAAGATCGGGGATAGAGGTGAATTAAACGAGCAGCACAGTTTAAGGTGGACTGGAGGGGCGAGAGTATTCACTGGGAGGCCTTGGAGAAGGGTGTAGCAGTAGTCTAAGCAGGACATTATGAGGGCCTGGATGAGCATCTTAGTAGTTTCAGGGGTGAGGAAGGAGTGGATTCGATGGATGTTCTTGAGCTGGAGGTGGCAGGAAGTTGAAGATTTAAACATGTGACTTGAAGGATAGGTTGGAGTCTAGGGTTATCCCAAGGCATCGGACTCGTGGGACAGGATCAAACGTGGTTCCATTAACTTTGATAGATGGGTCAGGTGGAGGGGCCATACGGGGTGGGGCGAAGATGATGAACTCCGTTTTCTCCATGTTGAGTTTGAGAAAGCGGGAGGAGAGAAAGGAGGCTACGGCTGCTAAATAATCTGAAACTCTGGCCAGCAGAGAGGTAATGTCTGGTCCAGAGGGGTATATTTGAGTGTCATCAGCATAACAATGGTACTGGAAACCATGAGATTCTACGAGTTGGACTAGGCTGAGTGTGTAGATGGAGAACAGGAGGGGTCCTAGGACAGAGCTTTGGTGGACACCTACAGAAAGAGGGAATGGCGAGGAGGTGGTATGTAAGTGGGAGATGTAATGTCCCGGTACTGCTAGTCCAATTCCCTTTTATAGTCCTTTCAGACCGAGTGTCAGGATTTGAACCTGTGACCTGCTGTCTTGCTCAGTGTCTCCTTGCTACCTGAGCTATCAGGCTTGTGGAATCATGGCCTGTTGGACTTCTGTGTGGAGCCTACTGCTGAGGTTCATCAGCTGCTGCTAATGATTTGAACCCGCCCTGTATTTACCTTGATTGGACTGGCTATATATAGGTGACTCTGACACTTCCTGTTTGTGTTGGTATTGTGTTCTGTTTATTCCGGATACAGCCTGAACACCCAGGAGACCTCCTTGCGAGATCTTCTTCAGTTCCTTGGAACCTCACCTGCTGGCTGCAAGCTCACCGTAGCTTTACTACAGCTCCTGAAAGACTACAGACTTCTACCTGGTCTTTACTCATCTGCTCTTGGACTACTGCCTCAGACCCCTGTGGGCTATCCACCTGCTGTCTCCAGCCTCCTCTGCATTACCCGACGACTGGACTCCTGATCCTGTACCACTAGTACCGTGACAGGATACCAACACCTACAATGGAGTCCGTTGGGAAAGAAGCTTGGGAGGCTCGCTTCAAAAAGGTACAAGCTGCCTTGGGCGCAATGTATACGGAGGTCCAAGATATGAAGCACCAATGGGAAACTTTTGATCAACTGACCACTGGTAAAATCGCTATGCAAGGCCAAGCTCTGCAGGAATTGCAGACATCCATGAATACGGTCACAGCACGTATTGCACAGCTGGATGCACAAGGCCTGATTCCCACCTCTGCTCCATCCCCAAGATTGCCGCCATTTAGATTCAATGGTGATCGGGATAAGTTCAGGGGATTCGTAAACCAGTGCAATTTGTATTTTGATGCACATTCTAACCAGTATCCAACTGAGAGATCAAGGGTGTTGTGCGTCATTATACTGTTAACACACAAAGCTATTGCCTGGGCAAATCCGCTAATTGAAACCGATGACGTCTGCCTAAATAACTACAAAGACTTCATGGACCTCATGAAAGGGATGTTTGATGACCCCAACCGAATGGTTACAGCAGAGACCACCATATTAACGTTGCGGCAAGGCAGACGTTCTGTTGCGGATTATGCCATGGAATTCCGGAGATGGATTGTGGATACTAGCTGGAATGACTCCGCAAGACTAGCACTTTTCAAGAGTGGACTTTCTAGTAGTATTAAAGACGAACTAGCACGAGCAAAAACTCCTTCAGTTTTCTCTGAATTTATTGATCACTGCATTCAGATTGATACTCGTCTGACAGAACGTCGACAAGAGAAATGGGGCTATGCAAACCGCATGACCAGTCAATATACTACCACATTGCCACTGGGTTATAAAAAATCATCTGATCAGCAGTCCCGAGAATCCCAACCAGAATCGATGCAGATTGATGCGATTCAGAAACGGGAGAGTGCAGAGCGACGAGAACATAGGTTCAAAGAAAATCTGTGTTTATACTGTGGAAAGTCGGGACATTTCCTTATAAATTGCCCAAGCCGCTCTGCGAATCGCCCCCGGAGAACAGTGGCCGCTGTAATGGATCCCGATGCATCCAATGAGGAATCTTCAGCTTCAGAGGGGGAACAATCAGCTGGAGAAAGTGTCCATTACATATCATCAGTGACCTCTCAGGTTAAAAAGGAGAACAAGGATTCACATTACTTTGTCCCTCTTAAACTACTAATCAACTCCGTGTGGATCTCTACATCAGCTATGGTAGATTCCGGGGCTAGCGGAAATTTCATGGACTTGGGTTTTGCTCAGAAACATGGAATACATTCATCTAAGAGACATTCACCTATTGTGATGGAGACTGTGGACGGGTCTCCCCTGAGTTCAGGACCTGTAGACCAGGAAACTGTACCTTTGGAGATTCACATTGAACCTCAGCATCGTGAAACTCTCTCATTTCTACTCATTTCTTCTCCACACTTTCCAGTCATCTTAGGCCTACCTTGGTTACAGAAACAGAATCCTTCCATCAATTGGGGAACTAAGATGCTGAGTTTTCCCCCAAAAGACAATGAGGTAAAGGATCAACCTGAACCAACCATTACAGTCTCTACTCAAGACCAGGAACAGCATCAGTTACCAACAGTATATGAGGATTTGAAGGATGTTTGTGATAAACAGGAAGCTGACAAACTACCACCTCACCGCCCTTACGACTGCCCAATAGAATTGCTTCCTGGAGCACCCATACCTTTTGGGACTATATACCCATTATCAGGACCTGAATTAAATGCCCTTAAGGACTTCATTGACGAGAACTTGAAAAAAGGGTTTATCCGGCCATCATCTTCTCCAGCAGGGGCTCCTATATTCTTTGTTAAGAAATCGGATGGTTCATTACGGCCAGTGGTGGATTACAGAGAACTTAATAAAATTACAGTAAAAAACCGTTACCCATTGCCTCTGATTCCCGAACTATTGGAGAAAGTTCAACGAGCAAAGGTTTTTACCAAATTGGACCTACGGGGTGCTTACAATTTAATCCGGATAAGGCCAGGTGATGAATGGAAAACCGCCTTTCGTACACGATATGGACACTTTGAAAGTCTGGTAATGCCATTCGGGCTCTGCAATGCTCCGGCTACCTTCCAACATCTAGCTAATGATATATTCAGAGATTTACTAGATCAATTCATGGTGGTTTATCTAGATGATATACTAATTTTCTCTGGATCTCTAGAAGAACATCAGGAGCATGTAAGACGTGTATTGGAACGATTGCGGGAAAACCAACTTTACATCAAATTGGAAAAATGTGAGTTCCATCGGGAAGAGATTCAGTTCCTAGGATACATCATCTCTTCTCAGGGATTGCGTATGGATCCCAGAAAGATCCAAGCAGTTATCGACTGGCCGACTCCTAAGACTGTGAAAGAAGTGCAAAGATTTATTGGCTTCTCTAATTTTTACAGACGCTTTATTAAAAATTTCTCAGAAATTGTAGCTCCTATTACAGAGCTGACAAAGAAGAAGACCCACTTTTCCTGGACTCCACAAGCGGATGAAGCTTTTTCTCGTTTAAAAATTAAATTCACCAAAGCCCCAGTACTACGTCATCCCGATCCAGAACTTGCTTTTGTAGTTGAAGTAGATGCATCGGATTGTGCGGTTGGGGCCATCCTTTCTCAAAGATCAGGTGAGAAGAAGCTGTTACATCCATGTGCATTCTTCTCTCAGCGGATGTCTTCTGCAGAGAAGAATTATGATGTGGGGAACAAAGAGTTACTTGCTATTGTTTCGGCATTTAAAGAGTGGAGACACCATCTTCAAGGTGCTTCACAACAGATACTAGTTCTAACTGATCACTGTAACTTGGAGTTCATCAGATCAGCCAAGTGCCTCTCCCCTCGTCAGACCCGATGGAGTCTGTTCCTGAACCATTTTAATTTCTCAATTTCATTTCGACCAGGATCCCGCAATGGAAAAGCAGATGCTTTGTCACGAATGTTTTCTAGTGATTCTAATCCTTCAATTCCACCTACTCCCATTGTGCCTGAGGCAAGGGTGGTAGGTATTATCCATGAAGGTGATTTGCTCGAGGACTTAAAAGCGGCCTATGACACTGATCCATTTCTAGCACAACCGTCAAGGGATGTACATCTATTCCTTAGGAATCAAGTATGGACTGATGGATGGCGTCTATACATACCGGAAGCAATGCGGCTGAGGATCCTACAGTTTGTACATGATTCCAGACTAGCAGGACACAAGGGAGTACAGAAGACATATGAATTGTTATCCCGTTTCTTCTGGTGGCCTAGCTGTCTAGAAGATGTGAAAAAATATGTTCTCTCTTGTGATACTTGTACCCGGTATAAACCATCACGTTCCTCACCGATGGGGTTGCTGCAGCCATTGTCCATTCCAGTACGACCTTGGAGTTCGATCTCAATGGACTTCATAGTGGATCTGCCTAATTCCAAAGGAAAGACATCGATACTGGTAGTTGTGGACCGACTTACAAAAGCAGCTCATTTCATCCCTTGTACCGGTTTGCCTTCAGCCAAAGAAACTGCTGACTTAATAGTCCATAACATCTTCCGTCTTCATGGTGTACCAGATGAAGTGGTCTCGGATCGTGGGGTACAATTCACATCTAAATTCTGGAGAAGTTTCTGTACATCGTTAGATATTGAGCTCCACCTGTCAACTGCTTATCACCCCCAGACTAACGGCCAGACGGAACGTACAAACAAGACGCTAGAACAATACCTGCGCTGTTACATCTGTCATTTACAGGATGACTGGGTAGACCTATTACCTTTTGCTGAATTTTCTTATAACAACTCTCAGAATTCTTCAACAAAACAAACACCATTTTTTGCAAACTTAGGATACCATCCAAGTATTCTCCCCAAAAATCCGGTTGCTCCGCTAATTCCAGCAGTTACAGATAGAATCACATCACTACAACAAAATCTAAGAATGTTGAAAGAAACATTGGGAGCGGCTCAGGAGCGATATAAAAAAGCAGCAGATAAACATCGGAGACCAGCGCCTGAATTCAAAGTGGGGGATAGAGTATGGCTTTCTACCCGGAATATTAAGCTGAAGGTCCCTTCACCCAAACTGGGACAGAAATTTATTGGACCCTATAAGATCTCTAAAATAATTAGTCCTCTGGCGGTACGTCTACAACTCCCAGAAACAATGAGAATTCATCCTGTTTTCCATGTGTCTCTACTGAAAGTTGCTACGTCCAATCCATTTCCTGAACGGTCCTCTCAACCTCCAGATTCAGTGGAAGTGGATGGACAAGAAGAATTTGTCGTGGAAAAAATTCTGGACTCCCGTATATCCAGAAATCGACTACAATACCTTATCAAATGGCAAGGGTATGGTGTAGAAGAGAATTCATGGGAACCGGTATCTAACATTAATGCTCCTCGTTTGATTAGACGTTTCCATCAGCAGTACCCGACAAAACCAGGTCCTGTGGCGCCCAGAGGTCGCCGTTAGGAGGGGAGTGATGTCAGGATTTGAACCTGTGACCTGCTGTCTTGCTCAGTGTCTCCTTGCTACCTGAGCTATCAGGCTTGTGGAATCATGGCCTGTTGGACTTCTGTGTGGAGCCTACTGCTGAGGCTCATCAGCTGCTGCTAATGATTTGAACCCGCCCTGTATTTACCTTGATTGGACTGGCTATATATAGGTGACTCTGACACTTCCTGTTTGTGTTGGTATTGTGTTCTGTTTATTCCGGATACAGCCTGAACACCCAGGAGACCTCCTTGCGAGATCTTCTTCAGTTCCTTGGAACCTCACCTGCTGGCTGCAAGCTCACCGTAGCTTTACTACAGCTCCTGAAAGACTACAGACTTCTACCTGGTCTTTACTCATCTGCTCTTGGACTACTGCCTCAGACCCCTGTGGGCTATCCACCTGCTGTCTCCAGCCTCCTCTGCATTACCCGACGACTGGACTCCTGATCCTGTACCACTAGTACCGTGACACCGAGATGATATGGACATTTGCATATAAGGTAAAGCGTTTATTCCCCCTTCATTCCTTCATTTCTATTTTTCCAGAGCCAGCACACAGGGGGTCTATTAATGCCCCATCTTGTGGATGTTTTTGTGTACTACACCTGCCTATATTTACCATTGTAATGTAATTTGAGCTGGCACTGTAAAGGGAGTGTCCATTATAATTAGGTGACCTCCAGGACCACTCAAGGGAGCTTGGCTGGCCTGGAGGTGGAGCTGAGTGACCGCCCTCTCTAGAGCGGGGGTTGGGAACTTTTTGGTCTTTTGTCTTGGGTGTGGAGCTGAGCACATGGGAAGCTGTAAAAATGGCAGCTAAGTCTCCGGGAAATTGTAACAGAGACATCTTTTCCTCTGTACCCAAGCTTCTTCTCAGAGAATACTTTCTTCTGAATCTCCAAGCAGAGATGTCTTTTCCTCTGCCTCCAAGATGTTCCTCAGGGAGTGTTTTCCTCTGAAGCTCCACGTCTCTACGAGTAGGCCGTCCTGTTATCCATACATCTGGGAACTCCACACGTATCTCTCTATTCAAGTAAGTCTTTGGGAAAAATCTATATTTAAGGAGCCCATAGCTAGTCCGATGGAAATTGAGGGTCCCCCGCCGTCGGCAACTTGTATCTCCTCTTCTATATACGTGTACCCAGCTTTGTTGAGGTCTAACCCCTGGATACAGGCCATCCTTACAAGTATATACAAGTTTAACTTCCCAAGCTACTACGAGTTAACCAAGCCCAAGGTATTCTTGCTCAAAGCTCCATCACCTGATTAAGTGGACACTGTCTATAAAGATCGCTGTATTGTATGTGAAGAATCACTCCATCATCTGTATATTTGTATCAACTCGTCCTGCTAGTAAAAAGAGCAACGATTACCCCCGAAGCCTGGTTGTCTGTTGTCATTGTCAGATATCAGAGTGGGGGCGGGTAATCGGGGACATCAAAAAGGAGATTTTGTGCACATTTGGGACCCAGGGACCCCCTGAAATATATTACCCGTGATACCAGCCCTGACCTTCCTGAGTGTTGCAGAGACACTGGGAAGGGGTTAAAGGGATATTCGCAAGATGGTATTTATTGCTATATCTCACCTCTGGAACTCGCATCTTGAAAATAGAGTTACAAGCAAATAAGAGAGAGGGCTAAATATATAAGAGTATCTCCTTCTAAGTGTACAGAAGTTATATCTTCTTTTTGTTCTCCAATAGAGAGAATAGAGAGAGTCGTGTATATATGATCATATCTCACATAAGTGAATGCCAACCCTTTCTCTGATTCAATAGTTGTGATGGAAGCGCTCATTCCATTTTTTACATTTTTTTAACCAGTTGTTTGGGTTATTCCATCAGGTAACAACCAATATTAATCCTTACACACCCCATCTCCTGCTCAGTCCTGCTTCCATTTTGCCTCAAGGGTAAACTACTCATTACTTCCTTGCATTGAACAATATCCAGAGATCACGTATTGATGAAGTTCATGGCCTGGACGGTGGTGGGGATCAGTGAGTGATAAATATCAGCCATTACCTATCGGAGTAATCCAGAATGTAGCGGCCAAATGAGGTCACAATACTGAGTGGCAGCCAAAAATGGGGAAATATACTGTATGGTGGGGTCAGTAAGATTGTGAAGGTAGACCATGTCTATTCTTATTTTTATACATGCTTTATACTGCTTAAGAAATTATTTTTTTCTTTGTGCAACGTTTATACATTAAGATGGCGCCTGTATCCGGCACCGCACCCAGAGGCTGACGTACACGATCGTCATGTGGTTTACAAGAAAGACAGTATCATTTCTCGGGAAATCGAAATCTAAGAGATGTTGAAACTTAAGAGCCAATGACTGATCGCCAGTGTATTCGGATACAAGACGTATATGCTTACAGCCTGCCGTTATCTTATCTTTCTTGCATTCCTGTATAAAAACTGTAACTTCCTCAATAAACCTCAGTACTGTGTGAGCAGCCAGAGCGCCCTGTGCATGGACTGAGATGAAAACTGACTCAGTGTGTCAGAGTCTATCTTAATCAGCGCGCACATGCATGATTGATTTGGAGCAGGTGACTGACCACTGAAAGTGACCCGTATTCTGGCGGAGGTCACTACCTCAACAAGATGACTATAAACCCTTAAAGGGGGAGTTATACTGAGTAGAGGGCTAGGGTATGATTCTCACTACCTCAACAAGTGGCGCCCGAACAGGGACTACGGCCATAGGACCACCGCGGATGACCGACCCGCGCCGGACCCTGGATGTCGGACGGTGTCTCACCGACTCGAGGCCTGATCACCCTCATTAGAGTCACGGTAAGTGTATGCATATTCATATGAATATGTGTCATTTGCTTGTGACTGTCGGTGTGTCGTTGTCTGGCTGACAGGTGATCCAGTTGGATCGATTGTCCGGTCTGAGTGATACGGATAGGTGGGTCCTGGAGCCGTAGTCTGAACTTGTTTTTCCTCACCGGTATATATATATATCACCGAGTGTTCAGTCACCTGTGGTGCTGCAGATTCCAGGAAGTGAATTTCTTTCCCTCTTTGATGTAGAGTAGTGCGTGTGATCTTTTGGACGATCGCAACATTTGGTCTGGGCATGAGGCCGTCAGGAAACAGGGCGGGTGCTGTAATTTATTTATTGATCCATAGCATGAGGCCGTCAGGGAGTAGACGGGTGCTGTTGGATTGGTTGATTTGATATTGCCCAGTGACTGCAACCTGTGGTCGGAGGAGGACCTGTCAGCAAGAGTCTGAGACCGGTAAAGGTGACTTTGTTGGTGGTTGTGGGGTCACATATCTGCCGAGTGCGCACGCAGATAAGCAATATTGGGACCGTGAGAATGTTGCGGTTGTTCAAAAGGGAACATGTTTTGCCCGACGGGGCACAGACTGCTGTTGATTTGGTTCGAGTCAGGGAGGGCAAGAAATATGTGAAAGAAGCTTTGAGAATGTATAAACTGGCTGAGGTGCCTCCTACGGGCCGATTGCAACCTAGTATGTGGAGAAAAATGTTAGAAGATAAAGGTTTGCTGGAAGCCGCCCAAGCTCATTACAGGGTCGCAAGGACTGTAGAACGTGAGGGATATGCAGAACTGACAGGCGAGGGAGGACATGAAAATGCTGAACCTTTGTTTCTTCATTTGGTTATCTGAAACTTGATGATAAAAAGAATATGCCGAGTATAATTGCTTGCGCGCCACTGCCCTAAAATGGCGCCGAGAGTAGTGGAGATGGGTGGATCTGTGACGTCTGTAGACGGCAGAATCTTGATTGGCAAGATGTCTGTGTAGCCTGTGGAGCTCCCTGCCCATGCCCCTGTTGTCTCATCTTCCGGACCAACGCCCAGGGATGGCGGAAGTGAGGTTATGGCTGTTCCCACTGGCAGCCATGTTAGTACACCCAGACCAACATCTCTGGCCCCCACCGCCCCTCAGATCTCAGATCATGCCCCCCTTTATCCGGTGATAGCCACATCCAGTTCCTATCACAATCCCTCAAGCCCGGAAGAGGTCAAACCCCCTGGTAGCCCCCTTTCCGAATGTCCAAATGTCTATGCCCAGTTCAGCTATAAAAGACCTCACTGTATACCACTATTATGATGTTTAGAGGATTATACGTTGAAAACTTTGGTTGGGATCTAGTAAAGAAAAGGAAAATTGGGAAGATCTGGTAAATTTCCCTTAACTTCAAGTATAGTTTAAGAGATTCTGAACACTTGTGGTAATTACTAGAGTGAGGTTTGCTATGACAATAAAAAAATTGCGCAAAAATATTAATGTGTAATTTTGGTGTCAGTATATTAACTGCTGTTTGAGTTTTATTCCTATTTTATTTCTGTAGAGGGCAATCAAAGCATTTTAATTGACTGCCAAGAGCTTCAAGGTCGTTTTATCTCATAGACTGCCAGATGCTGGAGGAAGCACAGAGAAGACGAAACTTGGCTTTGTGCCAGCACCAGAGACAGTCTATGTATTATATCAAAAGAAGTGATTTGGTACAAACAAAAAGGTTAACCTGAGTAACGTATAATGACAATGTGTATACAGGGATATCCAAGCATATGATGTAATGGTTATGTTTTGAATTATTGTCTGTTATTGTCTTTCAAACTGTTGTATCCACAAAAGAGCAAAAAGGTGATAGTGAAAAGTTTTGAATCTTCACAGCGTGGGTATGGGAGGTCACGGAGGGGGAGACGGCCACTCACCCTCTGTCGCCTCGCCAACCTACAAGTTGGGGTTTTACCCCAAGTTAAAATCTTTGTGCAAAAGTTCAAGGCACACAGAGATTGGATTAGTGGTATCATCTATGTATTACTGAGAATATTCTGATTTTTACTTGTTTGTTTATATTTCTATGTGTTTATGTCTTATTTATGGGAGTGGGAAATAATGAGATGAAACTTCTTCTTTGTGTCTTATCCCATAGTTATGTGTTGAAACGTATGTTGGAATTTTATATCCCGTTATGCTAATTATTCTAACGTATCTTCTTATTTTCATCTTTGTATATTAATTTTTATAATTTGTATCATACAGAAGTGTGCACAATATCACACTAGCTTCCGTTCTCTTTTTATGTAGTCACTGATCCGACATAGAATTGTCTTAGTAAAGCATTTGGTGTTGCCTTCTTTAAAGCCGTACCCGACCCCTTAGTTAGTTAAGATAGTTGGAAAAGCATATAGTGCGATAAGAGGGGTACGGTAGAAGGTTTTTCTTGTTAGGACTGTGTTGTTAGCGACATTTTGACTTTAAAAGTAAAATTTTAGGAAAATTCTGATAATCTGGAATTTTGATACGTCCATCCCATAATCCGGAATATAGTGTGAAATTGTGTTAAACATGTATTTTAGTCAATGAGCGGTCACAATGTGTTAGATTATGTGAATCGTGAAATGAATGGTTGAAAAATGTTAATGTAATGAAAAGGTGCCAGAAAGTGGTATGAAACAGGAGGTTTAGGTATGTTGGGTATGTTGCCTAAGTTTAGGATGTCAAAGAGATGGAACTTGGAATGTTGAAACATAAAGTGATGTGATAGTATGCACATAATAGGATGGGTATCGGATTTTAGGGTGAAGCAAGTGGAAAGGATTGTGCAAGAAAGTGAACATAGGTTGAGATAAGCTGATTGAAACCAGGATTGTCCCCATTGTAGGAAAACTGTTATTGAAACTTAGAAACTCAGTAAGGTGTCCGAATTTGAAAACGTGTGTGTGTATGTTGATTGATAAAAAGACGTAGCACAGATTATCTTTGTAATGATGTTTTGGTTTTAGGGAAAAAGGAAAAAGAGAGAGAAAAATTCCTTTGTGTCTATACTAAGAGAATTAGAAGTCACTCCCATACCTGTTGTGTAGTGTTCTGTGTGTATGATTTTGTTGTGTGACCAGGAGATTGATTTGATCCCTCAGTTAATGTTTTTGCTTTCTCTGCTGATATATATATATATATATATATATATATATATATATATATATATATATAATGTGTTCTGAATATGTGCCTAACCTTATTGTATTGATATTATGAGATTGTACAAGTGTGTTTCTGTTTCTTTAAGAGAGATTGCTGAGGTCTGTAGTCCTACACAAGACACAGCTATGAGATACAGGGGGGGATACCCAGCCGCAGCTATGAGTGGGATAGGCAGCTATGTGAGCTGCAGCATGATAAGATAATATTGGCTCTTCTTGTATTGTCTGGCTTTGACCTTGCAGAGACTTTGTATATCTCTCTCACAGAACATGAGGTACTTTTGGGGAAAAAAAAAAAAAAAAAAAAGGTCCAGTCCACGTAACATTAAGATTGTGTTAAAGTTCATTTCTCTGACAAGTCACATTTGCTTGCTGCATTAGAAGGTTTTTGTTTTGTTTGTTTTTTTCCAGGGGGGAAAGACAGCACAGCCATTGTTGTTTGTTTTCCAGCACGCCTCATCCTATTTGTTACCGTTGGTAGCTGCACCTATTCTTTCATTAGGGGTGACCATCTTTAGTATCCCAGTCCCTAGCCTCGTTCAGCTCTCACCCCACCTGTCTGTTAGGTCTTCGTGTTTAGAGAGCCAGAAGTTGTCGGGGCCAAGTTTAGCTTGGGAACAGCTGACCAACACCCGCAGGCAGGGCCTAGTCAGCCAGTAGCGTCAGGGAGAGTTTTCCTACCCCATTCCCATAGAAGTGCATGCAGCATTCAGTATATGGTTGTTTGGGCATTGACACAACCGAACCGTGATGTTATCAATATCTTCAAGGGGGGGGGGGTGTGAAGAAGCCTAAGATAACTTAAGAAAATTCTGCTGATATGAATCTATTGATAACTTTTTTGATTGAGCTTTATTATAGATGGTCTTATATTTGGGAAAGATGGTGAATCCTGCATCAGATATGCCACAGTCACCGTATATGAGGTAAACCAAGCGTAAGGAGACCTATTAATGGGACTCCACGGGTCTCAGGTGAACTTGAAGCCATCGCTTGAACATGGTACAATGTCTGAGGGTAGGTGGTTGATATAGTAGAATTATGGTCCGATCTGGAGGGCAAGAACTTTTGTGTGATGGAGACCCTGCGGCTGCTCATAGGGTGGTATAGTCAGAAGTCATGGCACACACCAAGGCTGATACGAAAGAAAGTAGAGGTAGCATGTGGGCAGACACTGCCATTAGCCCAGCTGCACAAGCCTAGGGGACATGTTTTACTGATAAGACCCAAACCTTTTAGCTCTCTTTTCAGGTTTTATGACACTGATGCACCGAAGATGGTCCAGGAGGAAAGGAGACTTGGAAAGAGGATGTACAAGTCCTGGTGTCCGGTGGTAAGAGAGTATGAGTATGTACTGAGAACATTGTTCCCACTTATGGCATAAGCAGCTTCTTACTAAGTGTACTGTTTAGAAGTAGCCGTGTGTGACCTGGTGAGCGGAGGATGGGCAGCTGCAGGATTTAGCATCACTATAGTCAGATATATATGTGAGCCCGCACGGCATGTGCTAGGCCAGTGAGCCAGGCCTGAAGCCCTTGTACCTGTTCCAGAGATTGCAGGTTGAGTATATACAGTGAGACGGTATGAGTACGTGCTTGGGTGTAGTTGTCTCCCTTCAGGATGGCTTGGGGCATATCTGGTGAGGAAAAACCATCACAAACAGTCCGTGTACAAAGTCCACTAGTTCTGGGGCAGACGTGTCTACGCGTGTCATTATTGGTTACCTGAATCTATTGTCCATAAGTATGCGGTGTGTTTCACACTAGGTTGAAAAGAGGAAAATTGATATTTAGCCCTGTCTTTGGATTGTATTCTTTTATAAATGTTCCAGATGTAATATGTTGTGCTGACTGACTATGTGAAGAATCATCAAAGACATATGATTAATGTATATTCTCGAGTTTTTCCCTTTTCCCTCCAGATTCTAAGTCAGTGGAAGGAACTTATAAACTAAAACCCAAGGATTGGATGTTGATAAAGAGATGTATGAGATTCAATGGTCACTTCCGGTTCCTGTTGATCGCCAGTACAGCTGTGAGAGTACAAGGAAAACCTTAAACCTTTGCCCACTTGATGATGTTCTTAAAAATAAATGGGACAATAAACTGTTAGAGGATATGGGCCTTGAGAAGAGAAAATTTGAAGACTGTTGGATCCATCTGAACTTATATTCCTGTTATGTTTCTATAGTTATTATATTCATATTGTTTATAGGTCTGACAATAGTCAATGTATATGCTTTTTATAAGATCTGAAGGGTATTTCCTTACAGTCCGGTAGTGAGAGATAGGGACAGACATCCCACCCTGCATTCCCTTTGTCTGGAGCTGTTTCAAGGGGGGACTATTAAGGTCATGTGTATATACATGCTGGTAACTATACCTGTTTTACTGCCAATGAAACATCTGGAGTCAAACTAGGCATATTTGGCTCTGACTTCTGCATGAAAAACTCTACCACACCCTCCTCCTCTCTCCAAAACCGACTAGCTATAGATATGATCACAGCAGAAAGAGGTGGAGTCTGCTCCATGATTGGTGAAGAATGTTGTACTCACATTCCAGATAACACTGTGTAGAAATTTCAGGGAAAGAAAAATATAATTTAGGGGGGAATGTGAAGGTAGACCATGTCCATTCTTATTTTTATACATGCTTTATACTGCTTAAGAAATTATTTTTTTCTTTGTGCAACGTTTATACATTAAGATGGCGCCTGTATCCGGCACCGCACCCAGAGGCTGACGTACACGATCGTCATGTGGTTTACAAGAAAGACAGTATCATTTCTCGGGAAATCGAAATCTAAGAGATGTTGAAACTTAAGAGCCAATGACTGATCGCCAGTGTATTCGGATACAAGACGTATATGCTTACAGCCTGCCGTTATCTTATCTTTCTTGCATTCCTGTATAAAAACTGTAACTTCCTCAATAAACCTCAGTACTGTGTGAGCAGCCAGAGCGCCCTGTGCATGGACTGAGATGAAAACTGACTCAGTGTGTCAGAGTCTATCTTAATCAGCGCGCACATGCATGATTGATTTGGAGCAGGTGACTGACCACTGAAAGTGACCCGTATTCTGGCGGAGGTCACTACCTCAACAAGATGACTATAAACCCTTAAAGGGGGAGTTATACTGAGTAGAGGGCTAGGGTATGATTCTAAGCCCCCTCCTCTGGCATCCTGCATACACCCCTGATGCTAAGAGGCACTCTGTTCAACGCCATGATTGACTCCATAGACACCTAGTTCATTGGAATTCATACAGCATAGCAGGGACTCCTACCATAGCAGGGACTCCTACCATAGCAGGGACTCCTACCATAGCAGGGACTCCTACCATAGCAGAGACTCCTACCATAGCAGGGACTCCTACCATAGGAGAGACTCCTACCATAGCAGGGACTCCTACCTCACTCCCCATTTTTTTTAACATTTATTCCTCCCCTTTTTCTATCACCTCTGTCCCATGTCTCAATCCTAGAACCCTTTGTATGGGGGGCAGAGACCCTACCAGCTGAGCTACTGGGACTAAAAATGTCATATATATTTCTATATGCCAGCACACTTACATACATTACAGTGAACACTGTATCTATATTGTGGCTCAGGTCCACAGAGAGGAGGCTATTTGTGCTGTATGCTAGGCATAATATGGCTGAAATACATGTCCTTAATTCATGGGAGGCCGAGGCCATAAGAGAGGTGAGTGTTGTTAGGGATTCACCTACAAGAGGTCGCTTTGTCATCATAGATGGGCTTATATACAGTTTGATCAAAGTATAAAACCAAGAACCTCATTTTCATTCATTCTTATATACAGTAAGTAAAGCACTTGATGCTAGCAGAGAGCTGTGACAACTTTTTGGTTAACACAATATTTATAGTGATCATCAAATGGTAAAAATAAAATTGGTGCAATTGATATGCCTATTGCATTGGTGTATCGAGAATCAGTGTGTATGCCTAGTGTATGCCACATTGAATGGCGGTGGTTGTAAAGGCCCGCGAAGGTCCAATGTGCTCCTAGATAGATGTCTCTAATAAAGTGGCCATTAGGTATGTCTTTATATCAGAGCTCTGTTTTTTTTCAAGTTTTTCCAAATCCCTGCATACAGATTTCAAACCTAATGTGCTCTGTTCTTGCAGTCACCACTAGAGGGAGTTTAGGGTCTTATAGCATCCTATTAATATTATTGTGTGTTTGGATGTTCAGATGTTTGTTCCTCAATCACGCAAAACCCGCTCGACCAATTTGGCTGAAAGTTTCCACAAACATAGTTAATACACCCGATTGCGCAATAGGCTACTTTTCGTCACAATAGCGCACATACATTTGTGCCAGGAGCCCCACAAAACCCAAACTCATACCACCATCTCTGCAATCTCACACACTTTGGACCATAGCAAGCCACAAAATTCATATTGCCCTCTACAGCCTCGCCCCTAACCCCACACAATCACATATACATATACTTTACCACTTTGCCCCTCACCTTACCGATACTCCAGGAGGCGCTCTATAACGCTCCGGAGCAGCCATGTTTGCCGACCCCCACCGCTCTGACAATCCGCGACACCGCCCACCCATGTCAATACCCCTAGGCGGTCTAATAAATGCAAAAAAAAAGTTTAAAAAAAGTAAAAAAAAAATATAAAAAAAAATAAAAAGGATTAAAAATTCAAATCACCCCCCTTTCCCTAGAACACATATAAAAGTAGTTAAATACTGTGAAACACATACATGTTAGGTATCCCCGCGTCTGAAATCGCCCGCTCTACAAAGCTATACAAATATTTTTCCTGTTCAGTAAACGCCGTAGCGGGAAAAATGGTCAAAAGTGCCAAACCGCCGTTTTTTCACTTTTTTGATTCTGATAAAAATTTGAATAAAAAGTGATCAAAGCAATAACATTTCCCGAAAATGGTAGAACTACAAAGTACACCCGGTCCCGCAAAAAAAGACGCCCTATATGGAATATGGCGAATTTTCAAAAAAAACTTTTTTAACACAGTTTTGGATTTTTTTTAAGGGGTCAAAATGTAAATCAAACCATATAAATTTGGTATCCCCAGAATCGTAACGAAATACAGGGGACATGTCATTTTGGTTGCACAGTGAACGCCATAAAACCAAAGCCCGTAAGAAAGTCGCAGAAATGCATTTTTCCTTCAAATCCACCCCATTCTGAATTTTTTTCCTGCTTCCCAGTACATTATATAGAATAAATAATGGTGGCATCATGAAGAAAAATTTGTCCCAGGAAAAATTAAGACCTCATATGGCTCTGGGAGCGGAGAAATAAAAAAGTTATGGGGTTTAGAAGGAGGGGAGTCAAAAACGGAAAACGAAAATCAAAAAATGCCATCGGCGGGAAAGGGTTAACTTCAAATACTTCTGTCCCAAAGTCACTATGTAAAGTTTCTCACAACACCGTATATATATAGCAGCTCTAATACAAATTAACTTCAACACAAAAGTCTCACGTATTCTCTGAATAAAACAAAAACAAGATACAAAGTTACATTTCATATCCCAGACCTTATACACAGTACGAAAACCTTACCCGCGCCTGTATATACCCACTTCTACAATCACCGCAGACGAAGTCGCGGGTACCAGCTAGTATAACATATAATCAGTATGCAGGAAAGTCTCTAGAGGTGGTTATAAGATAACAGAATGCTATATTGTAAATTTATGTAGTAATAATAATATAATAATAACACATTTTTTTGTAGTGTTCCTTGCACTGAGGCCCGGCTCACATCTGCATTCGGCTCACATCTGCAATTCGCTCAGTATTCCAAACGGAATACCGAACAAATTAAAAAGCGGTACTTACAGTCATCATCATGTACACAAAGTCTATATAGTGAGCAGCGAGATGACCCATTTCTTGACTGCAGAATGACAGGTGTTCTGACTTGAAGCTAACAGGGTATCAGCCTAACCTGGACAACTGCTTTCTGACTGAGGAAGGGGAGAAGTAACTATCTTTCCCCCCTCATTATTATGTTGCAGGCTGTACCATCTCCTCAGCTCAGCCAAATGGAATTTTCCACTTAAACCAATATAGTGAATTACAGTGTGGGGTCACTGGGTAGCATTATACCGTGTGGGGTCACTGCGGAGCATTATACTGTGTGGGGTCACTGGGTAGCATTATACTGTGTGGGGTCACTGCGGAGCATTATACTGTGTGGGGTCACTGCGGAGCATTATACTGTGTGGGGTCACTGCGGAGCATTATACTGTGTGGGGTCACTGAGGAGCATTATACTGTGTGGGGTCACTGGGGAGCAATATACTGTGTGGGGTCACTGGGGAGCATTATACTGTGTGGGGTCACTGGGGAGCATTATACTGTGTGGGGTCACTGCGGAGCATTATATTGTGTGGGGTCACTGAGGAGCATTATATTGTGTGGGGTCACTGGGGAGCATTATACTGTGTGGGGTCACTGAGGAGAATTATACTGTGTGGGGTCACTGAGGAGAATTATATTGTGTGGGGTCACTGAGGAGCATTATACTGTGTGGGGTCACTGAGGAGTATTATACTGTGTGGGGTCACTGAGGAGAATTATACTGTGTGGGGTCACTGAGGAGAATTATACTGTGTGGGGTCACTGCGGAGCATTATATTGTGTGGGGTCACTGAGGAGCATTATATTGTGTGGGGTCACTGGGGAGCATTATACTGTGTGGGGTCACTGAGGAGAATTATACTGTGTGGGGTCACTGAGGAGCATTATATTGTGTGGGGTCACTGGGGAGCATTATACTGTGTGGGGTCACTGGGGAGCATTATACTGTGTGGGGGGTCACTGGAGAGAATTATATTGTGTTGGGTCACTGAGGAGCATTATAGTGTGTGGGGTCACTGAGGAGCAATATATTGTGTGGGGTCACTGAGGAGCATTATACTGTGTGGGGTCACTGGGGAGCATTATACTGTGTGGGGTCACTGGGGAGCATTATACTGTGTGGGGGTCACTGGAGAGAATTATATTGTGTTGGGTCACTGGGGAGCATTATAGTGTGTGGGGTCACTGAGGAGCAATATATTGTGTGGGGTCACTGAGGAGCATTATACTGTGTGGGGTCACTGGGGAGCATTATACTGTGTGGGGTCACTCGGGAGCATTATACTGTGTGGGGGTCACTGGAGAGAATTATATTGTGTTGGGTCACTGAGGAGCATTATAGTGTGTCGGGTCACTGAGGAGCATTATACTGTGTGGGGTCACTGAGGAGAATTATATTGTGTGGGGGTCACTGAGGAGAATTATATTGTGTGGGGGTCACTGAGGAGCATTATACTGTGTGGGGTCACTGAGGAGAATTATACTGTGTGGGGTCACTGAGGAGAATTATATTGTGTGGGGTCACTGAGGAGCATTATACTGTGTGGGGTCACTGGGGAGCATTATACTGTGTGGGGGTCACTGGAGAGAATTATATTGTGTTGGGTCACTGAGGAGCATTATAGTGTGTGGGGTCACTGAGGAGCAATATATTGTGTGGGGTCACTGGGGAGCATTATACTGTGTGGGGTCACTGGGGAGCATTATACTGTGTGGGGGTCACTGGAGAGAATTATATTGTGTTGGGTCACTGAGGAGCATTATAGTGTGTCGGGTCACTGAGGAGCATTATACTGTGTGGGGTCACTGAGGAGAATTATATTGTGTGGGGTTCACTGAGGAGAATTATATTGTGTGGGGGTCACTGAGGAGCATTATACTGTGTGGGGTCACTGAGGAGAATTATACTGTGTGGGGTCACTGAGGAGAATTATATTGTGTGGGGTCACTGAGGAGCATTATACTGTGTGGGGTCACTGGGGAGCATTATACTGTGTGGGGTCACTGAGGAGCATTATACTGTGTGGGGGTCACTGGAGAGAATTATATTGTGTTGGGTCACTGGGGAGCATTATATAGTGTGGGGTCACTGGGTAGCATTATATAGTGTGGGGTCACTGGGGAGCATTATATTGTGTGGGGTCACTGGGTAGCATTATATTGTGTGGGGTCACTGGGTAGCATTATATAGTGTGGGGTCACTGGGTAGCGTTATACTGTGTGGGGTCACTGAGGAGCATTATACTGTGTGGGGGTCACTGAGGAGCATTATATTGTGTGGGGGTCACTGGGACTTTTTCCTCCCTCTATTTTCGGGCAAACACTGCAACTGAGCCTCCTAAAGATGTGAACATAGCCTTATACATTTATTCAACATGTTTTTCATCTTTGCATGTTTTTGTCTTTCTGTTAAAATTCCTTGCTTGGGATACTGTGAGAATTTTTTTCTCAGTGGTGCCCCAAGTCTGAAAAGATTGGGAAACATCGATCTAGCATTTGGAAATGAGTGAAAGATTACTGAACACAGACAAAATTTGTGAAAAGAACTGTAGTATCACCTATGTCCACAAGAGGGAACACTTGAAACATAATACATTGTATTGTGATGGTTAATGGATTTTTCGTTTTTGACTCCCCTCCTTCTAAACCCCATAACTTTTTTATTTCTCCGCTCCCAGAGCCATATGAGGTCTTAATCTTTGCGGGAAAATTTTTTCTTCATGATGCCGCCATTAATTATTCTGTATAATGTACTGGGAAGCTGGAAAAAAATTCAGAATGGGGTGGATTTGTAGAAAAAATGCATTTCTGCGACTTTCTTATGGGCTTTGGTTTTACAGAGTACACTGTGCAGCCAAAATGACATGTCCCCTGTATTCTGTGTTTCTGTACGGTTCCAAGGATACCAAATTTATATGGTTTTATTTACATTTTAACCCCTTAAAAAAAAAATCCAAAACTGTGTTAAAAAAAATTTTTTTCTAAAAGTCGCCATATTCTGACAGCCGTATCTTTTTTATACATCCGTGTAAGGGGGTGCATAGGGCGTCTTTTTTTGCGGGGTCGGGTGTACTTTTTAGTTCTACCATTTTTGGGAAATGCTTTTGCTTTGATCAGTTTTTATATTAATTTTTATCAGAATCAAAACAGTGAAAAGACGGCGGTTTGACACTTTTGACTATTTTTCCCGCTACGGCGTTTATCGTACAGGAAAAATATTTTTATAGATTTGTAGAGTGGGCAATTTCAGACACGGGGATACCTAATATGTATGTGTTTCACAGTATTTAACTACTTTTATATGTGTTCTAAGGAAAGAGGGTGATTTCAATTTTAAATACTTTTTAAATTTTTTAATTTTTTTTTTTTTTTACTTTTTTTTAATTAATTTTTTTTTTTGCATTTATTAGACCCCCTAGGGGTCTTGAACTCCAAGGGGGTCTGATCACTAATGCAATGCATTACGATGCTAATGCATTGCAATGCATTGCAAAAAATCATCATTTCTTTTGCAGGCTGCATAGACCAGCCTGCAAAAGAAAGAGACTGCAGACTGGGCAGGGAGCCTTGTAAAGGCTTCTGGCTGTCGTGGAAACATGACGTTGGCCCTGGAGCTTGCTTCAGGCGCCGGTGATCACTGGCAAAATGGTGGCCCATGCGCCGCCGGGAAAATGGCGCCTCCAGCGCCTTTGACCGAGGCGCCAGTGGAGTTAATGCCTCCGATCGGTGCGGGGACCAATTAGAGGCATTAGCGCTGGGTATGTACTGTGTAACACAGTAGACACCTGGCGGCTATGGCGGCCACCCGACTCCCGGGCGGCCGCTATAGTTAAACACCTAACATGCGCCGTACTAGTATGGCGGATGTCAGGAAAGGGTTAATAAAACTTTCTCAGGGGCATTGCTGCAAACGGCTGCACTGCATACACCTAGTAAAATCTCTCAATTCTATAATAGTAATGCAAAATTCTAATTACAATACTTGCCCAGGAACAAACATGGCAAGAGATCCGCATGCTCAACAAACATCTCGCCTTTTCAATGGCAGTCAAATCCTGAGCACCAGGCCAGTGGTCCAATGGAAACCACCCTGTTGTAAACAACCCGGACGGACCGATGCCCAATAGCTGTGAAAGTGACCAATGCCAGTGCTTATAGGCGCCCCCTAAGGCTCCTGGGCCCCGATGCGACTGCACCCTAAGCACCCCTGGAGCCAGTAATGGCAAGGAACAGCGTTTTCATTATCACTCCAAAATATAATCCATTTGTTCATCATGGAGGAACCCCATAATTCAATAGCCACTACAATGGGAACAATTCAAGCAAAGTTAAGTTCTTCAAGTTGTCTCACAAAACTTGTAGTGATACGGACAAAGTGATGAGATATTTTCACTCCAGATGTTGACATGTTCAAAAGCCTGGAAAAAACTCTCCCCTTGGGAAAGATATGACAAGCAAAGGTCAGCTAATGCTGAAGCAGGGGTCTCAAACTCAACTCAGCATGTGGGCCGCAGAGCAAGATCCCAGCCAGTCGGCGGGCCGCACCACGGCAAATTTAGCTCCACCCACTTTTATGTTGACTCTGCCCATTCATTTTTCATGTGCCCCCCACACTGTATAATCCTCCTGCAGTCACCCATAAACTATATGTCCCCCCTCCATCTTTCCCCCGTTACATATACACCCTTCATCTGCCCCCAGATTCATGTCCCCCCATCTCTTCCCCCAGATTCATGTCCCTCCATTTCTGCCCCAGTGTCATGCCGTTCTCCCCCCTCCCTTTGTCTGCCCCCAGTGTCATGAGCCCCTTCATTCCACCTCAATGTTTAAAGAGGACCTTTCACCATTTTGCCCACAGGCAGTTCTATATACTGCCGGAAAGCTGACAGTGTGCTGAGTTCAGCACACTGTCGGCTTTCCCGATGTGGGCCCAGTGTGAAGAGCTTACGGTCCCGGTACCGTAGCTCTTCTATGGTCAGAAAGGCGTTTCTGACACTCAGTCAGAGACGTCCTTCTTCACAGCACAGCCAATCGCGCTGTGATGCGAGAGCCGGGAGGAACGCCCCCTCCCTCTGCTCGCAGTACTCGTCCATAGACGAGCATTATCAGAGAGGGAGGGGTTGTTCCTCCCGGCTCTCACAGCACAGCACGATTGGCTGTGCTGTGAAGAAGGACGTCTCTGACTGAGTGTCAGAAACGCCTTTCTGACCATAGAAGAGCTACGGTACCGGACCGTAAGCTCTTCACACTGGGCCCACATCGGGAAAGCCGACAGTGTGCTGAACTCAGCGCACTGTCAGCTTTCCGGCAGTATATAGAACTGCCTATGGGCAAAATGGTGAAAGGTCCTCTTTAACACACAAAAAAACACTTATACTCACCATCCAACGCTCCCCCGCCACGCTCTGCAGTTTCACTAATAGACCTGTAGGCGCGATGTGATGATGTGACGTCATCACATCGCGCCTATATGTCCACTAGCCGGAACGTAGCGGCTAGTGGATATAATCATCTCGCAATGTATTCAACTCGGATCCAGCATCCCTAGGCTTGTGCGGGCCGCACAAAATTGTTCGGGGGGCTGCATGCGGCCCGCGGGCCGCGAGTTTGAGACCCCTGTGCTAAAGGGATTGCAGCCGAGATAAAGGAACCTTCTTAGCATATGTCAATATCACATGTTAAATGGGACAACTTGTCTGCTTCCTGGTACCTGTCTAACAAGGGCGCATCCTTAGAATGCTCACGGGCGTCCTCAGACTTTAGGGTACCTGCTTCATGGATCTGCCCCTCTTGAAACATTGAAGAGTCGAGTGCGCTGACCCACAAATGGACACTCATGTTTGAAGTGACACAAGGTAAAGAAGCTACAGTGTCCTTTGTTGAACATTCAGAAATCTCCCGGCCTCCGGTTTGCCGTTGCGGACTGAGCTTACACTGCAGCGGTCGACCTCCTGGAAGTATCGGGACCCACCACCAGGGTCCCGAGAACTGCGGTTTTGACCGCACATTGTGTGCTATGAAGAACTTTATTGCCTTAACGTTTGTCTTGAGGACACCCCTTATGTGAATATACATATTTCCTTTTCTGATTGAAGGAAATTCAAGCCTGCTGACAGCATATCATGATTTTTACCTCATGGGTGGTTCTACTTGGTTCTTCTGGGCGTTGTACTTTTCTGGTTAGTGGAAAATTGAGCCAGCATAATTTAATCTGATTGGCTAATAATGCTTCCCTCTGATTGGTGTAAATTCAATCGATCTTCACAGAGAGTAGCTCACACATTTTTGTTTTTTTAGGTCCATATCCATCTCTTATGTGTTCTAATTCCAAGATCTGCACCCCCATAGCTCCATGACATTTTCAGCCTACAATGGCCAGAGTGGGCAGTCATGTACTAAACAGCACGTGATTGTCTGCATAACAGAAATTATTCATGCGTTGTGCATGTGCCATATATTAGGACAGCACATGTATGTTCTTTAGTACAGAGGTATTAAACGACAACAGGAAAGAAAAAGGGAAACTGAACATACCTTTCCTGTCTGTACACAGGGCAAGAGAAGTAGTACTGTGCAGTGTCTATACAGTCAATAGGGCAATAGTCTAGAGGTGATACTTTGCAATGTCTATATACAGGGCAAGATACTATATACAGGGTGAGATAGGTGGTGCTGTGTGGTGTCTCTATATAGGCCAAAGGAAGTGACACTGTGCAGTGTCTATATAAAGAAACTATTCATGGCATATGATATCATATTTATGTATGTAATATTTATGAAGATTGGATGTGTAATTTTTGGTTACATGAATGGGGAATCTCTATAGTGCACCATCTATGTAACCGAATGCATGATACATGTGTATTTTTTTTTTTTTTTTTCAATTACACTATTATTAGAGATGAGCGAATATACTCAATCAAATACCTCCCGTTGCAAAAACACTTCCGGGGCTTCGATTTTTTTACCGCCTCTCCCACCTTCCCTGGCGCCGGGAGCTATGCAACGGAGGTATTTGATCGAGTATATTCGCTCATCTCTAACTATTATCCTAACATATAGATTTGTCATTTGTTTTTTGTGGGTCACTTTTCACTTATTTTTTCACTTTTCTGTGCACTTCACTTTTCACTGATTGTATTTGCACATAATATTCTTTTAGTTCAGTATAGTCACTTTTATAATTAATTTTTATTTCACTTAGTATTTTGCACTTGCACTTTATTTTGCTTGATTATAAATTTGCACGTTATTTTGTGTCATTTTTGCTCAATTATTTTTCTTTGTTTTTTCTTCACTTATATTATCTGAATAGTATATAAAAAAACTTTTTCAAATTATTTTTTAGGTATTAGTTTTTCACATCACTTAGGGTAAGTTCACACGGGGGGTTTTGGGTCAGGATTTTGAGGCGGACACGGCCTCAAAATCCTGACCAAAAAAATGGCTCCCAGTGAAATCAATGGGAGGCGGTCAGTTCTTTCTTCCGGAAGCCGTTTGTTCTGGCTCCCGGAAAAAGAAGCGAGATGCTCATTTTTCAGGCCGATTCGCCTCGCGACATCCGCCTGAAGACACTCCTTTCAGACTAGGCCCATTCATTTGGGCCTAATCCGGAGTGTTGTGTGCGACTGGATGCCTCTGCCTCAGGTTCTGGACCAAAAAACCCAGTGTGAGCTTACCTTATACTCTTTAGTATATTTTGGGTGTTATTGGTGCAGTTGGATGGTTATATGTACTTGGCGTGTGCGTCACTGGGTCTTCATTTGGAGGTGGCCATTTTCGGTGGGACCGTTATGTATATTGACTGCATCTGCTCATGGTTTTGTATATCGACTGCATCTGCGCATGCGCAGGATTTGGCTAGCATTGCGAGATTACGCAGTGTAGCTAACGGCTGGGGATGATGGCGCCATTATCTGTCAGGTAAAGTGGGTTCAGGTGTTGAATCCTTATATATTGATTCCCTTTTGTGCCCTCCACTGTGTGGCTCCCTGACAAACCTGGGGCGAAACGCGCATTGGGGCTGCAGGTGGAGGTTACGGTGTCACTATATGTAAGAATTCTATATAGTCCTTCTATGTCAGTTGTATCTGTGTCTGTATATGATGCTCTCTGTTAGAATTATATGTGAGCTAGACATATGTGCATACTACAAATCTATGACCTATTGCATGGGGAACTATCTAATATAAGTGTATAGTATTCATTGATGGACACATTTTTTTTCTTTATGTGATGCATGTCGGTGACACAGTAACCTTGCCTTTATATTGATTGCTTTTAGTCTTTGGATTTTTAATTGAGTAGTTTTGTGCATATTAATAAATTTTCTATGCTTTTGATATTAAAAAAAAACCTTTGCGTTGTGTTTATTATTTTTTTTATTTGTGAACTATTCCTTATAGGTAAATTATATTCAAGGCATCACCATCAGCATGGTTACTACTGCAGATGTTCAGAATATATTGGTCGCCATTCTGTACCCTCTGCAGATATATACAGAGAGGGTACGGGAAGTTATAACTATAAAACCCCAAAAGTTAAACTACACTACAAGGTTAACTCCAAAAAATTGTTTATTCATCCAATGTTCAGTGCGTTGGAGTGTTGTATAGCACTTATGAGCAAATTCTGGCACTTGTAGAAAATTGTGTGATACTTCATGATAGGTAAATGATCATATCAGTAAATGGATACTATATGGTACAATGAGGCATGTATGGCATTGGGTCAGCCAATAAAACACAAGGGTGTAGTATGTTGTCAGCCTTGGATAGTGAAGGGAATAGGGGTAACACTATAACTTTGTTACCTAGGGGTCCTATATGTTGCATTTTTATGAGGTTCTGGTTTACTGTCTAACATCCCTCCGCTGTTTCTGCCACAACTAGAGATGAGCCTTGTATTGTCTTTCCATTCGTACCAAGCCGAGTTCAGTCCAAATATTTCAAATTGTTCAAGTTCTTTTTTTACAAATTGAGATTCACCTCAGAAAAACTAAAATGGCCCTGACAGTGTCATACACTATGTTATATAGATACGTTCCTAGGAGTCCTGACAGTGTTCTACACTATGTTTTATAGATAGGTTACTAAGAGCCCTGACAGTGTTGTACACTATGTTTTATAGATAGGTTCGTAGGAGCCCTGGCAGTATTCTACACTATGTTTTATAGATAGGTTCCTAGGAGCCCTGACAGTGTTCTACACTATGTATTATAGATAGGTTCCTAGGAGCCCTGACAGTGTACTACACTATGTTTTATAGATAGGTTCCTAGGAGCCCTGACAGTGTTCTACACTATGTTTTATAGATAGCTTGTTAAGAGCCCTGACAGTAGTTGGACCACAGTGGTGACATGGGCATGCCGACTGTCATGACATCATGACGCTTGACTTGCCCATGTCACTATTGAGTGGTGTTATGTCACAGGTCTCAGTGGTGACTCCAGGTTTATGATGTCACTGAATAGACTAAAAGAGAACTTTGTGCACCACGAGGAGACCCAAAAGGAAAGAGGGAAGGTGAACCCGAAATGAGACAAATCTTGTTCTAGTCCCCAGCTTGCCATACATTAAAAGCGATACCATCATACATAGAAATAAGTCACTGCATCTACCTGCCTGAAAAAGTTGCCTTACAGAATTATGTATGGTACCCTTTGGTCAGAGAAAGGTGCTGAGGGTAGTTATGGTGGAATGACGGATCATATACATGTTCGTGATAGAGACTGCCTTCAAGAACCCTATGAAACCTCAGGTTGGTTAGCGTCGGAGAGTAATAATAATGTACTTTGTATTTTATTCTTGTATTTGATTAAAGCAATGTGGTAATACTAATTAATATCATTGTGGTTTAATAAATATGGATGTTACAGCTTTTCACCACAGAAAGGAGTGACAGTATTTATTCCGGACAGATAACGTAGCCATACAGAGGTCTTCCATCTAGTCAAGATCTCCACCAACTCTCAAATGGAGGACATGCATATTGCTAGGTGGTGCAATCCTATGTTAATAATTGTCATCACTCTTCACCCTTTTCAATGACATTTAAATTATATTGTTCATTTTTATGATCTATAGAATGAATTTGACATTTTTTGCTGGAAAAGACCAATGGTTTTGATGATGTTACTTATAACTATAATAATATCACGGCCTACTGATCCTTTAAAGACCTCAACACTTTGGAATCACATAGTAGGGACATACTTAGGCTACATACACATGAACGTGTGCATCAAAGACCTGTGGGTTGTCTGTGCCCTCCATGAACCCATTAATTTCCTGCAGTGAGCCCTGGCAACAAAACAGATAGGAATAAGACCTGTCATGAGTGTTGTGCATATCCCCATACAGAGATCAGTGATAATACATGCACGTATATATGGGACCATATTAACTAATGCATCCGTGTGGATAAGAGACTGCGAGCAGCTAGAGAAGACAGCTTCTATGTCACCCCAAGTGCTTTACCACATCAACACAGATCAGTACTTCTATATACTCTCCTATAGGATCCTGATACAGTTTTTGAGTGTGAGAGTCATGAAGCAAATTTTTCTTTACTTCCTGTGTGCTTTCTATGGCATCCTAACTATCATATAATGGCCAGTAATTGAGTTATTCCTCATGTATATACATTACACTATTGTTTTAAAGGGGTATTTCCATCATAACAAGTTACCCCTATCTGACCACTCACATCACCATTGATTAGTAGAATGGGGTCATGTTGTCCCAGTGGTCCGGACAGCATGCACACTGATCCATCGAATTCAAGTGCCCAAGTACAACATTCAGTTATCTTCGGCACTGCCATTGAGATGAATGGTACAGTGTGCGCTCTGCCCCATTCAGAACGGGAGGCAAAACACTCCCATTCTTCTGATCAGTGGGAATCTGAGCAGTCAAACCTCCACGGATCTGCAAGGTATCCTATGGATAGGAGATGACTTGTCATGGCGAGAATACCCCTTTACATTTGCTGAAAGCTTTGATATGCTTTAGCTTGTCGACTGTAGATGGCCATGGGTCCCTAGACTTATTCATTGGTTACTTACCCAACATGTCACCAGTTAGTGGAGCTGTATACTAGCCATGAGTAAAGTATCAATACAACACTGTGAGTAAGGTGGCTGTCCGAGACACAAAGCAGTCATGAGAATCTCTCTTTATTGTTGTATATATTAAGGTACCACAATAGAATTTTAGGATATACACTTGTCTGTGAGCACAGTTACGTCACACATACACACACACTCACAGGTAACAAACCTTGCACTTTGGAAAAAACTGCACATGATGAATTTCCACCCCTGTACAAACCCCTTGTGTGTGTATTTACTCTTCTAGGTGAACCCCACATTGGAAGAAAACACTCAGTAGGCATTCACAGCTGCTGCTTCTAGGTGGACTGTGACCTCTTGGATTGAATTGTGCTTGAAAAACCAGGACACGAGTGACATTTTCATAGAGTCCGACTGGTGGACTCCGATGAGATTTTGTCGTACTCTACTCCTTACAGTAACTGTCACAATGTGATAACCAATATGAAAACCAGCTTGGAGGAATGATAGCAATATGCCCTGGTGGGCCAGTGGTGTGCCTAGCAGACTGTATGGACGAGTGGGCAGTGAGATAATGTTGCATGCAGGCTTTTCTTACGTGGGACTCTTTACTATAGACTTCCTCTGTGATAAGTTTTTTTTTTCTATATATATTTATATCCACCATAATTTATCCAAATTAGATTACCTCTAAATAAATATAACAAAAATAAATTATTTCCCTTTGATTCATATACAGATATCTTTTTGTAAGCTTTTCTTGGGGGGAATAGAAAATGGAGTCAATAAATCATGATACGAGCATGTTCTAGCTTTTCAGCTACCAGATGTTCCAGCAACACAAAACAAAGCGATGCATTGGTGGCGCCATCTAAGGTAGCAAACGCCTTACTGTGTATAGCCAAAATGAGGATGTCAGTAGAAACTGATGCATAATTATTAGTGACGCTGATGCCAAACTTCACTGTCTTTGCATTAATCTTCTATATTGTACCTAAAGGCTTCTATTAGACCCTCTAGTGAATGTATAAATCCAGAAATGCTACAGATAGAACCAATGACAAAAATGGAAACATCAAAAAAGACATGATGCCACTGAAGCTTCCTCCACAAAAGCTTAAGATGGAAGAGGCTTGGAAGCAAGAAGCAAAGCCCAGCTCCTGTGAGGCTACCAGTGAGACCCATCAAAAGAGCAAAGTGGGGCACATAGATGGCCATCAGCAAGGTAAAAATAACTAGGGCACATCTGAGGGTGAGGCCCCAAGACTTCAGTCTCCCGTCTCCCCCATAACAGTTTGGGAAAAATGCCCTGGTTCCTTCCTGGAAAAGAGATCTTTCTAAGACTTCTACTGCAGCGAAGAAGGGCAGCGGGTAAGACAGCAAGGCTTTGGCCACCAAGAAGATATTGACCACTGCCCTGATAGTAGAGGGTAGGTTGTCTGTTATGACCTCCTTGGTTTCGTCTGCCCAGGTTAGATAAGCCACCAGAGCAAAAAGCCCCTTGAGAATGCAGGCGGCGATGTGGGTCCAGTTCATCATGCAGTGGAATTCTTTGGGGTTCTGCATGTTCCCTTCCAGAGAGGGCAGGAAGATCTGGGAGGTGTAGCTGAAGACAATTATGCCTATGGAGATGGGGAACTTCTTTACATCTATGTAAAACTTCACTTTGTCCCAAGCCCAGTCTCTGGCCCTGGACAGACAATAGGCAATCACTAAGATGTTAATGACAAAATGAGCTAAGGTGCAGAGCAAACTGAACTTGGAGACAGACTTAAGGTTTTTGAGGAATGCACATGGAAGAAGCACAGCAGTGGCTATGATTGACCAGGACTTCTGAGAAATTGGTAGGGTAGGGAAGCTGTTGTACATCAAGTTTCCACTGACCACCACATAAAGGATGCACGTCATGACCAGTTCGATAATCTGAGCCACATTAACAATCCTTCCCCCAAGTTTTGGAAATCTCGGTGCGCAGCAGGCATTGGCAATGTCCACATATGAGTCCCTCACTCTCACAGTCTCTCCGTCTTCATTCTCTTCATACAAGCAAGCAATAAGAATCTTTCCAGTGTAGCAACACACAACGGCAGCGAAAATAATGAGGAACAGTCCCAGATATCCACCGTGAAGAATTGCGTAAGGTAATCCCAACACGAACATCCCCTGTAAAACACAAGCACAGCACAAGTCAGAGATTAGATAATCCTTCTATCTATATACTTCCAGAAGTATTGGTTTACCCATGATTCCCTTGTATACCATGCTTACACACTATTTAAAGGGGTTATCCAGGAGTAGAAAACATGGCTGCTTTTTTCTTCCTAGGAAGTGACAGTGTATACGAGATAAGTCCTAGATGTGTGAATGACACTGTATCAGTGACCGTGCTACTTCTGTCCCGTGTGTTTTGGCGGCGGAGTGTAGGGAAGATGTCTGCGCTCTCAGCCTGGTTCTGGAATGAACACTTCTGGCTGCCACAGAATGTCACCTGGGCGGACCTGGCGGGCACGGAGAGCGGGGAGCAGTCTAATAGTGAGGATGTCTGATAGGCTGACATCTATTTTTTTGTGTTACTTCCTTTGCGATCGACTGGTAGATTGCGATCGAAGTATTGGGCACCCCTGCTCTAGAACACCCCTGCTCTAGAACACCCATTTTCACGTGAATGAAGATATAGGGGGTAATAACAGCCAAAACATGAATTAACACGAGGACTTGTTCCTGCTGGGATATAGATTTACTGTTCATTTACACCCATAAGGGGAGAGATCTTAAGAGGAACTTGTCACGTTAAACATGTAGTCTTATAACTTGTCATTATTTCTTTATATTCCTGCATCCTCAGAGTCTAGGAGTCCAGTGGGTGGTCTTATGAGTGACTGATAGGCTTCTTGCTTAAAGAGGTATTCCAGTTTTCATGATTTAATTTATTAGTGTTTCCCAAACCATGGATCACAACCCCTTGGGCCTTACTCACTGTCTTACAGCTTCTTACACACTGCACGTCTGCAAAAGGATCTTTAGTTATGTCACAGTCATGGGGGAAATGTGGATGTAGCAGAACTGAGTTTGTGGAAGGAATAAATCCGGATGCGTCAGATCCAAGATTGTTTGATAAGAAGTTTGGATGCAGCTGAGCTGAAAAGAAAGTAGATGTACTAGAGTTTGTGGGTGAAGAAATGTGGGTGTAGCAGAGCTATGTTTGAGGGAGAACATGTAAGTAGTAGACCTTTATGTGTAACTGGCGTGTGTGGAGGAAGATTAAGCAGGACAGAGACAGTATGAAAAGCATAATGGATGCCTGATATAGCTGACTTCAGATGGGTCTAAGTATAGTAGTATGGGGTCCTGAATGAAAGTCTTGTGCAAAAAGAGATACTTCTTTCAGAAAGTTTGGGAACCAGTGTTGCAGAAAACAAAATAGCATATACTTTTTTACTATACATGTAGTTAAAGTTTTGCGCACACTCCTGCATTATTCTGTCTCTAAAGAAAAAAAAACATGGTCGATTTCTAACTATGTGGTCAAATGTCCAAGTGGTTTTTCTATTGCATTGCAATGGGATAAAAGTGAAGTTTTATTTGTCTGTCGCAGTGCTGGACACACAACACATTATTCATAGTCCATTTTGAGTCCTATAAAATGCATCCATAGGTGAAGTAAAACGGACTAAACACGACACCCGCATACCTCCCAACCGTCCCGATTTCCGCGGGACATTCATGATTTCGGTGACGTGTCCCGTGGTCCCGAATGAAGGGAGGTATGTCCCGATTTCAACTCAGATCTGCGTCCAGAGGACGCAGATCTGAGTTTAACACATACGCGGCTAAAGCAAGGAGCTGTCACAGGTCAGCTTCTTGCTTCGCCGGTGCACGCCGCCTACTGGCTGTGTAGACGCGATGTGATGACGTCACATCGCATCTACAACTGTGTGTGAGAGAGAGGCACGGAGAGTGCGGTGGGGGAGCGAGGAGAAGGTAAGTGTAATGTGTACACTGTGGTGGAATGTGAAACTGGGGGCAGATGAAGGAGAGGATGGCATGACACTGGGGGCAGAGATGGAGGGACATGAATCTGGGGGCAGAGATGGAGGGACATGAATCTGGGGGCAGAGATGGGGGGACATGAATCTGGGGGCAGAGATGTGGGGACATGAATCTGGGGGCAGAAATGGGGGGGACATGAATCTGGGGGCAGAAATGGGGGGGACATGAATCTGGGAACAGAGATGGAGGGAACATGAAACTAGGGGCAGATGAAGGGTGTATATGAAACTGGGGAGAGATAGAGGGGGGGGACATATAATTTACGGGTGACTGTAGGAGGATTATACTGTGTACGGGCACATGAAAAATTAATGCGAATGGGCGGAGTCAACACAAAAGTGGGCGGGGCTACGCACAGCGCACATTTTGTCCCTCTTTCGGTTCTTCAAAAATTGGGAGGTATGCACCAGTCATGTGGTCCTCACACAGATCATGTGACCCCTGGCATTCAGTTAATTGTGTAGTAGACTGGTTAATAGTAAGATATTGAGGAGAAAACATACAGTATTACTACAGCATCAGCTCATCATTTCCTTTATTTGATTGTTTAGTTGATTTTGTAACCTAGTCACTTGACCAGAACCATGTTTAATACCATTCTGTTAGCCCATAGATGCATATTAGAAAATTGTATGATACCCAGTTCCGTAGGCAAATAAATGATAAGAATAAAAACTGGGCTATCCCTTTAACTACAGAGACAGAAATTATAGTCAATCACTATGTAGGACTACCTGCTGTTCTCCTATAAACTAAACTATAAGCTAAACTCTATACCTCTCTCTCTCTCTCTCTCTCTCTCTCTCTCTCTCTCTCTCTCTATATATATATATATATATATATATATACACTCATATATCTTCTTTTACACTAATGGGGTTGTGCACAACTTCAAAAACATGGCTTCTTTCTTCTTCTCAGGGAGCGTCATGTCCATTGTTCACATGACCATGCTGCTACTCTGTTCTTTAATGTTGTAGAGATGTGGCATTGCCATGTGACCAATGGACATGGTGTCACTTCCTGAGAAGAAGAAGAAAGCAGCCATGTTTTTGAAGCCTGCACAACCCCTTTAACAGACCACATTGTAAACTGCTACTGCACACATTGTTCTTTTGCTGTCCCGTTGCATCCATTCTATTACCATTAACTTTATCAGAACTCCCAAAATATGATGAAACAGTTTTTTCTTGACTTTAGGTAAAGTGACTTCCCACCCATAGCATGGAATACACCATAGATGTACAGCTTTAAGTGTCTTCTCCTAGATGGAGCCACAAGAAGCCATCAAGAACCAAAGGAGTTATCTTCAGTGTGCTTGAGAACTTCCAAGATGTGCCTGGGACCCAAACATTCAAAATGGCTGAATTTCCTGTTCTCACTTTTGCACTGATCTTATAACTGCTATGAAACAAACCATGAATGTCCATTATGATGGGGTCTGTTAAAAAAAAAAAGATACCAATCATAAGTGATGGTGAAGAGACACTGAGGCTTCATTCACATCTATGCAAGAGGAACAAGCCTTGCACAGAGGACTTTTTCCTCCATCCGTTTGTTTAAAAATTACCCCAAATGGACCCCATTTCATGAAGGAAGTCCACTTTTATATGTATCATTGCTGAATTATATTGTTCAGGTATATATCATTATTGAATATAGTGTTTATGCATGTGTCAACAGTATATTACATTGGTATGTGTGTATACAAGTAATGTCCTGCCATCAAGATCAGTTATATTGCCATGGAAGGTTTATTGTTTTACAATGTCCTGGCCAGCCAGGCATAAGAGAGTATGAACGGCCATCTCTGGAGTATCTCTCTTTCCAAGGTAGAGCTAGAACAATACAATTCTTACTTTCCCACCTGACGATCAATTAGCTCATCCCCCACCTTAGGGCATAGAAGAAGGAAGGACACCCTGGCAGGGGGTGTAGCTAAGTACAAGCCAAGAGCTTTGGAACATGGGACACATTTTGGAACCAAAAGGACTTTGAGTTATTAGATTTATTATGTTTGTCTCCTTTAATTTTAAAACTGTTATGCTTGTTTGTCATTCTTTTGTCTCACACACACACACACACATATAATGTAAGCCGATGGCTGGTCCGGTAATGGAGGGGGTGTACATCTCACCCAGACTACTAAGGTGGGTGAGATGAGAAAACTCCAGAAAGAACATTTTTCAGCAGATAACTATTGTCTGCTGAGGGTTATTTCAAAGTTCCAGTTACTGGGCTGGATTTTTAGGAATGGCAGGTAGGTTGGTAGTGGGACCTGTCATTCCAACCCCCTCCAGTCCACACTTTGGGGATATTCCAGCAGTGACTCAGCTGCAGAGAGTCTGCTCATCAAGGAGGCTTAAGAAGTTGCTCCAGCAGCAATACTTTGGCAGAGCTTGGCTGGAGTGCCAAACAGAGAGGTCATTTTTTTGGAGCTGTGTCCTGAATTATTCAACTGGTTTTGGATTTCTGTTATTCTAGGTGAGGTAATCTATTCTATGTTCAGATAGAGCCTAGCCGGGCAGGTATTTATTTTTGTATTATTTCCTTTTGTTGCTGCACCGTTTTGTTTTGAGTGAAAATAAACTCTACCTTTGTTTGGACTAAAGAAACTGGACTTGTGTGTCTATGCTGGGGCAACGACACGGCCACTCCTTGCTGGAGAAATTAATTTTTTTTTATGTCCTGGGTGAAGGCTGCTGCCGCTATGCAGACCCAGACTATGGAGGAGATACTGAAGCATCTTGTACAGTCCAATGTGCAGCAACAACAAACGAATCGTTTGCTGATGGAGCAAATTGCACTCCTTAAAGAGACTGTTGTCACTAGCCCGCAAAGACCTCTGGAGCACAGAGATGAGAAGCGGACCGTGCAAAGAGCTTTGCAAAAGATGACCTCAGATGATGACGTGGAGGCCTTCCTGACTGTGTTTGAGAGAGTGGCCGAATGGGAGAAACTGCCAGCTGCTGACTGGGCAGACGTCATTGCACCCTATTTGACCGGTGAACCCCAGAAGGTCTATTATGACCTCTGCCAGCAAGATGTCCAGGACTATGATAAACTAAAGGCAGAAATTCTTGCTCGGCTGGGGGTAACCACTGCTGTCCGTGCCCGGCAGGTACATACCTGGAGCTACCAGATGGACAAGCCTGCCAGATCCCAGATGTACGACCTGATTCACCTGGTGAAAAAGTGGCTGGAAGCAGACACCTGTACCCCTGTAAAGATGGTGGAGAAGGTGGCCCTAGACCGGTTTACCAGAGCTCTTCCTCCTGCGATGCAGCGCTGGGTTGGACATGGAGACCCCAAAGATGCCAACCAGCTCGTCAGCCTTCTGGAGAGGTACCTGACAACTGAGGCGGAACTCTGTGATGACCCTACAGCGCGACCATCCCCCAGGAACACCCGGTGGAGGGCACCTCCCGGTAAGACTGTTCCGATATTTGAGGGTGGAGGGAAAAGAGCTTGTGATGGGTTTTCCAGGCAGTCCACCAGCTCAAGAAGGGGCTCTCTGCTGGAGAAACCAGGGCTGGTACAGTGTTGGAGATGCCATGAACGGGGACATATTGCTGTCCAGTGCCCATTCACCTCTGAGCCAATGGACTGTGACGCTGGTGGGCGTCAATCATTATTTGCCAGACCTGTCTGTGCTGCGGCACGGCCTCAGGTCTGCCAAGTTGTGGTGAATGGCCATTCTGTCCAGGCTTTAGTGGACTCTGGTAGCCTGGTCACTCTGGTGCATGCCAGCTTGATAGCTGGGGACTCTATCCCAGAGAAATGTATGAGTGTTTGTTGCATCCATGGGGATGTCAAGGACTATCCCATGTCCAAGGTCACCATAGAGACTATATTAGGATCTGTTTATTATGAAGTGGGTGTTGTAAAAAACCTTATGCATAATGTGATTTTGGGACGTGATTTCCCTTTGTTCTGGGATTTGTGGGGAAAAGGTACGACCACACAGCCAAAGGTAGAAACCCTGCCTACTCCCAAAGTGCATGAGGAGAGCGACACCTTTCCATTACAGGTCCTAGCTGGAGAGGAGGATGATGCCTCTTCCCCAGCTCCTGAGCCTAACATACCTGAATTAGAAATCTCACCAGATAATTTTAGTACTGAACAACTGAGAGATCCCACTCTTGCTAATGCTCGTGATAATCTGACAGTTGTTAACAATGTGCCTCAGGAACCTGATGCTGACCACCAATTCCCACATTTTGCTATGAATATTGACCTCTTGTATCGGGTTGCAAAAAGTAATGGGGAAATTGTGGAGCAGCTTCTCGTACCAAAGCCATACCGCCGTGTGGGCTTGATATGGCCCATAATCATGTGCTTGGGGGACACCTAGGGGCGGAGAAAACACAGGAGAGGATTCTACAAAGATTTTATTGGCCAGGCATGTACAGGGAAGTGAAGGACTACTGTGCGTCCTGTCCTACGTGCCAGGTACATGCCCCAGCCCCACATTTCCATAGTCCCTTGGTTCCCCTGCCCATTATTGAAGTTCCTTTTGAAAGGATTGGTATGGACTTGGTCGGTCCAATAGTCAAGTCAGCTAGAGGTCACCAATATATTCTAGTTGTCTTAGATTACGCTACTTATTCGCTATCCTGAGGTGGTTCCCTTGCGTAATACGACATCAAAGAGTATTGCCCGTGAGTTATTCTATATGTTTTCAAGAACAGGCGTACCTAAAGAGATACTGACTGACCAAGGCACACCGTTCATGTCAAAGGTGATGAAAGAGCTATGCAAGCTGTTTAAAATTACCCACATACGGACCTCTGTGTATCACCCCCAGACAGATGGGTTAGTGGAGCGCTTTAATAAGACTATCAAACATATGCTTAAAAAGCTGGTAGAAAAAGATGGTCGTGACTGAGATTGCCTGTTGCCATACCTGATGTTCTCTATTAGAGAGGTTCCACAAGCGTCTACAGGTTTTTCCCCTTTTGAATTAGTCTATGGTAGACACCCCAGGGGCTTACTTGATATAGCCAAAGAAACCTGGGAAACAAAGGCTTCGCCATACCGTAGTGTCATAGAGCATGTAGCTCAAATGCAGGATCGCATTTCAACAGTCATGCCAATTGTAAAAGAACATCTGTAAAGAGCACAAGAGGCCCAAAGCAGAATTTACAATCGTTCTGCCAGAGTCCGAGAGTTTAACCCAGGGGACAGAGTTTTTACTTTGGTGCCTACTGTGGAGAGCAAGTTCTTAGCGAAATGGCAAGGCCCATATGAAATTGTGGAAAAAGTAGGGCCAGTCAACTATAAGGTTCACCAACCAGGGAAAAGGAAGCCTTTTCAAATCTACCATGTGAATTTGATTAAGCCCTGGAACCAGGGGAATCCTTGGTGGCCTCAAATACAGAGGTGGGTGATTCGTTGCCTCCAGTCCTTGTGAATGAGACCCTCTCAGTGCCCCAGCAACAGGAGGCAAGAGAGTTCCTGCAGAAAAATAGATGCAAGTTCTCTGATCTACCAGGGCGTACAAACCTAATAGAGCACCATGTAGAGACAGAACTTGGGAGGAAAGTAAACCTCAAACCCTACAGAATACCAGAGGCCAGTAGGGAGGTAGTGTCAGCTGAGGTTAAACACATGCTAGAGTTGGGAGTGATTGAGGAGTCCAAAAGTGAGTGGTCTAACCCAATTGTATTGATACCAAAGCCCAATGGTACTTGGAGGTTTTGCAATGATTTTAGAAAATTGAATGAGATTTCAAAGTTTGACGCTTATCCCATGCCCAGGGTTGATAAGCTGATTGAGAAGTTGGGTAATGCCAGGTACATAACCACACTGGACGTTACCAAAGGTTACTGGCAAATACCTTTGTTTAAGGAAGCCAAAGAGAAAACTGCCTTTGTTGTTCTGGAAGGTCTGTTCCAGTACAGGGTTATGCCATTTAGTTTGCACGGAGCACCTGCTACCTTTCAGAGGTTGATGGATCAGATCTTGTGGCCACATCATGACTATGCAGCGGCTTACCTGGATGAAGTGGTCATTCATAGCCCAGACTGGGGAAGTCACCTCTGTAAGGTGCAGGCAGTACTAGACTCCATAAGTGAGGCAGGCCTTACTATTAACCCTGAGAAATGTGCTTTAGGGCTGGAGGAAGCCAAGTACCTGGGCTATGTCATTGGCAAAGGGGTAATAAAGCCCCAAATCAATAAGGTGGAGGTAATACAGAACTGGGCAAGACCACTGACCAAGAAGCAAGTCAGGGCATTTCTTGGCATTTCGGGCTACTACCGGAGGTTTGTGCCAAACTTTGCCTCTATTGCAGCTCTTCTTACTGACCTGATGAAAGGTGGGAAGTCAGTGATGATCCACTGGACACCAGAGGCGGCGTTCCAGTGGTTAAAGCAAGCTCTAGGCCAGCAGCCAGTGCTGATAGCCCCTGACTTTAAGAAAGTTCTTAGTGCAGACAGATGCCTCAAATGCAGGTCTAGGAGCGGTGCTGTCCCAGGTTGTAAATGGTGAGGAGCATCCAGTAATGTACCTGAGCAGGAAGCTATCCCCCGCTGAGAAAAACTACGCCATTGTGGAAAGGGAGTGCTAGGCCATTAAGTGGGCACTGGATGCCCTGAGGTATTACCTCCTGGGCAGAAAGTTTAAATTGATCACTGACCATGCTCCTCTTACATGGATGAAAATCAATAAGGACAGAAATGCTAGGGTTGCCCAATGGTTCCTGTCTCTGCAAAATCTTGTGTTTGATGTAGAACACAAGCCAGGGAAATTATTGGGAAACGCTGATGCCCAGTCAAGGGTGCATTGTATGATGGCCACAAATGCCTAGCCCTCCGGTCTGGAGAAGAGGGGGGGGGGATATGTAGCACTGAACCCTTTGGGTATCAAATTGTTAAATTTAATGGTAATTTGTGTGCGCTATGTGAACCCCTTACCTTTTTCAATTGTGTGTATGTCTGACTGCTCAGAGCAGGATTTGTATTAATCCTGAAAAACTCCTTTAAGGCTAAGGCCCCATGTTGCAGAAACGCAGCTTTTTCTGTTGCGGATTTTGCTGCAGATTTCTGAACCAAAGCCAGGAGTGGATTGAGCAGAAGGGAGAAGTATAAGAACTTCCTCTATATTCCCCATTCCTTTTGTAACCATTCTTGGCTTTGGCTCAAAAAAAAAATGTAACAAAACCTTCAACAAGAAAAAAAAATGTTGCATTTCCGCGATGTACCATATGCTTATGGTTTTGTTGTATAGAGTTCATTGTTCAGTAAAAGTGACGTTACCTATATTGTCCTGGTCATTACAATTACAATGATACCTAATTTATATCATTTATGTTATGTTATACCTTTACAAAAATTCAAATAATTCTTTGAGTCACCATGTTTTGACACCGTTAACTTTTTTTATATTTCCATCATTCAAGTTCAGAATTTTTGGAGATATCTAATGTTTTTATGGTTGTTTTTTATAATGATCTATGGAAAAATGAGTGAAAAGTGATAATTTTATTTTTGGCTTAATTTTTGGACTCCCTATGGGACTCAAAGGGGTTCTCCAAGGAGTCTGTAATTACCAACGCCCTCTCCTCATGAGTTTTGCAAGTGGCAGATCCATGGGTTTCAGGCTGGTTCCAACCCCAGGTCACGTGATCAGAACTAGCCCAGCCCCTGTGTTGCTTTGCCTCCTCCCTGCTCTCCCATGTTCACTAATAGTTACCTGGGGACCGGGCATAGTTATGGGAATTCCGGCTTTTTTTCAGTATGCTGGATCATTTGGCCTCACTCATAGAAAAAAGCCAACTTGTTCAACTCCCAACCTGCTCCTATTTTAATGTGCTCTGCAAAAACCACTATACACACCACTATTTGGCAAAATACATTATTATAATAGTGAAGTCACCCTCCATGATACAGATAAGGCCTTATTCACATGAAAGTGAATGAGTGTATTCACATGTCCGTTTTTTGATGTACTGAAAAAAGTCAGTTAAAAAAATGGACATGCTCTATCTTTTTCCGTTCCGGTGGACACATGGACCCATTAAAAATTAATGGATCTGGTTAGAAAGTAATGTCTGTTAGAAAGGGATCAGTGGGTTGGTCAAAAAAGATAGACCAATAAAATTCATATTCCATTAAAAGTGAATACAACCATCAAAAATGTAAACATGGGATGGAACGGATGCAAATTGGCTGGCAAAATTGCCCATGTACATCTGTTTGGATCCAAAAATGGCACGATAATGTGAACCTGGCCTAACCAGCAATGAACACGGGAGAAGAGAGAAGACAATTGGCTCAAGGCCTGGTCACGTGATACATGATCAAAACCAGCCAGGAGCCCCTGATTCCTCGCACATAAAACCTAAGAGGAAGTTAGGGTTGATAGATGCCCTGGAGAACTCCTTTAAACCCTTTGTGGTCTGATGACCACTATATTGAAAAATCCATTGACTCCTGTTACAGGTTGCCTGGGAGCTTTCAATAGGCTTCTGGAGATGACAGTCCTAGTCAACATGCTGGTGTCTGCATGCCACCACTCTTTAGATGACTTAGTTGCATTTGACTGAGGCATCTAATGAGTTAAGATCCCACAATCAGAAAGTTCTTACTTCCGGCATCCATGTACAGTGGATGTCCAGAAGGGGTTAGAGGGGACGTTCTGGTTTTTATGATATAATTTATTTAATTAGAAAATAGAAGGTCATACAATTGTCTAATATGCATGTATTTAGACACCTCACTATCCGAGGGCAAAAGTTAGACTGATCCGCAGGTGGCGCTGTTCACTGAGCGAAAACCCTGCGGGACCCAATCCTAACACCATCCTCCTGGGAAGCATGGACACAGGCAGACTTGCACCAGCTGAAACCATTCGCAGAAGAAACAGATGGAGTCCAGCGTCACACCAGGCGATGTATAATAAAATATAGCTTTTACTTTTATCCATTAAAAAGTCACATTGTCACCATAAAGAAGTTGAAGCAGATGTACAAGCGTAAAAAGGCTACGCGTTTCGGAATACGCCATGAGGAAGGAACTTAACATGTTCCGAAATGCGTAGCCTTTTTATGCTTGTACATCTGCTTCAACTTCTTTATGGTGACAATGTGACTTTTTAATGGATAAAGAGTAAAAGCTATATTTTATTATACATCGCCTGGTGTGACGCTGGACTCCATCTGTTTCTATAGCTCACATATATGGAATGGCCAGTTATGTATTGTATCTATAGGAGAACTGAATCGGACTCCCCTCACCAGAAAAACGTTCATTTTCAACCAGATTTCAGATGTCAGTATTTGCTGTGCTGTGACATCACCTCTGAGTATCTCCTGATCTAGTCTATTCTGCTGGGGCCACAAGCTCCTGAGGGGGCCCACTCAGCTGTGGCATAGGGTACGGGCCTTCGGCCAGCTGGGAATGGCCAGGATCCTGGACCATCATGATAGCGGTCAAGGAAAGCCAGCCCAGGAGAGGTGATTAAAAATAAAAAAAATACTCATACTCACCTCTCCTGGGCCCAGCATCCTCTCCAGCTCTCTTCTGACCGGTGTTTGCTCCCTAGTAGAGATGAGCGAATAGTATTCGAAACTGCAATTTCGAATACCTCGCTCCATAGGAATGAAAGGGAGCGGGAAACTCTAGTTTCGAATAGTATACGCTCATCTCTACTCCCTACGCCTCACTGCTGGGGCCTGTGATTGGGCCCAGCGTCACGTGGGGCTAATGACATTATTACACCCCACGTAACCGCTGAGGCCTAATCACAGTTCCCAGTAGTAAAGTCTGGGGAGCAGGAACTCAGTCACAAAGGCAAAAGAGGAGCAAGGATGCCCAGGAAGGGTGAGGTAAGGGAGTATAAGTGTTTGTTATTTTTAATCACTTCCCCTCTGATTATTATACTCTGGCATCTGAGGTGACCCTAGAGTATAATAATAGTACTAGCTCTAGGGGGAAGCTGTTGGGAGCATATAATACTGTGCAGCATGTTATACTGTGGGGACCATTGGGAAGCATATAATATTTTGATGGGGCCACTGCGGAGCATATAATGCTGTGTGGGGGGGAGACTGCAGAGCATATAATACTGTGTGGGTCCACTCTGAAGCATATAATATAAAAGAAGAATCCGAGGCAGATGTCTTCCTCAAATTCCTCTTTACTTTTCGATGTCCAAACAGGTTCTGATTACTTGTATGGAATGGACTATATAAGGCTAAGTTCACAGAGGGGGCGGTATGGCAGATTTTGGCACAGAGAGTGACGCGGGGAGCTGTGTCACACTCAGGTCAAAACCCGCCTGCCACGACTGCCGTGGCTTCTGACAGTCGCGGCTTCGCCCTCCGGAGCAGCCTCAAATGAATGGGCCGACTCCGGAGGCTGCTGCCACCAGGCGGGCACCGCGGCTCAACAAGCCGCGGAATCCGCCTAAAGAAAGGGCAGCCTCGGGATAAGTAGCCTGGCGGTCTATGTAGACCGCCATTGTGATGGGGTGGATTATGACGTGGATTACGATGGGTATGGAAATGGCTGTGATGGAGAGGGCCCCGTGGTAGAGGCTGGACTCGTCAGGCCATTTGGTAGTTTTGGATGGGTTTGTCTTCATTGTCAACAGAAAGGGACGACGAGCACCAGGGAGCTTTACGAAGTTGGTGCCTTTGAGCTTGTGGGTAAGGACTCGGGGTAATATTACTGGTGCCAAGGGAATATTATATATTTGGTTTCGGAGGGTTTTGGGCTTCAAGGTCCTCCTTCGTTGGGTCATTATGATCTAGTGTTTTACATTCTGGGTAGGGGGTAGACACTTATAGTGACTACGCAGTTAACATTGGGTTTTGGTAATATGTTGGCACTTTTAATTGTAATTTATGGTAATTTATGGTTATTTAACAAAACGGCTGCTGTGGCCAATTCAATCCATCCTGGTCTCGAGCCTTTATTTAATAAGGAAGCAACTTGGCAATGCCCTTGTCATGTGACCTCCTTTGTGTCACGAAACCCCTTCAGTTACCTCTGTCCAGGTATCTAACGGGACAATACAGTGAAGTTATTAACAAGAAGACATCACCACCTACACACAGGCAGCCATGTTACTATCATCTACAGTCAGACAGCCATGTTACTATCACCTTCAGTCAGGTGGCCATGTTACTATCACCTACAGTCAGGCAGCCATGTTACTATCACCTACAGTCAGGCAGCCATGTTACTATCACCTACAGTCAGGCAGCCATGTTACTATCATCTAGAGAAAAGCAGCCATGTTACAGATCACCTGGAGACAGGCATGTTCTGAAGTACCTAGAGACAGGCAGCCATGTTACAAATCACCTAGAGGGAGACAATCCTGTTCTAAAACAACTGATGTCAGGGCGACTGTTACAAGTCACCTGGAGACAGACAGCCATGAAGAGTGTCTCGCCTAGATGCAGGAAGCCATATTAACTCTTAAGTATCATAATGGTATGTGTATGATAGTGGTGTATGATAGACACCATCATAGTACTTAAGGGATGAAAATCACCTAGAGACAGGCGGCCATGTTACAGACCACATTAGAGACAGGCAGCCATATTACAAATAACTAGGCAGCCATGTCAAGTGACCCTGCTTTCCTGGGAGTCTGTATAGTTTATAAATTACTAAAACACGACGGTAGAAAACTAAAAATTAACTAAAATTACAAGAAATCCATTTTAATAACACGCTTTATTAAATAACAGTCTCACAATATAGGAAGCACCATAGATGAATTTGGTGTCAACTTAACCATTACTAACCTCAGGATTACTAAGTGGCGGAAATAAAAACGTCACAATTTTTTCTTTTATTTAACCAGTATCTATGTGCAATATTCTTTATGGGTCTGAGCATATCGAACTGGGCCCTGTTGTAAAGGTCATGAACCTTGCAAAGACCACTCCTACTTTTGCTGCAAAATTTCCAATTGCAAATCAACCAGTGAAGGGATATACGAGGTTGAACTGCCCGGGAAACCTAGACAATGTAGGTTTAATGTCCTGAGGGATATCTCTAGACAGGGTGCAATCACTACTGGGCCTTGGAGCCTTCAATGTAAGAAGACACCATTATCACAGATAGCACATAAGTAGGGGGTCCCAGTACGGATTTTACAAGAATCTTCAAGTTATGTCTCTATTGGTCTGTGTGTAAAAAGACAAAGCCTGGACTTGGATTCATCCTTTGCAAAAGGACATCCTTCCACCATGAGGCCCATGTTTCCTATAGGTTATACGGGCAGGGCTCGTCGAGTTAGGACAACTCATTTCATGTCACTTCTTGGTAAATTAGAACTACAGAGTTGAACTACTGGAACTACTAAAGGAACCACTGTCTGGGAAAAGACACTTGGAAAATATCATGCATACATTATATTGTATGGCTACAGAGCGTGACAGTATCGTCCTTCCATATAGTCACTGAAGGCATGGTCAAGTAGTCAAAGGGTGGTAATGCGAACATGGCTCCATAAGCAACGGTGCTACCCTGCCCCCATGTTCTATGTCACTAATATCATCCTGGCTCTCGAAACCTGTAAGTATACTTAAGTAATGTCCATAAGCAGAGATCAGGGATATAGGGGTGAAGTAGTAACAGTCAGTAAGGGGCCTGGGACCCTGATGGACCCCAAATGTCACTTTGTCATATAAAATATACTACTATATTAAATAATACAATGTAGGTAGATGCCACATTACAGATTTTGCATTCTGGTCCAGGTGCTACAAGTTACACCCCTGGCAACTGACCCAGGTGAAAATGCAATGAGACGTCATATGATATTGGATGGTCTTACAATAAAGTCCACCATAAGTTTATGAGTAAATTTCAACAGCAAATGTAGTGCAATGAGGTTGAATCTATTGCAATACAGATCTAAGATCTAGGACACTGCCCATAAGCATGGAAAATGGATTCATCTACTTGAGTTTTCTCTGCTGTTCCCCTAGCACTGAGATCCTCTATAAATAACATTCATCTACAAATAATCTGATGTATAAGAGTTACCAAAAGATCAGTTACTTTTCCAGCATGTAGGTTGACATGTCGGAGATCCACACAAAATGGTAGTGACACTGAATACCCAGGCCTCTATATATATATATATATATATATATATATATATATATATATATATATATATCAATAAATACTATAGATGGGTTGGTGAGAGAGAGAGAGAGAGAGAGAGAGAGAGAGAGAGAGAGAGATGGGATTGACTCACTATCTAACTATCGAAATTTAATCCAATGGCATTATGTAGCCTGATCATGAGGCTTGCACCTAATACCATAAAGAAAAAGAAAGAAAGAAAGAAAGAAAGAAAGAAAGAAAGAAAGAAAGAAAGAAAGAAAGAAAGAACATTGTACATAGAAAGTACATTGTCTATAGAAATAAAGAACGATAGATAGATGATGGATTGATAAATACATAAATGATATATAGATAGACAGACAGACAGACAGACAGACAGACAGACAGACAGACAGACAGACAGACAGATAGATAGATAGATAGATAGATAGATAGATAGATAGATAGATAGGAGCCAATTCCAATATCAATCGTACTAGCCATCACAAGCCCATCTCTGCAAGGCCAACATAATAGCAGCCTGTAGTTTAATTTTCCTCCACTAGGGGGCGGTAATATCCATAAGAAAAAGTGCCCAGACTACCCTATTCTGCTATGTAGAGGTATTCACAGCTGGACTGCAATCTTCCCAGTTCTGCCTTAGTCTCGGTCTTCACTATGTGAAGCCTCCATACCCCTTATATGTTAATAATTTATTAGAAAGTTACACTTCTATATTGTCATTGAGATACTTGTCTACATTTCATGAATACTACAAAAGCAATTCATCCATGCCCAGACTAGTGGTCAATACGTTATCAGGATCAGGAATATGGAGTCTGGAACCCAGGAGAGGGGATTTAGATGGAAATTTATATAAAACTCAGAAAATTGTTATATTTTTTTTGTTTATAACAAATACAAAATAATTACAGATAAAGAGAAAGAATACAGACTTTACATAGAAAAGAGATCGATAAAATATATACAGATAGAGGGATAGATAGATAGATAGATAGATAGATAGATAGATAGATAGATAGATAGATAGATGGGTTTGACTCATAAACCTATCTATCTATCTATCTATCTATCTATCTATCCTTATACATTGTATACATCTATCAGAAGGATATTCTTTGTGTTTGTGAATTTCTCTCTATCCTTCATGCGACTTTTCCATGTCCCTGTCATGTCTTCTTGTGCAAAATTTCGTTTGTACAAAAATATATCATGTCTGCTAACAGACAGGACAGAGGTGCCTTGTATCTGACGATATTTACCTTTCATACCGATATTTCTACTGTATCAGGTAACTATATATCTTTCTTACACATTTGCCATTTATATCTAAATAATGGCAAACGAAAATATAGATTTTTATTCCATTATTTTTTCTTTGTGTCTATCCCTCCATCTTTTCATAATCTTTCTACATATCTATCTATCTATCTATCTATCTCTCTCTCTCTCTCTCTCTCTATCTATCTATCTATCTATCTCTCTCTAAGTTAGTAATAGGATTTTCTACAGATGGATTCTCTTTAGGGGCTTCACATTTGGGGTCCCTTTGCCCCTATATATTGTGTTTGTATCCCTGCCACTGAAGTATTGCAGATAGGAGACGTGAATGGAATGAATCCTATTGAGAGCCCCTGACCCATGTATAATTGGGATTATCTTTCCTAAGGGAATGCCATACTTGTATGTAAGATTTACCCTTTAGTGCTGGATGGAGAGCATTATTTTGCAGGGAGGGGCTATTTGACTCTATAGTAAAACTGGACTAATAGAAACAGAAATTTTTGACCTTGGAAAAATGACCTCCACAGGCTATGGTATGATGGAGTATGTCCAAACCCTCTGTGATGACCACCACCATCTTGGATCACTTATTTAGGACATGATGAGATGGATGATAGAAGTCTTACCTGGATGGCATTGGTGACATTCCAGCCAGCTTCCCATGCTGTGATTCTAGGTTTTCCACCCGTGGAGAACTCAGAGCATAGTCCTTCATCTTTTGAGGAAGAAGGAGGGGGACCTGTGCCATCTCTTTGGTAATGGATGTCTCCTTCTGCAGGGACATCTCCAGGGGACACCTCCGTCTTCAGGATGTCCATCTGAAGACCTTGTCTGTGTTCCATGTCCAGATCATCACAATGAGCAAACCCAAGAGCTTCTTCATCGGTGGCCGCCTGGAAGCCCATCCTGGCAAACATCCCACTCACCTTGGCCTGTGACTTGTTGGACACCGAGGTGGCCACATTGGACAGTTTGTTCCTTATCATGGTAGCCATGTTGGCTTGTCAAGACCCGACGAGATCAGGAATGTCCTCCTTCTTGGTCTGCAGGTATCTCCTTGATGTAGACTGTTACCTCCACTTGTTCAGACTGGTTCTTCTCCACCCCAAAGCCCCCCTCAGCATGACACCTTCTGCAAAGGGAATTAGGACCTCCTAGGTATCGCCATGTTCAGCACCTTTATCTTTCTGTCTTTGTGTATTTGGGTTCCAGATATGAATAGAAACTTGGTAGACTCTTCTTCTGTGTGGACTTCCCTCAGTGGAATAGGAGCCCAATGCAAATCCTGTGGTGGGTGTGTGATTAAGATAGGGAGGGGGAAATGCAGTATGTTAGTATTGTGCTGAGCACGGGCAAAGAATATCTACAGCTAGCCAGTGGAGATTGGGAAAAAATTTTGATGGGGGGAGGGTTAAGGGAATGAGGGTGTCTGCATGACTGCTGCATATCTGGGGGAGGGTCTAAATGTTCACCCCCACCCCTTTTGTCACCAATTGCATTGCACAATCCCAGCCTTCCAACACTTTAAGCCTCCCATCCTGTCACCCCATGCAGTAGTCAAATCCAACCTTCCACCAAAACTCGGCCATTATTCCACTACACCTCCCAGCAATGCCCCAGAATCCCTAATGTCCCAAACCCACGTCATCAGCCTTCATCCTACATCAATTCATCACCCTCAGTGACATTTCCCATAAACGCACCATCATCTTACCTCCATCCATGACCTTTAGTGATCTAAACCATCTCTCCATCCTTAACCATAGCTGAACCATCACCTCTGGAGCCCTAATGGCCTCCTGCCTATACCTGTCCCTGTATTATAGAGCACAGTGCATCCACATTTGCACCACCCTCTGCTCTCCTTGCTTGGGGTGACAATGTTTTACATAAAGGGAGAATGACAATGTCTATTCATCTACTGGAGGAACCTGACGATCTAAGGAGCACAAAATACTCAACAATTTGTTTCTATTCACTGGAAAATCACTTGTAATTTCCTTCTAAGACTTAATTACTTGGAGATTCTCTGCAATGCTGCAGAAGCCTGGACTGAGGAGTCCTGAAATAATGGACGTTATATAACAGACATCTTATGTCAAATGATATCAAGGTGTATAAACATCTACATAGATAGATAAGATATGGATAGGTGTGTATATACACATGTGTGAAATTATATAAAGATATATCCATACATACATCTATGGAGAAATAGGTATATCGATAGAAAGAAATAACCCAGTAGATAGACATTATATGTGCAGAATATATGAGAAATATATAGATTAAGATATATGTATGGGATAAATAAGAATATCGATAGAAAGAGGTAGATGGAGTAGATAGATAATATACATGAAAAATATATAGTCAGTGATATATCTATGAATAAACAGGTATATCGATAGCAAGAGATAACATAGTAGATAGACATTATATTTACAGAATATATGGAAAATATATAGTCAGAGATATATCTATGGATAAATAGGAATATCGATAGAAAGAAATAACACAGTATATAGACACTATATGTGCAGAATATATGGAAAATATATAGAATGAGATATATGTATGGATTAGTAGGAATATAGATAGAGGTAGATGGAGTAGATAGACTATATATATATATATATATATATATATATATATATATATATATATATATATATATTGTAAAATTATATGATGTATCTATACATGTATCTATAAGTGGAAAAAAGAATGGTAGGTAAATAGATAAATCTATCTATCTATCTATCTATCTATCTATAGATAGACATCTATATATAGTGTAAAATAATATTAAGTCATCTATCTATGGCTAAACAGATATATGGACAGCTATAGAAATAGATAAGCAGGTAAATATAGATAGATTACACACAAACATATATATATATATATATATATATATATATATATATATATATATATTAACGTGTCAAATGATATATACATGTATCGATAGATAAATCTATCAAGAGAGATATCTCTATAGATAGATAAGAGATATCTCGATCGATAGATAGATAGATAGATAGATAGACAGATAGATAGATAAAGGAACATACGGTAGTGACATATCCATAAATAGATATATGGACAAATAACATGAAAGTCAATATTTTATTCCACTTTATTATTTCCCCTCCATTGCTCATTACTATGATGATGAATATTCTGTAAGATTTCTTCCAGAAGCTCTACCTTCCTTCTTCCTCGGCTGGTATAGAGGATGTGGGTGACATAAGGTTTGTGGGGTATCTGGAGGGCTCAGGACTAAGGAATGTTTGGGGCTATATTATATGGCGTGTATAACTAGATATGACATGCCGGATCCCTCCTTTACAAATCACATGCTTACATCTCACTGCACAAATAGGTCAACATTTGTCTGCTAATATCACATTATTTTTCCTGGGAAGGGAATTCCAGATGATCCTACAGGGGATGTATTGTAAATGCTGTGTTACAAGGAGTTTTTTTCCTTCCAAATGAAACTAAGGATTCGGAATATTTATATAATTAATAGAAGAACGAAATCATGAAACAAATATATAATAAGTGTATAAAATAAAGGGGACAAAGCATAATTGTAAATGTAATATAAATAATTAGAAAAAGAATGCATCGGGAATGAAGGAGAGCTGTGTAATGTAGAGTCAGATCACAGGAGAGGATTCTGTGTAAATAGCAGTGACATTTCCTACATGTGCCCTGTATCGTGAATCTGTTATAAGAGACAATACACAGAGGAGAACGCAGGGTTAAACTGAGAGGGCAACAATATTATTGTCTATGGCACCTTAGGGATTATTCTACTGTAGTGTAGTGAATGTGAATATATATATATATATATATATATATATATATATATATATATATTAGATATAAATATAAATATTTTTACTATATTCACTATATATAGTGCATATATATAAGATATAAATATTAATTACTATGTATAATATGTTTGTGTATATACATGTTAGATATAAATATGTTTACTATATATATAGTATATATATATATATATATATATATATATATATAGTGTGTGTGTGCTTATATATGATATAATAAATATCTGTAAATTCAACCACAATCACAGCTCAGAAGAAGTGTAACATACTGTATAGGTAGCAGACTAAATCAATATCTATCTATCTATCTATCTATCTATCTATCTATCTATCTATCCATGTATCTATCTATCTATCTATCTATCTATCTATCTATCTATCAGTTAGTATCTATCCATCCATATTTTTAGCTACCTCTTTACATATACATCTATTATATATACATATATTTCCAATATACATTTCTGATTGATTCCACATTAGATGTTCTGTCTTGATAACTTTAGCATTTTATTTGGTTAGGTTTTAGCAGATAATCCAGGAGAAGGCTATGCCAGGGATTGTAGTAACTACAGGACAGTCCTCAGACTCCTCAGCCAGGACAGGTTGTGTTGTTCTAGATATTTTGGGCATAAGTGTTCTGAGAGATAAGAAAGTGTCTATTGAGAAAGTGAGCGCACAAATTGTATAAAACAAAGAAGTATAACACGAAAAACAGAGATGTAGGGGGAGTAAGAGGGAAAGGAAAGATATAAGAACAGAGAGGGGAAAAAGAAAGTGAGAGAGTGTTAAAAAAGAGAGGAAAGAAAGAGAGAAGCAAAGATAGGATGAGAAAGAAACAACTGAAATAGGAGAGAGAAACAGAAAAGGTTAGGATATTGAGATATGGAGGAAAGGGATAGAGAAAGAGGAGAGAAGGAAAGGTCGAAAGAAAAAGTAAGGACAGAGATTTAAAAAAAAAAAAAAAGAATTTTAGAGAGGGAAGAAATCATAAAGAATAAAGAACAAACAGAGAGAAGAGAAGAGAAGAATGGAAGGACATGAGAGGGCAGAAAGATAGAAAGTGAAAAAGGACAAGAGAAAGGTGAAGTGAGGGGATGAAAATATAAAGGGATACAATAAATAAGCAAAAAAAGATGGAAAACAAGAAGTAATATAGAATGAGGAAAGAAGGACATGGGGAAGAGAAGGAAGGAAAATATATAATAAAGAATAAGAGGGAAGATAAGAAGGAAGAAAGGGAGAGAAAAGAGAAATGAAAGATGGAAGGGAACTAAAGTAGAGCTGAGAATGGAGAGAGGAAGAAAGGAAGGAGAAAGAGAAGACAGAAAGGAAATTAAAAAGAAGAGGGGGAAGAAAGTGGAGAGAAGAATGAAGAGAGAAAGGGTAAAGAAAGGGAGGAAGAAAATAGAAGGGAGAAGGAAGAAGAGAGTAATATGGCAGAGAGAGCTAGAGAGAAGTGGAATAGAAGATGCTCGGAGAAGGAGAGTAAGAATAAGTGGTAAGAAGCACAGGACAGAGAAGACAAGTGAAGAGAAAGAGAGGAGAAAAGAGAAGGAGGATGAGAAAGAGACTGGAAGTGAAGGGACTGTGAAGACGAAGGGAAAAGAAACCGCAAAGAAGAGACAGATCACACAATAGAGACAGATCGACACAAAACTCAGAAGAAATAATGAATGATGAGGAGTCTAAACAGACCTAGGGGAACAGTCAGTAAGTAGGACTGTCATAGACATATGGAAATGGAAGACAGAGGATATACAAGCAGAGGAGGAGGACACGGAGCAGGTGAGTGTGGTTATAGTAAAGCCATGTGCTGCTCCTATCAGACACAGTGAAGAATCAGCAGTCTCCCTTTACCTAGTTGGTGTCATGTCCATCTGTGCAGCAGTAAGAAGCTCCTGAGCTGCACTCTCAGCCTGCAGGGAGCTCTGCTGCTGAGCCTCCATCATCTCAGCATACACACAGCCCGGTCTCTCTGCCACTTATATACCCCACACACAAGGCAGGTGCAGCTCCAGAGGATTAACAGCACCGCCTCTCAGCATAGCCTGCACATCCACCTCCTCCTCAGCCCCTGCTAAACTATCAGCAAACTATATGATCAATCACTCTTATCTCCAGTCTCCACTATATTGCAATAGAATTTATTGTTCTCATAATTGACAATTAATCTTCTGGACATGGTCAAACTATTATCAGCGATATGATGGGCTGGGAATCATGTGTACGAGTATATTGCAGATTATAATCTGTATGCACACTGTTATAGTCTTTACTGGGTATATTATATTATAACTGGACTTGTGGATATGGAACAATAATATGGAGCATACAGAAAATAGGACTATGTGTTGCTGTATTGAGGTGAGGATTATCTCTATAGGGCACTTGTGTGTGGCACAAGGTAAGGTATTGTCCGGCTTGTAATATGAGTGCAGTCAGCTGCAAGGTGCATGAATAGCTAGCTAGGAGCCAGGCTTTGTGTCCTTCTGACTACAATGTGTCTGTATGACTCAGGGCATCTTTATATGTAGTGATGACTAATGTGGCAGACAATAGTAATAATAATAAGCCTACTCCAGTCCATATAAAACAGGGATATGGGTGCCCATCCTGCACCACAGAGACAAACCATACAACTGCTATGAAAGGGGGTTTGTTTCAGCCTTTGGGGTACTGAGTGGTCATATCCTGTGTAGGAATCTGCACTGTTTGCAAACAAGAAAGTGGAATTGGCCCAGGGGGTCACCTCAATCAAACCATGCATCTCCTTGTGAATCGGTGGCTGTGTTTCCAAAATGTTGTTTTTGTCAATTTGGAAATGAGGGTGTTGCTACTTACTTCTTTAGAGCAATGAGGGTGTTGTCAGGTACCTCTTTAAAGCAATGAGGGTGTTGCCATGTACCTCTTTGGAGCAATGGTAATACCCTGGTTGCTCCAAAGAGCTCCTTTGGATATTGATGAAAACAGAAATCTATTAGCAAAGGAGGCAGTATTTCAGAAGGGGAAAACACTGTTTGTAACCTATCTATCTGCCCACCTGGATTGATATTTTGCATTTAGGTGATCTGCATTAAAGTCAGGATTTTTCACAGCATGTGGATGAGATTTGCTGCTACTGTAATAGGCTGTTGTTTTCCCACCTCCAAACTGGGACAAAAACTGCAGTGTAACCGCCACATGTGAAGCTACTCTTCAGATATTCTCTCTCTGTCTCTTCGCAGTTCTTTCTATTTTCTTCTCCCAGGTGTGCAGCTTCTTACAATCCCTGCCCAACCCTTGAATTCTAAGAGCATTATTATTGCCACATTGATACACTGCAATATTCCCCCTCTCCTGTTTTTATTCGGTCCTGTTGACACCCTCCTTTTTGCTTTCTGCAATCCCATGGGGGAGATATGACAGGGTAATAAAGAGCTGAACAATACACTATTAAAAGGCAATTAGCTGAATTGCTGGAATGAGACCAGACTGTGAGTGACAGGGTTAATGGCTGCCAAGAGAACAGCAGAGGGTTGTGGAGGGTAGTAAATAGCAGCGAGGCGCTGCCCATGGTGCTGATGTGAACATGTTCCAGGCAGTGTACTATATGTAACTAAGGTCTGGACATGTGCCTGATCTTTACTGATCTGTACATAGTACTAAGCTATACAGTACAACCCACATGAGGGAGGCTTCTTCTTAAAGGGAGTCTATTACCAGACCCCAGCATATTACCCAGCCCTGCAGATAGATAGGTTAGTGTCACCAGACCCCAGCATATTACCCAGCCCTGCAGATAGATAGGTTAGGGTCACCAGACCCCAGCATATTACCCAGCCCTGCAGATAGATAGGTTAGTGTCACCAGACCCCAGCATATTACCCAGCCCTGCAGATAGATAGGTTAGTGTCACCAGATACCAGCATATTACCCAGCCCTGCAGATAGCTAGGTTAGGGTCACCAGAACCCAGCATATTACCCAGCCCTGCAGATAGATAGGTTAGTGTCACCAGAACCCAGCATATCACCCAGCCCTGCAGATAGATAAGTTAGGGTCACCAGAACCAGCATATCACCCCAGCCCTGCAGATAGATAGGTTAGGGTCAACAGACCCAACATATCAACCCAGCCTCACAGATAGATGGGTTAGGGTCACCAGAACCAGCATATCAACCCAGCCCTGCAGATAGATAGGTTATGGTCACCAGAATCAAACAGTGTTTCCACCTTGTGAATCGCTGCCTCCCCAGGTAACTTCCCCATTGCTCCAGAGAACTCATTTGCATCAGCTCACTGTTGGCTTTCCCATTATGTGTCCTGTGGCTGGAGATTTTGGTGCCGTTACTGATCTCTTCCCACTGTCAGAAGGGTGTTCCTAATAGTCTAGCTGGACTGTGAGGAACACCCCTCCTGATAATACTTGTCCATATCCTTGTACTGTCAGGGGGGTTCCTTACTGCCCAGCGATGACACTAAGCTGTAAGAAATGCCCTCCAGTACTTGTCTACGGACAAGTACTGTCAAGGACGCCCCATTCCTCACAGCCCTGTTAGACTCTCAGGAACGCCCTTCTGACAGTGGGCAGACATTGGTAATGGCACTGATATCTCCAGCCCCGGGGCACACAATGGGAAAGCTGAGAGTGCGCTGAATTCAGTGCACTGTCATCTTTCTAGCAGTATATACGACCGCATGTGCCTGGGGACTAGAAAGGTCCTCTTTAATAATTGCGGTGCATTTCCAATAATCTGTGCACCAGAAGATGGTCTGGGTAAGTAGGTCAATGACCACAAGTAACATGGACAACATGTGATCGAAACCAGCCAAGTATCTTGTCCTACTAATATTATAAGTGTGAAAGTTTGTGTGTTTGGATGTTTGTGAGTTTGGATGTTTTTTCCTCAATCACGCTAAAACGCCTGGACGGATTTGCGTGCAATTTTCCACAAACATAGTTTTCCCTTAGGATTGAGTCACAGGCTACTTTTGGTGCCACTAAACAACATGGCTTCCTAGCAGGAGACTCACAAAAGCAGGACTCCTAGCCCCAGCTATAGACTCACACACACTACATGGCATTTCCTGCCTCAACCTGCCTGCACACTCCTTACTGTCTCCTCAGGAGTAGCCCTCACTCTACTCACTCACATTTACATATAGCTTTCCACTATATAACACATCACATTGTCTGTATCACTACATACACAATATAACACATCACATTGTCTGACACAATACAACACATCACATTGTCTGACACAATACAACACATCACATTGTCTGTATCACGACATACACAATACAACACATCACATTGTCTGACACAATACAACACATCACATTGTCTGACACAATACAACACATCACATTGTATCACGACATACACAATACAACACATCACATTGTCTGACACAATACAACACATCACATTGTCTGACACAATACAACACATCACATTGTCTGTATCACGACATACACAATACAACACATCACATTGTCTGACACAATACAACACATCACATTGTCTGACACAATACAACACATCACATTGTATCACGACATACACAATACAACACATCACATTGTCTGACACAATACAACACATCACATTGTCTGACACAATACAACACATCACATTGTATCACGACATACACAATACAACACATCACATTGTCTGACACAATACAACACATCACATTGTCTGATACAATACAACACATCACATTGTCTGTATCACGACATACACAATACAACACATCACATTGTCTGTATCACGACATACACAATACAACACATCACATTGTCTGTATCACTACATACACAATACAACACATCACATTGTCTGTATCACGACATACACAATACAACACATCACATTGTCTGACACAATACAACACATCACATTGTCTGTATCACGACATACACAATACAACACATCACATTGTCTGTATCACGACATACACAATACAACACATCACATCACATTTGCTAGCCCACCAAACTTTTTAAAGCACTTTTACAGTTTCACACGTCTGTGTCCGCCCAATTCTCAAATCACCACAGACGAAGTCGCGGGTAAAAGCTAGTATAATATAAATCATTTAGTGAGGTGTAATAATTGACATGATACAGCAGTCACCATCACCACCACCAAGATCTGTTCTATGTAAATACGTAATAGCATATCAATGACGCCTTCCCCTATACAAAATATTATCCAATGCTTAGCCCCACAGCTCTTAGATCCAACCAAAGGTTACTCCATTACCCTCCATAGTGTACAGACAAGGCAGAGCTGCCTCATTGTAATGTATTCATGTGGACACATTATCTGGGTACACACAATAGAAACAGAAAGGGAATCTTCGTGTACACACACATATTTATACAGATGCTGACCTTCCAATAGTAAATATCAAACCTGCCATTTCTCTGGAGGAAGCGATATCACATGCCGGCAGCAATAGACTGGGAAGGGAAGGAATATTATAGCAGAGGAGGAATTGTGGGGTGCATTGACTTAGATTACTTGTGCATGTGCGGGATCTATTGGGGTAAGAGAACAACATGATGTCAGGGACAGGTTGGCCATTGTGAGGTCTACAATAGAGCCCTTTATCCTCTGCTCCTATGTGTTGACTGCGCGACTTGATGAACACAGACGGTAAACTAATGAAGCCATTATACGGTTAATGTGTTGGTCACACATGGATGACAAACAGCCCCGGTGTCCGCAGCCTTCCCTTTATGATGATGTGGATTTCTCCTGCTTTGTCAGGCATGAAATGAGAAATGCCTGACACACAGACGTGTTCTGACCCACACCGATATGGATCACTATCAAATGTAAAATGTATCAGGATTTTATTCCAATGGATACTTAGAAGAATGGTAAAAGATCCGCTCATTGTCAATGTAATACGTCTACGTAAAGTAGATCTCTATGTGAATGTGGCTGCCATATCAGAGCACGCTAGAGACTGCTACAACAGTGCTTGTTTTGTGCATAAGTTTTAGGCTTGAGGAACATGCCACAAAGTAAGGCTGGGTTCACATCTGCATCATAGGCTCCATATGGACACTCTGTCGTAGAGTCCATTTGGAGTCCTCCAAGTCCAACTTTTTTGTCTGGCAGTTTTGGATAAAAAAAAGGACACCCAAAAGACCCTATTATATTCAGTGGGGTCCACTAAGTTCTGTCGGTACCCCTCATTTAACAGCATCCTACAGTGGAGACCCGGTGCTAATGCCCCCAATCAGATTTTTTTTTCTACACCTTCCAGGCTTAGTAACATTTTAAATAGAAATCTATGGAGAGGGGAGAGGAGGAGGCTGTTGGGAAAAAAGCACACAAATAACTGCAGCTGTTTCACTCTGCTACTCTATGAGCGAGGGCGCCATTTTTACACTGCTTTGTTCAAGATAGGATTGCACAGAATGAGACAATAAATCCATTATCATCCCCCTCCTGCCCCTCTGTTCTCCATAGACTTCTATGTGCAAGGTGAATATACTGTAGAAACTAATTAGATATAAATAAATAGTTGGAGTGATAATAAGGAGGGGGAGATAAGCTTAATAAGTGGAGAAGGAATCAGATTTCTTTAATAAGATTAAAGTTTCTTATACTTACTTGTACTAACATTCTTGAAAAGTGAGGCAACCTTTAAAGTACAACTAAAATTTTCAAAAAATTTTAATTTTCTGGCAAGTATTTGTGTTATTAATAAATTTATAATATACTTTATTAACAAATTGTGGCTCCTTTCTGTGAAATCCTGCATTTTACTCTTTCCCTTGCTTTCAGTGTCATACGAAAGAGGAGAGTCTTATCTTTCATATAACACTAAGGTGTTATCTATATTATTTCCTGAATGATCACTGGCTGCAAACACAGTCGGGATTAGGATATTTCTATACAGCTGCATATATACATATGCATATATAGCGCATTTGATTCATAATGTAACACCCATAACTGTTTGAAGTGATCGCCCCCTTCTCCCCCACATCCTCATTTTCTCTAAATTTTGCACAAGTCCATACACAGCGAGGGACAGCTCTCAATAGAGAAGCAAAGGGAAAAATAAAGAAATGCAGAGTTTCACATAAAGGAGCCAAAATTTGTTAATAAAATGTATTAGAAAATGTATTAATGACACAAATCCTGCCAGAAAATCAAAAGTTATCCAAAAGTTTAGTATGGGCGGGTTCACGCCTGCGCCCGATATATGCTTTCTGGGTTTGCGTCTTCTGCCCGAGAAACGGGACAGGAGACGGAAACCAGGCAGACAGTGTCCGCCCATGAGCGTCTTCTGGTTTCTGCGGCGAAACCATTTTTTTGTAACTGGACACAAAGTCCTCCATGTCCGACTTTGTGTATGGTTAAGAAAAGAAAAACGGTTTCGCCGCGGAGACCAGAAGACGCTCACGGGCGGACACTTTGCAAACCCATTCAACTGAATGGGTTTGAAAACTGACTGCCGGTTTCCGTCTCCTGTCCAGTTTCTTGGACGGAAACTGGAAGCGGAGATGTGGTGTGAACCCGCCTCACACTTTAAGGAGGAAATGATTTTCTATTGTTCATCCGTGCAAGAAAACTTGGCAATAACATACACTATATATTGTGCTTGGAAATGTCAAACCTCGGAGTCTTGTTTACTACCAAACCTACTATAGTACTACAATACCATTTGACCCATGCACCTTTAAAAAAAACTATTAATAGTAAATTCCAGTATGGTTTTCTGAGGGCTGGTGATGAATTGCTTCTGTTTAACTTCAGTAGGAGATCCTAAGGGATTTCTACTTCAAAGTGCTACCACTTTATAAAATGAAAGCCTGAGGCGCTGGTAGGCCAAGCTGCGATTCCAGTCTGATCGTAGATGCGGTGTTTTATGCTGAAGCATGTGGGTATTGAATAATGTCGCTGACTACGCTCTAATGACTGGTGGAATGTGGTATAAATATGATATGTCATAGATATATGCCAGAAAATCACATTGCTGAGGTCGGAGATCTCCCAATTAACCCTTTTGCCACTGTTCATATATTTCTTTTAGTAAATTTCTGTCTCAACACTTTAGGAATCAGAAATGATGTCAGAAACCTGAATGTGTGAGCAAAAGACATGTTCCAATTAGTGCTAAATTTATTACAGTTGAAAACATGGTATAATATGATTGGTGCAAATCACTATTCACATCTTCACGCCCACAGCATAGCTGATACCACAAGGGTCCGCCACCAGTATATCAACCCAGCCCTGCAGATAGATAGGTTAGGGTCACCTCAATCAAATAGTGTTTTCCCCTTGTGATTCGGTGACTCAGTTGCCGAGATATTGCTATAATTGTATATGTGCAAATGATCTCCTTGGAGCAATGGTAATGCATGGCTGGGTTGATATCTTGGCTTCTGATGACACTAACCTTTCCATCAGCAAGGCTGGATTGATATCCTGGGTTCTGGTGACACTAACCTATCTATCTGCAGGCTGAGTTGATATCTTGGCTTCTAGTGACCCTAACCTATCTATCAGCAAGTCTGGGTTGATATCCTGGGTTCTGATGACCCTAACCTATTTTTCTGCAAGGCTGGATTTGCATTCTGGCTTCTAGTGATATAACCTATATATCAACAATGTTGGGTTGATATCTTTGGTTCTGGTGGCCCTAACTATCTATCAATAAGGCTGGATTGATATCTTTGGTTCTGGTGACCCTAACTATCTATCAATAAGGCTGGATTGATATCCTGGGTTCTGGTGACCCTAACCCATCTATCTGCAGGGCTGGGTTTATATACTTGGTTCTGGTAACAGGCTCTTTTTGCATATAAGGACAGAAACGAACTACATCATTGACTCAATAGCTTTGCCCATCATTGTGTGATGCAGGTCACCATTGTAGTATTTCCTATCCTGACTTATAGCTCTGATGGTCTAATGTGACAGCCGGTTTGATAGTCTGAATGTGAGAGCCATGGCAAAACTTGAAGCTTCTAGACTCTAATCCAGAATCTGTAATGGAGCCCCTTACCTAACTTATGCCATTTAAAATGGTGGCATATTTTATATAGTTTCCTCAGGGTCCAGGCCCTGCTACTTGATTCTGCTGTATCCCCTGTGGCTGCACACCTGTTTGTTACTGTAATAGCGTAATACCGTAGATATTGTCCATCACAAAGTGGCATGGGGTGCAGAAGAATAAGACATTTTAATGTGTGAACCTTGATTTTATAGGAGGTATGACATGGCATGTTAATACAGGGATTCTGGAATCAAACTAATGGCAGTACCTTGTAGGACGGCTTCTACACCTTCCAAAGATGACTTCCTTATTCTGCATTGCAGATCCATTTTCATGAAAATCAACATTTTATTCTTATGCAAATTAACTGTAAAAGGGCATTAGGGGTGTTTCCTCTGCTGCTGGGGCTTTACTCTCTGCTCGGCCCTTACATGCAGACAACATGTGACAAAGTTGTCCCTCAAGCAATGGGGGCAGAGATGGGTGGCAATGATGGGAGATTATTTAGAGCAGAGACTGAAGCTCTAGAAGGAGAAGAAAACCCCCCAAAAGCCCTTATCAGATAATTTGCATAAGAATAAAATGCTGATTTTCATTAAAATGGAGCTGCAATGCAGAATAAGTCAGACATCTTTGGAAAGTGTAGACACCACCCTACAAGATACTGTCATTAGTTTGATACTCAGTGGAGTAAATGCTATTCAAGAACGGGAATTATTTATTTTATGATGGATTTTAGGGAGTTGTCCAGATTTTCTAAATTGATGTTGCATTCATCAGATGGAGATGGCGGTACCTCCACGGGTCCCCAGCAGTGCTCACCTGCTGTTCGTATAAAAACGCCTTTTTCGAATACTGCAGTTGTTGTGTCATAGATTTTAATAGGACAACCGCAGAAGTGCTTACAACCGCCCCTATCAAAAGTACGGCCAGTGAGCTTGTGCTGTCATGGGGAAATTGTTGATCTGGGAAGTTCCCATCACTTTGACCCCTGTCAATCTAAATTTGATGTCCTAACTTATGAGTAGAACATCATTTTGGAAAAGCTAGATCACCCTGTTAAAGCTTCATATTTAATATATTGATGCTGTAATTCATTTATAGTCTTCTTTTGGGATATGCTCAGTTGTAGAAGATGGTAAGATCCTTGTATGTCTTCTAAGATGTAGGCAGGGGTGAACCTTCCCCTTTCGCCGCCCGAGGCGAACTACAGAAAGCCGCCACCCCACCCCTCACCCCCGCTGGGAGGAGGGGGCGGAGCGGGGTGTGTGGCTGAGCGGAGGGGGCGTGGCGAATCGAAGGGAGTGGAGCTTAGCGCCATTTGCCGGCAGAGAGCAGGCTCGGAGAGGGCTTGCTCTCTGCCTGAGCGTGAGGGGAGGCTTCTGGAGCAGCGCTGCTCCAGTGGCCTCTCCAAACCACCGCTCGGTGCTAAGCCAGTCCAGGACAGCTTGTCCTGGACTGGCTTAGGTTAGCAAAAATGCCGCCCTCCCTGGGGCCCTGGCATAGCGCCGCCTGAAACGGTCGCTTCAGGTCGCCTCATGGGAGGTGCGGCGCTGGAGGCCTAAGTAACAAGGACATATGTACATTTCGGCTGAAAGGCTATGGCTACAGAGCTCCTGGTGCTCTAGAAACCTGGGTAAAAAAAAGACATGTATGACCTCCACTCACTAGAACACTTTACAGCAGTAGAGGTCACATGACAGGAAGTTCATGAACTGTAGATTTCTACTCTGATGTTACCATGGCAATGCCAGAGCAAGCAAAAGGTAAAGCATTTTTTTTTTTTTTTTTATCAGAAATGGGTTAAGTTACATCTTTCTAATAGTACATACCAGTTTACCAAGAAACTAGCTCACAAAACCAAACCGTGACCGTATGTGGTCTAATTATTGAAACAAGATTTTCTGCTCTTTTAATTTATTTTGTTGTAAACTAAGGATGGCCTAGATCCATATTTTAGGATTTGGCTAAATATGAAATCCTCTTACAAAAATTTTTTGACAAGTTGAATCCCAATACAAAGCCTATTTACACATTCATAGAGGGGGTGGAAAGTCTCGATCATGTAACCTGAAAGTTTATTTACTGGAAGCCAAAGCCACTGATAGACAAAAAGGCGAAAGCTAGGCCGGCCAGACACACGATGAGTTTGTTTGGCTGACCACTGTCTTTTCACATGTCACATATACGCTTGGTTTGGTAGAGAGTGGATATGTACTGAATAGGGAGTAGGGAGAAAATGGCTATCAGGTATTTCATGAAAGCAATGGGCATGTTAAAGTACAACATCCCAATGCTTGTCCTCTCTGATATCTGCTGCTTGGGGATGTCCAAATTTGCATGTGCAGTCAAGACACATGTACCGTGTACAGTCATCCTTATGGTAGGTCACACTAGTGTTTAGGTTTCTGTCCTTGGGATCCCTATGGGAACCCAAAAGATGGAGACCCTGTCCACTTAAAAATCAGTTACATGCAGAAACTCGTGGACCCCATAGACTATAATGTGGTCCGCCAAGTTTCTACTGGTTTTATACTGAAACCGTCAGAGAGAAAAGTCCTCCTTGCAATACTTCTCTATATTTTAAGCGGATTCTGCGACAGAGTCTCCTACAGAGACTCCAACGTAAGTGTGAATCAAGCCTTGGATAGACTGTCATGGAATACTCCCAATAATTGCTATGAAGACTTGCCTTGCCGTTTTGTATAGGAAGAGGCTCCCTACAGGTCGGGAAGGGTGCTGGGGATTGTCATAGGCCATAAAATCCTTAACCCCGGACAACCAATTTAACACCAGTGATGGGTGTTGAAAGCGGCTCTATATAGCTGATCGGTCCAGTCCACCACTGATCAGGTATTTACAGCCTATATTAAGGATAAGCCATAAAAGCCTTACCCGAGGATATCCCCTTTAAGATATATGCATCCCTTGACCATACTCTGAACTTCCCCCATCACAGCCATGCCTCAAACTTCTATTTAACCCAACTATTCTTTGGTTCATTACTGCGTCCGATGTCTTGCTTTGCATGTCTCCATCATTGCGGTGACTCTTACTTATAGGTAGTATATTTTCCTCGCATGAAGCTGATTTGATTTGTCAGGGTAGCTGGTACATTGAACTGAGCATAGATCAAGTGTAGAGGTTTTTCTCTTTTCCTTGGGGGAAGGGGGTGACATGTAATTACCTCGCTGTCTTATATTATTTCCCTTTGTCCAGGAGAAGGACTCCGTTATCTACTTGAGCAGCCGTGCGTTAAATGCGATCAATGATGCCATAGATGAGCTGAGAAACAAGGATGCCCAAACCACTGCTATTTTTGCTGTAATTAACCCCGTCTTACCTGGAGGTATTGAAATTTAATGATGTGCCCTTGAAAAATAAAAAAATTAATTAATTGTAAATATGATTAAAAAAAAAAAAAAAACAGGTTCCAGTCTCCATTTGTAGGGGAACAATAGGATTTATTAAGATATCTGAACCAGCCATTGTTAACTGTATGGTCCCTTTGGCCCTACATTAGGCGGGAGGGAGACAGTTTCTAACCCAATTGTACCAATTGTGACACATCTTTAGCTCGCGGCCCTTTCTTTCAGACGCCATATCAATTTTTCATCTCACTCGCCTCTTTTGCAAAAATGGGCAAAGCAGGGCAGAAAGCGAGGTGGGTCAAGGTGGGGACGAATCAGTCGTACAAATGTATTAGAACTTGAGCCAGAGGTCAGGCACGGTTATGCACCTAATATACACGCCAGTTCCTGAATGAGAAGTATAAGTCCTTGTTTTATTTTTCAATTGCTTTCCATGGCTTTGGCTAAAACAAAACTGCGTCAAAACTGGCATGTGTGATTCCACACTTACTCCATCACTATTGCAAATAAAGCTTTTTGCTTGGTTGCCATTTGCTGATAAAAGAACCCAGTTTCCGCGGCTGAGTCACTTAAAGGGGCTCTATCACTAGATTTCCGTGTTATGAGCTAAAGATATGCCTGGATAGCCTTTAAAAAGTCTCTTCAGGTGCTGCTATTAGACCCCCCCCCCCCCCCCCCCCGTTTTTGTTTCTTACTGTGGAAATCTATATGCAAATGAGCTGGATCGTGCACAGTGGGCGTTCCGTGCACCCCTTAGCATCAGGTACAGGAGCGTGCGCAGTAACGCGCCAGAGGGAGAGCTACTGCGCACGCGCGTGATTTCAATAGAAAATGCAGACGATGGGGGCGGTGAATTAGCAGGAGGAGGGGGGGTGGAGACACAAGGAAGAGCAGTGGGCGTCCAGAAGCTATGACGCTAAGGGGTGCACGCCCGCTGTGCACGATCCATCTGATTTGCACATCGATTTCCACGGTAAGAAACAAAAACGGGGGGGGGGGGGGGTTCTTTTTACAAACTAATAGCAGCACCTGAAGAGACTTTTTAAAGGCTATTCAGGCATATCTTTAGCTCATAACATGTAAATCTAGAGATGGAGCCCCTTTAAAGAAACAACAGTGCAAGTCTCATAAGTCCCATTATATCTGAGGCTAAGTAGTATGCAGTGGAAAGTAGAAGAAGAGCTCAACTGGACGAATTCCTTAATTTTCTCCAAATTTGTCCACGTGAACCTGCCCTTAGAGACATATAGCATTCATATAACATCCGAATACAGTTCTATTGCCAAGGGCCTATCTGCTTTTAGTGGGAAAACTCTGTTATGCTACCTCACACCCAAAACTGTGGGCTGCACTATATGGTTCCCCACTATATGGTTCCTTAATGGGCATGATACTATGGGCCAGAATGCACACAGTCATATGCACAAGGCCTTATAGATATAAAATGCAGAACTGAACTGGACTATTGGTGGTGCAGCTCGTCTTGTCTTCCATTCCCTATCATTTGTAATAATAGATACCAACTTGTGCACTGGAATGAGAAGAGATGTAGCTGAATATAAATGCAATACATAGAAATAATTGGTTCAGGTTCAGTATTCTGTATACAGAGGCAGAACTCACCTTTTTTTCCTACAGTCAGAAATGTTCAGCTCAAATCCAGCAAATGGTCATGTCCTGTCAATGCTCGCCCATCAGACTCATGGTTATGATTGGCGGATCCGTACCAATTAAGTGGACAACTTCTTACAGATGGAGATTCTGAGCATCGTCTAGATTGACTGAATGTATCATGTGTGAAATAGAACATTTTTGTACTTTTTAACCCTTTCCTCGATATTATATGCATCGTAATTGACTTGGCATTGACTGTGATAAGTGGCATCCCTATGGTACAGGCCTGGTATAAAAATATAAAGAATCTGTTATAAGGACATTGTCAGTACAGTTATAGTATCTGTCACAGGGTACGGTTACTGCAGCCGTTTCCCATAGACCTGAATGGAAAGCTGTTGTTACCAAAACCTGCGCTCCTGAAAGTACAGAGAGTGAGCATATAAACTATTACTCTTTCCAGGAGGGTCCTGACGGTCAGACCCCCGCCCATTAGCAATTGATGGCATATTTTAAGGATTGACTATCAATTAGGGTTAAGCCGATCTTGAGATTTCAGGATCCTTTTTGAAATCCAATTTTCGATCATTTTCCAGCCGATCCCGATCACAATTGCACAATCACCGATCGGTATCCGATCTTTCCCAATCCCGATCACTCAACCCTAGTCAATTTTTCTCTATGGGAAAAGTGACTTTAAGGGTTGAGCCGATCTTGAGATTTCAGGATCGTTTTTAAAATCCGATTTTCAATCATTTTCCAGCCGATCCCCATCGCGATTGTGAAATTTGCTTGATCGCCGATTGGGATCCGATCTTTCCCGATCCCGATTGCTCAATCCTACTATCAATTCTAAAATATACAGTAGATAACCATTTTGAGATGGCCATATATATTAGGTGAATGTTGGATGGACCAATTGGTTTCAGCAGGACAAGCCGACTATCTCCCCACCATGGACAATGTTGGAGTAGAGAAGGATTGAGCAGTCGGATTTCTACAGGCCTGTACCTTTTGTTCTCATGTTTTTTACTTTTCTGACAATACACACAGGAAATCTCCTTCATGTTTTTTACATTATAGTCAATGTGTATGGGCACAGACGTAAGAAGCTCTGTCTACATCCGTCACTCTACAACCGTTAATGTCCATTGTCCTATGATGGAGGACGTTCATAACGGTAGTGTTAATGTTCCCTAAGGCCCTATTCACATCTGCGTTCAGGTTTCCGTTTGGGGTTTTTTTTGTGTAGATTCCATACAAATATTTTAGAAAAAACCCTGTGAGTACTTTTGCATGAAATTGTCCTAGACACCTCTATGGGAACCCCTATAATAACTCAGTACAAAATAGAGCCATGTTATGTCCATGTACATGAGCCCTTCTCTCGGCTGGGCCCAGTCTGATACTGGGCACAATTGTGTCCTCAATATAATAAGTCCAGACAATTGGAAGGAATCTGCAGACATCGCTTAATAAGTCATCTATAAGTCAGTGGATTAACATGAGGAGGACATTGCAGACAGTATGTAGAGCGGCACGACGTGAAGGCAAGGAACCTTTTTTTTCTAGCTGTAGAATGGACGTCTTAAAAGCCTTCCCCAGCCTTGGTTAATGATGTTTATTGCTTCGCTGCCAACTCATTAAAGGTAAATGGACTTTTCATTACCAGCCATTACTATCAGTTTATTACAGCAATGTAAACTAGGTTTAACCCTTTACATATTCGTCAGACTAGTCCATTGCTTTATGAGCGCTTGTCTCCTCTCTTTTTTGAGTCCCATCGTTGATAACTGTGTAGATATAGAGCACTGGGCAAAGTTTTAGGCAGGGATGTAAAAATACTGCAAAATAAAAATGTTTTTGGAAATAAGAGGGTTAATGCTTTATTTTGTCAATTTGCCAAAGAAAGTGAATGAAGAATAGGGAAATCTATATCCCATCAATATTTGGTGTGACCTTTACCCGTTGGAGGAGGAGTCCTGGAAGTGATGATACGGCCCCCTCAGATATAGCCCTGATCTCATCATCCTCCAGTCTGTCTTGGATTACATAAAGAGACAGACGGATTGGAGCAAGCCTACATCCACAGAAGATCTGTGCTTAGTTCTCCATGATGGCGAGAACAACCTCCCTGCCGAGTTTCTTAAAACTTTCTGCAATTACAGACAACACCTACTACTACCTGTTATGGCCATTCTCTTTACACGTATCACCCCTGATATCATTGTCTACATGCTAACTAGCCTGAACGTGGTCGGTCGACTTGGGTCCCTACAAAATCTAGATGACAAGGTTGAATTTCCTCAGAACAGGGCATGTCGTGAGATCACATGGCTTGAAAAGTGGAGATTATGTCAAGAATAGTATTTTAAAGTGTATGCGCTATGTGGACATCCTCAGACATATATTCTAAGGGTACAGACTTAAATAGTAGCTGCATTGTGGCCAAAAAACACGTCACATTATTCTCAGCGGCTGCCTGGCTTCAGAACTATACAGTGGACAGAGCCGGGAAGCAGACAGCTCTGACCACTGTGTAGTGGCTGCTACTGAGTACAGTGGATTCTACCATTTCTGTCTATTGTCTAATTCCACCACCCAAGGATACCTGTGAATTGCTGATCATGGGGTGCTGGGTGTCAGACCCCCACAGATTGTTGGACCCATGCTGAGTAAACCTCTAAGCAAATATGTTATATTTTCAGAGCTACCAATATCTATTGACCCATAAGTAACATAGACACCTCCAGATCATTGCTGAGCATCCTGATATGTCTTTTCTTTACTTCGTAGACACCAATTATTGACTCCTTAGGTCTGTCTGATCCTCCTTCTCCCTACAATACACAATCTAATGCTTAGTAACTTATGTACAGTTTTCTATAAGGTCCCATCTAATGCATTTCTTGCGTCCTGCCCCCTACTCTGCATATACTATAACTATTGTCCATATTAACCATTTTTCATCTACCTTACTCTCCCCTAAGGCCTCCTCACAAAGCCAGCAGTTTATCTGCTCTCGGCCAGTACGCCCCCTGGGACACTACAACATAATTGCCTCGTTTTCTGTGTCAGACTTGATAAGAGATTGATGATTTCACCTCTGTCCTGCTGCTCGCTGCCTCCCAATTGTGGTGGGGCTATGGATGAAATGCAGGATCTGACTGTGATATGGCTTTGGTAAAAGTGATAGCATATAAGGAACCTTGAAGGACTGAAGCAGTGGACTGGCTGACCCTGAGCTGGGTCTTTCCTATGTCTGAAATACGCAAATTAGCTCACCATCTGTTGACAGCACTGTCTATGGTTCTCTGACCCTCATCGGTGCAGAGCAGGGCACTGGTTTGCTGAATGAGATTTCTTAGCGACAGCTCGGAGGGTACTGTTTCTCATTGAAGAGTCATAGACTATATACTTGCTTTCCCAAAAACAGAGGCGTAACTTGGGCTCCAATGCAAAATCTGGAGGGGGCCCCTACCTGCCTTGTAGCATTTAAAATAGTGGTATATTTCATGTGGCATGGGGACCTTTGGGACACTTTCAAGGTCTACATATTCCTTTTAGAAATAGATAGATAGATAGATAGATAGATAGATAGATAGATAGATAGATAGATAGATAGATGGATAGATATTGATTTAGTCCGCTACCTATACAGGATAGATAGATAGATAGATAGATAGATAGATAGATAGATAGATAGATAGATAGATAGATAGATAGATTAACTTTATCCATAATGGGGCACAATCTAAAATTAGTTGGATGGAACAGTAGAATCAGTGGAAATATTATTTCACTGACGCTGGGTTCACACCAGCGTCTGGACTCCGTTATCAGGTTTCTGTCTTCTGCATACAGAAAACGGAAACCTGTCATGCCGAATCTGGCCGTGAGCGGCGGTGAGCGTTTTAAGCTCTCCGTGGCGAAACCGGTCTTTTTAAACCGGACACAGAGTACTGCATGTCCGTCTCTGTGGCCGGTTTAAAAAAAACGGTTTCGCCGCGGAGAGCATAAAACGCTCACCGCCGCTCACGGCCGGACACTTTTCAAACCCATTCAAATAAATGGGTTTGAAAGATGTCGGCAGGTTTCCGTCTCCAGCCCCTGTTTTGTGCAGGAAACGGAAACCTGCAGAACGGAGTCCCAGGTGCAGATGTGAACGAGCCCTGAATGAGTAGTTGAGCCTTGGAACAAACTTAAGCAGATGTAGTTGGGAAATCTCCAGTAAGTAAATGTAAGCATGGCGGGGAGAAACAAGTCTGCCATGTCTGGTAATAATATAATAGGAGACAAGCTGGACCAAGGAGGGGTTTTGCTGCCGTCAATCTTCTATGTTTCTAAGTCTCCCTACACCACTGTGTCTCTTCTATAAGAAACCTTCCTGAGCTAAGTCTGATGTGCAGCTTATGCCGTTACCCAGAATATCAATAGTAGTTGCTCTGGTACCTACGGTACTCACACTTGGGTTTGGCATGTAAGTGCTCTTTAAATCTATTGGACACATAATGGTTGAAGGTTGGTTATACTGAGAGAGATAGGAAGTTAATATTGTTCCATGGGCTTTGATGAATGCCGGCGCTGAGCGACATTATCATATTATATTAATAGAATTTCTGGAGAGATTTCATAGATGTGGCAGCTTGTGCTAAGTGTGTATTGGAAGTGTCTGTAATGATTCTCGCCCTCTCCAGATAAATTGTCCACCGAGAATTATTTCCATATTCATCAACTTCTCCTGCTGCATAAACAATAGCCTATCTTAAAGTCATTCGTAATAGTGAGACGCTATTCCTTAAGTGGTGATATAGAAAATGGAAGTCTGGAAAAATGCAAAAGATTTATTTTTTCCTCCTTGCCCTTTTTAGGTTGAGGACACCTGAAGGACAATTGATCTTTCAAGGGAGTCAGCAGACCCCAGCATTTCAACCCAGCCCCACAGATAGATAGGTTAAGGTCACTAGAATCCAGAATATCAACCCAACCGTGCAGATAGATAGGTTAGTATCACCAGAACCCAGCAGATCACCCCAGCCCTGCAGATAGATAGGTTAGGGTCACTAGAGTCAAGAATATCAACCCAACCGTGCAGATAGATAGGTTAGTATCACCAGAACCCAGCAGATCACCCCAGCCCTGCAGATAGATAGGTTAGGGTCACCAGACTCCAGCATATCACCCCAGAATTGCAGATAGATAGGTTAGGGTCACCAGAACCAGCATATCAACCCAGACCTGCACATAGATAGGTTAGGGTCTCCAGAACCCAGTATATCAATCAGTTTATCAAGATAGATAGGTTAGAGTCAAGAAAACCCCTTTAAACAAAAGGATTTTGGTAACTTCAGCCCTCTAGACCACAAGGAAGGATAACATTAACTTTGTAACTACCCCAGGCTACCAAAGAAGTGGGCAAGAATCCCTTTAATATTATAAACCATAAGTTGTTAACCCTTCCATGACCTTGGACTTCAGGAACATTACTACTAAATTTTTACCACCTTAGATGTTGGTATCAACCAAACTTGGGACCAGTTTTGATACTGATGAGGCTTATTTTGGAGGGACCAGCTGGATATCTATGTGTATGAGGCATCTTGACCTTCCCCCCAATAGCAAATATTAGGAGAGAAGGATCAGATTTGTTCTTAGGGAGATTTACCACCTACAGGGGAGTCTGGTAGTAACTTTCTTTGCTCGGTCTGCTTATTACACAGATGCACTCATTTGAGTCAAGTGTGCACATATATGGAAGGGTGAGAAAGTTATTGAAGGGTCGTGTCATTATGGACACTTATACCATATACGCAGGACAGGGGACAAGTGTCCCATAGCTAAGGGCCCAAACTCTGGGTCCTCCAATGATCAAGAAGAGCGAAAGTGCCCCTAAAGCCTCCTTGTGAACTGAGCTCCAGTGTTCTTGTATGACTGGTGATCCATTCATTTCGATAGGGCTGCCAGTACTGTATTCTCCAGAAGTACCCACAGCCACATTGAAGTGAATGGAGTGCAAGTCATATCAGTGCACTGGAGCTCCATTCACAAGGAAGATTTAATGGGACTTTCATTCCTCCATCATTCTGATCATTGGGGGACCCAGTGTTCGGGCCTCAAAGCAATCGAACTCTTGTCCACCTGTCCTCTGGATACAGATAAGTGTCTGTAACAGCACAACTCCTTCAAGGAACTCACCGATGTCCACTCTGAGATGGACATAGGACTTAAAGAGATTTTCCAATGAACATAAATATAATTAAATTTGCAAACAATTAAAATCTTTAAAACATTTTTGCTAATTTAAGTAATTACAAATTTTGCAGAGAGTTAAAGATTTTCTCTAACCATTTTAGTGGTGACATCTCTTGTCTCGATCGGTTACCAGTGGATATGACCATGAATGTAGCAACTTTCTATGATCTGGGACTTGTCAGTAACCCAGCCATGATGTCCTTATTGTGTCCGGGTATCTTTTCATACATGTAGTGTCCTCCTGATAACCAGCCATGATGTGCTTATAGTGTCAGGGTTATCTTCTCATACATGTAGTGTCCTCCTGATAACCAGCCATGATGTCCTTATTGTGGCCAGGTTATCTTCTCATACATGTAGTGTCCTCCTGATAACCAGCCATGATGTCCTTATAGTGTCAGGGTTATCTTCTCATACATGTAGTGTCCTCCTGATAACCAGCCATGATGTCCTTATTGTGGTCAGGGTTATCTTCTCATACATGTAGTGTCCTCCTGATAACCAGCCATGATGTCCTTATTGTGGCCAGATTATCATCTCATACATGTAGTGTCCTCCTGATAACCAGCCATGATGTCCGTATTGTGTCCGGGTTACCTTCACATACATGTAGTGTCCTCCTGATAACCAGCCATGATGTCCTTGTAGTGTCCGGGTTATCTTCTCATACATGTAGTGTCCTCCTGATAACCAGCCATGATGTCCTTATTGTGGTCAGGGTATCTTCTCATACATGTAGTGTCCTCCTGATAACCAGCCATGATGTCCATATTGTGAGTTTCTGACAAGTCCCAGATCATAGAAAGTTCCTGTATTCATGGTCATGTCCATTGGCAACCTATTGAGACCAAAGATGCCACCACTAAGATGGTTAATCCTTAACTTTTGGCTTGACTTTTTTTATTTCTTTATATTTGCAAAATGATTACATTTTAATTGTCTACAAATCATGAATATTGTCATCATATTTTCTCCTCTGACTATAACTCTGTGTTGGTACAGTAGTAATATATTTCGGACTATTGAAGTCTACTTTGAAGTTCAGGCTGAAGCTTCGGTATAATCCTCGCATTGCTATAAGCACAGGATACAGATTTAGAAAAGTCTTTTTTTTTTCCACTCAAAATAACAATTCTAGATTATGTCACTTCCTCTACCTGTTATTGCCCCGAGGTGACGGAGCCGAAAGTGACAGAAGTCATTTGTGTTTACAAGGAGGGAATTCTATATTGTACACACATAGCTTCGGGCAAATCCCCCTCCTCTTTTCACACTCCATCTGAAAATGTGTGTGGCATTTTGTTGGCATTAAATTTTCATTTTATTTTTAAATAGGCAAGCTGCTATTTTCAAAGCTCCCCGGTGAGAAGATGATTGGCGGTGGGTGGGAGAGCGACGGACATAAGAGGAGGGGTGTGGGGAGGAGGGAGGAGAGGAGAGAGTGGAACCAAAGACTGAAATGGATGATAAATTAGAAGAAGGCAGGGGCTACGTTTGTGCCAGCTCATACCCATCAAATAGAGCCTAAAATCAGAAGCAGATAATGACTCTAATTATACTCTCCCCCCCTCCGTCTGTCAACGGCGAGACTCGTTAACTCTGTCCTCGCCACACTTGGCTATGATGGGCCATATCCCTGACATAGAAAGGGTTACACACATCAATAGGATAATGAATTTGGCTTTTCGTACTGAGTCTTTCACAGCCCCAGGGCAGAAAAAAATCAGTTCAGGGAGAAACACAAGGACAGCCATAGCAGATGAGACATGTACTTGGGGATTTCTATGAAAACTACAAACGGGGGGAAATAATGCTTTAATTTTTAACAACCAATCAGATGCTTGCTTTCATTTTCCATATTCTACTAAAAAAAAATGTAATTTTTTTTTTTTTCAAAAAGTTGTCACCAATTACCATTATATTGTCCTAATAACCACAAACTAGCTCCTTAAGATCTCATGCGTCTTGAGAAAATGTTCCTAATTTCCCCTAAGCTAATAAATAAGCGCATACTCCAATTATTCCCCATCTGGAATGGAGCTCTAGCTTTAGGCCTTCACAGCCATCGGCCTTCTATGGCGGGCCACAAAAATAGCTCCGCTCTAGCTTTTTGTTGGATTGGAGATGCCTGGAGGGAATAAGAGCAGTCCAAAGAGAGATGAATACTGCTGTTATTGGTACCATACGCCACTATACTAAGAGAATATGACCCTGGCCAAAGAATTGGGAATTGTGTCACCAGCATAATACGCAAAGGTCGTTTTTGAGTTTTCCAATCTGACCCCTGGTTCATATTAGCTTATGTATAACGTCCAGGGAAGTCCTCGGATGGAATACAATTGCAACTGCAAGCACTGTTCAGTTAAAGCACACGGATCCCATAGACTACAATGGGGTCCGTGTGCTTGCCGTGCACTGTGGACTCTCTGCAGACTTTCTTCCCCTATTATACTTATACGTAAAACTCCAGTTTTTATGTGGGTATAATTGACATGCTGTGATTTACAAAAACGCAACAGTTTTCGGAGATCGTAGCATTTCCGCTGCAAATTTTTTTTCTGCAATGTGTGGATGGGATTAACCAGAATGCCATATTTTATGGAGCACCACGATAAAAATCCCTACACGGACATTGAACCCACGATTTGTAGACGGAGCTACAGGCGATGTTGTCTGATCAGCAGTTGTTATTTAAGAAAAAACACTCATTGCTAGGGTCCTCGGTGATCAGTGGGACAGTAATGGATACTGATATATGGTTGTCAGTGAAACTTAGTTTGAGGCTAAGGCCCCAAGTTGAGAAAACAGCTTTTTTTGTTGCAGTTTTTTGAGCCAAAGCCAGGACTGGCTACAAAAGGAATGGGAAGTATATAGGAAGTTCTTATACCTTTTTGCGTCCCTTCTGGACTGGGGTCAGGCAGGTTATTCTACAAGTGACAGGGATCGATTTGGAAGATGATCCTGCTCCACTGCTTCTTTCTATATTTCCCCGGAAGTTTCGTAAACCCTCGGGTTTTTGTTAGTGGCGGCCCCCTCGCTCGTTTCTTGGTTGAACGAGGTTCTTGCCTTACGTACTATGGAAACCCTGGTAGCTGTGCGCCACCAGACTGATGACAAGCACTGACAGACGTGGCTCCTTTGGAATCACTTTTACTACTCCGCTGATTTCCGCATCCAGTTTCCTTCGGTGTCCCCTGTGTGATGTCTCCCTATGTGTTTTGATCGTAAACTTTGTCTTTAATTTTACTTGACAATTGACACCCGAATGTCCCAGGTTTTTGAGATGTTTTGTTTGCCAGCTCTGTTGCATCAGAGCATTTATCTGTTTCTTGTCCACTCCCCGTATCCCACCCCTCTACCCCTCTTTTTTCTCTCCAAGCTGTGCTTTCAATTGATATTTCCGTATGCCTTTTTGGTCTTGCCCCCCTCCCCTTCCCCCCTTCCTGGTTTTGTAAAAATTGTAAAAATTTCAATAAACTTTTAATGAAGAAAAAAAAATGTAACAAAATATGCAACAAAAAAAGATGCATTTCCACAGCATGAGGGGCCTGAGGCTGAAGCCCCATGTTGCGGAAACGCTGCTTTTTTTGTTGCAGATTTTGTTACGGTTTTTTTAGCCAAAGCCAGAGATGGATTGAGCAGAAGGGAGAAGTATAAGAACTTCCAGTACTTTTCCATTATCGGGCCATCATCACAGTTCAGCACCAGCATCGGGACAGCAGTCAGCAGTTCAGCATCGGGAATTACATCCAAGGACTGCTGGCCTGATAACAGAGGCTGATGCTTGTGCCCTGTCTCTAGTGCCCAGTACATCAATGCCCCCATCCTCCCAGTGCTGCCCCCCAGCTCTCCTCACATCTGCCCCGTACCCTCCCTGCTACACAACTAGGCCTTACCGTAAATACTGACCAATACTACTAGTCACCGGACGCTGCAGGAAGTTTGTCCCTCCGGCTCTCCTTAGCTCCCCATTACTATGGTCGGTGGTCCCATACTAATGCTTGAGCCCCAATGTGTTTCCTTCTGGTCTTGTTACCGGCCATTTCTTCCAGTTTGACAGTCTTCCTCCCAAACGCCGAGGTGAGGTCTAGTTGTGTGGCAGGGAGGGTACGGGGCAGATGTAAGGAGAGCTGGGGGGCAGCACTGGGAGGATGGGGGCATCAATGTACTGGGTACTAGACACAGGGCACAAGCATCGGGCTCTGTTATCGGGCCAGCATGGGGCCAGCAGTCCTCGGATGTCATTCCCGATACTGGTACTGAACTGCGATGCTGGCCCGATAAAAGAAGAGTACCAAACTTCCTATATATTTACCATTCCTTTCATAGCCGTTTTTAGCTTTGGCTCAAAAACACAGCAAAATCTGCAACAAATAAAACTACATTTCCACAACATGGGGCCTTAGTATTCACACTACCGTTAGTGACCGTCAGCAGTATCTGCAGCTATCGTCCACTACAAGATTTTAGCAATGGACACTAGCTGAATCGTCAGTAGTCCATTAAAATTTCCATTCATTTCAATGGGATTTTATTTTGTGTCCTTTAGTGTCCGTTTACACCCAAGTCCGTTTTTTCCAGCAGACAAAAAAATCCTACATGCAGGACTTTTTTATAAAAATGTCCATTATTTTTTTTACATTGAAGTCTATGGGCAACGGACTTCTAATAGACAGTAACTGATAGCCTCAAACTTCATATTAAGCCCCTTAGACCTCATCCACACTCTGTGTGACAGACGTTGTTATAACATCCATCACACGTCAGTTTTTAGGTCTGTGTTCAAAAGAAATTAATAACATTCATTAAAATAATGTCCTATTTTTGTCCATAGTTCTGGCCTAATGGACCCAATATATGTCTATGGGTCTATTTTCCCGTCTGTTCATTGGCTAATATATCCGTTTCACAGACGTTAAAAGCAGATCAGTGGGCTGAAGAAGAAAATAGACCAATGAAGTTCATCCATTTTTTAATATCCATCTTGAGGCCTAAGGGCTAGTTGACATGGGGCATGGGACCGCATATTTTGGTCCTGATTGGGCCTAGTCCGGAGGGTGCTGCTGCGAGGTGGACGCCGGGGCTGACTCAGCTGCGGAATCCGCCTGAAGAAAGGGCAGCTTGCTTCTTTTTTCCGTGGGTCTACATAGACTTCTATTGTGAGGGGGCGGATTCTGAGGTGGATTCGGCATCAGAATCCACCCCCAATTCCCTCGTGTGAATGAGCCCTAAGTGTACCCTTCAGCGCCTTATTGTGCTGCTGCAGTCACTTTTCTGTATATAGTGATTGATGGGAAGTTTTGTCACCTATTACATGTGTTGGAACTTTTTATGAAAATGGGTGGAGTGGGGCCGAGACCGAGGCCGATCAGGGCAGGCAGGGACACCTTGGTCAACAAATTTATTATAACTCATGCCAACGGAACTGGCATGAGCTATACCTGAAATTTATGCCAGTTTCTGACTAGCATAAATATCAATTTTTTTGCACACGGGTCTACGTCTGAATTATTAAGAGCCCGGAGACTCAGGAGCAGTTATCAACCACGGGAGAATGGATTAAGATTGGCGTACAGAATGCCAGTTTTAATCAATTGGATTGGTCAGTATTTTCAACATGACAGGTTCACTTTAGATAGAAAGACGATTCTATTACGTTAATCTTCTTTTGACTGAAAATGGTGAGTCACACCAATAATTGATATGCATAAATAGTCAAGATAACCTGATTCATAAGACATGTCCATCATGGGACTGGCATCATTTTTTCCAATCTGATCACCTCTATAGATACAGTCCTATGAAAAAGTTTGGGCACCCCTATTAATTTTAATCATTTTTTGTTCTAAATATTTTGGTGTTTGCAACAGCCATTTCAGTTTGATATATCTAATAACTGATGGACACAGTAATATTTCAGGATTGAAATGAGGTTTATTGTACTAACAGAAAATGTGCAATATGCATTAAACCAAAATTTGACCGGTGCAAAAGTATGGGCACCCTTATCATTTTATTGATTTGAATTCCCCTAACTACTTTTTACTGACTTACTGAAGCACAAAATTGGTTTTGTAACCTCAGTGAGCTTTGAACTTCATAGCCAGATGTATCCAATCATGAGAAAAGGTATTTAAGGTGGCCAATTGCAAGTTGATCTCCTATTTGAATCTCCTCTGAAGAGTGGCATCATGGGCTACTCAAAACAACTCTCAAATGATCTGAAAACAAAGATTGTTCAACATAGTTGTACAGGGAAAGGATACAAAAAGTTGTCTCAGAGATTTAACCTGTCAGTTTCCACTGTGAGGAACATAGTAAGGAAATGGAAGACCACAGGGACAGTTCTTGTTAAGCCCAGAAGTGGCAGGCCAAGAAAAATATCAGAAAGGCAGAGAAGAAGAATGGTGAGAACAGTCAAGGACAATCCACAGACACCTCCAAAGAGCTGTAGCATCATCTTGCTGCAGATGGTGTCACTGTGCATCGGTCAACAATACAGCGCACTTTGCACAAGGAGAAGCTGTATGGGAGAGTGATGAGAAAGAAGCCGTTTCTGCACGTACGCCACAAATAGAGTTGCCTGAGGTATGAAAAAGCACATTTGGACAAGCCAGCTTCATTTTGGATGAAGGTCCTGTGGACTGATGAAACAAAGATTGAGTTGTTTGGTCATACAAAAAGGCGTTATGCATGGCGTCCAAAAAAACAGCATTCCAAGAAAAACACTTGCTACCCACTGTAAAATTTGGTGGAGGTTCCATCATGCTTTGGGGCTGTGTAGCCAATGCTGGCACCGGGAATCTTGTTAAAGTTGAGGGTCGCATGGATTCCACTCAGCATCCGCAGATTCTTGAGAATAATGTTCAAGAATCAGTGACGAAGTTGAAGTTACGCCGGGGATGGATATTTCAGCAAGACAATGATCCAAAACACCGCTCCAAATCCTCAGGCATTCATGCAGAGGAACAATTACAATGTTCTGGAATGGCCATCCCAGTCCCCAGACCTGAATATCATTGAACATCTGTGGGATGATTGGGAGCGGGCTGTCCATGCTCGGCGACCATCTAACTTAACTGAACTTGAATTGTTTTGTAAAGAGGAATGGTCCAAAATACCTTTATCCAGGATCCAGGAACTGATTAAAAGCTACAGGAAGCGACTAGAGGCTGTTATCTTTGTAAAAGGAGGATCTACTAAATATTAATGTCACTTTTCTGTTGAGGTGCCCATACTTTTGCACCGGTCAAATTTTGGTTTAATGCATATTGCACATTTTCTGTTAGTACAATAAACCTCATTTCAATCCTGAAATATTACTGTGTCCATCAGTTATTAGATATATCAAACTGAAATGGCTGTTATAAACACCAAAATATTTAGAACTAAAAATGATTAAGATTAATAGGGGTGTCCAAACTTTTTCATAGGACTGTAGCTATGATCACACATATATGGCAAATATCACGCATATACTGTATGTACAAATATCCTGCCGGTCTGCTAATAATACTGCAAGTGATCTGGGCTCAGAGGGGTAACCTGAAGCATCAAGGTCCCAATAATACACCTAGACTTGAGTCCCCAAAATCATTTACAGTGCAGGTCTCCTCACAATGGGGAAGAGGGAACCGGAATCACTGCACCCTCTATGGGCTCGATGTATACTAGTAGTATTAGGTAGGGGATTCTATATGTGTAGTATTTGATCATGATAAAAGGTAGAATTTACTATTTGCTCTACAGAAGAGTTGCGGTGCATCTTTGCACCATTTCCATCTTTCTTCGCCTTACAAACATAGCAGGGTGGGTCGCGGACACTATAACTAACACCTGAAAACTCGTAGGATTGCGCAGATTTCCATTGTGGTGCACAGGAATGCGACTGAATTATTATACCGCCAGCATAGACTTCATCAAGATTACAGTATAGAACGCCGGTCTTAATACATCTCCCCCCAGTGTGTCCATAGCCATTAAGTAAAATCAATATCGGGTAAGGAACACGTGTTTTATAACTTATACCATGCTTGGAGTATTTATGTAGACATAGTATTTGGATGTATTCCATGGCGAGCGGCGTGTAGATGTATTGTACAGTGTGTTTCATGTGACAAGCGGTAATAGACACACATTCAGATGACAGGATTCTCGCTGGGCTCTAGTCTCGGCCCTGTGTGATGCTGGGATGCTCTTATCTGACAGCACTGGGGGATTTACACATATCACAAGCGTCCTGGGCATTGTTGAGGCGTTATCTCCCGCTGCACAGAGACACTCCGCTGCAGGAAGAAGGGGAGATGTGAGCTTAGTGCAATGGGTAGGCTGGAGCTGGCAGCAAAATGAACATATATGCAATGAAATGGGATTGTGGTGTAAAGTCAGATGATACTGTAAAGTGATCTAGGAGGTAGCAGGCAGAGTATGGGCATCTATTGTAATATGTCGTACATATAGGAGTCATTTCCGAGACATTGCAAAATATTCCATAGAGATGTACAGAAAACAATCTTACTCAGACCTTGCCCCCCATGACATCCACCATCTAAATTTTCTCTACAAATATTTGAGATTTTTCGACAGACGGTCTTGTTTTCACCCATGACACTGTTACTTACAGAGCTCTACCCGATATGACTAGGTCCTAAATTGTTTTCCTTAGTCTAAAAAAAAACACCTAACCATCCGCGGCCCCCCTTGACATTCACCTCCAGGATTTCTTGACCATCTCTAGAATTCCCTGCCTTGAGCGTCCTGTTACTCTACAACCATCCACACCTACAAAGGCAGCCTAAGGCCTGGTTCACATCTGCGTTGGTATTCCGTCCAGGGGAGTCCACATGAGGACCCCGCCAAATGCAACTGCAAGTGGTGTGCCAGTGAAAGCACATGAACCCTATAGACTATAATGGGGTCCGTGTGCTTGCTACCAGATCTACGCAGGGATCATGCGGACAGGAAAGTAGTTAGCAATCCACTTTCCTGTCCACATGATTTGTGCGGGCAGCATGCAGAAAGCACATGGACCCTATTATAGTCTATGGGGTCCGTGTGCTTTCACTGCACAGCGCTTGCAGTTGCATTCGGTATTCCGTTCGGGGTTCTCCATGTGGACTCCTCCGGACGGAATACCAACGCAGAGTGAACAAAGGGTAAAGCTACTCATACACTTTAGATAGCAGACAACTACCTTGACCAGTACATCCATCAAGGTGCATGCTCGACTCAGCCAAGTGGTATGCATGTATACTAAAGCGGGAGAAAGGAAGCCTATCTACCCAAGGATAAAAGGATTGGGTCTGGTGAAATCAAACTGCCCAATATGACTACATTCGCGGTCGGGGGGGTTTAGCCAGTGCACATCTATTGTGTATGGGCTAGCTTATCATTTTACTGTAAGTCTAACCTAAACTATAGTTTTCCATGCTGAGACAGTACTTCACTAGATTTTAACCCTACACGTAAAGGACTATAAAGTATGGATAAGACCCCTACCAGAGTAAACACAATTCTTGTTGTTTGTTCCTTTATATCTGAGACTTGCTAAATGTGAACTGTGTTTTATGTGTGTATGGTCAGAACAAGGACTATGGACACACTGCTCTTACCCTTCAAGTAGGATGGGTGATGTCATAGCCGTGGGAAGACTAACTTGGACAGTACATGGTGGTGCATGCTGTAGATTGTGGTAGTCTGAGTGGCAAGAGCAGGGCTCCAGGGAGCTGAAGGCCCGCCCCCAGTGCACTTCCAAATCTACAAAAGCTATATACATAACAGATGTATGATGGCGATCAGTGTAATGTGCTCTTCAACATGTAGATTCTACAGATAATGAACCGTCACTCGGTGTTATGCTGGTGCTCGGAAATGGCCTCTCACCGCCATATTAGTATAACCAAAGAAATTTCCGGCACTCAATTGGTATGCTTCCAAAGGTGAAAATTTATTTTAACAAAAAACGTTTCGGTCTAGAAGACCTTCGTCAGTTTGTCGGTAGGAGATATGAGTAGTAGGAAGCCAAATGTGGTCATGTGGGAAATCCAGAAAATGAAGATGTGCTCTTCAACATGGTGGGGGCAGCTGAATAAGCTTGGGAAAGGTGATAGTCTCCCTATATTATAGCTACAGAACACTTGACTATTGTGCTGCCTTTGCCCTTCCTTGCTGTGATCCCTCTGCACTACACATTGGGTAAACGGACCCAATATACAGCATGGCAGGGGCCCAGGAGACTCAGGCTATGTTCCCCTTTTCCTAACACATATACAGTATTTGCACGACTGTATGCTACGTATATACTTCTTAATACTCCTATACTTAACAGGAGAAGAGAGAAAACTAGAGAACAGAGGAATGTTGCGGAGACCATGACTTCATCTAACCCGTTCCTTTGTTCACCTGGAAATATAAGGTGCTACTAACCACATGCACTATGTATGTAGCACAAGCGGATTATGCATATTCAATGTGATAGAGAGCCACAGAGATAATGATCAGATCTCCCTATAATTTACTACTGGCACAGTCCTACAATGGTAGTCGCCTGCCTGTTTACACGCTCTCCCCACCCCCTGCTCGCTCTGCTCCACTTTCTTTACAGATTTCAAAGCTGCAATTTTCCCTGTAATGGAACAATTTTCTATACTTATGTACAATCAGAGTGAGAGGGGGAGAGGAGCGGAGGGGGAGGCCATTATTACATGGGAGCACAGAGGTGGGGGCATACTGGCAGGTGACGCAAAACCTCCCCAATAAGAGGCTGGTGTATCCCCCAGTAACAGACAGCGAGACCAAATAATACACTAAAGTCTGATCAGAAAATTGGGAAAATGTTCACTTCACTGAATCCCAATGGAGTCCTAGAATAATATTTTTGGGGTACAAAGGACATAGATGGGTTCATAAACTTCCCCCTATGTTAGTATTCTGGTGTAAATGAGGAACATGGCCCTTTCTTGCACCAAAGATGGTTTGTAACAAGTGCCAAATAATAGTTCCAGAATTCATGCTCCTATCCATTGGATATGATTGACATTATTGGGTGAATATATTTGGAATGATTCAAAGCTCTCTAGGCTTCAATATCATAGCAGGGGTCATTTATAATGGTGTAATCCATTTCAGTCTACTATAGGGGCTTTAAAAAGGACCTTTCACCACCTCTTCACATCTGTTAAGAGTTGCCATGCCACTGATTGACACAGCTGGAATTTTCTCTCTAGCCCCCACCATTCCAGAGCAAGCAGTGCAGTTAGTTTTGGTGAATGATATACCAGCTAGGCTTTGTGCTGTTGGGTGGGCGGTGTCAGGCAGGGGGTGTGATTCAGAGCTCCAATCAGAGGCAGCCAGTGTCAGAGCTCAGAGACACACTCCTTGTCTGCTCCTGCCTGACACCACCCTCCTGACAGTACAGAGCCTAAATAGTCTATCGGGCACCAAAACTAACTGCATTGATTGCTCAGGAACGGTGGGGGTGAGAGAAAAAAATCTAACTGCTTTGAAACAGTGGAGCAGAAGCCATTTAATGATGCAAAGAGATGGACTTGGCAGAGGTAGCAAAAGGTCCTCTTAAAACTCACTCAGGTGCCAGGTCCAAGGTGTGTCTGCTGCCAGTGAATACCCTGCCCAGGATTTGGAAGAATTAATAAACAGTAACCATAGTATGGCAACACTGAAATTGCAACCAAGGTCCCACTGCGGAGGTACCCACAGATCCAATGCTACAGGAAAGAACAGTAAGGCCCCATTCACACATCGGAAAATGAAGAGGAATTTCAAGGCACAATCCGAGGCCAGATTGAGCAGGATGCTTTTTTTTTTTTTCTTCAACATCCTGCTCCATTCTCTGCTTCCCATTGAAAGCAATAGAAGAATCAGGGGAGAATTTACAGCTGATTTGGGGGCATGATCTGTCTCGAAATCGGGTAGATTCCAAAGTGTCAAGGGTTAAGGGTATGTTCACACAGCAGAATTGTATCTAGCTGAAAAAGATAGATAGATAGAGAGATAGATAGATAGATAGATAGATGATAGATAGAGAGATAGAGAGATAGATAGACTAGATAGACGGGATAGACTAGATAGACGGGATAGATAGATAGATAGATAGATAGATAGATAGATAGATAGATAGATAGATAGATAGATAGATAGATAGACGGGATAGACTAGATAGACGGGATAGATAGATAGACGGGATAGATAGATAGACGGGATAGATAGATAGATAGATAGATAGATAGATAGATAGATAGATAGATAGATAGATAGACGGGATAGATAGACTAGATAGACGGATAGATAGATAGATAGATAGATAGATAGATAGATAGATAGATAGATAGATAGGCATTTGCCTGCCATTGTGGAGTCAACATGAAGCAACATCCGTCTCAAATTCAGCACCAAATTCCACCGTGTGAACATAACCTTATGCTTCCATTGCATAAGTTTTGGCCTAAAGTTTATAGAGAAATGTGTGGAAAAAAATATCCGAAGCTTGAAATATTTTAAAAATATTTTTTTAAAAAAAAAACAAAAACGTAACAATGCACAAAAAGCAACTAAGCAAACATCTGACTGTAGTGGTTTTTTTTTTCCCCAAACACAGATGTCTGAAAATACAGGAGAAAAACGACTAGATTTTTTTATTTTTGCAAAAAAAAAAAAAAATAAATAAAAGCAGCTCTGAACTAGTATAGAAGAGCCATGTAAGTAGTTAATACTATACAACAGAAGGGATAGGGAGAGCCGAGCGGGCTTACAATATTCCTTCCAGGCAGACTACGACGTGCACAGATTCCTTCTGACTAAAAACAGTCCTATAATCATGGCCGAGCTCCCCCTCCCCAATAAGGAAGAAGGCTTCCTATCTCCAGACCCCCCCGTCATTATTATAACTCGCAGCTTCTCATGAAAGGCTAAGCTATTTTTGGGGAGGGCGCAGTTATTTCGGATAGGCTCAGCAATGGACCAATCTGGGTTGCCTGGCAACTGCGAGGCCTGCACGTTGCTGATAACGGAGGCATCATTTCCATGGCTGAATGGCTTGGAAGCAGAGAAGCTAATCTAGGCGGCGAGCACGACAGACTATTCCAGCAACGTTTTAGAAACCCTCTGGTCATAACGCACCACGGAGTTTCGGAGGGAGGGAGTGTGACGCCAAATGACAAGTACTGCTGACATTACAGGGGACAAAATGTCCGACATCAGCGTTCATTCAAAATGGATGGCAGCAAGTGAGCAATGGAGGCAAGAGGAAAATAGTTTACAATGTGAATGAAGGAATACATAGATGGGTGGATGGATAGAGATAGATGTGAGGATAGCAGATTAGATAGATAGGATAGTTTTGTTTTTGTTTTCAATTGAAGCAGAGGTATAAGGAAGTATTACAGATAGAAGAGTTAAATTACCATATAGGTGATCATAGACAAAGTACCGTATACATGGAAGGGAGGGGGGGGAAGAGAGAGAGAGAGAGAGAGAGAGAGAGAGAGGGGAGAGAGGGGAGAGAGGGGAGAGAGGGGAGAGAGGGGAGAGAGGGGAGAGAGGGGAGAGAGGGGAGAGAGGGGAGAGAGGGGAGAGAGGGGAGAGAGGGAGAGAGAGGGGAGAGAGAGGGGAGAGAGAGGGGAGAGAGAGGGGAGAGAGAGGGGAGAGAGAGGGGAGAGAGAGGGGAGAGAGGGGAGAGAGGGGAGAGAGGGGAGAGAGGGAGAGAGGGAGAGAGGGGAGAGAGGGGAGAGAGGGGAGAGAGGGAGAGAGGGAGAGAGAGGGGAGAGAGGGGAGAGAGGGGAGAGAGGGGAGAGAGGGGAGAGAGGGGAGAGAGGGGAGAGAGGGGAGAGAGGGGAGAGAGGGGAGAGAGGGGAGAGAGGGGAGAGAGGGGAGAGAGGGGAGAGAGGGGAGAGAGGGGAGAGAGGGGAGAGAGGGGAGAGAGGGGAGAGAGGGGAGAGAGGGGAGAGAGGGAGAGAGAGAGAGAGAGAGAGAGAGAGAGAGAGAGAGAGAGAGAGAGAGAGAGAGAGAGAGAGAAAGACGGATAGAAAAAGATAGAGAGATTGATTGATGGATAGAAAGAGAGGTGGATAGATAGAGATGGATAGATAGAGATGGATAGAAAGATGTAAATAAAAATTGATAGAAAGAGGGAGGGATAACTAGAAAGAGATGGATAGAAATAGAAATGCAAAGAAAAATGGATAGGAAAGGAGGGTTGGATAGAAAGAGAGGGGGATCGATAGATAGAAAGAAAGAGATGGATAGATAGAGGGATAAATGGATAGAAAGGGATCAATTGCTTGAGAGATAAATAAGGAAAGAAATAGATAGATATGATATGAGATGATAGATAGATAGATAGATAGATAGATAGATAGATAGATAGATAGATAGATAGATAGATAAATAGAGTCCTATGAAAAAGTTTGGGCACCTCTATTAATCTTAATCATTTTTAGTTCTAAATATTTTGGTGTTTGCAACAGCCATTTCAGTTTGATATATCTAATAACTGATGGACACAGTAATATTTCAGGATTGAAATGAGGTTTATTGTACTAACAGAAAATGCGCAATATGCATTAAACCAAAATTTGACCGGTGCAAAAGTATGGGCACCTCAACAGAAAAGTGACATTAATATTTAGTAGATCTTCCTTTTGCAAAGATAACAGCCTCTAGTCGCTTCCTGTAGCTTTTAATCAGTTCCTGGATCCTGGATGAAGGGATTTTGGACAAACAATTCAAGTTCAGTTAAGTTTGATGGTGGCCGAGCATGGACAGCCCGCTTCAAATCATCCCACAGATGTTCAATGATATTCAGGTCTGGGGACTGGGATGGCCATTCCAGAACATTGTAATTGTTCCTCTGCATGAATGCCTGAGGATTTGGAGCGGTGTTTTGGATCATTGTCTTGCTGAAATATCCATCCCCGGCGTAACTTCAACTTCGTCACTGATTCTTGAACATTATTCTCAAGAATCTGCTGATACTGAGTGGAATCCATGGGACCCTCAACTTTAACAAGATTCCCGATGCCGGCATTGGCCACACAGCCCCAAAGCATGATGGAACCTCCACCAAATTTTACAGTGGGTAGCATGTGTTTTTCTTGGAATGCTGTTTCTTTTTGGACGCCATGCATAACGCCTTTTTTTTATAACCAAACAACTCAATTTTTGTTTCCAAAATGAAGCTGCCTTGTCCACATGTGCTTTTTCATACCTCAGGCAACTCTATTTGTGGCGTACATGCAGAAACGGCTTCTTTCTCATCACTCTCCCATACAGCTTCTATTTGTGCAAAGTGCGCTGTATAGTTGACCGATGCACAGTGACACCATCTGCAGCAAGATGATGCTGCAGCTCTTTGGAGGTGGTCTGTGGATTGTCCTTGACTGTTCTCACCATTCTTCTTCTCTGCCTTTCTGATATTTTTCTTGGCCTGCCACTTCTGGGCTTAACAAGAACTGTCCCTGTGGTCTTCCATTTCCTTACTATGTTCCTCACAGTGGAAACTGACAGGTTAAATCTCTGAGACAACTTTTTGTATCCTTCCCCTGAACAATTATGTTGAACAATCTTTGTTTTCAGATCATTTGAGAGTTGTTTTGAGTAGCCCATGATGCCACTCTTCAGAGGAGATTCAAATAGGAGATCAACTTGCAATTGGCCACCTTAAATACCTTTTCTTATGATTGGATACATCTGGCTATGAAGTTCAAAGCTCACTGAGGTTACAAAAACAATTTTGTGCTTCAGTAAGTCAGTAAAAAGTAGTTAGGGGAATTCAAATCAATAAAATGATAAGGGTGCCCATACTTTTGCACCAGTCAAATTTTGGTTTAATGCATATTGCACATTTTCTGTTAGTACAATAAACCTCATTTCAATCCTGAAATATTACTGTGTCCATCAGTTATTAGATATATCAAACTGAAATGGCTGTTGCAAACACCAAAATATTTAGAACAAAAAATGATTAAGATTAATAGGGGTGCCCAAACTTTTTCATAGGACTGTAGATAGATAGATAGATAGATAGATAGATAGATAGATAGATAGATAGATAGATTTATCAATCTGTCAGGCAACACTCCAGGCTTGGAGGCCCTACATTTATTGGACCAAAGCATTACGGTTGGAATAAATCCACACTGAACTTTTTTCAATTATCTTATGCTGGGTCTTTGAGGATTGCACCCACTCTTGTAAGAAATCTTGACGTGGAGCTACTCTGCAAAAAGAATAGATAGATAGATAGATAGATAGATAGATAGATAGATAGATAGATAGATAGATAGATAGATAGATACTATAAGAAATATTACAGATAGAATAGATAAAACACTATAAAAGGAGATTACAGATAAAAGATGAATAGGCAGCTCGTATTAGTTTTATGAGAACAATATATTACAGACAGAACAGCTAGAACACCATAGAAAGGTGATAATAGATAAAGTATTGCTCGGGCAGACAGGTGAACAAGCTGCCATCTTACATTGTCCAGCTCCCTCCCTGTATCCCAGTTACACGTCTGTGCTTTGTAATTCCATCTCCTTGCTACACATTTACTGGCCCTTAACCCGGGTTGGCAAGTACGGTTTCCAAGTCAGGCGAATATAAAAAAATCATACATCTGACCGTATGTGGATGCAACAAAAGAGAAGTATGGAGACCAGGGGGGAAGGGTTAATTCTTACATCTGGCGACTCCCCCCATCATCTTTAATACACCCCATTAAGAGCTTTTGTTCCCCGGCTGATTCCATAATTACAGTCATTTCACCGCGGCGCATACAGCTGCCTGTCCTAGTGATCTACACACGGGCACCAACCCGCATGTATGCATAGAATATAGAGGCAATGTGCAGAAGAAAAAAAAAATATAATAATAGAAATGTGAAGAAAAGAAAGTCCATTTTTTTTATAAACACTCATTAACTTCATGTTTTAATTAATTATTGTATATTAAATACAGATGTAACAAAAACTGACGTAAAAAAATAATAGAGGCTAGCTCGGTATCAACATACAGAACGCACAAACATCATTGTACAATACAGGAGGGGACAGAACCGGGGAAAAACTGTGTACAAAATACAAAAGAGAGGAAGGTGCCCTCTGGTGGTGAAGTCATGCAACTACACCATTGCATTGATCCCCATTAAACTATTCACATTTTAGATTTAAGATTAAACACTTCCACTTAAAAACCATGTGGCAATTTCCGAAGTATCTGTCACGGTTGATATTCATGATACGGTCACGTACACAATCCCATGATCGCACATCCTAGGAACGCGACATTGACTTGTTCCAGGAAGTCTCTATTTACAGCCATTGTGGCAGTCTACCTAGCACCCAGCCAGATCAGACTCCATGTCTCGTGAAGCAGGGGCTCCAAATCTCCAGGGCTCTGCAATGCCATTACTATCTGCAATGCAATAACTGGTCCCTATAAAGTAGGGGTCGTTGGCGGGCTCGGTTTTATCACCCATTCTCCATTAGGGTTGGCATTGTACAAGTCCAGTAAGTAGGTATCGGGATCCAGGCAGTGTTCGCCTAGGGAGATAGACAATGGTTACATTTTAAGATGCTCCAGTAAGGGGATAGTCACATGCTGCAGTTTTGCTAAAAATTACTAAAAATGATCCAGTTGGGATTCTTTTTTGGTAGCATATACCACCGACAAGATAAATACGGTGCAGAAAATCGTGAGTCCACTAAAGTTAGCCATAAATTTAGTTAGTGGATATTGGTGCAATCTGCAGACAGGCTATATGGCTTATCTGACAGTCCCGCAAAGGCTGCGGTCATAGGAAACGCATTTGTTCCCTTTTCCCATCCTCTTTTATTTGTATCTGGCTAAGGCTACCTTCACATCTGTGCACGGGGACCTGAACAACGGAGAGCCGGACTGCTAAAACACAGTTACTCCTGGACTCCATAGACTGTAATGGGGTCCGTCGGGTGTCCGACATTTTTATATCATAACCAGTGGAGAGAAATGTCCTGTGTGCAGGGCCCCACACAGATATGAACCTAGCCTAAGGCTCCAAACACACAAGAGTGTGCTTGGTTAGTGTGCTGGCTGTGTTGTTCTTGGCTAGCATGCTCACCCGTTAAATTGTAATGGCCCCATACACATACCAATACCCATGTATTATCATGGGCTGGTCTATGGGGGGGGACCGTGAGCCAGGACACAGCTCTGTACAGGTCCTATACTGGTCTGCTTTGGTGGACTGGTTTACTGAAGCAAAAGAATGGGTCTTTGGAGGTCACAGATGGTACTCGTATATCATTCGTGCCAGTTTACCTAGGGCCCAGCGCATTTCTGTGCTTGTAGCCTTAGACACTATTCACACAACACAGGATGGAAACCGAACAGAAACCACACGGACCCCATTATAGTCTATGGGGTCCATGGGTTTCCTAAGGTAACTGCTTTTTTTATGTAAATTAGGTTTCCGTTCGGGGGTCCCCAAGCACCTCCCCGAATGTAAAACCGAACGCAGATGTTAACCTGGCCTAAGCCTAACAACAGTGTAAACTGAGGGGCCACACGGTGGCTCAGTGGTTAGCACTGCAGCCTTGCAGCGCTGGTGTCCTGGTGTTCAAATCCCGCAAAGGGGGAAAAAAAAAAAAAAAAAACACACACACACACATCTGCAAGGAGTTTGTATGTTCTCCCCGTGTTTGCTTGGATTTCCATCCCATTGTCCAGGTCCATCCCATTGAAAAAAAAAATGTACATTGTGAGCTCTATGTGGGGCTCACAATCTACATTAAAAAGAACAACAACAAAAAACAGTGTAAACTGGAGCTAGATAGGAGACAATATTGATAGTTCAGAGTAACAATATCAATTCTATAGCTATCAAAAATATGGTGTAAATTAAAAAAAAAATACTTACCAATATTTCCCCCAACTTCATAAAGATCCAGATTTGAAAACGTAAAGGAATTATTACTGAAAGATAAAATTAAAAAATAGTTCAGTCAGCCAGGTAAATATCAATAAAAATAAAGCACAGAAAAAAAAAAAATTCAAAAAAAATTGGTCCCATGGAAAAGAGAATCCTGAGAAAATTATGACTGTGTGTATGTGAGGAGTCAAGAAAGTGAGACTCTTGTACAAGCCCAACATTTGTTAGCCCTTACTTGTAGACCATAAAGAGCGCCACTGATGGACCCTACAAGTCTATTCATTACACAAACAGGAAATTGATTGAATCACAGAAACATGCAATTCTTCATTGTCCCTGCGGAGGCACTGCAGGAAGATTGCACACTTGCTGTGAGATTCTCCACATAGCAGGGACTGCAGAAGCAGGACACCCTGTGATCAAGTCACTTTTTATCAACAACAGAGGCTCATGATCCATCAATGTCCAGATCAAAGGGGTTGTAGAAGAGCCGGCATGTTTTACTTCTTCTGTGAGATGTTAATATAACGTTTATGCAGCACTATGATGGCTGCCCATGTGGCGCCATCACAGCAATCTCATACATAGACATCCTAAATTGGGTGCAGAGCACACACACATGGAGGTTATTAGAGGATGTAATGTAAAAATGGGAAATGTATTTTTAAAGAATTACAAAGCTTAATTTTCTTAAAGGGCATGACCATTCATAGTAACCACCATGTGTCCAACAATGTAGTATACAGCTTTATAGATGGTAGGTATATACAAGGCTTGTACCATTTGATGAGGCCCATGCTGCTGACCATTTGCCAGTTGCGATGGTTCACATGCTCCTGGAATTTCTTTAGGACATCTGCTGCTTGTGTGCCCTCATTCAGTTGAATAGCCAAAGAGTCCTTCACAAAAACGGAGGCCCGTATCTTCACTTGTTTGTAAGGCTGAAAATTAGGAGGAAACGGGAAATTACTACATTTTTATTGTATGAGAATTTTTGAACTTCAAAGTCACACAAGGGTTAAAGAGGATGGATCACGATTTTTTGTATTTATGTGTAGAATCCAAATAAACCATAGAACCCACCAAACCATAGAGACCAATTGGTGGTTTAATGTCCCAAATAGAAGTGACAGGTTCCCTTCAAGGTTTGGTCCCACAACATCTTAACAGCTATGCACAAGATAGATGTTAAATGAGCACTAACTTTTTGTAACTAATATTACAAAATGTAATGGACTGCAATGAACAAAGTTGCTTATTTTTGCCCAATCAACCCGTCTAGCTAAGGGCGACACCTAGTGGCAGGAACTTCAAATTTGTTCTCCACCAAAGTCGTCCTTCCATAGATGCCAGATATAGGCAAGATGGAAAGACAGTGAGTGTATTGGACAGTCCTTTTCTCTATTCACAGTCAATGGAGAGAAGAGGGGCCGATTCTCCTCACAGCCTGCACAAACATGGCTACAAACTGTGACTGTGTGCAAAAGACACAATGTAATGACAGTCTTCTGTGTGCTGGTGTATATTTCTGGTTGCTTGTCTGAATACTATTCAGAGACAGCAAGCAACTTTGGTTACCCTGCTCATAGATGGTTTCCTATTCATGGATTTTAGCTTCTTGGCTGGTTGTATTTGCACTATATTTATAATCTAGTGTTACTGTGTCTCCTATTTTATGGTCACTTGGGCTTTTCTCAGCTAATTGTTTGCTATTATACAGTTACTCCTGACAGACTGGCAGAAAGGTACCAGTAATGGATAAAGAAGGAGGGGGCAGACTGCTCCTTATTGTACATGCCTACAGTCTGAGACACAAAGGTGTTACGACCCCATCTTTGCACTCTCGGCCTGTTAGGTTCAGGCGTGGAGTGTGCGGGCGGTATTCGGCCCGTGAATCACCTGATGCGCTGCAGCGGAGTGTTCACACTAGTCATGCTGTTTCTGCAGTAGCACTCAAGCATGGATCACATGAGGAGTTGCCTTGTGGATCAGTACCTGGTGTGTCTTGGCCTCTGAAGGGGTTAAGTCCTCTGCAGTGCTGGGGGCTATGACAGACTGTGGGCGGTTCTGAGACCTGCCCTTCCTATTTAGATCCGCTGGGCATGTTGTCTGATGCCGGTCTTAATTCTTCAGTGCCTGGTCCCGGACATGGTCTGTCTGCCTGAAGTCTGCAATATCACCTGCATCTGAGCCCTGGCCTATCCAGTCCTTGCTGCCTGTTCACACTATCCAGATTTGGCTGAGTATTGAGCTCCATCTCCAGACATAGTGTTCGGGGTGCAGTGAACCCTTGGTTATTTTGGCTGTTTGGAGGTTTGGATTTTTTGTAAAGTTTTTTTGTGTGTGATACTAAGTTCTGTTCATCCGGTCCCTTTGCTTTAGTTCAGGTTTCCTGTGTTTCACATTTATTTGCTACCCTATACTTCATATTCCCTCATATTCACCACGTCCAGTCGGACCTCTGGGGGGGGGGGCTGTTTCTGTATCTGCTTCTCCTTCATAAATGTGAAACTAGTCAGGGGTTTCTGTTTCTCTACTAGGTTAGTTATCTCTCCAGCTGTGCCCGCGCCCACTCAGGCTAGTTAGTTGGGCCCACGGCTACTTCTAGTTGTGAAAGGCAGGGTATAGGAGTATCCACACTAGCGTTCCAAACTGCTCATACTTCTGGTTTTTGGTATGTTTTTTCTTTAACCTGTCTGAGAAGTCATCAGTCAGGGGCCAGTCCATGGTCAGAGATCCCCAGACCATAACAAAAGGTAAAAGGAGTTTCAGCCATAATGTGATTAATAGCAGCAGAAAAATGGATAGGACACCATATCTGAAGACTTACACAGTCATAGAACAGACTATCCAGCAAGACTGTACCTGCATTTCAACTTTTCATGAAAATTCAAGCACAATTTAACCATCTGATGGCTGGGGGTGTCGCTCTATTCAATCTCAAGTTCAACGCTCACTCAATTTACATATGTGATGCAGGACCCCATTATTAACTCATGATGGGACTTTTTAATGTCGGACAACCCCTATAAGCTGTCCTGATTTCTGATGTCAGTGTACCCTAATTAGCCAGGTTATCTACTCAGAAATTTGGGTAGTTAGAGGACAATGGAAGGATGGTTATGCAGGGATTTGGGATTTACAACATGGCAAATCTCTAACAATATACATTGTAATAATCCAATTATACCAGGCCAGTATAACAAGTATATAAAATTTCACTAGAAGGGTCCATTCACACCAGCCGCAAAATCACGGCTGCAAAATAATGCGGCGTATACGATCCAGGCTCCCATTGAAATCAATGGGAGCTTTTAAGGCACTCAAAATCTGACACGCCATATACGTGCCAGGTCACGTGGCACGTTACTCCGTGTGAATGGACCCTAAGGGTAAACTATGGTAAGCACCCCTGCCAGGCCCCTTAGACAGTTACACACCTCTGTGCTATTCTTCTCTGGTTTGTCCTTGTCAAAGTTCATTTTGCGAAGAAAATTCAGTAGGCGCCGTTCATTGAATCTCTTACTGCTGTTCTCATTCAGCTTACGAACCTGGGACAGCAAGAAGGTGGGAACCTAAAAAGTAGCCGAAATGCAACACCAAAATGAACACCACGTACTAAAACATAGCATTTTCAACGTAAAAATATTTTGACTAGCAATGGGCAAACGTCCCAAGACTCATTTCAGTCGAACAAGATTGGAAAGAACCAGTAGAGAATTTATTATCCTCTAGGGTCTCTTCGGACCCCATAGTATAATAGGTGGAGGCCCAAGGGAGGTGTAAAAAAATAAAAACCACTCATTTTCAACCCCTCATCTCTTTTGGGCCTCCTTGTGGCATCCAGCGCTCTCTCTCTCTCTGTGTCTCTTCGTTGATTTCAAGATGTCTCAACTTCACTAACATCCACATTCCCCATTGAGATGGAGTTCAAGGCGACTGCAAACTTCGATCAACATTTATAACAAAAAGTTTGGGACAACGAGAAAAATAGCTGCCTAGTGCCAATTTTTAGACAATTTGTCCCATTGCTGCCCAAGTAATACCACCATACTGTGCCACTGATCTGATGTTGTGGACCTAAGGATGGGTCATAGATATTAGGGGCTCGGAAAGACAATACTGCCGCGTAGTACCCAAACAATAATACAATTCTAAAATAGTAGTTACAGACACCATAAAATAATACTACCTGGTGTTATCTTGGAACTGGGCACAAATACGCCTGATGTCACATATAGAAACCTCCTCCCCGTTGGATCCATCCCTTGTTAACCTGCGGTAGGCAGTCAGTGACCATGGATTATATTTTCATGGGGTCATATGTCTTGAGTTACCTTCAAGCATGGAGTGTCTTGTATGGTTTTTAAGGTCCTATATGGCACCCCACTTGATATAGATGAAAGTCTATATTACAGGTCTAGCCGTTAATAAGAGTATACATTAAACCACTACTAGGAACTCACCGTCCATAGCAGGTCTTGGTAATGCACCATGGCCATGACCAGGCCCGCCACCCCCTCTGCCTGCTGTTTCTCTCCACCTTCATGGCTCTTGCCATTGCTCCCTCGATACAGAAAAAGGTTAGGTGCCATGATGGTGGCCACGTTCCACAACGACATGAGGTTACTTTTTTCATGAGATGCCACTTTATGGAGGAATTCCAGCAATGCCTACAAAACAGGGGTGTAAGACAATATGGTTACTAACAAGGGGCATACAACAAGAGTGGCATATAGTGCTTGAATAGACGGTTACTAAGATATATCAGAGATAGAATTGGCCACGTTATAGTTTTTACTGAGCCCTGTTATACTCTATATTTGGATTGCTACTTTGTTCCAAAAACAGCGCTACCTCTGCCCATAGTTTCTGTCTGGTATTGCAGCTCAGGCAAATTGAAGTGAATGTATCTGAGCTACAAAAGCAAGGACAACCCATTGATAGGGGCTTTGCGGTTTTTGGAGGATAGCCTGAGCAGAGGTTATGGCGATCAGTACTTATGACTCCCCACTCCTCCTAGTGTGCACAGATGCCAGGAGTAAAGAAGGAGGTCCTGTGTGGGGGCATTATACAGTATAGGGGCTATATACTGTACATGTGAGCACTAAAGGGGATATTATACAATGTAGGCGGCATTATAATGTGTGGGGGCTGGGCTAGGGGCTATATAATGTACAGGGCTAGATTGGGACATTATACGATGCAAAGGAGCACTAAAGGGGATATTATACAATGTAGGGGGCATTATACCATGCAGGGATAGGGACAATATACAGTATAGGGGCCACAGTGGAGCAGTATACTGTGCCAGGAAGCATTAGACGGGCACATTATACAATGTAGGGGGCATTATACGATGCAGGGATAGGGACAATATACAGTATAGGGGCTACAGTGGAGCATTATACTGTGCTCAGAAGCATTAGAAGGGCACATTATACAATGTAGGGGGCATTATACGATGCAGGGGCTGGAGGCATTATACAGCGTAGGATCTACAGTGAGGCATTATACTGTGTATGGGAGCAGTAGAAGGGGACATTATACAATGTAGGGGCATTATACCATGCAGGGCATGGGGGCAATACACAGTGGGGCATTACACTATACATGGGGCATTATACAATGTAGGGGCATTATGCTGTGTTTGTGCACACTTAGGTGATTATATACTGTGTAGGAGCATGAAGAGAGCATTATATTGTATGGGGAACACCCTCCCATTTACCAATGACCCCACTTTGGAAAATCAAGCACATGTCCCTGCACCAAAGACTTTTTTTTTTTTTTTTTTTTTAGTATTTTAATAATGGCTGGCCAAGAAAATCGTAATCATATTGTTATAAAAACAGTAATTATATGGACTTTAACCCCTAATGCAGCGGGTAATCAGATCAGGCACAAAAAATAATGGTACCTTTAAGGTGTTGCGATTCGCCTCTGGAAGGACCAAGATAAGCAAGTTCAGAGCTTGGAGCCGTTGTTTTAAATCCGTGATCTCTGTATAATAGAATGATATAAAACATAGTAAAGCGCCATGATGTAACCAGCACATAGAATATAGGGATTATATACAAGATAAACCAGTTCTCCCATTGCACAATGATGAGGATAGGTTGTCTGGAAGTTTCTGCATATAAAGTATGTGTTGTGTAATATGGATTAAATTCCAGACATGGTATAGGCCGAAGTCTTTTGGTGCCATTTTATATTTGTGTAATATTCCTGCATTCATGTCAGGTAATAAATGACATAGTTCACTTCCGGCTGGAGTGCTTTGAGTGATCTACTGGAGATCGCACCTCGATTTCTTGGCCTCTGACCACAATCGTGAAAGCTCCAACCGGAAATAAATGACTTATAATAACCCGTGTGGTAACAAGATGGGTCAGCCATGTTCCCAACAGCCTCAGTGACAATGGCTCCATAGCACGAGTGTATCGGGCTACGGCCATGACCAATATAGAGGTCTATACATGGGAGAGAACAGTTCATACTACTATTACTCTCTCCATCACAGGAGAAGAGCAATGGACATAAAATGACTGATATAGAGGGAATACTCTCCATCGGGTGTCTGACTCCATTCATTTCAATGTAAAAAAACATTATGGAAGAAAAAGTCCTGCAGACTACAACATTAAATATACATGACAGAAAGTGTCCATCATATTGTTTACAATGGGACACAGACAGAGGGAGCTGTTTATTGTCCATTACAGATACCGCTTAAGATTTTTGGGTGACCCCTGATATCACCGGCCATATAAAGGGTGGCCCCGCTGGTTTTCTAGTTGTTGCTACAATCCACATGTCAAGCATTGGGCGCCACTGCCTAATACGGACTCTAGAAGAAGTACTCACTCTGTACGGCAGCGAAGGCAGGCAGATATTCAGCCGTAAGCAATGGGGTCGGCAGCTCACGGAGGAAGAGCTTTAGGAGTCCAGCTGCATCATGTGGATTAACCTCATCCCAGGAGAAGAGGCCGGCATAGAAGTTTCTCTCCAGACGCTGCTGTAGGGACTAAAATAACATAACACTTCAGAAACAAAGATATAATATTATATGGAATCAACATTAAAGGTCTTGAAAGCAAATCTGTTCCCCTAAGCCTCATGTACACGGTGGAGTCACGAGCCTGATCCCTGTACAGGAGAACAAGGAGTCCCTATAGTTCTGTACTATGGAGCTCCAGACTCTCTAACACCATATGCTGTCTCCATATGGCGCCATATTGAAGACATGCACATTAATAACAGGCGGGCACTGCTAAACACACAGCACGGCTTCAAGATCAATATTGAAGTATCAAAAAACAAAAACAGAAAAATTGTCACAAACAAAAAGCACATTTCCATATTAATTTATCATCTCAATATGACAGAAGTCTCACCCAACAGCTCATAAAAACAAGATAGCAATAAAGTGTAATAAATAGGGTTGATCTTGAGATTTCAGGATCGATTTTAAAAGGGATCATACCATTAAACTACCTTTTTTTCTAATGAACACGTCGGAATAGCCTTAAGAAAGGCTATTCGTCTCCTACCTTTAGACGTGGTCTCCGCCGCGCCGTTCCGTAGAAATACCGGTTTTAACCGGTATGCAAATGAGCTCTCCGCAGCAATGAGGGCGGGCCCCAGCGCTGAAACATCGATGAGCGCGTCCCCATTGCTGCCCGAGAGCTCTTTCCTGCGCCGCCTCCTTCTTCTGCAGCAACTCCGCCTCTTCTGGCTTCTCTTGCTCTTGTAGTTCTATACAGGCCGGCTCCTGTATTGAACTGCAAGAGTGGCTTCCCAAAAATGGCCGCAGTTCAATACAGGAGCCGGCCGGTGGCCATTTTGGGGTGGCCTCTCTATGCTCCTGTATAGAACTACAAGAGAAAGAGAAGCCAGAAGAGGCGGAGTTGCTGCAGAACAAGGAGGCGGCGCAGGAAAGAGCTCTCAGGCAGCAATGGGGATGCGCTCAACGGCCTTTCAGCGCTGGGGCCCGCCCTCATTGCTGCGGAGAGCTCATTTGCATACTGGTTAAAACCGGTATTTCTACGGAACGGCGCGGCGGAGACCACGTCTAAAGGTAGGAGACGAATAGCCTTTCTTAAGGCTATTCCGACGTGTTCATTAGAAAAAAAAGGTAGTTTAATGGGAGAATCCCTTTAAAATCCAATTTTCGATTATTTTCCAGCCGATCCCGATATTTGCTCGATCGCCGATCGGGATCCGATCCTGATCGCTCAACCCTAGTAATAAACATTAATATGTCCAAAGAATCAATTCCTATAATAAATACTGGAGGGGGAAGATTACCACAAGAGAGAAGAAGAATAAAAAAAAGAAATAGGGACATACCCTCTGACTAAACCCCGAATGACTCCATTATAAAGGTCATTGGGATCCATAGTACTGCTCAATAATTGTTTCCATTAAAGATAGTCAATCTCCTCCGCAAGCATATTCATCAGCCACCACCACAACAGAGCACATTATGGTAATAAATAACATACCTCTGATATGGATGTCATTTATGTAGATTTGGAGAAAAAACAAAATTTTAAGTTTTATGCAAATGATGCAGTTGGTGCACTGGGGGCGGGCCTTCAGTCCCGGGAGCACCAAGATGCTCAAATAATAATGGGGAGGATCAATTTGCCCGGCACAAGGTGGTGCATAAAGGAGATGGAAATGGCCTCAGTGGCAGGAGCAGTGCTACTGGATGTTGAAGGCCCACTCCCAGTGCACCAACTGCCTCAATAATAATGGGGAGGATCAACTTACCCCATACAGGGTGGTACAGAGGGGAGATGGTAGTGGTCTCAGTGGCAGGAGCAGTGTTCCAGGATGTTTAAGGCCCGCCCCCAACGCTCTAACTTCCTCATTTGCATAAAACTTCAGAGTTGCTTATCTCCAAATCTACAAACATGACCTACATAACATAGGTATGTTCTAATGTACCGTGTAACACGGTGATGATAGAATCCCTTGAATAATAATGTCAAAGTATCCCTAGATCGTTCTATATTAACATGTATACTAAATGCCGGCATATACTGTGGACAGTTAATTTTATTCCCATCTTATTAAGTGTTGGACTATCACTATAATATTACATAACCTTATGATCAATGGGGACTTGAACACTGGAGCTTACACCAGTGATGAGAATGAAGATCCCACAGTGTGCTGCCCCTTCTAAGGTTTGTCCTCCATTTTGGCGCTGTACATGCTCTGAAGCCAACCCTATTCACTTGATCGGGCTGTACTGCAAGTCACAAAAAGTGTAGAGGATAAAACAATACATCATGACTGCAGTGGTGGAGGTTCCAGAGATCGAGAACTCAAAAAACCCTCTATCCAGGGCCTCAAAATAAGCCTGCATAAACCTGTATGAACACATCCTGATAGACATACAGTATACTGTATGGAATTGGTTTGTGATTAGTGCACTACCCCAGAAACAATAATTGGTAGAGTGGATTAAACTTGAAAATACCACCAGAAGAGCAGGGGGTCTACCGAGATCTCCTGCCAGATCGGTGCACCCTATTCTAGTACCAGGAATGTTTATTACCTTCATCCGAGCCTGTGAGCCGCAGATCCTTAAGATGCCCTGAAGCTCCAGACCATTCTTTTCTAGACAGTTCAGAATCTGCAGAAAAATATACAAAAATAGTTATGAATGAACCATACGATGCCCTCATAACATGAAGCAGATTATACAAGCAATCCAATACGATGATGGGGAGCCTCATGCACCAAAATTGAGAAGATTGTCCTATTGCCAACTACAGTCCATCAATCTATCCATTGCAGATTTCACCTCCGTACAGGGAGTGCACCAATCTCTGAAGAGAACTGTGCTTCGTTTTGGCAATTGGTGGGGGTCTCAGCACCCAGATGAAACTTTATCCTATGCTACAGTAATCGGTACCCTTTACAATACATGTAAGGGTCTCTTATAGGCAGCACCTAGGCAAATCACATAGAGAAACTTGCATATCTAGATTTAAAGATGTACAACTGGGCGGTCATGTGGGCGTTATCACTCATGTATAGTAGAGTCTAGTGCACTAGTCAAAGTAGGCACAGTAGCTTCATAATGGGTTTAATAAACCCAATGCCAAAAAATAGGGATGAGAGGAGACAAGAGGGAGGTCTACACTTGTATCTGGAGCTCCAACTTGGTTTTGGTTAGCAACTTTGTGTGCCAAATCAAAGAGGGAAGAACAGCTCTGGAGAACATACTGCAGCCCGAACAAGTGGAAGATTGTACAAATTAATAAGAGCAAAAATCATAAAAATCTAATCCAAATACTTACTGCCTGTAGTATGAGCGGGACCTGCGTGTTGTTAATAAGTTTTCGATCTTGTTCCAGTAGAGTGTTGAGAGATACTCCAAATAACCGGCTCTCTAGAAGAGACAATAGGAAAAGTTATGGAGCCAGCGTATAGATTATGGTCATGAAATTCCTCAGAACCAACGTACTAGACATCCAAGGCCAAGTTCACGCTGTTTTTGGAAAGAATCTGCTAAGTATTTTAACTGTAGATTCCGGGGTAGGTGCTTTTGCCATAGTTTCCATTGGGTTTGCGCCTGCTGATTTGCCTCAATGGGATTGACCAGTGTGTGGTCTAGCATGTCGGCTTGAAGCCACAGTGATATAGGACATGGTCAATGATAGGGGGCAGATTGGGGCTTTTTGTACCAGATTTTGATGCCTCAAAGCTCCAGTATAAATCAAGCCAAATATGCTGAAAAAAAGAAGCATCCTACCATATCTCGCCGCAGCTTCCAATTTAAACATTTCCTCTGAAACCACAGCTCACGGCCACATTCATCAATCCCATTGAAGACTATGATCAATGCATGCAAACCTAATGGAAACCATGGCAGAAAAATCCTCAGGTGTTCTACCACGGATTCCACAGACAAATACTCCTTAAATTTTTAGGAAAAACACAATGTGAATCCAGCCTAAGGGGGTTCAATATAGACTACTGTGTATGTGAAAGAAGAAGACATGAGAGTTCAGGTGAGCACTAACCTGTCGGCCGGCGCTTGGGAGCTTTATTCCTCTTTAGATCCAATTCTAAGACATCGCAAAGTGCAGTCAGCTCAATGAGAGCAAGTGGAGGCACCTGCTTCATGTCAAGAGAGGACAAGTTGGACACCCTTGTGACACCAAGCCTTCCCTTTTGTATCTGAAAATGCTGCAGACACAAGAAATGCAATAGAAAGGTAAGGCACATAACCAGGTCATGGTGGGAAGAAAAGCTTTGATGACGATAAACCCCCAAAGTGATAAATCAATCCTCACTTCAATGGTCTTACAAGTCCTCCACTTAGCAAGTGAGCTTGAGGGTCAAGTGGTGTACTACCCCAATCAACCCTTAGTGTGTTTAGTAGCATCAAACCCCAGAGTATAATAGGGAGATGGGGAAAAAAAAACAACATTCTTATTCCGCTTCCAGTACCTCTTTTGGACCTCCTCGCAGGCCTCAGTAGTGAGCCCTCGGCCGATGATGACACAAAAGAGCGCTGGATGTCACCAAGAGAGTGCTTGATTCAGGAAAGAAGCCCAAAAGAGGTAACGGAAGGCGAGTATGAAGGAGTACAATAAATGTCACTTTCAAATGGATATAACTTTGGCTGTAATTTCCTTAGGGAACTAGAAATTAAGTAGATTGGTTCCTAGGAGCCCTTAAGTGTGTTCTACACTATGTTATAGATAGGTTCCTAGGAGCCCTGACAGTGTTATACACTATGTTTTATAGATAGGTTCCTAGGAGCCCTGACGGTGTTCTACACTATGTTTTATAGATCGGTTCCTAGGAGCCCTGACAGTGTTATATACTATGTTTTATAGATAGGTTCCTAGGAGCCCTGACAGTGTTATATACTATGTTTTATAGATAGGTTCCTAGGAGCCCTGACAGTGTTATATACTATGTTTTATAGGTAGGGTTTCTCGAAACCCATCTATATAACATAGTGTAGAACACCGTCAGGGCTCCTAGGAACCTATCTATAAAACATAGTATATAACACTGTCAGGGCTCCTAGGAACCTATCTATAAAACATAGTGTATAACACTGTCAGGGCTCCTAGGGACCTATCTATAAAACATAGTGTAGAACACTGTCAGGGCTCCTAGGAACCTATCTATAAAACATAGTGTAGAATACTGTCAGGGCTCCTAGGAACCTAAGTGTTCTACACTGTTTTAAGCCAATCTAATATGTGGTTTTTACAGAATTTGTTCGACCTGAAACACCCAACAGAAAGCAAATCTTGGGAGGTTCATCTAGCTCTACTAACCACCAGTTTCAACTTTTTGCCCATCCTGAGGGCTCAGATAAAGTTAAATTGCTATCAGGGACATTATCTGCAGACAGTTTGTGGCAGTATTATCTGTCTGCTAACAATTTTGAGGGGGAAGTATGCGTGGCCCTATGATTTTTGGGTCACTTTTTGTAGATGATCATTTTGGGGGTGACAATAGTTATGATACCGTTATCTCTACAGCACCTTATGTGGGGTAACTGGGCAGACTGATAAGTACAATATTAGAAGTAGCAGGAGGACTCATTTGGGCCATCAGAAAATTAAGCTTGTGCTGAGAAGATACAGAAGATCCTAAGATGTCTGCAAAGAAAACCCAGCAAAGACCTAGAGTCATAGTTGGAAGAAACATTCATGGTGGTCTGGGCTGAACAGAGAAGATAAGGAAAAATAACTTCAATTGTAGAAAACATTTCACCATGAAACGTTGGATGTAATTATTGTGTATTTTGATAGCAAGTCTACATGTGCAGCATGGTATCCTGTAGATACTAGATGTTTGGGGGGGGGGGGGGGTTAAGACGCTGGTAACACCCCAATGACTTACACACAGTGTCCCCAAGACCATCCCTTAGGTTTACACCTCCATAAGGTTACCCATCCCTGCCGTAACTGGAAATTCTACTGTGTTCAAGTCCTCTACATCGCCACCACTGGAGAAATTAAGCATTACATAGAGCTCACTGAAATCAAGCAAAAGCTATGCTTAGGAATTAACTCTTTACATAGCAATGCACCATAATTCTTTAGGAACCATTCAGCAAAGTTTGATACTTAATAGTGAGGGAGCCAATACTGGAGACAAATTCCCTTTAATAAAGAAACTTACAAGTAAAGATTCTGGTTGCCAGGTCGTTTTGCAATTTTCATTGAGACCAAATGCTGCTTGTTCTGAATAAGCTACATCCATATTGAAGACATTCAATCCTCCGGAGCCTCTGTGTATGCCTGAAGGAGCTTTAAAAGTAAAAGGGAGGAATTAATTCAATAAAAATTCTTCACCAGCACCAAAGGTGGAATGAAAAGAAACTTCGACACCTAAGAACTCAATACCCATACAATTCCCTTATCTGGATGTACCTGTATAACAGAGGGATTTATGCTTACATTTCTTTGTGTCCTCTGTGAAACCATTTGTCTCCGTTCCATTCCTTTCTTCTGTTCCATTTTCCTCCACAACAAGGTTCTATGTGAGAAGAGATTAAACAGAAAGGGAAAAATTAATTATAAAGTAATTAATAGCACTACTAATGAACTGCATAGAAACGCAGAGGATTTGTTCCATGACGGACACAACTAAAGCTCAATAGACCTCATTGACTTGAGATTTTAGCAATCCCTGATGTTCAGTATACTTCGGAGGCTGGCGATGGGTGGGGGGAGGGGCGACGTCAAATAATTGTATCTCCAGTTTTATATCACGTAGAACACTGGTTCTGGTGTCATATTGGCTTCCAAGATCTCAGTTGTAGCTAAGACTAACCTGGAGAGGTCTCAGGTCAATAGCTCATGCTACAGACAGAACTCACATTCCCAACCCTGGCTTTTATAGGACACCAAAGCACTGTTCTCGGTGGTATAAAACCAGAGATACAACTATTTGACATGATCCCCACCCCATAGTGTTCACCTCTCCCTACAGTATAAGAAAATTGCAAAATTAAGTTTCATTTATGCAAGAAACATTCCTTTGAGACCTCAGTATGATGCCAGGTAATAGTGTATTTATTAGGAATTTTTGGTTTTAAACAGAAGACGGGAAATTTAACCCCTTCCTGACATCCATCGTAATAGTACTGCAGACATTTAAATATGGCGTCCGGTCAGGAGCTGAGCAGGCATCCTGGCTACTGGGTCTCTGCTGTTTTATACAGCGGAGACCAGGCAGCAATTCCCACATTCTGAGTCTTCTCTGATCATGGGAATCAACCTTTCCAATGCCTTGGTTAAGTGTGACCAAGGACCTGATTCATGTGGGCACCTTTATGTTGAAGAGGATAGTCATCCCCAGGAACGAATTCCAGGGGTAGCCATCCATTTCCTTGACAGCCAAGAGCCTATTAAGGGCTCCCAGGTTTGTCTAGGCTATATTTCTATTATAGACTGCCACTAATAGAAGTGAAAAGACCTTACAATATACTGCAATACAGTTGAATGGCAGTATATAGTACAGAATTGACCAGACAGCTAGATTTTTGGAAAGTTAAAAAAAGTTTTAAAAAATTTAAATGTTAAATTTAAAAGTGGCTGCATTGGGAAGGGGTTAATAGCACATATATAGCCGAAACTATAACTGTTCCAGATACTCACGGCTTTGCTAGCTCTGTTGAACACATCTCTGACATCACGCACTGGTTTGGAACGTTTTCGGAGTGATTGGCTATAGCTGTCGAGGCGGCGCTGTACAGCTGCGGTCTGCGTCCGCGTAAGGGTCGATAAGATTAGGACGTTGTCTTCTGTAGGATTTTGGTCATCGATAAGAGGGGAGAGGCCGATGTCCTGCAGCCAATCCTCTTCTGCTTCTCCCTCTAAAGTAAAGGGGGAAAAAAGTGACTTTGGTGGCAACCAAAAATTATATATCAGTGCGTGCTGTGATCATAAAACCTATTGAATACAGACAATGGGTTATAGGACCAAAGATTTCTTCTCTTCTATTTGACAAGTATTCATTGCCAAGGCTACAATACCAAGTCTAGCTTCATGTTCACTATAGGAAAGGAGTCTCCTGGATTTCAGTAAGACAAGGTTCACACCTGAACCCGGTTTCTGTTCAGTGTTTTACGTTCCCCACTCCACTTTAACAATGCAGAGAGAAAAGTCCTAGGTGAGCAAAAACCTGATGGACCCCATTATAGTCTATGGGGTCTGCAGGTTTCTGCGGATAACCGCTCTTGAAATGGATTAAGTTTCCGTTTTTCAGGTCCCCAAGCGGACCTGAAGAATAGAAACCCGAACGCAGGTGTAAACCTAGTGTCACTGACAATACTTAAGATTCAGAATAAATTAAAAAATATATATTATTTCTATATAAACGATGCAATGAAACTGCTATATAGTACGGAGTAGATGATAGCGACATCTAGTGGGAAAACTGTGTACTGCAGGCCTCAACTTGTTTGGTCTTACTTTGGCCTTTTTACATAAAAGACATGTAATTGTTGGTATGTTGCACGTATTTGCTACATTCTTTCTCTGAAAGAATTTGTGACTCACTCAGTAATGTATTTACAGCCGCACTGACCTGGAGGTAAGGAGACGCAGATAAAGATATCTACATTCAATTTAAAGGTGCCTGTCAAAAACAGGGCTTGGCGGCCACGGCCATTTCCAGCTGTTGATAAATTAGACTGCTGATCTGGCCAGATGACAGCTTGCCGATTATCATAAGAATGTAGCAACGGATACGATATATTAAGTAAGTATGTGCGCCTCGTACAGCCGTATATACAGGCCTTTAATATAGGTTAAGATGCCGACACTGTGGATACATACAGCTGTGAAAAACTGTTTCTATAACCATTTTTGGTTGGACCCCATGATCAGGTATTTATGGGAGGGGGATAGTAAACACACTTGTATCAGAGCAGGACTTAAGATACAGTTCATCCTGAGCCTCCTGGTTCATAATCGACAGTTGCAATGCACAGTTGACAGCTACTTGAGGTCTGTAGACAGAGCTGCCAGTGAGTTGCAGCAAAAAACACCCAATTTTGGAAATGGTTTTGCTGTAGCTGTTTGTAGGAAAACATTTGCTAGGAAATTCTGCAGCTTGTTCACACTGTGTTCCCCCAGCTCAATGCAGATTTAACGCTCTTTTCAAATCACATTTATTTACATCCATTTAAAAGAAGAACTTTCACCACCTCAAACAAGTCCAGCACTTTACATTGATTAATAGCGGCTGCTGCGCAGATTCTGGCACCGTTGAATTTTTTCTCTATCCCTCACCATTCCTGAGCAATCAATGCTGTTAGTTTTGGTGCCCGATATGCTATTTAATCTCTGTACTGTCAGGAGGGCGGTGTCAGGCAGGAGCAGGCAAGGGGTGTGACTCTGAGCTCTGACACTGGCTGCCTCTGATTGGAGCTCTGAGTCACGCCCCCTGCCTGACACCGCCCAGCTGACATTACAGAGCTTAAATAGCACATCAGGCACCAAAACCAACTGCGATTGTTACTCAGGAATGGTGGGGGCTAGAGAGAAAATTCCAACTGTGCTGGAATCTGAGGAGCAGCGACTATTAACAGATACTAAGAAGTACAGGTGGTGAAAGGTCCTCTTTAACCGATACAAAAATCAGATGGCCATAAGTTTACATAGAGTTGAAGGTTACATCCCTTTGCATCTCTTATTTGCAACCGTGAACCGTATGCGTTCTAGATTTCTAGAGGGCTTCACTCATGAAGACAAGTCCTGTTTAAGTGGTCCATTGTGTGTCCAGTCTGAGTGCGAGACACTGCTCTCTGACATCCGTATACCTCAGTAGGGAATACGGATAGATATTCTCTCTGCACCCAAAGTAGAAGTTGTGGAAAGATAAGTGATAGCACTTTCAGATCCCTGAGGACAGATGGGGCTCAGGGTCACTTACCTTCTGGGGTGCTGGGTTCAGAGGAACTGCTTTCCTCCCCATCAGAGCCCCGCATCTGTTTGATATTTTCCACCTCTAACCAGAAGTCATTCATGGAAAGAGGGTCAGAGTTTTTCCGGCAGCAGGAACTGGATTGGGGCTGGTTCATGTTGTACTGGCAAGTCTGCAGGCTGCGGGAGACAAGGACAGCCGTGAGAGCGAGAAGGACATCAGGGTAGCGATGACAAGTAATGAGGATTCTTCCTTCTATATACACAATCGGATTTACAGAATATATTTAGTTATGTATACAAGTTATTCTTCCATTACTACTATATTATTGTCAACAGATTTGCCCTTCTGCAGGAGATATGCTTAAAATCTAGCGCATCTACACACTGGCGCCCAGGGGGATCAAGACCGCACTACGAAACGCCAGTCTTAATAAATCTGCTCAAAAGATTACACCTTGTACTAGAAATGAGTTTTTCCTATACTATAACATCCCATCCCTAAATACTAAATTCCAATTGTTTTACCCTATAGTTTTACTTTATGGCCCCTCTTAACAAGGGTGTATCTTGGGGGAACACTCACGTCAAGGTGTCTCTTACCAATAGGCGGAGATCAGTATTATAGACTATACATTATAGTTGGTCCAGGATCTTCATGTTCCGCCTCTTGACCTTGTACAGGTATATCAGCCATCACAATATCCTGTGACCGTGAGTTCTATAGTCTCACCGCTCTTACGGTATGTTCACATTGAAAAATTTGGCACCGATTTTGATTCAGATTCTGCTTCAAAATCCTCGCCAATTTCCTTCCTGAATCTGTGTAGTCAATTCAGTTACAAGAAATAAGTTTCCTTCTCCATCTTCTCATGGTTTCCATGGTTAGTTCAGGCGCAGAACTCACAACACAAGCCACTCCGCTGATCAGCCATCCATCTGAACCTATTCAGCGAGTAGGAGTATCGGCGTAAAACCAATGGCTAGATAGTGGGTAGGAATAGAAGATGGAAGTGCCGTGTGAACATACTCTTACTGTAAGGGTCTACTAATCAGCGGTGGAAAGCTGCAACAGAATGCCAATGTCCTGGATTTTCCACCATGTGAACACACCCTAAAGAAGCCATGTCTATATATAGTCTATAAGTGTAAAACCTTTTGCCCCTTGTCACATTTACACACCTAGGTGTAAAGAGATCACTGGAAAGATCACTCTACTGTCCAGTTATGTATTTATACACAGTTATTAGGTTATCCTTAAGCCATCTTTTTTTCTACAATGAAGAACCTCAAGCAGGGCTGCTATTAAGAATTTTTGCCCTATAAATGCAAAAACTGGTAGGCCTCTCTACTCCCCAATGTATCCTTCAGTTTCTTGTCCTGTTGCCCCAGACAGTAAAATATATGTTCCCTAGTGCTACCCTCTCATTATAATACTCCCAAGCTCCCCACCCTCAGTATAATGCTCCACAGTGGTCCCACATGGTATATAATGCTCCGCAATGACTCCACATATAATGCTCCACATGGTATATAATGCTCCACAATGGCTCCACATGGTATACAATGCTGCACAATGACCCCACACGGTATAAAATGCTCCCCAATAGCTCTACATGGTATACAATGCTGCATAATGACCCCACACGGTATATTATGCTCCACAAAACAGAACCACTCTTGTCTTTAGACTGTGTCTAGTATCGCAGTTCAACACGATTACCAGTAAATCCCCATACGCTCATGTACATGGGGCTGAAAACCCAAGAAACCTTCCATCTGCTCCCCTACTTCTTGATTACCTACAAAACGTACTCAGTTATCAAGTAGCCAGGGACTGAAGGAAGGAAAGATCTCGTCAGGCTCTATTCACATCTGCATTGAGGCTACGCCGCAGGTTCCATTATGTGGATTATACTTATGGCTTCATGCTCAGTGGGTCTGACAGGACTCTAAGGGCTTGTTCACACGGGGCAAGAGGAGGCGGAATCTGATGCCGAATCCGCCCCCTCACAATAGAGATCTAGTAGACCGTTAGCTTCCTTTCTTCCATGAATAGTATGTTCCGGTTCATGGAAAAAAGAAGTGAGCTGCCCTTTCTTCAGGCGGATTCCGCAGTTGAGTCAGCCCCGGCGTCCGCCTCGCGACAGCACCCTACGGACTAGGCCCATTCATTTGGGCATACTCCGGAGCAGGAAGCCATGACTGTTGGAATCCGCGACAGGCGCATTTTGGTCCTATTCTTACGCGGCTTCTGGCATCAGAATCAGGAACAAAATATGCAGTCCCATGCCCCGTGTGAACGAGGCCTTATACACCCATCATTTAACAAAATATGACGCTTCTGTTAATTTTTTTGTTTTCATCCTATATCTTCGCAGAACAATGGCAATAAATTTGTTCAAATGTGAACATACCCTTACAATATAGGAACTAGTACATTGCAAAGCGGAGCCATTACTAGCAGATAAATAAGAAATCCCAAACTATAGTAGAATACCACATGTACAAGAGGAGCTCAATAAGAAGCCCCTTCCAATTCTTGGCCACCGCACACACAAATAAGGAAGTCCGGGCTTCCTCCTCATTACAAAGAAGGAAATTCCAAGATGCCACAAGGGATTTCCCTTCCACACGTCTTGCCACAGAACCATATAGTCATATGACTAATAGAAACTCAACTCTGCTCACCCAGGTAACCAAAAAATCCATTTCTGACCTAGGGTGTCATCCAACTGTATTCCGGGATAAACTCAGCCCCCAACTCGGACGCTCGCTTGGTCATGTGCATAGTCCAGGGAGTCTGTCACCAGGGTCAAGCAAATTAAACCGGCAACATGGTTAGAATCCTTAGCTGTCGCCCTTTTAGCCCATATAGGGCTCACAATGTACATTTTTTCCGATCAGTATGTCTTTGGAGTACGGGAGGAAATCCACACAAACACGGGGTGAACATACAAACTCCTTGCAGATGTTGTCTTTGGCAGGATTCGAACCCAGGACTCCAGTGCTAACCAGTGACCCACCGTGTTGCCCCACTACACTTTTATCACACTAGAAACTGGCGTAAAATGTAGGATTAAGGGCAGGGCGATTTAATATATAAGAAAGCGATTATAATACTGTACAATGGCGCTACGTATGATGTAACATGGCGGTCAGTATAGGCTTAGTAAGCTCCAGGAAACATGCAATTTGTATCAGACACAATAAGGAGCTTTGTCGCCTCCTTATCTCTCACTGACAGTTTCTATATTAGTAATAATACGGCCATTCAGTTTCAGGACTGATCATCGGAGAGTTAACGTAAATTGTGACATGTATGAATAACTGCTTTGTGTGTATCATGCGGAACCAGTCAGCATTGTATGGCGGTTCATAGTTGCGTCATAGTCCTCACTGACCCAGTTCTGTATACTGTATGGTACACATGGATAAAGCTCTGTATCTTAAAGGGGTATTCCCATATTTAAACTTAATGCATTGACATCTGCATGTGTGATATTGCTTTGAAGGCTCAGGCTAAAAATATTTAAGACCCATCAATATCAGATTGGTGGGTCCTCACACTCAACTCCGCCATTGATGAGCCACTGTCAGCTGCCGATACACAGAGAATGGAGCAGGAAGCAGACAGCACTGTTCTCTGTGTAGTGGCCAAACGGAGTTACTGCAGCTTAGCACCCATTCAAGTAACAGAAGCTGATCAGCAATACCCTGGTCTGGGCACTACAAAGAGAACAGTGCTGGCTGCTTCCTGCGCCATTCTCTGCGTATCAATTAGAAATGATCAATGGGGGTGCTGGGTGTGAACCCCCACCATTGTGACAATGAGTTGCAATGCAGAAGTGATTTGACACGCTGATATCAAGCTTTGCTCAGGCTACCCAAGTGGAATATGGCCAGCTATTTAAAGGATCTGTTCCAGAGCTTTGGGGAGGGAGATGTCTTGGAGATAGCAGGAAGAAATTTCAGGGAGAAACATCTTGCAAGCTCTTCTGAGCTAAGTGGGCCATAACAACAAGGCAATTCCAGTTGGTTCAGAGAATAAGTGCACCTGTAACAAATGTGTGGCAAGCAGGAGTATGAATTCTGTGGCGACGGCCAGGGTGTCCCCCACAACAGCAGAGTTAGCAGACACATTGAGGTGGTAGGGTAACTATGTTAAAGATCTGGTGTACCAGAACCATCTGCTGCAGTAAAGACAAGACTACAGGGAGAAGCCACATGTCACAGGTGTCCTTTCTACACCAGAGAAAGACTCCAAGTGTCTTGAAGAGGGTGGTGGTTACATGAGGGGCATCTAGAAAAGCTACACCCTTGCCACTGTGGAGTGCAGTTTCAGTCGTGTAAAGTGCCATATTGCCATCATCCTGCTGCCCACAGGCACCGGTCTACAATTTGATCGGCACCTCCGTTTTCTCTCGATGCAAATCCAGAAAAAAATGGCACACCGTTTTAAAACCAGCACAGTCTCAGGAGCGCACTGCTGGCCTCAGCTGTACATCACAGAGGAGAAGCCCACCCACCAGCTTGTCACTGAAAGCAGGAAGTGGTGGGGAGAGGAGACAGGAGATCGGGTGAAACTCTGAGATGAGAAAACACCGTAAGGAAACAACAACAACATAGGCAAATAGCTGCCTCTGTTCATGTGACATCACCACTAGGTTTCAGTCAGGTATGCTGCTATGACATCACAGTGGGGCTTTGTCAGGAAACCTGCTGTGATATTTTGTGAATGAAACAGATGTGATGTCACAGAAGTTACTTGATAAAAACACTCTGGTGATGTCACCAATTGGTTTCAAGCTAATAAGCTAATGAATCATGACAGCTTAACAACCTGAAACCCTTTTGTGATGTTATAGAAGCTTATCGGACAGGAGCTTGCCTCATAAAATCAATCACATATCATGGGTACGTTTCTATCAAGTAGCAGCTGTGACATCACACTTAGAGTTCAGTCGCTTATATAGCTGTGACATCACAAGACACATCCAGAAAGGGAATCTGTGGTGACATCACAGGGGCAAATACATGTATCAAATTAGTCATTATAAATCAAGGTGCCATATAATGTATTATCCTCTGGTGGTGGTATGCCAACCCTGCTATATAGATCTAGAACCGCCGCAGATACTTGTAGGCCTCAGTGCATTTTGCCTGTCCTGTATATATGTGTACTAGCGCAGATCTATAATAGCTAACAGACCTTGTACATCCTCCGTCATAGTAGGCCACTAGTCCTACGCCATATACCTCCTATAAAGACACAGAATCCAACGTACCTCCTGCACTGTCCTGATAAACACGTAATGTGCCAGGTTACCCTGACATCAACACAAGTGCCTCTTACATGATCATCCGAGCATGCACTCATTCTCAACTTAACCCCTAGTGCACAGGCCAATAGAAGTCTACTGAGGCTTCACTTGCTACTTGATCCCTTCATGTTATGCACTCATCACAATGGGGGCGCCATCCATCCTAGTACTGCACAAACATTGGAATACAAGCTTCTTATCCAGCGTCAGACTGGTAGACATTCACGCCAGTAAACTATATACGGTACAACAAGTTCATGTGCATTGGAATCTGCATTGTTATCATATAACATATAGGAGAAAGATCTAAGTAATAAACTGGTGAAATTATAGATTCGTGAAAAACTGCAAATAACGTGGCGAGCCTTAAGAGAGAAGAATATGGACCCACTAGATCATTTTTGGGTGGGTCAGTCCATTTTGGGTAAAAAGTCTTAGATCTTTTTTATCACTATTGAACGAGTATCCGATAGAGAGATAGATAGATAGATAGATAGATAGATAGATAGATAGATAGATAGATAGATAGATAGATAGATAGGCTTGGCCCTTTCCATATGTCCCATGATTAAGGCATATGGAGGTCATAGAATTAAATCCATTGTGTTATGGAATTATATCCATTCAGGCCCTTCTATTCACTTACAGCTGTATATGGGGACAGCTCTCGGGATAGATGAAGGTCCCAGGTCAGACCCAGGCACATATGGTATATTCTATAGATAGGAATACACCTTTAAACAACCCATATCCTATATATCCTTCTCTTCTTTGCCTAAAAAGCACATTTCTGCACAAAAATAATATCCTCCCCATGAACGTGGACTTAAAATATTCCTGAATTGCCACTATACAAATCATATACGCATTGTTTACCTAGTGCAAAGCAGAAATACACAAAGACATAGAACCGCCCTGCAATGTAGCTGCACTGGTTACCTGTTTGACAGCGGAAACAAGTGTCTAGAGAGAAGGATTTGGGGTCTTGGTATCCGGATAATAGGAAACAAGGAGGCATCTTGTGCCAGCCTGAGAGAGTCTACACTGGGAGACGGCGACATCCTAGAATCCATTCACGGGCTTTGCAGGTTCTAGAGGCGGCAGCAGGGACAGAACAGAAATTCCATTCCAAGAGGCAGTGAACATTATAAAACAGGAGAAAAACTTTCATCCCATCTCATTCCTCCAGCGCAGACTTGTACAAGAACTCTGTGGTATAAAGAAGCAAAGAAAGCTGACAGTAGAAAGTGTTCTCAAACCACCTTCCCTCCTTGGCTTCTGCTCGGCAGTATAGTGAACTTGCTATACTGGTTTAGCAGCCCATCCGTTTCGGGCAATCCTTTTGCTATGCCTCCATGCCAGAGGGCGGGGGGTTCTAAATCCACGTGGAAATGGCATATGCAGGGTGCGGTAGAGCTTTGGGTGCAAGCAAGGGCATATAGAGGAGGCCGCCCATGAAACTGCTAAGGGGAGGGTGGTCCCAGTTTGTTCATGGTAGGTGGTGCAAACCTGTTCAGGACCAGGGACATAGCTGTAGAGGGTGCAGTGGTAGCGGTCACTACCGGGCCCTAAAGGTCGCCGTGCCACATAAGATATACCACCATTTTAAATGCCAAAATTGTAGATCATGGCCCCATTACACACTTTGCATCGGGGCCCAGGAGCCATCAGTTATTATTCCTTACTTCACAGAGGAAACTGGTTTATATTGTAGGTTATACCATATTTTACCCCCATATGGGTTGGAATGAATGTGCTTTCTACTCTTTTGTGCAATAGGACTCACTCCTCCATGTCGAACCCTTTAATCGAGTTCCAACCCAGGGTCAGGATAAGGCTTCATTCACACAGTAGTGATTTCTGTCTCTTGACTCAATTCCCTGTGTGTATTCAGGTTTTTGTTCTACCCCCCCCCCCCACACACACACACACACACACACACACAAAGACTATTGTTACACATTTTTTGTGCAGCTCATTCAAGTCAATGGGTCTGTGAAAATCATGGACAACACGTCGTCCTCGTGAGGTCACCTGGAAATGGCATTTATGATTATTTTTTTTCCAATGGTGGCCTTCATTTTTTTTAAGTGGATATGAAAGACCGATACTACACAACACACATACCTATGACCCACCACCGGACGCCGACAAACATGGCCGTCATGAGAGGGTTGGGAGCCACACGAAATGGTTGTAGACTGTGTGTGGCCCCGGCTGCAAGTTGGACACCCCTGCACTAAACAATGTATTTAACCCTGACCTACTTATTTGAGCATACCCTATTGCGTGAACACTGTATATCACTCTTATAGCGACTTTTACAGTTATTTGAGTAGGTAGGTGAGAAGGTAGGTGATGTGACCGTCAAGAAGATGTCTTCTTCGATAGCAAACCACCTTTAACCAACACTGTTGATCTCGTAAATCTACATAATAACATAAGAGACTCCTGAGAGTAGTGTATCTACAAATTCTTGACAAGCTCTCAGGCATACAACAATGGTGTATAGGTTCTTCATAAATGTCAAAGGCAAGCATGCAATTACTGTCTACGGGCAAAAGAAATCCTGTGGCCAAACAACTTAGTAACATAAATAGCAGAAAAATGCTAGAGGTAAACTCTAGAAGGTCAACCTTGGAGGTTTGACATGATTCTAATAACTATCCGATTACACTATGAAGACCACTGAGAGGAGAATAAGCACCTCCAGGGTTCGGCCTGTGGGGTTGTCCTCACTTGAGTGGCTTCTTGGAAGATTTCATTGTGCCGAGCAGTTCCAAGTTAATGAAGTCAGAAGATACTTGCGGCCTCCGATCTGCTCACTGGTAACCCAAAAAGGGGATCTTGACTCTCAACCCCAAGGTCAAGGGGCTAAGAAAACTCCTTAAGGAAAGTATGGAGACTTACAAGCCATTTTTGCTCCATTGGGGGATTCTGGGGAATATGCAAACCTGTTTTCCAGGATGTAATTAGGAAAACAATGCCTCTATTTGTCGCCTCAAGGACAGCCCCCTTAAACATCAGGCATGGCTTTTTCAGATAGCCTAATACCATGATGTGGGATTATCACCAGACTAGTATATCTATTTCAAAAGGAACAGACTCCCAGCTGTGGACAGCACTGTTTTGATCTAGTGGGATCTCATCAGCACAGCGTAGAGAAACTAGTCTGGTTAAGTGAGAGACTGTAGACCGGGTTGAGGGACTAAGAAAACTCCTTAAGGAGAGTGCCTTTGCAGGTGAATGAAGACTTACAAGTAATTTTCGCTCCACAGTGGAGCAAAAATGGCTTGTAAGTGTGCCAAGCGGCTTGGTAAGGCGGTATCCTTCACAAACCCCCTGTAGGAAGAAGGCATCTGTCAAAGCCTTGACCTCCTTCCAGAAACCCAGGATTAGTGGGCGCTCTCAGAAGATATGATACAAAGTACCTATAGCACTGTGGCAGTGCCAGAAGTCAGAGGGGAGTTTCCTTATACGTCACATACAGAAGTCTTCATAGTTTGGGACCACATTATTTGCCACTGCCCCCAAGATATCGGCCTACCAAGAGGGTTATCTAGTTTCTACCAGTTTCCTATGGGTAAGTCATCAATATTAGATCAGCAGAGATCTGACACCAGGGACCTCCGCAGATCAGCTGTACTGAAACAGTGGAACTCCCGGTAATGTTTACATTCCGGGACCCCTGCAGATCTATGTAGCCCAGCAGAGAAGAGCCATGGCTGACGTCTAGGACTAGGACCCTCAACATAAGTGTACATGGTACAATAAAGAGACTCATGGTCCAAATCACGTACAGTATAATGAACAGCCCACATATTTTTCAGATATTGGATATGCGCCAAAGTACATACTGCTGGATGCTGACCTGAAAATGTTCTCGTCATCTACAGGCAGCAATTATATTAGCTGACCTGGAAGTCATTGGCATGTAGACGTCATGGATGAGTTTCCACTACAACTCCATGCCCGAAAATAGCCTGGCACTACATAACTCGCACATGTGTCATCGAGATACCTAAATATTTGTATAGGAAAGCATGTCACATACTTCTAGATCACTCATAAGTGTCCCCAATCAATGGGTGTATCATCACGACCCACATAGTCGGTATACTATAGTATACCGTACACACACCTGTCCATGCCCATATATAGCGGTGCCCAAGGGCAAGGTCTATAATTAGCCACTACAATGAAGTGGCAATAATAAGATCCTTATGTAACTAATGTATTATACTGAATGGGAAGGAAAGGTGCGGCCCTAAGAGAGACTAATAGGACTTAGGCAGTCACAGTCGAAAATCAGACATTAGCTTGACCAGATGCATCCCAAATACCCCTGCTGGAGGGTTAATAGATTGGGGGACCTGAATGGTAATGTCTCCTCTACTAGTCCTGGAGGACCTGACATGAACAAATAGAAATCAAAGGGCATTCTATGTAATAAGGAAAGTGTGTAATGCTTAATTTTTCCTGCGGTGGTGCTGTAGGGAAATTGAACAGTTGGTGCCAGGCTCCCCCACAGATTGTAGTTGATAGGGCAATAAGTTTAGCAAGGCTTGGTCCAAAACACACACAAAAAATATATTATATAAAGAGGGGAATTTAATGAAATAAGATTTCTAAAAGGATTATATATGATTCCAAAAACAGTGCCACACCTGTCCGTGGGTAGTGTCTGGTATTGCAGCATAGCTTTACTAAAATGTATGGGGCTGAGCTGCAATACCATATGGAACCAGTGTACAGGTGTGGCACTGTTTTCAGAAGAAAGAACCCTTGTTTTCCTAATCCAGTACAATCCCTTTAAAAGATATTACCATCTATTAGGCTACATGAATAATGGGTTTCAGTGTTTTAGCAAAGAAAAAAAAAGTGGGCTTGTGCAGGGAATTGTAACCATAAGGTCCCATAGAAAAACAGTAAGGTCACACACCACCATGAACACCTGTTAGATACAAAGGGTTTAAAAGGGGTCTCCCCATCTGGTCAAGGCATCTCCTATCCCTAAGTTGCAGATTGTTGGGGGGGGGGGGGGGGGGTTCAACCGCTCAGGCCCCTATTGATCAGGAGTACAGGCGATTTTAGGGTCTCCGTTCTGAACAGATGGGAGATCACACATTGGTTTTGTACCAAAAACAGTGTATTATCAAGGGTCCGTGTACAGGGCTGTGAGCTCTGCAGCAAAAACTCAGGACACTGGCACGGATATAATCCATGTGCAGTTTTGCCCATAGACCCCGCACATGTACACATTGATATGCATGTAGCCTTATTCACTGTCCTCTAGTGGTCAGTACTGAAGAACGGCTCCATGTCATCACCAGCAGTGAGACTAGAAACCTTCAGGTTCACGCAAGTGCAAACATGACATATTTAGGAAAAAAACAAGAATGCAAAGCAATTACCCTATTAGTTACTGGAATCCAAGAACGAACATTTTTGTAAAAGTAACATCATATTTAACTATGTGTATTCCAGCGAGACCATAACCTTATATACTTACCAGGCATTCACCTTACAGAACTGGCAGGCCAGGACATTCAGAAGGATTACTGGAACATAAATGTGCCCATATTACACTAACTACCCTATAGAAGGCAATTTAGTTCAATAAAACTCACATTTTTTTTGTACATTCTTGTGTTTTCTACATAAGTAAACGCCAAGGATCTGACACAGTAATGCTGAAATTTTACCATTGGCAACCAAATGTCACAATGTAGCCCTAAGTGTAATACAATCTGAATGTTTCTAATATTTCATAGGCTAACTATACAATAGATGGGCACCATCATTTCAAACAGTGTAAAACCATGTTCATAGGTTGCAGATTTTTTTCCGGATTTGCAAGCAGAAGCTGAATCTGCACCAAATTTGTGGCAGGGCTGACCATCTCCAGTACTGTCAGAGAGAAGGCAGAACACATGATCAATCTGCTACTCCATATGTACAAGAGAACCGAATCCCAGCAGTCAGACCCCCACCAATATTTTATCAATATTCATATCTTGGGACAACCCCCTTTAATCTCCAGCCATGTTCCCCAAAAACGTATAATCTGCAGTAGGTTCATCATTCTAAAAAGCCAAAGATCAGCGCCAATGTTTTTATTTTGAAAGGCCGAAGCCAAAATCAAAGTTATAGCTGCAGATTTAATTTTTTTTGCAAATGCTGACCATGTGAACAATAATCTTGATCCATCCTGCTGAGGAACAGAATGCCAGAACTGTAGTGAAGACTGACACATACTTGAGCGCCGAAAAAGAAAGGCATCATTGGAAGAAAATGTTACCATAATTATGCAGATGGTATTCTGAGACTGCGGATAAAAAGTGGTGTGACAACCCCTATATACCCCTGCAATGACTGATATTAGTTCGTGTGTGTGTGTGCGCATGTGCGTGCATGTATACACACACGTATACATAGCACTCCGAGAAGCAGTGGAATGAAACTTTACATGTATGTAATCATGATTTGCTAAAGGTTATCTGTATCGGCATTATCTATACACACACTAAATATATATATTACCATACCTCCCAACTTTTGAAGAACCGAAAGAGGGACAAAATGTGTGGCGCGCGTAGCGCACCGTGGCAAATTTAGCCGCGCCCACTTTTGTGTTGACTCCGCTCACTCGTTAATTTTTCATGTGCCCGCACACAGTATAATCCTCCTACAGTCACCCGTAAATTATATGTCCCCCCTCTATCTCTCCCCCAGTTTCATATACACCCTTCATCTGCCCCCAGATTCATGTCCCCCCTCCATCTCTGCCCCCAGATTCATGTCCCCCCTCCATCTCTGCCCCCAGATTCATGTCCCCCTCCATCTCTGCCCCCAGATCCATGTCCCCCTCCATCTCTGCCCCCAGATCCATGTCCCCCCATCTCTGCCCCCAGATTCATGTCCCCCCTCCATCTCTGCCCCCAGATTCATGTCCCCCCATCTCTGCACTCAGATTCATGTCCCCCCATCTCTGCCCCCAGATCCATGTCCCCCATCTCTGCCCCCAGATTCATGTCCCCCCATCTCTGCCCCCAGATCCATGTCCCCCATCTCTGCCCCCAGATTCATGTCTCCACATCTCTGCCCCCAGAGTCATGTCCCCCCTCCATCTCTGCCCCCAGATTCATGTCCCCCCATCTCGTATACATAGCACTCCGAGAAGCAGTGGAATGAAACTTTACATGTATGTAATCATGATTTGCTAAAGGTTATCTGTATCGGCATTATCTATACACACACTAAATATATATATTACCATACCTCCCAACTTTTGAAGAACCGAAAGAGGGACAAAATGTGTGGCGCGCGTAGCGCACCGTGGCAAATTTAGCCGCGCCCACTTTTGTGTTGACTCCGCTCACTCGTTAATTTTTCATGTGCCCACACACAGTATAATCCTCCTACAGTCACCCGTAAATTATATGTCCCCCCTCTATCTCTCCCCCAGTTTCATATACACCCTTCATCTGCCCCCAGTTTCATGTCCCCCTTCCATCTCTGCCCCCAGATTCATGTCCCCCCATCTCTGCCCCCAGATTCATGTCCCCCCTCCATCTCTGCCCCCAGATTCATGTCCCCCCTCCATCTCTGCCCCCAGATTCATGTCCCCCCATCTCCGCCCCCAGATTCATGTCCCCCCTCCATCTCTGCCCCCAGATTCATGTCCCCCCTCCATCTCTGCCCCCAGATTCATGTCCCCCCATCTCTGCCCCCAGATTCATGTCTCCTCCATCTCTGCCCCCAGATTCATGTCTCCTCCATCTCTGCCCCCAGATTCATGTCCCCCCATCTCTGCCCCCAGATTCATGTCCTCCCTCCATCTCTGCCCCCAGATTCATGTCCCCCCTCCATCTCTGCCCCCAGATTCATGTCCCCCCTCCATCTCTGCCCCCAGATTCATGTCCCCCCTCCATCTCTGCCCCCAGATTCATGTCCCCCCTCCATCTCTGCCCCCAGATTCATGTCCCCCCATCTCTGCACTCAGATTCATGTCCCCCCATCTCTGCCCCCAGATCCATGTCCCCCATCTCTGCCCCCAGATTCATGTCCCCCCATCTCTGCCCCCAGATCCATGTCCCCCATCTCTGCCCCCAGATTCATGTCTCCACATCTCTGCCCCCAGAGTCATGTCCCCCCTCCATCTCTGCCCCCAGATTCATGTCCCCCCATCTCTGCCCCCAGATTTATGTCCCCCCATCTCTGTCCCCAGATCCATGTCCCCCATCTCTGCCCCCAGATTCATGTCCCCCCTCCATCTCTGCCCCCAGATTCATGTCCCCCCTCCATCTCTGCCCCCAGATTCATGTCCCCCCTCCATCTCTGCCCCCAGATTCATGTCCCCCCTCCATCTCTGCCCCCAGATTCATGTCCCCCCTCCATCTCTGCCCCCAGATTCATGTCCCCCTCCATCTCTGCCCCCAGATTCATGTCCCCCTCCATCTCTGCCCCCAGATTCATGTCCCCCCTCCATCTCTGCCCCCAGATTCATGTCCCCCTCCATCTCTGCCCCCAGATTCATGTCCCCCTCCATCTCTGCCCCCAGATTCATGTCCCCCCTCCATCTCTGCCCCCAGATTCATGTCCCCCCTCCATCTCTGCCCCCAGATCCATGTCCCCCCATCTCTGCCCCCAGATTCATGTCCCCCCTCCATCTCTGCCCCCAGATTCATGTCCCCCCATCTCTGCACTCAGATTCATGTCCCCCCATCTCTGCCCCCAGATCCATGTCCCCCATCTCTGCCCCCAGATTCATGTCCCCCCATCTCTGCCCCCAGATCCATGTCCCCCATCTCTGCCCCCAGATTCATGTCCCCCCATCTCTGCCCCCAGATCCATGTCCCCCATCTCTGCCCCCAGATTCATGTCTCCACATCTCTGCCCCCAGAGTCATGTCTCCACATCTCTGCCCCCAGTGTCATGCCATCCCCTCCTTCATCTGCCCCCAGTGTCATGCCGTCCTCTCCTTCATCTGCCCCCAGTTTTACGTTCCACCTTCACATTACACTTACCTTCTCCTCCGCTCCCTCTCCGCGCGCCTCTCTCGCTGACACATATGCGGCTGAAGCGAGGAGCTGACCTGTGTCAGCTCCTCGCTTCGCCGCTGCCGCCGGCTACTGGCTTGTAGACGCGATGTGATGATCGCGTCTACAAGCCAGTAGCCGGCGGGAGCGGGGAAGCGAGGAGCTGACAGGTCAGCTCCTCGCTTCAGCCGCATATGTGTAGGCGAGAGAGGCGCGCAGCGGCGAAGCGAGGAGCTGACCTCTGTCAGCTCCTTGCTTCAGCCGCATATGTGTTCAACTCAGATCTGCGTCCTCTGGACGCAGATCTGAGTTGAAATCGGGACATACCTCCCTCCAACCGGGACATGTCACCTAAATCAGCTTAGAACAAGTAGAAACCAGTGGGACTCAGGTACATCTGTCTACTGTTTGGAGAAGTCTGACCAAAAGTGGTCTTCAAGGAAAAATTGTGGCAAAAAAGCGCCTTACCTTCAATGTGGAAAACAAGGCCAAGTGACTCAATTATGCAGGAAAACGTGGAAACTGCGGTGCCGAAAATGGAGATGGGGATTTAGTCAGAATTACGCTAGGTTCACACCTGCGTTCGGGTTTCCGTTCTGTGGTTTCCGTCTTCTGCATGCAAGAAGATGGAAAGCACAGACCGAGTCCGGCTGTGAGCGCTTTATGCTCTCCGCCGCAAAACCGTTTTTTAAAATCCGGACACAGAGTACTGCATGTCCGACTCTGTGTCCGGATTAAAAAACCCAGTTTTGCAGCGGAGAGCATAAAACGCTCACGGCCGCACAGCTTTCTCACCCATTCAAATGAATGGGTGAGAAAGACTCCTGCAGGTTTCCGTCTCCTGCTCTGTTTTATGCAGGAAACAGAAACCTGCATAACGGAGTGCCGGGCACAGATGTGAACAAGCCCTTGATGGTCTGCTCAGTGCTGAGAAATGCAGCTAGTAATGCATAGTAATCCATTGTGCAATACCATCAGGGAAAGCCTGAAAGGTTCCAAGTTTGTTCTGGAGCAGGACAACCACACCAGACATACAGCCAAAGTCATTGAGAACTGGGAGTCCTGGCAGTGATGATATGACCCACACAGATGTAGCCCTGATCTCATCATCGTTCACTCTGTCTGGGATGACATGAAGAGACAGAAGGATTGGAGCAAGCCTACATCTACAGAAGATCTGGGCTTAGTTCTCCAAGATGGTGGGAACAACCTCCCTGCCGAGTTCTGCCAAAAACTGTCTGCAAGTACCGAGAAGAACTGATGGAAGGCAAACGATGGTCACACCAAATATTGTTGAGATTTACATTTCTCTTTTCTTCATTCACTTCATTTTGTGAATTGACAAAACTAAACTATTAACCCTTCTATTTCTGAGAGCATTCTTACCTGATCTGCCTAAAACATTTGCACAATACTGCATATATTTCTTTAAATAAATCCCTTGGAGGAATACCCAGATACCAGCCTCTACATGACGGAGATAATAGCCGCTGCCCAGTGCCAGTATTGTGACTCAGAGATACAGACCCTTAACTAGGAACGCGGCAGAATTTTATGGGAACGCAATTATGGTGGAGAAGTCATAAGAGTTACAATTAGTTCCTGCGTACAATTATGATGTAAATGAGTCACGCACTCCTCTTCCTTAAAGAACAGATAGCTCTTGTTTAAGATGTCTTACCCTACACTTCATGCTCTGAGAAGGCTTATGCTCTGTGCACATTGGGGGAATTTACCAAACATATGTACAAGGTTTTCAGGGACAAATGAAGGGTATTTTGGGGGGTCCTTTCCATGAATTTTTATTTAAAATAAAACCTGCCCCTCTGTTGCGTGTAATGGTGCAGTCACAGTGGTGGCACCAGTCATTAAAGTGCACCACTGTAGGGCACCAAGAGGCTCTGGTCTGAAGTAGGCCCGAGTCTGTCCAGCGAGAGAAAAACCCACCACACATGACAACAACAGATGGCAACATACAATTGATAGCACTATGACCCAATTAGAAATTCTCTTGTCTTTCAAGAGACTTGTTTGCGCCTTGTGAGACTATATGGTCAGTTGATATCCCATCAAGCTTGTTCCACCATTACCATCGCAGCCTCCATCCCAGTCCTTCTGCCATCCCTAAGAGGAGAAACCATTCTAAGGGTAAGTTTAGATGGAGTTTTTTGGTCCGGACCAAAAACCAGGTAGCTGTGTCTGAAAGCCGGGGCACTACACCGGCATCCAGTCGCGCACTCCGCTCCGGATTAGGCTCAATGAATGGTCCTAGTCGGGACGACTGAGTGTCTTCAGGCCGAATCGCGAGGCAAAATGGCCTGAAGAATGAGCATGTCGCTTCTTTTTCCAGGAGCCGGAACAAACCGGCACCCGGGAAAAAGACCTGAGCGGCTCCCATTGATTTACAGCCTCAAAATCCTGACCAAAAATCTTCGTGTGAACTTACCAAACTGCCATCCTATACCTAAAGGGGCACTCAAGCATAATGATACTTTATTAGAGATGAGCGAGTACTGTTCGGATCAGCCGATCCGAACAGCACGCTCGCATAGAAATGAATGGACGTAGCCGGCACGCGGGGGGTTAAGCTGCCGGCCGCCGTCAAAGCGGAAGTACCAGGTGCATCCATTCATTTCTATGGTGCGTGCTGTTCGGATCGACTGATCCAAATAGTACTCGCTCATCTCTAATAATGATACTTCATGACCCTGTGACTACTACGCATAAAGGTGTCTTATGACAACGTACACAACCTGAGCCGCTACTGGCAGTGGAGCAAAATGTATTACCCAGATTGCGACACCAGAACATAGATCATCCATGACGCACATTTTATTAGAAACTGGAGAACATGCTTATAACATTATGTCATTTTGACCTTTTGCCAAATGTATTGCAATCTAGATCTGTGTGGGAACCTAAGGTTGCATCCAGGCAACTAAAATATGGGTCCGTATTTTGGCCAGACCTGGAATTTTACCGAAACAAATGTAGATCGCTGCAGAACAAAGTTCAGTTAAGGAAGGGAGGGGGGGGGGGGGGGGGTAAATATGTCATGTATATATAACTGTACAACAAACTCCAGGTCACGTGACTTGGATGACGCCTGCTTAAAGAAGTTCAGGGAGAGTGGAAGAGAAAGACAGGGAGATAAAGGGCTAGTTCGCACAGAGTTCCGTGTGTACACATTCCGTTGCAGCTGCACTGGCATCCTGTCGCGGCATTCCGCTCCGGATTAGACCCAAATGAATGGGCTGGAGCCTCACGCCATGGACGATTCAGCCATGGAATCCACAGCAAGATAGGGCAGCTCGCTTCTTTTTCCCCACTACTAGTTAGCAGAAAATAGAAGTGAGCGGCTCTCATTGAAGACAATGGGAGCCATTTTTGGCAGTGGATTTTGAGGCGTATTCCGCGTCAAAATCCGCTTCCAACTTCCCCAAAGACAGGCTTAGGCCCGGTTCACATCTGCGTTCGGGCCATTCCGTTCCCCTATCTGTATGAAATATGTGGAGAGAAAAAAGTCTATGGGGTCCACCGGTTTCCTAAGGTAACCATTTTTTTTTTTATGCAGATAGATTTCCGTTCGGGAGTCCCAAAGCGGACTCCCCAAATAGAAACCCGAACGCAAATGTGAACCAGGCCTTAGACGAATACAACGGAAACTTTGTATCAGAATCAAGACATATCACTTACATCTCTACTTCTCTATATAAAGATAGAGCAGTGTTTACCCAAGCTTCTGCATTTGGTTAAACTGTTGCAATGTCACATCTTATCACAGAAGACAACAAAAACCAATGGAAAGTCACTGCAAAAATATTTTAATGACTCTTCATTGTTGTCTTCTGTGATCAGATAGATCGATGCGGTAGTTTAAAAAAAAAATTGTAAAAGTTCGGGTTAGCTTAGATACATGTGTATGTCCTGCATGAACCTGGGCTATAGAGCATTACTATACCAAGTGTGTGCAGTGTGTGTCAGCTAGTGTCTACACACCAGCTCAGAGAGAACTGCAAACTACTGCTACAGTATGGGCAAGGGGAAAACTACTGTATAATACGTCATATCAGGACCAGAAATAGTGCTGCTCTTCAGCCAAACATAACAACATGGCAATGCAATTTGCAAAAAAGTTTAAAAAAAACCCGATAAAAGATTAAATCGGGAAAGCCGAAATATTTTCCCCCTTAAGGTAAAGATAGAAGCGAGCCCTTATTCCCCTGACTGCAGAGAATGAGGAACTTGCGCTCGGCTCGGCGTTATTTCTGAATCAGTGGATTTCCTCATTCTCTTACCAATAACCTCAAACAATCAAAACAGATTCAAGGACAAAGTCTTAGATGGAAGCGTCTGGGATGTGAGAACTTCCTCACCAGGTGGTTTTTACTTCAACATTTAATGTTTTCTACTTAAAGGGAATTTTGCATTTGATCGAGAAACACGACGCAAGAAGATTAGGAATTAGGGCTGTATCTGGGACCGCAGCGCATGCGCAGTGAAGAGGGGGCATGTGTACCCTATTATACTGCACTTGTCACAGCCGAGCATATGTGGGATTTTGGATTCTGGTTAGACCCGCTTTGCCATATCATGCCCATGTGAAGGGGTATAGTTACATCCCTGAATGTGTGACCGCATGCGCCAGATTTTAACCCTACTTTTTTCAATATTCCTTTTCACACAGTCTATATGAAGTCAGGTTTGTAAAGTGGTGATGCTTAGTGTAAGGCCTTTCACAATTGTGGATGGAAGTTCGTAACCGTACATTTCAATGTGACCATACACAAGGCCATAATGTTTGCGTCTGAGAGTCCAGGCCAAATTGAAGAGCCAAAAAATATGGAGCAGGTTCTATACCCGTCTATACTTGCGGCTCTGTCAATTCATTTTCAACGTATGGGTCAGTGAAAACCACGGATGACACATGGATACCAATCCATATGTTACTCATGCCGTTTTTACTGCACACGGCCACGTACCTAAGGTCTCATTCACATGGCAGTGATTTCTCTCAAACTGCACAAGGTCCCATTACATTCTATGCGTATATTCAGGTGTCTTTTATTCTCTGATCCATTGTTCTACAGGTCTCTGGTTTAGCTAGAATAGAAACTCCCACAAAATTTTGGGGTCTGATTGTGTGACCCACGGATTAGGGCACCCTCTATAGAGCTTGGAGCTTTCCTTGTTCCTGGACTGTTATGTCTGCCAAGTTCTGCTTGGTCAGACGGGCAGAGAATGGATCAGCGTATAAACAGAGAGGACTGCCATGGAAGAGCCTCACACATATGAACAACCTCTTGTAGACAATAGATGGAGAAGTGCTTCTATTTGTAGCGTTCCAGTACATAAGCACCTGGAGGACTCAAACAACATTAACCCCTTCCAGACTGGGATGTTTGCGAGCCCCATGTCCAGAATAAAATTTCTTTCTTAGTCTACATGGATATGTCACGTTACAGTCTCTGTACTTATTGTTATACAATAATGTAAGATTAACAACCATGGGGTCTAATGCTTCGATCCAATGATTGTATAGCAGGTCCTGGGGCATCGGAACAGAGCACAACAGAACTCCCATTGAAGTCAATGGGGAACGGATGGCACTCCCATCCACTATAAAATCACCCCCCTCGGCCTGCGAACTTGCTCAGGTACAGGGTCATAACTTGAGGGGGTACAGTCGCACTGGGGTCCAGGAGCCTTAGGGAGCACTGGTAGCAGTATAGAGATTGCAGCTTCCATCTGGGCCATAATCCAAGGAGACCCACAGATCTCCCTAACCACACTAAGGTGGATTATGCTCCTTAGCTCCCGTACCCATCACTATCAAGAATCCGCTGTAGGGATAAGGTAGGGGGCCCCGGACAAAAGATTGCACCAGGGCCCACAAGACTTTAGACATCATTTAGTGCTGCGTTGAAGGAGGCGCCGGAGACAGCCTGGCAACCCCCATAATAACACCATACTCTATGTATACTCTATGTATGGTGTTATTAGGACACTATATAGTAGTTTTTACTTAAGCATCGTGTGGCACTGCTACTTCCATTACGCACTATATGGTATTATTTTTGCATTGGGTCATAATGGTAGCACATAGCATTATAAGGCCTTATTCACACGTCCATCCAAAACAGAACATTTCTTATCTGTGACAATCTCTTTCTTCCATTTGGTTCCCATCTGTCTTTAGTTTTCTCACCATCTGTCATCCTCAGGGTCTCTCCTATACCATCCTCAGGGTTGGAACGCCATTCACTTCCATTAGTAAAGGACTAAATGTCACCGTGCCGCCCCAGCCTATTTATCAATCCGCATTACCACGGTTTTTGACACTTTTTCAACACTGTCGTTCTTAGGTTTTACTAAACTTACTTAAAAAGTGATACATCAATACGAACAAATATTTAAGTGAAAAGACGATTTTTACACTTTCACTGAATGTTAGAATGTATCCTGAGGATGACGGCGGTTTGTTCTTATATTTTTATCTGTATGGGCCGCCATCAAGACCTAGACATTTTATCACACATTCCTAAAAATCTCAGAACAATTGCTATTCATATGAATGAGATGACCTACCATTTACTATGTGATTTGTTTTTTTTTGGTTTTTTAATGGATCTATGCCTGGGTTTGCTTACAGGGTTGTATTTATTCTTCATTCACATCCGGAACTTCCATTGCAGATTCCATTAACAATTGAATGGATTCGCCTTGCAACTCAGAGGGTGCCGCAGCTGCAACTTCTATTTGCAAAAAAGTTGAACGTCAGCTATTCAGCTATTTTGCAACGGTAACAACACAACTCCATTCAGTAACATTAGCAAAGAAGTCACATTGCAACCCAGCTGCCTTTAGTCGCAGTCAAAAATTGCCGAATAGCCCTAGCTTAAAACTGAAAATTGGAAAAAAAAAACAAAAAAAACATGACATCTAGCAGTGATCTTGCAATAAGTATAGTCCCCAAGTTTATCCAGCTGTAAGCCAGCTCTGGGCTAAAGCCATAAAGGACATTGGATCCAGTCATATGCAAAGCTAATGCCCAGTTCACACTGGCGTTTGGATTCCGTCCGGAAGGAGACCACATGAGGACCCCCCTGGATGGAATACAATTGCAACTGCAAGCGCTGTGCCGTTAAAGCACACGGACCCCATAGACTATAATAGGGTCCGTGTGCTTGCCGCACATGATGATTCGTGCAGGCAGTACGCAGCAAGCACACAGACCCCCATAATAGTCTATGGGGTCTGTGTGCTTTAAAGGCACAGCGCTTGCAGTTGCAATTGTATTCCATCCGGGGGGGTCCTCATGTGGACTCCTTCCAGACGGAATCCAAACGCTAGTGTGAACCGACCCAAAGACTAAAGGAAAACCTTCTGTAGATTTTAAAGGGACGTGTCCAAGACCCAGACATGATGGATATGGATGACCAATCCACACCATATCAGTATCAGATTAGTGGGGTCTAACACTTGTACTCCACACCGATCAGATGATTTGGCTTTCAAGGCTGTATACAAGGTATACGGCTGGATCAGCTCTGCTCCTCTTGAAGTGAATGGGAGTAGAGCTGCAGTTCCCCGACATCAACGCTACAGTGTATGGAGCTGGAAGTTGTATACAGTATACGGATGGTGCTGGGCAACTGCAGCCCTGTTCCCATTCACTTTAATAGGAGCAAATCTATATGGATTCCAACAGACGAATCAGATGATCGGAGCGGGATCTCGGTGTCAGACTCCCACTGATCTGATACTGATGACCTATCTTATATACCGGGTCTTGGAATCCCCTTTAACTATCAAGCTACAGCTTCAGTCCATGGCATTACATTGAGTTAAATACAATACCTTTCTCAAAAACAAGACAGGTTCAAAATACGTTCTCCAAACTATTTATATACAGACACGATAGATAGATAGATAGATAGATAGATAGATAGATAGATAGATAGATAGATAGATAGATAGATATCCGTCATTATGCAGTGTTAGCATACAGATCTTATATGTAGCTCATCTTATAAAAGTCAGCAGGGTCCTTGTACAAGTCTGAACACCCCCCAAGAATTCCGTCTCGGTTTCTATTACAAAGTTTAACCACAACAGTGTTCTATTAACCCCTTACTTCCAAAAGTGGAATTCCCCTTTAAGTAATTGAACTATTGTTCTAAACAGGATAGCGGTAAACTATATAACAACACCATGACATGTACATTAACATCCGCAACCCTGAATGCAGTGAAAAAAAAAATCCCACAAAGACAAGGTAGCCAGCACCCCGGGAACTTACATGGAGTGTACAGTACCTGCTGATAGGTAGTCACAAAGCTTAGAAGTCCAGTAGTCGTGTCCTGCGCCCCTGGAGCCTCTGCCTGTTCCTCCTACTGATTATAGCAGCTGCCACAAGGAGGAGGGGAAGGAGAGGAGCAGGATACTGAGGGATCCTTTAAGGCCGCTCAGCTGCAGCTGCTCCCATGGACACTACACATGGCCTCGGACAATACACTGTTCCCATGAATAATTCCTCTTTTCATGCCTCTGTCTGTTTCCTCTGAGCAGTCAGTTTGTAGTGACACGCCTGGTATGTGGATCTGTGTATATCCCTGACAAGTATACGGGCGCTGCTGTATAAGGAATGGTGGGTGTAAGTCGTCTATACAGATGTAGCAGAGCTGAACTTAATATTTAACCCTGTAGCTGTATAGATAGAGTGCGGTGACGTATACTCAGACAAGTATGTGGAAATACAGAAGAAGGATGTGGAGCGCCTTGTCTGGGCTCTCATATAGCTTCATATTGTCTCCCATATGGCAAATACCGTGTTCCCCTGAAAATAAGACAGTGTCTTGTATAAAATGTTGGTCCTAAAGATATTCCATGTCTTATTTTCAGGGGATGTCTTATTTTATTTTTTGTGCTGCTCATCCTACAGCAGCAGGAACAGTGGATACAACGTATAATAGCGGCGTCAGCAGCAATGTTTTTCTTCATACAATCTTTGCACAGAAAGATTATTATTATTGGGGGATGTCTTACTTTCGGGGGGTGCTTTATATTAGGCAATTCAACAAAATCTCTGCTGTGTCCTACTTTTGGAGGATGACTTATTTTTGGGGAAACAGGATTTGATACAGATCAAACATGGACAGATATACAGATGCAGTGTAGATTGAGGTCTATGGGCAGATGGTATTATCGCTTCCAATGGGAATAAGGCTTCATGCACACTACCGTTTGTATTTCATGGCTATTACACTGGCCCATTATGTTCTATGGCCCCATACACACCTCTGTATTATCATGGGTCCTTTTATAGGACTGTGAGCTTGGGGAAAACTCAGGACAGGTCCTATTCCTGTCCATTTAGTAACCTGGGCTTGCTGAAATAAATGAATGGGTCCCTGGAGGTGGAACACGGATATCATCCATGTGCCAAATAACACGGAATCTGCACATGCACATGATCGTATGCATGTAGTCCTTGGGCCTTTTCAAACTATCTTCTTTATAGTGTGCAAAACATAGTTAGTGTGAAAATGCTGAGTCAAAATGCTGAGTGGATATGTGACCAGCTACAATGGGGGTCATTATCAATTGCACAATTTTATGTGCTGTTTTGCACTTGCCCTTGTCGCACTAATACGTGAAGAGGCGTGCTTGCAACATACCGTAAATCTACTCCAGAAGGGATTGGAATTCCAATAGATTCTGATATTTTGGACTTTTTTTTTTTACCCTACCCATGTACTGGAGTGCAGTTGCGCATTATTTCAGGTTCGTGTTGTAAATGTGATAAAAATAAGCCACACCCCCTTTCCTGACAACAACAGTGAGTATGGCGGCTCAGTGGTTAGCATTGTTGCCTTGCAGCATCCTGGGTTTGAATCTGAGTTTGCAGGGAGTTTCTATGTTCTGTCCATGTTTGGGTTTCCTCCCACACTCCATAGACATACTGATAGGGAACTTAGACTGTGACTGATGACAATACCCGTAAAGTGCGGCAGAATATGGCGGTGCTATATAACAAGCACAAGAAATAAGATGATGAGGGATTTTAGAGGGAAAACAGGCGCAAATGATTAATAAATCTTGCACAAATATGAAAAAGAGGGGCAACTTTAGGGCCCCTTCACACGGCGTAAGCGCGCCGCTCATTTAGACATGTATACACATGTCTGAGCATGGCGCTTCAAAACAGAGTCCATTGATTTCAATGGGAAGCGCGTGTATACACGTGTCTGAGCGCGGCGCTTAAAAAAAGAGCCCATTGATTTCAATGGGAAGTGCGCATATATCGCGTATATAAAAACACTCACCGGCGCTCACGGCAGGACACGGTCTGACAGGTTTCCGGCTTCTGCATGCAGAAGACGGAAACCTCAGAACGGAGACCGAACGCTGGTGTGAACTCCGCATAATCCGTTTCTGTGATTTATTGAACGATCATAAGACCTGATTAGAAAGGGTCGTATAATAAACCTATTGATTGCAATGGGATTTAAGAACAATCTGCTGGTGGGTGTTTGGAGAATTTACACCAGGCATCCGCCTTTTTGGATGGAGACAAAAGTCAGACTTTCAGCGCTTTTGCTCCATCTAAAAAATGAAGGATACAAAACGGACACCAATGAATCCGTTTTCTTTGTTTGTTTTTTTACATTGAAGTCTGTTGGTAATCCATTTGTGTCCATTCTTTGTCTTCATTCTTCTCTCGCATCCTCAGAATGAAGATGAAGGTGCCAAGGACCCACCAAAAATGGGCAGTTTTTTTGACGGATACCCATTGACATATTATGGTATGCACTGTCTTACCGATTGTGTCAATTTTTTGAGACATCCGTTGATTTTTATAGACAGATTTGCAATAGTCGGATACAATGTGAACACAGCTTAAGCCAAAAAAGCCCTGATAAATAATTAACCAAGCCATATTATGTAGCTGTTGCTGATAGGAATTTGGCCTAAGGGCTAGTTCAGACAATACAGAATAAGGGTGCATTCACACTATTGCTACGCTGCCTGATTCTGAATGATAAAACACGTTCAGAATCAGTGGCGTATAAAGCAGTTCCCATTCATTTCTATGGGAGCCGGCATACGAGCGCTCCCCATAGAAATGAATGGGCTGCTTTTTTCACTATGAGCGCTCCCATTGAAGTGAATGGGAAGTGCCGGCGTGTACGGCTAGCTCTGCTCATGCCGAGCCGTACACGCAAGCACTTCCCATTCACTTCAATGGGAGCGCTCATAGTGAAAAGCAGCCCATTCATTTCTATGGGGAGCGCTCGTATGCCGGCTCCCATTGAAATGAATGGGAACTGCTTTATACGCCACTGATTCTGAACGTGTTTTACGTTCAGAATCAGGCAGCATATCAATAGTGTGAATGCACCCTTATACTGTATTTGAAGGGACTTTCCAACACTTAAAGGGGTTGTCCCATCACAAGGATCCTATCTATACTGCTAGTTTATGTGGATTTAAGACTTTTCCTAAATGCATTGCTTTATCAAAACTGCTTTGTTTGGCCGCTATCTTAATTTATTCACTTCATTGTTTACACTCTGTTTCTATGGCCCTTGGGATTATCTGCTCATTTGTCAAGTGATGTAGCTGCCTGCTCTCAGGGGGGGGGGAGGGGCTGGGAGCAGCTCTGAGCTGTTTGTGTCTTTTAAGTAGCGGAGTTTCTCAGATAGGAGAGGTGAGAAACTGAGCTCTTATCAGTCGGTTTAATTGAATTTGGCTGATAAGGGCTGAGATAGGGAGTCCGTTACCTCTGAATGTAATGCAAACTGACTCAAATCCAGCTCTGCTACATCAGCTTCACACTGTGGTAATTCATTTACAACCAATCCCGTGCAAGTGAAACCCCGCCCACCAATGTGCCGAGAAAAGCAGGAAGTGAAGAGAGCACAACAGCCTGCAGGTTAGTGAACAAGCGTCATGGGAATATCCCATTAATACTGCTAGGGAGGAGATTTTCTTTCGTATTCCTCTCATGTGAATAACCACATCAGAAGTGATAATGTCACGTCCATCACGAAGTGACTTACTGGTCGCAGTGATCTCCGGCTGTTCGTGCATGCGTAACCACAGAGGACAATAATGGGCTGACTGGTCATGTAAACAATGGTCAAATATCTAGCAGACTGGTCCCGCAGCACTGGAATTGAGGAATCCTTAAAAAATGAGCAAATTTTTTTTTTTTTTTCATATTTCACCATCATGTATGACTAAATTGAAAAATAAGTGTTACCAGTTGGGGGGTGTCCTACATAACCTGACATTGTCCAATCACTGCTGATCCTCTCAGACTGTACTCAGTTGTTTTATTTATACATTTCCAGGAGGAGTAACAGAGGAACAACACAAATCATGCTCTACAATTGCCATTTAAAGGGAAATACAAGTATATTCTTATACAGACCTGAGATGTTATTATTTGTTTAATCCACACAAATTAATGGAGACTTGATAAAACAGACAACTCCAGCTCTACTACATCGTATGTAACTATGCACAAAGTATTCGGAGTTATTTCAGGTTTGTTGTTCTCTGCTGGAATGTAACGTTGTAGATTCCTACTGGCAATACTTGTTAGATGGTAAATGCTGCCCCTCCTCCACATTGCACAAAGTGTATTTGTGGTTACTAGACTTCCCCTTTGTAAATGAGGAATTGTCTGACATAAAAGTCTTAGGATGGAGGGGGCAACATGGTGGCTCAGTGGTTAGCACTGCAGTGCTGGAGTCCTGGGTTTGAATCCCGCCAGGAACAACATCTGCAAGGAGTTTGTATGTTCTCCCCGTGTTTGCGTGGATTTCCTCCCATTCTACAAAGACATACTGATAGGAAAATAAATGTACATTGTGATCCCTATATGGGGCTCACAATCTACATAAAAAAGTCTGAGGATGGAAACACACGTGCAGTTTTTAATGCACCTTTTTGGATCCAGCAGAAATAGTAGCAGATTATAATATGGCCGCCCAGGGTCAGAGGCGCTCACTAACAAGTGTATGCCACTAAGAAGTGACCTGGGGTGGCAGTAGAGGTTTACATGTACCTGTATATGCATGCATAGCTGCAACTAGCCTTCCCATAAGCAAGGGGGCAGCATGCTGTTTCACAGTCCCCCTTCTGTTCCAGGCTGTATCCTGGTTGCATGTTGTACTGAAAGAGGGTCAAAAAGTAACACAACAAATTGTTTTATAGTATGCCCCACCTTTGGCTCTACCCTTTTGCAACTTGGCTCCACCCTTTCCCATCCATGTCATTTAGTGCCCCCATACAATATGATGTCCTTGACTCAATAGAAATATTGAAGGGATCACGGCAATTGCACAAGGTCATCATGGGTCAGCTGATTTGGTTGCTGGAAGCCTTCTACATGGCGTACACTGGAAGCAGCTCTACTCCTATTATGGTAAGTTCACTTGGGGTTTTTCAGTCCAGAAAATGAAGTGGCATTCCGGACTAAAAAATGGGTAGCCGCGACTGAATGCCAGTGCACTGCACCGGCATCCAGTTGCGCCCTCCACTCCGGATTAGGCCCCTAGTCGGGAGTGTCTTCAGGCGGATTCGCAAGGTGAAACAGCCTGAAAGAATGAGTATCTCGCTTCTTTTTCTGGGAGCTGGAACAAACGGCTCCTGGAAAGAAGAACTGACCGGCTCCCATTGATTTCAATGGGAGCCGTCTTTTTGGTCAGGATTTTGAGGCGGATACGGCCTCAAAATCCTGACCAAAAAACCCAGTATGAACTTACCCTTAAAGGGGCTCTATCACTGGGAGAAGTCATTTTTAACTAATCACATGCTTGCATAGGCTTTAGAAATGCTACTTCACACTTACCTTTAGTATGTAAATTGCCTCAGTGGTTTCTGAATAAGTCCGTTTTTTATTCATATGCTAATGAGCATCCAGCCAGCTCAGGAAGTTCCCAGCAGCCTCCTCTCTCCTATTATCTTCTATGTGTGTGAGGCAAACAGGAAGCTGAGTCATCAGCAGCAGCAGTCTCCCATAGAAAACAGCAGAGAGAGGTGTGCACAATGTATCGTGCAACAGTCTAATTAGCATATGAATAAAAACGGACTTATTCAGAAACCACTGAGGCAATTTACATACTAAAGGTAGGTGTGAAATAGACTTTCTAAAGGCTATGCAAAGGTGTGATTAGTTTTTCCTAGTGATAGAGCCCCTTTAAAGTGAATGTAAGAAGAGCTCCAGGTCCTCAGCACCACCACTGTGCTAGTGTATATAGCTGCAAGCTGTATAGAGAGTATGGAACATAGTGTTGGCGCTAAGGAACTGGAGCTCTGGTCTCGTTCACTTCAATAGGAGCAGAGCTGCTTAGAGTCATATACCTCATACACAACTTTTGACTGCCAAATCTACTGATCAGTGCGGGGTCCGGGTGTCAGACCCCATCAGTCTGATTTTGATTATCAATCCAGTAGATAGGTCATGAACTATCCATTGCCAATAGTCTTGGACAACCCCTTTAAATAGAAACAGAGCTGCTATGAAGTAACTTCTGTAGTCAAGACGCAGCTGGTTCAGCTGATCACTGCAGGGTCTGGATGTCGGACCCCACCAATCAGTATTCAAAAAACACCTGAGGACTGGAAAGCCCCTTTAAATACAGAATACACCAAAACATTTTTTGTTTTGGAGTGTTTTTTGCCGCTGGCGTTGTCAGGCGCATACACTGAGGTTTTCTATGTTAGATAAAATAACCTCCAACCATCTGGACATCCCCATAAAGCGCTTTATATTTCAGGTCACGTGGTGATGTAGTATGCCTGTGTGCATGAGCGCAAACAGAAATATGTCTTCCTAAGGCTATCTGGGTGGTACAGGGCAATAAGTCCCAGCTTTACAATAAGGCATCTCTTGTGTAGGACAACAATCGCACAATTATATTGAGTCACAGCCCCAACCGATGGAAATACAGGGACAGTCACTGTTGTAGACTTTGTGACTTCTTTTCCGGCTGCAGTTCCAGTCTGATCGGATCTCACACAGTGGAGAGAATTTGATCCTTCACCACAAACTGTGAGAACAATATATTGCATTTTTGCAAACATTATAAAGGTGAATACTTATTTTTACATGTCACCAGATAACACACGTAAAGCCCACATGGAAAAGCGTGCAGGAACTAAAGTTCTATCTATAGACTCGTATGTACAAACAATGATATAGAAGTCTCTTGTGTATGGCGTACCCTGACTGGTCCAACTACATTTGTAAACCTCTTTTCCAGCAGAATATCTGGCATAGGTCAAGGAGTTCTGGAGGGGAAAATCACTGCACGGTTGGTTCAGTAGTTGTGCAATATTGTGTGCACAGTTATAGGGGCTGTCACATCACTTACAACCGGGGCTGAGAAATAAGGCTAGATTCACATCCGTAGGACACTCCGTCCAGATTCTGCCTAAAATCAGCAGAGATTTAGTATGAAACTAGTATAAACCCGATAGACCCATTTATAGTCTATGAGTCAGCAAATGTCTTTGGGTAACTGCTTTTTAAGCAGACTCTCCGTCTTTGGGGTCCCCATCCGGACCCGAATGATGGAGAGCCGAACACTAGTGTGAACCTAGTGTAAGTAAGCCAATGCTCCAACTGTGATTCCTCTATTTTTCCACAGTCCACCTGGTGTCTGTTCCTTTGGTCCGTCGGAAGACCAAAAGAACAGACCAATGAGCTGCAAAAATAGCCTAAGGGACCCCACTGGCAAGAATGGGGTCTATGGGATGTCCATTCTATTTAATTGAAAATGCCAGATCAAAAAGTTGGTGTTAGGAACCTGATGCAACAAATAACTCAGTAAGTCCTGGGCGACTAAAATCCCCAAGTGCTGAGGCAAAAACAGTCCTGGATGTGCTACGCTCTCCTAACCAGAGCGGAACCAGGCCCAGGAGTTCTTCACCAGAGCTCCTGATGGTGGAGTTGGACTTGGTAACAGTCCGGAGCCCAGATCCGCAACTGCCCAGAGAGCGACGCACACCCAGCGAACCCCATGTAGGAGGACCCAGACACTAAACTTAAAGTGAGGTCCAGGAGAGAAGAATGGACTGGAGTTGTAGATGCAAAGCAGGGTAATCCAGGCAACAAATTTGTGGTCAAGCAAGTCGAGTTGATAACTGGAGGTAGCAGAAGGCAGAGGCAGAAGGGTAGTCAGGGCAGCCGAGTCATACACAGGAGGTAAACGGAGTAGCCAAATCAGGATCCAAAAGGAATGTCAGGAGAGAGTCAAAGTTCATACACAGGAGGTCAGGAAAGGTCCAAATCAGGATCATGGAGAGGAGATCTGTAAAGCAAGCCAGGTCATACACATCCACAGAATCCAGGTACAGGGTAAGGATGCAGGTAACAGGAGGCAGGAGATGAGAGACAGGGAACAGGAGACAGGAGGCTCGGCGCTAGGGAGCTGATACCACAGATACACAAATAACCAGCCCGCCACTGATCTCCCTGACCCCGGAAGTGCTGGCGCCGGCGCCAGAGGAAAACCAGTACCTTCACAAACTTCAGCGAAGGCTTCCAGCCTACCCTGTGCTGGAACCAGCAGCCATCCCTGCGCTGGACACAGAGCGGGCTGGAAGATTCAGTGCAGCAGAGGCCCTGGCCCGTCCTACCAGTTGAGCTTGCAGGACTTTATCATCTGGAGATTTCAGACAGAGACTGCAATGGAGACTACAACACGGATGTAAACCTAGCCTTAGGCCTCATGCACAACCAGAGTTTTTTTCCACAATTGAGGATAAAAATACAAACCTATTCGTTTCTAAGGGCCTATAGTTGTTGCCACTGTTTGCCGTGCCAAACACAAGGACTGAGAAGCATGTCCTATCCTTGGTTCTTGGCTGCATTTTCAGAACAGATAAGTGTACGGGATCATACAAGTCTTTTTTTGGATCCATGTTTGCGGATGACATACTGACATATTTTAAGGAGATTGCGGATAAGTATTTGCAGGAAGTAAAACCACTTAGGCCATGTGCATGTAGCCTAAGTCACCTGTTATCTGTAGTTTGTGTCTGAAATAGAAAAATGAGATTGTGAGCCTCATGGGGGTCAAATGCTGATGAATATGGTGGCACTAAATAGATAATAAAAAAATCAAGAAAATCATATATAGAAATCAGAAGGGCAAAAGGTGCAGGTGCACCCCAAACCCTATAAATTAGTATTGTAGGGAAGAATACGTACTAATGGTGGTTGTGTAGTGAGAGGAAGAATGTTCTCCGTCCTTATACCCATAAGCAGCATGTTATAGAGTAGGAGGAGCTGAGCAGACTGATGTATAATTTAGTGGGAGTAGGACCACCCACTGGACTCCTAAGCCCTTGGTGGTCATGATTTCTCCATGCCTGTCCTCTATTGTTATTAATAGCCACAATGCATACACGGTTGTAGGGCCACTTTAACACATTGGTGGGCCCGGTGTAAAGGTATCATACATGCCCCCCCCCCCATCTCTTAGAAATACCTGACCCGCACAAATTATTATACCCCATCAATGGCTCCCACATGGTATAATTCCCTCATTAATTGTCCAATACAATATAATGTCCCTCAGTGGCCCATGACACTATCAAATGCCTCTTCATGGGGATCAGACAATAAAAGGTCCCTCCTAGTGGCCCCTCATAGATTATATTAGTGCACTGTTGGCCCTATGGTTAAAGCAGCCCTGCATGGTAGAAGCTAAAATGGAATGGGTAAAATATGGTTCCTCTGGGTCTGCCGTCGATTCAGTAGGTGGCGCTGCTTCTTGCATCCACATCAAACCAAGGTGGGTTAGAGTTGCATATAGGACAAGCAGAGTTTGCCTCTATTTCAACAATTCAACACCTGAAAATGTTGAGGCTCCAGCTAGGCTGGCAGCGCCCCCTACTGGATCCAAGGCACACCTCATATATACACCTCTGCAATAAACACTTCCTTATTGCATATCCTGCATACAAATGACAATTTGCATCATATTTTTAGAATATATTATCCTGCTCTGTCATTGTCCTTCCCGGCATTTGCATGACCTGTGATGCTTAATTTTGATGAATCACACAAGACTGTGCCAAATCAGTGCGGAATTATTATACAACACTATATACAGTATATATATACCGTATATACCCATCCAATCAGAGCCAGGAAAGACACATACCATAAAGGCATACCATGGATCCATCATGTTATGTCTAGCTCAGGGTATGCAGTGGATGTGTGTGTTTTAGGGATTTACCTGTGACACGTTATACCCCAGGACCTGCCACTCAATGTCTATGGGACTCTGTCCTCACCTAAATCCATAAGTCCTATATATTTTAAATACCGGACTTGAGACTGCCATGGTCTTATTCACATGACTATTTGTTTAGCGGACCATCAAAAAAAATTAACATGTTATGTTTTTGTCTTTTCTTGAACCCCTCAATACACTCAAATATATGAGAGATTTGTGAAAATGGGCGCCCCTCGGATGCAAAATGGCCATGAAAAAGTTACCATTTTCCATGGCAATTGTGAACCTTGATCATGTGAATGTAGCCTAATGTGCAACAGTCTCTGGGAAAATATATGCAAATGAGCTCAGCAGTGTCTCTCGAGCGCCACTTACAGGTAGCAACCCTGTAATGCAATGTCTAAACCATTATACTACATGATACAAACAGAGAGGACTGGAAAGTTCAAGTAATTAAGACATTCACCGTTATAATATTTCTAAAAATATAGTTTTATTGATACAAAAACATGTAAAACAATGCACATTATACATATGTATAACATACTAAGACTAACAATACTGTAGAAACAAGGCCACTCACAGGGCAGAGACCTGTGTCACAAATCACCATACAATACTGGATCAGACAAAGAGAAAAGCAGCATCAACGCCCTAAAGGTATCTGAATCACATATTTGTGTACATTTCCAAGTCCCTATGTAGCAGGGTAAAGGAAAAAATAGGTAGAGAAAAAAAAAACAGTGTCTCTAATGTAACAAGAAAAGAGTAAAACTCATACACACAAGAACATGTCAGAAATCAGGTGAAGGAAAAATGCTGCACAGTCATTCAAGTGTTAAATACAAGGAACATTCATCACTTCAGGTCTGTCCACACTATGTCTCTAGGTCCACCTGCATGGCGGGATCCTGTGTTTTCACTTCGAATCACCAATATTATTGGTAAGAAATGCTTTTTGTTAGACCTAGAGACATAGTGTGGACAGACCTGAAGTGATGAATGTTCCTTGTATTTAACACTTGAATGACTGTGCAGTATTTTTCCTTTACCTGATTTCTGACATGTTCTTGTGTGTATGAGTTTTACTCTTTTCTTGTTACATTAGAGACACTGTTTTTTCTCTACCTATTTTTTCCTTTGCCCTGCTACATAGGGACTTGGAAATTTACACACATATGTGATTGAGATACCTTTAGGGCATCGATGCTGCTTTTCTCTTTGTCTGATCCAGTATTGTATGGTGATTTGTGACACAGGTCTCTTCCCTGTGGGTGGCCTTGTTTCTACAGTATTGTTAGTCTTAGTGTGTTATACATATGTATAATATGCATTGTTTTACATGTTTTTGTATCAATAAAACTATATTTTTAGAGATATTATAACGGTGAATGTCTTAATTACTTGAACTTTCCAGTCCTCTCTGTTTGTATTGTGTGCTATTCGATTAAGACATATCCTTGATTGGCTGATTTTTTGAGGTCATTTATGTATATTGGATGTTTTTTGATCTTTATGTGCTATGCTTTTGTTACATTATACTACATGTACACATTGTCTACACGTGGATTCTCACGTAGAAAATCTGCAATATAATATAGTAGCATTTAAATCGACTACATTTTCTAAATCTCTTATTTGTGATGTGGATTTTAAAACCTTCCTTGAAGCTAAGGACCCATGGGTCATAATCGCAGTGCTAAAGCGCTGCGGAAAGAAACGCATTGTGATTCTTTCCGCAGCGCTTTTAAGAGAAAGTTCACAGAGTTTTCCTCTGCAGACTTTCTCTTAACATTATATCTACGGGAAAGCAGACGGTGTTTCCGTAGATATAATTGACATGCTGAGATTTGCAAAGCTGCAACAGCTTTGCAAATTGCAGCGTGTCCGCACTGCGTTTTTTTCCACAAAGTGGGGATAGGATTCGCATGAATCCCATTCCCTTTGCTTGCACTGTAAAACGCGGCTATTTTTCCCGCAGCGTCTCCGCTGCGGGCAAATCGCAGCGTTTACGTCCTGTGGGGCCCCGGCCTGAGTCAATCTTTTTGGGGCTTTTCACCTATTTCAATGAGAGGGATAAAATTAGCTATAAAATCTATGTCTAAATTCACATGCAGACTGCAAAGTTAGGCCTCCTCCACATGACTGTGTGCAGTCTCCGGGTCTCTAAGGATAAGTTCACATGTAGTTTTTTTAGTCAGGGTTTTGAGGTCGTAATCGCCTCAAAACCCTGACCAAAAAGACGGCTCCCATTGAAATCAATGGGAGCCTCTCAGGAGCTTTTTCCGGGAGCCGTTTCTTCCGCCTTGCGATTCGGCCTGAAGAAATTCCCACCTCCTGACTATGCCCATTCATTGGGCCTAATCCTGAGTGGAGAGTGCAACTGGATGCCGATGCAGTACAGTTGTGGTGACCCAGCTTTTGGATCAGAACCTGAGGTGGCCTCCGTCTCCGATCCAAAAAAACTATGTGTTCACTTACCCTAAGTGACCCATACAACCAAATGAATTGACAGATCTTCCAATGGATCAGACAGGCGGATCGCTACAACAGCGGTCACCTACGGAGCCCTATAATGTGATCCATCTGGTATCCGTTCTTTTAAAATTAAACCAACGGCCATAAAAATTGGACTTGCAGGATATTTTTGTGAAGTGATTTTCATGCCTCCCACCGGATTGTGGGTCCTGTCCCGCCGTCCCGGTCAGCATGTCCCGGATTCAACTCCTCTACATCCAGAGATGGTGGGGAGGTATGAAAAACAGTTTAATATCCCCCTCTATTTTGGAAAGGGACATTATAATGTAGCAGCATATAATATAGGGGTGACTGTAGGAACATTATACTGTGTGGGGGCTCAAAGAAAAATGGGTGAGTGGGTGGCGTGAATGTAGAAGTGGCTGAAGCCAAGCTTAGGGTGGCACGTATAGCATAGCACACATTTTGTCCCTTGTGTAAGATGTCAGCTTGTGTATCCTCCATTTTAGATTCCTTGCCATCTATTTTGCATTCCTCTTTATCTCATCCCCCAACCCTAATGGTATTCGGCTCCTAGTCCAGCCTGTTCTTTGTCTATACACTCTACGTAAATGACCTTTTTCCAGCCATTGTTCCTTCGGACTTCGATGCGGTGACACTTTGAGTGGATTGCTCTCACACCCTCTATCTGTCCTTTGAGATTTTAGCACAGATGTGAGATTAGTCTTAGACACATAGAAATACCTGCAAAGGTAAAAATAAGAAAAAAGGAAAATTTGTTCAGCAAACATTTAGTGCAGTCTAGGAACTCTTCTACCCCGGAACCTTGTGTCACTGTCTAGGAGGACTTCTTTACAGACGGACATAGTCTTCAAAATGGCTGCGCCCAGGCCGGCGAGTAATGTATTTACGTTCCGGGATGCCCGGGCCGTACCGGACCCGGTACATGAGCCGCCGCTGCTGGATGGACCTGCGGTGCTCGTGTTGGATAATGGCTCCTTCCAGCTGCGGGCAGGATGGGCGGGAGCGGGGCCGAAGATGCAGCTGCGCTCGGTGGTTGCCCGGAGCCGCGGAGGGCCCCGCAGCCTGAGCCGTGTGGGTAACGATATCCCCAGCCTGGAGCCATTGCGGTGGCTGCTCCGGACTCCGTTTGATAAGAATCTGCCGGTGAATCTGGAGCTGCAGGAACTGCTGTGTGATCACGTGTTCCAGAGACTGGGAGTGACGTCACAGGTAAGGGTATATCCTGCAGCGCTGTATACTGCGAGGGGGTCATTCAGCAGTCTCAAGTTTGTTGTGAATTTGCAATGTGAATGTGGTGACCTTTTTTTGCCATTTTTTTTTTTTTTTGTAGCAAAATTCAGGGAACCATAATTTTTTTTTAATATATTTTTAATTAGGATGAGGGCTTGTATTTTGTGTAATGCCGTATATATTTTCAGCAGATTAGATACTTAAAGGGGTTGTCTATGACCAAGCAAAGTTTTATATACTGATGACCTGTCCACAAGATAGATCATCACTATAAGATTTATGCCTGGACCCCACGCCGATCAGCTGTTTTGGCTGCTGGAAGCAGTTCATGTGAATTTAGCTTTTTCTGGTGCTACCGCTACAGTATACAGAGCTCTGGATACTGTATACAGCTTCCTGTCTGTACACTGTAGTGAAGGTGCCGGGAACTGCGGCTCTGCCCTTTTTATTTATCTATTTAGATATTATCTCAAATTTTTTTTGTCACATTGTCTCAAAAAAATTATAAAAAAATAACCTAAAAGCCACAAATAACTCATCATGATATCAATAGAAATTACAGCTGATCCCGTACGAAACAAACAATCACAAAGCTCCGATAATGGAAAAAATTTTTAAAAAGTTCCGATTCCCACAATACGCTGCAGATAAAAGAAATTATTTTTGGCAAATAAGTGACCTTATTGTGTAAAGGGATTATAAAAAGTCAGTATAAACTTGGTGTCACCGTAGTCGGACTACCCGGCAGAGTAAAGGTAACAGGTTATTTAGGATGCACCGTACAAAAATATGACAACATAACAAAATGATGGTGAAACTGACTTTTATTTTTTGCCATCCAGTTAAGCGAGAATTAAAAAGCTTAAATCAGTAAGCTATATATTTCCTAAAAGGGTGCAAGAGAATAGTACAACTCTTTGGGCTAAAAACAAGCCCTTGATATGGCCACATCAATGTTAAAATGAAAACTGTATGGCTTCCAAAATGTGACAAAGGCTAAAAAAACAAAAAGAAGAGCCAATTGTAATGTGAACAGGGTCTGGGGAATAGAGCTTTCTTTTTTTCCCCTATAGATTAGTAATACATTTGTCTCCCCATACAGGGCTGTGTGGATCACCCCATTGTGTTTACAGAGGCCCCGTGCACTCCGCTTCACGTCCGGCAGATGGTGTCAGAGCTCCTCTTCGAGTGTTATCGGGTTCCTAAAGTGTCATTTGGCATTGACGGATTGTACAGCTTCTATCACAACAAAAAGGAAGCGCTGCCCGCCAGTGCCATCGTGGTGTCCTCCGGCTACCACTGTACCCATATACTGCCTGTCGTCAATGGAAGGTGAGTTCAATGCGTTGGTTATTTGATTGTTCTGAAAGAGGACACTTAAGGGAGCCCATAAAATTAAAACGTAACTTTTAATGGTTTGCACTAAAATTAAGACGTTAGAACTTCTGTTAAAAGGGCGCAGAGTTGTGATTTAAAGAGGACTTTTCATCAGATCGGGCACAGGCAGTTCTATATACTGCTGGAAAGCCGACAGTGCGCTGAGTTCATTGCACTGTCAGCTTTCCCGATCTGTGCCCGGTGTAAAGCGCTATCAGTCCCGGTACTGTAGCGCTTTACAGTCAGAAGGGCGTTTCTGACACTCTGTCAGGTACGTCCTTCTCCACAGCAGCGCCTATCGCACTGTACAGTGTGAGCGGGGAGGAACGTCCCCTCCCCTCCTGATAGTACTCGTCTATGGACAAGCACTGTAAGCAGAGGGAGGAGGCATTCCTCCCCGTTCCACAGTACAGCGCGATAGGCGCTGCTGTGACTGTCAGGAACGCCCTTCTGACTGTAAACTGCTACGGTACCGGGACTAATAGCTCTTTACCCGGGGCATAGATCGGGAAGCCGATAGTGCGTTGAATTCAGCACACTGTCGGCTTTCCAGCAGTATATAGAACTGCCTGTGCCCAATCTGATGAAAGGTCCTCTTTAAAATGACACAAACCATCACCAAAAGTGATTACTAACACTGAAGCTACTTCTAGCTAGATAACAGTGCCTCACTTAAGATATTCAGGGCACTACAATGCTTGAACTGCCTTTAAGACACTGCATCCAAATCAGCAGCTACACAATAGGGCTTCTGATACATACAATTACAGCTCTGCAAGGCTCATCCCCCTCACTGGTGCAGACTTGGAGTTCATTTACTGCATGAGACTTCCCTGACAGGGTGTGAGCTGGTGTGTGATAAGATGAGCTCATCATGACGGCTTTACCTATGTCTATTTAGTATCTAAATCACTCCTGACATAGTAATCTGGCCCTGATAGCCCAGCACACTGCCTATATCACCCATATAATCTACAGGATCTCCATACAAAACCTACTGAGGATAGTGAGCTCATGCAGAGAGGTAGAGGGAGACACTATTACTGTCCTAACATAGACCTCCCTTTCTTGTAAATAGTCTCAAAGCGTTTCATTTACTGCTAAACTAATCAGGAGACGATAGTCCTAGTGCAGGGGTGCCCAAAACGTCAATCGCGATCTACCGGTCGATCGCAAAGGATGTATGGGTCGATCGCGTGACATTTTTTTTAAATTTTTTTTAAACTTTTTTTTTGTTTGAATCAGTGCAGGAAAGCTGCCACTCTCCTTGCCCTGGTTCAGACGTCTACGTTTCAGCGTAGGTGGCGTCATCACGCCGCCTATGCTGATACGCAGACGTCTGCCAGGAGAAAAGGATGCGGGAGCAGCAGCAGCATCAAGGACGGAAAGTATGAGAATTTTATGTTTGTTTTATAATAGGCCCCTACCTGCTAGAGCAGGGGTAGGGAACCTTTGGCTCTCCAGCTGCTGTGAAACTACAACTCCCAGCATGCTCCATTCACTTCCATGGGAGTTCCCAGAACAGCAGAGCCAATATGCATGCTGGGAGTTGTAGTTTTGCAACAGCTGGAGAGCCGTACGTTCCCTACCCCTGTGCTAGAGTATTCCCAGCAGGTAGCTGCCTATTTACCAACCTCCCCAGACCTGTTCACTGCCGCCCCCGCTTCCCCTTGTACTATAGGCCGCAGCGGGCAGTAGTGAATAGGCCCGGGCCAGGCCGCGATCCCTCTACTGCTATTATTATATTCAGGGGTCTTTTCAGACCCCTGAGTATAATAATCGGAGCCCCAGGGGAGGTGAGAGAACATAATAAACACTGTTACTTCTCCGGGATCTGATGTCAATCTGACAATGCTGTGGCCCAGGCCCTGCCCACAAGAAGTGGGTAGTAGATCTTTTGACTTATAAGTAGCTCACATGCTGACAAAGTGTGAGCACCCCTGTCCTAGTGCCTTACATAGATACTTGCGGTTAAAACCGCAGTTCCCGCAAACCTGATGGTGGTTGGCAATACTAGTAAGACTGACCAGACTCTTCCTCGAGTTGGGCTAGGTCTTTCCCCAATGTTATCCCTGAAGTCCTGGAGGTCCCTCATACATTGCTTAGGTTTACGTTCTTTTAGTTGCTTCTAGTTGAGTCTCCTTATTGGCAAACTCAGACTCACCCTGGAACTTCTTAACCCTATCCAGTTGTTCATTTAACTGTCCCTCCAGGACTTCAAGGCACAGTTTTTCTTCCTCCAATAATAATTGTAATAATTTAATAGAAGAACACGTGGCCTCTTTTTCCCATTTTGCCATTACGTTTGGATTTCTAATGCGGTTTGCAGGCAATAAGCTGATTCGGAGTCCCCTTGGAACAATGTTATTTTTTATCTAATTCTCTAAGCTCTGTATCTTCCACCATGACACCATTTGTTCCTTAAATCCTAAATCTCGAAAGGCAGCATTAAAAGAGGGAGTATACCTTTTCTGGACAAAAGTTTTGTCCGAAAAAACTTCTTTAGCCTCTGTTAACCATTTGTTCTTTGTCAAGGCCTACTGCTAGTAATCCAGCCATAACAACTTTCAACAATAACTCCAATAAAGCATCGGCTACTACACAGAAAGCTCCGCAATTGTGAAGGACAGCTGTTCCTATAACATCAGAAATGAGAAATGTTGGACAAGCACTGATGCAAAGAATATAAAACTTAACAATTATTTGATAACCCCTAAAAATTGCTAAAGGTGTACGGCCCAAAAGCAATATTAAAATCGGCCAGATGAAAGTAAACCCCCATATGAGATGTAGATTGAGCCCTATATGGGACAGTGATTGACAATATATGTAAAGCGCTGCGGAATATGATGGCGCTGTATAAGGAAGCATAATAAATACAGTAAATAATAAATCAGACTACCAATATGAGTGACTATGGGTTCTCCTAATGTAGGTTTGACGGCAAGAACTGCAGACGTATAAATATTGGGGGTTTCCATTCTGTGACCTATCTCCACCGGCTGCTGCAGCTGAAGTATCCAGGACACCTCCAAGCTATTACACTGAGCCGTATGGAGGAGATCCTGCACGAGCACTGCTATGTGCCAGACGACTATATGGAAGGTGAGACTATATATACCATCCTCAATAGACTTCCTTCGACATAAACAGGGTTAGGCAACCTCGGTGCTCCAGCTGCTGTGAAACTACAACTCCCAACATGCTCCATTCACTTCCATGGGAGTTCCAAGAACAGCAGAGAAGGTATGCATGCTGGGAGTTGTAGTTTTGCAACAGCTGGAGAGCTGAAGGTTCCCTACACCTATACTATTATGATTATGACTGATGTAGCCCATAAATGGGGTGTGGATAGCGCCTTACATGGACACTCCTATTACCCCATAATTCGGGGCATAATTTGTTGGTAGTTACAGATTAGTAATCCATCCCGTGTGTGAATAAACTGAATGTTACCTTCTAACAGAGCTTATGAAGTGGCGCTGTCCAGATTACTATGAGGAGAACGTCCACAAGATGCAGCTACCCTTCTCTTCCAAGCTCCTGAGCAGCGCTGTGCCTTCAGAGGAGAAGCAGGAGCGCAGGCAGCAGCAGTTAAGACGTCTTCAGGAACTCAATGCGAGACGGAGGGAAGAGAAGCTACAGCAAGACCAGGAGAGGCTGGAGAGACTCCTCTATGTACAGGTAAGAGCGTCGACTTTCAGTAACGTGCAAAACATGGTAAATTCATATGGGGGGGGATAGCAGTTCTCAAAGGGGTATTCAGAACAAGGGATTGGAGAGGCGAGCGCATGCACGGCCATCTCTCCCTTCACAGCTGCAGTAAAACAGGGGTCAGGGGAGCCCCAGTTCTTGAGATAGATGTGAGACCTGAATTGTCTGCAGCATAGCCTTTGTCCCAAAGGGAACACCCCTTTAAGTTGAGCTTTGTACTTAAATTTTTTATTTTTAAGGGGGTTTCCAAGGTTTTTCAGGAAACCCCTTTATTTTGGTGAACAATAAGGTTCCTTAAAGTATACTTAGTAGTGAAAAAACCTGTTGTATCATCCACCACCTTTCTTATGGTTAGTTGCAACACATAATTTGGCCATAAAAGCCAGCCGTGTCATGACCCTGTGATGCTGTGTCCACTACGATTCTTCGCCATAGTAATGTAACATGCCCTGAGCTCAGAAAACCAATTTAATTCTGCGTTGTTGCTGACACTTTAGCAGATAAAATGTTTCCCTACAGGATTATTTTGCAGGCACTGCACTAGTATCCACATCGTATAAACCAGTGGCATATGGTCCCAGTTATTGGGCCTCCCAATGATCCTGAGGAGATTTGTCCATGATCTTCATGATAGCCCTTACAGATTCAGAGCAAATCGCTGTTGGGTATTGGGATCTCAATGCTGAATTGCGTTTTCATCAGTGAATCGCTCCAGACCTGTACGATCATGAAGAACTTGGTATCATTTTAAAGATGAGAAACCAAAATCATCTTCACAGCCCTAACCAATCCTGAGATATCAGCATTAGGAATAAGGACGTAGTAGATGCGTCCTCTGCTACAAAAGTGCCACCGTGGGAGGGCGTATAGATACGTGTCTGACAGGGAAAGGGTTAAAGTTATGGCATCCATTAGCGATATATCCGTCATTTTACAAGATACGTTAAACTGGATGACTGGCATGACGATGTTCTTAGTAGTAAGACTCCTGGTTGGGTCACCTTTTTCCTTCATAACTTTGCGGTTTTGGTGAATAGGAACTTCTGGAGGACGGACACGTGGAGCAGTTCCACAAAGCGTTGGTGGAGCTGAATATGGACTCCGCAGAGGAACTCCAGTCTTACATCCACAAACTCAGTGTCGCTGTTGAGCAGGGCAGACAACGTGTACTGGGAGATTCGATAGACAGCAAACCACAGGTATGTCACAGTCACACAGAGTACAGATGGCTTCTACGTGCGGAGGTTGCATTGTCATTGTCCTCTATTTAACTTCCAGACACCAGAGACTGAAGAAATGGAGGCCATGTCTGAACTGGAACCTCTTGACTCTGAGGAACACATGGAAACTGATAAGCCCACGCCAAGTGTCCAGGTACTGAGTTTGTATTTCTTTTCTAATATGTGAGTATGTGAGTATATGAGATATTTTGGACAGTTTGGCTGACAGTATACCACCCCTTCATTTTTCTTCCCAGCCCATGTTTAACATTGCAGAGTATCATCAGATGTATCTGGGCACAGAGAGGATTCGCGTTCCTGAAGTCTTATTTCAGCCTTCGTTATTTGGAGAAGACCAGGCTGGCCTGGCTGAGACGATGCAGTATGTGCTGGACCGGTGAGTAGACATTGTACCTATACCTAACCTATATGTCACTGAGGGGTAATTACTCAATAAATATGCAGTCACTGAAGGAGTAATAAAATTAAAACATAGCTTTTAATAGTGATGTATAAAAAAGATTCTAAAATCATCCACCAATACACTAACTAATGGTGCTCAGGGATAGAAAGATTAGAGGTATGCCCATACATTATAGGACACACTTTAAGATACATGCCTCCACTAGCCCTGAGTCACCACTAACTACCCCAAAATGAAAGCAGGGGTTAAGTTTGCATGGTCAGTGGCTAAAGTGTTCACCCTGACCTATTTACAAATACGGCTGGGCTATTCCTAGCCTCCTAGCCAGAAAAATGTTTAGCAGTAAAATTGATATCCTGCTCTCAGCATATTCCCCTCAACGCGTTTCATTAGCCCTATTACGGGTCAAATCATCAGGAGGGAGTGAAGTACTCGATACTACTAATCGTAGTGCGGTAAGAACCGCAGTTCCCCCGTCCCGTATGGTAGGACGGAGTACTGGTGTATGCCGCCGGCCGCGGCGTCTCTCGGGATTATGAATCCAAAACTCCGCCCATGCAGTCACGCCTCTCATGACGTGGCGCACCGTGATTGGTCGCGCCCATATACTGAGCCCGGGGCTGAATGCATGGGTCCGATACATGAATACTATTAACCCTAATGCCATGATCATAAATAGATCACCGGCATAATTAAACATCGCTGGTAAATGAAGTATAATGCTGTCTGCTGTATCTAATAGACAGACATTTAATGTCTCACCATTACTATGGTACATTGATGCATATGACATTCCAAAAAGAACCATAGCCACATGACCCCATTACCTACAACTACTTGGCTCAACAAAAATGTGCCTAACGGGATGTTCAAATGTGGAAAATGTAAGGCGTGTGAATTTATTAAAATGGGCCCCAAATTCTCATGCGTATCCACCGGGAAAACATATGACATCCGCAGTTTTATCAACTGTTCCAGTGAGGGAGTGGTATATGTAGCAACATGTAGTTGCCCCAAGAATTATGTTGGTATGACATCACGACAACTACGTCGCCGTATTTTAGATCATATTGGCAATATTAGGCGTAACGAAGATAGACCGTTAAGCCGACATATTTGGGATCATCATGATGGTGATACTAAAGCTATTCACTTCCAAGGTATAGAAATTGTCAGACCAAATCCTAGAGGCGGTGATCTACACCAAAGGATATTACAAAAAGAGGCAACTTGGATATACAGGATGCAATCATTGAGCCCCAAGGGGTTAAATGAAAATATTGGGTACACTTGCTTTATATAGAGGAGTTGGGTTTGTGTAGCCCCTAAGGGTTAATGTTTTCCAGGCCCTTTTGTATAATTATCTTAGCAAATGGTAACTTTCTGACTATATGGCTATGGTATTGTAGGCTTTATATAATTTCCGTTTGGTAATGGCCTATGAATAGAATTCAGTTAGGGTGCTTATAGTATCCTTGCACCCTTTGCAGTTTTCCAGATTTCACAATATATATATAGCCATTGGTATGTCACACCTATACTTACCTGTACAATTGGGAGCAGTTCACACTGGTGTTCCCTGTTGCGAACCCTTAACACATTATATAATGTCATCTTTAGCAGCAAATTATGAGGGTTAAGCACTCATACAATGTAGCGATCTGTATATATCAATGTAGCGATCTGTGTATATCCTTGTGATAATACATCATTGCAAATATTGTCTTTACTTACCTTATGGTCAGTTTTACTCTACAGGATGCGGTTCTTTTTGGAATGTCATATGCATCAATGTACCATAGTAATGGTGAGACATTAAATGTCTGTCTATTAGATACAGCAGACAGCATTATACTTCATTTACCAGCGATGTTTAATTATGCCGGTGATCTATTTATGATCATGGCATTAGGGTTAATAGTATTCATGTATCGGACCCATGCATTCAGCCCCGGGCTCAGTATATGGGCGCGACCAATCACGGTGCGCCACGTCATGAGAGGCGTGACTGCATGGGCGGAGTTTTGGATTCATAATCCCGAGAGACGCCGCGGCCGGCGGCATACACCAGTACTCCGTCCTACCATACGGGACGGGGGAACTGCGGTTCTTACCGCACTACGATTAGTAGTATCGAGTACTTCACTCCCTCCTGATGATTTGACCCGTAATAGGGCTAATGAAACGCGTTGAGGGGAATATGCTGAGAGCAGGATATCAATTTTACTGCTAAACATTTTTCTGGCTAGGAGGCTAGGAATAGCCCAGCCGTATTTGTAAATAGGTCAGGGTGAACACTTTAGCCACTGACCATGCAAACTTAACCCCTGCTTTCATTTTGGGGTAGTTAGTGGTGACTCAGGGCTAGTGGAGGCATGTATCTTAAAGTGTGTCCTATAATGTATGGGCATACCTCTAATCTTTCTATCCCTGAGCACCATTAGTTAGTGTATTGGTGGATGATTTTAGAATCTTTTTTATACATCACTATTAAAAGCTATGTTTTAATTTTATTACTCCTTCAGTGACTGCTATACCTAACCTAGTTCTTATTAAAGGAATCCTCCCAAGAAGAATAGAAAAGGGGGGGCCCTCTGTCTTGTGTCTGTCACCCCAAGTAACAAAAGTCTCCAAGTCCTTCAGTATTAGTCTGCTACAGCCTGAGACCTGAAAAATAACCAAATCATGTACTTAAGCTTCATGGAAAGTTCTGGCTGATGGAATGCATGAGGCAAAAATGAAAAAATTTGTGACCTTATATGAAAAAAAAAATAATAATTTAAAGGTAAATGTATAGTTAAAATACCCAATCGCCCACTATCTAATTTCTTTGGTATTCCCAGCCCCCCCTTTCTGTAAGATGGCCTCCACCTTCTTAGACTACTCTATACACACTGTGCTTTATTAGCCTAGGACGCTCCTCGGACACTACCAAATCATAGTGTGCACAGGGACAAGCTAGAGAGCATTTATAGAGGATTAAGAATTGTATTATAGGAGAAACCGCCTCAAAATTAAGTACGCACCCAGTATTTTTTTTCTGTACGTTGCGCATTTAGAATTTTTTTTAAAAGAAAAATTGTAAAATAGAAAATGTGGAAATGAGGTGAGTTCTTAAGGGATCCTATCATTGAATACCCTTTTTTCTGATTAACATGTAGGAATAGCCTTAAGAAAAGCTATTCTTCTCCTACCTTTAGATGTCTTCTCCATGCCGCCGTTCGATAGAAATCCTGGTTTTCTTCGGTATGCAAATGAGGTGTCTCGCAGCGCTGGGGGCGTCCCCAATGCTGCGAGAGAACTCTCCAGCGCCGCCTCCATCTTCTTCAGGAACGGCCTCTCTGCGCGTCTTCTTCCGGAGCTGGGTTCAAACTTCTAGGCCTTGGGCAGAGCAAACTGCGCACGCCCACGGCCACACGAAAAATGTCTACCTACACAGTAAGCTGGCATAAGCGGCCATTTTCCTGTGGCCCAAGGCCTAGAAGTTTGAACCCAGCTCCGGAAGAAGACGCGCAGAGAGGCAGTTCCTGAAGAAGATGGAGGCGGCACAGAGAAGACATCTAAAGGTAGGAGAAGAATAGATTTTTTTTTTTTTTTTTTAAGGCTATTCCTACGTGTGATTGAGAAAAAATGTGATTTGAATGATAGACTTCCTTTAAGGGGTTGAAACACTTACCTAAAAAGACACTATTAGGTGGAAATGCTCCTGGTTTGGAGGTGTTTGCATATAGTTATTCTGTTCAATGGCAGGTTCCAGAAGAATGTATTTAGTATATTTCTATTACATAAGCCCCTTTCTGTGTTCCCCAGGTACCCACAAGAAGTGCAGCAGGAGCTCGTGCAGAATGTCTTCCTTACAGGGGGCAATGTGATGTATCCAGGAATAAAGGCGCGGATGGAGAATGAGCTGCTGCAGATGAGGCCTTTTGGTTCCACTTTCCATGTATGACTTCTTTATGTCCTGACCCCATTTTGCTGGAGCCAGACTTTCTTCCAATGCACCTTGGTCGCTTGAGTCAGTCGATCTGTGCTGGTGCTGGTAGTCCCAGAAAACCACATAAATTACTCATATATATATGAGTATATATATATATATTTTTTTTTTTTTTTTCCCCAGTGTTTTTGATTGATTGTTGATTTCTCAGATTTGTTATATATTTTATGTTGTGTTTTTTTTCCCCTCAGGTGTCTTTGGCCTCTCATCCCATCCTGGATAGCTGGCACGGTGCCTCTGAATGGGCCCTTCAGAATCTGGAAACAGACGAGGGATGGATAACGCGAAAAGAATATGAAGAGATGGGAGGGGAGTACCTAAAAGAGCATTTGGCATCCAACCGCTACACAGCCATCCGACTGCCCAAACCTGCTCCTCGTAGCGCAGCACCAGCCAACAGCCAGGAGACAGAGAATATCCCACAGAGTAACCCAGGAGCTGCTCCATCATAGCGTAACAATGCTCTTTCCATAATGAACATTACACTAATGAGAAAGTGGAACCTCCTAGCAGGTGCTCTCCTGTCCAGAGACTGCATTGTCAGATCCAAGAGGCAAGTCAGTCATGCAGCCCCTCCAAGTGAACTTGTCAGGTGATGTCTGCTGCCCTATCTGGGAGCAGGATATGATAGAGGGAGAGAAGCTGAGCTCTGTGATATATAGGTGTATATAATAGGAGAGAAGCTGAGCCCTGTGATATATAGGGTTATATGATAGAGGAGAGAAGCTGAGCATTGTGATATATAGGGTTACATGATAGAGGAGAGAAGCTGAGCTCTGTGACATATAGGGTTATATGATAGAGAGAGAGAAGCTGAGCTCTGTGATATATAGGGTTATATGATAGAGGGAGAGAAGCTGAGCTCTGTGACATATAGGGTTATATGATAGAGGGAGAGAAGCTGAGCTCTGTGATATATAGGGTTACATGATAGAGGAGAGAAGCTGAGCTCTGTGATATATAGGGTTATATGATAGAGGAGAGAAGCTGAGCTCTGTGATATATAGGGTTATATGATAGAGGAGAGAAGCTGAGCTCTGTGATATATAGGGTTATATGATAGAGGAGAGAAGCTGAGCTCTGTGACATATAGGGTTATATGATAGAGGGAGAGAAGCTGAGCTCTGTGATATATAGGGTTATATGATAGAGGAGAGAAGCTGAGCTCTGTGATATATAGGGTTATATGATAGAGGAGAGAAGCTGAGCTGTGTGATATATAGGGTTATATGATAGAGGAGAGAAGCTGAGCCCTGTGATATATAGGGTTATATGATAGGAGAGAAGCTGAGCTCTGTGATATATAGGGTTATATGATAGAGGAGAGAAGCTGAGCTGTGTGATATATAGGGTTATATGATAGAGGAGAGAAGCTGAGCTCTGTGATATATAGGGTTATATGATAGAGGAGAGGAGCTGAGCTCTGTGATATATAGGGTTATATGATAGAGGAGAGAAGTTGAGCGCTGTGATATATAGGGTTATATGATAGAGGAGAGAAGCTGAGCTCTGTGATATATAGGGTTATATGATTTGGAGTTTCTTCGTACAAAGCAGAGTAAATTGTGACATGCTAGGAGAGACTGTGACCGTCCTGGTTTCTCCACCCACACAGGGTAAGTGAGAGGCTATACTCATATGGATGGGATGCAAGAACAGCTATCAATCATCCTATGTAGGGGGAGTTATCAGGATTCTCGCTGTCTCCTAAAAGTCCTATCAGGATTTAGGGTTGGTTCACACTAGCGTATGTATTCCGTCCAGAAGGAGTTTGCATGGAGACCCCCCCCCCGAACGGAATACAAGCGCAATCTCAAGCACTGTGCTGTCAAAGCGCATGGACCCCATAGACTATAAGGGCCAGTTTCTCTCCTCTATCATATCCTGCTGTCAGATAAGGCAGTAGAAACACCTAAGGGCTAGTTCACACAGGCAATGAGGGGGGCGGATTACGGCGCTGAATCCACATCATAATCCGCCCCCTCACAATGGAGGTCTACGTAGACTGCCAGGCTACTTCTTTTCCTTGAGCGGCATGTTGCCGCTCACAGAAAAAGAATCGACATGCCCTTTCTCCAGACGTACTCCGCCTCACGACACCTCCCTCCAGAGTAGGCAATTCATTTGGGCCTAATCTGGAGCGGAGAGCCACGATGGGATGTCGTGCACTGTACCAGTATCCTATCGCAGCAACTCTGATGGTATATGCACACGCGTAATTGTGTGTGAACTTACCCTAATAGATCTGCTGACAGTACCGGATTGTAAATGTTGGTCATTTCTACTATTTTTTTATTTGTATTTAATTTTGTAATAAAACCTAAAACCATCTGTAAACCTGACTGTCTGTACAGAGGTGTAATTTCTCTATCTTACTTCTGCATATACAGACCGTAGGGTTAATTTCATGGGAAGCCAGGTAACCCATCGGTGTGTTCATGTACATGGGATGGAGGGAAAAAGCAGATACCAACCCTATTATTATTATTATTATTTATTTATACAGCACCATTAATTCCCATGGTGCTTTACATTTGAGGGTTACATACAATACACAGAATATACAGGTAGATATAATACTAACAATAACCGGCTGGCCCAGTGGGGTAGAGGGCCCTGCCCGCAAGGGTTTATAATCTATTGGATTGGTAACTATACATGGCCTGTTGGGTACCCATCTATGATGGACACTTCTGTTTAGTTTTTTGCCTTCAGATACGCCGATGACATTTGCTACAGGGACTCTGTTACGATGCGGATGTCAACAGCGCCTTATAGTGACTGTACACTGAGCAGACTAACAAAGTCATATAAACGAAGACTAGGATCACACTAGCGTTGGTCTCTCATAGTTCGTGTCTCATGGGCACCTGAATGACCCAGTCCATCCACTAAAAAAAAGTGCAGAAACCCATAGACTATAATGGGGTGCAAGTCTTTTTTTTTTTTTTCTGCCAAATTTAGGCAGAATTCTATGGAGACTCCAATTTGATAGTGTAAATATACTCTAGCTTTATCATCCAGCATCCACCACTGTGATAAACCTGGGGACTTAGACTGCCTGTCTACGTGTACATTGTCTATCTATAAGGCCCCATGCACACGACGAAGTGTGTATCCGATGTGGGCCGAGTATCATCCGAGCGCGTTTCATGATGCATTTGCGTCTATGGGGTCTTCCTATCTGTTCCAGTAACACAGAACAGGATAGGACCTGGCACTTTGTTCTCCTCTCTTCGCATTAACTTGCAGAGCTGCCATTTGTACAGGGATAAAAGTATTTATATCTTAGTAGTGGTTAGATATCTGACAATGTTACTGCTGCTATAACAGAACACACCAGCAGAGGGCGCACATGTCATATCAATTTCTGTAATGTGTTCTAATGATGTTTTATAAGCCAGAAGGAGCTTTCACCTCTTAGTAAGCAGCTGGCAACATTACAGGTGTCTGTTACTGTCAGTGGCATCCAGTCATCCGTCACAATGCCTGTCACTCTCCTCATTTAGTGAATGGAGAACAGAATAGCTGTAAGATCATAAATCGCCTGTAGGGAGCGCTCTTGCTCAATCATTAGGCTTGTCTCCGATTCTGACATTTCTAAAGCCTATCTGGTGCTGTGATCTCGATTCTATGGAAAGCTTTCTATACTGTCTTAGAGGTTATCCCAGGAAAGACATGAATGTCCTCTTGCCAGGATATTTCATATGCCATAGAACAATCCAGCAGGGCGTCTATAAGATACAACACAGCCAAAGAACCTTACCAAGGATCTGTTATGTAGAAGCGGCTCCTATATGAAACCCTATAGAAACAGTAAATGGCCGTTCTACCTATTGTAACCAGTAATATTCAGTCCTTACTGGTTGTTACAAGTAACTTGTCTATCTTTGACTCCACTAAAGCTGACCATATACATCGTTATTCTGTGCTGACTCCTTGGCTTATAGCAGGACTGTCTGGCCATCTTATATGTATGGGGATGTCTTGAAAATGATGTAATAAAAAAATGGTTACCTTAGGAAACCCATGGACCTCATAGACTATAATGGGATCCGTGTGGTTTCCGCACGAAAAATGAGGAGAGCAAAGTGCTGCTTACAGGACTTCTCTCTCTGCATATTTCATGCAAATTGGGGAACGGAATGGCCTGAATGCAGATGTGAACCGGGGCTGACAGCTATCCAGGACATGCATTATGTCTAACATTGTCACTTTGGATATATTGCCAGTGCCGCTGACTTGGCCAGCGTCACAGGTGCTTCCATTCATTTCTATGGGAACGTGCTGTTTGGATCGGCTGATCCGAACAGTGTTCGCTCATCTCTAAAATTTGCCACTGAATATCTGCACAGTCTGTATACTCCGCTCATTCGCAGATACTGCTCAGTTGGAAACCAGGTCTCACCAGACACACTTATGATGAAGTCTTACCAAGTTAGGCGGGAAGTGGCAGTGAAGTGGGGAATGGAAACCGAACATCTGAAAACAGCTGACATAGTGTGGGCTATGCAAACCGTGGGGGTGATGGGAGCTTTATTATTACCGACCTTATTAACCTACTTTATTAGTGAGAAGGTTTTTGTTCTCTGGATCATCTACTTTGCAAAAAACCGTTCTGCCCTATAAACCAGATGTTAACTAGAGATGAGCGAACTGGAAGCCTGCTGCAAAAACTATTAGCCATTTTTTTTCAGACCCCCTTGTTCAGTTCAATGGGGTTATAAGGCAGAAAATCTGTTTCTGCCTCCCATATAATGGAATGGGAGACCTCACAATCCGTCTTGTGAACTTCCCCCTAACAGGCCTCCTCCAGACTGAATCTCATGTTCACTGTGATGGGTTCCCTTTAAGTCTCCAATACACCGGTCTCCGTTTTCGCGCTCCCTAGTGTTGGCAGTATTGGCCATTAGCGGTATGGCGGCCCATCTGCGGGTACAAGATGTGATAACGCCGCCGCTCTAATGGCCGATCATTAAGGACGGGAGCTGTGAATAAATAATGAGCTATCTCTCACACGCAGGACTTCCTCGCTCAGACTACCCACTCCATATTGATAACAGGTTTATGTATCTGCTATTACATCTGACTTCTCTTTTTTTTTTTTTTTTCTAAACCAGCATCAATATTTTCCAGCATGGAATTTTCCATAGACATAGCGCTGTGTGTCAGATGTAACACCAGACTGACATTTCCATCTGCTCCAGCACTCTCACTGGCTGTCTCATATCTATGGCATCAAGCTGTACCATTGGGGCAGCCGTTCTGTCTCTGTTGTAGTTATTATATTGCCATATATCGCCTTCCTGCTGGTTGTATGGACAGCTTGTGCTTACATATAGCAGTATGGGGGAGCAAAGCTACAGTGTAAAGAATGAGGGAGGGATGAGGTGGCAGAATACCCACTGAAGCGGAGGGGGCCTCCAGACTAGATTATAGATTGACCATTCTGTAACATCTTTTCTTATAATCTTTGCTATTCAGCACCATTTGGACAGTGTCAGCTTGTACAGGGGTACACCCCAAATAGTAACACCCACTTGTTAATTTATTCATACATTTCTAGGAGACAATGGTGGAACTGCTATGGCAGCCCAGTAGGCCCCATGCTGCTTTTTTTAAAAAAAAATTTACTTACGATTCCTGCTCCTGCCCACAGCTTCCTCTGCTTCCCCTTCATCCTCGCGGATGCGCCCTTGTAGAGCTGATGGGGAAGTGAAGGCGACTTGGCAGTAGCATGCATCTGTAAATGGCAGCCATTACCTGCAGGTCTAAAGTCTCTATGGGAGGCAGTTATTGCATGGGGCCCCTTAATGCATAGGGTGGCTTCACACCTGCGCCCGCTCTCCACTTTCGGGTTTCCGTCTTCTGCCGAGAGAAACTGGTCAGGAGACAGAAACCCGGCGGTCAGTTTTCAAACCCATTCATTTGAATGGGTTTGCAAAGTGACCGCCTGTTAGCGTCTTCTGCCTCTCCGTGGTGAAACCGTTTTTTTTTTTAACTGGATACAAAGTTCTGCATGTCCAACTTTGTGTCCGGTTAAAAAAACGGTTTTGCTGCGGACAGGCAGAAGACGCTCACAGGCGGTCACTTTGCAAACCTATTTAAGTGAATGGGTTTGAAAACTGACCGCCGGATTGCCGTCTCCTGTCCAGTTTCATTCGGCAGAAGACAGAAACCCGAAAGCGGAGAGCAGGCGCAGGTGTGAAACCCGCTCATAGAGAGCAGGAACGGAGGCAGCATACTGCATGGGGGCTAGTAGGGAGGCAATATACCATGTGGGGGTAATTAAAGGGGGCCTTATACCAAGGGGGGGGGGGCACAGTGAGAAATTTGCAATGGGACCTGCTTTTTGCTCTCTGCTAGGAGGACTAACAAAGGATAATGTAATACTCAGTTGTAAGAAAAGATGATCAAGAATTGCTCTTCTACGGGGAAATCTTATAACACATGTCAACAGATGTCCGGTCCTCTGGTCACTAACTTGTTAACAAACTTTGCATAAATTAATGGCACATACAGTTATAAGAAAATTTGGAATATATATTATCAAAGAAAAAATTCTTCTTTTTCCGCTTTCCAATTTTTTTCTGCCCCTTCCCTCTCCCTTCTGCTAAAATGACTTTCACTCTGCTCTCTGTCTTAAGACTGAATGGAAGTCATATGACTTAGAATACTCCTATACAAGTTTACGGAGAGGAATGAGCAGAGGAAGAGAGAGTCGTAGAAGTATAGGATTAGTGTGATGCTGGAGCTAAAGAGGAAGCTTCTATCCCAGCTCAAGCAATTTATTAAGGTGAGTACTACTTAATATATGTCCTGCATAGTCCTGGGACTGTTCCTGAGTGAGAGACACCAATACAGAGCAGATTCTCCTCTGCTTACTGTGAGTAGTACGGTTGAGCCGATCTTGACTTTTCAGGATCGATTTTGAAATCCGATTTCCGAACATTTTTCATTTAAAACCCGATCTCGATCCCAATTCCGATCCCAATGCAAGTCAATGGGATTTTTTACTAATCGGAGATCGGATTTTAAAAACAATCCTATTCACTATACAGCATGGAATCTAACAATAGAACGCTTTAATTGTTAGAATCCATGCTGTGTAGTGATTTTTTTAAATCACTAAGTAGTTTTTTTTTTTTTTAATCCTCTGGCTACTTAGTCCCCCCTGGTGTCCACTTACCTGCAGAGATGGCCGGTCCGGTGCCCGGTGTTCTCGTTCTTCTTCCCCTCACTGCCCCCCTGCCTCCCAGGTTAGGAGAGTGTGGGCGGGTTAGAAGAGTGTGGGCGGGTACTGGGAGGGGAGACGTCACATTTCCCCGCCCTGTACCCGCCCACACTCTCCTAAGCCACAAGCCCCGCCTTCTTCTTAGCTTTTTAACACTAACCTGAGAGGTGGGGGCAGCGAGGCGAAGAACGAGAACATCGGGCACCGGACCAGCCATCTCTGCAGGTAAATAGCTACTAGAGATGTTAGCTAGTCTCCCATTAGAATGAATGGATGCAGCCAGCGCGCAAGGGGTTAAGGCTGTGTGCCGGCTGCTTCCATTCATTCCTATGGAACCGCAGTGAGCCTTCATACTGAGTATACGCTCTGCTCAGAACTGTAATGTTATGTAATAGCCAAGGACAGTGTTTTTATACAAAGTTTGTTAGGTTATGCTTTAATACTTTGAGAGTTATAGGAACACCTTTTACCTACAGTGCTAAGGGGCAGTACATAATTGAAAACCTTTTTTTTTTTTTTTTTTTTTTTTTAAAAAGCCAAAAAATTTGACCATTGGCGATCTGGCAAAATTTTTGTTGTTTTTTATAACATTATACAGCGGATTTCAGCTTTCCATTTGACTACAGGAGGTGAATAATTAATTTGTGCACATTTTTGGGAGGGTCCACAGGATGTGGACACTGATAAGAGCCTTAAAGGTTAATATGCGGGCTCGGTCTGATTGAAATTCCATAGATAACACACAGCGTGGACTGATCGGGATGAAAATCACATGATATTGGAAATTTAGAGAACCCGGATATTTTACATCTATTCTTTGTATTATTGTACTCCACTTGGTTCACAATAGTGTTCAGGTTTCCGTTCTTTGGTCCCCATGGACTATAATAGGGTCAGCTGAGTGTCCGTCTGGTTCCTGCCCAAAATCGTTGCCTTTCCCTTTTACTTTGGGAGACTGCAGGGTAAGTTTCAGTCCTCCACCCTCCTGATCACCAGGGACCCCCTCGATACGACACTTCTCCCCTATCCTGACCATATATATGTTTCCATTGTGATGTTTCATTGCATAATCCTTCCACAGTCATATCAGGTCCTGTTGTCCCTTATGTAACTCTCCATTATATTACCGTATTTCTTAACATCTATATTTTAGTCATCAACATTCTGCAAAATAAATAATTGGAGCCGCGGTTGTGTGTACAAGTGTCAAGGACGGATTACTCAACAGGAGAAAACCTGGATCCATCATCCCAAGGACAATTCTTTCCACTATGCTGATGAGAAAATAAGAGAGGCTCCATAAAGTAAATCAATATGACAAGTGTTATGTACATGAACATCTATGTACATGTATTATCACGTACTATGTCCATACTTTACACTCAGCATTAGAGGTGAGTGAACTGGTTCATAAAAATCCGGGTTCACTATGAATTTTCCCAAAAATTTTAGTTAGTAATAGAAGACCCAGGGGAGATGTGGAAAAATAATAATCAGTCATACTCACCTCTCCTGGGTTCTATAGCCGGCTGTCTGGGTGACATCAGCAGTCCCGTTAGACCACTGAGGTCTATGATTGGGCCTCAGTGGTCACATGGGGCGCATAATCATCTTAATGCTGTGATGCAAGCGTCACAATGTCAACGTGACAAATCAAAGGCCTCAATAACTGTATCATCCAGGAGTATAAGGGGCCCAGGAACAAACACCGGACGCCATGACAGAGTCCAGGAGAGGTGAGTATGACCAGACTGGACGGTGACCTTACAAATATTTGCAGAATTAAACAACCGAGGTCCCCCCATCTCTACCAGAAGTGACAATACAAGTGATTTGGAGTCTTCCATCACAAGTATCATTTTTGTCAAAAAGTTACAATGGAGGCAAGTGGAGGTCATGTATGGGCACATAGAATTCTATATTGTGGCGATGTAATACAGCTAAATGCATAAAGTTATACCCTAAAAGCAGTAGGTCAGTACAAGTTTTTGGCTAGAGAAGCGAATAAATGGGTGGTATGGGATTTGCGTTACATGACTGCTGTCCTTGGGTCATGTCTTGTATTACAGCTCGTCTCTATTGAAACGAATGGCGCTGAGCTGCAATACCACACACAACCACTGGACGTGGGTGGCGCTGGTTTAGAAGAAAGCTAGTATATTTCTCTAATCCGTCACAGTTACTTTAATCATAATTTTGTCTCTTTTCTGAGCACCACAGAAGCGATCAACGTACATTATAGTGTGAATTACGATTAACCTGCCCACCACAATCTCTCAATACTACTTTTTACAGAAAAAGAGGAGGGAAGGGTTAAAATGCCACTGGCAAAACTTTTTCACATCATTGACGTTTAAAGAGTTACAATCCTGAGTTTGTGACTTTTTACTGGCAGCGTACTGGTGTAGGGCCATAATAAATCTAAGCCGTAAGATTTTCTTCAGATTTTATTGACAAGACTTTTTTTATGACATTCACTGCATTAAAAAATTTCAGAGAGTCGTTCATTACAACTACAAAGTTAGGCTATGTTCACATCTGCATACGGGTTTCTGTTCAGGGGGACCACAAGCGGACCCCCGAACGGAAACCTAATCCGCATAAAAATGCGGTTACCTTACCCCATAGACTATAATGTGGTCCGTGCAGTTTCGGCTCGGTTTCTGCCCAAAAATGGAGGGAACAGAATCCACGAACACACCACAAGCACTGGAGTGAACCAGCATTATGTAGGTTTTCTTATGTTTTACCACTTTTTCCTTTTAGTATGAAATAAAATTTTTGACACCCAGAACTTTTTTTTGTTCATAGAGCTGAGCTAGGACTACTTTTTTTGTGGGGCGAGCTGTATTTTTTTTTTGGTGCCATGTTTTGGGCCATACAACTTTTTACAGGGATCCTATCATTAAAACTCAATTTTTTTCTGCCTACCACGTAGGAATGGCCTTAAGAAAGGCTATTTGTCTCCTACCTTTAGATGTGTTCTCTGCGCCGCCGTTCAGTATATAATCCAGTTTTTGTTGGTATGCAAATGAGTTCTCTCGCAGCACTGGGGGCGGGCCCCAGCGCTCAAACAGCACTGGGGGTGTCCCCAATTCTGCGAGAGAACTCTCCAGCGCCGCCTCCATCTTCTTCAGAAATGGGTCTTCTTCCAGTGGTGGCTTCAAACTTATAGGCCTCGGGCATGGGGCAAAGCTGACTGCGCATGCCCTCTGACCACAAGAAAATGGCCACTTTCATCTATTTTTCAGGGACCCGGAGATATAGAAAGTTTAGGGAATAATTCATAGTTTCTTATAGCTACATAAAAACGGATAGATAAAAAAAACTGCATTGACATCTGTAAATTGACAATACAGCGTGATAAATTATACTGCAATTTTTCTTAGTGGATGTCGCTCTTTGCTGTACATATGAAGTATTCAGCAGGAAAGACAACACAAAATCACAAACACTTCAGCTTGTAGCAAGTCTACAATACATTTATTGTGCTAAATCCTCCCACGCAGCGATTATGAGCGCCAGTACATCGCTTTATGTGTAACGTAAAAGATATGGAACTAAATATATATGGCTGTGAATATGATGTGTGAGCATCTGAAACTCTTAGTTTTTACCTGGTATTGATTTACTAAACGACAACAAAAATCACCTTTAGGCCAGAAACGCCGCAATTTGCCTGCTGTGGAAATGCGTGGGAAAAATCACGGCATTTTATAGTATTGCAAAGTGGATGGGATTCATGCAAATCCCATGCCCACTTTGCATTTCAAACCGCAGCGCGGACACGCTGTGATTTCCAAAACTGGCGCGGTTTTGGAAATCGCAGCATGTCATTTATATCTATGGAAACGCCGGCGGCTTTCCCGTAGATATAATGGTAACAGAAAGTCACTCCATGAACTTTCTGTTCAAAGCGCCGCATGTGCCGCAAACCTGGGAAGGTGGCTACAAGCCTCACCACCTTGGCCAGGTTATTCCACTATAAGGTTAGGGTGGCAAATTGAATCTTTGCCCCAGATGAGGGAAGACATAGCCAAGACTATCCACATGCAGTATATACAGATGTAGCAGAGCTAACCCACACTCCTGCAACTGAGATTTTCGGCTTAACCCTGCTACATCTGTATACCATACGTAATCCAGCATGCTCATACTATTGCCATAGATCCAGAATGGAGTCTTTGTAATTCCTGCAGGTTATTATCAGAAAGCTTCTGTATGAGCATCTCCTATAGATCGCCTTTATATCAGGATATTTATGTAATCCCCTAAAGCAACCTTTAAAGTAGTTCCAAACAAGAGCTACCCTCTAAGAAAACAGCCGTCACAACAGTATAATTATCTCCACCCACAGCCATCAGCGTGTGATTGTTATGTAATTACAATGTACTGTCAGTGTTACATGTGTCACATTATATCTCCTGGAATGGAAAATAAGCCATAATCAACACGGGCCACAGTAACAGAGGCTCGAAAGAGTAACTTCTATAAGTCTTAGAAATATACAAGTAGTCACTTAAAGAGGACCCGCCACCAGGTCTGAAAATGCATCATCTGATTGGCGCTGACATCCACAGCATTTTGATGTTTTCTTTATTCAAATCTGTTCAGCTATTCCAAAGATATAAGCTCTATCAGTACTGCTAAAAATTATGGTATACCAGCCAAGTGGGCAGTAACACTGCATGACATACAGCACACAGGGAAACCACACTCTTACCCCTTGTTCACATCTGCGTTCGGTATTCCGTTTGAGGAGTCCACATGGGAACCCCCTGAACGGAATACCGAACACAGCTGCAAGTGGTGTGCAGTGATAACACACGGACCCCATAGACTATAATGGGGTCCGTGTGCTTGCTGCGCACTGCCCGTACGAATCATGCGGACAGGAAAGTAGATGGTGAACTACTTTCCTGTCCGCATGATCCCTGCGGAGATTTGGAGACAAGCACACGGACCCCATTCTAGTCTATGGGATCCGTGTGCTTTCACTGGCACACCGCTTGCAGTTGCTTTCAATATTCCGTTCGGGGGGTCCCCGGATGGAATACCAATGCAGATGTGAATGAGACCTTACTGTCCACTTGGCTAGTATTCCCTAATTTGTTTCACCATTAGAAGGGCTTATATCTTTGGAGTAACTGAACAGATTTAGCTAAACAAAACATCAAAATGCTCAGGGTGACAGCGCCGATCAGATGATGTGTGTCATTGGGCTTTTCAGACCTGGTCATGGGTCCTCTTTAAAGGGCTATTCTTATCATAGAAATGTAAGGCATCCATGGGATAGGCAATAAATGCCTGATGTGGATCCTACCTCTATGAGCCCCAACTGTTTCCAGAACTGAAGTCCCCACAACCCCGGTTCTGACTAGTGGTTGTTTGTGCACTTTTATTGGAGTTCTGACTGAGCACATACAATTAGCTATATTCAGAGCTCCCATAGAAGTCAATGGAGAAGTCACCTCTGTTTACAGCATACACGAGATGGCTGGTTAAAGACTGCATCCTTGAGATACAAGCAGGTCCCGGAGTAAAGATGTCCATCCACTTATACCCATTAAGAGTTCTATTCTTATCTTTTGGAAAAAAAAAATTGATATATTTTTTAATTTACCTTTTATTTTTCAATATATCATTGATTAAGTCCCAGGACTCACCCATAGGTCAATCCTAGCGTCTTCTGCTCTTGGTCTACAATGGAATTTTCCTTAAAGGGTTTTTCTTCCTTCGCAACCACTTTCTCATTGGTATTGGACCTCTGTAATAAAAAGTGAAGCTTAATTAAAAATATCTTACTGTATTGTGTAAACAGCGTCTTAATGATTCCAGACTACAAACAGATCCTGGACTTATGTAACCCATCTAACCCGACTGCTTGCAATCTTACAGACAGGAAGGAGTTACACGTGACTTCAGGATCTGACTACACAAGGTTCCTTTGTAGTCTGTAATCATAGAGACACGTACAGTAGGGTGCAGCGGAGCTGTATACACAAAATAATGAAATATTTAATCATTTTAGATGCACTGAAGCAGTAGACATGTCTTCAAAGGTGTCTATAGTTTTTAAAGGGGTTGTCCCACCATTAAGGATCATGATATTAAAAAGTGTTCCATTGAAGAGTTATGACATTTGCATACATAGTATAGTGCCACCTTGTGGTCACAATGTATACAAGGTGCATGTCCACCTAATGAGCTGAATGATGGTGGACACACATGCTCTGTTACTCCCACCACAAGCAGGTCTCTCCATAGTGTTCACTGCAGAGTCACCGATAGTTTGCTACCTTACATGTCAGAGAAGGCAAATGGCCTCTACGGTAGCATGGAAACTGAGGTGTAAGTTGAAGTTCCTAGGTCCCAGTGCAAAATCTGTAATGTAAAGCATGTAACTGCCCCAGAGTTCTTGTTAGTCTCATATAGGGCGGGTTCACACCTGCGTCCGGTCTCCGCTTTAGACCACCTGGTGGGTTTCCATCTTCTGCCCCGAGAAACTGGACAGGGGACGGAAACCCGGTGGTCAGTTTTCAAACCCATTCACTTGAATGGGTTTGCAAAGTGACCGCCAGTGTGCGTCTTCTGCCTCTTCGTGGCGAAACCGATTTTTTTAACCAGACACAGAAGAGGCAGAAGAGGCACACGGGTGGTCACTTTGCAAACTCATTCAAGTGAATGGGTTTGAAAACTGACCAACGGGGTTCCGTCTCCTGTCCAGTTTCTTGGAGAAGAAGACGGAAACCGGACGGATTTGCTAAAGTGGAGACCGGGCGCAGGTGTGAACCTGCCCATACTTCCTTACCCTGACTCCTTCCGACCCCGACCTGATCCCTCCTTACACCAGGTTTTACATAGAGAAGACTAGTGATGGCCATTTCTGTTGCAGGTAGGTATCAGGACAGGTACCCTGACATTTTTTTTAATTATATTCCCTAACAATCCCTTTAAGATGACAGATCCTCTTTATCCTATGTTTGCCTATCTTACAGACCCTGTCCCGTCCTGACCTGCACCACGCCATACCCGTTATGTATATACTTGGTCTTGGTGATTTTCCATTCACGCACGGTGTATATCGTCTTCCATAAGTCACCGGTAGCTTCTGATAAACCCCCATGTGGGTTACTTTTATGGCTTTGTCACATTAAGCTGTGGGATAAACAACCTAATCCCGATAGTCCTGTACCGGTCCTAGTGGTTAGTGGGGTGGTAAGGTTATACAAGACTAATACCCAGCGTACACTTAGACGTCTACAGATTTTGGTAACCAGATATGTCTTAGTCTCGCCTATGTCCTTTGTCTTATTACATCTGTTCTTAAGTGAACCTTATTTGTTAGGTGGTTGCTAAACTCCAATCTACTTAGGTTTCCAGATATATAGCGAATGTATTACACAACCATCAGGCACATCTCTATGTAATATGAACAGCACCCCCTGCCAAGACTTCTAGATTTACCAGCCATTTATTCAGAAGGGAACTTACTATCCGGCAAAAACTGCACATACATTTTCTGTATCTTGTTAGATTTTTGACTTCATATTGTCTAGCAACCATTGACTTCCTGTATGGGTGACCACTAGATACTAGTACATGCAGCCACATATCAAATGTGCTATATATTAAACCTACTGGCTACTGTACATAGGCTTGTTTTAAGAACTTACACTCAAAGCTTCATGACACCAAATAAAAAATATAATGACTTGAAGGACATGCCTATTATTTGCCAGGAGTAAACAAATGAGACAACCAGAATTAAAGGGGTATTCCCATCTCAAGAATCATATTAAGACTTGTAGCTTAAGCTATCTGAAGTGTTTTACCCAATATATCGCTTTTTCTATCTTACTCCATTTGTCAGATACAACTAAATGTATCTCCTCAGTGTTTACAGCCGGGTGCCTAGGTTACAGACCTGCTACAGGTCAAGGTGATACACGATGTGATCAAAAGTATCCGGACACCTGGCTGAAAATGACTTACAAGTTGGTGGCGCCCTCCATCGGTAATGCTGGAATTCAATATGGTGTTGGCCCACCCTTAGCCTTGATGACAGCTTCCACTCTCGCAGGCGTACGCTCAATCAGGTGCTGGAAGGTTTCTTGGGGAATGGCAGCCTATTCTTCACGGAGTGCTGCACTGAGGAGAAGTATCGATGTAGGTCGGTGAGGCCTGGCACCAAGTCGGCGTTCCAAAACATCCCAAAGGTGTTCTATAGAATTCAAGTCAGGACTCTGTGCAGGCCAGTCCATTACAGAGATGTGATTGTTGTGTAACCACTCCGCCACAGGCCGTGCAGTATGAACAGGTGCTCCATCGTGTTGAAAGATGCAATCGCCATGCCCGAATTGCTCTTCAACAGTGGGAAGCAAGAAGGTGTTTAACACATCAATGTAGGCCTGTGCTGTGATAGTGCCACGCAAAACAACAAGGGGTGCAAGCCCCCTCCATGAAGAACACGACCACACCATAACACCACCACCTCCGAATTTTACTGTTGGCACTACACACACTGGCAGATGACGTTCACAGGGCATTCGCCATACCCACACCCTGCCATCGGATCGCCACATTGTGTACCGTGATTCATCACTCCACACAACGTTTTTCCACTGTTCAATCGTCCAATGTTTACACTCCTTACACCAAGCGAGGCGTCGTTTGGCATAGACCTGCGTGATGTGTGGCACCCAATCACCTGACCACGTTCAAAGTCCGTGATTTCCATGGAGCGCCCCATTATATGTCTAATGTCTACTGAGGTCACTGATATGGAGTACCTGGCAGTAGGTGGCAGCACAATGCACCTAATATGAAAAACATGTTTTTGGGGGTGTCTGGATACTTTTGATCACATACAGGGGCGGATCCAGGGCCGGGCGAGCCGGGCAACCGCCAGGGGCCCCGCACCTAGCGGGGCCCCGTGGCAGGGCCCGTACCTAACAAAACTCGGGTTGGTCAGAAGGGCAATTGTCACTTGCAGGGGCCCCCTGTCTGTCCTCTATCAGTAGCTGCAGCTCCCTGCACACAGTGTGCTTCACACATATACTTTCCCTATTAGGAAGTATATTTGGCAAGCACACTGTGTACCTGCAGCATCGGCTCATAGACAGCAGCCAGCCAGGGAGCTGAAGCTACTGATAGAGGACGCTCCCTCCTCACCCCCCTTCTCTGGCTGCCCTCTGTCAACCAATGAGAGGGTGAGGAGAGCCCAGGAGGCGGAGCTTATCGCTCTATAGAAGATCCCTGCCGTCCTGCATCTTGCACACGAGAGGGAGAAGTTCAGCAAAGTGAAAGAAAGCACACGCAGGTACAGGCTGGAGGGGGGAGGGGGGTTACTATTCCTATTAATGTCAGGCACTTGGAGTTATTCATTTAGTTTTGGTAACTCCATGTGCCTCATATTAATAGCAGTTAACCCCATCATGTCCCTCACATTAACCCCCTGTGTACTTCACCATAAGGGTTACTGATGTGTGAGATATATGGGGGTACTAATCATGAAGATACTTAATTATTACCTCCATGTCTCTAACATATCAGTAACTCTTATGTGAGGCACACAGGGGGTTAATGTGAGGGACATGATGGGGTTAATTGCTATTAATATGAGGCACATGGAGTATCTTAGGGGGCGTTCACACTACCGTCAGTGTCCGCTGCTAATGTCTTGCACGGACATTAGCAGCGGACACTAGCTGTGTCCGTGACATTCTCCATTCATTTAAAGGGGCTCTATCAGCAAAATCATGCTAATAGAGCCCCACATATGCGTGAATAGCCTTTAAAAAGACCATTCAGGCCCGTAAATGTTATATTAACCCCCGGTCCCATTTTTAAATAAAAGCATTAAAACATATATGCTAATTGTACCTGAACATGCACTGGGGGTGGGGATGCATGATGCTACGTCATCTTCGGGCACGCCTGCCTCTTCTGTCTTCTTGGAGCGACGCCCTCTGGTCCCGTCTCTTCTGCCGGCTTCCTATTGGTCTTCTTCCGGCTTGAGGTCTTCAAATCTCGTGCCTGCGTAGTAGCACTTCCCTCCGGATCACTACTGCGCAGGCTCACTTGCCAGTCCCCGTAGAACTACACGAGCATACTGCACGCTTGCGAACTGCCATTAAGTAAAATGGCGAGTGAGCCTGCGCAGTAGCGATCCGGAGGGAAGCGCTACTACGCAGGCACGAGATTTGAAGACCTCAAGCCGGAAGAAGACCAATAGGAAGCCGGCAGAAGAGACGGGACCAGAGGGCGTCGCTCCAAGAAGACAGAAGAGGCAGGCGTGCCCGAAGATGAGGCGGCATCGTGCATCCCCGCCCCCGGTGCATGTTCAGTAAGATTTGCATATATGTTTTTATGCTTTTATTTAAAAACGGGACTGGGGGTTAATATAACACTTACGGTGCCTGAATAGCCTTTTTAAAGGCTATTCACACATATGTGGGGTCTATTAGCATAATTTTGCTGATAGAGCCCCTTTAAATGGACATCGGGTGCATTGTTTTACACTCCGTGCCTGTCCTAAAGATGTCCGACTTTTCAAGCGGACAGAAAAAACCTACATGTCGGGTTTTTGTAAGTAGGGCCCCGCCACAGTCAATTGCCCAGGGCCCCGCAAAGCCTGGATCTGCCACTGATCACATAGTGTAACTCAGTCCCTGCTCCTGGCGCTCTATATTCTCTTGCCTCTCACTGCATAAAGCTTTCAGTTTTTGAGTAAAGTTTCTATGTATGTTAGGCCCAGTGGCGTAACTAGGAATGGCGGGGCCCGTGGCGAACTTTCGACATGGCCCCCTTCCTGACCCACGACCATCCCCCCCGCAATCCTGCATACACTATTATACCCCATAGTGGCCCCTAAACACAGTATTATGTCCCATAGTGGCCCCTGCACACAATATTATTCCCCACTGTGGACACCCATGAACAATTATTATAATCTGGGGTTTTTTCAGACCCCAGAATATAATAACTGGAGACCGGGGGGGGGGGGGGGGGGGGGTAGGATACCAACTCCTCGTTGATGTCGGCCATCTTCAATCACACAAGTTACATACATAGTTACATAGTAGATGAGGTTGGATAAAGACATCAGTCCATCAAGTCCAACCTATAACCCTACAGTCCCCTACAGTGTTGATCCAGGGGAAGGCAAAAAACCCCATGAGGCTCGTGCCAATTGCCCTATTTCAGGGGAAAAAATTCCTTCCAAATCTGGCAGTCAGTATAAAAGCCTGGATCAATGTGCCCTTAAAATCTAGAGTCCATAACCCGTTATATTTTTCTCTTCAAGAAAGGCATCCAGGCCCTCTTTGAACTTGTTTAATGAATCCGCCATCACCACTTCCTGGGGCAGAGAGTTCCAGAGCCTTGTTGTTCTTACTACGTTGGCCCGATGCCTGCCCGGAGAGGTAAGTACTAAGTAACACAGTTTTTTTTATGTTCCCTTACCTCTCCTGGGCCTCTGATCAGTACATTCGGGGGTTTGAAAAGACCACCAAGTATAATAATAGTCTTTGTGGGGCTCACGGAGTCACTAAATAATAGGGCTCGTCAATTATACCTACGGAAATGCTGGCGGTTTCCCTATAGGTATAACTGAAGTAGAAAATCCACAGAGGAAACCTCTGCAAACTTTCTGTGCAAAGCGCTGCAGGAAGAACCGCGATGTGTTGCCACCATGTTTTTTACTGTGGGACGCCACGTAGGGCCTAAGCTCAAACCTACCCATAAACTTTCAACAGCTGTGAGCCAAACACAATGTCCAACAGCTTCTCCTCTCAATCCCCCATACACACTCAGACGGAACATAAAAACAGTGTTACTTACCTCTCCTTGCTCCGGAAGGCTTCGGGCCTACTTGGTGACGTCACAGATGTCACGTGGGCCGGACTTGTGTCCTTATGTGTCGTGATGCAAGCCCGGCTCAAGTGACATCTCTTCCATCATTGAAGATGACCGACATCAGCCGGGAGTGCGCTGGAGCCCAGGAGAGGTAAGTAACAGTGGTTTTTATGTTTGTATCCTCGCCTGGGTCTCCAATTATTATACTCGGGGGTCTGTCAAATGTTCACCTTGTGGCCCCGCCATTCCTAGTTACGCCACTGCCTAGACCTCAAGCTTATATTGTGCACTTCTCTGTTAAAATTAGAACCTTGTGGAACGATGCATCCGACATTCCCATTAAGTCTGATGGACTGTCATATATCCACATAGAGGTGCTGTAAGGGCGTAAAGGTCGAGCATCAAGTTCAGAGAAGTTTTCATCAAAGTCTTTGATTGTAGGTAACAATAGTATCAGAGGAAACTGATAAGAGAAGAGGAAACAGATAAAGGAAGGGAAATAGGAAGAGGCTTGTGTTATTCACGACATACAGATCCCACGTAGTAATAACACTAGATAATAGCCGCTCATTCAATCATTTCTGCCAGAAATCTCAATGTCTTGGCTTTTGTTTCAGAGCCAAACAAGGTCAGGTTCACAATCTGGGCATTAAGGAAGGGCCTTTGTTTTTTACTCCCCACTTTCCAAAAGCCAAAACTTTTTGATTTTTCTGGTCACAGAACAGGGTTTATTTTTGTGGGGCAAATTGTATTTCACAATGGTGCTATGTAATATTCCATACAAAGTACTGGGATGCCAGAAAAAATTCAGAATGGGGTGGAATTAGAGAAAAATTACATTTTCCCAATTTTGTTTACTGGTTTCATTGTCAGCGCGTTCAGACAGTAAAAATGACATGATCCTTATAGTCTTTGGGATATGTTTTAATACAATTATCATAAGGTCAGGTTCAGACGGGTTTTTTTGGGCCGGATTTTGACGCAGAATCTGCATAAGAATCCAGTTCAAAGAACTGATTCCCATTGAAATCAATGGGAGCCAGTCATTTCCTTTTTCCGCGAGTGGTTTGTTCCCGCTCCTGGAAAAAAGAAGCGGCATGCCCTTTCTTCAGGCGGATTCAGCCACGGACATCTGCCGCGCGAGACTCCCTTCTGACTAGGCCCATTAACTTGGGCCTAATCCGGAGCGGAATGTCGCGACTGGATGCCAGTGCACTGTATGCACTGTACCAGCATCCAGTCACAGCTAGCCGTTTTTTGGACTGGATTCTGAGGCGGCCACAGCGTCAAAATCTGGGCCAAAAAACTCCCATGTGAACCCGGCCTAAGATGTCTTTTTTATGGCATAGGATATAGTTTTTATTTAACCACTTTTGGGAATCATCAATGTTTTGATTACTTTTTTTAGACTAAATGGTGATTTGACTGTTTAGAAATTTTTCCTTACCAAAAATTCAGCTTTAGGAATTTAAAGCTGGTCTTTCCTCTTGTCCAAATCCGCGTCCAAATCTGCATTAAATTCCGCGCCTTCCAGGTGGTATTTTCTCCCATTCACTTCCACAGGAGTTATCAGATGGCGTCTGCCTGAAGATCGAGCATACCACTGATTTTTATTCTAGCCAAGAGGAAAAATAATTTTGAATTATAATGCAGTGATGTCCCCAATGGCCGGAGCCCTACTGTACCAAGCTCACAGCTTTTTGTCAGTACAGTACCGTAGCAATCTGGCCTGCAACTCATTGTTCATTCACGTGGTTGTGGCCCCGGATGGAACGCAGTTGTGTGAATACAGCCTATTGAATAGTTTTCTTGGGTTTTTCCAATAAGCTTCTACATAGAATTTGAAAATACCAAATGTCGCAAAATGTAACAAAATTAAAATGGCACTAAAAACACTTGTACAAAAATTCTACAGAATATGCTTGAAATTCAAAAACACTCAAACTAATATATTTGGGATGGACCAAAGGAAATACTTGTATTCCCCGTATGTTATACCCCCTTAACTGGTAACACCCAGTTGTCAAAGTATGCCTACATGTTAATGAGGAGTAACAGCATAATGTAGAGTTACAAGAAATTTTTTTCCGAATTACTATTTCATGAAAAATACAAGTATTTAGTAACAGAGGAGCGGAGGTGGCGTCACTGTGAGCTGTTTTATCTATAGACAGGAAATAGATATGGTTTGCTGATCAAGTTCTATTTATAGGCAAATGCTCAGTAGACTGAAAAAAATAGCAAAAAGAAAAATTCCCCTGTTTCCCCACAAAAAATACACTTGAAAGCCATTTGTGTAATGTCTCAGACTCTAGTGGGGGCTCAAGGAGCAAAGGCGAAGTGTAGCTTTGGGCAAAAACTGAGTTTCTAGCTCTTCCCTATAGACCGACCCAGCAGCAATGATCGGAGATGGATGTTCTTCAGGAATGTTGGTTCCTGATATTGTTTTGATCATTGTGGCTGCCTGGGGATGAACATACCCATATACTTAGCATATATTGGAAGGACCAGTGGCGTAACTACCACCATAGCAGCGGTAGCAGCTGCCACAGGGCCCGGGACATTAGGGGCCCGGTGACAGCTGCTACCGCTGCTATCATTATGCTCGGAGGTCTTTTCGGACCCCCGAGTATAATGATCGGGGCCCCCTGTTGGTGAAATACTTTCCACCAACAGGGGGCCCCGAAGCTGCAGCAACGGCTGAGACACAGGAGCTGCAGCTCTGGCTCCTGTCAGCGCTTCAGGACGCTCCCCCTCTCTCCCCCCTCCCTTTCTCTGCTGTCCTCTGCCCACCAATGAGAGGAGGAGGCGGGGCTTATCCCTGCCGTCCAGCACAGAAGAGAAGAGGAAGAAGCTGCTCTAGGAAAATGAAACTGAAGCTACACAGGTACGTACTGGGCAGTGGCGTAACTAGGAATGGCGGGGCCCCGTGGCGAACTTTTGACATGGGGCCCCCCCGACACCGAAGATCTCGACCGAGTCCCTCCTACGCATTCCTGCGCGCTCTATTATGTCCCATAGTGGCCCCTGCACACAGTATTATACCCAATAGTGGCCCCTACACACAGTATTATGTCCCATAGTGGCCCCTGCACACAGTATTATGTCCCATAGTGGCCCCTGCACACAGTATTATACCCAATAGTGGCCCCTGCACACAGTATTATACCCAATAATGCCCCCTGCACACAGTATTATGTCCCTTAGTGGCCCCTACAGGACTAAATACTGTCACGTCACCCGCTGACCGCTATACCAGGACAAATTGTGGATAAAAAATCTGGTCATGTGCATTACAATTTAGTAACTCCATGTGCCTCATATTAATAGCAGTTAACCCTATCATGTCCCTCACATTAAGCCTTGTGTACCTCACCATAAGAGTTACTGATATGTGAGAGACATGGAGGTAATAATAAAGTATCTTCATTACTATTACCCCCAAATGTCTCACATATCAGTAACTCTTATGGTGAGGCACACAGGGGTTAATATGAGGGAGATGATGGGGTTAACTGCTATTACTATGAGGCACATGGAGTTACTAAAACACAAGTAATCCCCCCAAATGCCTGATAGTAATAAGTAACCCCAGTACGTACCTGTGTAGCTTCAGTTTCATTTTCCTAGAGCAGCTTCTTCCTCTTCTCTTCTGTGCTGGACGGCAGGGATAAGCCCCGCCTCCTCCTCTCATTGGTGGGCAGAGGACAGCAGAGAAAGGGAGGGGGGAGAGAGGGAGCGTCCTGAAGCGCTGACAGGAGCCAGAGCTGCAGCTCCTGTGTCTCAGCCGTTGCTGCAGCTTCGGGGCCCCCTGTTGGTGGAAAGTATTTCACCAACAGGGGGCCCCGATCATTATACTCGGGGGTCCGAAAAGACCTCCGAGCATAATGATAGTAGCAGTAGCAGCTGTCACCGGGCCCCTAATGTCCCGGGCCCTGTGGCAGCTGCTACCGCTGCTATGGTGGTGGTTACGCCACTGGTACTGGGGTTACTATACTTATTACTATCAGGCATTTGGGGGGATTACTTGTGTTTTAGTATTAGGGACATAATACTGTGTGCAGGGGCCATTATTGGGTATAATACTGTGTGCAGGGGCCATTATTGGGTATAATACTGTGTGCAGGGGACACTATGGGACATAATAGAGCGCGCAGGAATGCGTAGGAGGGACTCGGTCGAGATCTTCGGTGTCGGGGGGGCCCCATGTCAAAAGTTCGCCACGGGGCCCCGCCATTCCTAGTTACGCCACTGGGAAGGACTTTGCCTTGTTCACACAGGGCAATGCGCTGCTGACAACTGTGATTTTTATGCATTCATACATGACTACCCAATGATTGAGCGATTCATAAATGATCACCCAATGATCGAGCAATTCATAAATGATCACCCAATGATCGAACAAATCGGCATTTAGTTGGGTGACCGTATGTATATTTATACAGGTCAGTTATTGGGAATGAGTGTTCCTAGGAATACTTGTTCCCAATAATTTTCCAGATTATTGCCCCCTGTAAAGGGACCTTAAATTGATTGCAATACCCAACTCCCACTACTTTTTGGTACCTGAAGTCTCATAGTGGGGGCACATGCGGAGTCCTAGAAGCAGATTAGCCGCCCCCAAACCTGATGCGATACGCCAAAGCAAGATACAAGATTACATTTCTCCAAATCTTTTTTGGGCCTAACAGAACCAATATTAGTCTATGCATCCATTTTATCGTTCCTTACCCGTCTAATGTATCCAAAGTTGATCCTTTTTTATGTACACTTAAAATGGCTAACAAATAGATGTTAAAATGGACAAACGGACAGAAAATGATTAAAAATATGCAGGATATTGATGGACCATTTCATCCGTTTTTTGCACCATTCAAGTTCATGAGGTTTAATAACCTACCTTAGGGTAAGTTCACACAGAGTTTTTTTGAGGCCGTATCCACCTCAAAATCCTGACCAAAAAGACGGCTCCCATTGAAATTAATGGGAGCCGGTGAGGTGTTTTTATTCCAGGAGCCGGTTTGTTCCGGCTCCCGGAAAAAGAAGCGAGATGTTCATTCTTCAGGCCGTTTTGACTCGCGATTTGGCCTGGAGACACACCCTCCTCCGGACTAGGCCCATTCATTGGCTGAATGCCGGTGCAGTACAACCACTTTCAGTCGCGGCTACCCGTTTTTTGGTTCGGAACCCAAGGCAGCCTCCACCTCAGGTTCCGGTCCAAAACCCTGTCTGAACTTACCCTTACCTCGCACTTCTGGTTCTGACCAAATAAGTTCGTAAGTATTTGCTCAATGAATCTTGTGAGGTTAGCCCATTACTAGTCACCATCCGACATATAGCTGACCCCGGATGTTAGAGGAAAATCTGTGCTTATACGCTTTTATACAGGATCCAATGGCACGGCTCTGGCCTGCTAAAGAACCTGATCATGACCGAATGTAGTGGATAGAAAAGATGCCTTACTGAGCTAAGAAATCAATGATCTCCTCAGAAGAAACACACATTGAAAAGCGATATGCTAATGTGAACGGAGTGCAATGCGGGGTAGAAGGCAGGCAGGCAGGCAGTCGGTGGTGTATGTAGATGGAGTGGCCCTAGGTTGGGCTGTAGGTGGAGTTGTATAATGAGAAGTCTCTGCACTCTCCCCCTCCTCCTTTCTGGGTTGTCAGGCTGCAGCAGACGCCTCCTCTCTTTACCCTGCAGAGCTAGTAGCACTGAGTCCTGTGTCTGTACTGTGCAGGGCTGTCTGCTCTAGTCTCTCTATGCTGTCACTTGGATCTCAGTCCCTACTTGCGTCGGTCCCCAAGTGCTGTCTGCTCTGCTTAATGCTTCCCGAGCCTTGACTGCTGCTCCCCGGCTGCTTATACAGGTATGGATGGATATGCCAATGCGCTGCTGACACTATGTGAAGATGATCTGTACCAGTTATGTTATATGTATGTTACCTCTGCATAGACTGAATGCATGTATACTAGATGTTATATGGCGATTGTGTATTTTTTTTTAGCAATGCCTATATATATTTCAGAATCAATGTATGAAGCAAAGAGCAGTTCTAGGATACAGTATGATATACATTATTATAGTGGAGCACTGGGAATCTATATGTATGAATGTATAGGAACATATAGCGCCCATCACTTTGCTGCAGGTGCTTTATCCTCAATGGACACATGAAACCTGTATATCATTCTGTCGGTGTGCATATCGTGTGTGAGTGAACACGTGTAGTGGTCATCCAGAATAACGTTTAACTTATATGTATCTATGAATATATATATATATATATATATATATATATATATATGTATGTGAATAGATCTATCCGTATATATATATATATATGTATATATACATACGCGTATAGATTGAGATATATATATATATATATATATATATATATATATACACACATACATGTATATATATGTTTAATACTTCACATTTGCTGCATTTACAGTACATGGCCAAATTACTATAGGGTGAAATTCGCACTAGATATAATATATATATATACTGTCCATCTACATTTTACCTGTTCGCTACCTTTACCCCCTAGACCCAATTTGCTAAGACCTTTCTTACGCAAATTCTCCAGCTGGCGCGAGATGAACCTGAATTATAAAGAGCCTTCGACCCCTCCGCACTCTCGTGTGCCAGAACTGAATTCTACGCCAGTCAAGAACTGGTATAGATTTCAGGTATAACTTACACCACGTTTTGGGCATGAGTTATAATAAATTTGTCAGGCTGAGGCATCCCTGTCCGTGCCCACCTTGATGGAAAATGTGGTGCAAAAAAGGGCCATGCGCCAAAGATGCGGCATCCTTTCTCCCTTCCGAGCTGGAAAACTGGCATAGATAGGTTAGTAAGTTCCCCCCAATGAATTTCTCAAATACATTTCCTTATCACATATTATATCTAAATTGTCCATACACTTCAGTAGTTATCGGTTGGACGCTTATTTGACCAAGACCTATATCTTCTGGCTGGTCCCCTCGAACATGCGTGTGTTCTGAACGTGGAATGGAGAATAATTTGGTGTTAGGATCCTCCGTCGGTGGCTTATCAACCAGTAAATCAACAATGCGATCCTTCTCTCCTCAGTGGAGTGTCTTGAAGACCTATAGACATAAGATAGCTGACCATTCCTGCTGACCTTCGCAGGTTTCACTGACTTTGATCTAATGTGTATGGCTTTTAGGCTGCACTTGCTCCTCTTTTTGGGAACATTGGAAGCCAATCCCAAATCGGAGACATATTAAGATCTCTTCATATTGAGATTCATTTTCCCTCCAAATCCTAAAACAATACTGTGCCATGAGTTTGGGACCCAGACCTGAACTGTATTCACATCGTCCTTACCTATCACCTTTTACCTGTTTTCGTAGCTGTCAGCGTTCTCCAGATCTCGGGACACAGCTGTTGAGCAGGTGCATAGTTGTACACAGGTGCGCGTCTGTCTAATGTAACATTCATGTTCTTCTATCCTGCTCAGAAAATGTAGACTTTGCATTTTAATGTTCCCTTTCTATAAATATAAATGTGGAGCAAATAAGTTCTGAATTTCAGAACTCCAGAAGATCAACATGAAGATATAGAACATCCTGAGAATTATGCAATTCCAGGAATAAAGTCTTCAAAGAAGCATTGAGAACTTGGGGCTGGTCATGGACATGGAATGAAGTGGTTCCTGGAAGGTCTTTGTCATACAAAAGTTTAAAGACCCCCTTACAAAAGAGAAAACTTAGCCAAACACACCCATTCTATGTGTAAGCCTCTCGTCTCTTCCTTGAAAGATGTTCTTGGAAGGAAGGATCTGTCACGTGTTTGCTCTTTTTATTTTCCAGGAAGATAAGCCACCACCAGGGTTGTCTGTCACTGATTTACTCCTATGTCCACCATGACAACACACGGACATTCGGCTTAATGTACATACATGCACCCATGAATAGTTCAGCCAACCAGTTTTGAAGGTTTATGGGCATCTTAAGACTTTCCTATCTTGGGTTCTATGGAACTTGGTTCCGACTTTCCCATAAGACAGCAACCGTGAAACCATCACCTTTATAGTATGAATAGGGTAGATTTACGGGTTGCGTTTGGGAATATTTTGACGAAAAAAAATTAGTAACTACTGGTCTAAGAAGGTCAAATTAAGATTGAAACTATTTATTGTCCTTAAGGCTCACATTTGTATTGTGGAACCTGTCGCAAAGATCTGCTGGATCCATTATGTAATGGATATCAATAGCACCAACCCCATGGCTATACCATGATATCCATTGGTTTTCCATTGCACTGTCCATAGTTTCTATTGCACAAGCCGTAATGCATGTTGTCATCGCATGTGCCAAAATTAGTGCTGGAGCTTTCAACTCAAGAGTGAACACAGCCTTACGACTGTCTGGGTTATCTGGTAAGCATTGCCCATGTGAACTCTTCATTGCTAGTCAGAACTAGAGATGAAGAGATATGCGGTTCCATAATTTCATTGACTCTTGACATCTGGTGGTGGGGTTTCTCCAGAATATCCTGCCTTCCATTGAGGTCAACACAAAGGTGTCTTCATGACTTCTAGTAAATAACTACCATATCTTTTCTCATGAATGAGGTCTTATTATATTACATTTTGTCCAAAGTAAGCTTTCACATGGTCGTGTGTGCTTGAAGTAGAAGGTTAGTCTTGAGTGATTCAAAGATCTGTAGGTTTTCCAGTAGGCCAACATTTTTGGTTTTCTTTTATTCACTCGTGGTCATCAAAAGGGTCAACAGACCAATGCATTGTTAGCTCCGGGCTGTCCCAGATGGCCAAGGTTCAGTATTACCTTGACCAAGACAGAGTGGCTTATTGGGGCCCCTTATTCTCAGTCACCCAACACCACTAACTTTGCTCCTACAATAACTAAATTCCCATAAAACAGACGATTAGAAGGTTGCACCCTGTTTTCTGAAACATTTAGTCATGGAGGTAGGAGGTGCGACCTGAATGAGGCATCATTTATTTTCATGCTCTTAATGTATCAGCAACAATGGAAAATCTAGAGATGCAGATTCTACAAAAACAAGAACATGGCTGATACTCCCCCACATGCCTCCCACTTGACTGAATGTCTGTGGGTGGAAGCAGCTTGCAGTCTTACCTGATGTGCAATGTTGTTTAGTGGGTGCCTTATACAAATGTTCAGGACATTTTATTCCAATGTCTATAGCCCATCTGACAACGAAATTGTTTTATATTTGATTTTTATCTCCTTCCTTCTAGCCGAAATGACAGCTAAGAGACACTTTACATCTGGCTGATACATTTGATCTATCCATCATAGTATTAAATACTTGGTTTCATCTGTATAGATATGGGATAACCTGCTGATCATGGGGGGGGGGGGGGGGGTTGGACTGCTGTGACCCCACAGATCACAAGAATAGGAGTACTTTGCACCCCAGTTTTGAATGGACAGGCAGGATGGACAATATGTTCTCCTCCATTCATTTCAATGGGACCACCATTGGAAACATCAGTTGGAAAACTGTCGGTCTTGTTGCTCCATGTAAAACTTGTGATCGGTGGAGGTCGCAGAGGTCCAACCACCACTGGTCTAACTGGAATAGCCATTTTATGGATCTATTAGGGGTCATGGGTTTCCCAGTGTAGCTTTTTGATAGTTCACAGCTTTTTCTTGCACAATGATAACGGTGGGCAACTCTGTCCAGGGAGAAACTGTAAGGCTACGTTCACATTTGCGCCAGAGTCCTAAAATTGGTGGACGAAAAAGTCATCCACGCACAGCTTTTTTAGCTTTTTCTGCTGATTTCAGTTCTAAGTGATGGACACCCAATGGATTCCATTATAGTCAATGAGATCCGTTTGGCTCCATGTGTTACCGATACCTTAGCGTTCCGCATATCCGTTCTTCTGGTCCTGAACAGAGGATAATATTAGATGAAAAAAATGAGTAGCAAGTTTTTATATCTCGCTAGGGTTCATTACATCACAATTACAAATGAAGGATCACGATTCTTAGGAGTGAATGTTTAAAGAACACTCTAGATACAACTGATCCGCTCTTTCATGTCTTGTACATGAGGGGTTGTCCAGGGCAGAATTTCAAAGAACGACTAAACCTTGATTTACGGTATACGGTTGTCAGATTTATTTATGATGCAACCCTATATACTCAGTTGCACGTGAACCCTGCACTTCCCCATCCTAATCTCACGTTTTTCAGCTTTCACTCCTACTCATCTTACTTTCTCTTCTGCTTTTTTCATTTTTGGCTTCGGTGTATTTTTTCTCACCTTTCCTGGTTAGACATCTTGCTTATATTATACTCTGCAGTTACAGCTGACATAGTACATTATAATTGGTATAAACCTAATTATTTGTGCCAACATATTATTAAAGGGATTTTGCAGACATTTTATATTGATACGCCATCAATATCTGATCAGTGGTGGTCCAACACCCAGCACCCCAACAAACCGGCTGCCACTGAGTGCCAGAACTATACAGTGGACAGAGCCAGAAGCAGATGACTCCTTCTACTGTGTAGTGGCACCATTGAAGTACTGCAGCTCAGCTACCATTCCCTTGAACAGTAGCTATACAATGGATGGAGCTGCCTGCTCCTGGTTCCGTCCACTGTATGGTTGGTGTTCTGAGAGAAGCTGGTTGAGGTGTCTTGTGTCGGACCTCACTGATGGCGTAATATGAGGATAGGCCATGAATATGAAATGGAAAACCCACTTAGGCTTGTAAAATCCATTCAAATGAATGGGTTTTAAGACTGACCACCAGTCATCCCCTATGCAGTTTCTCTGGGCAATAGGATGGAAACCCGGTGAACTCCCCCTGAATACTTTTCACAACTGAAACTTGTTCCAATTGAATCCAGTCTAATGCTAGGTTTACATTAGTGTTCCAGTCACTCCGTCCCAGATTCCACTTGGAAGATGGTTTAATCTGTATAAATATATCCAAAGGATATGTGGTAACCTGCTGATCAGTGGGGGGTTGGACTGCTGTGACTCCTCAGATCACAAGAACTGGAGTTATTTGCACCCCAGTTTTGAATGGACAGGCTGGATGGACAGTGTGTTCTCCTCATTCATTTCAATGGGACCACCATTGGAAAAATTACTTGGCACACTGTCGGTTCTGCTGCTCCATTCCAAACTTGTGATCAGTGGAGGTCGCAGAGGTCCAACCACCACTGGTCTAACTGGAATAGCCATTTAAGGGGTCGGAGCCATTTAAAATTGTCAGAGAAAAAGTCCTGCAAGGAGAACTTTTCTATCCGCCAGTTTCAGTATAAAATTGTCAGAAAGCGGACACACCTCATTATAGTCTATGGGGTCTGTGGATTTTGGCGTGTATCTGCTCTTTAAGCAGTCTGGGTTTCCATCTTTTGGGTTCCAATGTAGACCCAAAGACGGAAACGCAAACGCTAGTATGAACCTAGTGTTACCAATACTCAGTGACCTAACCCTAGAAGGAGGGAGAGATGGGCTCAGCTGAGAACCTCGGGTAACCATCTGCAGTCTTCAGTTCTCCTTACAGAGCTGTACAAAATATACCGCTATACCATTCTTCTCCAACAAGAGATGGAATAAGTGTCCTACCAGGGTTATTAAAATTACTAATCAGACTTTACACTTCATCTACAAATAACTAGAAAACCTCTTGAACTAAATGATAATAACTACATAAGTCTGCTCTCAGACGGGAACAAGACGTTTCTGTGTTTGCACGTACGTCACACAGTTTCTAAACATCATTTCACCATGTTTGTGGTTGTATCACCGTCTCGGTTTTTTTTTTTGCATCTGTTGTGTTCATGGAGTTCAACACAAAGGTGTATATACATAGAAGGGAAATTATGTCAGTCTATGGCGCCCTTTCCTTGGTCCGTCCAATTAATTTTTTTTTATGTAGATTGTGAGCCCCATATTGGGATCACAATGTACTTTTGTTTTTCCCTATCAGTATGTCTTTGTAGAACGGGAGGAAATCCATACAGACACAGGGAGAACATACAAACTCCTTGCAGATGTTGTTCCTGGTGGGATTCAAACCCAGGACTCCAGCGCATCAAGGCTGCAGTGCTAACCACTGAACCACCATGTTGCCCCCCAGTTTGGCCAATTTTTGTAAAAAGTAGAGAGTGAACCAGGCATGTGGCACAAGAAAGGGCCGTGCACCAAATATGTGCTACATTAACACCCATCTACACTAGACAACTAGCGCCACTAGGTTACTTTTCATGTAATGCTACTCATAAACACAGAACAATGGTGTACATGGAAACAGGGGGTGCTGACCCCACATTATAGCGCCAAGGAATAATTCAGAAGAGCCTGATGTTCTCCTTTCCACACCCTTTCTATGACTCTGTTTGGGGAGCCGTCCACATAGGGACTACCGAACACATTGGCAAGCGGTGTGCAGTGAAAGCACATGGACCCCATAGACTATAATGGGGTCTGTGTGCTTTCCACGAGATCTTCGCACGAGTCAGGCGGACAGAAAAGTAGATTGTGTAGAACTTTCATGTCCGCATTTTCCATGCGGATTTCGCGCGGAAAGCACACGGATCCCATTATAGTCTATGGGGTCCGTGTGCACTCACTGCACACCGCTTGCCAATGCGTTCGGTAGTCCATTTGGGGGCTTCCCATGTGGACTCCCTGAACAAATGCAGATGTAAACCAACCCTAAGGCTGCACCATCAAACTAGGGATCCTAGTACAAAGGAGAAAGGAACCTTTGGGAATGTTGCCTTCTCCTTTGTCCTAGGATCGATTCCCAATGTAAGCGCGTATGGATCTCCTATATATAGTGTAAAGGCCAACTTATGTATCTACTTGGATAGTTAGTTTACCCTATAGAAATACATTTCCATTGGCTGCCCATGATATGCTTTGCTATTTTTTATCAATTTCTATGAGAAATAGTGTTTTTATTGGTATAGATGCCAAGTTGTCCAATACAAATACTCGGTATTGCTCATCTCAACTTGTTATCTCTACCTCCATGACTAGACAATAGGAATAAGCTCTATGAAGAAGTAGGATCCTGCAGCGGTCATCAGCAATTCTACATTATACAGGTCACAGGGCTGTCACCAGAATACCCAGAAGACAAGGCTTTGCTTTCAGACCAGTAAACATCCCGTATCCATCTTTATCCGAGAAGGAACCAATATCGACCATTTTATTGCCAGTGGCACCTGATAAATGGCTTCTTCTACAATTGCTTTTTCTGTTCTTTTTTTTTCTATATCACTGGGAGTAGGATGTTAATTTTCTTTCTATGGATTCCTCCCTTAAGATGTCTTCTTAGACTGGGAAGACCTTGGCAGCTGCTCAAGACACCTGGATTTCTAGGTAGTAAATTGCAGGCAAGAAAAGGAATCTGTTTACAATAATTTAGGAAACAATGCGTCGTAAATGGTGCAAACGGGCACGCGGTCTATTCTTTCCACCATGCTATCACATATTTTGTGTATTTTCCATTGTCTTATAATGGCTTATATTCTGTGTTGATCTGTGTGTCACTTTGTCACTGCAGGAAGTCACATTGTGGCCCAGTCTCTATCTGTCTTTCCTGCTTGGGTTTCAATTGACGCCTCTGTTTCTGTTACCATACAGGATGTGTCACACAGCTGAGTGATCAGAGATTAAACCCCTCGCTATGAATTAGGTCATGGTGCTGTATTGTAGTCTATCATACTGGTAAATGGGACACCAATACCCCGTGTCCGACTAGTGTACATTGGGTTCAAAGCATACATAACTATTGTGGTGGTCCGGCCCCTGTCTGTACAAAACAAGTACATATGTAATGGGTTTTATCATCAGTAGTTATTGCTGAAATTATTATTATTATTATTATTATTATTATTATTATTATTATTATTATTATTATTTATATAGTACCATTCATTCCATGGTGCTGTACATTATTATATTAATTCCATGGTGGTGTACATTATTATAGTAATTCCATGGTGCTGTACATTATTATATTAATTCCATGGTGCTGTACATTATTATATTAATTCCATGGTGCTGTACATTATTATATTATTTCCATGGTGCTGTACATTATTATATTAATTCCATGGTGCTGTACATTATTATATTAATTCCATGGTGCTGTACATTATTATATTAATTCCATGGTGCTGTACATTATTATATTAATTCCATGGTGCTGTACATTATTATATTAATTCCATGGTGCTGTACATTATTATATTATTTCCATGGTGCTGTACATTATTATATTAATTCCATGGTGCTGTACATTATTATATTAATTCCATGGTGCTGTACATTATTATATTATTCCCATGGTGCTGTACATTATTATATTAATTTCATGGTGCTGTACATTAGTATATTAATTCCATGGTGCTGGTTTACATACGGTACACAAAATATAGAAACAAATATACCGTAATAATCGTAATAATAACAATGACCGACTGTCACAGCAGGAGAGGGGGCCTTTACAGTCTATGAGGGAAGAGAGATAAAGAGAGAAGGTGAGGGATAGAGACAGAATACCCCCCCCCCCATAAATAATAACCGCCAGTGGTAAGTCCTCTTCTACACATGATGCTCCATCTGAACCTGTGGCCCTCAAGATGGACAGACTAAGACTATGTTCACATCTGGAGTCTCTGGGGCAGAGTTCATCTAAAATCATGCCAGACTTTTTTTGTCTGGCGATGTCAGGGAGAAAACAAGTTGGACCCCATTGAAGTCAATGATACAGTCAGGATCCGTTATCGGTCATAGAGCGGATCCATCTTTATTGTTTAATCTGTTTTTCTGCTTTTATGATGGACCAAAAGAACTGGTCAAACAGCACAGATGTGAACACACCCTAACAAAGTTGTCTCCAGTTGTAGTACGTGTTAAGTGTAGATATGGCTGCCTGGTTCTGCACCAACATTCCCCTTCCACAGCTCCAAGATAATTCATGACTTCTGTAATACTGACCATACATGTAAAGGTGGCCAAAAGCCTGTAATAATTCCTAAATGATTATCTTATCTTATCTTAATGACCTCTTTGCCTGAGCTAAACAGGAGTGTGTACTCAAGAAGGAAAGGATAGTAAACCACTTTAAGACCCTTTTGATGGCAACTTATCTCCCCTGAGCACAAACATATGTGGACATCTCCATACACATGACATCCTTGTCTGGCTCCAGTCACTTAATGTGTTTGGACACCTTTACAATCTGTTTGGCTGCTGTTTCCATTTCCAGCAGGGAGTTGACTGTTTCAGCTTCATGAATGAGTGATGATGATTAGATCTACATCTTAAAGGGGTTATTCAGCTGTTACAAATTGATGGTATATTCTTAAAGGGGATGTTCGGTCGAAGACACTTATCCCCTATCCACAGAGGAGTAAGTGTCAGATCACTGGGGGTGCAAACACCAGGTCCCCCAGTGATCAGAAGAATGGGGGGGACTGTTATGAGGCTGCCAGAACTACAATCTCCAGCAGAGCCTGAAGGCCTATAACAGTGAACGGAGCACCAGTCATCTAAAATTGATGGCTTATCCTAAGGATAGGCCATAAATTTTTAAAAGCCAGAGAACCCCTCAAGCTTGACATACACATTAGATGTGCGTCAGTGAAACTTGCCAATGGGCTGACCAATTATTGTGTATACAGTTGTCTTCAACCTCCCCAAAGGGCAGATGTTGAGGGAAACAAGGATTGGGCATGTTGGGTTTCTGCATGTCCAATCCTTTTCTTTTCACAGGAGATAACCCACCATCAGAGTTGACTGACAGCGGTTACTTCCCTCTCAATATTGGGAACACAAGCGTGCTTGGATGAACTGAGTGTATATGATTGGGGACCCATCCTGCTTGAATGGGTGGGTGGGAGATGTCCATTTGAAAAGTGACTCTTGCTGGGACCTGGTTTGACTCTCCCAATTAGGCTTGAGCGATCGGGATCGGAAAAGATAGGATTCCGATCGGCGATCGAGTAAATTTCGCGATCGGAATTCCGATCGCGATCGGAATTCCGATCCCGATCTTTTCCGGTGGGATCAAGGTCGGAGGTTATCTCAAGATCGGCTCAACCCCATTCATGTATGTATCATTAATGGGGTTGAGCGATCAGGATCGGGAAAGATCGGATCCCGATTGGCGATCGAGCAAATTTCGGGATCGGCTGGAAAATCTCCCAATCCATAACGTTGTAAGGTTAGTTCAGTATGAGGCAAGTTATGTGTAATATGGCTCTGTCCCCTGTAGTGCACATAAAAACAACAGTAAACTAAGCGATAATAACAGAAAACATGACTGAGTGATGGTGTCCCAATAAGGTCTTTAAATTGTTTTGGCTCTGGGCACTTGAGTGTTGTCACTAGACACATGACAAGGCAGACGTCTCAATGTCACAGTTCTCAATGCTCTTCTTTATTTAACAGATATGTCAGTGTATCCACGTCTTGTGAGAGAGTGGCGTATGCTATCCTGACAGTGAGATATGGCCACAAAGCCAATGGATCTATTGGCAGAACTTCAACTCTTGGAGAAAGCTTCTACCTTAGAGCGACTACGAGCAGCCAAGAAACGAAGGGAGCAACAACTGAAGAGGTGGGCCCAAAATGAGAGGGAAGAAGAGAACAGGAGACGGCGCCAGCAGAAAGCTAGAAGGAAGACCCCAACCAGGAGCAAAAGGGTGTCTTTCCCTTCCCGGGTCACACTCCATGAGGCTTGTCTGAGGAATGACCCAGAAGAAGGTGAGTACAATTACATAGATAGGACAAAATGGAAAAAGTCAGAGGAATGTTATGTGTAAGAGTCTATACCAAGTACTCAACTACTTTTAGTAAAGGTCCACTGACCAGGGTCCACTAACAGGTGAAGGTCCGAGCTGAGCAATAGGTGAACACTTCTAGTAATTACCATATTTTTCAGACAATAAGATGTTTCTGACTATAAGACATACCCAAAATTTAGAAAAGAAAAATTGGGAGAAAATATTCTTATTAATTTAGCCTTCCCGGGTGGTCAAATAGAGTAGAGGGGTCAATGTCACTAACTAGTGAAGGGGCACTAACGTGGCATTATACCATGTGGGGGGCACTGACGTGGCGTTATACCATACGGGGGTACTAATGTGGCATTATACTGTGTGGGGGACCTAATGTGACATTACACTGTGTGGGAGAACTAACGTGGCATTATACCATGTGGGGGGCACTGACGTGGCGTTATACCATATGGGGGTGCTAATGTGGCATTATACTGTGTGGGGGACCTAATGTGACATTACACTGTGTGGGAGAACTAACGTGGCATTATACCATGTGGGGGGCACTGACGTGGCGTTATACCATATGGGGGTACTAATGTGACATTATACTGTGTGGGAGAACTAACGTGGAATTATACTGTGGGGGGAGGGGGGCACTGATGTAGATCTAATATTGATGGTCTATCCTAGGGCCAACCAGATAATCCCTTTAACCCTCATTTATGATATGTGTTGTATGCTAACAATGTAGTTATAAGTGGACGTGCACATGTTCTCCACAGTCTCAGAGTCTCCTGGTGTGCCCAGTCCTATAGTGTCTCAGGCTATATTCACACAGCTGATTTTTTTCAGTCAGATATATCAGCCATGGAATCTGCGGCAGAAATCGAAACGGTGTGAAGCCACAAGGGTCCTCGCACAGATATATTCCCATTCAGTGCGGTTAATCTACGTGTGCCCACTTATGAACTATGATTATTTTTTCTCCTGGAAACAATGGATGGCAGATAGCAGGCCACAGACTTCGAGACAGAAAACACATAGCTCTTAACTGTCCCACATCCCACGGGACAGTCCCGATTTCAGACTGCTGTCTTGCGGTCCTGCATGGCTTACCGCATGTCCCGCTCTGCCCCTGGAGTGTTTTACTTATTAACAAACTTTCCCCCGATCACCATCTGCTCTTATAACAGATAGTAAGGTTGTACCTGGGATAAGAGCGGGTGATGATCGGGGGAATGTTTGACTCCTGTACTCAGAAGGACCTGTGTGACATCAGACTTTACGTGACTGGGTAGGCGATTTATTGTGTCCCGTGCAGTGCAGGAAGAGATGGATAGATGTGTGGTCTAAGGTACTGGTGGGGGGATGTGGGATGCAGGTTGTACTGTGTGTGTGGAGAGATGTGGGGTGCAGGGTGTACTGTGTGGGGATGTGGGGTGCAAGGTTGAATGTGGGTGGGGGGAGAGATGTGGGGTGGATGGGTATACTGTGGAGGGAGAGGTATTGGGTGCATGGGTGTACTGTGGGGGTGGGATGTGGGGTGCAGGGTGTACTGTGTGTGTGTGTGGGTGAGATGTGAGATGCAGGGTGGACTGTTTGTGAGGAGGGAGATATGGGGTGCAGGGTGTACTGTGTGTGTGTAGAGAGATGTTGGGTGCAGGGTGTATTGTGGGGGGATGTGGGGTGCAAGGTTGAATGTGGGTGGGGGAGAGATGTGGGGTGCATGGGTATGCTGTGGAGGGAGAGGTGTTGGGTGCATGGGTGTACTGTGGGGGAATGTGGGGTGCATGGGTGTACTGTGGGGGGAGAGATGTGGGGTGCAGTGTGTACTGTGTGGGGGCGAAATGTGTGGTCCATAGGTGTACTGTGTGGGGGAGAAATGTAGGGTGCAGGGTGTACCCAACGAGAAATGGATGGGAATGGGCAGAGTCAATATAGAAGTGGTGGAGCTAAATTTGCCGCAGCCCACCCCCACATTTTGTCCGTCTTTCTGTCCTTTAAAAGTTGGGAGATACGGAAAACATCTCCATTAAAGCTGCGCCGTGTGAACCTGTCCTTTTAGTCACGCTATCCTTGTTGCCCATAGTAACCAATCACATCGCAGTTTTCACTTGCCAACAGCAAAATCCAAAATGAAAGCTGTTCTGTGATTGGTTGCTCTAGCAACAAAGGCGAATATTCTTTGGACAGTTTCCCTCAATCCTCCCTACTTCGGTGTATGTTTTTCTGTAGCCTCCTTTAGTATAGATGACAGCTATTACCACAACCGCTGATTTGTGTGGGACTGAGAATTACAAGTGTTTAGAAATTAGTCGTGTTAGTCACAGGCTTCAGATGCTAGGAAGCCATTGCCGTGTGTGGGATCGTGGGTGGACGCGCTTAGTGTTGTTGGTAATAAGCAGTGAGGCGGAAAAAAAAAAACTCCTGCATTTACAAATCCTGAGAAATAAAGCACATTACATAATATGACTGTAAGCAGGTTACCTTGTACTGCGCTGGCCATGTTGCATAAGAGCAGGACCATACATGCTATAGGATATACAGGAATGGGGGCTCTGTACCCAGGTCACAGGTGTCGGGTCAAGTTTGGGCCGAGCATGCATGTTTATTTCAATGGGTAATTTCAATTATATCCCCTACAAGAACAAAGGATCGGTCATGTTGAAATCACGTGTGGCTAGGGGGCGATGTGGAGCACACTATACACACAAAAGCGACGTATACTTTAGATCATGGACGTCACATGGCCATCCAAGGGATGATGGGATGTATTGGATGAACGATCCCACCATCAACATTAAGAAATTGCCTCATCAGGTGGCATTTTAGTGGTTAAAAAAGAATAGATGCTCAGTGAGTCTGTGCAAGTTGGTGGACGATTGGCCAAAAAAAGGCAGATCAGACCAAACACTTCTATTTAGATGGCTGAAAATATACAGCCACGTCTGCCATCGACCAGCCACGTATAACTGTACGTGGCATCTATATGTCCAATAGCGGGACATTTCGACATGTATATGGCCAGCCGAAGAGCACAGGCTGGACAGTGGAGTCAGTAGAGCTGAGAACCATCTTGTGCAATTGGTTCCGTAACGCGCCAATTTCTATCGTGTATAGTAAATCTACCCATAGACATGAGATAACAGATGACCACAATGGCTGATTTTGACTATAGCATCTGACCAAATAAAATAACGCAAGTATTTACAATGACCAGCATGTCATCGCTCAGGTTGGAAAATGTTGCTGCCACTGCAGGTGTATGGTATGACAGCGTTTATATTAATACGACCGTGTCCATTTCTTAGCCGTCATAAATCGGTCCATTTTTAACACCTCTTGTGCATCCGTTTTGCGTCCGTTCTGCGTTCAGTGTCATCTGTTTTACATCTCTTTTTATTGTACTGTTAAAAAAAACGGATGAATATGAAATTTCTACCTTGTGTCTTTTTTGACCCAACCCAATGATCCATTTTTAATGCACGTACCAATCCATTTTCACAGACCCATTGATTTTTATTGGATAGCCGAAACATGTCCAATTTTTTACTGATCTTTTTTTTTTTGTCCGTCAAAAAACAGACATGTGAATATACTCATTCATTCTCATTGTTCTTAAAATGGTCATGTGATATGAACAAGGCCTATAAGCCTGGTTGCAGATGACAATGTGCTTATTGCCGGCGGTGAATGATCTGCACGGCCAGCGCATGGACGGCACACGGATGTCATCTATGTGCCGTCTGTGCAACAGCCATCCAAAATGAATAGGAGCCGTGGAAGCATGGCCAGAAAATGGGAGAGAAATAGGACCCGTTCTGTATTTTGCGGCCTGGACTGTTAGCCCGTACACGGGACCGTGTAAGGCCTCGTTCACATCTGCGTTGATAATCTGTTCGGGGGAGTCGGCATGGGGACACCTCCGAAGGACATACCAAACGCACTGCCAAGTGGTGTGCAAGTGAAAGCACATGGATTCCATAGACTATAATAGGGACCATGTGCTTGCTGCCAGATCTCCGCAGGGAACATGCGGACAGGAAAGTACTTCACAATCTACTTACCTGTCCACATGACTTGTGCAGAGATCTTACGGCAAGCACACGAACCCCATTATAGTCTATGGGGTCCTTGTGCTTTCACTGCACAGCGCTTGCAAATGCATTCGGTAGTCCGTTTGGGGGGTCCCCATGCGGACTCCTCGAACCGATTACCGAACGCAGATGTGAACCAAGGGTTTCATGTGTACAGGCCCATAGAAATTAATGGATATTCCCCCAGTCGTCTGTGATCGACCTCGTGTGTTGCTGGTCATCGATATTACTGATCCCGAAGTTGCTTGTATTATGGCTAGTCATTATTATATATATATGGCTGTCTCAAAAGTGAGAGTGAGATATAAAGGTCCTTTATAACGTAGCGTCAGCTGTATATGGTCGCCAATGACCGCACAGTTATATCGTATAATCGCATGATCATTGGCGGCTATATACGGGCAGGGTTTTGGCTGTCTGCGGCTATTGCTACCTTAGAATGTACTCTTAGTCATACTTAAAACACGGATTTAGATGTTCCTTTATGCAGATCTATTTCTCCATAGTGAAGGCGTACGGCCAATACTTGATTTCCTAATTCTAATATATTAGGTTAGCCGGATGCACCAGGATAAAGGTTAATAACATGAAATTGGATCCGATTGCTAAGCTCTGCTGACGTATGCAAGATGACTTCGCTTGATCCTGTCTCACTGAGACTTCAGCTAGATCGAGAATGAGATATAAAAAAAATCTGATTCATTTCTGTATTAATAAGACTTTCATGGGGAATAAAAAGTCAGGTGTACGTTTCCAGGTCCCTATAGTACAAAGGTGAGTGGGATGGGTCAGTAAGGGTTAAAGAAGCACAAGGACACACAACTATTTCTGTACCTATAAACCTTGGTGAGGCTTGTTATGCAGACTTGGTAGGAACCGGAGCTGGCGGGTTTGAGAGAGCTGAGTACCAGATCTAGAACATAGGGGCTAGGCACGGCTACTACAGGTGACATACAGTACGAGGTTTGTGGGATTCTCCACCTGGTTATTGACATTATGAATTGCCTTGGAAAAACAACTTTTTCCTGGAAAATTCGGAACTATTAAAACAGCGTATAACAGTCTAAGGTGACACGTGAGCAATAGGTGCAATGATGCTAATAGGGGTGAGGGTGAGGGTAAGGATCAGGATGAAGAGGTTCAACAATCCCCTCATTCCCATTGTTTGAGGGTGGGTCACACAACTGTTATTTAGGCCAGGGCCCCACATGGTGCAAACTCTGTGGTTTGGCAAAAACTGCAGCGTTTTACAGTCTCTACAAAGCGAATCCCATCCTCACAGAAAAATATACGCAGCAGAAATGCTGCGATTTCCAAAATTGCCTCGTTTTTGGAAATCGCAGCATGTCAATTATACCTACGGAAACATCGACAATTTCCTTATAGGTATAATTGAAGCAGAAAGTCCGCAGAGGAAAAATCTGCAGACTTTCTGTGATAAACGCTGTGAGAGAAAAAATGTGAAGTGTTTCCGCCGGGATTTTTCCTGCAGCATTTTTTCGCCACGTGGAGCCTTAGCCTTAAGGCTAAAGCCAAAGTTGCGGAAACGCAACTTTTTTTGTTGCAAATTATGCTGCGCTTTTTTGATCCAAAGTCAGGAGTAGATTGAGCAGGAGGTAGAAGTATAAGAACTTCCTCTATATTTTCCATTCCTTTTGTAGACATTCTTGGCTTTGGCTCAAAAAACCACAACAAAATCTGTTTTTCCGCTACGTGTGGGCCTCAGCATTAAAGAGGTTTTCCTGAACCTTAGGATAGGTCGTCAATTAAAGATTGGCAGGGATCCATCATGGGATGAAGGCAATGGACACTAAGAGACAGATGCAGATAGAGACCCTCCATCTGGTGTACCCCTGGATTTGCTTTCCGCATGTGAACGCTTCCGCGTGGCTAGCCATGACAGGATGCCGGTGCAGTGCATCGGCATCCAGTCGCAGCATTCCACTCCGGATTAGGCCTGAAAAATGGGAGGGAGCCTTGCACCACAAAATAAGCAGCAGAATCTGTGGCAAGATGGAGCAGCTCGCTTCTTTATTCCGCTACTAGCTGGCGGAAAAAAGAAACAAGCGGCTCCCATTGAATGGGGGAGCCATTTTTGGAGCCGGATTTTGAGGCGGATTCCGCCTCAAAATCTGATCCAAAAAAATTCTGTGAACATACCATAACACTGGCTCTGATCACTTGACCTGAGAGTTCATCAAAAGCATCCCGTGACCAGGTAAGTGAATAAATACTCCCCTGACAACCCCTTTAATGTCTATTGCTGTCAATCTATGAGCCTTGCATGTTGTCCTGTGTTGTATCTGATAACTGAGCGTTAGCTGAATCTTTAACCTTTGATTTGCAAAATATTCATTTCTGTAATTTGCTTTTCTTTATTGAGATTTCTGAGATTCTTGGGATCTTTTATTTACTCTACCCCATGTCTTTGTGTTTGTATATAGCCTATTTTCAAGGTTTATGGGCACTTCCTCAGTCCTGCAGAGAAGGCAATGCCACTGCAGATGCCTCTGCATTTTTTTAAGGTTGTGACCAGTTTCTTAGCAGTGCAGGTTGGAGCCATCCTGTGCTTCTGTGCTTCATTCATCATCCAAGGCCCTCAAACATATTAGAGCAAAGGTGGCCAAATCCGCTGACGTTGATAGGACTGACTGACTATCTTATGTGTCAGAAGGATATGCCATACTGAATATCAGCACCTGATTCTTTTGTTATCAGGATAGAGTGTCAATGGTGTTCTTGCACTCTCCCCAGCTAAACCAAGCATGCATGTGTATGGAGGGTGTTGGGAGCAATAATTGTTGGCCAAATGACCAACAACTGTCACCTAATAGCTATTGCAGGAGTATGACCAGTTTTAGTCTTCACACACATCTGCATCGGTAATCCATTATGGGGAGTCCGCATGGGGACCCCCCCGAATGGACTACCAAATGCATTGGCAAGCGGTGTGCAGTAAAAACACATGAACCACATACACTATAATGGGGTCCGTGTGCTTTCTGCACAGTCTTCGCATGAGTCTCTGCATACTTTTCTGTCTGCAAGTTCCGTGCGGAGACCATGTGGATAGCACACGGACCCCATTATAGTCTATAATACACTGCTTGCCAATGCGTTCAGTAGTCCATTCAGGGGGCTCCCCATGTGGACTCCCCTGAACGGATTACCGATGCAGATATGAACGAGGTCTTAGGCCGGGGCGTAAACGCCACGATTTGCCCGCAGTGGAGACGCTGCAGGAAAAATCATGACGTTTTTCAATGCAATCAAGGGGAATGGGATTCATGCGGAAAAAACCTCTGCGGCTTTGCAAATCTCAGCATGTCAATTATATCTACGGAAACACCGGCGGCTTTCCCATAGATATAATTGTAACAGAAAGTCCGCGGAGGAAAACTCTGCGAACTTTCTGTTGAAAGTGTTGCGGAAAGAACCACAATGCAATCACGCAGCGGATCTTTCTGCAGCGCTTTAGCGCTGCGATTACGACCCGTGGGGCCTTAGCCTAAATCTGAAATTCCTGGCTTTTACATCTTCAATGAGTTCAACATAATCCATGCAACTTTTCCATACCTTTCTCTGTTCAACAAAGAATTGTGAGCTATATTGGGTGAGGCCCAAGACTTATGAAACAACAATTCATAAATGGATAGTACAGGGGAATATAAGAACCCTTATAGTATATATTATTAAAGAAATTTGTTTCCTTCTCCATTTTTCAGACCTCTTTCTGATCTCTGTATCTAGCACACACACAGAAGTCTATGGAGAGTCTGTGGAGAAGAGGAGGCTATTAAATGATTTAATGGGTCATTCTGTACAGTGGTCTATAGAGTCTTACCATTCTAAAGCTATATTCACATGGCATGTGATGTCACATCATAGCATTCAATTTGATTCAAGTGAATGGAGCTATTCACATAACTGTTATTTTGACAGTGCGTTGTAACGGACCGTCAAAATAAAGGTCATGTCCTCTTTTTGTCTGAATGTAATGTGTCTTTTCCAGCAGCCTCCTCTCCATCCCCCTTCCCCTCTCCATAGGCTTCTATGTGAGAAGACACTCTGCCTGATAACTGGAAACAGATTTCTTTAATAAGAAAGCCCAACGTCATGAAAACGCTGCATTTCACATTACCAGCAAAGTGGATGCAGTTATGGTTTATCCCATCTACACGTTGCAGAAAAAAATTTGCAGCAGAAATGCTGCGATTTCAAAAACACTTGTGCTTATGTATATCGCAGCATGTCAATTATATCTACGGAAACGCTGGCGGCTTCCCTGTATATATAATGGTAACAGAAAGTCTGCGGAGGAAAACTCTGTGAACTTTCTGTTCAAAGCGCTGCGGGAAGAACCGCGTGGTTTTCCCCGCAGTGCTTTATAGCTGCGAATCGTCCCGTGGGGCCTTAGCTAAAGGGGTCTTCCAAGCTCAGCAAGTTATCCTCTATCTGTAGTACAACACTCGCCAGTGCTTCCAGTGAAATGAGAGTAAGTATGACGTGATCACCACTAGTAGGGATCTGAGCTTTTGGATCCCCTGAGATCTGTATGTTATCGCCAAAACGATTGGGAAAACTCCTTTAACTCTTAGGAATATTTGGGGTTGGGACCAAACTTGACAACTCTTTAGAAATGCCTGAGATGCCTCCCCAAGAAGGGGTGACCATATGGTGTCCCTAAAGAGTGGGTTAGTCTCGTGGGCCTGGTAGACCGTTCCTGTGTCTGCGGGGCTTCCAGTCATATTATACTGTATAGGAAAGCATCGTCCTAAATCCGGTTCACATTTTGCAGTCTTTATGTGGATTTTCTTAGCCCCCGGCGTCCATTAAGCCGCTGATCTCAGATGGTTCCCAGGCTGTATTTTTGGGCTTCCTTTTTCCGTGTAATCTCGGTGACACAGATGTCTCTTCTGTATCTCGGAGCCCCTCCATTATTATTAATGGCTTGTGACTTGTACAATGTCGTGTATACCTGACAGGATGTGGTCACTCTGTATCCTGTTATGGTAGAGAATGAGGTAAAACCTTCTCAGACGTGCTCTCATGTTATACAGAAGTGTATAGATTCTTTATCTAAGGGGTTAATGGGTTCCTGCCCTCCCCTTACTGAGACCCAGGTGGTGTTTTACTTGCAGTTTATTAAAATTCTGTCTTTTACGTAAATCTCTAATTTGTACCGAGTGGGTTTTATGTGAGCAGTCCATCTGAACAAGCAGGGCTGCAGTATAAAGCATGGGGGGCAGAGCTGAAACCTGGGCTACTGATGAGATAGGGAGCGTGTTTTAGGCTGAGGCCCCATGTTTCAGCAACACAGCTTTTTTTGTTGCTGATTTTGCTGTATTTTTTTGAGCCAAAGTCAGTAGTGGATTTAGCAGAAGGGAGAAATATAAGAACCTCCTATGTATTTCCCATATCTTTTGTAAGTATTCTTGGCTTTGGCTCAAAAAAACAAAAAAATCTGCATTTTCGCAACGTAGGACCTCAGCCTAAGATTATCGTTATAGCTAGCAATTCCGGATTAGGTCATCAATTGCCGACCCATGGTGGTCTGATGTATGGGGCCGATGAACATCGGCTGTATAAAGTGGCAACAACACTCCCTGGCCGCCACTTCACATTCATCAGTCACATGGCCTGATCGCGGCTCAGTCCCATTCAAGTGAATATCCAGTACAGATGCTCTTCAGATGTATGGCGCTGTACTTGGTAAGTAATGAAGAGGCTGCAGCACTCATGTGAATGCTGCAACCTCTTCAAACAGCTGATCAGCCAAGGGCTTAGGTGATGGACCTCCGCAGATCTTTAATTGATGAACTATCCTAAGGATCCGTAAAACCTCTTTAAGGCCGGGGCCCCACGTGGCGTAAAAGGGTGAGGAGTGTAGCTAGGGATTGGGTTTTTCTATTATAATGCGGGGAAAAGGGTCCTTCATTTCCAAAATTAGATCAAGATGGGTATGTTAGTGTGGGCCATGCATAGATTTGAGCAGAGTTGCTCTTGGATACTTATCTGTATGGTCAGCACCTCCGGTCATCCCTACTGACCTTGCAAATGGTGGATCACTGGTGATAAAGGCTCGTGAAGGTCTAGACATCAGCTAGAGGAGATTTTTCAGGTTTTGGCTGGATGTGGACCTTAATAGATTGTTTATGTGGCTGTGAAGGCTCATGCTATTACCGGATATATCATTAGCGCACCTAAGTGCAAAGTAAATGGGAGTTGTAGTGGATGTGCATCAATCTAAAGCCAATTAAAGGAACAGTCTAGGAAAAATAATCCACTGTGCTATACATAGTGCAAAGCTGAATGGGTTTCACATGACTCAAAGTCAGCAGGACCCACAGGTAGATAGGCTAGAGTCACCTGAGCCATTCGCTGCTTTCCCCTTATGAATCGCTTCCTCAGTTGCCGAGATATCGCCGTTTTTGTCAATAGGCCAATGAACTATTGGGAGCAACAAGGACATTGCTACTTACTTCTCAGTGACAATGGAGGCAGCCATTTACATGGGGAAATTGGTATCCAACTACTGATAGTACTTTGTTGGGCGGCTTCTACAATTTGCATAGGAATAAAATACAGATTTTCATGAATATGGAGCTGCAATGCAGAATAAGGAAGACATCTTTGGAAAATATAGAAGACATCCTACAAGATACTGTCATTAGTTTTATACAGATTTTCCTGCTGATAGATGTCCCTTAGGCTAAGGCCCACGGGACAATCTGCAGAGGAAAACTTTGTGAACTTTCTGTTCAAAACCGCAGTTCTTCCCGCAGCGCTTTGAACAGAAAGTTCTCAGAGTTTTCCTCCGCGGACTTTCTGTTACCATTATATGAACGGGGAAGCTGACGGCATTTCTGTAGATATAATTGACATGCTGCGATATCCGAATCAAATTCCACTTTGCATTTACTGTAAAACATTGCGATTTTTCCTGCAAATTGCAGCGTTTCCAGCCCGTGGGGCCCCGACTTAAATCCACTTTAGGCTTAAGCCCCATATCACGAAAATGCAGCTTTTTTTGTTGCAGATTTTGTTGCGGTTTTTAGAGCCAAGGCCAGGAGTGGATTGAGCAGAAGGGGGAAGTATATCCCTATATATCCCCCATTCCTTTCGTAGCCATTCTTGGCTTTGTCTAAAAAAAAACGCAAAAAAATCTGCAACAAAAAAAGCTGCGTGAGGTCTCAGCCTAAAGAGCATAATCCTTGTGTGGACTGATAGCATTGCACATCCACGGCGCAAATCCGTTGTAAATATGTGTTGGATTTGCAATTGCTAAATCTGTGCTATGTGAACCTACCCTTAGAATAAATTTGTTTTTTTTTAGGGGGGATCATTCAGGGGAGGGTTTTATCTCAAGGTTCTGCATGTTCTCCCATCTATCTATCGCCTGCTTTTATAAGAAGACATAAATGGAGGACATCAGAGGACTGAGGGACCTTCACAGATTTTCATCAGATCAAACAACGTTTGATCTTTCAGTAAATCTGTGAGAAATCAGTCAATTAACGCCGCAAACCAACGTCTCGTGTCGCCCAAAGGTTTTCATACCTGTTTTCTGATAAAATGGATATGCGCAGGACACATGAAGGCTACAGATGCTTTGTGTAGAGAGTCTTCTAATGATACAAAGCTCACGTGTGTAGACAGTATGGAATATTCTCCGCAGCACTTTACAAATTTACAGGGTTCAAGATTAGACAAAGTAGATATTACATAGAAATATATTAATCGTCAATACAAGGAATAATAGAGGTCCTGCTCACAAGAGCTTACAATCTATGAGGAAGGAGTGAAGTCCTTGATGGTTTACTCATCCATTCAGTTATAACATAAGCAATACATGTCAATCTGTATGAACTCAAAGTTGTAGAAATTGGGCATTAGTCTGATTGTCCAGGGTAGTGAATTCCAGAAAACATGTGCAACTCAAGAGAAGTCTTACAAGTGGAAGTGGAGACTTCAGATTATTGAGGATAATACACAGTCCAGTCCTATTAATGTGACCAGCGCCTACTTTTGACGTCAACATTAAATAACCAATTGCAGAAGGCACGTGTCATCAGCCATCTGGGTGCACTCATCATTGTGGAAGGCACGATGGATCAACACAAGTATGCATCTATCCTTGCAGACCATGTTCACCCCTACATGCGAAATGTTTTTCCTTAGGATGATGGCATCTACCAGCAGGACAATGCGACGTGTCATAAAGCTTGCAGTGTACGTGTGTGGTTCAAGGAGCACCAGGATGAGTTTACCGTACTCCCCTGGCCCCAGACTTGAACCCAATTGAGAATCTGTGGGACCACCTCGATCGGGTTGTTCGCGCTATGGATGCTCAACCACGTAACTTAGCGCAGCTGGCCACGGCACTGGAGTCGGCATGGCTCAACATCCCAGTGACATCATCACAACATCCCCTCTCTTCCTCACGTCTCGCAGCGGTCCGCTCTGCCAAAGGTGGTTATTCTGGATTTTGACAGCTGGTCACATTAATTTGACTGGACTGTATAGTACTGGGTTATCGGCAGAACAGAGAGGATGGGTAGGGTTGTAGAGATGGTAGAGGAGATGTAGAAAGGTGCAGCATAGGGGATATATTAAAGGGGTTTCTAGTATTGATGACCTGTCTTTAGGATAGGCCATCAATAATAGGTCAGGGCTAGAGCTTGACACAAAGGCTCTCTGTCTGGTGTTTGTAGTATTCCTGTATCATGCACTGCCAAAGTACATAGGTCCTGCAAGTAAAACACATGGGCAGATTTTTGAAAACCAGAGTGGGATTGGCCCACCAGAGTACCAGAGGATCCAACATTTGGCTCCTAAGGTCCTGCAGAAGACAACCTTAAGACAGGTCATTAATATTAGATTTGTAGGGGTCTGACACCCGGGACCCCTGCAGATTACCTCAACCAAGACAGCACAGCTCTCGGTAATGTCTACGTACCGCTGCTCATTCGCCGTACGAACTGTAGCGAGTCTAGGTATGACATCACTATCCCATAGACTTCATTAGTAGTGAAGCATTGAGCTTGCCATTAAAACAGCCACAGTATAGACGTATCCAAGCTTGAGGTCTGACATCTTGTCAACTATTGCACCTTACGTCTACCCCATGTTTTTCCATATATAACAGATTCCAGAGCCAGAAGGTTCAGGTTAATAGTAATGACCTAGTTGAAAAGCCTTTAATAATTGTTGACACAGCTATTACTTCACTCCTAAGTGTGCTCGAGGGGAAAGGTTACGATTCCCTTTCATTGCTTGCGAGGTGAAAGGGTTAATTGAAACTTGGTTGCGTATTAACCTTTTTTGTTCAGGAAGGCTCACTCTTCACTTTGGCGCGTACTAAAATAGCATAATAGCAAAAGTAAGAAACTGTAAAGCTGTTTTGGTCCAACTGGACCATGGGATTGATGGGCCACATACCATCGTATGTTACTCTGGACAGGTCTACGGAGTACGGCTATCCTTCTAGATCTGGGAGTCACTAGCTGTCCCTGCAATGTCTAAGGAAGACATGGTCCTGGTGCTCAATGTTGGCCATGTTGGCCTGATCCTAGATGTGTTGTAATATGTATATTAGGGTTGCTCATCAAGGGTTCCTTGGAATCCGGGATTGCTTGAAGACAGCAAGGGGTTTTATCACTTTTTCATGACGGCCTTTGCCAGCTTGTTTTTTTTTTTTCTCATAGTGGGTTCTGGTGGCCAGGTAAGTGATGTATAGGCACCTGACATTATATAAAAGTGGGACTATTAGGTCAGGTCACCTCTGTCCATGGTCCAGGTCTGATGTTCATATGCCCATTCCAGACATGCTAAGACTTCTATCCATAGCAGCCATGGTTGAGACTTGAAATGTGGCCAACACATGGACCATATTTCTTGGTCCAATCGTGGTCATGTGAAAGAGTCCCTATATTCTATATATTTTCGCAGTGCCATTGTTAATGCTAGTCACTTCACCTGTCGGTATGTGTTTCCGCATACATATTTTTTATGACAAAACTAAGACTGGATCATGTATGGAGATAAAGGATAGAGGACAAAAAGTGCTTCTTCTTTTTTCTAAACCCCATCCTAATATTGGTTTCAAAAACCTCATACAAAAACATGAATGCAGATACCTACATGTTAGGACATTCTCATTTAGTGGTCAAAAACTGCACCGCCATATGGTTCCCCAGGTGGGGTTTTCCAGGCTTTACAATTGATGACAGGGGTCCAGCGCCTAGGCCCCGGCCGATCAGCTGTTTGATGAGGTTGCAGCATTCGGGTGAGTACTACAGTCTCTTCAGTAGTCACCAACTACAGCCCTTTCTCTTGAATGGGACTGAACTGCGATCAGACCATGTGACCAATGAATGTGATGTCACGTGGCCTATGAAGCAGAAGCTGCTTGAGACAGCTGATCCAAGGGGTCCTAGGTGCTGGACCCCCAAGGATATTCAATACATTATATATCCTAAGGATAGTTCATCAGTAGGTCTTGGAAACTCCCTTTAAGCATAATTTTCCAGATAAGCAGCAGTTTAACTGGAAAGCTAAGTGTGTGCTCACATGGAGGAATTTGCCGTGGATTTGGGGGTGGATTTCCTCCCCAAATCCGGAACAGATTTCTCCCGGTATCTGCCTCCCATTGTTTTCAAGTTCTATCCTGCTCGTTCTCATTGAATAGAATAGATCAGAATCCCCCATAGAGGTAAATTCATAATGCAATACACCCGACGTCACGCTGAGCATCATCTAACTGCACTACGCTGCAAAATCGGCCCCATTGGATGCATCCCATGTGCATGGGATCTAGGCTGATCTGTGCACCTATAAGACATGCCTTGGCTCCCAGACTGTGATACCCATTGTGACCTTTGTAGAACCACAATTGCTCAGCGAGTATCTGTCCGCTCCACAATCAATCACGCAGTTACATTGCATACGGTATTAAATAAAGAAGGGATCGATGAATGGGTAACTGGTGACCTAGAATTAATTGATAGCTCTGAAATAGAAATGGACGTATATAAATACATGGTCTCTGGAGAGCATGAAGAGGCCGTCAGCAAAGACTGGCGGAGGACATTAATATTACGCTGACATCTACCTTGTATGGCAAATATAATGAATCGATTGATTTAGGCAATTCATTAAAGGGGCGTTCCTGTTATTTTTCTTAACCCCTAGGGAGGCTTAAAATAACAAATATTATATACTCACCTGCCTGTTAAGCTTTGAGAGTCTCCGTTCAGGTCTCTGGCAGGGGAGGATATAATGTTTAGAACATGTCACTTTCATAAGAGTGTGAATACGCCATCAGCGAGACCGGAGACTCCCCAACCAAATGGACAGATGAGTATATAGGGGCAAACTTATGGTGAAGGCATAGAACTCTGTGCCACAGAATGTTGTGATGGGCGATACATTGGACAAGTCCGAGAGGGATCTTTCATGCGAGAAATAACCTTGCTATAAGCTATGGGTACTAGATTTCTTGAGAAGGAACGTTGATCCGGGGATTTATTCTGATTACCGTATTTGGAGTCGGGAAGGAATTTTCACCCCTTCATGGTGGTTTTTCCTTCCCTTTTGAAGGACTGTAGGAGTATAGGTGAGTTGTGCTTGTGTAACAGGTGAGCAGAGGACATAGAATAGACGGGGTCATTATATATAGGGATATAGAATGGGGGGTCATTATATACACGGATATAGAATAAGCGGGTCATTATATAGAGATATGGGGGTCATTATATACACAGATATAGAATAAGGCCGGGTTCACACGGAGTTACGTGCCGCGAGATTTGGCACGTAGACGCCGCGTGACCCTTTGCGTGCCGTACACGCTCCCATTCATTTCAATGGGAGCGGGGAGCGTATGCGCCGCGCTAGTTTGCGGCCGTGAATAAATGCACGGCCGCAAACTAGCGCGGCGCATACGCTCCCCGCTCCCATTGAAATGAATGGGAGCGTGTACGGCACGCAAAGGGTCACGCGGCGTCTACGTGCCAAATCTCGCGGCACGTAACTCCGTGTGAACCCGGCCTAATAGGGTCATTATATAGAGATATAGGGGTCATTATATACATATATAGAATAGAAAGCTCACTATATATAGGAATACAAAGGGAGGTCATTCTATAAACAGATACAGGATAGAAAGGTCATTATATACATACATATAGAATAGGAGGGTTATTATATATAGGGATATAGAGGGAACTCATATACATGTATGTAGAATGGGAAGGTCACTATATATAGGGATATAGAGGGGGACATTATATACACAAATATAAAGTAGGACGTTTATTATATATAAGCATGTAATACGTTATTATATACCTGGATATTGAATAGGTGGACTATAATATAAAACAATATGGGGATTATTACATTCCTGGTCCAACATTTTTATTATAATTCACGCCAGTTTTTGGGGTGAGTTATACAGGAATTCAGGACAGAAGCAGGAACTATGGGTGCCAGCTGTATTATTATAGACCCATCTTCTTATCCTATGTACTTCTACAGAAACTCTTCTGCTTACATATGTATATCTATTGTCTTCTGTATTGCAGTCCTTTCCTTGCTGCAGAGCAATGTGGATCCCAACCTGAGCAATGAAGATGGCCTAACAGCTCTACATCAGGTATGAGGACATGTACATGATGTAAGGCAGCCATACTGGTATCCACCCTGGGAATGAACCTAACCTCTACCTGAATTACGCTCTGGTATTTGGCCTTCCAGCAGTGATGGGGTTAAACCAAGCCTGTGCCAGTCTTCGCAGTGGGAAAGCAGTTGAGCCTTCAGCACATTCCTTGCTCCCTACGTGAATTTGACTATAAGGAGGGCATTGTGTGCCGCCCACTGTTTGTCTGTCTGATCTTGTATACTCTCAATGCTTCTGCATTGTCAATGAGCGACTCGAGAAGACTGGGAAATAATGGGGCTTGTTTTTATGATGGTCCAAGATGGCGAGTTTCCGTGATCTTCAAGAAGAGGTCGCTGACCAAATTTGGCCTTGTTCTGAAGATAATGTTCAATGGGGCGATGTCCTCCGATGTTTGCTTTGGAGAGCAATGAATTCCCAATTTCATATTTGTGATTCTTAGTTATGACTTGTTGACCACTTTCTGTCAGGAATGATAGCCGCCTCTTATACTGCCATAGAATGAATGGAACGGCCATACACAAGCGTAGCCATATGACCATTTAGTCGGAGGACACGTCCAGTCTTTTTATCTGACAGAACAAAGGTCAGGGTACCTAAGACACTAATGTAAATATAGGGGCCACCGTGGTCGTTCCTTACACTGCGCCCAAAAGCAAAGAGGGCCAAAGATCTCCATTCTGCCAACCCCACGTCATAATCATCTTAGTAGGAATACCTAATTTAATATATTTATTGGTATAGTTTTATAAGTTTCTATAGTTTTAGAATTTCGAGTGCAATTTTTCTTAAAAATCAGAATCTGGATGACCGATGCACATTGAAGAAGACACCATATTTTTGATCGCACAGTTGTGTCACCCTCTTATACAGTATCTTGCCAGTCGCTGTGATGTTGTCCTGTCCTGTTATACTGCTCAGATCATTGCTACGGGCCTTGTCTCATAGTCTGTCCTGTCTCTCTGTCCCCTCAGTGCTGCATTGATAACTATGAAGATCTTCTCAAGTTGCTTTTATCGCATGGTGCTAATGTTAATGTCACAGACAATGAGCTCTGGACCCCTCTCCACGCAGCGGCGACTTGCGGTCACACCAACCTGGTGCGAATCCTCATTCAGCAGTGAGTACACTAAGAATATTCTCTATTACGGCATTGTTCTGCATCCAATATTATACATGTATGTATCTGAGCAGGTCCTAGTACTAGGAGACACTTTACTAGGTCCAGGGAAACAGCACCACTCTTATGCATAGGTTGTATCTGGTTTTGCAGCTCAGCCACGTGCACAATTTTAATCTTAGTACAGAAAATAACTTTAAAGGCTATAAAGACTTTCACAACCAATTATTTTTATTGTTCGTTAAAATTTTGCTGCAGTTTCACTTTACAGCTACTATGCAGGTTTATGTATCTCAATGGTAACAGACCACAAACACTGTGCAGTCTCATTTTACAGATAGACTCCCTTTTATTTGTCCCTACCTCATCCTAATATACATTTAGTATATCTGGAGGAAATAGGGGACATGTAAGGGGAATATTAGTCGGCTCAGTGAAGTCAATGGAGAGGCGGACATCATAGTATAGCTCAGGGTTATGATCCAAAAAAGAGCAGCACCCATATGGATGTCGAAACCTCTTTATTCTGGGAATCCAAGGATGTTATCTCATGACGTATCTCTGTATATGGCGGTAACAGATGTATTTTCCATATATAAGGGATCTGCAGAGACTGAGTGAGCCGCAGTAATAGTATACAGGTAACATACGGCATAGACCATGAGCGCTCCAACTTCAGTATTGTTTTGTACAGCTCTACATTAGGGAATATGCCTTTGTTGTCTTAAATATGGCATTTACTTAATCTTATTACAATCCCCTTTAAGCTTCACATGGGAAATATCCCATACAGTATATTTAGTCTCATTAGTCATTCTGCCACCTAGTGGTTACAAGAGGTATTCATCTTTATCCTGAGTATGTAATTCAAAGTGGCGGGGAGCATTACCGCCCTATTGGCATCAACAATTACATACGTATTATGTTTCCATGGTTATTAATCTTCTATAACGTCTGCAAGTAGCTTTCGGCTTTCTAGCAGTAATGTTGATTCTTAAAAATAATCCTGTATGTTTCTGTATTTCTATATATCAATGAAAATATGTTAAAAATGCATATATGTGTGCATGTGGGCATATATTATAGAATATGGGAACATATATTTGGACTAGTCTTCACAGACAGGGGGTCCGACCACTGGGACACCCACCAATCATGAGAATGAGGGTCCTGCTCCCCCATATCAATGGAGTGGTAGGCTGAGTATGGGCATTGTGTATGGGAGTGTTGGAGATAGCGAAATACAGTGCTTGGTTATGTAAGGTAGCGGCATAGAGAATGAATGGTGCAGCAGTGCATTGTTCATGTGATCAGTGGGGGTCCCAGCAGTGAGGCCCCTATGATTAGCCGCAGGGGCGTAACTAGGAAAGACAAGGCCCCATAGCAAGCTTTTGCTTGGATCCCTTCTCCTTACACAATATAACACTCCCTCTACTGATCCCCATCACATGCTATATTGCCCCTTTATTGGTCCCCATACAATATATTACCTCTTTTATTGTTCGCCATACAGTACAATGTCGCAATTACATGCGTCGATACTGTATACTGTCCCCAGTTACAGGCCCCTATACTGTAAGGCCCCCTGTTACAAGCCTCCATACAGTAAGGGCCCCTGTTACAGCCCTCCACACTATATGGTGCCCCCCATAGATGCCCCCACAAAGGTACGTTAGGCTGCTACCTACTGGACTACTCTGTCAGGTAATGGACTCTTTTCACTTTCCTATCCCTGCTCCTGTCCATGGCCACATCCACTTAGACCTACAGGGGACTCCATATTGCTCCATATTGACCACCGACGTGCCACCAGTCATAAATGTCATGTCATAAAGCCAGGCAGATCAGATCAGTTGTGGAGTTTGGTCTACTTACCACTGTTAACCATAGGTGGGGTTCAAAGTTCCACAGGGGAGGCCTACATGGAGCCAGGACCACGGGCAAGACATGAGCATCCCGGCGCAGAAGGCGTGATGTAGCGGCGTCATTGTGCATCCTGCGCTGGGATATAGACATCTTGTCTGTGTTCCGGGCACCTTGTTTGACTCAGTTCTACAAGATGGAGAGTGGTAGGTCAGAAAGCCTATGGCTTCCTGATCTACACAGGGTTTAGGACCAGGTTAGGCCTCTCTTCTCCCCGATCATGCAACTGGACCAGCAAAACTGGGGAGAACAGACTTTATTCCACCCCTGGCTATAACCCTGTCTCAATAGGGCAGGTGCTGCCCTCTAAGTTTTATGAATCTTCAATTCCCAACAAAATAGTGTCATCTAGATATAGGGGTTTGGTGCAACTTTCCAATAAGACCCTCACATGAGGTAAGTATTCAATATACATCAGTTATGATCAGCCCCTAACGCACGTATTTCCATAGGTTGCATTGCTCATGCATGGAAACCAATAGATTTACTGTAGGCCGCATTCACACCACTTAGTGTTCCATTTGAAGAAACTTATGATGTTCCATTACAATAATTGTAGAGCAGGTCCTATCCTGGACAACCCCTTTAATACAAGATACTCAATACTGCAATGTATTCCTAAACTTTATATGTAGAGTAATTCTATATGTGACTGGTGTTCAGGTGGACATTTACCTTATATCTGAGCGCTTCCTTTATCATCACCAGTGGTGCAGATCTCCTTGCAGTAAATGCCGATGGTAACATGGTCTACGACCTGTGTGAAGAAGAAGCTACTCTGAACGTCATAGAAAACTGCATGACCTACAAAGGTGAGAGCCAGGTGTTAGTCACTTGGGACCGGGGGTTAATAATTGGTCCGCGTTCCTAATATTCCAGTGTCCTCCTCTCTCTAGGCATCACACAAGAAATGGTTAATGAGGCTCGGCAGGCCCCAGAGCGGCACATGCTAAATGATGTCAACGCGCTGGTAGCAGCCGGACAGGACCTGAACAGAACAGACAGCCAAGGGGCCACTCTGGTGAGATACATAACCTGGTCGTGTTACCTAACCCAATAATAGTTCTGTTTTTATGTACTTTAGGAAATAGGAACATGAATCACCCATGACACGCCTCTAGGGGTGTAGACATTGTACACAACAAGTAACTCAAATCTACTTTTATTAGAAATAGAGAGATTCATTTTGCAAATTTTTGTAAGGTTCGCTTCCCAATTTCCAAAGTCCTGTTATTATATTCAGGGGTGTCTTCAGACCCCAGAGTATAATCAGCAGAGACCGCAGGGGAGATGCCGAAACCCCCCCCCCCTCAGTGATACTTACTTTTCCATACCACCCTAGGGCTCTGATGCAGCCCCAGTCCTCTCTCACACCATCCTCCAACCTCTTTCTGCCTCCTGGCTGACGTTGGTGGCACATTGGTGCCAGGTGACTACTAAGGTCTTGGTGGTCATACTGAGAATGTCTACGTTACGGTGCTCACATCTAAGCATCATGATGTCATTGTGACCCCCATGATCCCCCCATCCATGATCCCCCGGTGCCAGTGATGTCAACCAGGAGGCTTAAAGGTGGCGTGAGGGAGGACGAGAGAGAGTTGGTGTATGGTGGTGTGAGAGAGGTAAGTATCAATTTTTTTCCCCCATCTTCTCTAGGCCTCCACTTATTGTACGTTGGGGTTGTGATGAGTCTTCCAATTCAATTCTAGTTCTCTCTTTAGCTTTGTAGAACGTGTCCGTATTGTCTGATACAAAAGGTGTAAAGTCAAATTCCAAACCAGAGACCATCAGACATGCACAGAGCTTCTGGAACGTTCTATACAATGAGAAGGGGACTGGGAAAGGCTATAAATATTCACTATATATGCAAGCTAACCCATGTGACATCTGCTTGGTTTCCTATCATCTTAGATTTACCTGTATATTTTGAAGTGTAAGCTAGCATGACATTGGCTTCCCCCACGCTTGAGTGAGTTGTCGCTTATGTTCTTGTTTATTATCTTTTCCTTGCTTTATTGAAGTTGCTTGCTTTTATTAAAATCACCCAAATCAGTGGCGTGTGGCGTTCTTCATCTTCATTATTCTTAGAAGCCACGGTCTGATGAGATCTGAGTATAACTAGTATTTGTTGGTGGTGAACCCCAAAAATCTCAGGTTTGACAGAATTTGAGATTTTGGGGGAAAATTTGTGTGATCCTATTGGTGTCTTCATAGGTGTTTTGTGGAATTTAAATATAGACAGTAAGACATCTGGGCCATCTTGGAATTACAAACTTTACATTTGGTTCTCTGTTGCTACAGCTCCATGTCGCAGCCTCAAGGGGTTTTGCAGAAGTGGCAGAGACACTGCTTGAAAACGGGGCTTCTGTGGATGTGAAAGATCCTGACATGTGGGAACCTCTTCATGCTGCAGCTTTTTGGGGACAGGTAAGGACTGTATAGACTATGGCATATAGAGAATATAGTCTGCCTTGAATATAGAGAAGTTTCTTGAAATCCACCAATCCCCTTCACAGTATGCTAAATCCATGCTGTGGGGTTAAAGACTGGTGAGGTGCATCACATTGTTGGACCAGATCTACTCCAACATACAAAAGTGGCATTTACAGATCTCCAAAAAAAAGCCATGGAATTGGACCAATTTCTTGATGAAAAAAAGCTAGTTCTGCTCCAAATTACCTTCATCTGTATTGCATTGATATTGCAGTACTGGTTGTAGTTCATCAAAAAAGTTTATTCAGCCCTAATGTGGTGAGGGGGAACTGGTTCCTAGGCCTGGTGGCAGCTGTTATCACTGTGACCTCTATAGTTATATTAGTGTCTTTGAGACATTCATCTACAAGAGCAGAGGAACTCTGATCTCTGTTCTGCCAGATGTGGTGGATAAATACTTAGATGGCTACACATGTTTAAGGCCTTTCCATTCCCTAGTGTGTAGAGGGTGAACTTTTGGCACCTTGGATTCTGGGCCCAGTCCTATAGTTTTGCCAGTGATTGTGTCTTAAGGGTCAAGAACAAGGAGAGACAATCCTCTTCTCCCTGGCATCATCTTTCAGTTGTTTCAAGTGCCGAGAAACATGGCAAAACCTTCACTTTACTTACCTCTACTTGAAGAGCTATTACTATCTTTTCAGTGGTTGTGCCTATTGTCTATTCATAAACTTGACCTTGGCCTGTGCCTCAGTTTCTGACCTTGGCCCACGGCTGTCTTCCTTATTTAACCCTGACCTTGGCTTTTGTTTAGACTCTTCTTGAATTGGCAATCATAGCATTTCCATTTGACGTTGGCTCTTCAAATCATCATCATCATCATCATCATCATCATCACCTATCTTCCTTTGAGGGGGTACATTGTGAAGACAAGGGGGGGCTTGTCAGTTTCGAGAACTCAACACACAACACAGATGTATAGGCAGATGATGGCGAAATTGTTTTTAAATACAGCCATTCCCATAATGAAATGCTAAATTTATGGAAATGTGAAGCTACTCAACTTTTTCTTCAAGTGATCTTATTCCTTTTTAATTTCTCTGTAGATCTATGTGGCTGAGATTTTAGTGTCACATGGCGGCAGTCTCAGCAGTAAGACTTCCTTGGATGAAACTCCTCTTGGTGAGTTCTTCTTGGCATCCATTCATGTAATCCATTCTGAACACCCCAAGTTTGTATCTATCCGATCCCGATCCCAATTCCGATCCTAATGCAAGTCAATGGGATTTTTTAATGATCGAAAATCGGATTTTAAAAACGATCCTATTCACTACACAGCATGGAGTCCAAAAATTGAAGGCTTCAATTTTTGGACTCCACGCTGTGTAGTGATTAAAAAATCCGCCAGCTACTTAGTCCGGTTACCTGCACAGAACCGCTGCCGCCTCCCAGAGCTCCGGGACGTTGATCTCTGTCCTCTCCTCTCTCAGAGCACCGGGGAGCGGCAGCGGATCTGTGCAGGTACCTAGGGTTGAACGATCGGGATCGGAATTCCGTTCACAATCTTTTTTACGCGGTATCGGAACCCGATCATGATCGTGAAATTTACTCGATCACCAATCTGGATCCAATCTATTCCAATCTCTCAACCCTATGTATCAATCATTTTGATGATTATTATACATTGAATTTTCATGTGTTGAAGGCTCCATAAAATAATGGACTCCCTAACAAAATCCAAATCAATAAAAATGGCTGTCAAAGACTGGATATTGATGGTCTATCCTTAGGAAAGGCCATCAGTATCTGACACCTGGCCTTCCAATGGAGCAGCTATTCAGAGCGCAGTGCATGGCCTCTCGCCCTGTCCACCTCAATACCTTCTGGCCCCTGGAGACAGCTGGATGAGCCGATTAGTGCAGAGTTTTGGTGTCAGACCCCCACTGATCAGATACTGATGTTGTGGGTCGGTCATTCGTATAAAAAGTTGGGGGTGAAAAACCCCTTTAAGTACATGTTGTGCAATAATGGCTACTATGATCATTGGCTTCTCACCACCATGCCATCACCTATTTAGAGTTGATATATGATGCTGTAGATACTGGGGCAAATTTATTAAGACTGGCGTCTTGTACGATAGTCTTAATAAATAACCCGACTGGTGCAGGAACTGTGAGATTTATAAAGAGGCTGTGTCCTTTTCATAAATCTTTCGGAAGTCCTGGTGCCAAAATGGAAATCTATGCCAGGTAGGAACTGGCATAGGTTTCCATTCTAACTCATGCCAGCAAACAAATAGATTAGTTGGGCCGTGCTCCACAGTTGGCCCCATTCCTTGTCCTGCCCACATTCAGCAATTTTTGTGGCCGCAGTTTTCAGACAACCCTGCTGCTACTTCCTTGTCAGAGGACCTCCGGTCATATTGTGCGTTCCTTATATTGTTTCTTCACCTATATTTTTTCTTCACTTACAAGTCTCTACATTTTTGTTCCCAGATCTGTGTGAGGATGAAGAACTCCGCTCCTTGCTCCTAGAGCTGAAGCACAAACATGACCTTATAATGAAATCTCAGCAGAAAAACAAGTCTTCTCTGAGCCGCAGGAGCTCCAGCACAGGGAGTCATGGGTCAGTAAGAACGGGCCTAACACCTTATAAAACCTCCAATAATCCACCATCCTTAATACTTCTATTTAACATTCTTAGATAGCATACCATCATGGCGTCAACATTGCCCCACATCACCGTTGAGGACCAATTAGAGGCCTCAGCGACTCATTTAGGAGTCTAGAAGAGGCCTGGAGAAGACACCAGGGATCACAGCGACAGAACCCAAGGGAGTTGAGTAAGACTGGTTGGTATGTTTACTCACTTCTCTTGGGCCTCCACTTATACCCCATTACATAATAGGGGTTTGTGCGTGGCTCCAAAAATTTCGGGTTTGGCTGAACCCAAAATTTTAGGAAAATTTTCAAACGAAGGGTCTGTAGTATATCAGGGCAGGCGGTATTACAGAGCTGGGTCTGTGATATAGGAGGGCAGGCGGTATAGCAGAGTTGGCTGGGTATGTGGTATAGGAGGGTAGACAGTATAGCAGAGTTGGGTTTGTGGTATAGGAGGGCAGACAGTATAGCAGAGTTGGGTTTGTGGTATAGGAGTTATATATCCCTTTCCAATTCTTTGATGTCAGCTCACCTTCTTGTCCAGAAATCCAACACTGGATGTATATGTTTTTGTGTGTAGCTGAAAAACTTCGCTTAGAGGCTTGAGTTGGATGCACGGAGGTTTTATTGCCTTTCAGCCCAAGGTATAATTCAACTTGTAGAAGTAAACATCCAGCACGCATCTCCTTCGTTTAGATAAAACTTAGCCTTTATTCATCCATATTCAAAATAAGATAACATCCATATTTAAATGTAAAAAACGCTCAGTGTGGCCAGCATGGAGGGAAAACAAGCAGCGTCCGGCTGACGCGTTTCGGAGCCTCTAAATCAGCTCCTTACTCATAGCCTGAGTAAGCGTTGAGCGCACGGTATGTCGGCGTGTAGCAGAGTGGGCCAGTGTTATAGCAGAGTAGTCTAACAGTTTAGCACACTGGACCAGCAAACATAGTAAATGAGGGATGCAAACGGTATATCTCTGGTGGGTGATGTCACTGGTGAGCCCCGGGTGGTACAACAACCTTATACTTAGTGCAGATAGGGAAGTAGCTGGCATGGAAGGAGGAGCTCAGTGACAGATTGGGGACGAGTGAGTCACAATAGCTAAATGATTATAGCTCTGAACAACTTGTACCCTGTCAAGACCAAACCTAAAAATCGTGTCCTAGATTCTGCAGCATTGAATAATATGAAGACTAGTAAGAAGAATATAGATCAGGGGTATACGAGCCATGCAAATTTCTCCTGGCCTGGTTGACCATTTAACGTGTATCTGGCGTCCATGTTGGGCAAAAGACTTGGGAATGTAGAATTTTACATACTCCATCCTTCTAAAAGGCGATACGACGAGGTGGAGAACAGAGGAGCGTCTGGGCAGGGGTCACAAGTGGATGACCAGCTTACAAGCTTGTGCTGAATTACTTCTGTATACCAACCTGTGCAACATAAAACTCATTTTCTTCAGCACAATGCTACGAGCAGATTCTGGACACATGCGTCATTCATGAGTGGTTATATAATCACAAAGGAAGCAATTTATCATAGGTGAAGGTCAGTCCGACTCTCTATAGCTCTATTCAGTCTTAGTATTCTCAATCTAACAATCGCATAATTGGCTAAAAAAGGTGAAAAACAAGTAAGAGCAACGTCCTGTTATGATAGGATACAGCTGGTTAGCCAAGCTAGTCAACAGCGTATATACAAGAGACTGTAAAGGTGTATAAAGTAACAGCCATGTAAATGCTATAGTAGCTACTGTCAAAGCAAGAATATCTGTGCAAAGAAGAGATACTACACATAGTACAAACCCTAAAAAAAGTAATGCAGATATTATGTGTCTTATAGGATCGTGTCGAGTTTTTAGCCTATGGGCAAGACATGATGAACCTTAATTAAACCTGACTAACAGAAAAAAGTAATTTTTTTTAGACAATTTTGAGAAATTTGAGGTCATATGTGGACTCCCCTATTAGTAATGGATGGATGTAATTTAGTGGTGAAATAACTACCCTGGGTGCGTGACTAGTAAGATGTAGTGCCATTCCCCCATGGCTACTTAAAGGGATTCTACCACTAAAGCAACACTTTTTCTAATTACCACGTTGGAATAGCCTTAAGGCTATTCATTTCTTACCTTTAGATGTGGTCTCCGTGGCGCTGTTCCTTAGAAATACCAATTTTAATCGGTATGCAAATGAGTTCTCCGCAGCAATGAGGGTGGGCCCCAGTCGCCATCATCAGGTGCAACCCCGCCTCTTCTGTCTTCTTCTGTTGGTCCAACTTCCGACGCCTGCGCAGTACGCTCCTGTATTGAATTACAAGAGCATGAGTGGCCTCCCAAAATTGGCCAGCGGCGGCGCTGGATTGAGCTCTCGGGCAGCAGTGGGAACGCCGTTTGAGCACTGGAGCCCGCCCCCATTGCTGCGGAGAACTCATTTGCATACCAGTTAAAACCAATATTTCTAAGGAACGGCGCCGCAGAGACCACGTCTAAAGGTAGGAGACGAATAGCCTTTCTTAAGGTAATTACAAAAAATGTTGCTTTAGTGGTAGAATCTCTTTAAAGAGGTTTTCCCATTTCACTGTTTCAGCAGTTTGCTTAGCTGTCTCTTCTTCTCACTTCCTGTATTTCCCCCCCCCCCCAGCTTGCTGAACGGGACACTATGAAGTAACACAATTCTTATGCAGATCAGATAATATGCAGATGCTTGTAGAGAGTGACTCAGTGTTATCTGTGTTTTTACATAAAAAGATAACAGATTCAGCTTTATCAGCAAACGGCAATTAGCTGAACTGATTGTCCTGCCCAGAGCAGTGAGTGAAATGTCACTTGTCCTATTACACAGGTCTGTGGTTATGGAAACACTGCGTAAACAATGGGAGCAATAAGTTCACACAGCAGGCAAACAAAGCAGCATTTCTAAATCAATATATTTATGATGGGAATACCCCTTTAAAACATAACTGAGTTTTCAAATTTATCGCTGTACTTGTATCAATTGGTATAAATGTTGTAATATGCTTTATTAACGAATTTTGGCTCCTTTTGTGAAATCCTGAATTTCTTTATTCTTTCCCTTACTTCTCTACTGAGATATGTACCCCACTTCTTACTGTTCATAAAATTTGTTAACTCATTCCCAACATCTGTTGTAACATCTGTTGTAACATTACAGACATATAAAAATATTTTTCCCGTACAGTGAACGTAGTAGTGAGAAAAAAAAAATCGAAAGAGCCAAACCATTGTTTCATCTCTCATAGAAATTTAATTGAGAAGTAATCAAAGTAATAGATATTCCCCAAAATGGTATAACTAAAAAGTACATCTGGTCCCACAAAAAAAAGAAGCCTTATGCATCCTTGTACACAGAAATAAAAAAAGTCAGAATATGGCGACAAAAAATATATAAGTTTGGTATCTCCAGAATCATACCGACCCATAGAATACAGGTGACATGTCATATTGACTGCAAGAAAATCATAAAGTTAAACAAACACAGTTTCCATTTTTCTCCAATTCCACCTCATTCTGAATTTTTTCCAGCTTCCCAGTATATCATATGAGATATTAATGTACATTAAGCATTATATGGAACTGTGGACAAAAAAAAATAAAAAAAGTTATGGGGTTTGGAAGGCAAAGAGTCAAAAACAAAAATCAAAAAATACCTGCAGCTGCTACCGTACAGTTTCTATCTATCTATCTATCTATCTATCTATCTATCTATCTATCTCCTATCTATCTATCTATCTATCTATCTATCTATCTATCTATCTATCCATCCATCCATCACAACCCATTAAAATACACATCTCATTGTAGCTTTCTGACAGACCTTTTATCTTTCAGAAAGGTGGTACGACGTGCCAGCTTGTCGGAGAGGACAAATATGTACAGGCGGGAGTATGAGAAGGAGGCTGTGGTGTGGCAGTGTCTTGTTTCTGTAGGAGATCCCGAGGGGACTCAAGACGAGGATGATGGCAGTCCTGACATGCAAAGGGTAAATACTTGGCATATATGAATGGATGAATGGAAAATTTAGGTCTAAAACTACATGGCTTCTCTTCACTGCCAGTGAGGAGGAAAAGACAACATAACTGTGTACTATAGTAGCAATTTAATCCAAAAACAGATAGATAATAGCTACAGATATATCCATCCTTATCTTTCCTCTTGGCTGGACATGTCCAGATAAATGTGGGCAAGTGACTAGCTATTCAAGACAAAATGATTCTGAAATATTATTACACAAACTCATGTGTATCGCCACCTAGTGGTTGTGTTGTGGGTTGTGGCTGTTATAAATGAACATAACAAAGTAGATCCAGGGATACTGGACTGCAAATCCAGCTTATGATGCAGCTAAAAGTTCCCTGACACAGAAAAATACAAACCCAAGTACGATAAGGAAAGCTGCTTACTGTCTATGACTAACATCCTGTCATCCAATAATGCAAGCAGCTAGTCAGAAGTAGACAGACACAGTCACTGAGAGCTGTGGGAAGCTGAAGACTCCTCTTTGATTAGTGTACAGACTGGGAGCAGGAGGAACAAAGCTGTGTATAAACATACAAAGACTTTGAAACAAATATGACCTGCCACTTCCACTTCCTGTGTTCCCGTCTTGAGCTTGTTGGTTTCTAAAGATGGACTTGCCCTAGTAACAGGAAGTAAACAGCAAATTATGAAGGAGAGAAGGTACTTTAGACAGGATTTTGAGGCAGAAAACTGATCCAATTTTTTAAATGAGGTGTATTGTTATTCCTTTTAGGCATCTATGAAAAGATTGACAAGTGGGCGTTACAATGCCCCTTGTCAAAGGGGTGTGTCCCATTGTCTAATAGTGCCATTATTGATTGGACAATATCACTCTGAGTAGGGACACACCCCCAACTGTCAATTTATTCTTAAATTTCTAGAAGGAATAACAGTGGTATAATAAAAGGTGATCCAGAATTGTTATTTTGTGAAGGACGCAAGTACTATATCTAATAAAATAAGACATTTCTGCAGAGCTGATGGGTCATATTACACCTCAGAGCCAAAAACTCTCACAAAACAGGCAAAACCTGTTTAACTGAAAAATTTTAGCAATATGTAGAGCAATATGTCATCCAATAAATTCACAATCTTTACAAGAAAAGTTGTAGTGTAAAATATACCACCTGATCTAGAATGTATTGCACGCTGCTATGTAATATGCAAGAGCGTAGCTAAAGGGGGGCCTGAACCATTAATGAGACTGGGGGTGTCTCAGACTACCTCAAACTAGGCACTTCAGCTGAGTTGACTAAAAAGTGGTATGTGTACCCCAGAGCGGGCCATTATATGGTGTACGGGTGCAATTAGGGGACATAATACTTTGTGCGAGGGCACTGCGGGGGCTATTATACTGTGTGTCTTCGCATTGAGCGGGCTGTTATATGGTGTGCAGGGGGCACTGAGGAGTTCATTATACTGTTTGTGGGGCAGTGAAAGGGTCTTTATACTGTGTGTGGGGGCAATTTGTGGACATATTTTGTTCGAGGGCACTGAGAGGGCTATTATACTGTGTGTGAGCCAATGAAAGGGCTATTATACTGTGTGTGGGGGCAATTAGGAGACATAATACTTTGTGCGAGGGCACTGAGGGGGCCATTATACTGTGTGTGGGCATAGATCGGGCCATTATATGGTGTGCGGGGGAAATTAGGGGACATAATACTTTTTACGAAAGCACTGAGGGGGCCATTATACTGTGTGTGGGGGCAATTAGGGGACATAATACTTTGTGCGAGGGCACTGAGGGGGCCATTATACTGTGTTTGTGGGCCATTATTCTCTACATTTTATTAATGTGCTGCATGCTTTGCTTTTTTTCCGTTCAAATCTGACATAACTGCAGGTGAAGTCTCCCAATGGAGCCTTGTCTTGATACCATTTATAACTTATCACTACTTTGAGGTTCTAGATTGGAACTTTTGGGTATCTCTAAAGCAATATGGACCTATGTTAATGACATCAAAAAATTCAATAATATCCTTTCTATATCTTCTTTACAGAGAGATTCTGTGGATCTTAACACAGTTCTGTCATCTCCCGAGAACTTTCCAGAAACCCCATATCGGAATGGGTACTGTTCTCCATTACCTCCTTTCTATTGTTCCCAAACTATTACCGATTCGCCGGTACCCACTCCACTAACCAACGGTAACAGCAACCACTCTTTGTCCTCGTATTCACAAAGCCCTATATGGAGTGGGATCCTGGACCAGGCACCTCTTACCCTTTCAGAGCTAAAAAGACAGAGGATGGCAAGCAAGCAGGGGCGATACCTAGCCAGGAGTACTAGTGAGTTACTTGGATCTGGAAGTATAGATTACTCTAGCGACCCAGGAACCCCACCGTGGTGCTCCAACGGGACCCCTGTATACTACACACCCACCAGTGGAGACCCTCCAATTTTACGGCTAAAGTCTCCAGTTGAAGACGAAGGACAGGAGGCGGGCAGGATGCTGCGTTGTTGTCGGTTGTCATAACTGCAGGTATACAATATTTGCAGAGTATTGTATCTGTGTTATACGCAGAGCATGGGTTTTGTGTATACAGTCAGAGCTGTGTAGATATAATGTATATGTAAAAAATACTGAACTGTACATACATTGAGTTACATGTGTGTTCACAGAATTATGTAGAGCTATGTATACAGAACCTTATAAAAATGGACTGGGGTCATTCCTACCTGTATAGCGAGCAGGTAGCCTGCAGACAGACATGAGTTTTTTTGGGTTTTTTTTTAAGCCCCTTTTTCTTAGAGAGGGAGAACCTGTCAGCAAGTTTTGGGACACTAGACCACCAACGTGTCTGCCTGTGCCCTTTCCCATTGACAGCATGATGGATACTTTCTTCCGTCATGTCTTTTACATTGGGGTGAATACAGACGGAAACCCAACAAAGGGGTCTATCTATATCTGTTGTTTAATGTCCGTTGCTCTTATCTTGTGATAGATAAGAGCAACGGACATTGAATACTGGTGTGTACCCACCCAAAGTAATACCAATCCCCCAGTGCTCCAGTGTTGCATATTCCCAGGTCCTCTTCTAGTCACCCAGTCTCCAATTTTTTACATCCGTCACAGACATGTGACCATTTCAGTCAGTCACTGTTGGATCATCATTGCTGGAGACCAGGATACAGAAATGGACCCGAAAAACATGGCGCAGGAGTGGCAGGGTATAGGTAAGTCAAGTAATACTTGGTGGTTATTTGAGACCAATTGTTATACTGATTTCGGGGATAGGTGTGACAACCAATATGGCCACCAGTATAAAGTGTGAGGGGCTGAGTGTTGTGACCTAAATGACCACTACAATGTAGTAGTTCATGGCACCCGGTCATCCCTTGTCAATTTTTTCAAGAGTCTGTATGAATGGTTATGTTCACACAATTTGGTGCTGATTTTGAGGCAGATCTCTTCTCAAAATCGGCGCCAAATTCTGCCCAATCAATGGGAGGCAGAGATTGAAACAGAATGCCGAAAAAATACATTTCATGGATTTTGGAGCTGGTTCAACTTCAGAAGTCGCCACATGGACCATTCTGGTGATCAGCGCCATCAGCCATGGAGAGAGGCAGAGAGTGGAGATGAATCTGAGGTGGACGTCTGTGTAGACATACCCTATAGCCAATGGTATACCTCAGCAGGCCATACACTTTCAATAGCTGGTTTGGTTGACACCTATTCCTAAGAATTCGGAGACTTGTCCAAGTAATTCTCATGTGTATGACGACTGGCTTTAGTGTCGCTACAAGCAGAGATTAGGCTGTCAGACCCCCCCCTACAAATAGGATATTAATGGTGTATCCTAGAAATACGCCCTCAGATGAGACAGCCCATCAGATCCAGCCGAAAATCTATTGCTCTACATAATTCTGTCCATGCACAGCACTGTGTATAGAAAGTTGTATATAGGACAAAAAAGGATGTACGTATTATATGACAGATAGGATTCTGACCATTGGTATACAGAGAATACAGAGCATTACGGTTGGTAACGATGTACATGTGCAATGTAAGATGGCAGTGCCAGTGACTCCCTGATCCTTTCAGCGGCCACAATGTACTCCTGTACATGGATGTCGCCCGCAGTACAGCAGGGGATGTGATCACAAAACCTGTGGCTCTCCCGCTGATACAAAACTACAACTCTCATCATGTCCTGCTGGAAGTTGTAGTTCTGCTAGAGGATAAAGTCACCTGACGTCCAGCAATCCGTGTGGACTGCAGCAGGTGGCAGCACTGAGTACTGTAATGGAGGACACACACGTCCATGCGGTTTGTAGAACACTTTAAAAATGACATTTAATAAATTCTGCATCATTTCCTTTTGTAATAAAGTCGGTTTTAACAAATGTGTTTGCATGCGTCATTTTGTAGAATAAAGCCGGGTTCACATCTACGTCATTGTCCGTCTAAAACTGGTGGAAGAATAGAAAAAGAATAATGGTCACCAGTCGGACTCTATTGTAGGTAATGGTCTGGTGGCCACCTCTGGTGTCTGCTATTTTAGTACCTGTTTGTCCGTTGTTCTGCTCCTCCAATGGATCAGAACAACGGATGCCCTGACACTAGTGTGAACATAACTTGAGATGGAAGTCACTACACGTAGAGAGAAGTTTATTAGGACTTGTAGGACTATAAGACATGATACCGGTAAGTAAATAAGATGTGACATTATTGCAGGTGACCTGTAAAGTCGGCTAAAGTCTTATCAGTTACTACTTCTTATATGCTAGGACATGTAGGAACAACAAGTCTACACAAACTTTATACTTAAAGGGGTTGTCCAGTCCCAAACCAATGACCCATCTCCAGGACCTGAGACATTATTAGTTTTACCAGATTCAGCCAGCAGAGGGCAGCAATGCTCCCTGCATAATCCACAATTGGTTGACTGGAGAGGTACTATAAGTGGAGATATTGTCATACTATTTGGGTACTGTTGACTATCTGGGGTCAAAATTTAGCACAGTGTTGGCATATTAAAGGGTCATTATATTGTCGGCAAGACCATTCCCTTAAAGGGGTTGCCCAGCAATTGGACAACTCAGGGAGGATACAGAAAAACATAAAAATAAATCCTATCTGTCCCTTGCAATCCAATGTCCATTTCTAAAAGTCCTGCGCGGCACGTGACCAATGAGCCTGAGGCCACAGGACAGGAACCAGTGATGTTTCTCACATATGTCATCGGATCCTTTCCTGACTCATGTGCAGTGCAGGGCTTTCAGCGTGCAGGACACTGGAGCACCGGGGATAGGTGAATAGGATTTAGTTTTTCTAGGTTTCCCCTGCCTCCTCCCTGAGTTGTGAAATTCTTGGACAATCCTTTTAATAGTAATAGTTGCCTCCTCTCAATAAGTCACAATCAAAATATGACCTTTTTTTTTTTTTTTAGCATGGGTTGCTGGGCAAACAGGAGGTCTCCGCCTGCAGATCCTGTGTGGAACTATCATATGACTGCAGATGAATCAAATCCTGCCCCTGTTCTTCTGGTGTGAACCTGCCCTTAGTGGTAACAAGGCTTCTTCACTGTAAGAACTGTAAATCTGTGGAATAGCCTACCCCAGGAGCAGGTCACAGGAGAATCACACAGGAGATCACTGCATAGACTTCTTGTTTTCCTTACCCCTTCCCTTCAGCCTTGTCCTTTTCCTGTCCCTTGGTTGAACTTGATGAACTTACATCTTTTGCCCGGCGGAGTCTTTCCTTTCTGTTTCTCTTAGGGTGCATTCACACTGAGTAAACGCTAGCTTATTCTGAACGTAAAACACGTTCAGAATAAACGGCGTCTAAAGCAGCTCCATTCATTTCTATGGGAGCGGGGATACGAGCGCTCCCCATAGAAATGAATGGGCTGCTTCTTTCACTCCGTGCAGTCCCATTGAAGTGAATGGGGAGTGCCGGCGTGTACGCTCCGGCATGAGCAGAGCTTGCCGTATACGCCGGCACTTCCCATTCACTTCAATGGGACTGCACGGAGTGAAAGAAGCAGCCCATTCATTTCTATGGGGAGCGCTCGTATCCCCGCTCCCATAGAAATGAATGGAGCTGCTTTAGACGCCGCTTATTCTGAACGTGTTTTACGTTCAGAATAAGCTAGCGTTTACTCAGTGTGAATGCACCCTTAGGGTGCATGCAGACTACGTAACGCCGGGCGTGTATGAGAGCCGTACACGCCGGCGTTACAGCAGGGCTGCCGAACACTTCCCATTCACTTCAATGGGAGCGCTCGTAAACGCCGCTGTTACGAGCGCTCCCATTGAAGTGAATGGGAAGTGTTCGGCAGTCTGCCGTAATGCCGGCGTGTACGGCTCTCATACACGCCCGGCGTTACGTAGTCTGCATGCACCCTTAGATAGTGATGCCAGTCACACTGCTCATCTGCAGTGAAACAATAAGGGCTAGTTCACATGTGGGGCGCCCGCGCTGGATTTGACACAGAGAGAGCCGCGCCGAGCCGCGTCTCTCTCTGGTCAAAACCCGCCTGCTATGACCATCGCGGTTACGGCTTTCCCCTCCTATGTCGGCTCAAACGAATGAGCCGACACAGAAGGGTGCTGCCGCTAGGCGGAAGCCGCGGCCAAGCGCGCCGTGGCTTCCGCCCGAAGAAAGGACATGTCGCTTCTTTTCTCCGCTAGCAGCAGCCCGCCTCTAGTGGAAAAAAGAAGCCTGGCGGTCAAAATCCGCCCCTTTGTTCACGTGTGAACGAGCCCTTAGAAACAATAAGTTGACCATTCAGAAACATTAGTCAGAGTAACCCATGCAACTCACAGGAGGGAACAGTAGTGTTGTCAACGGGAGGACAAGGACACTCAACTGACACCTTCAACCCACCGCCAAAGTTGGGGGAAGGTTGAATAGACCTGTGGCGTATTGGATGGTGGTGGTAGTACACCTGGGGCACTTGCAGTTGTAAGACGTTCTCTTCTCTGCTGATCCTGGTGATGGTAGTCAGAAGGGCCCTGATGGTAAGCACAGGGACATCTCAGGAAGCAGTAGTGCAGTTGAACAAAATGATGTGACTTTACTGAGCCAACAAATACCAATGCAGCTTTCCTGAAGGGGGCAGTAGTAGGAGTCCACTGTGGGTGATGGTACTGAGCCTGGTAATGGTTTTCCCCAGCAAGAGGATGCCCAGTTAGATGTAAAGTCCAGTGCCTTTTATCTCCACTCCAATAAATCTAAATTCTGCCTCTTCCTATAAGTCCGCCTGGTACCCTTGTCTACCTGTGTACTGAGAAGTAGTTCACACGTGAAAAAAGCCTAGCTGATTTTGTCACTGATTTTTCAGCATCGCTTTTTTTGGACACTGTTTTTTGCATTGGACGCTGTTTTTGACACTGTTTTTGACGCTTTTTCAGTCACTGTTTTTTTGAAGCTTTTTTTTTTGCATTACAAAAAAGTACATGATAAAAAAACGCTAGCGGTTTCAGTCGCTGTTTTTGCCAAAACAGCTGCAAAAATAAGCGACCAAAAACCGCTAGCTAGCTTTTTTCAGTGCCCCATAGACTCCTATTCATTTTTTCAGGCGTTAAACGCCTGAAGAAAGGTCATGTTGCTTCTTTTTCTGCTAGCAAAAAAAGCTAGCAATAAAAAAAGCTAGCAGAAAAAAAAAAGCTAGCAATTCACATAGGGCTACATTTTATGGAGGCTGATTTGGCCGCGAAATCAGCTGTCAAAATCAGCGTCCATGTCCCCGTACATCTCACCCTCTCCTCCAACTTGGCATCGGCCGCAGTAGAGATGCCAGGTAATGGCTCTTATAGGAACCCAGCCAAAAGATTGGCCAGATTGAACCAAACCAGTCTAAAGGATCGGTGTACCAACCACAGTAGAGTGCTCCGAAACAGCAAGAAGTGAACATAGGGAAGCTGCAGAACATATATATGCACAGATTCAGTGACGCATGCAAAATATATAGCAGGGCAAACACAAGTAAAATCAATACAGCGGTGTCCACTGGGATGCTGGACCCTTTGTTCATCTGAATAATTCTTGACATCCATCTCTGACCCTTCTTATCGACAGGTTGTAATGAAGCATTCTTGCATTTAAGCCATGCACCCTTTTTTCTAAGAAGCCACGCCCACTTGTCTAGCAAGTCAGAAAACAATGGGTCAAATAAGATGCACCAAAGATGCAACATGATGTGCCACAGTCTAGTCGTATTAGTCATATTAGTAAATCCGGGCCTATATATTCTGGTACGTATGGCGGTATGTGCATTTATAAACATGGATATTATTACAGGGGACCAAAGTCTGAAAAATTTACCATTCACCATACATTAAGTTCCTTATTTCTAGAGATGGGTGAAGACTCCTTTTGGGTTTCGGTGGCTCGGGCCAAAGACTCATTTTACGGGCCAATTAACAAGCATTGAACAAAATAGCGCAGCTTTTATTTTATAAGGAACCTTCAATGTAGTTGTGACTGAAGCCTTATAGATCCCCCTCCTATGAGCACCATAAAAATGTATCTTTATATTGCCATTTAGACTGAAACCTCTGTAATACCACCGCTATACTACTAGATGACACATGCACAACTTGAGCCAAAAAAAAGGGAAAATGTCATAAACGCTCTCAATCACGATGAGTAAGATACCACACAATACACCAAAAGCCCATTTGGGGCATGTCTAAAATCGTCCCATCTCCCCCAAGGGCGGCAGATGTGAGCATGTGTCAAAAAAGGTATTAAAGAGACAGTCACAGAAGCTTATGGAATCTCCCGCGAGCGGCGTCAGATGATCTGTCTCATTGGAGAAAATTGTGAAAAAAAGTCCCGTAAGAGGAGGAGGAATCTGGTGTTACACAAGCACGTGTTCCTAGCATGATCGCTGGGCAGAGGACACGTTTGTTGAACACGGTACATGTTTATGCAGTTCTAGCTGAGTTGGAGATATAAAGGCTGATAGCAGACGCCGGTTTTAGGGTAAAGAATACAGCAAGATATAGCATTGAAAAAGGAACTCAGCACCAATCATGTGGCCTTTATAAGACTGGTGTCATATACGGCATCCGATATAGGGGTCAATACAACCCATACCCATGTGGCCTTTATAAGACTGGTGTCATACGTGGCATCTGGTTCAGGGGTCGATGCAACCTCTATACCCACACCATGCACACTTGACAAATAATAAGCACGTGTTTAGTAAGAACAGTATATACATGTGTTATGTGCACGCATGTATACACACATTTACATCTAAAGCTCGGATCACATATACATCTTTTTCTGGACTTTCCCGTTTTCCGTCTTCTCATGGACACCAACAAGCTGGAAGCAGCACCCGATGGACTATAATAGGGATTCTGTTGAAGTATCTGTCATATATATTAAAGGGGTTTTCTACGGCCCCCCAGCATTTTCCATACTGATGACCTATCCACAGCACAGGTCATCAGTATCTGATTGTTGGGGGGTCCGACACTGCGATCGGCTGATCCGAGATTCCAGGCACTGGAGACTATAGAGCCATGCTGTCTCTGAGCAGCTTATCTTTAGGGGTCCTTGGTGTTGGACCCTCACAGACCTACAGTCATGGCCAAAAGTTTTGAGAATGACACAAATCTTCTATTGTCACATGATCTGCTCCCTCTGGTTTTTCTGTGTGTTTGTCAGATGTTTTTATCACATACAGAAATATAATTGCAATCATATTATGAGTAATAAAAGCTTATATTGACAGTTAGAATGAGTTAATGCAGCGTTGCAATATTTGCAGTGTTGACCCTTCTTCTTCAGGACCTCTGCAATTCTCCCTGGCATGCTCTCAATCAACTTCTGGACCAAATCCTGACTGATAGCAGTCCATTCTTGCACAATCAATGCTTGCATTTTGTCAGAATTTGTAGGTTTTTGTTTGTCCACCTGTCTCTTGATGATTGACCACAAGTTCTCAATGGGATTAAGATCTGGGGAGTTTCCAGGCCATGGACCCAAAATCTCTATGTTTTGTTCCCTGAGCCATTTAGTTATCACCTTTGCTTTATGGCAAGGTGCTCCATCATGCTGGAAAAGGCATTGTTGATCGCCAAACTGCTCTTGGACGGTTGGGAGAAGTTGATGTTGGAGGACATTCTGGTACCATTCTTTATTCATGGCTGTGTTTTTAGGCAAGACTGTGAGAGAGCCGATTCCCTTGGCTGAGAAGCAACCCCACACATGAATGGTTTCAGGATGCTTTACAGTTGGCATGAGACAAGACTGGTGGTAGAGCTCACCTCGTCTTCTCCGAACAAGCTGTTTTCCAGATGTCCCAAACAATCGAAAAGGGGATTCATCAGAGAAAATGACTTTACCCCAGTCCTCAGCAGTCCACTCCCTGTACCTTTTGCAGAATATCAGTCTGTCCCTGATGTTTTTTCTGGAGAGAAGTGGCTTCTTTGCTGCCCTCCTTGAGACCAGGCCTTGCTCCAAGAGTCTCCGCCTCACAGTGCGTGCAGATGCACTCACACCTGCCTGCTGCCATTCCTGAGCAAGCTCTGCACTGCTGGTAGCCCGATCCCGCAGCTGAAACACTTTTAAGAGATGGTCCTGGCGCTTGCTGGTCTTTCTTGGGCACCCTGGAGCCTTTTTACCAACAATGGAACCTATCTCCTTGAAGTTCTTGATGATGCGATAGATTGTTGACTGAGGTGCAATCTTTCTATACTCTTCCCTGTTAGGCCATTTTTGTGCAGTGCAATGATGACTGCACATGTTTCTTTAGAGATAACCATGGTTAAAAGAAGAGAAACAATGATACCAAGCACCAGCCTCCTTTTAAAGTGTCCAGTGGTGTCATTCTTACTTAATCATGACAGATTGATCTCCAGCCCTGTCCTCATCAACACCCACACCTGTGTTAATGGAGCAATCATTGAAACGATGTTAGCTGGTCCTTTTATGGCAGGGCTGCAATGATGTTGAAATGTGTTTTGGGGGGATAAAGTTCATTTTCTAGGCAAATATTGACTTTGCAAGTAATTGCTGTTAAGCTGATCACTCTTTATAACATTCTGGAGTATATGCAAATTGCCATTAGGAAAACTGAAGCAGTAGACTTTGTAAAAATTAATATTTGTATCATTCTCAAAACTTTTGGCCATGACTGTAGCTGACCTATTGGAAGAATGAAGAGAAGGAGTTGGATATCGCTGCAGTCTCTCTCTTTCTTGGGAAGGGGATGGAGTAGCTAAGGGAAAGGCAATGACTTAGTACATAGCATACCCCTCAAGCTCCTTACCAGGGAGCACTTGCCCACTGAGCCTGCCTACACAACACACTATGAAAAATCCACATTGTAGGGGTTGCATCGTGAACAAGACTTATTCCCTATCTAGAGTATAGTGGGGTAGGTATAGTGGGGGCCCTGTGTCAATCCATTTGGATGAAGGTATGATTGCACATGTCTGCTGCTGCTCCATTATCTTCTATGGAACTATTTAACACAGTACAATGCTATGGGGGTATCTTCATCAGTCCCATAGAACTGAATAGAGGGGCAGTAGACATGTGTGACCCCTATTCCAATCAAATGGAGGCCCCTTATACTCATAACTTGTGAGGGTCCCGGTATTCGGATAGACACTTCCCCTCTGCTGTGTATAAGAGATCAGTCTTGTTTATAATGCCACATCGTCTATTCCTCTACAAAAGACACGTTCAGTTGCCAGGTATACGGCATGCTTTGGGTTCGTGACTTTTGCCTTTCCATCATCAGAAATAGATAATCCCTTTCACAGTTAATCCTTGTCTGTGCATTGACCTGTCTTCTAAGGAAGTCCTTAAAGGGATTCAATCATTAAAACTGCTTTTTTTTCTCCCTAACACGTAGGAATAGCCTTATGAAAGTTTACTCTTCTCCTACCGTTAGATGTCTTCTCCGTGCCGCCGTTGCGTAGATATCCCAGTTTGCATCGGTATGCAAATGAGTTTTCTCACAGCACTGGGGGAGTCCCTAGTGCTGTGAGAAAACTCTCCAGCGATGGTCTCTTCTTCTTCTGGAACGCTCTCTCCACAACGTGTTCTTCGGATGGCTTCTTCTGGTTTTAAATGGGACGCATGTGCAGTCTTCTCTGCCATGCCTGCAGCCATTTTCTTGTGGCCGCTTACACAGTACGCTCGCATAAAGAAAATGGCCTCAGGCATGCGCAGTCAGCTCTGCCTGATGGCTGATCTGCAGGGGTCCTATCCAATTTCACTGGTGGACATCCCAGTCCGAAACTGGGTGGGAGGAAACTGGAGTACCCAAGGAAACCCATACAAATGCCACGTGGTTGTTGCCCTTAGCTGGATGCTCTCAGGGTTAGACACTGAGCCACCATGCCTGCCATCTGCTACATAGCATTCAGCTTACTCTATTGCCACAGGTCCATGTGGTTATCAGATTGCAGCTTGGTGGAGCCACCACACATGTTGTGAAGATGGCCATACACCAGTGGCTTAACTACTGCCATAGCAGCAGAGGCAGCTGCCACAGGGCCCGGGACATAAGGGGCCCGGCGACAGCTACCTCTGCTACCCCCGCTCTTATCACAGACAAACTGTATTAACTGTGCTAAGAGCGGGGGAAAGCTGAAAGGACCTTGTGTGACGTCATCCGTCACATGACTGGGTGGGCGTGTCTATAGCCCGTACAGTCCTGGAAAGAGAAGGAGAGATCTGCTGCGAGGTAATGAAGGGGAGGGGAAGGGAGATGCAGGATGGAGAGTGTCTGTCTGTGTGTAAGTGTGTGTGAGTGTGTATGTATGTGTAAGTGTGTGAGTGTGTATGTATGTGTGGTGTGGAGCAACAGTAACCTAGGGGCAGAGATGGAGGAGAGGACATGAAAATGTGGGTAGAGATGAGGGGTGCATGAAACTGGGGGCAGATGGAGGGAGGGCATGAAATGTCACGTGACATCCGTGTGTTATTAAAGATGGCCAACACCACCAAAGACTGCAGCGGAGCCGGAGACAGGTAAGTTACTTTTTTTTTATGTGTGTATCTCCCCTCGGTCTCCGATTGTTATACTCTGGGGTCTGAAAATACCCCAGAGTATAATAATTGTTCGTGGGTGTTCATTATCGGGCATAATCCCGTGTGCAGGGGCCACAATGGGACATAATTGAGCGTGCAGGAATGGGGGGGGGGGGGTAGTCAGTCGAGATCTTCGGTGTCGGTCAGGAGGGGGGGGGGCATGTCAAAAGTTCGCCACGGGGCCCCGCCATTCCTAGTTACGCCACTGCATACACATTAGATGTATATCTGCCAAACAGTGGCGTAACTACCGGGGAAGCAGCGAAGGCAGGGGCCGGGATCAGTATCTGACACCACGGGCCCCACAAGCATCATTATTATACTCACGGGTCTTTTCAGACCCCCGAGTATAATGATCGGAGGCCCGGGAGAGGTAAGCGAACATAACAAACAGTGTTACTTACCTCTCCATGCTCCGCGAAGACTTTGGGGCCTACTTGTGTGACGTCTCAGACGTCACATGACCGGGGCCTGCGTTCTTATGCGTCGCGACGCAGGCCCCCGGTCACATGGCGTCCCTGACGTCATTGAAGATAGCCGACAGTGTGGAGCGCAGGGATAGGTAATAGTGTTTATGTTTGTATCCCCCTCTCAGTCTCCGATTATTATACTCTGGGTTCTGAAAAGACCCCAGAATATAATAATTGTTAATGGGTGTCCACAATGGAGCATAATACTGTGCAGGGGCCACTATGGGGGATAATACTGGGTGAAGGGGCCACTGGGGTATAATGCTGTGTGCAGGGGCCACAATGGAGCATAATACTGTGTGCAGTGGCCACTATGGGGCATAATACTGTGTACAGGGGCCACTAAGGGACATAATACTGTGTGCAGGGGCCACTGGGGTATAATACTGTGTGCAGGAGCCACTATGGGGCATAATACTGGGTGAAGGGGCCACTATGGGGTGTAATACTGAGTGAAGGGGCCACTATGGGGTATAATGCTGTGTGCAGGGGCAACTATGGGGTATAATACTGGGTGATGGGGCCACTATGGAGATAATAGTGCGTACAAGAATACAGGGGGGTGGGGTATTGGTTGGGGTCTTCGGCATCAGTCGGGGGGGTGGCCCCATGTCAAAGGTTCGCCATGGGGCCCCGCCATTCCTAATTACGCCACTGCTGCCAAACCTTGCGATTTCTACATGTGTATGACCTCTTTCTGACTCACGCAATGCTGTGTAGGGGCCATGATGGGAGAGCTTTATACTGTGTGTGGCCACAAGGAGAGGGCATAATGAAGGGAACATTATATTGTGCTGTGACCATGATAAGGGAGCAATTAATTATGTGGGGCCACAATAATGATTATGGTGTAGGGACCATGATAAGGGTGCATTATACTGGAGCATAACAATAAGGGGGATTAGTGGGAGAGGGCCACAAGGGAGCATTATACTGTGTGTGTGGGGGCCATGATGAGGGAGCATTATACTGTGTGTGAGGGCCATGATGAGGGAGCATTATACTGTGTGTGTGGGGGCCATGATGAGGGAGCATTATACTGTGTGTGTGGGGGCCATGATGAGGGAGCATTATACTGTGTGTGTGGGGGCCATGATGAGGGAGCATTATACTGTGTGTGAGGGCCATGATGAGGGAGCATTATACTGTGTGTGTGGGGGCCATGATGAGGGAGCATTATACTGTGTGTGTGGGGGCCATGATGAGGGAGCATTATACTGTGTGTGTGGGGGCCATGATGAGGGAGCATTATACTGTGTGTGCGGGGGCCATGATGAGGGAGCATTATACTGTGTGTGCGGGTGCCATGATGAGGGAGCATTATACTGTGTGTGAGGGCCATGATGAGGGAGCATTATACTGTGTGTGTGGGGGCCATGATGAGGGAGCATTATACTGTGTGTGTGGGGGCCATGATGAGGGAGCATTATACTGTGTGTGCGGGGGCCATGATGAGGGAGCATTATACTGTGTGTGCGGGGGCCATGATGAGGGAGCATTATACTGTGTGTGCGGGGGCCATGATGAGGGAGCATTATACTGTGTGTGTGGGGGCCATGATGAGGGAGCATTATACTGTGTGTGTGGGGGCCATGATGAGGGAGCATTATACTGTGTGTGCGGGGGCCATGATGAGGGAGCATTATATTGTGTGTGCGGGGGCCATGATAAGGGTGCATTATACTGGAGCATAACAATAAGGGGGATTAGTGGGAGGGGGCCACAAGGGAGCATTATACTGTGTGTGTGGGGGCCATGATGAGGGAGCATTATACTGTGTGTGCGGGGGCCATGATGAGGGAGCATTATACTGTGTGTGTGGGGGCCATGATGAGGGAGCATTATACTGTGTGGGGTCCATTAGGAGTGAGCACAAACAGTTTATTGCCACTACAAAGGCCACAAGAGAGACATTTTATTGTGTGGGGCCACTGGGGGACATTATACCGTGTGAGTTTTACAATGGGGAAATGATGTGGTGTGGGGTCCCGAGGGGGTATGATACTGTATGGGGTACAGTATGGACATTATACCCTGTCATGGCCACTACAAACAGTATTCAAAAGGACTGGGGGGGGTTGGGGGGGACTAAAGGGGGGTGGATTAGCCGTGTGGTTTATTATATGTAAATGTGTTTCGTGCACCACAAACTTCGCCCCACTTTTGTTCCTCCTCTTCTGAAAGTTGTGAGATCCGTCCAGAGCTCCACAGCCAGCAATGTAAAGTCAAACTGCCAAAAATGCTGGAAATTCTGCAAAGACTAGAAATTTTGCTCTCATAGGGAATAACTGACGTCACTTGCAAGTTTTCTCCGTCATCGGCAGGGGCGTGGTTAATTACACATGTGTCAGACCCTCAGTCCTATCTACACCAGACACAACAGTGACTTGTTTCTTGTCTAGCTGACCTGCAGCCCCCTCCTCCATATTGTATTCTCCCTCATGCAGCACCACGTGACATTACCGGCCCCGGTGTGCGCTGCACACGTAGTCACTGTAACACACTACAGCTGTCAGTCACGGATGTGGGCGGGATCTTCTGTCACAATTACCGCATAGGGGCGTGGCCTGTCAGCATCCGCAGGCGGAACTCTTCCTAGGCTAATCATTGGTCGGGGGTGTGTCCATCTGTAGCCAATCAGCTTCCACCCCGGGCTTGTTTGGATTTAAATGGCCTATAAATGATGCGCTACCTATGGGCCGCTCATTCGCTTGGTTGTACGGGCACACTCGGCTATGGCGAACCTGTCACAGTGCCTGGATGACTTCCCCTTGGGCCCCCGCTGGCCCGCTACTCCCCCGGACCACTACAGTGAGACCCAGCGCCTGGCACTGGAGGAGCTGCTGTCCGGGGGGCCCGAGGCTCTGCGGCTCTTCCTGCAGCGGGAGAAGGTGCCGGGGTTCCTGTCAGAACCGGAGGTCGGAGAGATCCTGAGCTCTGCGGCCACTATCCAGTGCGGGGAAGACGAGCTGTCCGTGTCCGCCTCCGTGGATTGTTCATCGGTCACTTATTTCCCGGAGATCTCGGATGTGGAGCCGCCGCTGCTGGAGCTCGGGTGGCCGGCGTTCAGTGCTGGCTCTTACCGGGGAGCAACACGGGTGGACGTGCACTTCCAGCCCGGCTATGGGGAGACCATATACAGCTGCAAGGAAGCGGCCAGGGCCCTGATCAAGTCCGCCAGGGAGGTGGGTGATGAGCATGGTGGGCTATAAGCCTGGCACTGTGCCAAGGGACTGGTACCCCATTATGTCTTATTAATGGGGAGGGGGTGGTAGGAGAGCAACTAGCTAATAACTTACCTGTGCAGGGGGAGGGACAAACACTAGACCCCTGACAACTGGGGATGCTGAATACCACTGACACATAGGGGAGGGGGAGGCAAAAACTACCACACTGACCATTAGAAGGTGGGAGGGGGCACATGACTTGTACTTGAGGGTAAAGCAGTAAGAAGACTAACACCTTGACCCTCACAAGACAAGCACTCTAACCACTTAGATGATATTGATCCCTTTTGGGGAGGGGGCAAGTGAGGGACTAACACTTTGATTCCTTTTACCTCTCTGACCTCCTTGAAGGGGAAGTCGGGACTAGAACTCTGCCCCCTTATATCACATCGATCCCTTTGGGGACTAGGGTCCTATTCAGATGACTGTAAGGGCACTGTCACAACCCATTGGCACCTATAGGGCACCTGTTTTCTCGAATCCCTCATAGGCTTGATGAGTTCATTGAGGGATCTGTGAAAATGGGCAAAAAAATCATGTCCTATTTTTTTTGATTGCCCGTTAAAACTGATTGTGAAAAAATTGGTCATGTGTCTAGCAAATATTCAAATGAATGGATTTTAATGCAGCTTAAAAAAAAAATACAGCGTCACATGTTCGTTAATGTCGTTTGTATGAATAGAGTCTTAGTACTCGGATCGCCCTGAGGGAGGGGGGACGCAAGAGCAGGACTAGTACTCTGATCCCTTTGGAGGACTTGCACACTTTGACCCCTCGGGGGTCAGGCAGGACCCTCATCAGAATATTAGAACTATGTATCTGTAGTAGTGGGACCGGTTATAGCAGTGATACTCTTTCTCTCTGGTTGTAGGATAGACGCGGTAGAATACAATGTAAGGATTAGGGACAACACTCGTCTTCTCCTGGGGGCGCAGTACCGTTGTAGACGTCTTCCTAGCTTGCACCTTCTTATTAGATTCCCATACGTCGAGCTTTGTCATCCTTTGAAGATCCTACCTGTTATCTTTCAAACCATGGATCTATCACCTTCTCATAGGGCAAAGTTCATAAGGTCTAGACTGGCCGAGAAAGTCGTTTTATGACTTCCTGTATTATTTACACTTCTTCAATGTAACCGTCCTGGATGAGAAGACCCAACCCTTATATCAGGCAGTAACCTGGCAACTTTGGCTTTGTGGGAAGAGTCAATAACCGCCTTGAAACGGTGTCAATATTGGCTTTGGTGGTTGAGCCTGTAATTCACAGCACATATTATTTTTATGTAAGGAAATGTTTAATATCCGCCTATAAACCTTTCCCTTTCACACCCTGTAGCGTATAAGGGAACCTTACAGATCAGCAGTCGAGAGGCTGAAATGTATTGTATGGGGGTTCTCTTCAACGTCAGTCATTTAGTTACAGGTAGTGCTAAACCTCAACGGGTAATACAAAAAATGTTACATGTAAAACACTAGTTGGACGCGGAGCCGATGCCTGTTTAAGCCCAGTTTAACAAGGCATTTACTGGATTACAAGGTAGCTGTGTTATTTCGGGGCTGGATCCTTGACCTATAATATGATGACTGAGTTATTGGAATAGCTTTGAAGGCGGTTTGCTGTGACTCCCGTCATAAAGTCACATATGACACTCAAAATTAGAGGCTTTCGGATTCTTTGAACAGGTGTTTAAAGGGAGTTTACCTGGAATCATCAGTTCTTACCTGTTCATAGGATAGGTAATAAATATGTGATGTCCAATTCCTGGGATCCTCACCAGTTGTAAGAATAGGAACCCTGTGCCCGCTTTGAATTGGTCAAAGGTTGCGCGTGCGCAGTGCTGACTCTTCTTTCCTATGGACTGATGGAGATTGTTTGGAGTAGTAGCGTCCATGTTCCAGTGCCACTCCATTGAGGCTGATGGCTTGGGACCCCTGTTCTCATTTTTGGGGTTAGAGCCCCGGGATCAGAGACCTATTCTTAATATACATAATAATGTATGACTTGGAGAGAGCCCTTTAAGGATGTTTTTGGTCACATTAGTTCCCCTGATATATACAAATAAGCCTTGTTCTGTAAATGTAGGAGATGGACCACGTGGAATCTACTTGGCACATAGGCGTTTAGTTTAGAGGTTCTTCCCATCAACTTCATATGTCAAGTAGGTGTAGGAGACTTGACCAGCTTTGGCTTCAGAACTGTTGTGAACTTATTAAAACTCGAAGGCAGAATCATTTGACTGGTAGATGACACCAGGCTGTACCCCATGTTACCGACACTTGTTTGGATCTTCTTCTTCTTTGAGACGACATGGTTCATTCCTACTTTCATATCTGAATGTGTTTGGTAAATGCCTATAAATTCGGACTGAGATTTTCTTCTCTCATATCCATAATGGTGACCTATGGCTCCAGCTAGTATGCAGGGTGTTGGCATGTCCTTGTAGATAGAACTGCTACTATACCGTCGATTTTGACATGCTTCCCCTCCCCCAATCTATACATTCAGAAAATTATGAGGCCCCTTCTCCATGACTTGTTTCAGTGCCTAAGGCTGTTCTTAAAATACCTGTCCCTTTAACTCTATATCATCTCCATGGTTTACATAGCATCAGCATTAGTAGAGCCCTCGGGGATCTGCTGATTCAGCTGGGAATCTAACTTTCTCCAAGACCTTATTTCATCCTATGTCTCAACTTGCTCACCCCAAAAGCAGATGGCATCCCCTCTGACAAAATTGATCAGCAATGCATCATTCTTCGATGTGACATTATGCATTCCTTCTGCTCACCTGTCCCCTCGAATATTTTGCGAGAAGGACGAATGCTTCCCGATAGGAAAGCTATGGGTTGTTTTCAGGTGACTAAGAACAATACATAAGGCTCGTATCTTAATTGGAAAACTTTTTTCTTTCATAATTTATAAGGTAATAGTGTGGACAAGCCTAGACTTGACTCGGAGTCCGTCATAAGCCAAATCATACCTGTCGTACAATCAGATACACTGTACATGTAGTGTTGGGTTTTCACATAGTTGAGTTAATCCTTGGGGAAATTTGAGAACCGTTTAATTGTTCTCTAGACAGCAGCCAAGGAATGAATTGTTCACGAAGGATTTTTCAAAGTCAGGTCTCAAGGAGCTGCTCCCAGATTTCACGTGGAGATAGAACACCTTTTGCCGAGGGTTGTGGAATTAGTTGGGGCCATTTTTGGGTGGAGTTGGGGGAAAAAAAGTTACCATTGGTGGTTTGGCCTATTGACTACACAGCCCTTCTCTTGGACGTTTTAGGGACGCTTTAGGTGGCCGTACACCGTAGATAAAAGTAGTTTGTTGAGTGGAGAAACGTCTCGGTTAATATTTTGCCATATGTTAGTCCATTATGGTAATTCACACTGGCCATACATGTTTCGTGAAACTGGGCAAAAGATGAACAATCTTTTGGAGAACCTTCTGTCAAGGAAAGATCATGGCTGATGATCCTAGACAACTTTCAAATGTATATGGCAACCCTTATTCTCACCGGTCTGAGGAAACCATAACCTAATCTCTTGAGGTTCCTTGATGACTTTATTCAATAAATTCTAGGACAATAATGTGACGCCCGATACACAAAGGTATTATGTTTTGGTGTGCACTCTTGTCCAATAGGTTTCAGTGCCCAAATGACCTGTATCCGAGGTGGCCTTCAGGCTATAGAACCCATTAACCTCAATTGACCATTTGTCATCTTCTCCAGGTGATCGCAGTCGTCATGGATTCCTTTACAGATAATGACATCTTCCGTGACATTCATGAAGTTTGCCGAAAACGCAGGGTTCCAGCTTACATCTTGTTGGATGAGGGACAGTTGCCCCATTTTCTTACTATGTGTCAGAATCTGGGAGTTGCCATAGAAAATGAACAGGTATACTCCCAAGATTTGCATTTTTTTTACCGCATTCTACCATTTTATGGTTCCTTCTTAGACTAATAATGTATGTTCTGGCTTTTCAGCTTATGAGAGTCCGAACATTGACTGGAAATAACTATTACACCAGGTCTGGTGCCAAGGTTGTTGGAAAGGCGCGTGAGAAGTTTCTGCTTGTGGATGGGTTGAAGGTTGCTACTGGAAGTTACAGGTAAGCTACTGATGGGTATCAAACCAAGTAGTAAAGATAAATTCTGAATCTGTAAAGAAGAAGCGCCAACGTTAAGTTGGCTGTAGACTTCAGATAGCTGTTGGCTATCTCTTCCGATGTCCCTGAAACACATGAACGTTCAGCATCGCCATGCTTTGTGTATGTCCGCTGAAGGAGTAAGCCGTTGCCAATTGCCTATTGTGGTAGCGTACCTCTCTCTGGGAACCAAAGTATTGGACATGTTGAAATTTTGCTGCTTGGTCCTCTTCTCCTGTGACATCTGCTGTCATGGAAGAGTCAGGAGGCACGTATACCCATTAGATGGTTGGTCAGTCCCACTAAAATTGGCAAGTTTAGCTGATCTAGTAATGTCTATTCAACAGTGCTACATTACATACACTAAATGGCATGTGATTCATTTTTCATGTCTTCACAGTTTCACTTGGATGGATGGGAAACTCAACAGTAGTAACATGCTTGTACTAAGTGGACAAGTGGTGGAGAAATTTGACCTCCAGTACAGGATCCTCTATGCGCAGTCCAAACCAATAAGCACAAAGCTTATTTCCAGCATCCGAAACCATCCAATGTCTTTGACCAAGTTGACGTGTAACCCCGCAGCTCAAAGAAATCCATTATTGAACAGTCTTTTGCATTTGGAGAAGGCAAAGGTCTCTAGCACCCCAAAGAGAATGAACTTAGAAGCTAAGCCAACGTGGGACAAAAACTGTGACCCATCTACGAAAGTGAAGGCTTTTGAAGATGATCTGATGCAAAACTGTGAAATAATCTCTGGCCTTAAAGAGACTGCGACTATAGCTACTCAAACTGAGCCATGGAGTGTCTGGAGGACCACGAAAGTGACAAATGCGGCCACTCAAACCAATGTCTCTACCTCAACCGCTGGGACACAGACGGCTGTTCTGGAAAGAGTTGCTTCTACCCAAACTATGGTACTCTCAAGATCTATAACTACTCAAACAGCTACTGTCCCAGACTCTTCAGCCGCTTATAGTCAGACGACATCCAGCTCCAATACATCAAGGTTATCATCCTCTTCTTTTACATCATCGTCATCCTCGTCTTCTGCATCCACCACCAGCAGTGGTTCTAGTACCTCAATCCGCTCGGGCAGTGGACGTGGACTGAATGTTTCAGAATACCCATCACGTGATTCTTTGAATAAACTTGCAAAGGATCGGCAATATCATTATACTTCTTTACGATCCAAACTAGACCACATGGTGTCCATACTTTCTAAAAGAAATCGCTTTACCAGCCCATTCTTCACCTGTGAACCTGCTAGTCTCGCCTTACAAAGAAGTGTTATGCACAACAGTATGTTTAACCTTCGTGATGGCGCTCGCTTTGCTCATAATATGTAAAGTCAAAGGGAAACCTATCCACAGGTTAGTCATTAGGATCTCCTCTCATCAGAATGGGGGGAGGGTCTCCTGTGCTCGCTCTTACATTGCAGACACGAGCACATAAATGCTGAAGTGGTGGGGATAGTCGAGGACCATTCCCATTGAAAGACCTTGAATGGAGCAGCACAAACCTCCTTTAAAACCTGGACAGTAAACATCCATTCTTTAATCTGGGGGGCTCCAGTGATCAGACTCTTGCCAATACTGTGGATAGGTGAGAAGATGTGATTGTGGGTGTTTTTTAGTGAATTGTCTTCGATGGTCTCTAGGACGGATACTTTTTTTTATATTCACTACTTCTTAAATATTTGCTGTACCTTTTAGCACTTTAGGCCTATGCAACGTATTGTAAAGATACTAAAACTGAGTACTAGTATTCAGAACGTGTAACACTAATACCTCTCTAGCCTCTATTCCTTCCATAACAAACTCTTTCTATAAGGGACAACTACTCAGAGATCACCAGGTGTATACATCTGGGTATGTTTTTGATGGAGAATGAGTTGGAGCAAAATTTAAGGTATGTGCCGTTCTTGCCTACAGCCATGGAGGGCTGATGTTTGGCCTTCCACTGAAGTAGATACTATCAAACCGGAGAGACTCTGCAGCCCCTGAGGCGCAATGTGGGACAGGTTTGGACTCTTACCAATTCCTTAATGCAGTTTTCCTTTTTCACCTGCTTTTACCACTTCTTGAAACCGGCATCGCACCTGCCATGAGTCTTTTATAACATATGTTATTAATTTATCTATTCTCTGACACTACTGATACGTTAATGCTTCTAGTGCTGTACTATGCAATGCCATGGTCTTTCAATAGGTTAAACGAGCAGTCGGAGAGGGAGCTACGTGTTACTGAAATGTGATACTTCCCAAGGAAGTTTTGTAGGAGTCATCTAGCTCTATTGGAGCCATCGGGTATTAAATGAACAGTGTTGTGCTGAAGGATGGAGGTAGTGCCCTTGTACTTAGAAAATGTAGACATAGGCTACAGTACAAAAATAGAATATTCGGGAACATTTTTTGCAGAATACACCACCTGCTCTGCCATACGAGAGCAAGACAAAGATATAGGTGTTAGTACATTGACAGAAGAGCGTGAGAAACGCCCATCCAACGCCTGAAGCGTTCTAAACAAGCAAATACAGAAATTCTGCAGTTTTAGATTATTTTAGTAGATAGTTTTAATTTATGAAAATCAACCTTGGTTGATTTTAAAAAATACCAAGTGTTTTGCAACAAAAGTACAAGAGAATACGTCTACCTGAGCACCAACACTAGACTCGTGAAATTTGTGATAATTTTTATTTGCGGATAAAAAAAAAACCCAACCTGTTGAATAACTACGTTTACAGTGGCTTTTATGTTTGTCATGCACTTTGTTCTTTGAGTCTGTCCTTCGTACTTTTTATTGAGCATATATTGGTGTCACGTATTTTTATAACTATATAGAGGTGTGGGTACAGTTTTGGGGGATTTATATGAAAAGTTGGCAGTGGAAGAAATAATAATATTACGCGTGTACTTTGGTGATGGTACGGTCAGACGCTTTGCTATGACTGCATTGTTTTCAATATGTAAAAAATAAAACTTGGTGTTTTTGTGTAATTCATCTGCGGTGTGTAGGGCGGGAGTGGGTACGATGTGATACGGACATTGAGTAAATATCTAATGTGTTTTCTACGCATCAGCACACCTTTTTCAGATCACCATTATTAATTCAAGGAGCAGCGAGTAAGATAAAGCCAAGCAATGAGTGCACACAAGTCCTTACAATTTACAACTAGGTTTCATCCAATGGAAATTATACCTTTAGGGCATTGCTTCCAAACATATTTGTCATAAGATATGATGTATGCTTACATAAAAGGTAAAGACCACTGACCAGACAAAGAGACTTGGTTCAGATTTCACTCCATATGCATAAAGGGAGAGGGAAGACATACAGGAAAGGATATCTGGAATGTATTGGTCCTGGCAATCACGTGACTGCAAGGTTCCCTCTGCGTAGCAGAGCAGCTGGGGTTTCTCAAACCAGCTCTTCCAGTGACTGCTATCACCCTATGGAGCTGTTTTAACCTATAACTGGGGCTCCTATGGATGCAGAGGAAACCTCCAAAACAAATGAGTATTAATGTAGTAAAAATATATTCAGTAAAAAAAAAAAAAATCATCTACTGGTCCTCCGTTCCAGCACTAGTGAATTGGTCACCACTGCTTTCAGTCCTTGCCATACCAGAAGTGGTGACATTTTGTGTTCAGTTCACTACTGGAACCTATTACTCGCCTCATCTGTGAGTAGATTTGGAAGAACAGATTTGGATTGAGCCTAATTTCGACATATTTTTCTAGAAGTTTTGGGCTTGACCGGAATCTGAAACTTTTAGAGTTCATCATCCACAAAACACTATTGTTATACTCTGGGGTCTAAAGAAATCCTAGAGTATAAATGGAGGCCCAGAGGAAGTGCACCAACATAACAAACAGTTCTAATCACCTTGTCAGACATCTAAGCAAGCTGACATCAGTCTGACATTATGAGCCTCCGCTTACCATACTCTGGTGTCGAAACAGAACTGAACAAGTTTGCCCTGAACCAGACTGGACAGCGGAACTTCACAAATATTTGTCGAAATTAATCTTGTGAGGTTCGCCCATCTCTATTGGTACTCTGTACAAATTGGCACGTGACTGCTGAGGCCTGTAAGCATATGTACTTTGGAGAACTTTTTTTTATATTGTTGTATGCAGACATACCAGACAACTATCCATTGTATCTCTCCTCTGACAGTATAGGGAAAAATAGTGTAGTACAGTGTTAGGCCTGGTTCACATTTGTGTTCAGGAACTCCGCTTGGGGAGCCCCCGAATGGAATACCGAACGTATTAAAAAGCGGTGAGCAGTGAAACCACATGCACCCCATAGACTATAATGGGGTCTGTGTGTTTTCCGCACAAATCATGCAGCGAGAATAGTGCTGCTTGAAGTACTTTTCTCTCCACATGATTCGTGTGGACACTGCGCGGAAAACATACGGAATGGACCCCATTATAGTCTATGGGGTCCATGTGGTTTCATTGCTCACCGTTTTTTAAAGGGGTATTCCCACGTCGCATACTCACCAGTCTTCACTGCTGTAAAATCTTTTCTTCCTGGTTTCTTGCATCATTTGGTGGGCGGGGTTTCACATGCAACCTGCCGTTTAGCTCCGCCCCCAGATTAGCGTGTAGCTCCACCCACCCATATTGGACTATGAAGTACAGGCAGCAGCAACTCCATTCTGTGTTACATACAGAGACTGCCTGTCTCTGCCATAGTGAACACAATTGAATTAGCTAGCCTGATAACTGGGAGAACAGAAGAAATGCAAGAAGCTCCTCTCCCCTATCTGACAGCAGGAAGCTAGGTCACATGGTGTAGACACAGGAATAGCTAGATACACAGGTTCGCTCCCTGCACTTAGCCCCTCCTCCCTCCCCCTGAGAGCAGGCAGATACTGTGATGTTGTTATAAGTATGTTCTGTATGTTCTGTTCTGCTTACTTATTCTGCTTTGTCTGCCTAGCAACAGTGAGGTAGTAATGGAGGAGGAGCTGAGCTGAGGGGGAGGAGTTGTTAGACAGGGAGCCATGATGGAGCATGGAATAAAGTGTTCTGATCTACAAGAGTAACCATCTCATAGTGGAGTTATTCCAGAAGACCTGCATCCTCACTACAACACTACAATTGGCGACGAGGATTAAGAATCATCAGCTAAAGGTATTTCACTGCTACAGAAAACTGTTTGCAAGACTGCAATCCTAGCACCAGCCATGGCCTGCTTACCCTCCTTTGCTGCATTTGATGTGCACCAGCCCCAAGCAAACTTAGCAGCATGCTGGAATAAATGGCTGAAACGCTTTGAGATATTCCTGCAAGCAATAAACATTACTGACAATGCAAGAAAGAAAGCCATGTTGTTACACTATGCAGGGGAGCAAGTCTATGATATCTTCACAACTCTGCCCAATACAGGGGAGGACAGTGACTATGAGCTAAGCAAAGCAGCACTAACTAAGCATTTCTCTCCATACATAAATGCAGCTTTTGAAATTTTCAAGTTTAGACAGTCAAAACAGTCAGCAACAGAAACCATTGATGAATATCATGTCCGCTTAAGACAACTTGCAGCTTACTGTGAATTTGCAGATATAGACAAGGAAATTCTGATGCAAATCATACAAGGTTGTTTGTCCTCTAAGTTAAGGAGACAAGCACTCAGAGATCCCACCATGACTTTAACAAAGCTACTGGACATTGCACGTATTCATGATGCAGCAGAGAATCAAGCTAAACTTATAGAGAACACAGACTGTATACCAGAGCAGCCATCTTCTGTAGCAAAGCTCACTCAGAAGCCACATGTGCCTCACACACAGGCTGCAGCCTGCTACAACTGTGGAGGTCCTTATCCTCATCAGAAACCATGCCCAGCAAAGGGAGTAACTTGTCATAACTGTGGGAAACAAAATCACTTTGAAAAAGTCTGCAGATCAAAATCACAATCTTCTCTCTCTGCTAAACAAGCCTTGCCACAGAAAGTTCAGGCAGTGCAGTCAGTGCCCCCTGCTGATGAGCCCAGCGGCACCTGCTTATTCTCAGTGACTGAGGGGTCTCGCAATGTGCATGCAATGTCTAATCCCAAACAAGTCATCTTAATACATGGCAATCCGGTGGAGACACTGGTAGATACAGGGGCGTCTGTCAATGTTATTAGTCATGCCACTTATAGCCAGCTAAAGAACAAACCTGCTTTGCAATGTACTAACCTGAAGATATATCCTTATGGTTCAGCTACTGCATTACCCCTATGTGGCAAATTTCAGGCATTACTAACGGCTGAAGGGAAATCCATCACGGACACTTTCTATGTAGTGGAGTGTTCTGCAGACACTCTTCTTAGCTGCAATAGTGCGGTATCTCTGGGCCTAGTGAAACTGGCAAACAGCGTAACACACTCTTCTGTCCAAACTATTATGCAGAAATATCCTCAACTCTTTCAAGGCATAGGAAAGCTGAAAGACTTTCAAGTGAAATTACACATTGACCAGTCAGTCCAGCCGTCAGTTCAACCTCACAGGCGCATCCCATTCCATGTCCGCAAGCTAGTGGAGAAAGAGCTACAAGACCTTGAGACAGATGATGTTATTGAACGTGTCGAGGGCCCAACTCCCTGGGTCTCACCAATTGTTGTTGCGCCTAAACCTAAGCAGCCTGGTAAAATCAGGTTATGTGTGGATATGCGACATGCCAATCGAGCCATTCAAAGAGAAAGGCACATTACGCCTACCATTGATGATATTCTCACAGATCTAAATGGTGCAAAAGTATTCTCAAAAATTGATCTAAAATCTGGTTATCATCAGCTTGAATTGCATCCAGACTCCAGATATATCACAACTCATGTCGGTCTAAGAAGGTTCAAGAGGCTGAATTTTGGCATTTCATCGGCTGCAGAAATCTTTCAGAATGTTATCAGGCAGGTTCTTTCAGGAATACCTGGAGTCCTCAATGTTAGTGATGACATCCTTATCTTTGGCACAACCCAAGAGGAACATGACAATCACCTAGAACAAGTCTTTCAGAGACTGCAAACCTGCAATTTAACTGTTAATCCATCAAAATGCGAGTTCAACAAGACGTCATTGAATTTTTTTGGCTACATTTTTTCTGAAAATGGTGTTTCTGCAGACCCTGAGAAAGTAGCAGCCATAACCTCTGCTAGCCAGCCACAAAATGTCTCAGATGTTCGAAGTTTTCTTGGTCTGGTCACATACTGTGGACGATTCATACCTGATCTGGCTACTGTTTCTGAACCCCTACGACAGCTCACTAAAAAGGATACTCCTTGGTCATGGACAGTTGAACATCAATCAGCATTTGACACACTAAAGTCCAGTCTTTCTAGTGACACGGTCATGGCCTATTTTGACCCACTAAAGTCTACTGAGCTCATTGTGGATGCCAGTCCTGTAGGCCTTGGTGCAATTTTAACTCAGGTGTCCAAAACTGGCAGTATCTCCACAGTCTCCTATGCGAGCAAGGCTTTAACAGAAACGGAACAGCGCTATTCTCAAACTGAGAGGGAAGCTCTCGCAGTTGTATGGGGATGCCTTCATTTTCATCTTTACCTCTTTGGTTGTCCATTCACAGTGGTCAGTGATCATAAACCACTCATTCCAATCTTCAATAAACATTCATCAAAGCCACCCCCACGACTTGAACGCTGGCTACTCCGCCTGCAGAACTATCGCTTTCACTTGAGATATGAGGCAGGAGCTGGGAACCCTGCAGACTATTTTTCAAGACACCCTTCACCACAGTCTACCAAAGATGACTTGCCTGCCACTGTCTTAGCTGAGGAGCATGTAAATTTCATTGTTACACACTCTGTGCCAAGAGCAATGACCCTCGAAGAAATTACACATGCGGTGGATTCTGATCCCCAACTTCAGTTGGTAATTGACACTGTTCGGTCTAAGAACTGGAACTCTTTTCTAGCTGACACTCGTCTTCAACCGCAGGGCCAAACAGCATATTTACAGGCCTTCTTTAATGCAAGACACTCTCTTTCTGTATCTGACTCAAACATACTACTACGTGACAACCGCCTGGTCATTCCTCAGAAACTTCAGAGTAGAGTGATCGATCTGGCCCATGAGGCCCATCAAGGTATAGTTAAAACAAAGCAATTACTTAGGGAGAAAGTATGGTTTCCTGGACTAGATAAACAAGTGGAAGCACTTATTGCCACATGTATACCTTGCCAAGCAACTACGGTGGACCATAGCCGAGCACCAGTACAAATGACACCTCTGGTAGACAATCCATGGACTGCTGTGAGTGTTGATTTCTGCACTTTGCCAGATCATTCCTATTTACTGGTTGTCATAGATGATTTTTCTAGGTTTCCAGTCATTGAACCCGTTTCCACCACCTCTGCAAGAGCTGTCATACCAAAACTGGACAAAATCTTCTCTGCATATGGCATACCTGAAACAGTGAAGACTGACAATGGGCCACCTTTCAATAGTGCAGATTTTCAGTCTTTTGCAACTTATCTTGGTTTTAACCACAGGAAAATAACTCCTTACTGGCCTCAAGCCAATGGTGAAGTGGAGCGCTTCATGCAATCAATCAACAAAACTCTTCGGATTGCTACCATGGAACACAAGGATTTGCAGCAAGAATTGTACAGATTCCTTAGACAGTACAGAGCCACCCCACACTCTACTACAGGAACTCCGCCAGCGACTGCGCTTTTCAGCAGGCCTTTGCGCATTAAGCTTCCAAACATCCCAGTAGTTCACGTCCAGACTCCATTGGTCCTCAATGATTCCCTTGCCAAAGGCAGGATGAAAAGATATGCAGATAAGAGAAGTTGTTGCTTCAAACAGCTGGATGTGGGAGACTGGGTCCTCGTTAAAAGGCTGAGACCCAGTGACAAGTTATCATCCCCTTATCATCCAGAACCCTTTCAAGTCACACACGTCAAAGGTACCATGGTTACTGCTCAACGCCAGGGTCATCAAGTGACACGAAATGTCTCCCATTTTAAAAAGCTTTGTGACTACAACCCAGGAGCAAGTGCAGAGGAGACAGATGATGAGGAAATTTCACCAGGTACAACTGGTTCAGCAACACCAACAAGAGATACGGAAAATTCACAGACTGTTTCTGATAACGAGATGTCTCAACGCTACCCGACAAGGATGAGTCGAAGGCCACCAACGCACCTCAGGGACTATGTTCTGCAGTAAAATTTTCTTTTCAGTTCGGACCTTTTATTTATTGTTCATTTATAATGTTTGCATTTTATTTTATTTTTTTTTATAAGAAGGGGAGAGATGTGATGTTGTTATAAGTATGTTCTGTATGTTCTGTTCTGCTTACTTATTCTGCTTTGTCTGCCCAGCAACAGTGAGGTAGTAATGGAGGAGGAGCTGAGCTTAGGGGGAGGAGTTGTTAGACAGGGAGCCATGATGGAGCATGGAATAAAGTGTTCTGATCTACAAGAGTAACCATCTCATAGTGGACTTATTCCAGAAGACCTGCATCCTCACTACAACACTACAGATACATCACTTGACTCATGAGCAGCTAAGTCAGGGCTATAGCCACAAAGAATTGAATAAAGTAAGATAGTGGCCAAACAAAGCAGTTTTGCTGAAGCAGTGTATTTAGGAAAAGTCTTACATCCACATTAACAAGCAGCATAGATAGGATCCTTGTGATGGGACAACCCCTTTAAGGTGTTCAGTATTCCATTTGGGGGCTCCCCAAGGGGACTGAATGCAGATGTGAACTGGGCCTCAGCCACAAATTTTTGTGTCAAAAAGGCAAAAGTGTACATTAAAAAAAAAATCCATCATCTACAGCCAAGGTTTGCAGTACATTCGGATCTGCTCAGACAGCTAAGACCAGAAACAACACCTGCTAACATCAAGGAATACGTTCTTACGTTCACGTAGGTGAACATATCGTCACAGCTACAAGTATTCTAAGGAGCAGTCTCTTAAAGCAGAAGGAGGACCACAGCAGGGTGGCCCTAGTGGTTACATACTTGAGTAAATCTTGAGGAAAATTGCTGGCCATGTTTACATCTGCGGCGGAATCTGCCAAAAATCGGTGAAGGAAAAAGTCCTGCACAGATAATTTTTTCCTTTGCTAGTTTCAGTCTTACAGCGATGGACACTTGATGAACCTCATTACAGTCAGTGGGACTCCATGTGTTACTGTTTTTTTTTTTTTTAGAGGTCCACCTCTCCATTGTTTGGGTCTGTCCACCAACTCGGACAACAGAGAGGTGACGCTAATACACAGTCCACATACCAAACACACAGGCCCAGCTGGATACCTTTCAGGGAAAATACTTATCTGGGCCAATGTCTGTCAGACTTAAAAGTCCTGATTCTAAAAGGCGTCTTCAGAAACAACAGAGAAGGGAAACTGGGAATTCAAGATGATGATCAAATTCAGATCATTGACAAAAACACCTGGATTTCTGAGCCCTGACTCCAGATAACCCCAAAGCACCTCACCCCTATGACGTCAGTTTTATCACTCTACCTCATCTCACTAACATATCACCTCACATTGCCTTTGTGTAGCATCTTGCCAGTGTTATTCTATGTTCTTAGTCATTTATGTATCCCTCGCCCCCCTCCAGTCAACCCTAAACTGCGCTGCTCACTTAATTCACCTCTCCCCCCGATCTTCATCGGCTGCTCCCCTGTGCCAGTCCCTCCACTGGCTACCTATAGCCCAGCAAATTGAGTTCAAGCTACTAACGCTAACATACAAAGCCATCCACAACCTGTCCCCTCCATATATCTCTGAACTAATCTCCCGCTACCTGCCCACACGTAACCTCAGATCCTCCAATGACCTCCTGCTCCGCTCTGCCCTCATCCACTCCTCACACAACCGCCTCCAAGACTTCTCCCGTGCATCCCCCATACTCTGGAACTCCTTACCACGACACATAAGACTGACCCCCACAATCACAGGATTCAAGAAGGCCCTGAAGACTCATCTATTCAGGAAGGCCTACAACCTCCAATAACACTATCACTGCACTGCCATCTGTACAGTGTCCCCCTCTCCTTCTGTCTCTACCCCCCTTCCCTCATAGATTGTAAGCACTCGCGGGCAGGGCCCTCTACCCCACTGTGCCAGTCGGTCACTGTTAGTATTATATCTGTTTGTATATTTTGTGCACTGTATGTAACCCCCAAATGTAAAGCACCATGGAATTAATATAATAATGTACAGCACCATGGGAATAATATAATAATGTACAGCGTCATGGAATTAATATAATAATGTACAGCACCATGGAATTAGTATAATAATGTACAGCACCATGGAATTAGTATAATAATGTAAAGCTCCATGGAATTAATATAATAATGTACAGCATCATGGAATTAGTATAATAATGTACAGCACCATGGAATTAGTATAATAATGTAACGCTCCATGGAATTAATATAATAATGTACAGCACCATGGAATTAGTATAATAATGTACAGCACCATGGAATTAATATAATAATGTAAAGCTCCATGGAATTAATATAATAATGTACAGCACCATGGGAATAATATAATAATGTACAGCATCATGGAATTAATATAATAATGTACAGCACCATGGAATTAGTATAATAATGTACAGCACCATGGAATTAGTATAATAATGTAAAGCTCCATGGAATTAATATAATAATGTACAGCACCATGGAATTAGTATAATAATGTACAGCACCATGGAATTAATATAATAATGTAAAGCTCCATGGAATTAATATAATAATGTATAGCACCATGGAATTAGTATAATAATGTACAGCACAATGGAATTAATATAATAATGTACAGCACCATGGAATTAGTATAATAATGTACAGCACCATGGAATTAATATAATAATGTACAGCACCATGGAATTAATATAATAATGTACAGCACCATGGAATTAATATAATAATGTACAGCACCATGGAATTAGTATAATAATGTACAGCACCATGGAATTAATATAATAATGTACAGCACCATGGAATTAGTATAATAATGTACAGCACCATGGAATTAATATAATAATGTACAGCACCATGGAATATAATAATGTACAGCACTATGGAATAACTATAATAATGTACAGCACCATGGAATTAATATAATAATGTACAGCACCATGGAATTAGTATAATAATGTACAGCACCATGGAATAACTATAATAATGTACAGCACCATGGAATTAATATAATAATGTAAAGCACCATGGAATTAATATAATAATGTAAAGCACCATGGAATTAGTATAATAATGTCCAGCACCATGGCATTAATATAATAATGTACAGCACCATGGAATTAGTATAATAATGTACAGCACCATGGAAATAATATAATAATGTACAGCACCATGGAATTAGTATAATAATGTACAGCACCATGGAATTAATATAATAATGTAAAGCACCATGGAATTAGTATAATAATGTCCAGAACCATGGCATTAATATAATAATGTACAGCACCATGGAATTAGTATAATAATGTACAGCACCATGGAATTAATATAATAATGTAAAGCACCATGGAATTAATATAATAATGTAAAGCACCATGGAATTAGTATAATAATGTACAGCACCATGAAATTAGTATAATAATATACAGCACCATGGAATTAATATAATAATGTCCAGCACTATGGAATTAATATAATAATGTACAGCACTATGGAATAACTATAATAATGTACAGCACCATGGAATTATTATAATAATGTACAGCACCATGGAATTAATATAATAATGTACAGCACTATGGAATAACTATAATAATGTACAGCACCATGGAATTAATATAATAATGTACAGCACCATGGAATTAGTATAATAATGTACAGCACCATGGAATAACTATAATAATGTACAGCACCATGGAATTAGTATAATAATGTACAGTTCCTAATGTAAAGCACCATGGAATTAATATAATAATGTAAAGCACCATGGAATTAGTATAATAATGTACAGCACCATGGAATTAATATAATAATGTCCAGCACCATGGCATTAATATAATAATGTACAGCACCATGGAATTAATGTAATAATGTACAGCACCATGGAATAACTATAATAATGTACAGCACCATGGAATTAATATAATAATGTAAAGCACCATGGAATTAATATAATAATGTAAAGCACCATGGAATTAGTATAATAATGTCCAGCACCATGGCATTAATATAATAATGTACAGCACCATGGAATTAGTATAATAATGTACAGCACCATGGAAATAATATAATAATGTACAGCACCATGGAATTAGTATAATAATGTACAGCACCATGGAATTAATATAATAATGTAAAGCACCATGGAATTAGTATAATAATGTCCAGCACCATGGCATTAATATAATAATGTACAGCACCATGGAATTAGTATAATAATGTACAGCACCATGGAATTAATATAATAATGTAAAGCACCATGGAATTAATATAATAATGTAAAGCACCATGGAATTAGTATAATAATGTACAGCACCATGAAATTAGTATAATAATGTACAGCACCATGGAATTAATATAATAATGTCCAGCACCATGGCATTAATATAATAATGTACATCACCATGGAATTAGTATAATAATGTACAGCACCATGGAATTAATGTAATAATGTACAGCACCATGGAATAACTATAATAATGTACAGCACCATGGAATTAATATAATAATGTAAAGCACCATGGAATTAATATAATAATGTAAAGCACCATGGAATTAGTATAATAATGTCCAGCACCATGGAATTAACAGTGTTATATAAATAAACAATAATAATAATTTGTTAAGAAGCTGAAGAAGGCGCTTCTGTGCTTTGAAAACATGCAAGTAAATTTTTTCTGGTTAACCAATAACATTTGCCTTTTTGACACAAAAGTATTACATAGCACATTAGCTCCTTTGACAGAATATTTGGAGGTGGAGAGAAGGATTGGGCGGTTGGATTTCAGCATGTCCCATCCTTCTGTTCTCAAGGGAAAAAAGCCACCCCCAGTAGAATCTGCCAAGTGTGCAGGTTGATGAGGAGTCAGAGACAAAGCTGTTGGTTATTTGATGAGGCAACAACATTGAAGGTCAGTTCACATGGAGTTTTTTGGCAGTGGATTTTGATGTGGAATCCACCTCAACATCTGTTGCCAAAACCGCTCCCATTCACTTCAATGGGAGCCACTTGCTTATTTTTTTCCGCTAGCTAGTAGCAGAAAAAAGAAGCGAGATGACCCTTCTTGCCGCGGATTCCATGGCTGAATCAGATGTGGCGTCCGTGGCTCCCTGCTGATTAAACCCATTCATTTAGGCCTAATCCGGAGCGTAATGCCACGACGCACAAAATGCACTAGCCGCACGAAATGCTCACACGTGGTATGCAAATTCCGTCGTGGAAACATACCCTTAAATGAGAGCTGCAGCCTCTTCTTTGCTTACCAAGCGCAGTGCTGTACAGTGCTGTAAAAACTTGGTAAAATTTATAGGGGCTGCGTTTGGGGTTGCGAGTCAGTCTCATTCTTTTGAATGGGACAATGACATCACAAATCTGTGAAGCAGAAGTAACGCTCGCGTCAAACAGCGGATCAGTGGGCATTCCAGATGCCAGACCTCCGCCTGTCTGATATTGAGGACTATACTAAGGATCAATCTCAAAATCCCAGAAAATCCCTTAGGCTCCGGGTCTCACGAGTGGTTTCCCATACGCCTAGCCAGGATTTCAAGCTTTTCAGCAGAACACGCAGCAATAATTGACATGCCGTGTCTTCACAACCTGCAGCGCTGCTGTTTTTGTCTGCACTGATGGAAGGGATTTGTAGAAATCCTATCCATTACACTTGTACAGGGTTTCGCAGCTGGTTGCTTACCGTCAATCTTGCCACAGCTAACCCGTTGCAAATACAGCATGCGGCCTTAGCCTTAAAGGGGCTTATTGATTCCACTGATGTGATGGTAGTATGGATGCGTTATAGGGTCGGTATTACAGATAGAGCTCTAAGTTTGTTGTAGTTGGTCCTCAGAGGGGTCCAGGTGTTGCAGCCATAATACGGCCCTATAATGGAGCTGTAGCGGTGCTGTGTGAAACCTGTCTTCTCCTGATTGAAAAGCGATAAACATGAATAGCTGGTGGAGTACATGCATTTTATTTTAGTCATTCAAGATGGTTTTATTCTGTATCACACAGCCTTGAGATATGCTATGTGAGGACCCTGAAGGTATGTGCATAAGTCACTCACTAGTCATGTTGCAAGCATGTAACACAAGCATATCTATAGGGGCGTGAAGTTCACCTGCACCTGACATCTTTAGGGACATCACCTTGCAAAATCTGCCAAACATGTCATAAATCTTTTCTATTTTATTTACCTCCAGACTGGAGAAGCTGCGATATCTGCTCCATCTGGACTTAGAATGTCTTGTTTCATGGACAAGCCTTGACTGGTAAACTATTGTTACCCAAGATATCTAAAAAAAACCCCATGTCTTCTAATCTAATTCCTTACTTTCTGCCTTCTAATTCTGCTGATCTTATATACACCAATCAACCATTACATTAAAACTAAAGTGAATAACACCTTGTGACAATGGCACCTGTCTAGGGGAGAGATATACACTTACAAGAAAAAGTAAGTGAACTCTTTGGAACTACCCAGATTTCTGGTTATCTAAGAATCAGGCCCGGTTCACATCTGCGCATGAGTTTCTGTTAAGTGGGTCCGCTTGGGTAGAAAAATTAAGTGAACCCTGAAATTTAAAGGCGTTGTCTAGAACCCGATGAGTTATATGAGATTAATCAGTGTCCAACACTCGGAAGCCATGCGTATGGGTCCGGAATCAGAGCTGCTCCTATTCAAGTGAGTGAGAGTTGAGTTGTAATTCCAGGTATCACCACGAAATGGGATGTTGAGCCATGCTGACTCCAGTGCCGTGGCCAGCTGCGCTAGGTTACGCGGTTGAGCATCCATGGCGCGAACAACTCGATCGAGGTGGTCTCACAGATTCTCGATTGGGTTCAAGTCCGGGGAATTTGCTGGCCAAGGGAGTACGGTAAACTCATCCTGGCGCCCCTCGAACCACGCACGTACACTGTGAGCTTTATGACACGTCGCATTGTCCTGCTGGTAGATGCCATCATCCTGAGGAAAAACATTTCGCATGTAGGGGTGAACATGGTCCGCAAGGGTAGATGCATACTTGTGTTGATCCATCATGCCATCCACAATGATGAGTGCACCCAGATGCCACGTGCCTTCTGCGATTGGTTATTTAACGTTGACGTCAAAAGTAGGCGGTGGTCACATTAATAGGATTACTAGGACTAATAGGACTGTGTATATACTTGACTGCAGGATAACTTGTTTTTATTTCACAACACACATAATATATAAAATCTTTCAAGGGTCATTAGGGGAATAGATCATCAAAAAGAGATCAGCAGGGTCTAACACCTGGGACCGCCATTGATCAGCTGTTTGAAGGGGCCATGGCGTATGGGCCATGTTTACATCACACACTGTCTGTAGTTACCCTGCAATGTCATTACAAACTTGTCACTGTCATTATATGATACAATATAAACAGAGAAGGAGTCCCCTTCAGACAACTGATCAGCAGGAGTCCTGGGTATCAGAACCCTACTGTTTATTATTTACTGAAAGACCCCTTAGCTCGGACACACAACTAGGGCATTATTAATGTGGGGCCTTATTTAAGGGGGTATACAGGGACATTATTCATGTAAAAATGCACTTGGGGAATTATATATTTTAGAACTGAGGGTAGCAGCAAGATGGAGACTTTATGTAGGTGAGGACAGTGTGGGTCAAGTCCCTGGAAAAGTGAAGAGTCAATGATCTTTGTGCTGCAAACTTTACAGAGACAGGGAATAGTCATGGCGGTCTGGATGGAAGAGACAGGACGTGTCTGTATATAGTCACTGTATGGTAATACTATTGTTATACCTGAGTCGGGGGCCCACTTGGACTTGTTTGGCACCCCCTGTGCTCAACGCCTCTGGTGAGGGCTATTCTCCACGTACGCCCCCTATAGATAACACATGCTGCGTATGGTATCACTATTCTGATTGGATAATGTTTCGGCGCCATTGCGTGGTACCTACACTCACCGGCCACTTTATTAGGTACACCATGCTAGTAACGGGTTGGACCCCCTTTTGCCTTCAGAACTGCCTCAATTCTTCGTGGCATAGATTCAACAAGGTGCTGGAAGCATTCCTCAGAGATTTTGGTCCATATTGACATGATGGCATCACACAGTTGCCGCAGATTTGTCGGCTGCACATCCATGATGCGAATCTCCCGTTCCACCACATCCCAAAGATGCTCTATTGGATTGAGATCTGGTGACTGTGGAGGCCATTGCAGTACAGTGAACTCATTGTCATGTTCAAGAAACCAGTCTGAGATGATTCCAGCTTTATGACATGGCGCATTATCCTGCTGAAAGTAGCCATCAGATGTTGGGTACATTGTGGTCATAAAGGGATGGACATGGTCAGCAACAATACTCAGGTAGGCTTTGGCGTTGCAACGATGCTCAATTGGTACCAAGGGGCCCAAAGAGTACCAAGAAAATATTCCCCACACCATGACACCACCACCACCAGCCTGAACCGCTGATACAAGGCAGGATGGATCCATGCTTTCATGTTGTTGACGCCAAATTCTGACCCTACCATCCGAATGTCGCAGCAGAAATCGAGACTCATCAGACCAGGCAACGTTTTTCCAATCTTCAATTGTCCAATTTCGATGAGCTTGTGCAAATTGTAGCCTCAGTTTCCTGTTCTTAGCTGAAAGGAGTGGCACCCGGTGTGGTCTTCTGCTGCTGTAGCCCATCTGCCTCAAAGTTCGACGTACTGTGCGTTCAGAGATGCTCTTCTGGCTACCTTGGTTGTAACGGGTGGCTATTTGAGTCACTGTTGCCTTTCTATCAGCTCGAACCAATCTGGCCATTCTCCTCTGACCTCTGGCATCAACAACGCATTTCCGCCCACAGAACTGCCGCTCACTGGATGTTTTTTCTTTTTCGGACCATTCTCTGTAAACCCTAGAGATGGTTGTGCGTGAAAATCCCAGTAGATCAGCAGTTTCTGAAATACTCAGACCAGCCCTTCTGGCACCAACAACCATGCCACGTTCAAAGGCACTCAAATCACCTTTCTTCCCCATACTGATGCTCGGTTTGAACTGCAGGAGATTGTCTTGACCATGTCTACATGCCTAAATGCACTGAGTTGCCGCCATGTGATTGGCTGATTAGAAATTAAGTGTTAACGAGCAGTTGGACAGGTGTACCTAATAAAGTGGCCGGTGAGTGTAGTTGTGCATTGTAAACCATGATACTAGTGCTGGGGGGGTAATAAAGGTAACGCCATTTTTACCACACAGCGAACACTGTAAAACTAAGGGACAACTGCGTTTTTTTCCCATTTCCAGCCTTTCTGAATATTTTTCCGTTTCCTAGTACATTGTAAGAAATAATAAATGGCGCCATTCAGAAGTAATATTTGTCCTGCAGAAAACAAGCCCTCTAGGAAAAATAAAACGTTACGGGAAAAGCAAAAAGTCTGCGTCGTGAAGGGGTTAATAGCGCAGCTGGTATATTATGGGGGGGGGTCTCTTCTTACCCTGTAGGATGTGATCAGGGTACCAGCCCCGCCATTATCCCTCCTCCCCCTGCTGCCCCCTCCTCCCCTGTCACTCCAGCAGTCAGTGCCTCCTCCATCCTTCCTCTCTGCAGCCCCTCCATACACACAGCCACTCCGGGACCCCCCCCCCCCCCCATGTCTCGCACACTCTCCGGCCTCTTACTAGGTTACTGCATCTGCGATCTGTCCAAAAAGCCGGAAGGAAACCATGGCGACCATCAATCAAGCCCGTCTAGTGCTTCTGCGCATGCTCACTTCTTTAGACGTGCTCTTGGCGAGCCCAAAACAAAAATGGCGGCGCCCGTGGGACCGGTGCGCTTCTGGAAGCCGGGTAAGAGGGGTGGACGTGAAATAGGGCGCCGGCGGGTCCTACAACGTAGCGCCCAGATCCTGGAGTCAAACGGGGACGTGTGCTCCCCGGAATACGGGGTTTATAACCGTTAGAGCAGATAACGGTGGCCCGGCAGGCTCAGCTGGGAATAGGGACTTACTCTGTGTCACCAATGCGGTGGAGTCGGCCCTGATAGGGATTCCCAATGCGGTGGAACGTTTGCCTGTAACAACCAATCAGCATCCAGCTCTTATTTTCACAGTGCAGGTTACAGGATCAAAGACGTGATCTGATTGGTTGTTATAGGCAACTCCTGTCTTTATTAGGTGTTTTTATTTACTAATATGGAGGTCTTATCTTATCTTGTACTTTGAGTTACAGCCTTTACCATAGTCCAGAGCTGTATTCATAATTCTGCAGCTTTTATGTAGCTAATTCCTATAGGAATAAAGGCAAAATCCAGGGGGGGTCAGGGGTGCACAAAAATAAAAAAAACAAATACCTATCCCAGAACCAATATGGTTCCCCAGTTCTGCTTAGTGCCGGTGTTTGACTGGGCAGGAAGTGTAGTCATTGGCCTCAGCGGTCACATGATGGTACTGATGATGTCACCCAACTTGTGACTACTGATGACAGTGATTAGCCGTTGCAAATTAATTTCCGCCCTCGACCCCTTTGAGTCTAAGGCCCCAAGTTGTGAAAAACTTTGTCGCCATTTTTTGTTTTAACCAAAACCAGGAGTAGATTTAGCAGGAGGGAGACGTATAAGAATGTCCTTTGATGGTTTCCATTCAAAACCACTCTTGGCTTAAGAAATTGCAGTAAAATCTGCAAAATACAAAAAACCCCACAGCCAAATAGGGTTGTCCAAAGATTATATATATTATATTTGTGGAATACGCCTTCAACAGAAGATTGGTGGAGGTTTTACCTCTGGCACCATTGCCAGTCAGCTGTATGCAGTGGCCGCAGTGTATCATAGCTCTGTACACTGTATAGCATGTTGAATGGTACTGTACTTGCGGTAACCTACTGCATGCACCATGTGTATACTGCTGGGCTGTCCAGTGAAATGTATGAGGAACGTGGCGGCTGGGAATGCATGTGCAGCAGTCTGCGGACCTGTGTCCTGGCAATGGTTCAGTGTGTGATCAGTGGGGCCGCAGCCTCTGGGACCCTCGCTGACCATGAAAGCAAAGTGATTTGCTGTGGATTTTCTCTATTGTTCATTCCAGTAGCCCCATTTACCATCCTACTAATAGGCCGGCACCATTGCATAACATTTGGGACTATTGCCAGGGTGACACCCATCAAGCATCATACTTGGGTCCAAGTGTAAGTCATTGGACCTGTGCAGGATACTCGCCGGGCATCAGTCACTTACTTCAGCAACTGTCCCACATCGTGTACAGATCACGGCCCATTTTCTAGGTACATTTGCTCATGGAATTTTTCACCCATGGTCAATAGCCAACTTTACCAACATATCAATAGTCTTTGAAGTCTGCATCTGTCGTAACAATGGACATACGTTATTTTCAGTGACCATACTTCCATCTAGATTTTGTATAGTGCTATCTAGATTGTAGCCTGTTCCTTGCAGGGCGGGTATGACATGCCATCTAATGGGCAGCAATTGCCATGTAATAAAGGCGTTGTCACAACCATCCAGCTACATAGACATTTCTGACTTACATTCTAAATATGTGTTAAATATTTTATACATGGACATAACTAATGCTATTCTTAGAGAGTTGTTAATATTATAAACTGACAAAGTTGCTATGACCTAAGACCTATGAAACATTCCAAGTTGCCTAATTCTTGTTCTCTGACACAATCCACAATATTAGTACACACAAATCTGGGATCACATTCAAAGTCAGATAATTTATCCCAACCACAATTGCCCAAGTCTAGAGAAATATGGCTGCTTTTCTTCCAAAAATAGCACCACACCTGTCAATGGGTTGTGTGTGAGGGGCTTCATTGATAATTATTTTGGGGTGAAGTACCAAACACAACCTGTGGATGTGTGTAGTGTTGTTTTGGGACAAGATCCTCCATGTTTTTGTAACCCTGGACAACCCCTTTAAGCGCAGAAAAGCAGGAGAGATATTGCAGCTTAAAGGGGTTAGGTCTTCGTTATGTGATCATTTGAACAGTCGGACACCCGGTGACAGAAGCTGCTAGTAGATAGGCGGTGCGTGCGACACCGCTCTTGTTTGAGTAATAGTAGTGGTTCGGGTGAACTGCACATGTTGCGTGGCCACCAGCACCTTCTAGCACCTGGAAGCTTCTAGAACAGCTTATCTGTACAGGATCTGCGTGGCCTTCTATGAGCACTGACCTAAATCCTATGCAACATCTTTGGAAGGAGCTGAAACATGCCGTCTGGAAAAGGCCCTTCAATCACAAGACATCTGGAGCAGTTTGCTCATGAGGAGTGGCCAAAATACCTGCTGAGAGGAGCAGAAGTCACATTGAGCTTTAGTAGAGCTACATCATACATGCACAACCTCTATTCCGTTCAAATGGGACCCCTGTTCTTGTGATCAAACTCTTTCTGAAGAATAGGGGGCAAGTGTTGTACCTGGGGCACCATCTTAAAGATGTGTCTTGCTCAAGTCTGCCTGTTGTCATTTGTATTTTTTGTGTTGTAGGAACTGAAGGTCCAGGAGCAAGCCTTGCAGAGGAGAGACAGAGCAATGCCGAGGTGTCATCTGTCATTTATAACCCACATGCTTCCCTTTCTATTGAACAGCAGAGGCAGAAGCTGCCAGTATTTAAGGTAAGTCGGGGTCCTGTCCTCCAGTTTCTTAATGTCACATACGTTACCTGATGTCTTACACGTGTCCTATTGTCTTTACTTTCACAGCTCAGAAATCACATCCTTTACCTGGTGGAAAATTACCAAACTGTGGTTATTATTGGAGAAACAGGATGTGGGAAAAGCACACAAATACCGCAGGTAATTCAAACACTCCAGTCAAAGGGTTGTCCAACATGTTGACCCTGTATGGGATCCTTAAAGAGGTATTCTGGAAATTTTATATTGATGTCCTGTTCTTACTATAGATCAGTGTTGGCGAACCTTTTAGAGACTGAGTGCCCAAACTGCAACCCAAAACCTACTAACTTTATCACAAAGTGCCAACACGGCAAATTAACCTTAATAATGTGCAGATCCACGATTGCACACAATTACTGATCTGCAAAATATGGTCATACAAATGGGGCTTTATAGAGGTTTCTGCTCCACTGTGACCTCCATACAGTACAATCTGCTGCACAGTGACCCCCACACAGTACAATCTGCTTCACACTGACCCCCACACAGTACAATCTGCTGCACAGTGACCCCCACACAGTACAATCTGCTGCACAGTGACCCCCACACAGTACAATCTGCTGCACAGTGACCCCCACACAGTACAATCTGCTTCACACTGACCCCCACACAGTACAGTTTTCTCCACGGTGGACCCCCACACAGTATAATCTGTTCCACAGATGGGTGCCCAAAGAGAGGACTCTGAGTGCCACCTCTGGCACCCGTGCCATAGGTTCACCATCACGGCTATAAATCACCAATATTAGATTATGAGGGTCCGAAATCCAGCTTCTGCCTCCTCAGTCTATTTCTCAAACTTATCATCCTGTGGATAGGTCATGAGTATCAATTACCTTCAGATTCTGGTCAGCCCCTTTAACTGCACATTAGGGAACTGCATACATTATTACATCGATCTCTTAGACCTGATGAGACGGGTGTACTTATAGTGAAAATCCATGTCAGGGGTTTTACTGAATTAATAATTGATGAGCTTTCCTTAGGATCAATTAGAGATCAGCAGAGGTCTGACACCCCGACTGTTGTTGTTTGGAGGGGCTGCAGTGTTCGTATAAGCACTAAATCTTCTCCCCTACTTACCAAGCACAGCGCCGTTCATTTGCTCCAAACAGTTAGGTGACAGATACAGTGTAACCAAAGGGGAAGACTCGATTTGATTCAAGTGACCCTAAGCTATTAATTGGAACGGCTGGGTTGATATACTGGTTCTGGTGACCCTAACCTATCTATCTGCAGGGCTGGGGTGATATGCTGGGGTCTGGTGACCCTAACCTATCTATCTGCAGGGCTGGGTGATATGCTGGGGTCTGGTGACCCTAACCTATCTATCTGCAGGGCTGAGGTGATATACTGGGGTCTGGTTACCCTAACCTATCTATCTGCAGGGCTGGGTTCATATGCTGGGGTCTGGTGACCCTAACCTATCTATCTTCAGGGCTGGGTTGATATACTGGGGTCTGATGACTCTAACCTATCTATCTGCAGGGCTGGGGTGATATGCTGGGGTCTGGTGACACTAACCTATCTATCTGCAGGGCTGGGGTGATATGCTGGGGTCTGGTGACACTAACCTAGCTATCTGCTGGGCTGGGTTGATATACTGGGTTCTGGTGACAGACTTGTTTTAAGACTCCAGAACGATTATGCTATAATAAATAAAGAGGTAAAATCTTGAATGTATTTTTTCTGTGGCGCAGTACCTAACAGAAGCTGGATGGACAGCAGAAGGGAGAGTAGTTGGCGTGACTCAGCCTCGAAGGGTTGCAGCTGTTTCGGTAAGCTCATTTTGCCTGCAAAGTATTCTGACCAGTGTGCTTAGTACAGGAGCCAGTCGTGCATGTGGCAATTTACTATATAACTGGTATTTCTTCTACAACTTGGCACTGACACTTTCCACACAGCCATGATCTCTGCATGAGTGTAATACTATATCTGGCGAGTACTAATAGATTCTGTTGTACGCTAATGATTGGTATTCTTTTACAATTTAGGTTCTCCAATCCCTATTCTCTATAATGATAAAATGTACCTAGGCTTTTGTAATCCTGAGCCATTGTGGTTGTAAACATACCATGTCCGGAGAGTATGGTGCAAGGGCCCAATATTTTAGTGTTGGACTTTTGCATGATATTTTCCTTGTGTGGTACAGTTGCTATGGTGTGTAGAAGCATCGGATCATGCAGGAGAACAAGTGTATATACTATTTAAAGGGGCTCTATCACTAGATATACGTGTTATGAGCTAAATATATGCCTGAATAGCCTTTAAAAAGTCTGTGCAGGTGCTGCTACTAGTTTGTAAAAAGACCTTCACCCCCCCCCCCCCCCCCGTTTTTGTTTCTTACCTTGGAAATCGATATGCAAATGAGGTTGATCGTGCACAGTGGGCGTTCCTTGCACCCCTTGGTGTCACAGCTTCTAGATGCCCACCGCTCTTCCTTGTGCCTCCAAGCTCTCCTCCTTCCGGCTTCTTCACCGCCTCCATATTTGGCGGTTTCTATTGAAATAACGTGCTTGCGCAGAAACGCTCCATCCAGCGTGCTACTGAGCACGCTCCAGCGCCATTTTACCGTAGAGAACATTGCGAGCATGCACATTAGCGCGCAGGATGGAGCGTTACTGCGCATGTGCGTTATTTCAATAGAAACCACCAACAATGGAGGCGGTGAACAAGCAAGAGGAGGAGGCCTTGGAGGCAGCGGTGGGCGTCCAGAAGTTATGATGCTAGGGGGTGCACGATCAAGCTCATTTGCATATTGATTTCCAAGGTAAAAAAAAAACAAAAACGGAGGGGGGGGGGTCTTTTACAAACTAATTGCAGCACCTGCATAGCCTTTTTTAAAAGCTATTCAGGCATACCTTTAGCTCATGACACGTATATCTAGTGATGCAGCACCTTTAAGGGGTCTTCCACATGTAAAAAATTTTTCTTGCTGCAGTTGTCTACCTCCAAACACTGTTTTGACCCCGTGCTGAATGTATACAGCTGAGCGCAGTCTCTGACCACAACTCTGTCTCTCCCTTCCAAAGTGACCAGACACCGCTCCTGAGGCCAGCAATAGCACACAGTAGCTGTCCTCTTATGACAATGCTATGAACTTCTTCTCCATCAGTCTGTCTGGGTTTCCTTTACTTCCTGGCACAGAAAGAGATCAAAGACCCCTAGTACACTCTCAAAGAAAACTTTGCTTCTGATATCTGTCTAGGTGGCAGGGAGAGTGGCAGAAGAGCGTGGAGCCTTGTTGGGACATGAAGTTGGCTACTGTATAAGATTTGATGACTGCACTGACCCTCAGGCCACCCGTATCAAGGTAAGATCAGAAGTGCTTTGTGATCTGAAATGAAAAATATGACGGGTGCCACAGAAGACTAACCTTTATTGTGCGGGTCCTACCCTACCAGTTTATAGTCTGAGTCTGACTTGTAAAACTCATAGTGGTTATCTCTTCTCTTCTCTCCTCTATCATATAATCCTATATATCACAGAGCTCAGCTTCTCTCCTCTATCATATAACCCTATATATCACACAGCTCAGCTTCTCTCCTCTATCATATAGCCCTATATATCACAGAGCTCAGCTTCTCTCCTCTATCATATAACCCTATATATCACAGAGCTCAGCTTCTCTCCTCTATCATATAACCCTATATATCACAGAGCTCAGCTTCTCTCCTCCATCATATAACCCTATATATCACAGAGCTCAGCTTCTCTCCTCCATCATATAACCCTATATCACAGAGCTCAGCTTCTCTCCTCTACCATATAACCCTATATATCACAGAGCTCAGCTTCTCTCCTCTATCATATAACTCTATATATCACAGAGTTCTGCTTCTCTCCTCCATCATATAACCCTATATATCACAGAGCTCAGCTTCTCTCCTCTACCATATAACCCTATATATCACACAGCTCAGCTTCTCTCCTCTATCATATAACCCTATGTATCACAGAGCTCAGCTTCTCTCCTCCATCATATAACCCTATATATCACAGAGCTCAGCTTCTCTCCTCTACCATATAACCCTATATATCACAGTGCTCAGCTTCTCTCCTCCATCATATAACCCTATATATCACAGAGCTCAGCTTCTCTCCTCTATCATATAACCCTATGTATCACAGAGCTCAGCTTCTCTCCTCCATCATATAACCCTATATATCACAGAGCTCAGCTTCTCTCCTCTACCATATAACCCTATATATCACAGAGCTCAGCTCCTCTCCTCTACCATATAACCCTATATATCACATAGCTCAGCTTCTCTCCTCTATCATATAATCCTATATATCACAGAGCTCAGCTTCTCTCTTCTATCATATAACCCTATATATCACAGAGCTCAGCTTCTCTCCTGTATCATATAACCCTATATATCACAGAGCTCAGCTTCTCTCCTCTATCATATAACCCTATATATCACACAGCTCAGCTTCTCTCCTCTACCATATAACCCTATATATCACAGAGCTCAGCTCCTCTCCTCTACCATATAACCCTATATATCACATAGCTCAGCTTCTCTCCTCTATCATATAATCCTATATATCACAGTGCTCAGCTTCTCTCCCTCTATCATATATCCCTATATATCACAGAGCTCAGCGTCTCTCCTCTATCATATAATCCTATATATCACAGAGCTCAGCTTCTCTCCTCTATCATATAACCCTATATATCACAGAGCTCAGCTTCTCTCCCTCTATCATATATCCCTATATATCACAGAGCTCAGCTTCTCTCTTGTGCTATTTCTCAGATAGGACTTGCTTGTGCCAGTTGCTCAGGTCTCTTTATAGCTGTATGTGTTGTGTGCTTACTCCTACAGTTTCTGACAGATGGTATGCTTGTCCGAGAAATGATGTCCGATCCTTTGCTCACGAGATACAGGTAGGTTCTGCTCATCGTGTAAGGACAACAATGTTATAATACAAAGTCTTATTTACCACTCTATAGTTTGGACAGAGTATATTTCATATAGAAACCTAAATCCTTTGGATCTGTGACTAGCCATGTGTATTAGATGCGTATGTGTTCTCCATATTGCTACCATTTATACTTTAGGCTTTCTTGTCTCAGCAGGAGCAGCATAACCCTGTCTTGTCTTGCAGTGTACTGATGTTAGATGAGGCTCATGAGCGGACTCTGTACACTGACATCGCTATTGGCCTTCTGAAAAAGGTAGGCTAACCTTTCCATCCTATTGTCCTTTCTCCCTAATATTATGCTGTTTTCTGACTTGTACACATCCATTCATTGGCCTAGCTGTGCCTAACTTTTGCCTACAGAGCGGGTGGCTGATTTCTTAGCATAAAAGATAAGATAAGATAATCCTTTAATAGTCCCACAATGGGGAAATTTCAGTGATACAGTTTCATAGATGGTACAGTAGTATATAACAAGAGAGAAAACACATACAAGCTCATGGCAAATAGAGAAATCCTAGGAATCATAGCAACTAAAAAAGAAACACAGACACACTGCAGGATCATTTAGTTCTCTGTGTGAAGTGATGTTAATAATAATCCCCCTGATCTTGACCCTCAATGGACATGCTGTTAGTTTGTAAATAGCAGATGCTGGAATCTGCCATGTTCATAGCTTCCAAGATGGCGTTGATTAAGAAATTTGCCCATGTGACTTTCTCCATGGTTGTGCTCTCTTCTGCGCTGCCACTGAAAGCATCTAGCGCATGCACAGATACGGTTTTATGCTTCTTGTGTTTGTGCATCCACTGAATGCTTTCAGCAGGTGGAAGGAAAGTATACAGACAGAAAGACTGTCACCTACGTGTCTACCACGTTTTTAGAAACTGTGGTGGTAGCAGACACCTGGGTCCACTGTTTACACACCGACACCATAGGTAGCGAGGTCCAGCATTAAGAAATGGGGGTGGGATCTTCCATCGCAGTACACACCATCTTAAGCTATCTAATATCTTCCCCATGTCATTGATACATGTCAGAGGAGGAATTGGTGGTTTATATAACACAAGACCCTCACCGATCCTTGTCTGAGATCTTCCCACCACTCAATTAACTTGATAGGTCTGTTCCTGAAATCCATAATACTGTACTGCACATTATCCATATACAGCCCCCAGCATTGAGCTGTTACAAGAGTCTGAATTGTATTATTTTTTTACCATATTTGCAGATTCAGAAGAAAAGAGGAGACCTGAGACTGATCGTTGCCTCAGCGACACTGGATGCAGAGGTAAATCTTAAGGCCAAATATTGCATACAGTCCCATCTTGTTTGTTTCCATATATAACTTCTCTGACTTTATTCACTCAGAAATTTAAGGCTTTCTTCAATCAGAACGACACCAATGACCCCAATAGAGACACGTGTGCTATACTAACAGTGGAGGGGAGGACATTCCCAGTAGATATCTTCTATACACAGAGGTGAGGATCGTAGATTATGTTACTTAATAGAGACCGGTTGTTTTGTGTAGTTCAGATTTTTACGTCCCCATTTTCTTAATCTGCTATGTCTCTTGTATCTACTTCTTCTTCCAGCCCTGTTCCAGACTACTTAAAGTCTACTGTACAGACGGTCATGAAGATCCACCAGAGTGACATGGAGGGGGACGTTCTGGCCTTCCTTACAGGCCAGGTACTTACAGTGTAATGAATACATTAAATGGGTTATTTAGGTTTCACATTATTGATGTCCTATCCTTAAAAGAGGTCATCAAAATCCAAGAGGGAATACAGTGATGCCCCAAAAGCCGGCGCTAAATCGATAATGTATACTAAACATTTATAATAGGTTATACCATACCGGTTATTTGGTAATGGTTACATGGGGCGTACAAGTGCAGGTTACAGTTACATCAGTAGAGGTTATAGGGGAACTTTCTCCACCTCTGGCCACTCCAACTCTTTGCATTTTTCAGTACTGATCCACTGATTCTGATGCAGTTTTTCTGTAGCTCTCACCATTCCCAAGTAAAGGGGATATTGTCACTCCTTAGGGGGAGACCACCATATAGGTGTGTGGAGACTTATTAAGCCATTTACGCTCCACTGTGAGGAATCATGGGAAGAATATGCAAATCTGTCTCCCATGATGTTAATCTAAGGAGACAGTGCCTCAGTCATGCAGCCCACTAGGGGGCGCTCCCTTTATCATCATTCCCGACCTTCCCAGAGGCCTTTGCTGCAATGATGTGGGATATTACCCTCCCTAAAGAGTGACAATATCCCCTTAACCTGGTCTGAAGCCTCTCACCTTTGCCACATTAGTCTTCTCTGCGCCGGGCTGAAGAGATCCAATCAGATTGAAAAAGCTGTCCTCGGCTGAGTGACTGACTTGGTAAAATCCCACATCATTGAGGGGGCTACATGGTGGCTCAGTGGTTAGCACTGCAGCCTTGCAGCACTGGGGTCCTGGTGTTCAAATCCCACCAAGGGCAAAAAAACATCTGCAAGGAGTTTGTATGTTCTCCCGGTGTTTGCATGGATTTCCATCCCACATTCCAAAAAGACATACTGATAGGGAGAAAAATGTGCATTGTGAGCTCTATGTGGGGCTCACAATCTACATTAAAGAAAAAAAAAAATCCCACATCATTGCAGCAAAGGCCGGGCATGATGTTAAAGGGAGCGCCCCCTAGTGGGCTGCATGACTGAGGCACTGTCTCCCTATATTAACATCGTGGAAGACAGATTTACATATTCTTCCCATCATTCCCAAGCATTCATTTCTGTTAGTTTCAGTAGGAATTGTGCTCTCAGGTGGACGTTTTTTTGGCTGTAGTGGACAGACATGTGACAGCAGAGAAAGTAATTGTGCCAAAACTAAGAAATGGGTTTTAAAGTTAGTAATGATCTCATTGTCCATTCCCTGTCACTGTTACTCCAGCGGTTCACAGGTACTCACTGGTCTCCACCTCCTGCTCCCATCTCAACATGAAAAGTGGAGGCTGGAAAATGACTTCACAGACAGTTACTGAGGATGGACGCTGCTGATCGGTCACTGCAAGCCATTTCCTTCTATGTCAAGGTGGAGTAAGAGGTGGAGACCAGCAGGTTCAAGCAGAACTGGAAAATACATATTCTGCATTGGGCAAGATCCCTTTACTTTAAACAGAATCTTAAGCAGTTCTCGCTAATGCTTCTTTATGTCCCACTAACAGGAAGAAGTGGAAAGTGTGGTGTCCATGTTGGTGGAGCAGGCTCGCATTCTTGCTCGTTCAGGCATGAAGAAGCACCTACGTGTCCTCCCCATGTACGCTGGACTCCCCACATCAGACCAGATGAAGGTGTTTGAGAGAGCACCCCCTACTGTCAGGAAGGTATGGTGCTTAACTCAGGAAACCTTCTTTAAGGAAGCCAGAAGCCTACTTTATCTTACATATAATCTTTTCCTCTCTTAGGTAGTTGTTGCCACAAACATTGCAGAGACGTCCATCACTATAAATGGGATCTCCTTTGTTATAGACTGCGGTTTCGTTAAGCTACGAGCATATGACCCCAAGCGCGCCGTGGAATCATTGGTTTTAGTTCCTGTTTCGCAAGCATCAGCCAATCAAAGAGCTGGACGTAGTGGAAGGAACCGATCTGGACAGTGCTATAGGTTATATACGGGTAATGTAAATGTATTTATATATAGAACATATCAACTGGGTGGGCCATTGCCACGATGTGCCTTACTTCAGCTCTGTCCTAATAGGAGTTACGGTTTTGTGTATAGAATTGGCTGTTCATGGTACATTTCTAAGAAAATCATCTATATGCTTCAGTGTGTATTGTTAAAGTAATCCCCTACTTGATCCAGGTATTCATAGACCATGAGCAGATCGGAGTACTCCCTTGCTGGGACCAGCCGCTGTTTGTAGGCAATCCTAGGCAGTAAGTTTTAAATTTCACCGCCGCACCCCCCAACGGAATACTAAGTATTACACAACGCCCATTCTCTGCATTATCTTGCACAATACATTAGCATTATATCAGTAATGGGTAGCAATTAAAATAACGATCTTATATGGCATAAAGTAATGAGCTACTATAAAGTGAATATTCAGTATATTAATCCTTAAAGGGAATGCGTCGCCAGAAAATGACCTATTATTTAAAGTGTAACTCCCATTTTATTTATTTATTTTCCTCGCTATTGTGTTGGAGGGTGTATGGTGACCGTTTTTGTAGTATACTTTATTAACCTATCTAACTTCCTTTCTAATAGAAAACAGGCTGTAACATTCATGAGCAGCGTCTGTGTATCAACACTTAACACATATGTTATACACACAATAGATGTTTTCATGCCTGGTTATAATAAAATAAAATAATTCTAATATTACATATCCTATTAATATTATAAATGTGAAAGTTTGTGAGTTTGGATGTTTGTGGGTTTGTGTGTTTGGATGTTTGTTCCTCAATCATGCAAAACCCGCTCGACCGATTTGGCTGAAATTTTCCACAAACATAGTCACTACACTCGATTGCGCAATAGGCTACTTTTCGTCACAACAGCGCACATACGTTTGTGCCAGGACCCCCACAAAACCCAAACTCACACCACCATCTCTGCAATCTCACACACTTTGGACCATAGCAAGCCCCAAAATTCATATTGCCCTCTGCAGCCTAGCCCCTAACCCCACACAATCACATATACATATACTTTACCACTTTGCCCCTCCCCTTAACGATACTCCAGGAGGTTCTCTTTAACGCTCCGGAGCAGCCATGTTTGCCGACCCCCACCGCTCTGACAATCCGCGACACCGCCCACCCATGTCAATACCCCTAGGAAGTCTAATAAATGCAAAAAAAATAAGTTTAAAAAAAAATATAAAAACAAATAAAAAGGATTAAAAATTCAAATCACCCCCCTTTCCCTAGAACACATATAAAAGTAGTTAAAAACTGTGAAACACATACATGTTAGGTATCCCCGCGTCCGAAATCGCCCGCTCTACAAAGCTATACAAATATTTTTCCTGTTCGGTAAACGCCATAGCGGGAAAAATGGTCAAAAGTGCCAAACCGCCGTTTTTTCACTCTTTTGATTCTGATAAAAATTTGAATAAAAAGTGATCAAAGCAATAACATTTCCCGAAAATGGTAGAACTAAAAAGTACACCCGACCCCGCAAAAAAAGACGCCCTATGCATCCCCGTACACGCACGTATAAAAAAGTTACGGCTGTCGGAATATGACGACTTTTCAAAAAAAAATGTTTTAACACAGTTTTGGATTTTTTTAAGGGGTCAAAATGTAAATAAAACCAGATAAATTTGGTATCCCCGGAATCGTAACGAAACACAGAATACAGGGGACATGTCATTTTGGTTGCACAGTGAACGCCGTAAAACCAAAGCCCCTAAGAAAGTCACAGAAATGCATTTTTTTGTCAAATCCACCCCATTCAGAATTTTTTCCCTGCTTCCCAGTACATTATATAGAATAATTAATGGTGGCATCATGAAGAAAAATTTGTCCCAAGAAAAATTAAGACCTCATATGACTCTGGGAGTGGAGAAATAAAAAAGTTATGGGGCTTAGAAGGAGGGGAGCCAAAAATGAAAAACCAAAATCAAAAAATGCCATCGACGGGAAGGGGTTAACTTCAAATACCTCTGTCCCAAAGTCACTATGTAAAGTTTCTCACAACACCGTATATATATAGCAGCTCAAATACAAAGTAACTTCAACACAAAAGTCTCACGTATTCTCTGAATTACAGCAAAAACAAGATACAAAGTTATATTTCATATCCCATACCTTATACACACTACGAAAACCTTACCCCTTACCCTGTATATACCCACTGCTACAATCACCGCAGACGAAGTCGCGGGTACCAGCTAGTATATATATATATAATACAATAGGCAGTGGTAATATCACTCTACTCTTTCACATCATCTGCAGTTTTGCCCACGCTCCTTGTCTGTTTCTCTCCCTCTGCCCTTCCCATAGAGCCTCAGGCTGCTGAATACAATTGTCTTCGGATTTTCCTGTAATGGCAGTGATGTTTATGCGTCGCACATGCTGTATCACGTCGCCTGCGCCCCTCACCCTCCTAGGTGTGTCACTGCCAGACTTTTTCAAAGATAATACAGCTAACCGTCTTTCCCGCCACAGGCTTAGGATTCAAGTAATAACATCTCGCCCCTTGTAGCTTCTCTGTGCCTGGGCTGTGTCTGCAGTTACTAGTGGTGCACGTGTTCAGGATTTCAGTCCTGTGTAATCCCTGTATTTATTTAAGATGATCTATTATAAACGGTAAGGTGGTAGTTATAGTAGACTATAGGTGGAGCACATGGCCTTAGACCCGTGCACAGGACAGTATGCATTTCATATGGGTTGAGTTTGCAACAGAATATTCTCAGAGTGACATCCGAGTTCATTCAGTTATACATTTGCATCTGTGGGGGCTTCTGATTCATTCTGATATTATGTTGCAGGATAGGACATGATCTATTTTCATGGATTGGAAAGGACCGTCAGATGTGTGCATGGAGCTTTAGATATCCATGTACTATATGTAGCTTGTTATACATACAGGTGTATGTTGAAAATAAGTGGGTCCATCTACACAGTATACGGAGTCGTAGAGACGTCTTTGTCTTGGGGCCACTCACTCAGGGTGTCTTAAAAGGGGGTTAACTGAAAGAACAACCTTTTAACTCTTCCTGTTCCCTGACTTAATAGTACATCAAGGACCTTGGTTAGTATGAAAGTATTGTGAGATTACACAGGCGCTGCCGCCATGTACACGCAATCCTGACGGTTAAACCTCTTAGTGCTGTGATCAACCCCTTCAGTGATGGGATCACGTCTGATCCCTTGTAGGCGTGATCTCTAGTCCCGGCAGTATGGGCAGCGTGGCTAACATTACTGTAGATAAAGGACCCTAAGGCTTTGCCTTGTATCCCACAACATATGCCTGTGAATGTTATTATATACATTGGTATACCAGTCATTAAAATAACAAGCACAGCCCCTACCAGGGTGATGGAATCGGCACTTGTAATAGCCTAGGTTTCTTCCAACAGCTGATCTCCGGGTGTCCTGGGTGCTGCACCTCCACCGAACAGATGTAGATGACCTTTGCTTATGCTTACCAACTTTTGTTGGGTGAAATTCAGGAGTCTGCTCCTGGCGTGAATATTTCTGTATGGGCATACCCCCTTTTGCTAGAACCCTGCTACTTTGAAAGGTGTAGCCTGCCCCTTTTTGGGGGCATAAAATGCCCACTTTTTGTGGTTCTGGACACCGTGTGGCAGTGACATCCCTTTTTAGTGAAGTGCTCAGCACTAGAGATGAGCGAATACTATTTGAAACTCTAGTTTTGAATGCCTCGCTCCCATAGGAATGAATGGGTGTGGGCGAACTGCAAGGGGTTAAGCGTTGTCCACAGGCGTGCGGCTGCTCCCATTCATTCCTATGGAGTGAGGTATTTGAAACTGCAGTTTCAAATACTATTTGCTCATCTCTACTCAGCACATATAGTGTCCATGTCACATATAATATGACCAGGAGCATTCCAGGAGATATTCCCTTTCTTCCTGAACTCCACGAGGTTATCCCTTTTTGAGGAAGCCTCCCGGACACTTTGGAAGAGTTGGCAAGTATATCTATCCTAAGGATAGGTCATCAGTATGTACCGTATATACGAGTATAAGTCGAATTTTTAAGCACAGTTTTTGTGCCCCCCCTCGGCTTATACTCGAGTCAAGCAAAAAAAAAAAAAAGCTTTAAAAAATATCATAAAAAAATAAATAAAAGTTGTAAATCCCTCCTTTCCCTAGAATACATATAGAAGTTGAAAATTACTATGAAACACATTATACACATTAGGTATCCCTGTGTCTGACAGTGCCCGGTCTACTGAATATAGGGGATCTGCAGTGCTCCTGTTCTGTCGGGAAGGGATTAATAGGAGCACTGCAGATCCCCTATATTCAGCCAGACTATATTCCACGTAGGGCAACAACAAAAAAAAAAAAACAGTCCTCAAGCTCAGAGAAGGGGCAGACAGACAAGCAAAACACCCCCTCCCCTTCCCCAGCATCTACTGAACCCAAAAACCATTTTAATTTTTGAAATTTTCCAGTAGCTGCTGCATTTCCCCCCCTCGGCTTATACTTGAGTCAATAAGTGTTCCCAGTTTTTTGTGGTAAAATTAGGGGCCTTGGCTTATATTCGGGTCGGCTTATACTCGAGTATATACGGCAATTCAGTTGTAAAGCTCTGATCTGCCTCCAGGCCGCGCCACACATCCTTCATCTACCATGATGGGGATACACAAGAGCTGCAGGCAGCCATACTGAGAATCTCAGGCCATGAAGCCTGGACTGTACGAGGATATTAGGGTTATGTTCCAGCAAGTGAATTTTTCTTTTTCTTCCTGTTTCACATTTATAGTTGTAATCACTTCTAGTCTTGTTGGAGCAAGTCAGTCCTGTCAGCCTGAACCACAGCTATGAGCTAATAGGGCCTGTCAGTTTGGGTCATGCTGGGACTTGTAGTGTCACTCTATCAGCGTTTAATGACGGCTTCACTTCAGATAGTTGTCAGTCACTGACTTCACCGTCTGCTTTCTAACCGTATATAATACCACTCCTCTCCGTGGACATGCAAGATCCTTTTAATACCATGTATTATCCATATATATTCCTTTTTTCTAATCTGTTTTTATTTTGTGATTGTAATTTTTATATTCTACTTTTTATACATGATTATGGGTACAGGCATTTTGCCTGAAGTTCCTTTCTCCTCTGTTGACTGCATTTAGGGTTATGCTTTAACGAATAGTTATGGCCATAGTCTGGAGCCAAATCATTGAGGCCTGTGCAGGGAGTGGGGTAGTGGAGCTGTATCATCATCTGCAGTCAGTAGTGGATATATTGGGGCACTGGGCGTTATCTCTAAAGGATGTTATCTTCTATTGTAATCCTGTGTGTGAGGTGACTGCTGCAAAATAACCCTACAGGGTAAGTCTATAATTAGGCTTAGTGGTCAGAATGAAAGGTCCAGGATACAGTACTTTAAAATAAATAAATAAATTATATTATATATAACTAAATATATATATATAAAATCACTGATTTATTTTCTGAAGTTGCTCATGTGTAGCCGGGCATATTGCACCCATTGCTTGCCTTATTGCCATACACAGATTTATACAGTATGGTCTCTGGCAATGACATACTTACAGCAGTTTTAGCACGGAGGTAAATGTATGAGGCAATGTGCTGTGACTAGTAATACGTGCTATTGTATATAATACATCTATTACTGGACCCTCCTCATGACAGGCCGATTTCAACCCCTGTTGACCTCGATGATGGCACAGATTTGTTATCCCGTTACAACACAATTTGAGTGAATTTCTAGGGCATCTTCTTTGTGACTCAACTGCATACCGTTGTTAAATTCAGGAAGTTATTAGAACGTAAGGCGAGGAATATGCTGAGAAAGAAGCAGCGCTATACACTAATATAGTAGTCATAATCTGCAGGGCTGCTAAATTGTGTAAGTGGGCCAGTGGTTATTTCAGTTCTGCTCCTCCACTGCAGTGTCCATGACTTCTAGTAAGAGTCATCCAGAAAATAAAAGGTGAGGCCAAATGTGATGGAAGGAGAAGTCCAGTGGAAATGATCTTCTTGTATGTCATATGTGAGGTGATCATATGGGAAAGTCAGTCCGCCATTAACTCACTATAGGGAGCTGCAAGGGAGCCGGCCCTCCTTTATGGGCATTAAAGCAGCACCAGGTAAGGGCGGGTTCACACCTGTGTCCGCTCTCCGCTTTCAGGTTTCCGTCTTCTGCCCAAGAAACTGGACAGGAGACGGAAACCGGCAGTCACTTCATTTGAATGGGTTTACAAAGTGTCTGCCCATGAGCACCCGTGAGCGTTTAATTGTGTCCAGTTAAAAAAAAAAAAAAAAAAAAAAAACGGAGACCAAGTCCAGTTAAAGATGCAGGACTTGGGTCTCATGAGTAAAACTCGCTTATTGATGCCCTTGTGTTCTTGGTTGACATCTCCACCATTTGACATCACTGCTGTGGCCACAGCCCCCAGACATGCTGTACCCACCTTATTTCAATGGCATTGCAGTGGAGATGGTAATCCAAACCAAATGGTTGGTATTGGGCTGCGTTTACTGACAGGATCCTCAGCATTTGCCAGGCATTATATGGCCATCGGGGCAATGGCAACTTCATTTTTATGCAGTATGAAAGTTGTTTTGTAGGAAAACTGGAATCTGTAGAGGCATTTGTAAATGGCTACCAGGCACAGTATTTGTTCTAGTGTCCCTCCTATACTTGCTCTTCAGATGGTGTGGGGAGATGGCCGCTGCACTTCTTGAGAACCATGTTGCTACAGAGAGTATCATGAACAGTCCTTGTGGCTTCTTATAGGTTCTGCGGCGACTCTACCACCCAGCATCCAGCGACTTCTTCCAACATATGTGACGTGTTAACATTGAAGGTTTCCGCTTCTGATGTCTTTCTTTGTCATTTCCAGAGGAGGATTTCCAAAAGCTTCCCCCCTCTACAGTCCCAGAGATGCAGAGGAGTAACCTGTCCCCTGTGATCCTACAGCTGAAAGCGCTCGGGATCGACAACGTCCTGCGCTTCCACTTCTTGTCGGTGAGTGAAGGGGCAAATAAACTGGCATTGGCATAATGGCCCAGATTTATTATTCCTTGTATGTCGGTCTTCTGGCATACAAGGCATGAAAAGCTGTATTTTTTTTTTTTTTGTGGAAAACTTGGTTTTCCATACAATAATTGTGACCTTTTAAAATCTGCACTCTACTTTCCCACAAAGAAGAAAAGTCATAACTTCCTTTATGCTAGAAATGGCATAAAGGAAGCAATGACAGGAGAAATTTATGTGGTGGTGTACCGCCCGACAGAGGATTGCCTTGTTTATGATGTGCACCCTCTGCCAGCTTTGGGGCTACGAAGACTGGAGTTAGTCAAGTCAGTCTTCAAATATCTGCTCTAATGATTTTTATTAAGTGCAACAAACAACACAAGGCTATTTCACACTGCGTTTTGTTCTTATGAATCCATGAAACAAGTCTATATGTAGGAGAGATGTGGACTGACAATGTTTTCAAAGCCCACACGTCTTTTACAGATGTGTCTTTGGGGTTGTATACGGAGGGAACTCTTCAAACACTACTAGAAAGCGTTATGGCCAATAACCTCACTAGACAACCAAGAGTAACAGAGGACAAAGCAACAATACTAGCGTTGTAGTATTTAACTGTTTAGCTGTTAACACTAAGGGCAGGTTCACACCAGCACCTGGTCTCTGCTTTAGGCAATCCTGCCAGTTTCTGTCTTCTCCCCAGAGACACTGGCAGTCAGTTCTCAAACTCATTCACTCGAATGGGTTTGCAAAGTGACCGCCTGTGAGTGTTTTGTGCCTGTCCATGGCAAAACCTTTTTTTTTTTTTTTTAACTGGACACAAAGTCGGATATGTAGGACTTTGTTTCCGGTTAAAAAAAAAAAAAAAATTTCGCCGCAGACAGGCACAAAACGCTCACAGGCGGTCACTTTGCAAACCCATTCAAGTGAATGGTTTGAAAACTGACCACCGGGTTTCCGTCCCCTGTCCAGTTTCTTGGAGAAGACAGAAACCGGCAGGATTGCCTAAAGCAGAGACCGGGCGCTGGTGTGAACCCGCCCTAACTTAGGCTTGGCCATACACATACCTTTTGCTGACCGCTATGCCTTTATTCCCCATACACTTGTATGTGGTACATATGTTCTTAATGGGAAGAAGGGGGATTCTTCTGACAGCTGCTTTTTTTTCTCCAGAACAAAGGATTCTGGCATTATCCTCTTCCCCTTCATCTGCTGGCAGTGAACAAGAAGTCCCATACACATTACATGATCATCTGATACTGCTATTATATTATACATATGATGTGTATGGACAAACTTCCTCCAGTAACCTTAGTGGTTTGTTGGGGTCTCGGACGCCCTATTTTATTTGCCCTTTAATATGGAAGCGCTGAGGTGATCAGACAGCTTCCATATAACACAGGTTGTCGGGGTGAAGTGATCCCTTTCTGTACCTTTCTATATATTAGAGTTTTTATTTGTGACAGTCTGTTGACCACCTCCTCCTTTTCTTTTGCCAGCCTCCCCCAGCACAGTCTATGGTACAAGCCCTGGAGCTGCTGTATGCACTAGGAGGTGAGGACTGTTTGTGCCATATGATATGAGTCTCTGGGTATGCGCCATAACCTCTCACTTCTTCTATATTCCTATAGGGTTGTATCTTTGTGGTTATCAGCAATGGCTGCAGTTTGGTACAATAAGTAGGCAGTGGTCTGTATTTGCTATAGAGCTGTGCTTGGCCACAGACAGTCCTTGCAGCATTGTGATAATTATTTAGGATAACCTCTTCCCTACAAGTCTACGCTGGGGATAACGCTTGCTGCAAATCAGTTTGAGGACTGTCCATTGTGTCTATTGTTTTTGCTTCATTATTAGAATAATTATTAAAATTCTTCTTTATAATCTTGTATTTTTCCCTTCCCACAGGCTTGGATAAGCACTGTCGTCTGACCGAGCCCCTTGGAGTAAGAATGGCAGAGTTTCCGCTTAACCCCATGTTTGCCAAGATGCTGCTGGAGTCTGGTAAGTTTTCGTTGGGCGTCTATGGCTATCTGAAAAAAATACTGACAAAATATGGATTGTTTGAGCGTGATGGATGGTAGTGGACTTTACTGCATTTACTACTATGAAGCTGTTCTTGCTTGGAGTAGGAGGATATCAGCACAATGCCATTTCCACCATTTTTGCATGGCTTTGATCATTCTGCACCCCATTTGTTCCTTTTTTGCAAAAGTAGACGAGACCGTGTCATGCCTGGGATTCAGACGCCTTGGCCTAACAGATTTAGGGTGCATTCACACTGAGTAAACGCTAGCTTATTCTGAACGTAAAACAAGTTCAGAATAAGCGGCGTCTAAAGCAGCTCCATTCATTTCTATGGGAGCGGGGATACGAGCGCTCCCCATAGAAATGAATGGGCTGCTTCTTTCACTCCGTGCAGTCCCATTGAAGTGAATGGGGAGTGCCGGCGTATACGGCAAGCTCTGCTCATGCCGGAGCGTACACGCCGGCACTCCCCATTCACTTCAATGGGACTGCACGGAGTGAAAGAAGCAGCCCATTCATTTCTATGGGGAGCGCTCGTATCCCCGCTCCCATAGAAATGAATGGAGCTGCTTTAGACGCCGCTTATTCTGAACGTGTTTTACGTTAAGAATAAGCTAGCGTTTACTCAGTGTGAATTCACCCTTACTATAACTCATGCCGGAAAACTAGAGTGTGGGTGTCCGTTGTCTGTTTCCGTCCATGACTGGCGCAGGTTTTGGTTTCTGGTGCACAAGGACCTCTTGTGCTGGGTCCTCTTAATAATACCGCTGCAGCTGATACCAGTGGGGAATTTAGACAGGTGCTGCACCTGCTAGTGGATGGGCCAATTCAAATAAAAGGTACAGCTCAGCAGCGCCATCTACTGCATAGTGGTGATTCTAGTGAACTGCAGCGTTTCACCTATTAGGTGAATAATAGTGGTTCTGCCCATGCTACCCGTCCACTATCAGCTTCTGGTACTCGGACGCTGCTGCAACAGATGATCTGTGCGAGATCTGGGCATCAGACTATGTCTGACCACATGGAGATGACATTCGTAGTATGAAAATTTGATTTGGGTCCAAAAAAACCCTTTAATAAATACCACCCCATTGTTTGTGGCACATTTATCACTTTTGTACATTACCTTTACACACAGATTGCTTTAGTTATCATCACAAACCCATATTGTATGTTTTTTTTTTCATCATGCAGGTAATTTTGGATGTTCTGCTGAAATCTTAAGCATTGCGGCAATGATGCAAATTCAGAATGTCTTTGTTGTCCCTCCAAACCAGAAGGCGCAAGCGGTAAGTTCAACGAATGATACCCAGTATGAAAATCAACATGTCTGTCATATCCCCTTACAACCCCCCATAATAGCCCAAAATCTTCTTATTTACGAATCGGTGCCCCTTTAACCAATTACACCTGATGGCGGCCTGACAAGGGGGTTCCTTATACCTGTTCAGACTAATCTGAGGGTCTGCTTGTATATAAGCGGAAGTCCTGAACTTCTTTACTATTTCTGCCCACAGACGAGAGAACATCGAAAGTTTGCGGTGGAGGAAGGAGATCACCTGACCATGTTAAACGTGTTTGAGGCTTTTATTAAGGTAAGGGATGATGTCCTTCCTCTGGGCCATTTCATTTTCACGTGGTACAGTATATGTTGCCCTAACATATATAGTATGCACATCAAGTAAGCAGCAAATAGGAGCCCATAGGTGACCTGCTAAGGCCCGTTAGCAATGGCGTGAGGGATCTTGTGCCTATACTAGCATGTAGTCATAGACCCCCTGTTATCAGTAGGGTTCAGCGTATTTACTTCAGTATATTAGGTCATTGGGATGTAACTTTAAATGGGTTTCCAGAACTAAAACATTGATTACTTGGATTGGTCATAAACATCAGATTGATGGGGTCCGACAACTGACACCCCCACCTATCCGCAGCTGCGTTCTTTTCCACACTCGCCAAATACAGCGCTGTACGTTATATAGTGGCTGTGCTTGGTATTGCATCTCCACCCCATTCACTTGAATGGGTCTGAACTGAAAAGAGGCCTTATGAGTGATGAATGTTACGTCACATGGACGGTCAATTTTGGTGCCAGGAATTAGCTATTATTGCTGGAGAAAGCAGTAATAACCTTATTTTATTGTGTGCCACCCATTCACATGAAGGACTGGCTATGGAGTGTGTAAGTGGGTTTGGTTGGCAAAGTATTATTGACATCTCTACACCACTAGTGCACATGAAGCCAATATTTTTCATATCAAGTAAATCCGCAATCCCTTGTGAGAGGTTTGTATCTGTTTCATTGCATTCTGAATATAGAATCCCATCCTCCTAACCATGTCTTGTATTCCCTATGGGAGTGCAGACTTCATCATTTCATCAGATGTTACATTTTTTTCAAATTTTCTTTTTCTATTGTTTTTGCAGTTCAACAAGAGCTCACAGTGGTGTCAGCAGCACTTTCTCAACTATAAGGGTCTTATGAGAGCTGTCACTGTGCGGGAGCAGCTCAAGAAACTTCTCAGCAAGTTCAAGGTACCCAAGATCTCCAGCGAAGGTGAGAAGCTGTAGAGGATGTGGGATGTAAGCAAGGTGTGCTGTTGTTAGGGTAAGTTCACATGGGGTTTTTTGGACTGGAACCTGAGGCGGCCTCCGCCTCAGGTTCTAGACCAAAAAATGGGTGCACTGCACCGGCATCCAGCCGCACTCCGCTTCGAATTAGGCCCAATGAATGGGCCGAGTCGGGTGGAGGGAGTGTCTTCAGGCCGAATCGCGAGGCGAATCATACTGAATAACGAGCACCTCGCTTCTTTTTCCAGGAGCCGGAACAGACAGACTCCTGAAAAAAACACCTGAGCGGCTCCTATTGATTTCAATGGGAGCTGTCTGGTCAGGATTTTGAGGTGGATACGGCCTTACCCTTAGCACACCAATCCATGATCAGGAGGCGTTTCTTGTGACCAGCTCAGTGTCTTTAAGGCTAAGACCCCACGCATCGCGGTTCTTCCCGCAGCGCTTTAAACAGAAAGTTCACTGAGTTTTCCTCCACGGACTTTGTTACCATTATATCTACTGGGAAGCTGCTGGCGTTTCCGTAGATATAACTGACATGCTTCAATTTCCAAAACCGCAATGGTTTTGGAAATTGCAGCGTGTCCACGCTGTGATTTTTACCGCAAAGTGGGCATGGGATTCACATGACAGTCTGTAGATCCTGCAAAGATCAGCTGTTCTATGGAGCCTCTGGTACCAGAACATAAACGGGGCACGTGATTGGAAACAGATCGCTTAATCCACTGTATGACAAAGATGTCAGAGTTATACAGCTCTGTATATAGTCAGGTGACTTTGGCGCAGAGCTGCCGTACCCCTGTTGGCTGCTGTGCAGCAGGTTGAGCTTTCTGGTTCCTGTTCTGGAGCCTTCCTGGAACACTTGATCTGTTGCCAAATCTGTGTGGCTGAGCCCAGTCGATCTGATAATGATGAACTATCCTGATAATACTTTGAGCTTCAGATTAGTGGGATCTGATACTTGTAGATAGACTTGTGATTGGTGGTGGTCTCAGCAATGTGTCACCAAGTCATCAGACTCTTCTCCCTTTAATGACACCTTTTTGTCTGCCCCACTAGGAGATCCGGATCCTATTTTACGCTGTATAGTGGCTGGATTCTTTGCCAATGCTGCCAAGCTTCATTCTACGGGAGTCTACAGGTAACTAGAGAGTGGGCACAACCAAGATGAGCGGCTTCAATAGGAAAATATAGTGTAACACAGCAAAGACACACTAACTTATGATTCAGCCCATCTTAAGAATGCTGCATGGTTGACATTAAAATCTCATTACACAGGGGACGTATCTGTCATCATATAGCAGATAATTTTACAAGGTGCCCACTGGATATCTTCACAATTGTCAGAATTCACTGATTTTTGCACAAATTCTGCACCTAAATCTGCATGATATTCATATCCCATACATGTCAGTGGAGTTTCTGCAACTGCATTGACCCATATCAAAAAATTAGCCAAAAACAGCCAAACACATCTTCTATAAAAATAACATATACATTATTTATGGGGTATAGCCTTACATTTCTATGGTGGAAATATGTCAGATATTTAAAGTAAATGCCCAAAATCAGAATACACCTTTTAAAGGGTTTGTTCAGTTCTTTTATGTATCTTGTGTAATGTCTAGTTATTTCCTCAGCTGTGTCCAATACTAGGTTCACGCTAGCATTTGAGGTTTCCGTACGATACTCCGTCCTACAAAATGTCCTGTAACCCCTATGGGGGCTTCTGCATCCGTTCCAATAACACAGAGCAGAATAGGACACTTGGACGTGTGCATGGGCTCTTATGCATTCTTCTCAGATCTATTACCAAAATGTTATGCCGCCATATTTTTGTAGAGCTATGTCATTCCCATATAGTGCAGTGTTAATCCTAGTACTAGTCAGCTTGTCTTGACCTGTTCTTTTGGACAATTTTATTTTATTTTTTGTTTTTTTTTCTCCCAAGGACAGTAAGAGACGGTCATGAATTACATATACACCCAACATCGGTTCTATATGCAGAGAAGCCTCCAAACTGGTGAGTCCGTCCATGTATACATTGTGCAGCACAGTCCGGAATAACTTTTGTGTTACTTGTCATTCGTACACCACAGCCAAAGATCGTAGTGTTGTGCTGCTACTTTCTCAAATAATGACAGTGATTGGGGTCATGTTGCAAATTGTCACAGCAGCACCCCTAGTGGTTGTGCTGGGAATTACAGTATGACTTAATTGAACTTGGTTTTAGGAAACATTGGGCTAATGTAAGAATGAACACATCTGCATGGCATCAGTATATTAGAATATTAAAAAAATAATACGTGTCCTGTTTTTCCCCTCCAGGGTGCTGTTTAGTGAAGTGATCCAAACCAGCAAGTACTACATGCGGGATGTCACTGCAGTCGAATCTGCTTGGTTGCTGGAGCTGGCCCCACACTTTTATCAACAGGGAACGGTACGGCTTATGTCACTTTCATCAACGTTCATTTTTGTTTTTTTTTCTGTAAAGTACACTATTGTGTCATGCACTGGAACTGGACTACATGTCCCAGCAATCCCTGTGCTGCTTAATATACTGTATGCAGAGCACTGGTAGCGGTAAGCAGTCACTGGCACTTATTCTGAATGTCAGTAGTTCTGGTAAGGTTGAATTCAGACTGCCATAGTGCAGCTCTGTTGTTACATTTGCAAATTCCATCCTGACTGTGGGGCTAATAACCCAAACTAGCACTCATGGCTGGCGTGGTATTTGTGCAGAAGTGCCACAGAATGATCATATGTTCATATAGAGTCTTAGGCCTCGTTCACATCAGCGTTCGTATTCCGTCCGGGGGAGTCCGCATGAGGACCCCTCCAAATGGAATACCGAATACAACTGCAAGCAGTGTGCCAGTGAAAGCACACGGATTCCATAGACTATAATGGGGTCCGTGTGCTGGCCGCCAGATCTCCGCAGAGGTCATGCGGACTGGAAAGCAGTTCACAATCTACTTTCCTCTCCACATGACTCATGCGGGCAGCGCGCGACAAGCACACGGACCCCAGTATAGTCTATGGGGTCCGTGTGCTTTCACTGCACACCAATTGCAGTTACGTTCGGTATTCCGTTCAGTGGGTCCCCATGCAGACTCCCCTGAATGGAATACCAACGCAGATGTGAACCAAGCATCAGCATCCCGTCACATCTCAGACCCTGCGCTGTCCTACTGAAGGACGTCTCTAGATACAATGCCATGTAAGGTGTCAGCCATTGATCTACAGGGTGTATAATACCTATAGGTGACACATGAGTCAGAGGAGAAGCATTTACATATGCCCAAACCAGACTCTGTAGATAACTGCGCACAGCTAACAATTACGCTTAGACTATGTTCACATCTGCATCAGGTTTCTGTTCTTCTTGTACGTTGATGGAAGAGAAGAATGGAAAAACGGACTACAAAAATATCAGACACGAATGGGGCTCAAGGATCCCAATTGACCATAATGGGTTCTGTCAGATATTTGTTATTTTTAGCAGAAATTGCTGGATGAAAAGAAAACGGGTCTTGCAGGACTTTTTGGCCAGATCTGTGCCTGCTGGACACCTCATGCACATGTGAACCCAACCTTATGAGGGCATTGGATGTATCGGTTCGGAGGTTGAGTGGAGAAAATATTAAGGGGTTGTCCAGGAATTGTAGGATCAGCCATAAATATCTGAGTGGTGGGGGGACCGACCGCTGGCCCTGTTACAGAGCTGTACTTGGAGTATGTCCAGTCCGTATACAGTAGATAGAGCCAGAAGATGTCTCAGCGCCTTGTATAGTAGCCGGGCATTGTTACTGCGAGTCAATTGAGAGTTGAGCTGCAGTTAGGGTCCATTCACACGGAGAAAAATGGTGAGGAATTTTCTACGCTGAAAAAAAAGCCTCCCATTGATTTCAATTGAATTTTCCGCTAGTGGAAAAAAAAAAGCTAGCAGAACCCATGAACCCATTGAACTCAATGGGAGGCTTTTTTTTCAGCATGGAAAATTCCACACCAAATTCCTCCGTGTGAATGCACCCTTACAGTGCCAGCCACTATACAGTGTATTTGCTTTCAGCTCTGTGCACTGTATAGTACTAGGACTTGGACATATTCCACAAACAGCTGATCCATGTGGGGGCTGGCTGTTGGCCAGGGCAGGCCATAAATAAATTCCTGTAAGTCCTATTTAGGCTAAGTCTCTACATACCATACAGTCCATATTTAAAGGTACAGCGCTCCGCTTCATCCCGTGTCTTTCCTTCACACAGCATCTATCTCGAACCAGTAAAAGGGCCAAGCTGGACAATTTGTAAGGCCATTGCATTCCTGCCTGACCACAAGAGAGAAAATCGGCTCCACTCTCGCCAACATTTCTCCGTCTGACCTCAGCTCCCATGGAGACCTGCCTGCCTGCCTTCCTCTGAGGATGGAGTTCAAAACCTCTCACCGTTTCGTGGGACGGCTTCTCCGCACCGAGCATATTCATGTCCACATAGTCTGAGCTCCGGATTGTGTTTGGCTGTGCCATTCCACTCAGCGTCTTCCGTTAGGCACATGGTATATATATATTTCTAGGTATATATATGTATGTATAACAGAAAGCCCTTTTATTTTTTTAAGTTGTAAATGACGGAAAGGAGATGAACGGATTCGGATACCGGGAATAAGAATCTGGTGCCGGTTTTACATAGGCTTCATTTTATCAAGCACATTCACTTCTATCATGGGGTTTGTGAGGCTCCTGAGGTAAAGTCTCGTGTCGAGCAGAGTCGAGAGCAGCTTAACTCTTTGATGACCTCACTAGGTGCGATAATGTGCCTAGAAACCCCCAGGTACCGAAAAAAGCCATTGCAATGGGTGGCAACTAATGTGAGTGAGGGGTGTGATTATGGCCCAGTGCTTATCCCAGTAATACCTGTGATGTTACTAGCCACGTGACTACCAATCTTTGTGCCAAATATATTATAACAGACCAGAAAATAAGGAGGTGAGGGGGTTTTAAGCAGACAGCAGTACATGTCAATTGTGATTCCACGGAGGTTTTGTCTATGTGATACCTATTTAGTGGTACACAAATGGTCTAAAACACCCAAAATGTGAACACCATATTGAAAGGTAAGGGATTGGCCAATTAAATTCCTCTCATTGTCCTTATAGGGTTTGTCCGACCTTTTATTGTTTCATTTTGCCGGTCAAGGAGCATAAGAAAAAAAAATCCTTTACTCGCCTCTCCCTGGGCCTCCATTGCCAGTGGCAGCAGCTCCAGTCTTCTGTATACAGGCTATCCTGTTTGTCCCTGGTGTCTGCTGCAGACAATCGCAGCCCTCAGTGGTGACCTCTACATAAATGGCACCTGTCTGCTGTGACGTGCCGTATGTGAAGAGGTCACCTGGCACAAACTGTGGGTGCAGGCAGAGATCAGTCCCTGCAGCCACAAAGAAGGGAATGGAGAGTCGGTCACGCTAGTGCACTGGTGCCCCATTTCCAAGGCTTTAGGGGGACTTTTAGTCTGATAACTCCTAGAGATGCAATGGTCTGGAGCAAACCTTACTAACTTCTATAGGAGATTATTCTAGACCTGGTCTGTGACCTCTAATCTATGAAATCGTCTATTGTGAGTGATGAATTCTGTGTCTTATCTACTTCTACATGATAGCTGTGATCATCAGTGTGCTGATAATGATTTGGTTTAGTGGCCAGAGTCAGAACTGCAGGATTTTTAGACATTTTTTAAATTTAAATATAGATAACAGATAATGTTTAAAAAAAAAAAAAAAAAAAAAAAACCCAAAAAACCTGACAATTAAAAAAAAATAAATAAAAAATATATATATATATATATAGTTCAACATAAAACTTGATTTAAAAAAATAGGTAATTTTCCGTTTTCTCAGGAACGTCTCTCTTCACAGTAGCGTCTATTGCGCGGTACTGTGAGAGGGGGGTGTTCCTTATAATGACGCTTGGAGGTGACACATGCCCCCTCCAACACCAGTACTCCTCAAGCGTCATCATAAGGAACACCCCCTCTCACAGTACGGCGCAATAGACACTACTGTGAGGAGGGACGTTCCTGACAAAACGTTTTGCGTCCGCAAAATCACGGTCGCAAAATAGTGCCGCGTATACGATCCCGGCTCCCATTGAAATCAATGGGAGCGTATACGCCGCTCAAAATCTCACACGGCGTATACGTGCCACATCACGCGGCACGTTACTCCGTGTGAACGCACCCTTAAGCTGAATTTTCCTGCCTGACCAAATTCTGCCATGGAAATTGTCAATTCTACATCGGCCAGGCAACATTTTTCTATCCCCCATTCACTTCAATTGGAATTATCAAGCAGAATCTTAATCATTAATTGCCTTAGTAGGTAGAGTTGGGACTGCAGGATTTTTAGAATTTTTTAAAAATATAGAGAACATTGCTAAAATATAAATCCTCTTTAAAAATGTGGGCAAAATTCCCTTTCATTGTGGTGTTAATATTTTAAGGAGGACCTGCCACCTCTTCTGACATGTCTGGTGTAGGAAATATTAGCAAAATTAACAATTCTGGAGCGTTTTTTCTTACAAATCAGCATTGTCATTCCTCTGTTATTCCTCCTGGAAATTGATAGGTACCGTTCCCATGTCCTTTCACAATCTGACCCTGTCCGCTCCAATTGAACAGTGTCCAATGGGACAGTGTGGTGTCAGTTTGTTCACTCATTTCCAGGAGTGATAACAGAGGAACAGAATTGTTAGTTAAAATGAAAGCTGCTCCATGGTCGCCCAATATTATAGGGCCAGTTTGTAATATAATATTGCCATCACTGATGATGATAATTTCTGCGTCCTGACGCTTTTCTTCTCCCCACCGCTTGGTCTTTGTCACAGGTGCTACGCGACAACCTAAGAAAACAAAATTGTTTGCCTTAGGCTAGGTTCTGGTCGTTTAAGGGGTTAATGATCGTGTAATACGTAAAGCGTGCATATTAGTACAACCTGGTCACCAACCTCTTACCCCACAGGTCACATGGAAGCGTACACCATATAGAATACAACGTACCGAGTCTCTGTATGTGTCCTTGGTCCGCCACAGCCTTTTGCCTGTAAATATCTGTACATCATCACAATAAACCAGAAGGTACCTCACCGTGTGATGTGATTACTGACACTCCTGGCAGCAGTAAAGTATCGCCATACGCCGCCCGTGACACTGACATCTGCCAGGCCCTGCTGTATTGTAGACCTCCTATGCATCCTCAATACGGCTCCCTGCACGCACCAGATTTCAGAAAACCACAATATTCGCCGCCTCTAATAACGGTTGAATCGATTTTGTTACCAAAATCTAAAATCGCTCTATCAATTTTTCTAAAATATTTTGGAGCAATGACCACTTTCCACCATTAGGTGGCACAATAACACCACATCATGTTCAACTCAAAACTTGCCGTACTGATTTCTGGACCAGTGCCCGTCTCCTAGTGTTATTATAGGGGGAGATTAATCATACATTTTATGTCAATTTACAGGGTATAAAGTCGCACAATTTTGGCGTATGGCCATATTTGTGCCAAAAATTTCTACTTCCCACTGTTCTGAACCCCCCCCCCAAAAAAAAACAAAAAAAAAACTCTGCATTTTACAGTTCTAGCAAAGTGAATGAAATTTTGTTTAATTTCATCCACACATTGTGGGGAAAAAACAAATGGAAAAGCTGAGTTTCTGAAAAACGCAGAATGTTCGCTTTATCGAGCGAAACGCGTTCTCCATAGACTTATATGGGATGAGAAATGAAAATGCAACAACAAAAAAAAGCTGTGAATGCATTTTTTTTTGTCAATCTATCTATCCTTTTATTTATTTTTATTTTTCCTACTTGCATAGCGCCATCCTATTCCGCTGCACTTTACAGACATTGTTGGTCACTGTCCCACAATCTATATTCCTTATCAGTATACTGCATCTTTGGAGTGTTGGGGGGGGAGAACATACAAACTCCTTGCAGATGTTGTCCTTGGCAGGATTCGAACCCAGGACTCCAGTACTAACAACTGAGCCACCATGCTGCCGTTATCTATGTATCGTATCGATCCATATATCTTTGTCTGATTGATCTATCAATCTATATCTATAGTGTCCATTTTCTGGTAGCCTGATCTACCAGGTTCCTCAATGATGAGGTGAATGAGGGAGCAAAAGTCCTTCCAAAGCTGACTGGCGCACCAATGTACTTGGGTGACTTGTGCTCCATTCACTTTTCTGGGACTGCGGATGCAGCCAGAGATTACAGTCCCATAGAAGTTACTGGAGAGTCTATCATACGAGTCCTTTGGTGCTCCATTCCCAAGGGGGTTTTAGAGGAACTTTCGTTCCCCCCTTCTTCTCATCTCTGAGGGGCCTGGCAGTCGGGCCCCCAGTGATCGGACACTTATCGGATAACTTAAGTCTCCTTAAAGGGATTCAATCATTAAAATTGCATTTTTTTCTCCCTAACATGTAGGAATAGTCTTAATAAAGGCTAGTCTTCTCCTACCTTGAGATGTCTTCTTCGCACCGCCGTTCGGTAGAAATCCCGGTTTTCTTCAGTATGCAAATGAGTTCTCAGCACTCAAACAGAACTAGTGGCGTCCCCAATGGTGCGAGAGAACTCTCCAGCGCCGCCTCCATCTTCGTCTGGAACACCTCTCGCCATGTCTTCTCCCAACCTGGGTTTCAAGCTTCTAGGCACATGCAGTTGACTCTGCTGTCAGGTTTCGGGGAGAGCCAACTGCATGTGCATGTGGCCATTTTTTGTGTAGTACGCTCATTCAAGCGGCCACAAAAAAATGGCCGCGGTCATGCACAGTCAGCTCTGCCCGAGGCCAGACGGCAGAGCTGACTACGCTGCCTAGAAGTTTGAAACCGAGGACTGGAGAAGACGCGGAGAGAGGCATTCAAAATATAGTTCATGTCTTACCTTAACCTGTTTTCACAGACCCTTCAGTACACTCAGATGTGCTAGTAATCTGTGAACACGGGCGCTCCTTGGATACAGAACGGCCATGTAAAAAGTGAATTCTTCACTGCCATTTTGTACCACAGTCATGTGAATATAAGGTAGGAGTATGTGCACACTGGATGGACGTGCTGCAGAATTTCTTTCCAGTTTTGAGGGCAAAAGACATGAGTATCAGCAGAGGAGATGACATTTATTCAAAATTTCCATGAAAAAAAATTCACAGCGCCTATAGAGATTCTAAATGTGCGGCACAAATAGACATTTCACCCTTTGTAATGCAGAGGGCAGTTCCACGTGTATTACCAATTTACTGTTTCATTTGCACTTTGCACACGTGGTCGTACTGTTCCAGTTATCTCTTGTATTCAGACAAGCTCAGGTATTTTTAGGGACACGCTCAGGCCATACCTCGCTCCGGTGCCTGTACATATGGCCATATTGTGGATTTCCATAGGATTTGTCTCATTTGTTAGAGGCCAACATGTCTTTCCTTCACAGCCTGCCGCCAAGGATCAGATTTCTGACGTACTGTAAGAAACATGGCAGCATCTTGTCTCCCAGTCCCCTATTGCATAAACATGTATGGCAGCGATTCAGTATGAAAGTGTATGGACGACTCTATTCTGGCCAGTGACGCTCTGTAATATGGCCAGAATGTGCAACCTCTTTATATATGTCCCATTAGGGCATATGGACAACAAGGGGGTTAATCTCCCACTGAGATCGGAGTCCTGGCCATTGATCCTAATAGCCTGCACATGGTAGTAATTGGTAAGTAAGAGCCACACATGTACTGCCGTCTCTTCACTCAACATGTCTCTCTTAAAGGGATTGTCCATAGGATAGGTGATGAGTGTTTGTCTGCTGGGGATCACCAGTCATGGGTTCCCTCTTCACTGAATGGGGCATCCAAGTCACTGGGTCGAGTGCGGCGCACTCGACCCAGTCAGAAAAAGCCAAATTAATCTCCACTCAATGCACATAGGGGACAAAAGTGTCCCCCCCCCCCCATTCTCATGTTCTATGGGGGTCCCCGTGGGACCCCCTAGTGGTCAGACTCTTACAGGATAGATGATAGTTTATCATGGGACAACACCTTTGACCTAGACAAGGTCGCACTAACCATAATACCGTAATGCTGTTCCACTGTTCTGGGGGACATTTAGTCATTTAACTCTATGGTCGTCCTGTGGATGCAGATAAAGTTGAATGCAATGGTGGACCTTTAAGGCTGCATTCACACAGAGTAACGCCAGGCGTCATTTGTGTGTAATTTGTGTGTCTTTTACGGCCGTCATAAAACGTTTACATAGAGTTCTATAGGAAAAGACGGCCGTCATTTACGGCTGTCATTTACGGCCGTCATTGTAATGACGGCCGTAAATGACGGCAGTAAATTACGGACGTCTTTTCCTATAGAACTCTATGTAAACGTTTTATGACGGCCGTAAAAGACACACAAATTACACACAAATGACGCCTGGCGTTACTCTGTGTGAATGCAGCCTGAATCGACTTGGTTTTCGGTTGATGATGGATTTTGACAGACCCACACCTTTTGTTCTCAAGATGTCACCAGTGTATTACCCTCTGACTATTGAGAACACATGCACACTTGGCCAACCTGTTTACGAGGGACTTGGTTTGCAATAGTTCTCAGAGTGGACTAGTGGCTATTTAAAGGGGTTGTCTAGGAATTACAGTTTTTTTTCAGGGAATGTCAAAAGAACAAAAAGCATACGTGTTCCTGACTCTTTAGTGTCCTAGGCTGCTGTCCGGTCCAGCGGCGACCCGGGGATTGTTGTGGTGGAAGTCCTTGCTGCATGTTACCGCTGAGGCCTCAGGGAAGGAACTAGGTACCTCACAAGTGACATATGTAAGTGACGTCCTGGCTGCTTTCCTTAGGTCGGAGATTGGCCTTAGCAGTGAGAACTTCTGGCCCCCAGATGGCGCTGACTAAACCGCAACCTGGGACCCTGGAGCAGTATTTTTTTTTATTTTTTTTTTCCAGCTTTCCTGACCTCCAGGAAAAAAAAAAAAAAAAACCTACTCATTTCAGGATAACCCTTTATTGTGTATCACCATTTATATCGACAGCCACTGAACTAGCAAAAACCACTGCACTAGTCATTGGTCTTATGAGACAGAGGGGCATTTACCCCACAGATACCTCTTTACACTGTAATCTCTGTACCCCATGGGCAGAATTATGGTAAAATATCCCATCGCAGTAATAATACTCCATTCACTGCCAACTATTGGAGCGCTGAGCTTATACCATACATCATATACAGTTCATTTCTATCACGGTGGTAAATTCTTAATGCACAGAAAAAAAAAAAAAGTGAACCACAAAAAGAATGAAATGCCACCTTGCAGCCGTCATGCCTGCGCAGCTCATCTCGCCCTCCCCGCCGGCTCCCGGTAACTGTAGTGATAATTCAGCACATGGCCCCTCTCTCTCCTCCTTTATAAGTAGTTTTGGCCTTGAAGAGCTCTGTGTAAGATCGATACAGCGCCGGGGTCCCCTATATCTCCTGCTTTAAGTGCCTCTCTGTTCTTTCTGATAAACGGCCACATGGATCAGCGTTTATCTCCTGTTCCAAAACAGTCTTTTAACTGCTACTTATTGTCCCCTGATAATCGAGTGTTTTATTGTTAACCGCGCCAGTAAATCTACAATCTGTGGGGAAAGAATTGGGTATTAAAGCTGCATACGATGGAGGATCTGAATGATGGGCCGATCATTATAGATTAGCTGGAACAAAGGGGGGGAAAGCACAGTAGCTTTATCGAGGGGTAAAAAAAGGGGGATCATTTCTAATATTTAGGGCACCGCTGACCTTTAGTCAGAACAGTGACCAGGACCACAAACCAGCCAAAGTGCGGTTTCTCGGTTTAGGTAGTAAATTTCCATGTCTTCAGACAACGATCATATACTCTCAGCCTCTTGTAGGTCTCGGGGTACGTTCACTTGTAGGTATTTGGTGTTGATGTTGAGACGGATCGTGCCCTGTACGTGACTCCAATTGTAGGATGAAAACTGAAGATGATCCGATTTCTTCTGGCAGGTTTGTTTACTTTTGTAGCAAAAGAAAAAGTCCTTTTTCTTCTATCAGGGAAGTAATAAACGTGACCAAAGAAGGCTTCAGTCTTTCTAGAATATCGGGGTCACCTCTGATATGGCCTCAGTGATCACATGGGGCACACCGACGTCATGACTTTACACCCCATGTAACCCCATGTAACTGCTGAAGCTCAATGATAGGCCTTATGGTGACCTTGGGGCACATGACGTCATCTAGGAGGCCTGAAGAAGACCCAGAGGGAGTGCTGGAAGCCATAAGGATGTCCAGAACAGGTGAGTATAACTAGCGCATCTCTAGTGAGAATGATTTGATCAACAGAAACTTCAAGGGGACTCGTCACCTCTCCAGACAGGTCTGTTTTAGTAAAAAATTGTATTTCCCATATAATTCTAGAATATTGCTATGTCCATGATCCATTGTGGTGGTTTTGCATGTGCAGTTTTCTTCTCTTGTTCTTTGTACTCCTTGGAGCATAGCCTTCATCCAAGACACTATTATATCATATCAAGTGACTAGGACGGCCTTGACATGCATCGTAGGGTAGGCCTGTATGTGATTAAAAACCTTTCTGAGCTGCAGGTTTTTTTTTTTACAGAGTGTGAATAGGATTTGTTAAAGGGATCCTATCATTAAAACACAATTTTTTGTGACTAACACGTAGGAATAGCCTTAAGAGAGGCTATTATTTTCCTACCTTTAGATGTCTTCTCCGCACCGCCATTCGGCAGAAATCCTTGTTTTCGTTGGTAAGCAAATGAGTTCTCTCGCAGCACTGGGGGCATCTCCAATGATGCGAGAGTACTCTCCAGCGCCGCCTCCATCTTCTTCAGGAACGGCTTATTCACGCGTCTTCTTCTGGTGGTCCCCAATGCTGTGAGAGAACTCTCCAGAGCCTCCTCCATCTTCTTCACATGTCTTCTTCCAGCGCTGGTGGTCAAACTTCTAGGCCTCGGGCAGAGCCGACTGCACATGCCCACAGGCCACAAGAAGATGGCCATTTTTCTTTTGGCCGCGGACATGCGCAGTCTGGTCTGCCCGAGGCCTAGAAGTTTGACCACCAGCGCTGGAAGAAGACGACGCATGAAGAAGATGGAGGCGACGCTGGAGAGTTCTCTCGCAGCATTGGGGACGCCCCCAGTGCTGCGAGAGAACTCATTTGTATACTGACGAAAGCCAGTATTTATACCGAACGGCATTGTGGAGAAGACATCTAAAGGTAGGAGAAGAATAGCCTTTCTTAAGGCTATTCCTACGTGTTAGTCACAAAAATTGTGTTTTAATGATAGTATCCCTTTAAAATCCCACTGACTATACTTGTACTGTGAACTTTAAGATAAAGCTGCCATACACATAAGATATAAGTTAACTGTATACATACAAATGATTTCTCAATCAACATAACCAAGTAAACTGACCAATGAGGAGGGCAAAATAGAAAATGCAAAAAAAAAAAAAATGCTCTGAGTTTTTACAAAATGGCAATTGATCGATCAGATTTGGTTCATCACCCCATGCTCTTATGTTTTTGGCTGACCCATAAGGCTCCTTTTTGAAGTCTTGTGCCTATAACAATACATATAAGCTCTACATCTAGCACTATAAACAAATAGAAGGTAAATTAAAGGACTTCATACAAGTCTGTGATCAGAGACACTTCAAGGCTGCTGCACGGAACCACAATGACTAGTCCATGAAGACTGAGTCCTATTGTTGTTCTCAAGGTGTTCTGCTGACAGCTATCTAAGGTACAGTCATAACCAAAACAAAATCCTCCCTCTTTGAACTGTATAGCTGTATATATCAGAACATAATAAAAACAATGTAGCCCTTAGAAGGTCTTAAAACAACCTCAGATGAATAACAAGACATGACAAATTACATCGTGTCATCATTATTTGACAAAAACCAGGACTGAAAGCAGTTTTCAGCAGAACTGAAAACATGTAAAAAAAAAAGTACATAACTTCCATAACAACTAAGAAAGGTAAGTAGCAGTCAGGCGCAGGAGCAGTCAAATATTCCCGAGTAATAATCATCAGGAAATGGCACCATCTATATAAAAGCAGACATTTTGGCAGTTTGCTGGTTGGAAGCATACAGCCAAGGAGGAAACACATCAGCAATGATCTTAGAGAAGCAATTGTTGCAGCCTAAACAACTTGAAGTCCAGCATTCTACAACGAGAAAGATTATTCACTATTAGAAAACGTTCAAGACAGAAGATGATATTCACCCCAAGGTTAGAGTTACCCCCAAATTATCTGAGCCCAAGATCAGATAAGTTATCACAGGAAATTCACCCCCGAACAGTTACATCTACGACAGTATGACTCTACTGGCCTCAGTTAGCATGTTAAAACTTCAAGTTTGTGACAGTATTATTGGAAAAGGACTGAACAAGGATGGCTTCTTGGTGAAATCCGAACATGGCATATCAGCACAAACAACTCACAGGTAGCGGAGGGTGATGAATTGAGCTTTTTTTTTGGGGGGGGGGGGGTTTGCAGTCATTGAGTCAACCATGAACTCCTCTGTATACCAATGTATTGCAAAGTCAAATGTGAGGCCATTAATCCTACTGCTAAAGCTTAACCTCAACTGGATCATACAATGGGGCAATGATCCCAAGCGCACCAGCAAATCTCCAACAGAATGGTTGAAAAAGGAATGAATCAAGTTGATGGACTGGGATATTTGTAGACACCTCTGAGGTTACTTACAGTTTTGTTTCTCTATCCAATGGTGCATTTGTTTTTTTAACATAGATATCTTTATTTATGCATTTTATTTTCATTTCCCGTTACCTGTTCCCTTTTCACCATATTGTGGGGCTCATACTATCTCTGTGGTCAATTTCATATAAAGCTAATTAACAAAATTTATTGTCCCGAAACCCAGACCGCTCCACTAAATTTTAATTCCCATGCTGTTCTATGGCTCGGTTCACATCTACACATGGGTTTCCGATCGAGGAGTCTGCTTGGGGACCCCTCGAATGGAAACCTAATACGCATAAAAAAGCGGTTACCTTTGGAAACCCGTGGACCCCGTAGATTATAATGGGATCTGTGTGGTTTCCGCAGGGGCGGATCCAGGGCCGGGCGAGCCGGGCAACCGCCCGGGGCCCCGCGCTTAGCGGGGTCCCGCAGCCCGGCCCTAACAAAATGGTCCCGGTCAGCTCGGCAGTCGGGCAAGTGTCGGGGCCCACAGAGCCTCTGGGGGCCCCCCGGCACTTGCCTGTCACGATTTCAGCTCATCGGTGTCCGTCCGCCGATGAGCTGGAATACATACGCGATCAGTGGCAGAGGCAGCTGCCACAGGGCCCGGGACATAAGGGGCCCGGCAACAGCTACCTCTGCTACCCCCGCTCTTATCACAGACAAACTGTATTAACTGTGCTAAGAGCGGGGGAAAGCTGAAAGGACCTTGTGTGACGTCATCCGTTACATGACTGGGTGGGCGTGTCTATAGCCCGTACAGTCCTGGAAAGAGAAGGAGAGATCTGCTGCGAGGTAATGAAGGGGAGGGGGAGGGAGATGCAGGATGGAGAGTGTCTGTCCGTGTGTGTGAGTGTGTATGTGTGTGAGTGTGTACGTATGTATGTATGTGTGGTGAGGAGCAACAGTAACCTAGGGGCAGAGATGGAGGAGAGGACATGAAAATGTGGGTAGAGATGAGGGGTGCATGAAACTGGGGGAGATGGAGGGAGGGCATGAAATGTCACGTGACATCAGTGTGTTATTAAAGATGGCCAACACCAAAGACCGGAGCCGGAGACAGGTAAGTAACTTTTTTTTTTTATGTCTGTATCTCCCCTCGGTCTCCGATTATTAGACTCTGGGGTCTGAAAATACCCCAGAGTATAATAATTGTTCGTGGGTGTCCACAGTGGGACATAATACTGTGTGCAGGGGCCACAATGGGACATAATTGAGCGTGCAGGAATGGGGGGGGGTAGTCGGTCGAGATCTTCGGTGTCGGTCAGGAAGGGGGGGGGGGCCCATGTCAAAAGTTCGCCACGGGGCCCCGCCATTCCTAGTTACGCCACTGTACGCGATTAAAGCAGGAGCTGTGACCTCAGCTCACATTGCGCCTACACAAGCAAGCAGGGCCGTAGCTAAGCAGGAGCTGAGGTCACAGCTCCTGCTTTAATCGCGTATGTGACTGGAGTGAGAGAGAGGAGCGTCGGGGGAACGATGGAAGGTGAGTGATAGAAGGTGAGTGTAAGTGTTTGTTTTGTATTACATATTAAGGTGGAACATAATGAAGGGGGCCCATGAAACTGGGGGGCAAATGAAGGGGAGGGGGGAACAGCATGACACTGGGGCAGAGACGGGGGACATTAAACTGTGGGCAGATGAAGGGGGAGAACGTGATGAAACTGGGGACAGAGATGGAGGGGGGGACATGAAACTGGGGGCAGAGGAAGGGTGTATATGAAACTAGGGGACAGATGGAGGGGGGGCATATAATTTACGGGTGACTGTAGGAGGATTATACTGTGTGGGAGCACATGATAAATGAATGAGAATGGGTGGAATCAACATAAAAGTGGGTGGAGCCAAATTTGCCGCGGCACGCAGAACGCGCCGCACATTTTACCCCTCTTTCTACTCATTAAAAATTAGGAGGTATGGCGTTGGTGACGCCACACTCCTGCATGACGTCACTTGCTTCATCTGCGACGCACAGTGTCTCGACTCCCCTACCTCCTTTACAAGGGGGCCCACTGAGGCTCTGTCACCCAAGGGCCCATAAAAACCTGGAGCCGGCCCTGGGTCAGCATGTCCCGATTTCAACTCATCGGCGTCCATAGGACGCCGATGAGCTGAATACATAGGCGTTTAAAGCAGGAGGTGTCACAGCTCAGCTCCGGTTTTAACGCTGAGCTCCGGCATTTGTAGTCGCGATGTGATGATGTCACATCGCGCCTACAATATGTGTATGAGGGAGAGAGCTGCGGGGGAACGAGGGAAGGTGAGTGTGTGTGAGAACAGTATGACGCTGGGGCAGATGAACGGAGGGAGAACGGCATGACACTGGGGCAGATAGAGGGGGGGAGAACAGCATGACACTGGGGCAGATGAAGGGGGGAGAACGGCATGACACTGGGGCAGATGAAGGGGGGGAGAATGGCATGACACTGGGGCAGATAGAGGGGGGAGAACAGCATGACACTGGGGCAGATGAAGGGGGGAGAACGGCATGACACTGGGGCAGAGACGGGGGGGGGGGACATGAAACTGTGGGCAGATAAAGGGGGAGAATGGCATGAAACTGGGGACAGAGATAGAGGGGGGGACATGAAACTAGGGGTAGATGAAGGGTGTATATGAAAATGGGGAGAGATGGAGGGGGGACATATAATTTACGGGTGACTGTAGGAGGATTATACTGTGTGGAATCACATGAAAAATGAATGAGAATGGGCGGAGTCAACATAAAAGTGGGCGGGGCCTAATTTGCTGCGGCGCACTGCGCGTAGGGCCCCGCCAAAGTCAGTTGCCCAGGGCCCCGCAAACCCTGGATCCGCCACTGGGTTTCCGCACAAAAAATACGGAGAGAAAATTACTTCTTGCAGGATTTTGCTCTCTGCATTTTTCATGCGGAGAGGGGAACGGAATGGCCCGAACGCAGATGTGGTCCGGGCCTATGATGTTTCATGCTTAGTTCACTAGATCTGCGGGGTCTGAGGTTGTCTTACGTTTGGAATTAGAGGCCTTGTATGTCAAAGCCAAACACCACCTTGAAATGCCTAATGATGGTGTATCCATACACATGGGCCAGTGAGGCACAGCTCAGCAGGGAAATTCAATTATATATTCAGTTATATATAATTTGATATTAATATATTAATTATATGTATATCAATTACAGATGTTAGAAGGACATCAAAACATGCATGGAAACTGAAAGAGGACCTTTCATCACCTCCACCAACTCATTGCATCCTTCCATATATGCCACTCCACAGATTCTGGCACAGCTGGAATTTGTTCTTTAGCCCCCACCATTCCTGAGTAATCACTTGTATTACTTTCAGCACGATTATGCTCTCTAGAGTCAGGTGAGTGGTCCTTGGCTGAAGTAGACAGACAAGGACCGCCCAGCTGACAGTAGAGAGTATAATTGTGCTGAGACTAACAAGTGATTGCTCAGGAATGGTGGGGGCTAGAGAAAAAAAATCCCAACTGAGCCAGAATCTGTGTTCCTAATGGAGGTTGGAATTGGTGGAGGTGGTCCCTACAAACAAATGGTCCCTATAGTTTAAGGGTCTTTACACTGGTCTATTACTGGCCACATGAGAGATTGTAGGAATGGTCTTTTTTGATGCATTATACTGTGAGGGCACTAGGAGAAGGACATTATAACGATGGGGAATATTATAAAGTTGTGGCCATAAGGAGGGTTTCAAGGGAACATTATAATATGCTAGGGCCATTGTATGGGTTGAGCCAAAGTGCAAGTGGGTGGGGCTTACTCTACAAAAATTGTCCCTCTATCAGTATTTTGAAAGTTAGTAGGTACGGTTAATAGTTTATTTTTGTTAATTAAACCATTGACGTAAATGATCTAATAATTATCCTACTAATATATAAACGTGAAAGTTTGTTAGTCAATCGCACAAAAACAGCTGAACGGATTTGAATGAAATTCAGCACTTAGATTGTAACCTCAATTAACACACTGGCTACTTTTTATCCTGGTAAATGACATGGCTTCACGACTGTTATGAATTTATGTTCACATACTATATTACACTGCTCTTGCAGCAGATTATCTCAGGTCCCAGGTCTGTTATCTCTCTGTGTAAACACAGCTAACGCTCAGTGGATTGTGTACAGCATTTGCATATTATCTGATCTGTTCCAGGCAGTGCTGACACACTGGAAACACCTTTAATCCAAAGTGATAGTTTGCCAATTTTAAACATGCTGGGAAAAAGAAAATCTAATTTGTCACAAAATTTTAAAACAACGAGAGCTCTGAAGGAAGCCGGAAGTCACAGAGTTCTCCTCAAGTGGAGCCGACGGGGATCATCAATGCCAACAACACACATTAGATGGCGCCCCAGCGAGCTGCTGAGACGCTGGAACAATCATGGCCACCGTGCAAGGAATGAGTTCAGTGGCAGGCCAGCTTGACAGCTGCCGAAACACCGGAGCAGGCGGGTCATCAACGTCAACAACACGCTCATTATATGACGTCCCAGCCAGCTGTTGAGATGCCGGAACAATTGCAGGCATGGCGTGAGGAACAAGTTCAGCAGCAGGACAGTTTAAGATCTGTCAAAACGCCGGTGCAGGCAAACCATCGACGGCAGCAAATTTCTGAATATAGGCGGGTCTTCGACGCCAACAACATGCAGACGAAGTAGCTGGCAGAGGCAAGTCTATAAATATATCAATGGTTAGTATAGAGATCTCTGACAGGAAATTTTCATACAGGTTTCTACACTAACATATAAGCGGGATTCTTTTCTGTACAAGCAGTGAGACAAGAGACTATCCTTCCAGAGGAAGTTGTCATATGGAAATTCACTAAAAGAATTTACATAGCTCTGGATGTCTATACTGAGAGGAGAAATATTAACTCTTTCATTAGATTTTTAGTTTGCAACATTGATGCAAGGATTTGTTCTGATTTCCAGATTCAAGACGGAAAAGATTTATCCCCTAAAATGAATAAAACTGGCTTTTACCTCACGCAGAGCCCTCTCTGTTGACAGGCGCACCGTCGCCCTGATTGCTCACTAATGGGGAATCTGGTACAGGATTCCCCATCAGTGAGCAATCGCTGCTTTCAGCTGTATTTGCAAATGTTCATATAGCTTAAAGCTGTCAGTTTAGGTTACAGTTCCTTGGGACTGAGACTTACACTGACTGCAGAGTGTGACCTCTGCCCCGACCCAGGTGCGATGGCGTAAGTCATCAGTGCCTGCAGTCAGAAAAAGGAGAATGCTCTTCATGGGACTGCATACTGTAAGTAGCTCATAATACTGTTTGGGGGCCAATGTAGAGCATATAATACTGTGTGGAGGCCACTGTGGAACATATAGTACTGTGTGAGGCCCACTGTGGAACATATAGTACTGTGTGAGGCCCACTGTGGAGCATATAATACTGTGTGAGGGACACAGTGGAGCATATAATACTGTGTAGAGGTAACTGTGGAACATATAGTACTGTGTGAGGCCCACTGTGGAACATCTAATACTATGTGGAGGTCACTGTGGAGCATATAATACTGTGTGGAGGTCACTGTGGAACATATAGTACTGTGTGAGGCCCACTGTGGAGCATATAATACTGTGTGAGGGACACAGTGGAGCATATAATACTGTGTAGAGGTAACTGTGGAACATATAGTACTGTGTGAGGCCCACTGTGGAGCATATAATACTATGTGGAGGTCACTGTGGAGCATATAATACTGTGTGGAGGTCACTGTGGAACATATAGTACTGTGTGAGGCCCACTGTGGAGCATATAATACTGTGTGAGGGACACAGTGGAGCATATAATACTGTGTAGAGGTAACTGTGGAACATATAGTACTGTGTGAGGCCCACTGTGGAGCATATAATACTATGTGGAGGTCACTGTGGAGCATATAATACTGTGTGGAGGTCACTGTGGAACATATAGTACTGTGTGAGGCCCACTGTGGAGCATATAATACTGTGTGAGGGACACAGTGGAGCATATAATACTGTGTAGAGGTAACTGTGGAACATATAGTACTGTGTGAGGCCCACTGTGGAACATCTAATACTATGTGGAGGTCACTGTGGAGCATATAATACTGTGTGGAGGCCACTGTGGAACATATAGTACTGTGTGAGGCCCACTGTGGAACATATAATACTGTGTGGAGGTCACTGTGGAGCATATAATACTGTGTGGAGGCCACTGTGGAACATACAGTACTGTGTGAGGCCCACTGTGGAGCACATAATACTGTGTGAGGGCCACAGTGGAGCATATAATACTGTGTGAGGCCCACTGTGGAGCATATAATACTGTGTGAGGCCCACTGTGGAGCACATAATACTGTGTGAGGGCCACAGTGGAGCATATAATACTGTGTGAGGCCCACTGTGGAGCATATAATACTGTGTGAGGCCCACTGTGGAGCATATAATACTGTGTGAGGGCCACTGTGGAGCATATAATACTGTGTGAGGCGCACTGTGGAGCATATAATACTGTGTGAGGGCCACAGTGGAGCATATAATGCTGTTTGGGGGCCACTGTGGAGTGCATTGTACTGTCTGGGGCTCACTGTGTGAAAGATTGTACTGTGTGGGGGCCCCTTCACTATTTATATCACACAGTATTTGTTTTATAGGAGACGTGATATTAGTACAAGCTGTAATAACATTGTACAGTCACTATAAAGCAGATCCTGTGGGATGTAAATAGAGAACATTAATTGTTCAAAAGTACTAAATGCAGAGACCTTTACCTTTCAATACAAAGTTGTTAATATTATTGAAAGCTCTGTAAGGCCCCATTCACGCAACTGTATTTTGCGGGTCTGTAACTGTCCACAATTGTGGATCCACACAGTATTAAGGTTATATTGCCATGTTGGCACTTTGCGATAACCTAGTGGGTTTGGCCTTTAGTTTGGGCATTTGGTCTCTAAAAAGATCGCCATCACTGCAACAGGCTGAACTAGATAGATATATGGAATTTTATTATTTCGTTTTTTGCTTATATAGCACCAGCATATTCCAGGGCACTTTACAGATGTTGTTATCAGTCATTGTCCAAAGTAGAGCCAACAATCTAAAATCTCTATCAGTCATTGGAGTATGGGAGAAACCTATGCAAACATGGAGGGAACATTTGTGCCAAGATTGTTGCTGGTTCACTATGCTTCATCCGGGTGACAGACTCCTTTGTAGGGGAAGTGATATGAGAAATGATCTTCTGACGTCCTAGATCAGGGATAGACAACATGTGCAGTCTTTAAGAACCAACTAGTTGAATGCAAGATGTAACTTGAACTTCTTGTAGAAACCAGCTCAGAATCCTACACATTGGTGACTTAGATCCTGGAAAGATCTAGACTTGTCATAGATGCATGGGCTTGACCCAATACTCCATCCTGGCTCTATAGATTATTGAAATATCAGGGAAATCTTGGACACAGAAGGTTTAATGGCCTTTGGTTTCGAAAGTCTGAGACAACTGTGTACGTCTAACCTCAAAAAAGTCTCATGGAAGGAGGAACACAGGGTTTCCTGACAATATCGAAAGTGGCAACTTAGTGGGTATTATGTGGGTTGTATGAGGCAGTATGCCTACAAGTGGACAATCGGGTTTACTCTCCTTATGTCAGGATCGGAAATATCGAAGCCAAATCTATACGGTACTTGACTTCTTGATACCTGTCTTGGGTCAAGTTTTGGAGAGCGTGGCAAGCCAGGGGTTAACGGCGCCCTTTCTTTGTTAGCTGGATGTCAGTTTTATACCGCTGTGAATCACTTGCACCATTTTCCCAGTAACTCTCACAGCCGGATGGTTCCAGCCATTCATCACAGGCCGCTAATCTTTTGCTCTGAGGAAGTTCTAGGGTTTTATAGCTGGTAAGAGAAATCTGACCCAGGAGCATCTTTTCTTGAGTAAATCAATCAGCTCTGACTTTTCAAGGATCCTGAGAGCCCAACGTGCGAGTGTCGCTTGTAAACTGGCAAGCGTGTGACACAGAGAAGTTTGTAAAAAGGAAAATAGATCAAGGCTCGCGGCGCAGCACGAGTGATCGTCTCCGGGGGGAATAAAAATGGATTTTTACTTAGGAAGAATACAGCTACTTGTGAGAGGTTTTCCGGCTGGTTAAACAGAAACAGAACTGATTTTTTTTTACGGTATAGCTATGGATCAGCTGTTGACAGATACAAAATGGAGTTATGGGGCATGAAGTGGCCCACCCTCTATCTACGGCGTGACAGGAAGAGTAACTGCGGCACATACAGAGCGGTGCTCCATTGAGACAGGAGCTGTTGAATATACTCCCCATTAATCTCTGTGTAAAGCCGGAGTAATGTCGTCCGATATTCATTATTTAATCCTTTTTTATGATATTGAATAGAATCATCCGCTAGATTTTGTGCCGTCAAAAGGTTGTATAAGATTAGGGCGAAAAAAAGGAACAATAGCGCCACCCTTGTTCGTCCTTGGAACCAGTATTGATTCATAGCTGAATTCTGATCATAGGGGCAGAAAATCTAAAATGATGGCGCCTGACAAACAAACATTGACTTACAATGTGTCCATTGGGCTCCGTCACTGCTCTTTCCCAAGGGTCGTGGCTTTTATAATAGTCTTGGCAGACACTACCGGAACAAGGTGTCTGCGGATGACAATCCCTACCCTATTCCCTATACCCTACCCAATCCCTACTATATGCTTGGTATCCCCTTCTGTATGTCCAAGCGTGCTGATCCGGCAGACATGGTGTAGGGGGCCATTTATTTCAATGACCACCATGTAATTGTAATCGCCAGGGATCGGAGGAGCATGGCCATGAATGATCTGTTGATCTCTACTTTTTTAAATAGGGATTATCTTCATGAGATCCTTTATGTCCTGTAACGTCTGACCATCCCCATACCCTGGTTTCTGTCTGCATCCTATTTGTCCAATACAAACCATTGCCATACATATGGAACAACCATACTTTATGTATTGCTCTCATCTCTCTTTACTCCTTTTTTCAAATTTTGGGTTTACCCTCTAATCACATGAACTGGGATCTGCAGATGCCCCGTGTGGACAGAGTGGTGGCGTGCATGGGACTGCCAGAGGCTGCCATTGTAGACATCCCCTAGAAATGAATCATGAACACCACCACTCCAATCACATGGGGCACTTGCAGGACAGTGGTTAGGCACCCAGTGATCAGTTACTTATACCCATGCCTGAGGTTAATGAATAAATGTCATTAGTGCGAAACCCCTTTAGGCTGAGGCTCCACATTGCGGAAACGCAGCTTTTTTTGTTGCAGATTTTGTTACGGTTTTTTGTGTCAAACCCAGGAGTGGCTACAAAAGGAATATGACATATATAGGAAGATCTTATACTTCTTCTTTCTGCTCAATCCACTCTTGGCTTTGGCTCAAAAAACCGCAACAAAATCTGCAACAAAAAAAGCAGCATTTCCGCGATCAGCTGATCCGAACAGCACGCGCCATAGAAATGAATGGATGCACCTGGTACTTCCGCTTTGACGGCGGCCGGCTGCTTAACCCCCCGTGTGCCGGCTATGTCCATTCATTTCTATGCGAGCGTGCTGTTCGGATCGGCTGATCCGAACAGTACTCGCTCATCTCTAGTTCCTATTTCTGCGAGCAGTTTATTGCACTGTACTGCACTGCAGTGGAATCCAGTTGCAGCTAGCCGTTTTTTGGACCAGATTCTGATGCGGCTTCCGCATCAAAATCTGGTCCAAAAAACTCTCGTGTGAACCCGACCTTACATGTGAACACCCAATTAGGCCGCATTCACACGGAGTATCGTGCCGCATGACCTGGCACGTATACGCCGTGTGAGATTTTGAGCGCCGTATACACTCCCATTGATTTCATTGATTGATTGACGCAAAATAACGCGGCGTATACGATCCAGGCTCCCATTGAAATCAATGGGAGCGTATACGGCGCTCAAAATCTCACACGGCGTATACGTGCCAGGTCACGCGGCACGTTACTCCGTGTGAATGGACCCTAAGACTCCCATTGACTTCAATGACATTTCACACTTGTATTTTGATGTGTATTTTTACACGTGTAAAAAAAATGTCATTGAAGTCAATGGGAGTGTTATTTTTACACGTGTATTTTGCCAAAATACACGCCCGTTTACCCCGTGTGAATGGGCCCTTATTTTTAAATGTGTATTTTTTACACGTGTATTTTGCCAAAATACACGCGCTTTTACTCCGTGTGAACAGGCCCTTTGGCTAAAGCCCCACGTTGCGGAAATACAGCTTTTTTTGTTGTAGATTTAGCTTCAGTTTTTTGAGCTAAAGCCAGGAGTGGATTGAGCAGAAGGGAGACGTATAGGAGCTTCCTATATATTTCCCATTCCTTAGGTAGCCATTCTTGGCTTTGGCTCAAAAAACGCAGCAAAATCTGCAACAAAAAAAGCTGCGTATCTGCAACGTGGGGCTTTAACCTAAGATGTAATCACAATATATAATAATAAAATATGATATAATGACATGAATATAACCACACCATATATCTGTGATGACACATTATATTACCAAATGGTCTCCTTCTGCCTGAGCTGCAAAAATGCAAAAATCTGGTGGTCTCTACATCTAAAGACTTGATGAAAGGAACAGTGTCTGAAGTTGCCGTAGCTCGGGGCGACTCTATTCTCTACTGTAGAATCACCCGTCCAGTATGAAATGTATTTACCACTGCTCCGGGAAATTAATGGGGCGTTGTGAATTTCTATAATGTCAGGTAATGGTGTGCTTCTGAGGGGAGAGAGGAAAAGAGATTCAAAAAGGCGATAATTTTTTTTTTTATTTACTGAAAAAACGCTACATTGGTCATAAGAGAAATGGCTTGTTATTAACTCCATTAATGCTGCGGCTACGATCTCGGTGCGAATTACTTATGCATATATGTTGATTGAATCCTATGCTTGTTTTACCAACCATAGAGGGCGGCTATGTATGTTAATGAAGCCGACATTATCTAAGGCTCCCTTGCTAATATAAGTCTAAGACGGTAAATAATCATCACCACTGTTTGGATTATTTATATGATATCCCTTAAGGATCTGTTCACATCTGTGCCCGTGGCTCATAGTTGAAGATAAAAAGTGTCGCACGCAGTGCAAAGGGGATCAGATCCCAAAAGGACCGAATCTAGCGGGAAACCCTTAAAAGTCTATGGAATCCATCATACACCATTGTACAATGGATCCCATCTAGGGCTGTGATGTCTGCCGTATATGGAAACCACGTCGTAGATGTGAACAGAGCCCAAAATATAGCGTAGATTAATGAAAATACATCATTCTGATGCAATCTGGTGTACATGCCTCATACCATATTTCCAACAATGGGGTGTAGCCTACTGAAAATGTGGCACGACTTAAAGGGATTCAATCATTAAAAAACTATTTTTGTCCGTAACACTTAGGAATAGCCTTAAGAATAGCCTTCTTCTTCTACGTTTATATGTCTTCTCCGCGCCGCCATTCGGTAGAAATCCCGGTTTTCTTCTTATGCAAGTGAGTTCTCTTGCAGCACTGGGGGCAGGCCCCAACACTCAAACAGCACTGGGGGCGTCCCTAATGCTGCAAGAGAAATCTCCAGCGCTGCCTCTATCTTCGCCTGGAACGGCCTCTCTGCATCTTCTTCTAGGCATGTGCAGTTGGCTCTGCCGTCGGGTTTCGCCTGCAGCAGTTTTCCTGTGGCTGCTTACACAGTAAAATAGTGTAAGTGGCCATTTTCTTTTGGCTGCTTACACATTAAGCTGGGGTAAGCGGCCACAAGAAAATGGTAGCGGGCATGCACAGTCGGCTCTGCCCAAGGTCCGATGGCAGAGCTCACTGCGCATGCCTAGAAGTTTGAAGCCAGGGCCGGAAGAAGACGCAGGGAGAGACTGTTCAAGGTGAAGATAGAGGCGGCACTGGAGATTTCTCTTGCAGCATTGGGGACACCCCCAGTGCTGTTTGAGTGCTGGGGACCGCTCCCAGTGCTGCGAAAGAACTCATTTTCATACAGAAGAAAACTGGGATTTTCTACCGAACGGCAGCGCGGAGCAAACTTAAAGGTAGGAGAAGAGTAGCCTTTCTTAAGGCTATTCCTACGTTTTAGAGACAAAAATTAGCATTTTAATGATTGAATCCCTTTAAGATGTGATACTTCATGCCAAACTGTTGCCGTATTTTTAGCCATAAAATAAGCCAACGTACTAAGCCAAACTTACATGTATATCCATAAAAAGTAAACAACACGATAAATAATGCAAACCAATGCATAAAATATAGAATTCATTAAATTCATAATAAAAAGCAAAAAAATTCATCGCCTACAAACACAAAATCGATATATGAAACGAGAAGGAAGTAGTTCCGAAATCATAAATATCCCAAAAATACACTATATAATTCATGTGCAGAAATAAATGCCACTATACACAATAAATATACCCTACATTAGAATGCTATATATATCAATGCCAAACCCAGTGTAAGCAATCAATGGTATATACAGCAGATAGCTGCTGAGATATACACAATAAGGTAACAAACTGAACCAATTACAGTACCCGGCACAGTTAAACAGCCGCAACATTTAGCACCAACGTGTGTTTCATCCCACCAAGAAATAGTTGGTACATGTGCTCCAGATTTATCACAACCACCAGTCACTGTGATAAAGCTGGTGTAGTTTAAGGCAGTTTAATCCCCTTTGCACTGTTTAGCACAGTATTTGTAAATCTGCCTTTTATACAGATTTTGTCCTGAATTTCAGACCTAATCCATGTCAAATCCATCTCCCATACATGTGAAACCACTTTGAGTTGCATCGGAAATTTGCTGCGGGAATAATCTACTACTTCTTTTTGAAAAGTTGAGATTTGGCGCCATTGAATGTCAAATGTGGCTAACCCTTTTGCAGAACTGTGACAGTGCAACCTGCAAATCTGCAGCACAAATATGGTAGAAACCCAAGGGTCAGCCTCGGATTTATCCCGTAAAAAATACATGCTAGATTTTAATCCATATAGTGAATATACCTATAAAAATCTGTTTCTAACTTGATCCCTTGCTGACTTGGGAAGTTGTAGGGAAAAAAAAAGGTATGGACAGGGGTGTAACAACTGGGGTAGCGGCGGTAGTGGCTGCCACGGGCCTGGGAGTATAGGGGGCCTGGTGGCAGCCACTACCGCTGCAGGTTTTATAAAAATATGCCTTTACCTGCTGCAATAACTCCAGCAGGTAAGGGCCATATTTACTTACCGATCCTGGCTCCTGCTCATGGCCGCCGACGTTTCCCCTTCAGGAGCCAGGATCGGTAAGTATGGCCATGAGCCTGTGAACCCCACAAACACCAATATCATTATACTCTGGTGAGGTCTTTTCAGACATGTCAAATATTCGCCTTGGGACCCCACTGTTCCTAATTACGCCACTGGGTAAGGAACTGATGCTCAAATGGTGTAGAGTCCTGTGATTGGTGATACACAGTAGTCCAGATACTGGCGTCTAGTTGTTTCATGGGATTAACCAGTTTCTACTATCGATGGCCTACCCCCGGGATGGACTTCCGCAGATCAGCTGTACCTTGACAACACAGCTCCTGGTATTGTTTACAGACTCCTAGCAGTGAGTATAGATACTGTAAAGCTGCCCCATAGACTTCAATGGGCCAGTGCCACCGTACCAAAACCTACCATTCATACAACAAGTGTGTTGCAAGGCTCGAGGTAAGTAGACAGTACGGGGAGCCGTGCTGTTCCAGTACAGCTGATCTGCGAGGGTGACTGGTGGCTGACAGTCAATAGCAGAAACTGGATAACTCCTTTAACTTTGCAATAATCCGATATCCTACTATTTTATGTATACAGCTCCTATGCAGACCTATTTGTCTCTATCGTTACACACAACCCTTGTCTAGTCTATTTATGGCGCCATCTTCTGCTTCTATTATGTATAGGTTAGCAGAGGAAAAAGTCATGGAAAACCGTATGTCTATAGGATCAGACTACATAGGATTTGTTGCTTAGGGTATGAGAAGTGGTAACGCGTGCGAACCTTTATACCGAGAGGAATACCTATGGCGCGCCATTGTATATTATATATTCATCCATATGACAGCCATCCTAGGCTGCTTCTCTCTGCCTGCTGATCCATGGCCAGGTTGCTGATCGGATGCTGTGAATGACAGCGGCATATGGAGGGAGGCTGCTGACAGGTGACACGCTGACATTCTCTCTGAATAATCTCTCTTTTATCACTTACATTCTTATATAATTATCATGTCCTCCTTCTTCTCCAATCTGTACTAAGCCGCTGTCTGGGATCCATTACACATCTGCCCGTCACTCACTGGTCCCGGCGTCTTCACTCCTTCATGTTTGCATCAACTTGTACATCATTTTTTGGAAATCTCATTTTCCTGTAATATGTCATAGGTTGTATTTCCCTCTCTCAGAAACGTGTCAACCATATAATGCCAGCCTGCCGAGATGACTCTGGCGCCAACTTGGTATGTCGACAAACTCATCAGATTTTACATACGTGATCCAGACAATGCTGCCTATGAGAATATTTGAGTCCTAAACACACATAGGGTCGGGACTCCCGTAAGGGGTATAGTATCCTCTATATACCATGTCAAGAGAGATCTTATTAAAGGGGGTGTGAAATAGTGGCCTATTCTTAAAGGGGGTGTCCAGGACTATAATATTGATGGCTGTGGTCTCTTCACTGCTTACCAAGCACAGCGCCATACATTGTATAGTGGCTGTGCTTGGTATTGCAGTTCACCACATTTATTTGAATGGACATATCACATCACTGGGCAATATTACAGCCCTTGAAAACCCCTTTAAGAAAGGCCATCAATATCAGATTGGTGGGATCCATTCTGATGACAACCTCCGCGCCTTGATCAGTACATCAGAACGCCACCCCCTTTTCAGTGGCTGTTCTTGGTATTGCAGCTTTATCTCAAGTCAGTGCTGCAGCCCCTTTGAATAGATGGGGGTGTCGACACTCAGACCCTAACCGATCTGATGCTAATGATGACCCAGTAACATGCTCCCCTTTTCTATAGACTCTTTTGCCGGGCCCCTGACAGTGGTGTCAAGATGGTAGCCCCAAACTGTAATAAAGACTGGGTGTTCCACAGCAACCTACATGGCTTGTTATCCATAGCAACCAATCAGAGGGCAGCTTTCATTTTTATAGAGCAGTTTAATAATTGAAAGCTAAGCCCTGATTGGTTGCCAGTTTTGGAAAAAATACTAATGTGCTTGTGTCTATAATGTAGGGTAAAATGGGCTTCAACTTGGCGCCAAAGGTCAAATGTTCTCCTTGGGGCCCAGCCATACCTAGTTACGCCACAATCAACAGGGGTTAGACAAAAAGGGTTTAAACTAAGCATAAGGGGTAGAGGCTTAAAATACGACATTGTGCACCAAAATTGTTACAAATTTTTGCTGGATTAATTCAAGAAAAGCCACGCTTTGCTGGTTGCTTGGATGTAAATATATCATAAAGAATTAGGAAAGGGGGCAACACGGTGGCTTAGTAGTTAGCACTGCAGCCTTGTAGCACTGGAGTCCTGGGTTCGATTCCTGCCAGGAACAACATCTGCAAGGAGTTTGTATGTTCTCCCTGTGTTTGCATGGATTTCCTCCCATTCTACAAAGACATACTGGTAGGAAGAAAAAGTACATTGTGATCCCTATATGGGTCTCACAATCTACATTAAAAGAAAAAAAAAAAAAAAGAAATAGGAAAGGAACGTGTATCAACCAAAATTGCTCCGTCACCTCTCCTCCTGGGGGGTCATCCCTTTCATGATAGTATATCTAATTTCAAACCTGGTTGACTCTATCATAAAGTGATATTCCAGTTGCTCCAAGTTTACCAGATCAAAGGATAGGGGATAACTGTTTGATCGGTGGAGGTCCAATCAGTGAAAGAATGGGGATCCTCTGTGCCCTATATGAATGGTGCATGAGTTGCGCATGCGCACTGCAGCTCCATTTATCTTTATGCGATTGTTTTAGACAGTTGGGTTCCATACTCTACTTTTCTTCAGCAGTCTTATAGACATTAAAGGAGTGGCAGTGGACATGCACAACCCGTCACTCCATTCAATGACCTTCTCTTTAAAGGGTTTTCCAAGATTAGGAAAAATCAGTCAGCTTCTTTTCCGATAACCTGGCAACTCCTGTCCATAGAATGCATCTGTTATTGCAACTTAACCCCACTTAAAGGGATATTCCCATCCATAGGATATGCCGTAAAAGTCTGATAGATGTGGATCCCATCACTAGGAACCAGTAGACTGAAATGAGGGACCAGAGGTCCGTTGTGGAGGAACCGCGCTCTCCAGAAGAAGACGGTAGGCCAAGATCCAAACTCAAAATATTTATTGGATAACAGTATATATATATATACATATATATATATATATATATATATATATATATATATATATATCCTGTGATAATGGCTGATAACAGAGAGAACAAGGAACCACACATACCTCCAAGACTGGGGTCCCCGAACCTCCACCCTGACTGGTGAGGAATGCTAACTCTGGTGTTTCCGAAACTCCCATGGAAGTGAATGTCGAGAGCTGGACATGTGCAGTCAGTTCTTCATTCCAAAGTGGGATAGGGATCAGGAGAACCCCTTTCTAGAGATAGGTGCCGATCCCAGAATTGGGAACTACATCTATCCCATAGATATGCAAGGGAGGAAATTTTTCTATAAAACAAGACTAATATTTTTCCTAATCTTCAAGAACCCCTTCAAATAAATTTGTATGTGTTTACCCGTAGACATCAATGAATGTGAACAAAGGTTAAATCATGAAACCTGTAACTGGTCTTAAGCGTCAGCTCTGCAGCCCGCTGCTATCTTAAGGCAGCTGGAGGTACCTGGTTTCATAAGATGCCGATCCAGGCTTTATTTAAGGCTTGTATTAGTATGTTTATATTTATTTATTCTCCTTGAAGGGGGGGAGTGAGGGGCCCGGTGATTAATCTCTGCTGTCACTGCTCACAGATGTGTAATTCACACCGCAGCAAATGTGAAGTCAGCAGGAGCGTCCCATGGACTGGAAGAGACGAGGGATGGAGAGAGAGGGAAGGGATGGGGGAGTGGAGGAGTGAAGAAGATAGCAGAAAACGCTTGTGGCATGGTAAACAGTGAGAAGACGCAAAAAGTGAAAAAAATTCCAAAATGGAAAGAGAATAAAACGGACAGAGATAAAAAAAAAAAAAATTCTAAGACAAAGTGAAAAGTAATTTAAAATTCTAGTACATTTTAGATCCACACATAAGTATACAAAAAACTTGCTCTTGAAATAGATGTCGCTACGTATAAACATGGAGATGCTAATCAATCAAAGCTTGTAATGGGGCCCAATTCCACTATGGCTACAAGTTCAGGACTAGAAATGGGTGAACTGACTCATACTGAGCCTGGTTCGACTCAAATATTCCAAACTATTTGGATTTTTAAGAAAAATAAAAGAGCCGCCCCAATAGATGGAGGCTCAGGGGAGATGAAAAAAAAAAATTCATACTCACCTCTCCTTACCTCTTTTAGGATTCCTCACAGCATCCAGTGCTTTCCTGTGACATTTACCAAGGGCCCAGAGTATAATAATGTTTTACACCTCCCCTGGGCATCCACCTGAGAAATTACATAGATAGACTCCTAGGAACTCCTATACATTATGTTTTATAGATAGGTTCCTAGGAGCCCTGACAGTATTCTACATTATGTTTAATAGATAGGTTCCTAGGAGTCCTGACAGTGTTCTACACTATGTATTATAGATAGGTTCCTAGGAGCCCTGACAGTGTTCTACATTATGTTTTATAGATAGGTTCCTAGGAGCCCTGACAGTGTTCTACACTATGTTTTATAGATAGGTTCCTAGGAGCCCTGACAGTGTTCTACACTATGTTTTATAGATAGGTTCCTAGGAGTCCTGACAGTGTTCTACACTATGTATTATAGATAGGTTCCTAGGATCCCTGACAGTGTTCTACACTATGTTTTATAGATAGGTTCCTAGGAGCCCTGACAGTGTTCTACACTATGTTTTATAGATAGGTTCCTAGGAGCCCTGACAGTGTTCTACACTATGTTTTATAGATAGGTTCCTAGGAGCCCTGACAGTGTTCTACACTATGTTTTATAGATAGGTCCCTAGGAGCCCTGACAGTATTATACACTATTTTTTATAGATAGGTTCCTAGGAGTCCTGACAGTGTTCTACACTATGTTTTATAGATAGGTTCCTAGGAGCCCTGACAGTGTCCTACACTATGTGTTTTAGATAGGTTCCTAGGAGTCCTGACAGTGTTCTACACTATGTTTTATAGATAGGTTCCTAGGAGCCCTGACAGTGTCCTACACTATGTGTTTTAGATAGGTTCCTAGGAGTCCTGACAGTGTTCTACACTATGTTTTATAGATAGGTTCTTAGAAGTCATAAGTGTGTTCTACACTATGTTTTATAGATAGGTTCCTAGGAGTCCTGACAGTGTTCTACACTATGTTTTATAGATAGGTTCCTATGAGCCATGACAGTGTTCTACACTATGTTTTATAGATAGGTTCCTATGAGCCCTGACAGTGTTCTACACTATGTGTTATAGATAGGTTCCTAGGAGCCCTGACAGTGTTCTACACTATGTGTTATAGATAGGTTCCTAGGAGCCCTGACAGTGTTCTACACTATGTGTTATAGATAGGTTCCTATGAGTCCTGACAGTATTATACACTATTAGAGATGAGCGAACAGTGTTCTATCGAACACATGTTCGATCGGATATCAGGGTGTTCGCTATGTTCGAATCGAATCGAACACCGCGTGGTAAAGTGCGCCAAAATTCGATTCCCCTCCCACCTTCCCTGGCGCCTTTTTTGCACCAATAACAGTGCAGGGGAGGTGGGACAGGAACTACGACACCGGGGGCATTGAAAAAAATTGGAAAAAGTCATTGGCTGCCGAAATCAGGTGACCTCCATTTTAGACGAATAGTGGATTTCAAATCCGGGTCATATGAGAATGTGAACTTTGTGACTATGAGACAGGGATAGCTGTACAGGCAGGGATAGCTAGGGATAACCTTTATTTAGGGGGGAATGTTATTAAAAATAACTTTTTGGGGCTCTATCGGGTGTGTAATTGTGATTTTTGTGAGATAAACTTTTTCCCATAGGGATGCATTGGCCAGCGCTGATTGGCCAGAGTACGGAACTCGACCAATCAGCGCTGGCTCTGCTGGAGGAGGCGGAGTCTAAGATCGCTCCACACCAGTCTCCATTCAGGTCCGACCTTAGACTCCGCCTCCTCCAGCAGAGCCAGCGCTGATTGGCCGAATTCCGTACTCTGGCCAATCAGCACTGGCTAATGCATTGTATTGGCGTGATGAAGCAGTGCTGAATGTGTGTGCTTAGCACACACATTCAGCTCTACTTCATCGGGCTAATAGAATGCATTGGCCAATCAGCGCTGGCCAATGCATTCTATTAGCTTGATGAAGCAGAGTGTGCACAAGGGTTCAAGCGCACCCTCGGCTCTGATGTAGCAGAGCCGAGGGTGCACAAGGGTTCAAGCGCACCCTCGGCTCTGATGTAGCAGAGCCGAGGCTGCACAAGGGTTCAAGTGCACCCTCGGCTCTGCTACATCAGAGCCGAGGGTGCGCTTGAACCCTTGTGCAGCCTCGGCTCTGCTACATCAGAGCCGAGGGTGCGCTTGAACCCTTGTGCACACTCTGCTTCATCAAGCTAATAGCACCCTCTGACCTGGACCATTTCAGAAGCTTCCACTTTCCACTATACCCCACCGACAAACTGAAGAAGGTCTATATAAGACCGAAACGTTTTTGTCGGATGTTAATAAAAGTTCACAATATTTTGGAAGCATTAATTTGAGTGCAGGAAATTTATTTCTATTTTGCTATGGCTATGAGAAGCCTTTTCCTGGCACCAAACTCCTTGACCGAGTGACGGCACATTAAGATTTTAAGGATTATTTCATCAAGCTAATAGAATGCATTGGCCAGCGCTGATTGGCCAATGCATTCTATTAGCCCGATGAAGTAGAGCTGAATGTGTGTGCTAAGCACACACATTCAGCACTGCTTCATCACGCCAATACAATGCATTAGCCAGTGCTGATTGGCCAGAGTACGGAATTCGGCCAATCAGCGCTGGCTCTGCTGGAGGAGGCGGAGTCTAAGGTCGGACCTGAATGGAGACTGGTGTGGAGCGATTTTAGACTCCGCCTCCTCCAGCAGAGCCAGCGCTGATTGGTCGAGTTCCGTACTCTGGCCAATCAGCGCTGGCCAATTGGCCAATCAGCGCTGGCCAATGCATTCTATTAGCGTGAACTGAGTTTGCACAGGGGTTCTAGTGCACCCTCGGCTCTGCTACATCAGATTGCTACATCTGATGTAGCAGTGCCGAGTGTGCATCAGATGTGTAGTTGAGCAAAACTGACTCAGCACTGCTAAGTCTCTGCATTCGCATAGGAATGCATTGGCCAGCCTTCGGCCAATCAGCGCTGGCTCTGCCGGAGGAGGCGGAGTCTAAGGTCGGACCTGAATGGAGACTGGTGTGGAGCGATCTTAGACTCCGCCTCCTCCAGCAGAGCCAGCGCTGATTGGTCGAGTTCCGTACTCTGGCCAATCAGCACTGGCCAATGCATTTCTATGGGGAAAAGTTAGCTTGCGAAAATCGCAAACTGACAGGGATTTCCATGAAATAAAGTGACTTTTATGCCCCCAGACATGCTTCCCCTGCTGTCCCAGTGTCATTCCAGGGTGTTGGTATCATTTCCTGGGGTGTCATAGTGGACTTGGTGACCCTCCAGACACGAATTTGGGTTTCCCCCTTAACGAGTTTATGTTCCCCATAGACTATAATGGGGTTCGAAACCCATTCGAACACTCGAACAGTGAGCGGCTGTTCGAATCGAATTTCGAACCTCGAACATTTTAGTGTTCGCTCATCTCTATACACTATGTTTTATAGATAGGTTCCTAGGAGCCCTGACAGTGTTCTACACTATGTATTATAGATAGGTTCCTAGGAGCCCTGACAGTGTCATACACTATGTTTTATAGATAGGTTCTTAGGAGCCCTGACATTGTTCTACACTATATTTTATAGATAGATACCTAGGAGCCCTGACAGTGTTATAAACTATGTATTATAGATAGGTTCCTAGGAGCCTTGACAGTGTTCTACACTATGTTTTATAGATAGGTTCCTATGAGCCCTGACAGTATTATACACTATGTATTATAGATAGGTTCCTAGGAGCCCTGACAGTGTTCTACACTATGTTTTATAGATAGGTTCCTAGGAGCCCTGATAGTGTTTTAAGCCAATTTAAGGTGTGGTTCGAACCAAACTGATATACGGAGGTGATGTAAGACACCAGTGTACTGCACTTTTCAGTGTCTCTATAGTCTATGAGTGAAAGCAATAGTGCTGTAGTAATGGTTCGCTGTCCACGGTGCTGATTCCTCTATCAACCCTATATTGCTTCACGAATATCATTTCAATACAATTTATAAAAGCTCAGACCCAATGAGCCAAACCATTAAACCAATATGGTTGTGAGAAAGAACTTTTTAATTTGATATAAATGATGTCAATTTTATAAAAATAGAACCTACCAAGTGGCGGAAAATCTTGGCCCCCTAGACACGTACTGATTTCCAACTCCATCTCATGGCTGTCTTGCTCTATTCACAACTGTATTATAATAAATTCATTTCACATGGGCTAGTCACATAACAATTTTTTTGACAGTCCATTTACTGAACCATCCAAAATATAGAACATTCCTTTGGATCAACATGGTAGGTTTATAGGTTGGATTGGCTTCATTTTCAGTATCACTGCTGGGCGTTTGGGGAGAGGGTGACAAAGTGAACCTCCATTCTAACTGCGTAGATGCTATGGCTGCTACTAAGTGTTCGATGATAGGGATTAGGGTTGTCTCGGATCCTGGCAATGGAAGCAAGTGTCATCCAATATATACAACTTAAAGGGGCTTATCTTCTGAGCCATCTCTATGCAGTTCTTGTACATTCCACTGAATATAGGTGGACCATACTACCTTACCTAAGACTGAATTTACATTTATTTAACATAGTTCTTCATACCAGGTTTTCCCCGTTACTTATGGTACAAGTCAATGTGTTTTGTGTAGCAGTTGTCCACGACAATGTTCATGAATCCATCACTTTTGCTTTTTCTATAAAAATTTACTTTTTTTTTTTACTCTGAGACTGCAGTGTGTTATCCTCCACCGGAAAGTTAACAAGATTATCCATCTTCTTTTGTGCGTGGTCTGCATGCAGCTGTCTCTCTGGGCAATGTCTGTGTGTGAAAATAGAATGACCCCTCATTGTTTTATTGCCTAGGTTGTTCTACAATGGTCAAAGGAAACCTCCTCTGGGATGTCCCAATAGCCCTAGGAAAGAGAGTACTTGTCCTCATTGTAGAAGGGATCCTAAATTAAGGAGGTGGAGGCCAGCACCTTCCACCACTTTTACTGTGTAGGACATATATGACAAGAGGTCTTCATCTCTACCCAAGATAGGCCATGTACCTTTGTTTGCAGGCATTTGTGCTGTATACTTTTCTTTGCATTGATGACTCCTGACTGCTCTGTATATTTGTGTATGCTTCTGCCACTGTACCTGCCACTGCTGAGCAATTGTGCCACTTCTTGTTCTGGTATATGCTGGAGAAGAAGGGTTGAGATTATTCCCTTACATGCAGAACTTCTTTGTTCCTATAGAGTATAGACTATGCTGTCGGGGTATTTTTTGGGTTTCCGTAGTACATCCTATGGCTTGACTTTTCTGTTGTGCTAGAAAAGAAAAAACTCCCTATATTTGGAGTTTTCCCATGTCTTTTGGAGGGAGTCTACTCCGATCCTGCACTGTGAAGTGTTCATTGCAGCCACTATAGATGGGTGAACCTCTCAAGATTCCTTTAGTTTTTTTTGTAGTTTGGGTCTTAGGGCCTGTTCACACAGAGTAAATGCACGTGTAAAAATATGAATAACCATAACTTTAGAAACTCTGGTAGTCGGCTGCCCTATTCTTGGATAGACCTGCCTAATAAGAGGTGCTGTGTGTCTGCACCTGGCATTGTTACACTAATACTTGGATGGCTAATAGAGTTTACTTAGGAGAAATTGTAGAATGAATGACTATGGAGTTTCTGAACCACATAATATAACGCATTTCAGATTGCAAAATGTATTATTATATGGTAGCCTGCCATATTTCCTGGTGCACTGGTTTGTCATCTGGCAACTGGAAGACTTTGGGCTACATATAACTTTATGTGTGTTGTACTCTATAGGGTATGGACAAGGATGTATTATGGATTCTTGTATTAATGATTCCCATCCATAATGTGGAGGCTATAGAAATGTATGGACTCATTCTGTGTATCTGTACACATCTGAACACAAAGGCTTTCTTTCTCAAGGATTAAGTGAGAAATATCATGGCCCACTCCATCACATGCTGCATTATGGAGGTATTCTCCCCTGGAAGCTCGACTCATGGAGGAGACAAATATACTACGGTGACATCCATATACCAGAGGACAGGGGACGGCCTATAAATAAACACATGCTGTAGTTACATATATATGTATATATATATATATACAGTCCTATGAAAAAGTTTGGGCACCCCTATTAATCTTAATCATTTTTAGTTCTAAATATTTTGGTATTTGCAACAGCCATTTCAGTTTGATATATCTAATAACTGATGGACACAGTAATATTTCAGGATTGAAATGAGGTTTATTGTACTAACAGAAAATGCGCAATATGCATTAAACCAAAATTTGACCGGTGCAAAAGTATGGGTACCTCAACAGAAAAGTGACATTAATATTTAGTAGATCCTCCTTTTGCAAAGATAACAGCCTCTAGTCGCTTCCTGTAGCTTTTAATCAGTTCCTGGATCCTGGATAAAGGTATTTTGGACAAACAATTCAAGTTCAGTTAAGTTAGATGGTCGCCGAGCATGGACAGCCCGCTTCAAATCATCCCACAGATGTTCAATGATATTCAGGTCTGGGGACTGGGATGGCCATTCCAGAACATTGTAATTGTTCCTCTGCATGAATGCCTGAGGATTTGGAGCGGTGTTTTGGATCATTGTCTTGCTGAAATATCCATCCCCGGCGTAACTTCAACTTCGTCACTGATTCTAGGACATTATTCTCAAGAATCTGCTGATACTGAGTGGAATCCATGCGACCCTCAACTTTAACAAGATTCCCGATGCCGGCATTGGCCACACAGCCCCAAAGCATGATGGAACCTCCACCAAATTTTACAGTGGGTAGCATGTGTTTTTCTTGGAATGCTGTTTCTTTTTGGACGCCATGCATAACGCCTTTTTTTATAACCAAACAACTCAATCTTTGTTTCCAAAATGAAGCTGCCTTGTCCAAATGTGCTTTTTCATACCTCAGGCAACTCTATTTGTGGCGTACGTGCAGAAACGGCTTCTTTCTCATCACTCTCTCATACAGCTTCTATTTGTGCAAAGTGCGCTGTATAGTTGACCGATGCACAGAGACACCATCTGCAGCAAGATGATGCTGCAGCTCTTTGGAGGTGGTCTGTGGATTGTCCTTGACTGTTCTCACCATTCTTCTTCTCTGCCTTTCTGATATTTTTCTTGGCCTGCCACTTCTGGGCTTAACAAGAACTGTCCCTGTGGTCTTCCATTTCCTTACTATGTTCCTCACAGTGGAAACTGACAGGTTAAATCTCTGAGACAACGTTTTGTATCCTTCCCCTGAACAACTATGTTGAACAATCTTTGTTTTCAGATCATTTGAGAGCGGGCTGTCCATGTTCGGCGACCATCAAACTTAACTGAACTTGAATTGTTTTGTAGAAAGAAATGGTCCAAAATCCCTTCATCCAGGATCCAGGAACTGATTAAAAGCTACAGGAAGCGACTAGAGGCTGTTATCTTTGCAAAAGGAGGATGTACTAAATATTAATGTCACTTTTCTGTTGAGGTGCCCATATTTTTGCACCGGTCAAATTTTGGTTTAATGCATATTGCACATTTTCTGTTAGTACAATAAACCTCATTTCAATCCTGAAATATTACTGTGTCCATCAGTTATTAGATATATCAAACTGAAATGGCTGCTGCAAACACCAAAATATTTAGAACTAAAAATGATTAAGATTAATAGGGGTGCCCAAACTTTTTCATAGGACTGTATATATATATATATATATGGAACATCTTCATATAAGCTGATGGATAATCATTTTCTGACATCATTACAATGGTGCACAATTTAAGAATACAGAAATATTACTTGGCATTGCACCAAAGTACAGACAGACACACACTATTGGGTCACATGGGTCACATGGGTATGCCGAGTGTCGTGACATCACCAAAGAGACCTACAGAGAGTGCTGGACCCTGCAAGGAGGCCCAAAAGAGGTGACGGAAGGTCATTATATTTTTGTATTTTTTACATGTCCCCTGGGCCTCCACCTATTACACTCTGGGATCTGACGAGACCTCAGAGTATAGTAATTTTACTTCCGGTTTGTTCTGAACTTAATTGACTCGGAATTAATTACCTGAACCCAAATCTCGGGAGGTTCACCCATCTTGACTACTGACATCACAAGGAACATATCCTTTAAATCTGCAAGCACACATTACTATGACATCATCACAGCCTAGCACACACCATAAATTCCATTACCTATACATATTACTGTGACATCATCACAACTGACTAGAGATGGGTACAAGCTCATTTATCCCTGTTTATAATAAAGCTCACACTACTGTGACATCATCAGAATAGAGAACAGCTATAAATACAGAGAGTATAGGGATATAATCAGTAACAGAATGTAGCCTGTAAATAGACACATTTAGTATGACATCATTATTAGAGATGAGTGAACAGTAAAATGTTCGATATTCGATATTCGTTTCGAATAGCCGCTCAATATTCGGCTACTCGAACGAATATCGAACCCCATTATAGTCTATGGGGAAAAAATGCTTCATTTCAGGGGATCCAACCATTCCACTCAGGAGGGTCACCAAGTTCACTATCACACCCCAGGAAATTATGCCAACACCCTGGAAAGCAACTGGTACAGCAGGGGAAGCATGTCTGGGGGCATCTAACATGCCCAAGTCATTGTATTATGTCGGGATCCCTGTCAGCTTGCGATATGCGGCAATTCAGCCAATCAACGCTGGTTCTGCCGGAGGCTTGTCTGTGAGGAGGCGGAGTCTAAGAATCGGACCAGAATGGAGACTGCTCTTAGACTAAGACTCTGCCTCTTAGACTCCGTCTCCACCGGCAGACCAGTGTTGCTATAGCATTTGGCCAATCAACGCTGGTCAATGCATTCCTATGCCGAGATGTAGCAGTGCTGGCTGATGTAGCAGTGTCCGATGTAGCAATCCGATGCAGCAGAGCTGAGTATGTAGCAGGTCCAGCTCTGCTACATCGGACTGCTACATCGGACACTGCTACATCGGCCAGCACTTAGGGTTGAGCCGATCTTGACATTTCAGGATCGTTTTTAAAATCCGATTTCCGATCATTTGGAGATTGGATTTTAAAAACGATCCTATTCACTACACAGCATGTAGTCCAAAAATTGTTTCAAGTTTTGGACCCCACGCTGTGTAGTGATTAACCCCCCACCGGTGTCAACTTACCTGCATAGCTGCAGCTCCCAGCTCCTCTTCCTGGTCCGGTCCTCTGTCCACATGTCTTCAGAGCGCCCTGCCTCCCGAGACTAGTATTATGGAGAAGGCGGGGCTTAAGAGAGTGTGGGCGGGTACTGGGAGGGGAGACATGAGTGATGCACTCACGTCTCCCGCCCACACTCTCCAGCCGCATTAAGCCCCGCCTACTCCCTGCAGCGCTACAATACTAGTCTAGAGAGGCGGGGTCCTCTGTCCTGGACCTGCTACACACTCGCTGCATCGGACTGCTACATTGGACACTGCTACATCGACCAGCACTGCTACATCGGAGATGAAGCAGAGCTGGCCGTTAGCTGAGCTCGGCTACTCTGGAGTAGCCGAGCTGAGCGCAAGGTCCAGTATAGCAGTGCTGGCTGATGCAGCAGGGCTGAGTGTGTAGCAGGTTCAGCTCTGCTTCATCTCGGCATAGGAATGCACTGACCAGCGTTGATTGGCCGAATGCCGTACTTCTGTATGGCATTTCGCCAATCAACGCTGGTCAATGCATTCCTATGGGAAAAAATCATCTCGCGCATATCGCAAGCTGACAGGGATCCCGACCAGATAGAGCCCCAAAGAGCTGTGTGAGTAACATTCCCCCCTAAATAAAGGTAATCCCTAGCTAACCCTGCCTGTAGATCTATCCCTGTCTCACAGTCACATAGTTCACAGTCTCAAATTAATCGAACGTTAAACTCACCATTCGTATAAATTGGAGGTCACCGGATTTCGGCCACCAATTTCTTTTTCCGATTATTTTTAACTGCCTCCATTGTCGTATTTCCTGTCCCACCTCCTCTGCACAGTTATTGGTGCAAAAAACGCACCACAGAAGGTGGGAGGGGATACGAATTTTACTGCATTTGCTTTGTGATATTCGATTGTAATCGAACACCTCGAACGGCCTGATATTCGATCGAATATGTATTCGATCGAATGGTATTCGCTCATCTCTAATCATTATATATATCAGTGTATACATGGACACACATTAGTATGACATTATAACTTATCTCCTATCTATCTATCTATCTATCTATCTATCTATCTATCATCTATCTATCTATCTTCATATTATCTATCTATCCTCCTATCTATCTATCTATCTATCTATCTATCTATCTCCTATCTATCTATCTATCTATCTATCTATCTATCTATCTATCTTCATATTATCTATCTATCCTCCTATCTATCTATCTATCTATCTATCTATCTCCTATCTATCTATCTATCTATCTATCTATCTATCTATCTTCATATTATCTATCTATCCTCCTATCTATCTATCTATCTATCTATCTATCTATCTATCTATCTCTCTCTCTCTCTCTCTCTCTCTCTCTCTCTCTATCTCCTGTTGTTTATATATTGACTAGCTAATATATATTTCTACTGTATATTTCTATCTTCTATTTTCTTATTATCTACCTTTTTTAATTTGTGTATTAGCTATCTTCAATTTACAAATTATATGATCTATTTTCTATCTATTTACATGTTATCTATCTATCTATCTATCTATTATCTATCTATCTATCTATCTATCTATCTCCTATCTATCTATCTATCTATCTATCTATCTATCTATCAATTATCTATCTATCTATCTATCTATCTATCATCTATCTATCTATCTATCTATCTATCTATCTATCTATCTCCTATCTATCTATCTATCTATCTATCTATTATCTATCTATCTATCTATCTATCTCCTATCTATCTATCTATCTATCTATCTATCTATCAATTATCTATCTATCTATCTATCTATCTATCATCTATCTATCTATCTATCTATCTATCTATCTCCTATCTATCTATCTATCTATCTATCTATCTTCTATCTATCTATCTATCTATCTATCTATCTATCTATCTATCTATCTATTATCTATCTATCTATCTATCTATCTATCTCCTATCTATCTATCTATCTATCTATCTATCAATTATCTATCTATCTATCTATCTATCTATCTCCTATCTATCTATCTATCTATCTATCTTCTATCTATCTATCTATCTATCTATCTATCTATCTATCTCCTATCTATCTATCTATCTATCTATCTATCTATCTTCTATCTATCTATCTATCTATCTATCTATCTATCTATCTATCTATCTCCTATCTATCTATCTATCTATCTATCAATTATCTATCTATCTATCTATCTATCTATCTCCTATCTATCTATCTATCTATCTATCTATCTATCTCCTATCTATCTATCTATCTATCTATCTTCTATCTATCTATCTATCTATCTATCTATCTATCTATCTATCTATCTATCATCTATCTATCTATCTATCTATCTATCTATCTATCTCCTATCTATCTATCTATCTATCAATTATCTATCTATCTATCTATCTATCTATCTATCTATCTCCTATCTATCTATCTATCTATCTATCTATCTATCTATCTATCTATCTTCTATCTATCTATCTATCTATCTATCTACCTATCTTTCACTCTTATATCTAATTCCTTTTATCCATAGATCTTCTTCCCATACTATGTATCAATCTATTCGTTTTCACACAGGTAGCGAATCAGTTATTATAGGAAAAAAAATAGAGAAAAAAACAGCAAAAAAACTGTGGATAACCTCTTGGCTACCAGATTTTTTTTTAACATTCGATTTTAAACAAAAAAAATAAAATAAAAAAAAATACAGAACCTCTTACCCGCACCCTCCATCTTCCAACCTAAGTGTGAATAATTCAGGCATAATGTGGCGGTACAGCATTAATAATCTTCAAAACCATGTACTGCTAAAATGAAAAAAAAAAAACTCAAACTCTGACAATACGGCGTACACGAAGGAGGAAATATTTGCAGATATTAAACAGGGTGGGTTTTCAGGACTTGGCTGGGCTCCCGCCTGCATCGCGGCTTTGTAATAAAAGCTAGTGTTTCTGCACTTATTTTCAAATGCATAATTTAGAGTTTGTTGGAAGGTAAGGTCAGACGGAGGGGGAAATCAGCATTTTTATAAACATCACCCCTTGCTTGCCAGTATATGGCAATCCATATGTGCGCGTACCGCAGCCCTGAGAGACTGCACGGCTCTGCAGCGCTGCCTACAGTTACTGCATGACTGTGCAAACCTTTATTCTAATTTGTGCTCCTTTAATACTATTGTGTGGCTTGTGGGTCAGAAAAAATCTCAAATTTAAGGATTTTTTCTTTTGTTTTATGTAAATTTTTTTTACTAACGTGTTATACTTTCTGAACTATGCAGTGTTCCAGTTCCTCCACGTTTTCAAGGTCTCTGCTGTAAGTAGATCGAAAACATTGTACGGATCTAATACTTCTCACAGCTGAGAGTTTGTAACAATTGTATCTAGTCCTATCATCTTCAACAGCAACAAATCTGCGTCTTATTCTTGGACCGGGTTCACACGGAGTATTGTGGCTTGTCATTTGGTACGTACATGCCGCGGGATCTTTTGCGGGCCGTATACGCTCCCATTGTTTTCAATTTTGCGGCCGCCACATGATTTTGTGGCGGCCGCAAAATAGCGCCGCGTATACGGCCCGCAAAAGATCCAGCGGCGTGTACGTACCAAATGACGAGCCACAATACTCCGTGTGAACCCGGCCTTAGGGCTCATTCACACAACAGGATTCCATGGCTGTGTACTGGGTGTTGTATTAAAAGCCTGCAAAGTGCCCCATAGACTTTGGAGTATGGGAGAAAATCCACACAAACACGAGAAGAACATGCAAACTCTTTGAAGATGTTTTGTCCTCGTCAGGATTCGAACCCAGGACTCCAGCACTGCAAGGCTACAATGCTAACCACTGAGCCACCATACAATAATTGTTTTTGCAATGCTCTGTGTGAATGATCCAAGGAGTGATAAGCTATTTCTTGGGCTGATTTCTCAGTTCCTCCAATGGATGCATGTCTTTGGGCGATCCATGGTTTGCCATCGGGTGTACAATGCACAATACAAGTCATGTGACTATAGTCTTAGGCTGGGTTCACATTTGCGTCGGAGTCTCGTGGAAACTCCATTACAAAAACCACCAAAAATCATCAGAGAAAAAAGTGCTGCATGGAGGACTTTCCGTTTTGAAACAGCGGATACCTGACAGACCCCATTATAGTCTCTTGTAATGGTTGTTGTTGTGGACTGGCTCTGTACGTCATATGGGTCCGTCAGGGGCGCTACTGGGAACCCAGCGTTACAGTGTTTCAGGTGAAAGGTGTCTCCATGCAGTTCAGCCTCAGCACTGAGGATTGCCTAGACTAGATACCATATTATTTACCTCTGATCTATGGACATCCCCATACCCTAACCCCAACCCCTTCTACATTACAATGGTATGTCGCAATTTCTGTGTATCCCATAGTCAAATTTGCCCCCCTCTTTCAAACATACTGACTTGCAATTGCAATTGTCTACATGTCATATCGGCTTAATCTAAAATAGAGCAAGGGAGAAGGTTTTATGACTCAGATTGACAGATATCAGAGATCAAAGTTTTCTGAGAGTGGCCAGTGGGCCCCATTACCCCACGGGCCCATAGGTCAGCTTCACATGCTAAGCTTTACATCATGTTTGGCCTTGCACCTGGTGATCTTAGGCTTATTTACAGAGGTTTGAGCTCCAGATAGACAGTCCTGGTGCTGATATCACTTCTAGAGCCAATATGAAGTTCTATAGTGAGTGATACAATAGAGGACAGGGACAGGTGATTTTTACGTGGTACGCTCTAAGTTAGAGATGAGCGAGTACTGTTTGGATCAGCCGAACCGAACAGCACGCTCCATAGAAATGAATGGATGCACCTGGTACTTCCGCTTTGACGGCGGCCGGCCGCTTAACCCCCCACGTGCCGGCTATGTCCATTCATTTATACGCGAGCGTGCTTTTCGGATCGGCTGATCTGAACAGTACTCGCTCATCTCTACGGTCTTCAGCACTATGTTGTCTCCATCTGTGAGTTTCGCGTGGTCTACATCTTCATGCCCGAGTTGTTTTTATGCCTAGAGGCTTCTACTCAACAATACAGCACTTACCGTTGACCAAGGCAAATGTAGTAGATCAAAAATTTCCCAAATTTACTTGTGAAGTTGGCCTCCTATTGCATTGCGATACATATCACCCATTCTATTACCAATGGTTGTTCATAGAGGTTGCATGGTTGTGTACTGGTGTCACTCACTTATCCCAGCTCCTTTCCCAGCCATGTTACAACAGGTGACCCATAACATCTGCCTAATTTGCTACCTAGAGGAACAATTCCAGTTCTCCTTCACAGTGGAATAAGGTTACCAAGACACCAAGTATCTAAAAACATGTCACTGCCATCTTGTTGTAATTTTGCCCAGGCCTATGAACGCTCCTTATTTTCCTAGAAATGTCTTCATACAGATTTGAGTTCTTTGACCCTACACCACTCCTATTGTCTACATCAATCCAAGACTCCACCAGATGAGCATAACCTCATTGCAGAAATCTCCTTGGAGGGCTTTTAGGGTGAAGAATGTAAAATCCATTAGACTCTATACCCTGGTTTATCCCATACTTACCAATTCTCCTGAAATGTCCAAGAGCCTAAATAAAGGGGAGACCACCTGGACTCCCAGAAGAGTGGGCAACTTTCTTAGGCCTGGTGGAAAGCTCCTGCATCTGTCCGGCTCTCTGTCATTTAACCCCTTAAGGACCAGGCCATTTTTTGGTTTCGCATTTTCGTTTTTCCCTCCTCACATTTCAAGAGCCATAACTTTTTCATTTTTCAGTTCACAGAGTCACATGATAGCTTATTGTTTGCGGGACAAATTGTACTTTGTAATGGCACCATTCAATATGCTGTGCAATGTACTGGAAAGCTGGAAAAAAATTCAGAATGAGGCGCAATTGGAGAAAAAATGCATTTGCGCCATTTTCTTATGGGTTTAATTTTTACAGCATTCACTGTTTGGTACAAATGACATGTTACCTGTGTTCTACGTGTCAGTACAAACGCGGTGATACCAAATTTATATAGTATTTGAAATTTTTTGATACTTTTAAAAAAATGATAAACTTTGCAAAATAGAAAAAAAAAATTGTGTCATCATGTTCTAACACCTGTAACTTTTTCATATTTCCATGTATGGAGCTGGTTGTGGTGTCTTTTTATGCAGGACAAGATGACGTTTCTATTGATACCATTTGGGGAAAGATCCGATGGTTTGATCACTTTTTATTCAATTTTTTATAGGAGGCAAAGTGTTGAAAAAAACGCTTTTTGGCTGTTTTTATTTTTTTTGCCGCTACGCCGTTCGCAGTACGGGATAAATGTTTTAATATTCTAATAGTTCGGGCATTTTGGAGCGCAGGGATACCTAATATGTTTATGTTTAATGTTCTTTAATTACTATTATAGCTGATCTAGGGAAAGGGGGGTGATTTGAACTTTTATATTTTTTTTATTTTTTTAATACTTTTAAAAACTTTTTTTTTTCTTCTGTTACATTTATGATCAGACCCCTTAGGTACCCTGAAACCTAGGGGGTCTGATCGCTCATACTATTCACTGCAATACTACAGTACTGCAGTGAATAGCAGAATCCCAGCACTTCTATTAGACGCTGCCTCTGGCCTCTGGCATCGTCTAATAGATCTAGTGCAGAGACAAGCCTGGAAGCCTTCAATAGGCTTCCGGCTGTCATAGCAACCGATCACCGCCCTCATGTGACGTTCAGGAGGGCGGCGATCGGCGAAACATGGCGGCGCCCATGCCGCCGGCGCCGTTTACACACTGCGGTCACGTTTGACCGCAGTGTGTAAAGGGTTAACAGCAGCGATCGGCTCAGGCACCGACCGCTGCTGTTAGTGGCAGGTCCTGGCTGTATTATACAGCCGGCATCTGCCGTGTATGGAGCGAGCTCAGCGTGTGAGCTCGCTCCATACATCCCCATGCGACCCATGACGTACAGTTACGTCAAGGGTCGCTAAGGGGTTAATATGTGGTATAGGCACTTTATGTAATGGTCAAGTCCAATAAAGGGCCAGGGCCAGCACGTTTGCTTGTTCATGTTGCAAAAAATGGATGCCTTGCCCCAAAGGGAGTACGGCCATATCGATGAGGATACTTAAATGTTTGCAAGTAAGGTTTAGCCTGCATCAAATAGGATCTACGTCTACATCTAGTAATATAGCTACTTAAAGAGGTTGTGCCATTATGGGTACTCATTCCTTACCCACATGGGGCTAGGGGATATGTGCCCAATTACTGGGGGTCCAGGTTCCCAAGCAATCAAGAGAACAGGGAGCCAACAAGACACCTCAAAGCCTTCTTGTGAATAGAGCAGCAGTGCACTTGTGTCATGGCTCTCCATTTACTGCTATGGGGGTGGGGTGGGGTGGAGTTACAGTCCTGAGGATAGGAGATAAGTGTCCATATTGGCACAATCCCTTAAATTTTTTGCACCTGTTTGCAATGGGTTGAAAAACCTAAATCATTGGAAGGGGGTTCACATACTTAAGCCTATTAGTGTATGTGTAAACCTTTTACCCTACATATAAGTACAGTATTAATAAACCCATACAGCGTCTTATGGATCTAGTATGAGTGATCATCTATAAGACAATATTCCGTTTCCTCTATTGTAGGACCATGGTCCTATAGTAGTCCAGTAAATATATTATTAAGGTATTTGATGGCTATTACATTAGGTATACATAGGGTTGCGTGTCTGATATCCCTGTATACAAGGCATTGCACATTCCTGCACATTTCCTCCGCCACATGGCAGTGAAGGGGTTGACTGGCTATCCTGTGATGATGACTATTGTCTGGCTGGACGGTGGGTGAGATTTAGCATGTACAGCACGAGAGGGTCTCCCATTAATCACCGCTCTTTAATTAACAGCTCTGAGCTCGCAGGGAGCCTGGTGTAGGGGCATATGAGGGGTCTGAACTCCGCCACGGCTGGCAGGGCAAGCAGCACGGCAGGGCAGAGGGGAGCAGAGCAGACACAGCAGATGGCGTGACTGCAGATTAAGAAAATATGGGAAATATCTGACCGATAGATACTGGGAGACAATTACCTGGAATACAGCGGCTGCACCGTACTGTTACAGCAACTCGCCAAGTCTAATAAGCTCAGAGATATATATTACTGTACACAGTCATCTTTATGTATGACATCACATCTATAGACAGAGTATACGACTGTATGACATATTACCGAGTACCATCAGATATAGATAATGATCAGGTCACAATAGACATAACACATTTATTATACATAGAATTACGCACAACATTACATTATTGTACACATCTATATACAGGGTATACAATTGTATGACATATTACCCAGTGCCGCTTATACGTATAGATGACCTTCATACTACATAATAGACATAGTAATACATATACATCTGTAGGTTTATGCACTTTATTTCAAAAACTAGTATATATGACCTATAGGGAATATTTTACTGGATTCCTGTCTTCTGGAGGAGATATATAATATATGGTCAAAAGTAAGTAGACACCAAACCATCACAAGCTACACACGTGGACAAAATTGTTGCTCCCCTCGTTTAATGAAAGAAAAACCCACAATGGTCACAAAAATAACTTGAATCGGATAAACTGGAATTTGCCAAACTACATGTTGACAAGTCACAAAGCTTCTGGGAGAATGTCCTGTGGACAGATGAGACAAAAATCGAACTTTTTGGCAAGGCACATCAGCTCTATGTTCACAGATGGAAAAATGAAGCATATCTTGAAATGAACACTGTCCCGACTGTGAAATATGGAGGAGGCTCAGTTATGTGCTGAGGCTGCTTTGCTGCATCTGGTTCAGGGTGTCTTGAATCTGTGCAGGGTACAATGAAATCTCAAGACTATCAAGGAATTCTAGAGAGAAAGCTTGGCCTTAGTCGCAGGTCACGGGTCTTGCAACAGGATAATGACACAAAACACCCAAGAATGGCTAAGAGGGAAACATTGGACTATTCTGAGGTGGCCTTCTATGAGCCCTGACCTAAATCCTATTGAGCATCTTTAGAAGGAGCTGAAACATGGTGTTTGGAAAAGGCCCTTCAAACCCAAGACAGCTGGAGCAGTTTGCTCATGAGGAGTGGGCCAAAATACCTGCTGAGAGGTGAAGAAGTCTTATTGACAGTTACACGAATCGTTGGATTGCAGTGATTGCAACAAAATATTACGTTACGGGAACCGTCATTTGTGTCCAGGCCGGTTTCATGAGGTTTATTTTTTTTTAAATTCTGTTGAAGCGAAAAGCAATGTCTGACTTTCATTTGTGCCTTTTCATAGAATTTTTATTTATTATTATTTTTGTCAGATCCAAGCTATTTCTGTGACCATTGTGGGGTTTTCTTTCATTAAACGAGTGTATATGAGCTTGTTGGCTATCCTATTCTAAAACCATTATCATCCTCTGGGCTCTTACATTCTGACTATTATCCTGGCGATGGCCTTTGGTTATGTTCTTGACCACTATTGCTTCAGCTCTATTGCTGCCAATCCTTGGTTATTCTGGGGACTGAAACCTTGGGATCCTCCTGCAACAAATACCACACCTCATTTCGAAGGGGTATAGGGTGAAGACTGGGAATCCCTTAGACTATATACTCTAGTCTAGCCAGTGCCAAGTGGATTACAATTTATTAACTAATCCATATCTCTGTTACGTGACTGTAGCGGTCTGGTTCACTATCAAAGATGGCGTTGAGGTCAGGGTTTTGGACAGGCCACCAAGTGTGTCATATCTTTGTGCGGTATGCTTTTGTATTACCCCAACCATGCATTGAAAACAAGGGGCTGTCAAAAATCTCCATACTATTTTCTGGCCTACCAAATTTTGCTACAGTAGACAATATGTATTCCACCAAGAAGCTTGTCAATATTTCCATTAGACGACCACATAGTCATAAGATTCAGCACTCCCGAGACTCCCAATAGGTTTTATGTCCATCATGATCAGATCTAGTAGAATAAAATCTAATGAACCGACTTGTAGCCAAATGGCGTTCCATGATAGCGCCATATTCTTGCCAAAACTTCTGAAATCAATTATTACAAAGGACGTTCACATGATGAAGTGTGTCCAACATGTAAAGTGTAGACATTGCTATTTCTTAGTGGATCCCTGCTCTGGGTAATACAGTGTTGTTCCCAATAAACAATCCCTTTAAGAATTTTCACCAAATCCAATTCCTTATTACTAGGGTTGAGCCGATCTTGAGATTTCAGGATCGATTTTAAAATCTGATTTCCGATCATTTTCCAGCCGATCCCGATCGTGAAATTTGCTCGATCGTCAATTGGGATCCGATCTTTTCCAAACTCGATCGCTCAACCCTACTTATTACACCTGCAGTAAAAGTTTTCTCATAGCCTTAAAATATGGCATAAATGACTCTTAGATGTGGATCTCACCTGTGGGATCAGTGTCAGAAGAGCTCTATCGCTCACAGTGTAGCAGAGCTTAGCTTATGTATGTCTTTTCCAGAAGCCTCCTCTTTTCCCTTCCCCTATCCATAGACTTCTATGTATAAAGTAACTCAACCTGTTAAATGGAGGCAGAAACATATTTATTTAATAAGATACATTATAAGGTTTCTTGGCAGAACTGATATACTTTCTTTACCTCCAGTAGTTAAAAGAATCTGTCCTGGGTCATGTGATGATCACACAGGTACATGGCTTGTTATAGTACTGTATTGTAATGAGCCGGGTCTCTGTATGTTCATACAGTGGTAGGTTCCAAAACTGCAACACTTAGATGTGTACGTGTGTATAGTGGCGGCACTATTACACAGAGGTGCCTATCACATGTGATTACTGACGTCAGTAAATATACACAATAAGCACTTGGGGATAACGTTTTCTACCAAGACGGCTGTCAGTATCTGCCCTATCAGCAAACATGGGTAAGAAGGTTTCATGATGAAGGACACACTTGGAAATGTATCAAATATATATATATATATATATATATACACACACACATGCTATGTGCTTAGCGGATCCAGCACTGAATAAGTCTCCATTGTGTGTAGCTCTTCCCTCATCCTACAGGAAACAAGATGGTCTTAAAATTAATCTGGAAAGCAGCAATTAGTAAATTAGGTTAGCAGAGTGTTGCTGCGGAAGTCAGTCCTGCCAGGTGCATGAGAATCCGTGGCAGGATATATATTATTTGCTGTCATTAAAGTGACATTTTGATAAATGGTTTGGAGTGGTAGGAACGAGGACCGACTACTTCCCCCGACCAGAGACATGGAACATGCTATATTTCAGTAAGGAGCCAAGTTGAGGCAGCTCAGAGCCTGCAAACCCCTCCTGGAAACGTCTAAGGAAGCGAGCGGCCAAATCTGTGCGCTTAATTAATCCCAATTACTCCAAATAAAGGGAACGCAGTCACCCCTCAACCCATTGGAAAAATAATATTTCAATCTTGTGTAGCACAGCCAGCGAACACAGAAAACTTCAGTGTGTAGATGTTGTCTACGCCATTCATGTGTGTCTAGTTGTGTAGATGTGTATAGATGATTCGATATAAAACAGTCTGACACAGTGTGCACTCCTTGCTTTATACATAACGGGAAATCTTTAGTGACTTTCAATATCCTCATGACTCAAGTTCCTTGGCAATAGATTGGCATAAAACACGCCAAGGGGACCCAAGGAGTACTTGCAACAACCAATAATCTTGTGTCTTCATTGTATCATACCCAGTGGAGGGGTTGTACTAAATTTTTAACTTAGGACCTATGTACAGTTGACGGGATAAGAGTTTGCAGGGGTCTGACAATGGGACTCACAATGGTCTGCCAATCATGAGAACAAGGGTCCTGTATTGCCCATATGAATGGAGGGGCAGGTTGAGCATGTGCAATGCCAATTCATTCATTTTAAGAAGCTGAGTTCAACATTTACGAGTACGGTAGTGAACCATCTTCAGCAGTCTCACGTAGATCAATGGGACATACTGGACTTGCTCGTCCATTAATTCAGGGACCTTTGGAGCCCTGTTCTTGTCATCAGTAGGGTCCCAGCATGAAGACCACCTAGCAATTGATGTTGTGATCACCTGATACAACTCCATTTAAGTCAGTATGTTGGCGGTATATAGGCTATAGTACGTATTTTATCTAGGATTTCCACTTAAGATGACCATACGTGTTAGGTTTTGGAAGGCCGTGATGTAGTCATTCAATCAATGGTAGGATCATTCGCCAAACCCATAAACAGTCTTTTGTGGTATTTTTGTAACCAATCCTTGGCCACATGTAGAATAATGGCCTCCAACCTCGGGATCCCCAGTTGCTCAAAAATAGAGTTGGGCGAGCCTTGCAAGATTCGTTTTGGGTTCTGATGGCTCGGGTCCCTGATTCAGGTTGAATAAGTTGGAAGGTACATTGAAGTGAAATTATTATACTGTAAGGTCTCTTCAGTCCCCAGAATATAATTTCTTCTCACCTTCTCTCACCTCGTTTGGGCCTTTCTCTAGGTCTTCTCCATAACATTAAGTGCCTGATATGCTACTGTGGCCCAATCACAGGCCTCAGCGGTGACCCTGGACACATGACATCACAAGGAGAGCGCTGAATGCCACGAGGAGGCCCAAATTAGGTGAGGAAAGCTGAGACGAATTGTTTTTTATTTTGTTCACCTCCCCTGGGCCTTCACCTATCATACTCTGGGATCTGAAGATATCCCACAGTGTAATCATTTACTGCAATGGCGGCCATTTTAGTTCATCAGATGAATCACTCATTGGTTGCAGTTTCTGGCTTCTTCTCTTAGCAGAAATCTGAATTTGTGAAAGTGCTCGTGTCACGCCGACTACCGATGGCAGCTATTTATGGCAGCCTGTACTCTGCCGAAAGCACTTATATATGTTTTCTTGTAAGTTTACTGTTCCTTTAAATTACTTTGCACTACAGTTGAAGCCATGTGCGGTGCGTAAGTGCTGCAATGAGGGCATTTGTTTGTGTCTTCTGTCCTGTGGATAGTTGATGGACCATGCCAGGAGATGGTCTCCACGTACCAGGCAGCTCTCCACAATAATCCAGCTACAAGAGCCTAATTACTATTTCCACAGACGTGCTGCACAGCAGTTCTCTCCTGCCAAATTCATAGTCTGGGCTCCTGACTGTTTTCCAGAAGCACCTGCTTTTTCCCTCTGCATCCTACCATGGAGACCAGGACAGGAGCTGTAATATATCCTGTGCCAGAAGCATCCATGGAGGTCTAATTGGTAAAACTCCTTAATGAGTAATTGAGAAAATACATAAATTAAGTTTTGTTTAAATCCAAGATTTACCTACATAACGTGACCCTATGTGGGCCATGTCTATAGACAAGATGGGCACTATATGCCATGTAAGCCATGATTCTGTAAAATTGGAGCTTAAATGGAGAAGATTTCTTATTTGGAGGACCTATCACATTTTTACATTACATAAACAAATGATTCAGTTTAGTGAAAAGTGTAATACTTCATTTGTCCTGCAGAGGCGCTATTGGCAAATTAAACATTTGCTGTGGGGGTTCTCCATAGAATAGTGAGATATTCTGTGATCAAATCTTTCTTTAAAAAAAGGCATTACCCTAAGTGGACATCACCTTTAAAGGAACTTTTCACCGCCTCCACCTACTCTAGTCCTTTGCATATTTCAATAGGGCCACTACGCTAATTCCAACACATTGGATTTTTTTTCTTTAGCCCTCACCATTTTCCAGTAATTATTTCTGGAAGTTTTAGCAGAATTAAGCTCTCTACCATCAGGTGGGAGGTCCCTGTCTGCCTGCCTGCTCCAGCCAAGGCCCGCCCACCTGACCGTAGAGAGCTTAATTAGCATATTGGGTACTGAAACTAACAGCATGGATAGCTCAGGAATGGTAGTGGCTAGAGAAAAATTTCATTCTGTCAATCTAATGAGATATTTCTAGGAGGAATAACAGAGGGACAGCACAATGCAGAGTTATAAGAAAATCTGTTACACTATAGGGAACACAAGTATATACTGTACATAGGGGCAACGCGGTGGCTCAGTGGTTAGCATTGCAGCACTGGAGTCCTGGGTTCGAATCCCGCCAGGAACAACATCTGCAAGGAGTTTGTATGTTTTCCCCGTGTTTGCGTGGATTTCCTCCCATTCTACAAAGACATACTGGTAGGAAAAAAAATGTACAATGTGATCTATATGGGGCTCACAATCTACCGTATATACTCGAGTATAAGCCAAATTTTTAAGCACAGTTTTTGTGCTGAAGAAGCCCCCATCGGCTTATACTCGAGTCAAGCAAAATAAAAAAAATTTTTTTTGAGGGGGTGGGGTTGTCTATGACCAGCTGCAATAGTAATGTATAGAATCTCCTATAAAATAGTGAAGAAAAAAAAAAGCTTTAAAAAATATAATAAAAAAATAAAGTAAATAAAAGTTGTAAATCCCTCCTTTCCCTAGAATACATATCAAAGTAGAAAATGTCTGTGACACCCATACACATTAGGTATCCCTGTGTCTGACAGTGCTCGGTCTACTGACTATAGGGGATCTGCAGTGCTCCTGTTCTGTTGGGAAGGGGTTAATAGGAGCACTGCAGATCCCCTATATTCAGCCAGACTGAATTACAAGTGGGGGAAAAAAAAACAGTCCTCAAGCACAGGGAAGGAGCAGACAGACAACCAAAACACCCCCTCCCCTTCCCCAGCACCCAGCAATTACTGCACCCAAAAAACATTTTAGTTTTTGATATTTTCCAGTAGCTGCTGCATTTTCCCCCCTCGGCTTATACTCGAGTCAATAAGTTTTCCCATTTTTTTGTGGTAAAATTAGGGGAGTCGGCTTATACTCGGGTCAGCTTATACTCGAGTATATACGGTACTTTTTTTTTTTAAAAAAAGCATACACTGTAATGTCAGACAGGTTCTCAAGCTTTGACGTTATCCCCTCTCAATAGGATAGGGAGTAACTTCATGATCAGTGGGTATCCAATTGCAGGGTTCACCGATCCTGAGAACGAGGGTCTGGTTTCCTTGTTCTGATGGATTGGCAGGCCGAGCATGGACCCTTCATTCTCTATGGTAGTGCTGGAGGTAGCAGAGTGCAGAGAATGAATGGCGAGGCTGGATGTATGCTTAGTCTGTCGCTCCATGAGGTTGGGGGGACAGGAGCCCTGTTCTCTACTGCTAGGACCTTCATTGATTATCCTTCATTGATTATCCCTTCTCCTATTGATAGGGGTTAACTTATACATTTTCTACAACCTCTTTAAAGGAGAGCTCCAGGCAGGAATTATACACTGTGGTGTCTATTGAGGGACCTGATAGGGCAGAGCATGACACAGGGAAAGAACCTAAAAAATCTGTGTCATCGCCCCTGAAGTCTGACCTCCTGTAAACAAGTACATTTCTCATCATCTTGCATGAGAGTTGATATCTGCCTTTATTTATATAGCAAAGTGAGATCACTGCCAGAAATACAATATATGACCACAGCGCTGGCAAATAAATAGACTGGGAAACATTACTGCTAATGAAATATATCTTATCACCAGCAGATCCACCAAATCGCGTTCATCCTTATAATATTTCTGATTTTTTTTTCCAACCTAAATATTAAATATTTATATAACTAATATTTGAAACATTAAAGGGATTTTCCACAAAGATAACACTATTTACATTTCTGGACAATTAAAAGTGAAACATTTTTGCAAATGTAAATAAATAAAAAAATTTCAACTTTTTTTGTTGCAGATTTTGCTGCGTTTTTTTTTTTCCAGCCAAAGCCAGGAGTGGATTGAGCAGAAGGGAGACATATTATAAGGACTTCCTATATATTTCCCATTCCTTTGGTAGGCATTCCTATTCTCTAACCATCTTAGTGGTGACATCTCCTGTCTTGAGGAGTTGCCAATGGATATGTCCATGAATGCAGGAACTTTCTATGATCTTGGACTTATCAGAACCCCAGCCATGATGACCTTATTGAGGTCTGGTTATCTTCTCATACATGTAGTGTCCTCCTGATAACCAGCCATGATGTCCTTATTGTGTGTTAATTTTTTCTGTAGTAGCAGCAGTTTTTTTTTTTTACTCTCATTTCCTATTTTTTTTTATTTATTTTTATTTTAATTTTTTTATGGGGAGGGCAAGGGAGAAGTGGGGGCTTGATATTTTTATGTCTATAAATTTTGTCAATTTGCGAATTCCTCATATGTTGTTGATTATTAATAGAATTGTTATTAAAGGGATCCTATCATTTAAACTTAATTTTTTGTAGATCACACGTAGGAATAGCCTTAAGAAAGGCTATTCTTCTCCTACCTTTAGATGTCTTCTCCACACGGCCGTTCCGTAGAAATACTGGTTTTCGATGCTATGCAAATGAGTTCTCTCGCAGCACTGGGGGCGTCCTTAATGCTGCGAGAGAACTCTCCAGCGATGCCTCCATCTTCTTCAGGAATATCCTGTAAGTAAGTACAGTCCTATGAAAAAGTTTGGGCACCCCTATTAATCTTAATCATTTTTAGTTCTAAATATTTTGGTATTTGCAACAGCCATTTCAGTTTGATATATCTAATAACTGATGGACACAGTAATATTTCAGGATTGAAATGAGGTTTATTGTACTAACAGAAAATGCGCAATATGCATTAAACCAAAATTTGACCGGTGCAAAAGTATGGGCACCCATATCATTTTATTGATTTGAATTCCCCTAACTACTTTTTACTGACTTACTGAAGCACAAAATTGGTTTTGTAACCTCAGTGAGCTTTGAACTTCATAGCCAGATGTATCCAATCATGAGAAAAGGTATTTAAGGTGGCCAATTGCAAGTTGATCTCCTATTTGAATCTCCTCTGAAGAGTGGCATCATGGGCTACTCAAAACAACTCTCAAATGATCTGAAAACAAAGATTGTTCAACATAGTTGTTCAGGGGAAGGATACAAAAAGTTGTCTCAGAGATTTAACCTGTCAGTTTCCACTGTGAGGAACATAGTAAGGAAATGGAAGACCACAGGGACAGTTCTTGTTAAGCCCAGAAGTGGCAGGCCAAGAAAAATATCAGAAAGGCAGAGAAGAAGAATGGTGAGAACAGTCAAGGACAATCCACAGACCACCTCCAAAGAGCTGCAGCATCATCTTGCTGCAGATGGTGTCACTGTGCATCGGTCAACTATACAGCGCACTTTGCACAAATAGAAGCTGTATGGGAGAGTGATGAGAAAGAAGCCGTTTCTGCACGTACGCCACAAATAGAGTTGCCTGAGGTATGAAAAAGCACATTTGGACAAGGCAGCTTCATTTTGGAAACAAAAATTGAGTTGTTTGGTTATAAAAAAAGGCGTTATGCATGGCGTCCAAAAAGAAACAGCATTCCAAGAAAAACACATGCTATCCACTGTAAAATTTGGTGGAGGTTCCATCATGCTTTGGGGCTGTGTGGCCAATGCCGGCATCGGGAATCTTGTTAAAGTTGAGAGTCGCATGGATTCCACTCAGTATCAGCAGATTCTTGAGAATAATGTTCAAGAATCAGTGACGAAGTTGAAGTTACGCTGGGGATGGATATTTCAGCAAGACAATGATCTAAAACACCGCTCCAAATCCTCAGGCATTCATGCAGAGGAACAATTACAATGTTCTGGAATGGCCATCCCAGTCCCCAGACCTGAATATCATTGAACATCTGTGGGATGATTTGAAGCGGGCTGTCCATGCTCGGCGAGCATCTAACTTAACTGAACTTGAATTGTTTGTCCAAAATACCTTTATCCAGGATCCAGGAACTGATTAAAAGCTACAGGAAGCGACTAGAGGCTGTTATCTTTGCAAAAGGAGGATCTACTAAATATTAATGTCACTTTTCTGTTGAGGTGCCCATACTTTTGCACCGGTCAAATTTTGGTTTAATGCATATTGCACATTTTCTGTTAGTACAATAAACCTCATTTCAATCCTGAAATATTACTGTGTCCATCAGTTATTAGATATATCAAACTGAAATGGCTGTTATAAACACCAAAATATTTAGAACTAAAAATGATTAAGATTAATAGGGGTGCCCAAACTTTTTCATAGGACTGTAAGCGGCCATTTTCTTGTGGCCTGTGGGCATGCGCAGTTGGCTCTGCTCAAGGCCTACAAGTTTCACTGTCTGCGCTGGAAAAAGACGCATGAAGAGGATGTTCCTGAAGAAGAAGGAGGCGGCGCTGGAGATTTCTTTTGCAGCATTGGGGATGCCCCCAGTGTTGTTTGAGCACTGAGGACCGCCCCCAGTGCTGTGAGAGAACTCATTTGCATACCGGCATAAACTGGTATTTCCACGGAACGGCTGCGTGGAGAAGACATCTAAAGGTAGGAGAAGAATAGCCTTTCTTAAGAGACAAAAAATTAAGTTTAAGTGATAGGATCCCTTTAAAAAAAACTATCAGTAGGTGTTTTACATAGATATATATTATTCCAAACGTCTTAGGTTTTTCATATATTTCTGATATACCCTGATATAGGGTAAGGAATAAGTTTGGACACATTGTAGGGACTATGACTACAGGGTCAGACTACACAGGGTTTGCTTGTTGTCTGTAACCATGGGGACATTTAGGTTTGCACAGGACCTGTAGACCCAAACAGTAGAACATTTTTAATTTCTCATCAAGCACAAGAAGTATTTTGGTTGTGACACATATTTTTTTTCACGTCATAGCCAATAATTTTTCTCCGAGGGTCGCACCTTTTACCAAATCCATGTAACGTCCTCACTCACTGTGTATATTCACTACAGAGTAAGAAGAATTTTTTTCTTTTTTATACCACATTTATTTGCAAGGGGATATACATATATGGCTTTGTGTAATATGTCCGTACACATATATGTATTATACTATATATATTAAAGTACGCTCTGCTCCTCAGTTTTTCCTCATCATAAATCAACTACCAAATCTAAACCCATAGCCCCTCGGGCGTCTGTATCATCTCATAACAACTTCCAGAGGGACCCGGCTCCATCACCCCACACGTCAGAGGGTCTCTGTGTATGATTAATATTTACCCTCTCACCCTCCTTCTTTATCATCCATCCATCTTCATTGTGGGGGCTGAGCGCTTCTGACAAGAAGAGGGGAGGGATTTGGGAATAGTAGATCTTTAATTCCCCTCCAGCTGCACAGGAACACTTTATTATCAGTTATCAGTCTAGATGTGATTGTGAAAGTGTATATATATATATATATATATATATATATATATATATATATATATACACTCACCGGCCACTTTATTAGGTATACCATGCTAGTAACGGGTTGGACCCCCTTTTGCCTTCAGAACTGCCTCAATTCTTCGTGGCATAGATTCAACAAGGTGCTGGAAGCATTCCTCAGAGATTTTGGTCCATATTGACATGATGGCATCACACAGTTGCCGCAGATTTGTCGGCTGCACATCCATGATGCGAATCTCCCGTTCCACCACATCCCAAAGATGCTCTATTGGATTGAGATCTGGTGACCGTGGAGGCCATTGGAGTACAGTGAACTCATTGTCATGTTCAAGAAACCAGTCTGAGATGATTCCAGCTTTATGACATGGCGCATTATCCTGCTGAAAGTAGCCATCAGATGTTGGGTACATTGTGGTCATAAAGGGATGGACATGGTCAGCAACAATACTCAGGTAGGCTTTGGCGTTGCAACGATGCTCAATTGGTACCAAGGGGCCCAAAGAGTGCCAAGAAAATATTCCCCACACCATGACACCACCACCACCAGCCTGAACCGTTGATACAAGGCAGGATGGATCCATGCTTTCATGTTGTTGACGCCAAATTCTGACCCTACCATCCGAATGTCGCAGCAGAAATCGAGACTCATCAGACCAGGCAACGTTTTTCCAATCTTCAATTGTCCAATTTCGATGAGCTTGTGCAAATTGTAGCCTCAGTTTCCTGTTCTTAGCTGAAAGGAGTGGCACCCGGTGTGGTCTTCTGCTGCTGTAGCCCATCTGCCTCAAAGTTCGACGTACTGTGCGTTCAGAGATGCTCTTCTGGCTACCTTGGTTGTAACGGGTGGCTATTTGAGTCACTGTTGCCTTTCTATCAGCTCGAACCAGTCTGGCCATTCTCCTCTGACCTCTGGCATTAACAACGCATTTCCGCCCACAGAGCTGCCGCTCACTGGATGTTTTTTCTTTTTCGGACCATTCTCTGTAAACCCTAGAGATGGTTGTGCGTGAAAATACCAGTAGATCAGCAGTTTCTGAAATACTCAGACCAGCCCTTCTGGCACCAACAACCATGCCACGTTCAAAGGCACTCAAATCACCTTTCTTCCCCATACTGATGCTCGGTTTGAACTGCAGGAGATTGTCTTGACCATGTCTACATGCCTAAATGCACTGAGTTGCCGCCATGTGATTGGCTGATTAGAAATTAAGTGTTAACGAGCAGTTGGACAGGTGTACCTAATAAAGTGGCCGGTGAGTGTATATATATATATATATATATATATATATATATATATATATATACATATATATCATTATAATCTTCCATCTACGCCGTCTACAATAAGTATTTTATATACTGCCTACCAATAAGTATTAGGACAGCTGTGGTAGAATAGAAATACAACATTTCTTCCTATCTAATAGTTGGTAGACCCCAGCAGATGCTTCCTTACGGATGGTATTGAGCGACACAATCCTCCCGGATGCCTGGTGAAGCTTCTGGTGTATGTGAGCCATCGTTTGGGTGCGGTTTCTCTGGCCAGCACTCGTCGGTCTCTATTTCCCAGTTTCAGGGGTCTGCCAACTCGGGGAACATTCCGACAATCACCGTTCACCTTCCACTTCATAATCACATAGGCCACTGTCAATTTTGGGTAATTCAGTTCGCTTGCTCTGTCCCTTAAGGATCGACCATTTCTGTGATACCCCACAATTACCCCTTTCTCAAAATCGGACAATTCTGCACTTCGTGGCATCTTGCATACAACTAATGCCAATGCTGTTTCTTATTTATTGGTGGAAGATGTGACGTACATCACGACCGCAGATATCTTCATTTGCATGGGTGTCCAAATACTTACTGGTAGAAAATGTATAAACAAGTACTAGGCCATCCCCCAAGGATACCTTTACATCTATGGCTGTCTTATAGGCTCTCTTCTGTTCTCTAGTCTTGATAATACTACATTGTAGGGCTGCCCAAGTTACTTAGTAATGTAGGGTCCTCTGATTTGGGGTTCCCTTTTCTGAGTATCCTGATGACCCAACTGGCCAGTTGTATATTAAAATACTCCCTCCGGGTATAGTGTAAGGACGACTTGTGGCCGTGTGAGTCCCACAAGGTTTTCAATGGCAGGGCACTGAAAAAAGAAGCATCCTGCACAGTCTTGCCACAAATTCCACGACTGGTACAGTTGTAGAGTCCACGGTGCGAGCCAATCTGTGGGTTAAAGTGCCGCTTTAGACTAAGGCCCACGTAGCCTAAAGCGCCAACAAAACTAAAAAGCGCTGCAGAAACAGATCGTGGTTTTTCCGGCAATGCTTTTCACAGAAAGTCCGTAGAGTTTTCCTCTGTGGACTCTTTGTGCCTATTATACCTATATGGAAAACACAAGCATTTCCGTAGGTATAATTGACATGCTGCCATTTACAAAAATGCAACGGTTTTTGAAACCGCAGTATGTCTGCTGTGGATATTTTTCTGCAATATGTGGATGGAATTAGCCAGAATCCCATCCACTTTGCAGGGATTTGAAAATGCTGTGATGTGTATGCTATATGGGGACTTACTTTGACTTTCCACCACTGGAGGGACGGAAATCGAGAAGGTAGAAGTCCACCTTAAATTCCTCCTCTATTTCCGCCATATGACCATACCATTATACAGCGCTGAGACCCAGTAGATTTGTATTCCTGTGTGCTCTTATATCCCCGTAAATCAGGGGCACAACATAACCAAATTTACTATCTTTAGTCGGTACGAGGAGCAACATTGCGATCTTATGCCGTGTGGCCGCAATCACTGTCTAACTCTAGGCTTAGTGTCTGAATTGCAACTGCAATGGGTTTATATTGTAATATAAGGCAGAATTACTACTGTAGGGACTATGGCGGTAATATGGACGCTAAAGGGCCCCCTATTATGGTTAATTTTGAAAATATAGGAAGGTAAGGGAAAAAAAAAATTCAAATACATAATGAAAAATAGAAACAAATAATATTTAATAATACAATAAAATCCCTTCTGATGATGGTGGAGATCTGATAGTATGGTAATTGTAAGAAAAGATGGAAAAAGCGTAAAAGTTATTAGTTATTACTATTAGGTTATTAAAAGAATAAAGTTATTATCGTTCAATTCATTTCTATGACACTCTGATATTCCTGAATATTCGATTATCCGGAATCTATCTATCTATTATCTATCTATCTATCTATCTATCTATCTATCTATCTATCTATCTATCCCCTATCTATCTATTATCTATCTATCTATCTATCTATCTATCTAGCTATCTATTATCTATCTATCTATCTATCTATCTATCTATCTCCTATCTATCTATCTATCTATCTATCTATTATCTATCTATCTATCTATCTATCTATCTATCTATCTATCCCCTATCTATCTATTATCTATCTATCTATCTATCTATCTATCTAGCTATCTATTATCTATTATCTATCTCTCTCTCTCTCTATCTATCTATCTATCTATCTATCTATCTCCTATCTATCTATCTATCTATCTATCTATCTCCTATCTATCTATCTATCTATCTATCTATCTATCTATCTATCTATCTATCTATCTCTGTCTGTCCGTCCGTCCGTCCATCCTAGGTTAATGGAATATTACTATACACAACCAATCGTATCTAGACTTCTAATGTGTAATAACTTAGGCGATGTTACCGCACATGCATATTTGATGACTTCCACTCTTTCCCAGTAGAGGGCGCTCTAATTCTACGTTCTAGAATATGAGAATTTTGATCTTTATATTTTGCAAGTTTTTATGAACAAGGCATGCTTACTATAGTCTATAGACTGCTATTGTAGAAAGGTGAATGATTTACGGGGTAATACAAGGAATTTAGAATATCCCCAATTACAATGTTTTCATTTTTTTTTTGATTCATCGATATGTCTTGGACTGAAATCTAAAAGGGTTATATGAGGTCAGGCGTATCATTACGGACATATCAGTAGGGTTCCCATACCATCATTAACCTGCTCTCACCTATACGAGTATACAGAATTGACTGATTCCTAGAATATATCTAAGTTCTGGCTGCAGGTGGTCAGGGTGCTGGGCTTGGACTCTATCTAGACTGCATAGTTCTATTTAGAGCGTCTTCTCGGTCACATCACATCCTGGAATCTCTCAATGTCATATCCATAAAGTGTGCATTTGCATTGATGTGCACTATATGGCCCTGCACATAGTTTGGCACTTACTCGCCAGTGCTGGCCTCATGTCATTAGCCTGTAATGTGCTCCCTACCCGCTGGCTGGCTGCAGACACAGGACGCCCCCTCCTGCCCCCTCTTGGAGGGACTGTCACCTCTGGAAGTGCTTCTAATTTATAACTAATTGTGCAATTAGGTTTTGATGTAGTGTTCCTAATAAAGAAGCTGAAGAGCTTTTATCAAGTCATGGTCTTAAGAGAAAATAATTACTTTATTCAAGCGTTATTGACTAAATTGGAGAGCTGCTGATGCATCAGAAGTAGTGGAGTGAGGAGAGGGACGGGCGCCTGCGCCGCTCTGCCAATCCGAGGTTTCATGGGGAAACTTGATGTAATATTCTCCTATCTGTGGATTATCAAGTCAACCATTAGTCCCTGGACTGTGAACCAGAGGTATTTCCTTTAACCCCTTAAGAACTTGAGCAAAATTAACCTTCGGGATGTGACGATTTTTTTTTCTTGGTTTTTTTTTTTTGCTCTACTCCATTCTGAGAGCATTGATTTTAGACCACGATATTGTATACAGCTCAGGCGCTTGCGTATATGAAGGATATAGCTGATCTATAGCGGGTGCAGAGGAGGGCGACCAAGGTGGATTAGAGTACTGTATAAAGACAGGCTATGAAACGTAGTCACTTTGGATAAAAGACGGCTTATACTAGCATTGGGCTGTCTGTTGTTCTGATCTGTCAATGGACAGGCGGACTGCTAACATGGGGTCTGTTAGGTGTTCGTGTGTGCAAGACCTTTTTGTCCGTAGAGTTCGGATGGATGCTGCAATGGAGACTCCGACACAGATGTGAAAGTAGCCTGACTCTTAAGGAAACTATAACTTTAAGCGGGTCCGGATGGAAACCCCAAACAGGGTTCAAGCGCTGGAGTGAACCCTAATACAATGTAGACATATATGAATAGAAAGTACAGAGATCTTTACAATGATCTCTTTACACCTAGGTCTGTAACTGTGACAAGGGACTCCTCTAAGTATAGGTTCACACTACCATTAGTTAATGTCCATTGCTCTTATCTATCATAGAATGAGAACAATGGACATTAAACAACAGAGGTAGATAGCGCCCGCTCATGTTTTTTACGACAAAAAGTCGTGAATTCAGGACTTTTTCTCCCATTACAAAGTAAACAAACATGATGGAAGAAAATGTCTCTTGTGTTTTTTTTTACATTATGGTCAATGGGAATGGACGCAGACACTCTAATACCATTAACGTTAGTTGAATAATGATAGATGAGAACAGCAGACTGTAATGACAGGATGGGAACATATTCTAAGTCTGGAGGGAACAAACTTTCACCATAGTCATAGGCAGGGCTTCTTTACGGTAAGAGCGATGAGACTATAGGACTGATACGTTCTAGACATTCAATATAAACCTGGATGCCTATCCTGAAAGTCAAGATATCACAAGTTATAAGATCGATAGTTCTGGGATAGGATCTCGATCCAGGAATTTATTGCATTAGCCATATTCCAAGTCAGAAAGGAATTTTTTTCCCATAAAATGGGGGAACCCTTCTGCCTCATAGGTTGGACTTGATGGACCTCCATCTTTATGCAACCTTATCTACTATGTCACTATGCTTTGTTTTGACATTACAGTGTGGGACCTTGTTTTTTTTTTTACATTTTTTGGGTGTATTTATAGTACCCTTATTCACACCACAGAACATACTGTTTGTAGTACATTGAGTTCTAGTGATTGTCAACACTATCCCATATAGGGCCTACTATATAACTTCCCTATCGGTATGTCTTTAGAGTTTGGGAGGAAACCAGAGTTGCTATGATCAATGGCTATCAATCTACGTCATTGGCAGTCATGGCTCCATCTACTGTCCAAGAGATTTTGGAAAAAGTTAAATTATGAAGAAAATGTATCAGTGTTTATGACACCTTTTATATTATGTCATATATTAGACTTCAATCCCTAATAAGGCACCCCAGTAACAATGCCCCTTTTATTTAGTATGAGGAGCTCTACCGCAGTGGTTCTTTGCTGGTGACAGATCCCCTTTAATAAACACAAAATGGCAAATCTCATGGCTGACCAAGGTCAGACTGGCCCACCAGAGTCCCAGAGGATCCTCCAATAGGCCAAGCTCTGGTACATGTTAATAGGCCTCAAAGTTCCAACAGAAGACATGACATGAAGACATGAAGACATTAAGAGGTGATTCACAAATATGATACATAATTTGTAGGGTTGAGCCGATCTTGACATTTCAAGATCGATTTCAAAATCTGATTTCCGATCATTTTCCAGCCGATCCCAATCGTGATCGTGAAATTTGCTCGATCGCCGATCGGGATCCGATCTTTTCCGATCCCAATCCTCAACCCTAGTCAATGCTTCTCTAAGGGAAAAGTCACTTGAGGGTTGAGCCGATCTTGAAAAATCACCGAACTCGATCCCATTGGAAAAGATCGGGTCGGAATTCCGATCGCGATCGTGAAATTTATTCGATCGCCAATCAGAATCCGATCTTTTCCGATCCCGATCGATCAACCCTAATTATTAACTCTTTTTGGTGATGCACCCTACATGGTCCTGTATGGATCCATGGTGGACTCAGAATCATTAGCCATGATGACAACCCCTAGTCCGACAGTGAGGTTTTCCATGGAGTAAAATCTTTAACACTGTATGCCAAAGCCTTTGTATTAGGAAATCATATCTTAAAGAACACAAGACGCTATCTAGTATGTAAAAATGTTATACATGTTGTACATTTAATGTGGGTTGTCTCAGGACACACATAGATGTCCATAGTGTAGTATGTTCTAGATATGGCATTTCTAGAAAATCTATTCAGCCATTCCAAAGATATAAGCCCTTTTACTGTTGATGCAGATAAGGATATACTAGCCAAGTGGGCGTGGCATACAGCAAACAGAGACCCCGCCCCTAGAGACACCACAGTGTTACCACCCACTTGGCTAGCATGCGTTAATGTGCATCAACAGTGAAAGTGCTTATAACTTTGGAATGGCTGAACGGATTTGGATAAACAAAACACCAAAATGCTCAGGATGATAGCGCCGATCAGATGATGGATGTCAATGGGCTTTTCAGTGCTGGTGACAGGTCCTTTTTAATGAGTGTAACTTGTAAGTACTTCGTACTACTGTAATTTCTTAGCTGTAATAGGAAATCTGGGTCGGTGTGTTTTTGCTGCAGCAGCGGTCCTGTGTCAGCTGATCTGTGTAAGTTCACCATTGATCTGATATTGATGACCTGTCCTAAGGATCAATATCCTATCAATACAAAGATTCTGGAAAACACCTTTAAACGTCCCATTAGACCTGAAAAAGCCCTCCAGAGCCCATGGGGTACAGCGCTCAGCTCATCGCTTCTGCCCCCCCCCCCCCATTCATTTGATCAAAACCTGTAACTTTTTGGAAATGCTATTTAAGATACAGGTTGTATAAAACGTGAATCCAGGGCTAATATTTTTCTGCATGAGGTTTGGTTGGAGTTTTTGTGGCTACATGGTCATAGAGGACATTATATACACCATAGGGGACGCAATAACCATCTATACAGACAGCATCACGGCTGATTTCAATGAGAATCCATCTCTTACCCGGCACTGCCGTCTCCTCCCAGCAGATGTCATGTTATTGCTGGTCAGACACAACAGTCTATTGGAGTAGCGGGCTCACTATTTGCAGGGGGCACAATAGCAGTACTTCTTATTTCACAGATTTAAAGGTACAGTAGTAAGGGGTCATCGTCCTCCTGAGGCCGTACGCTCAACCATCTATGTCAACCAATGCATGAAGGCACTTGTAATGTTGTCTGATGTTTCATTCTTTATGTTGCTTTTTGCTGCTTGTACTTCTGCCTTTGTTCACACGCAGCAGATATTACTACAGAAACTGCTGCTACTAAAAATCAGATACATTCATCTTAATGGAGATGAATGTAAAGAGTTTATATATGGCTTTGACTTGAAAACTGCAGAAAAAACTACCAAAAAAGACTGTGACGTCGGCATAAAAGTGGGATCCTAATCCTAATTTTTGTATCTATGGTTATTGTAATTAGAATATATGCCATAAACTGGTGCTAGATGTGGTTCCTACTTCTTGGACCATCTATCTTGGGTGAGGATCCATGTCTGTCCCCGAAAGTGAATAGAGAGGGACCACACAATCGCTTCTGTCTCTATTCACTTGTATGGGAGATATGGAAATAGATAAGCAGGCAGTTTTTGGCTCTTTCTGTAACTCCCATACTACAGAAGAGATGTAAGCTTGAGCGGCTTCTGTCTATCTATTTTTGGGAATAGATGAGGACCCGGATCTATAAGGCATATATGAAATATCCTATTGATAAGTCATAGCCTAAGATGGAAATACCTTTTAAAGGGGTATTCTCACGTCGCATACTCACCAGTCTTCACTGCTGTAAAATCTTCTTTCTTCCTGGTTTCTTGCGTCACTTGGTGGGCGGGGTTTCACATGCAACCTGCTGTTTAGCCCCACCCCTAATTAGAGTGTAGCTCCGCCCACCACATAGCGTGATCCTATGGGGCGACTGAAGGGCCTGTGATGTCATCAAAGGTCCTCAAAAAACACTATATGCACAATATTGGACTATGAAGTACAGGCAGGAGCAACTCCATTCTGCGTTACATACAGAGACTGCCTGTCTCTGCCATAATGAACACAATTGAATTAGCTAGCCTGATAACTGGGAGAACAGAAGACGAGTTCAGAAATGAAAGCAGATCCTCTCCCCTATCTGAAAGCAGGGAACTAGGTCACGTGGTGCAGACACAGGAATAGCTAGATACACAGGTTCGCTCCCTGCACTTAGCGCCTCCTCCCTCCCCCCTGAGAGCAGCAGATACATCACTTGACTTTTGAGCAGATAAGTGAAGGGCTGTGTCCACAATGAAGTGAATAAAGTAAGATAGTGGATAAACAAAGCAGTTTTGCTGAAGCAGTGTATTTAGGAAAAGTCTTACATCCACATTAACAAGCAGTATAGATAGGATCCTTGTGATGGAACAACCCCTTTAAGGCTGGGGACCCACGTTGCGAATACAAACTGCGTATTGGGTATTACACTGCCTGCCTAGTGGATGGGGTTCTGGCTAATACCATTGATATAATGTGATTGTGTTGCAAAAAACATTACGTTTTTGTAAATCATAACATGTCAATTATACATATGGAAGTGCTGGTGTTTTATGTATTGGTATAATGGAGATTCCTTGGCCTGTGTTAGGGCTAATGGAGTCCGAAATGGCCACCAAACAGGAGTGCCCCTTATCCCCTCTCTTATTCGTGTTTGCAATGGAGCACCTGGCAGTCGCAGGCAGACTTGCCCCAGTGTACACCGAATCCAGCTGGGCGGGAGACAGGCCAAGCCAGCACTGTACATAGACGAACTGCTCTTGTACGTATCCCAACCCTGTATTTCATTTTCATCAATTTTCAAAGAATTCCAATGGATTGGTAACTTGAGCATCTTTAAGGTAGGTCTGACCAAAACAGAGAGTCTTAACATCACACTCTACTCAAATGAGGTCGACCATTTAGCTAACTCCTTCCATTGGCAGCCCACTTCAATGAAATACTTGGGAATTCATGTTCCTTCGGATCTCTCCTGCCTTTAATAACTGAACTACCTTCTCATTTTGGAGAAGACTTTGGCAGATCTGAGTATGACACTCTACGGATGTTGTGGGTTGGTTGCATTAATGCCCACAAAATGGATGGAGCCCTCACTTCATTTCAAGTTCTTTATAGGACCAAACCCCCTTTCTTTATCATGTCTCCTTGGTATCCTATCCGTTAAAATTTGCTTCAATAAACTCGGATTAAATCTAAAGGCATTGTCCAGGATCAGACTCTTCTTTAAAGAACAGCACCACACCTGTCCCTAGGTCATGTCTGGTATTGCAGCTTATTCCTCAAATATATAAAATTTAGCTAATATTGTTTTTTTTTTAGTTATTGTTTTTTATCTGGGAATTCATACAATGGGTTATGTGATCTCATTGTGACTCGTTGGGAATTATATCTTTCTTTTCTCCCTAAACGTCACACCTGGCTGGGAACTTCTTGTGCTGGTTGGAAGCTCATTAGCAAATGAATAAAAACCACTGAGGCGATTTACATACAAAAGCTGATCTTGTTGCAGATTTTGCTGCGGTTTTTTGAGCCAAAGCCAGAAGCGGAACGAGCAAAAGCTTTTTGGCACTTGAGAAAGGGCTGAGGTAGTCCAAAACGCGTCGTACTATTTTATCCTAAATCTATTTTACATTGGACATTCCGGTCTCCATTCCTTTACCAGTGAGCGCAAATCTTCACTCCAACACAAACCCTTGGTTCTTGGTGTCGTACATTCCTTCTCCGGCCTGCCGGTATCTTGTTGGATTTGCTGCCACCCTCACCAGGAGTCTCTGAACAGAAAGTGTATAAAGGTGTTGTGACTGCCCACAACTCTTCCAGGTGAGGGGCCAACTGGTCATTTTATCTATTTAACAACATTCTTGTATTATTTGTGACTGATCCACTACACTCTTGCTGTCTCCCTTTTGTTTGTCGCTAAACGTCACACCTTGTATGATAAAATTGCTCAAACTCTTCCATGCAGAGGACAGTGCTGCCTTCCTGACTGTATACTTATGGTCTCTTATAATATTTAGGAGACTATAAAGAGAAGGACAATTACACTGTCCACAGCAGGCAGAGATAGTACTGTCTCTAGCTTCCCATGGGATGCAGTGCTGAAGCATTATGGGATTAGAAGAGCATTGAGAATGGATAGTGTCAGATCACAGGCAGAGGGTGATGAACTGCAGGAATATGAAAGCCAGGGGGATAACTTGAGGGGGAGAAAAGGCTGCAGTCGTAGCCAGGCCCAGGAGCTTCAGGGGAATATGGGCAGCGCCTTCTAACTCTCTGTATACAACTTACAAATTACCCCCATGTTACGAGTGAGTAGTGAGCAATCCCCATAATGGCTAAACGAACACTCTTTAAGGGCAGACACTTTCACTTGACCTCTGCTACAAATTTCTTTAGAACACTTTATGAGCCTGACCGCCATAGTTTTATGCCATTTACTTTCTAGTACGGTCATATATACTATATCACTTCCAGTGGAGCAGTGTGTTGGGAGCCCTGCTCATACTGGGGAGGCACTGCAGGCACGTATACGGCTGCTTTCCTGAATAACACAAAGCTCTCGGCTCCAGGTCACAGTAAAGGAAAAGGCTGGTTGGGAACCTTACAGACCCATTATCCTGTCCTTGTCACATGCTGGCAGATTAATAGTTCTGGGGATTACTGGAGCCAAACCTATGTTTATCCTGATATCTGGGGGACATAGTTCTCAGGAATGAATACTTCAGCCATGGCTCCCCTCTTAAAGGGAACTGAACATACAACATGTCCATGTCCTAGGAAATATAGAGCATGAGCATGTGTAAATGGAGTAGAAAGGTAAGAAATACCATTGTAAAAACATATATGAGAAGGGAACCGTGTTACTCTGTAAAGTTACTTATCAAGGCCTAAAAGTCAAATTAAACCCTGTATTCAACACCTTCATGTAATCTCCAGCAGTGTTATTGTACTCTTGAGAATTCTTGGTTAGACATGGGGGAAATCACTTGTACTGAGCTGCGTTTGACCCAAATACTATAGATAGGTTCCTAGGAGCCCTGACAGTGTTCTACACTATGTTTTATAGATAGGATCCTAAGAGCCCTGACAGTGTTATACACTATGTTTTATAGATAGGTTCCTAGGAGCCCTGACAGTATTCTACACTATGTTTTATAGATAGGTTCCTAGGAGCCCTGACAGTGTTCTACACTATGTTTTATAGATAGGTTCCTAGGAGCCCTGACAGTGTTCTACACTATGTATTATAGATAGGTTCCTAGGAGCCCTGACAGTGTTCTACACTATGTATTATAGATAGGTTCCTAGGAGCCCTGACAGTGTTCTACACTATGTATTATAGATAGGTTCCTAGGAGCCCTGACAGTGTTCTACACTATGTATTATAGATAGGTTCCTAGGAGCCCTGACAGTGTCTACACTATGTATTATAGATAGGTTCCTAGGAGCCCTGACCGTGTTCTACACTATGTATTATAGATAGGTTCCTAGGAGCCCTGGCAGTATTCTACACTATGTTTTATAGATAGGTTCCTAGGAGCCCTGACAGTGTTCTACACTATGTTTTATAGATAGGTTCCTAGGAGCCCTGACCGTGTTCTACACTATGTTTTATAGATAGGTTGCTAGGAGCCCTGACAGTGTTCTAAACTATGTTTTATAGATAGGTTCCTAGGATCCCTGACAGTGTTCTACACTATGTTTTATAGATAGGTTCGTAGGAGCCCTGGCAGTATTCTACACTATGTTTTATAGATAGGTTCCTAGGAGCCCTGACAGTGTTCTACACTATGTGTTATAGATAGGTTCCTAGGAGTCCTGACAGTGTTCTACACTATGTATTATAGATAGGTTCCTAGGAGCCCTGACAGTGTTCTACACTATGTATTATAGATAGGTTCCTAGGAGTCCTGACAGTATTCTACGCTATGTTTTATAGATAGGTTGCTAGGAGCCCTGACAGTGTTCTACACTATGTGTTATAGATAGGTTCCTAGGAGTCCTGACAGTGTTCTACACTATGTATTATAGATAGGTTCCTAGGAGCCCTGACAGTGTTGTACATTATGTTTCATAGATAGGTTCCTAGGAGCCCTGACAGTATTCTACACTATGTTTTATAGATACGTTCCTAGGAGCCCTGACAGTGTTATACACTATGTTTTATAGATACGTTCCTAGGAGCCCTGACAGTATTCTACACTATGTTTTATAGATAGGTTCCTAGGAGCCCTGACAGTATTCTACACTATGTTTTATAGATGGGTTCCTAGGAGCCTTGAAAGTGTTCTACACTATTTCTTAAGCCAATTTAAGATGAGGTCCATACTGAACTTATTTGACCTGGGACCTGAGCTGCTGGACCCGAAGCAAAACTAACCTTTAGATGTCTGCCTATTCGTGATTAACTGCTTACCAACGATTGTTGACTATGTAAGTCCTGGTGGTCAGCAGTTACCTCACTACAGATAATTCCTTGCAGAATTAAGAAGCTGCACAGGATCATGCAGCTACAGTAGCCAGGACTTCCCAAATAGAAGTTAGGTATGGTATTTTAACATCCCTGCCTTTCTGATTACTGTATGCTGTATAGCTCTCTATGAGTGCGTATAAAGATATGGAAGGTACCACGACATAGCTTCATCCCATCCTGGTGGTCATGTGATCTGCCTGGGACCAGAAGCTGTAGGAGCTGGTGGTTCTTACAGTTCTGCAAGGAGGCCTCATTGTTCCTGTAATTTGGGCTAATATATCAGCCCTAGTTAGCATAATAAAAAATGTAATGTTTAAAAAAATAAATAAAAAAATAAAAAAATGTAAAAAAAAAAAAAAAAGCACCGCGGCCAATCCGACATCACAGGTGCTAGTGCTGCCCTGGTGACACAAAACTATTTATCATCTACAGTTAAAAATAAAATATTAAAAATAATTTTGTTGTACTGTGCTATTGAAAACACTAGAAAAAAAATAGAAAATTGTGAAAAACAGACACATTTTCCTCCCCTTTTTTTCAAAATTTATCCAGGTATATAACAAAGAAAAAAATATGCAAAAATAAAATTTACATACAAATAAAATTCATGTGTATCACTGAAAAAGGACATAAAAATTATTTGAATAACCTGAAAAAATTATCTTAAAAATTGTGTGTATCATGTTTATGAGAATTCAATATATAGAGAAAGAGCAGCTCGGCAGATTTATACAGTGCGTAGTTTCATTAGGAAAATTCCAGTATATAAGTTATATTTTATGCATTTAAACCTTTGGTCATTCTGGGTTTAGGAGTCCAGTGGGCGGTGCTACTCAGTCAGTGACAAACTACTTGATCCTTATCTTCCTCCAACATCAGCCATCTGGGAAGAAACAGGAAGCCCCCATACACATCAGAGGGTTGGCAAAACTATTGAAATTTGCTCAGCCAACAAACATCTAATGGGCTTAACAATAACCAAACTAGTCTATACCAAAGCTGGCAAGACCTTCCGTCCTTTTTTGTTTATGGAATCTGTCTTCATGGAGCCTCTGATACAAATGTGAACAGTAGCATAACTTGAAACTAGTGCCATGTAAAATCTGTACATGGTCCCCTATCTACCGTGTGCCATCTAATACAGTAGTTTATCTTATGTGGCAGAGGAACCTTTGGGGTCCTCTTAGGGTCCAGGACCTGGTAACAACCACTACTGCTGCGCCCCCTATAGTTATACCACTAGATGAAAACCGAGCCTAGAATCTTATCATCTAAATTCATTAACTTTTTTTTTTTAATTGTCATCCATGGGCTTAATCTTCAATAAGAATATATGCACCCCCTTAAATAATTGCTGATGATTGAAAAAGGTCTATTTTGCTGGTACCTATAACCACTATTCTCGGTCTTGCCCACATGCCTGGCTCTTGCCAGTTTCTGGGTAGACGTGCTAATTTCTTGTTACACTGGTTGGTTTGATAACATCTTAATCCCTGCTTATTTACTGGTGATTGCCGTATAATGTTCCCTGGTAGGGGGTAAATTTCTATCCAATTTCTACACTGGCACCATACTGAGTCCCGTCTCATTGATGAGCTAGTGAGATGGAGTCTCCTGCAGTGAGGTGTAAATCAGCCCTATTAGGAGATTATAAGGTAGAATACGGCATATACTGTAATGTAGGCTGCCATTGAGCGTCTCGTTCCCATTGTCAAGCAGTTACGTCTGGCACATTATAAGACTTTTCATAGACCTGAAGTGGTATAGATAATCTAGACCATGTGCGTAGTATACAGGACAGTGAGCTGGGTGCCCTAAATACACGATGTCCTTAGCCTTTCTTCATGCGTAAAAATACACCGTTCATTGTACGAAGGGCTAGATCCTGGGTACGCTGTAGTTATAGGCTCTAGTTATACTTGAATAAAGTTTACATTTAGTTATGATGTTCAGTTTTGTTTGTTCCCTTCTGTGTTTCGGCCCACTTTTACAGTTTGGTGTTCACTGAACTGCTGCGAACAAATTATTGCCTTAACATTCATGTGAATGCTTGTGTAGGTTTAATATAGATGGTGCACTCAATTGCATGGACATGGATAGGACTTGTATTGCCCTGTTGCTAATAGATCACACAATGGACACCTGGATCCTAGAAAGTAAGAGGGGTAGTGGCTATGACCACCCATGGAAGTACAATGTGGTTCCTTGTGCACCTCCATGAGTGACATAGATGAGGTAGGTTTTGGCAGAAGATAGCCTCTCAGTGGCCCACAGTGCCTTGGAATGGAAGGTCGTATAGCCTACAGTCATTTTGGTGTGGTTTGACCTGGTAGGAACTTCTGTGGTGGTTGAAATCTCCAACTCTGGCTAATGACTGTACTATAGGGTCATGCCGCATGCATAAAACACCTCTGGTCCATCTCTCTGCTCATTATATGGACTTGTGTGTGTGACTATGACTGTGAAGGTAGTTTTTTGGAAAGACCTATAGCTATGATTCAACCGAGCCACATGTCAGATTGAAGTCCTTTTTATGGGCATTACAGGCATTTTTGTGGGTTTTTTTCAGGTTTGAAGTACACTTTTTGGAAGAAGACTTTCCCTGTAAGGGAGACACCGACTGGCCTATGAGCCTCATTGTATTCCTAACACTGTACATCCATTATAGGAAAGAAGTTGCTGTTTATATTACCCATCTGTTCTTCAAGTAAACTGTGAGTTACTACATCGTCCAACACCATCTCTTGGGTGCTTTATTCTGCATTCCCCTTCAAAGGTGCTCCAACCACTAAAAGGCTTAGAGAGGCTTACTACAAACTTAGGAACATGGGAAGAATATGCAAATCTGACTTCCATGATGTGATTAGGAAGCCAGTGCCTCAGTCATGCACACCAATAGAGGGCGCTCACTGAGAATGTGCAAGTCTATCTTCCATGATGTAATTAGGAAGACAGAGTCTCAGTCAAGCAAACCAATAGAGGGCGCTCCCTTTAACATCATGCCCGTCCTTCTCAGAGGCCTTTGTTTGTAATGATGTTGGGATTTTACCAGGTAGTCTCTCAGCCAAGGACAGCTGTTTCGATGTGTTGCGTCTCATCAGCTTGACGCAGAGAGGACTGACCTGGCAGAGGTGAGAGGCTTAGACAGGGTTGAGGGGATATCGTCACTCCCACAAAGGCCTCTGAGAAGGTCGGCATGATGTTAAAGGGAGCGCCCACTATTGGTTTGCTTGACTGAGACTCTGTCTTCCTAATTACATCATGGAAGATAGACTTGCACATTCTCAGTCAGCGCCCTCTATTGGTGTGCATGACTGAGGCACTGGCTTCCTAATTACATCATGGAAGTCAGATTTGCATATTCTTCCCATGTTCCCTTGCACAGTGGAGCGCTCATGGCTTAATAAGACTCCACACACCTAAATGGTGGTCTCTCCCTATGGAGTGACGATATCCCCCCAACCCTATCTAAGCCTCTCACCTCTGCCAGATCAGTCCTCTCTGCGCCAAACTGATGAGATGCAACACATCAAAACAGCTGTCCTTGGCTGAGAAGACTGTATCTGGTATAATCCCAACATCATTGCAAACAAAGGCCTCTTAGAAGGTCGGCATGATGTTAAAGGGAGTGCCCTCTATTGGTTTGCTTGACTGAGACTCTGTCTTCCTAATTACATCATGGAAGATAGACTTGCACATTCTCAGTCAGAACCCTCTATTGGTGTGCATTCCTGAGGCACTGACTTCCTAATTACATCATGGAAGTCAGATTTGCATATTCTTCCCATGTTCCTTTGCACAGTGGAGCGTTCATGGTTTAATGAGACTCCACACACCTAAATGGTGGTTCTCTCCCTATGGAGTGACGATATGCCCCCAATCCTGTCTAAGCATCTCACCTCTGCCATGTCAGTCCTCTCTACGCCAAGCTGATGAGATGCAAGAACGTTGAAACAGCTGTCCTTGGCTGAGAGACTGTACCTGGTAAAATCCCAACATCATTGCAAACAAAGGCCTCTGAGAAGGTCGGCATGATGTTAAAGGGAGTGCCCTCTATTGGTTTGCTTGACTGAGACTCTGTCTTCCTAATTACATCATGGAAGACAGACTTGCACATTCTCAGTCAGCGCCCTCTATTGGTGTGCATTCCTGAGGCACTGACTTCCTAATTACATCATGGAAGACAGACTTGCACATTCTCAGTCAGCGCCCTCTATTGGTGTGCATTCCTGAGGCACTGACTTCCTAATTACATCATGGAAGTCAGATTTGCATATTCTTCCCATGTTCCCTTGCACAGTGGGGCGCTAGTGGCTTAATAAGACTCCACACACCTAAATGGTGGTCTCTGCCTATGGAGTCACGATATCCCCCCTACAAACTTAGGCACAGGGATACTACTACTACCATCCTCCACACTTCAGGCACTCTCTTCTCTACACCAATTCTTGAGGATTGTTGGATGGTCTAGTAGATACTACCACCATGAACCTAGCTACTACTACTTTCATCTTCTACACACTCTTCTACTGGATTGCTGCAGTAGATCTCTGGGAAATGGACTAAAGGCGGAAGAGACAAATGGGAGAAACAAGCAAACAAAAAAAAAAAAAAATCACAACCAGCCCTGATCCTACTCTCTGCCAAAGCTGGTCATGGTGAAGTGTGGTCCCATTATGGGTTTTTTTAGGGGTCCCATGGATTCCCTTTAAGCTGCTTTATCTTTGGGCATAATACATGATATCTGCTGCCCCATTGTGTAAATCCAGTCCCCATCCACTTTCATAATTGATATGTTCAGACTTGTACCAATAGAGTTACCGTATGTATATTAGGTTCTATATGGATCCTGGATAATGTATGACACAGATTCCCGCTGTCGTGTGTTCCGTAGACACGTGTTTATTTCTATTGACTCCCCTGAAGATATCAGAAGAGCTATAGACCGTAGCGAAGCACATACCTCTTCTCTCACAGTCATGATAATATTCCTTTCACTAACATGAAACGAGTGAATTTTTCAGATTTTTAGACTTGGAACAATGATGAACGGCTCCGAGATAGCCATGAATCATAATCACATAAGTCACATTTGTTAAAGCCGCTCACTAGCCGGGTAAAATATTATTGCCAACGTATTTACAATGTCCGAATGGTTTGATGTATCAGACAAGGAGAGTATTAATGTGCGGCGTTTATCAATTATTCTATGTTACTTCCACTAGTCCGTCAGATAAATGGATGGGTCTGAATTATGTATAGAAAATTCCCTCAATGCATTCCAGCCTCGCCTGGTGGAGAGGAGAATGTAGGAGTATAAAAGAAGGTAGAAAACTTGAAAAAAAGTTTAAAAAAAGGCAAAAATGAGTATTGTATCCAAACCTAATAAAAAATACAAATAGCGCAAAAAGAAAAAAAAAATATCCCTATAACTTGAGGCCAAAAAATAAATAAAAAATTGATACTGCAGAGCTGTTTTTGTCAAATTTCATGTGGTTGCTTGTGTGCCTGTGATTGTGGTGCTGCTACAACCGTACTATATGGGCCATCTTATGGCGGCAAATGCTCCAACTGTATTATATGGTGGCAAATCCCATCCCATCGATAGGTTTTATGGCCAGACTAGTTGTATTATTCAGGTCCTTAGTTATGATATTCATATTCCAAATATCTGAATATAGAAATGAAGATAAACCTACTGCTTTGTCATATTTCATCATAAAAAAGTGTTGGATTGTGTCCCATATTTGAACAGCAATGGTTGAGAAGTATTCTGCCACCCTATATAGATGTTATGAGACTGTATTGCACTTGGCTATCTTTGTCCATGATTGGACTAGCCCACCAGAGTACCAGAGGATCCTGCGGTGAGCCCAGGCTCTAACACAATAATTGTCTAGCAGAAGACAGCCAAGTTTGAAGAGTACTAAGGTCTATTTCCTATGGGTGGTTGGTAGGTGAATCCCTAGAATAATTTTATTTGATGGACACATGTAGGCTCAGTTTAACGCTGTCTTTAGCGATCCCATAGATTTTGATTGGAGCTTCAGCAATGTTCAGCCAATATTCCATTAAAACAGAGGACAAATGGCACTTGACGATGTCAGATAAGACATATAGACAGCAGTTTTCTTTAAAGGGAGTCTGTCACCTGAACCCAATTCTGCAGATAGATAGATAGGTTAGGGTAGCCAGAAACCAGCATATCAACCCATCTCTGCAGATAGATAGGTTAGGGTCACCAGAATACAGCATATCATCCCTACTCCGTAGATAGATAGGTTAGGGTCACTAGACCCAACTTCACAGATAGATAGGATAGGGTCACCAGACCCCAGCATATCAACCCAACCCCGCAGATAGATAGGTTAGGGTCACCAGACCCAACTCCACAGATAGATAGGTTAGGATCACCAGAACCCAACATATCACCCCAGCCCTGCAGATAGATAGGTTAGTGTCACTAGAATATAGGATATAATCCCTACTCTGCAGATAGATAGGTTAGGGTCACCAGATTCCATCATATCAACCCAACCCTCTGATAGATAGGTTATGGTCACCAGAACCGAGCATATCTACCGGACTTCGTAGATAGATAGTTTAGTGTCACCAGAATCCAGTATATTAAACCAACTCCCCAGATAGATAAGTTAGTGTCACCAGAATCCAGCATATTAACCCAACTCTCCAGATAGATAGGTTAGGTTTACCTGAATCATATGGTAATGCCTTCGTTGCTCCAAAGAGCTCCTTTGCAAATTAACAGAAATGGTCATATATTGGCAACGGAGGCAGTGATTCGCAAGGGGAAAACACACTTTGATTCAGTTGACTATTCAGGTCAGGGTTTTTATACCAGGTTCTGGTGACACATTCCCTTTAAGAGGTCCATTAACATTACAGATGGAGGTACTTACTATAGGCACCTCTATGCAGGTCATGCTTGCCGGTGTCAGCAAACAGGAGGCTCAGCAGCCGGGAAACAGATTTCTTGCAGCCCCGAAGGTTTATTATCACTTGTAAAAGTAGCAATTTGGGCGATATTATATTAAATCCTCCAATATAACCTTTACAATGGCTCCAGACCAGCGCTTTAATGTAATCCTTACCCGGTGCGTTAGGTGCGGACGTACATCACTGGGAAGTGAAACTTTATTTGAATGAAATTCCTTTATTTTTCTGCAACACAAAACATAATAATCCATTGACTGAAGGAAATGATTCTCTTTGGCGGAAACATCCTGATTTTCGGTCCCTACCGGTGACTAGAGACGGTTATGTATCTAGTTAAATCGTATAAGGGCAAGGTAGGTTATAGATAATGTGGTTAGATGAAGCTTGTACGGCGCGGCGTGTAGAAAGGACAGAACCCAGAGGACGCGCAGCTTTCACTATAGTAGTTTAATGTGTGACGCTTTGACTGATGGGTTATCAGCCCCACTAGAACGGAAAGCGCTATATTAAACTCCTGCTGACATGTTTACAAGTCTGAACTTTCCATTGCTGTCACTAGAGGGACAGATCCACTCTCGTCCTGCCCCAGGACATGCACCCCCTCCGAGGACCCATTACCTGGTAATTAGGGCCTTAAACTTCCAATTTTACCCAAAATGCTACACGCACTTCGAGATTTTTTTTCCTTAAAACTTTTTCTTATGACTTTCGCCCAAGTTCTGGGATGGTGATAGATTTATACTTACTACGTCGTCGTAGGCCTCGTGTACAGGTTGCGATCTAACCCAGGCCATATGTACACAGCAGAATGGTACGTAAAATATAGCCTCATTTTTACCCTCTTCAATGGAAGGTACAGCTGCCTCCTAAATCTCTCAGGCCAAGAGATTTTCTCTCCGTACATCTAAACAAGCAGTGGGATCTCGTGGTAATTTATGGGTCGGAGCGGAGACCATGGCCGGCATGTCTGTCCCCTGCTGGGCTAATTACCTTCTCCTGCATTTATAATGTGGACCACAGACAATTCACTGCCAGGATGGCGGCTTTGTCGGTGTTGGAGAATTTACCTTTACGTCGTCTTCTCGATTTTTTTATTTTATTTAAATTTTTAATTTTTTGGGCAAATTAAATTTCAGTGCTCCTTAGGTATTCAGATTATTATTATACTCGCCAATGTTCAAAGCTTATAGCGGAGGATAAGGAAATTAAGATGTCTGATACGTCAATCTTTATAATATCACGCTAAAGATAGCGGTCCGAAAGTAAACTTAGGGACTTAGGGCGCGTTTTTATGGCTTTTTTCACATTCAATGGGGAAATCTTATTGTTTTAATGGTGTAGATGTGCAAACTGTATCAACAACTGAAATGTCATGTATTGAGGTGGGAGCCATGTTGAATTACAACACAGAATTATAGATAAATTTATATCTCCAGGGGAGAGAAAAGTCCTGTATGGAAGAGGTTTCTGGTGGACACCCAACAGATAACATAGCAGACAATATTATAGTCCATGGGGTTCACACCACCATCGTAGAAACCGCCAAAAATTGGAAGAGAGAAGAATCCAGTATGGAAGAGATTTCTGGCGGACACCTGACAGCGGACCCTATTATACTCTATGGGGTCCGCAGGTAACCTGTTTTAGTGCTAGGGCTCTGCATTGTTTGGGTCTCATGGCAGATCCAAACAACGGAGAGCCAGGTAGAGATGTCAATCCAACCTAGGCCCCATAGAATGGAGTAAATTTATGTACAGATTTGCTCCAAATAGGTAAGTAGCAACGTCTTCATTGCTCCAAAGAACTCTTTTGCGTAATGACAAAAATATTGATATTTTGACAACAGAGTCAATGATTTTATCCAGGTGACCATAACCTATCTATCTGCAGGGCTGGGTGATATACTACGGTAGTTCTGGTGACGCTAACCTATCTATCTGCAGAGCTTGGGTGATATGCTGGGTTCTGACAGACTCCTTTTAATAAATCAGCAGAAAACTGAAGTTGTAATATTACTTACTAACTTTAGGTAAGTGATAATTCGGTGACGGTCACTTCCTTGGAGCCCATCTAATTATGTTAATTGAAGCTTCTCTAAAGTATTAAGAATCCTTCATTGTAGGATTTAATGTGTGAGGTCATTGGTTAAATTCATACTCTAGCCACAATAATGGAGAAAAAAGGAAAATTCCTACAAAATGGTGACAATTATTGGAACTAAGTATGATGTGAAAAATATATAATGCTAAATAAAAATGTACAATATAAAATTGAAGAATATACTATACAGTATACTAGTGTATACTAGTAATAGCAAATATTAGGAAATAATTGTTTGATCCATTGGAGTTTGACCCCACCATTCATGAGAATAGGGATCCTGCGTTCCCCGTCTCTATAAGACTGTAGGAGATACCTAAGCAGTGTACTTGGCAATCTAAAGCTGTCCAATAGAACTGAATAGAACGCCAACACAAGTATGTAACCTATGACTCTGTGCCCATAGGGCATCCAGGCGTTTCTGTAGGTATAATTGACATGCTGCGATTTCCAAAAAATGCAACAGTTTTGAAAATCGCAGCATTTGCGTTGCACTTATTTTTCTGCACTGTGTGGATGGGATTCTCTAGAATCCCATCCAAGTTTCATGGACGGTAACCCATTACATTTTTTGCCACAGTGATTACACCTCATTGGGCTCTGGCCTTAAAGTGGATACCAGCAGTTTTCTGTTGAGGTATTAGGTGCAGTTTAGGAGTCTCCTCTGTAACCCACTGGCTTTGTTCTTGGCTGGCTAAATTGGTGTACAAGAATTTGTCTTGCCTGTCTGCCTATTCATCATGCTAGAAACCCCCTTACGTATTCAGCGCGGCAGGTGCAGAACATGAAAATTATACAATTATTTTGATCACCTTTATATACAGGGATAAATCAGAAGGTGATTTTACAGTAGATATAAAGCACACAGTGATGTCACAGTACAGGGATAATACACACAGTGATGTCACAGTACAGGGATAATACACACAGTGATGTCACAGTATAGGGATAATACACACAGTGATGTCACAGTACAGGGATAATACACACAGTGATGTCACAGTACAGGGATAATACACACAGTGATGTCACAGTACAGGGATAATACACACAGTGATGTCACAGTACAGGGATAATACACACAGTGATGTCACAGTACAGGGATAATACACACAGTGATGTCACAGTACAGGGATAATACACACAGTGATGTCACAGTACAGGATAATACACACAGTGATGTCACAGTACAGGGATAATACACACAGTGATGTCACAGTACAGGGATAATACACACAGTGATGTCACAGTACAGGGATAATACACACAGTGATGTCACAGTACAGGATAATACACACAGTGATGTCACAGTACAGGGATAATACACACAGTGATGTCACAGTACAGGGATAATACACACAGTGATGTCACAGTACAGGGATTATATACACAGTGATGTCACAGTACAGGATAATACACACAGTGATGTCACAGTACAGAGATTATACACACAGTGATGTCACAGTACAGGATAATACACACAGTGATGTCACAGTACAGGGATAATACACACACGGTGATGTCACAGTACAGGGATAATACACACAGTGATGTCACAGTACAGGGATAATACACACAGTGATGTCACAGTACAGGGATAATACACACAGTGATGTCACAGTACAGGGATAATACACACAGTGATGTCACAGTACAGGGATAATACACACAGTGATGTCACAGTACAGGGATAATACACACAGTGATGTCACAGTACAGGGATAATACACACAGTGATGTCACAGTACAGGGATAATACACACAGTGATGTCACAGTACAGGGATAATACACACAGTGATGTCACAGTACAGGGATAATACACACAGTGATGTCACAGTACAGGATAATACACACAGTGATGTCACAGTACAGGATAATACACACAGTGATGTCACAGTACAGGGATAATACACACAGTGATGTCACAGTACAGGGATAATACACACAGTGATGTCACAGTACAGGGATAATACACACAGTGATGTCACAGTACAGGGATTATATACACAGTGATGTCACAGTACAGGATAATACACACAGTGATGTCACAGTACAGAGATTATACACACAGTGATGTCACAGTACAGGATAATACACACAGTGATGTCACAGTACAGGGATAATACACACAGTGATGTCACATTACAGGGATAATACACACAGTGATGTCACAGTACAGGGATAATATACACAGTGATGTCGCACTATAGGGATAATACACAGAGTGATGTCACAGTACAGGGATAATACACACAGTGATGTCACAGTACAGGGATAATACACACAGTGATGTCACAGTACAGGGATAATATACACAGTGATGTCGCACTATAGGGATAATACACAGAGTGATGTCACAGTACAGGGATAATGTACACAGTGATGTCACAGTACAGGGATAATACACACAGTGATGTTACAGTACAGGGATAATATACACAGTGATGTCACAGTACAGGGATAATACACACAGTAATGTCACAGCACAGAGATAATACACACAGTGATGTCACAGTACAGGGATAGTATACACAGTGATGTCACAGTACAGGGATAATACATACAGTGATGTCACAGTACAGGGATAATACACACAGTGATTTCACAGTACAGAAATAATATATACAGTGATGTCACAGTACACTGTACTGTGACATCACTGTGTGTATTATCTCTGTGCTGTGACATTACTGTGTGTATTATCCCTGTACTGTGACATCACTGTGTGTATTATCCTGTACTGTGACATCACTGTGTATATTATCCCTGTACTGTGACATCACTGTGTGTATTATCCCTGTACTGTGACATCACTGTGTATTATCCCTGTACTGTGACATCACTGTGTATATTATCCCTGTACTGTGACATTACTGTGTGCATTATCCCTGTACTCAGTACAGAGATAATATACACAGTGATGTCACAGTACAGGGATAATACACACAGTGATGTCACAGTACAGAGATAATATATACAGTGATGTCACAGTACAGGGATAATGCACACAGTGATGTCACAGTACAGGGATAATACACACAGTGATGTCACAGTACAGGGATAATACACACAGTGATGTCACAGTACAGGGATAATACACACAGTGATGTCACAGTACAGGGATAATACACAAAGTGATGTCATTGTACAGAGATAATACACACAGTGATGTCACAGTACAGAGATAATATATATAGTGATGTCACAGTACAGGGATAATGCACACAGTGATGTCACAGTACAGGGATAATACACACAGTGATGTCACAGTACAGGGATAATACACAGAGTGATGTCACAGTACAGGGATAATACACACAGTGATGTCACAGTACAAGGATAATAGTAATGTCACAGTACAGGGATAATACAGACAGTGATGTCACAGTACAGGGTTAATACACACAGTGATGTCACAGTACAGGGATAATACACACAGTGATGTCACAGTACAGGGATAATACACACAGTGATGTCACAGTACAGGGATAATACACACAGTGATGTTACAGTACAGGGATAATACACACAGTGATGTCACAATACAGGATAATACACACAGTGATGTCACAGTACATGGATAATACACACAGTGATGTCACAGTACAGGGATAATACACACAGTGATGTCACAATACAGGGATAATACACACAGTGATGTCACAGTACAGGGATAATACACACAGTGATGTCACAGTACAGGGATAATACACACAGTGATGTCACAGCACAGAGATAATACACACAGTGATGTCACAGCACAGAGATAATACACACAGTGATGTCACAGTACAGGGATAATACACACAGTGATGTCACAGTACAGGGATAATACACACAGTGATGTCACACTATAGGGATAATACACAGAGTGATGTCACAGTACAGGGATAATACACAGAGTGATGTCACAGTACAGGGATAATATACACAGTGATGTCACAGTACAGAGATAATATACACAGTGATGTCACACTATAGGGATAATACACAGAGTGATGTCACAGTACAGGGATAATGTACACAGTGATGTCACAGTACAGGGATAATACACACAGTGATGTTACAGTACAGGGATAATATACACAGTGATGTCACAGTACAGGGATAATACACACAGTAATGTCACAGCACAGAGATAATACACACAGTGATGTCACAGTACAGAGATAATACATACAGTGATGTCACAGTACAGGGATAATACACACAGTGATGTCACAGTACAGGGATAATACACACAGTGATGTCACAGTACAGGGATAATACAGTGATGTCACAGTACAGGGATAATACACACAGTGATGTCATAGTACAGAGATAATACACACAGTGATGTCACAGTACAGAGATAATATTTATAGTGATGTCACAGTACAGGGATAATGCACACAGTGATGTCACAGTACAGGGATAATACACACAGTGATGTCACAGTACAAGGATAATACACAGAGTGATGTCACAGTACAGGGATAATACACACAGTGATGTCACAGTACAAGGATAATAGTAATGTCACAGTACAGGGATAATACACACAGTGATGTCACAGTACAGGGATAATACACACAGTGATGTCACAGTACAGGGATAATACACACAGTGATGTCACAGTACAGGGATAATACACACAGTGATGTCACAGTACAGGGATAATACACACAGTGATGTTACAGTACAGGGATAATACACACAGTGATGTCACAATACAGGATAATACACACAGTGATGTCACAGTACAGGGATAATACACACATTGTTGTCACAGTACAGGGATAATACACACAGTGATGTCACAGTACAGGGATAATACACACAGTGATGTCACAGTACAGGGATAATACACACAGTGATGTCACAGTACAGGGATAATACACACAGTGATGTCACAGTACAGGGATAATACACACAGTGATGTCACAGTACAGGGATAATACACACAGTGATGTCACAGTACAGGGATAATACACACAGTGATGTCACAGTACAGGGATAATACACACAGTGATGTCATAGTACAGAGATAATACACACAGTGATGTCACAGTACAGAGATAATATTTATAGTGATGTCACAGTACAGGGATAATGCACACAGTGATGTCACAGTACAGGGATAATACACACAGTGATGTCACAGTACAAGGATAATACACAGAGTGATGTCACAGTACAGGGATAATACACACAGTGATGTCACAGTACAAGGATAATAGTAATGTCACAGTACAGGGATAATACACACAGTGATGTCACAGTACAGGGATAATACACACAGTGATGTCACAGTACAGGGATAATACACACAGTGATGTCACAGTACAGGGATAATACACACAGTGATGTCACAGTACAGGGATAATACACACAGTGATGTTACAGTACAGGGATAATACACACAGTGATGTCACAATACAGGATAATACACACAGTGATGTCACAGTACAGGGATAATACACACATTGTTGTCACAGTACAGGGATAATACACACAGTGATGTCACAGTACAGGGATAATACACACAGTGATGTCACAGTACAGGGATAATACACACAGTGATGTCACAGTACAGGGATAATACACACAGTGATGTCACAGTACAGGGATAATACACACAGTGATGTCACAGTACAGGGATAATACACACAGTGATGTCACAGTACAGGGATAATACACACAGTGATGTCACAGTACAGGGATAATACACACAGTGATGTTACAGTACAGGGATAATACACACAGTGATGTCACAATACAGGATAATACACACAGTGATGTCACAGTACAGGGATAATACACACAGTGATGTCACAGTACAGGGATAATACACACAGTGATGTCACAGTACAGGGATAATATACACAGTGATGTCACAGTACAGGGATAATATACACAGTGATGTCACACTATAGGGATAATACACAGAGTGATGTCACAGTACAGGGATAATACACACAGTGATGTCACAGTACAGGGATAATATACACAGTGATGTCACACTATAGGGATAATACACAGAGTGATGTCACAGTAAAGGGATAATACACACAGTGATGTTACAGTACAGGGATAATATACACAGTGATGTCACAGTACAGGGATAATACACACAGTAATGTCACAGTACAGGGATAATACATACAGTGATGTCACAGTACAGGGATAATACACACAGTGATTTCACAGTACAGAAATAATATATACAGTGATGTCACAGTACACTGTACTGTGACATCACTGTGTGTATTATCTCTGTGCTGTGACATTTCTGTGTGTATTATCCCTGTACTATGAGCTCACTGTGTATATTATCCCTGTACTGTGACATCACTGTGTGTATTATCCCTATACTATGAGCTCACTGTGTATATTATCCCTGTACTGTGACATCACTGTGTGTATTATCCTGTACTGTGACATCACTGTGTATATTATCCCTGTACTGTGACATCACTGTGTGTATTATCCCTGTACTGTGACATCACTGTGTGTATTATCCCTGTACTGTGACATCACTGTGTATATTATCCCTGTACTGTGACATTACTGTGTGCATTATCCCTGTACTCAGTACAGAGATAATATACACAGTGATGTCACAGTACAGGGATAATACACACAGTGATGTCACAGTACAGAGATAATATATACAGTGATGTCACAGTACAGGGATAATGCACACAGTGATGTCACAGTACAGGGATAATACACACAGTGATGTCACAGTACAGGGATAATACACACAGTGATGTCACAGTACAGGGATAATACACACAGTGATGTCATAGTACAGAGATAATACACACAGTGATGTCACAGTACAGAGATAATATATATAGTGATGTCACAGTACAGGGATAATGCACACAGTGATGTCACAGTACAGGGATAATACACACAGTGATGTCACAGTACAAGGATAATACACAGAGTGATGTCACAGTACAGGGATAATACACACAGTGATGTCACAGTACAGGGATAATACACACAGTGATGTCACAGTACAGGGATAATACACACAGTGATGTCATAGTACAGAGATAATACACACAGTGATGTCACAGTACAGAGATAATATATATAGTGATGTCACAGTACAGGGATAATGCACACAGTGATGTCACAGTACAGGGATAATAAACACAGTGATGTCACAGTACAAGGATAATACACAGAGTGATGTCACAGTACAGGGATAATACACACAGTGATGTCACAGTACAAGGATAATAGTAATGTCACAGTACAGGGATAATACACACAGTGATGTCACAGTACAGGGTTAATACACACAGTGATGTCACAGTACAGGGATAATACACACAGTGATGTCTCAGTACAGGGATAATACACACAGTGATGTCACAGTACAGGGATAATACACACAGTGATGTTACAGTACAGGGATAATACACACAGTGATGTCACAATACAGGATAATACACACAGTGATGTCACAGTACAGGGATAATACACACAGTGATGTCACAGTACAGGGATAATACACACAGTGATGTCACAGTACAGGGATAATACACACAGTGATGTCACAGTACAGGGATAATACACACAGTGATGTCACAGTACAGGGATAATACACACAGTGATGTCACAGTACAGAGATAATACACACAGTGATGTCACAGCACAGAGATAATACACACAGTGATGTCACAGTACAGGGATAATACACACAGTGATGTCACAGTACAGGGATAATATACACAGTGATGTCACAGTACAGGGATAATATACACAGTGATGTCACACTATAGGGATAATACACAGAGTGATGTCACAGTACAGGGATAATACACACAGTGATGTCACAGTACAGGGATAATATACACAGTGATGTCACAGTACAGGGATAATACACACAGTGATGTCACAGTACAGGGATAATACACACAGTGATGTCACAGTACAGGGATAATACACACAGTGATGTCACAGTACAGGGATAATACACACAGTGATGTCACAGTACAGGGAAAATATACACAGTGATGTCACACTATAGGGATAATACACAGAGTGATGTCACAGTACAGGGATAATGTACACAGTGATGTCACAGTACAGGGATAGTATACACAGTGATGTCACAGTACAGGGATAATACATACAGTGATGTCACAGTACAGGGATAATACACACAGTGATGTCACAGCACAGGGATAATACACACAGTGATGTCACAGTACAGGGATAATACACACAGTGATGTCACAGTACAGGGATAATACACACAGTGATGTCATAGTACAGAGATAATACACACAGTGATGTCACAGTACAGAGATAATATTTATAGTGATGTCACAGTACAGGGATAATGCACACAGTGATGTCACAGTACAGGGATAATACACACAGTGATGTCACAGTACAAGGATAATACACAGAGTGATGTCACAGTACAGGGATAATACACACAGTGATGTCACAGTACAAGGATAATAGTAATGTCACAGTACAGGGATAATACACACAGTGATGTCACAGTACAGGGATAATACACACAGTGATGTCACAGTACAGGGATAATACGCACAGTGATGTCACAGTACAGGGATAATACACACAGTGATGTCACAGTACAGGGATAATACACACAGTGATGTTACAGTACAGGGATAATACACACAGTGATGTCACAATACAGGATAATACACACAGTGATGTCACAGTACAGGGATAATACACACATTGTTGTCACAGTACAGGGATAATACACACAGTGATGTCACAGTACAGGGATAATACACACAGTGATGTCACAGTACAGGGATAATACACACAGTGATGTCACAGTACAGGGATAATACACACAGTGATGTCACAGTACAGAGATAATACACACAGTGATGTCACAGCACAGAGATAATACACACAGTGATGTCACAGTACAGGGATAATACACACAGTGATGTCACAGTACAGGGATAATACACACAGTGATGTCACAGTACAGGGATAATATACACAGTGATGTCACAGTACAGGGATAATATACACAGTGATGTCACACTATAGGGATAATACACAGAGTGATGTCACAGTACAGGGATAATACACACAGTGATGTCACAGTACAGGGATAATATACACAGTGATGTCACACTATAGGGATAATACACAGAGTGATGTCACAGTACAGGGATAATACACACAGTGATGTCACAGTACAGGGATAATACACACAGTGATGTTACAGTACAGGGATAATATACACAGTGATGTCACAGTACAGGGATAATACACACAGTAATGTCACAGCACAGAGATAATACACACAGTGATGTCACAGTACAGGGATAGTATACACAGTGATGTCACAGTACAGGGATAATACATACAGTGATGTCACAGTACAGGGATAATACACACAGTGATTTCACAGTACAGAAATAATATATACAGTGATGTCACAGTTCACTGTACTGTGACATCACTGTGTGTATTATCCCTGTACTGTGACATCGCTGTGTGTATTATCCTGTACTATGAGCTCACTGTGTATATTATCCCTGTACTGTGACATCACTGTGTGTATTATCCCTGTACTATGAGCTCACTGTGTATATTATCCCTGTACTGTGACATCACTGTGTGTATTATCCTGTACTGTGACATCACTGTGTATATTATCCCTGTACTGTGACATCACTGTGTGTATTATCCCTGTACTGTGACATCACTGTGTGTATTATCCCTGTACTGTGACATCACTGTGTATATTATCCCTGTACTGTGACATTACTGTGTGCATTATCCCTGTACTCAGTACAGAGATAATATACACAGTGATGTCACAGTACAGGGATAATACACACAGTGATGTCACAGTACAGAGATAATATATACAGTGATGTCACAGTACAGGGATAATGCACACAGTGATGTCACAGTACAGGGATAATACACACAGTGATGTCACAGTACAGGGATAATACACACAGTGATGTCACAGTACAGGGATAATACACACAGTGATGTCATAGTACAGAGATAATACACACAGTGATGTCACAGTACAGAGATAATATATATAGTGATGTCACAGTACAGGGATAATGCACACAGTGATGTCACAGTACAGGGATAATACACACAGTGATGTTACAGTACAAGGATAATACACAGAGTGATGTCACAGTACAGGGATAATACACACAGTGATGTCACAGTACAGACATAATACACACAGTGATGTCACAGTACAGGGATAATAAATACTATGACATCATAGAACAGGGATGATACACACAAAAATAACACATTGTGACATCACAGCACATGAAGAAAGTAATTATACACAATCAGGATTCAGTTTCCTCCATAATTATCAGTAATTGCACCCTAGGTGGACGTGCCCTGTTAGTTGTTGGGGCCCATGGCAGCTGCTATGTCTGTTACATGTGAGGGTACCTGGGGGTGCATTCCTGCTCAGCAGTAGCCTTACACTATTTACTCTTCCAGGCGCACTGCTCCTACTGCAGGGATTACTATTTTGGTTTATATTTTGGGGAAATATAGATGATGTTTGGATATGAGCGCCACGACATGTTATATTCATAGATGGCATACATATAGGCACAAAGGTTTGCTTGCAGAGTAACTTGTACAATACAATGACAGTGATTAAAGCCGCTTGCTTTTCCCGCACTCCGCTTTTCCTGTTTTCCTTTGCCTGTGTATGAGAGGCCGGGGTAATCCAGTTCTATTGTTCCAGTCCTTATTGCAAAGCAATTAACCCTCTGATGAACCCACAGAAATTCCTCTACAGAATGAACCTAACCGCAGCCTGATCTGTGAATGATGTGATTTATTGATTGTATGAGCGATGCCGAGCCTAGGGGAGCGGGTCTGGGTTATATACAAGGCAGTGTGACTTTCTATTACATATGGAGTGCGCTGCCTATATTAGTATTAGGGCTGGGGCTTGGGGGCATTTATTTCTGATTATTATAGGTATCACTGATGGGGACAGCTCCAGGCAATGCCAGTATGTGCCATGGGCATGTTTTGTATTGTACCCTATGTCTCAAACATAACATAGGCTCAAAGGATCTCAAATTCAACATGCCCAATACTTTTTTCTTGGTACAGGTCAAACATATGTCAGCAGAACATCCTTGATACATAAGAGGGTTGGCCGATGTAGATGAAATCGGTGGGCTTGGTTGACCTTAGTTGCACTGGTTGTTCTGTGTATGGAATATCTTAAGGTGGTCTTACATATTAGATGAATATTGGCCAAGCCTACAATTTTAGCAGGACCACCTGATCGTCCAATGGGGCGTCTTGACTTTCCTACAGTGGGAGAAAGAAGGGTCAACACGTTCAACATGCCCCGCAACGTGCTTTTGTTCTCCAGGACTGTGAGCCACAGCCAGAGATACCTGATAGCAGCTTTATATTGAGAACACGTGTATACTTAGTCCAGCCGAGCATGTATGTGTTTGTGGGGTTGTGAGATTTATCTATCAATCAGAAGTATGTTCAGCTTCATACGGTGTATGGGCAGCTTTAATGAGCATCTGACAGACCGAAGACAAAACAGCTCAGCACCAAGGACAGCGTCATGGTTGGGACTACTACATACTGATATATGTCACTCATTCTCCTTTTACGAGTTACCTCCTACAATTAATTAAAGTCTATGCAAATAATGTGTAGTAAAAGGGAATGAGATGGGTACACTTTAATATGGAACATGTCTCGGTTCTTTCTCCAAGCTCTGAACTCTGGACATAGTCCTCATCCTGGAGTGAGGAGGAGAAGCATTTACTGGATGTTATGTACTTGGTCCATATAATAAACGATTTAATAGTCTCGGAGAAAGCCTTAAAGGGATCCTATCTTTCAAACCCTTTTTGTTCTAACTAACACGTTGGAATAGCCTTAAGAAAGGCTATTCTTCTCCTACCTTTCGTTGTCTTCTCCACGATGTTGTTAGCTGGAAAGTTCGCTTGAAAGCATTGGCAGCGCCACTGCTGAGAGAGAACTCTCCAGCGATGCCTCCTTCGTCTTTTGGAACGAGGTCTTCACCGCGTCTTCTTCCGGCGGTGTCTTCTAACTTCTAGGCCTAGGGCAAAGCCAACTGTGCATGCCTCCCGGCCACGAGAAAATGGTCTCTTACAATACTGTGTATGCGGCCATTTTTCTTGTGGTCGCGTGTATGCGCAGTCAGCTTTGCCCTAGGCCTGAGGCCTAGAAGTTAGAAGACACCGCCGGAAGAAGACGTGGCAAAGACCTCGTTCCAGAAGAAAATGGATGAGTCGCTGGAGAGTTCTCTCGCAGCATTGGGGCCACCCCTAGTGCTGTTTGAGCGCGGAGGACTGCCCCAGTGCTGCGAGAGAACTCATTTACATACCGAGAAAAAATGGAATTTCAAGTGAACGGCGGCGTGGAGAAGACAACGAAAGGGAGGAGAAGAATAGCCTTTCTTAAGGCTATTCCGACGTGTTAGAAGAAAAAGGGTTTGAAAGATAGGATCCCTTTAAAAGAAAAGGGATTGAATAGGGAGCCCTCACCACTTAGGCGCTGTGGTTGCTTCTATTAGGAATCATCTATTAGGTTAAATGGTTGGGATGAGACCTTGCTTGGATCTGTATCATTGCAGCAGAGTGTCAATCTACAATCGTATACTGTCTATCAATAAGTATTTGGACACCCAGTAAAGTTTGGCAGTGGTGGAGTTATGGTCTGGGGATTGTTTCTCCTGGTATGGATTAAGACCCTTGATCCCAGTGCATGGTAAACTCAACGCCGACGCCTATTGCACTATTTTAGATAGCAGTGTGCTTCCTACATTATGGTGGTTCTATGGATCGGACCAATGTTACTTCCAGGATGACAACGCCAGCTGTCATGTAGTGAGGTCTGCCATGGCTTGGTACAGTGACAATCAGGTTAACCAACTGGACTGGCCTGCCCAGAGCCCAGACTTGAACCCTATCAGGCACCTCTGGGACAATTTGGATCTCCGAACTAAGGGGTGAAACAGCCGACCGAAATTGGGGAAAGAACTTACCTGTCTTCTCCAAGCCAAATGGAATAAAATACCACTAGCCATCATACAAGGACTTGTGGAAAGAATGCCCCGGAGCATTGAGGCTGTAGTGACCACTCGGACCACAGGTGTCCATATACTTATTGGTAGATGGTGTATATTACAGGTGACATATTCTGCCGGTGCAGGAGCTGAGCCCACTCAACGATATATGGCGTTTCCCACCAGCCGCACCATATCTACTCCGTGAAGGGTGTCTCAGGTCTTGCTTTAAGCAACAGGCTTCTAACTTTGGATAGACAAGATGTAGAAAAGTGGCATCAAATTTGCATGAGCTGTAATTGTCATTAACATTCCTATTAACGTATTTATAGGTAGAATATACTTACAGTACATCCTAGGTATGTTCATAAAAGCTTCACATAGCTCAAATATGGCACTTTCCTACACCCATAACCCCGTCTGCTGGTATTAGTGAGAGATTATGTGATATTTTTACTTGTGTTAACAAAGCCCCCCTCCCCCCGATGTGTGACACTGACTGTGTAACCAGAAGGATGTGAATGAATGTGTGAAAGAAGAAGAAACCTTGTTAGCTTCTTGCTCACCTTTTCTAATACAGGGTTATTATCAGTCAGGGTTGACTGATAATAACTCTGAAAATGGCTTGAAATTCTCTAAAATGTAATTTTAGGTATTTTGCCTTTGTTAGCGTATATATTCAGTATTGTGTAAAAGTTTTAGGCATGTGTGGTGGTGGTGGAGTAGCAGGGATTTGGGGAAACCTGCTGTAAAGTTAAAATTCTTTCAGAAATAGAAGGGTTAATAGTTTATTCTTGTCAATTAATAGAGTTGAGCGAGTACTGTTCGGATCAGCCGATCCGAACAGCACGCACGCATTGAAATCAATGCACGCAGCCGGCACGCGGCGGGTTAAGCGGCCGGCTGCTGTCAAACCGGAAGCACCAGGTGCTTCCATTCATTTCAATGCGTGCGTGCTGTTCGGATCGCTGATCCGAACAGTACTCACTCAACTCTATCAATTAACAATATGAAGTGAATGAAGGAAGGATAAATATAAATCTCATCAATATTTGGGGTGACCTTTGCGATTTCGAGGAGGAATCCTAGAAGTGATGATACGGCCCCCACAGACATAGCCCTGATCTCAACATCATCCAGTCTGTCTGGGATGACATGAAGAGACTGAAGGATTGGACCAAGCCTACATCTACAGAAGATCTGTGCTTAGTTCTCCAAGATGGTGGGAACAACCTCCTTCATAAAATGTCTCCAAGTGTACCCAAATGGGATTTGTTAATAATGGGAATTGCTAAAGAATTTCAATACAATTAGAGATAGAGACGTTTATTTTTCTTTCCTCAATTAAAGTAATAAAAAGTTGCACAATTGACTAATATATTTTGGGCATCAGGATCTCTGCTTGCTGTCATTCAATAGACCTCTCCATTGCTTACTATCCTGGTCATGTAATAATGACCCATAATATCTGAAAATGGGCTCCATATTCAGTTATATTTGCCCCGTACGTGCTATCAGGACAAACCTAAAGAAATTGGTCACAGCCGATTCCACTGAAATTGGTGAATTTGGACAAATTTTATCCAATGTGTATGGACAGTTCATCGATTTGGAAATCCATCTCCAAGGTCTATTAGTTACCCTAAAGTGAACGTTCCTAAAGACATAAAGCTGTACATATTAGCATAAGGATGGTGGCAGGGGTTCCACTATTTTTGACAGCAAGAATATCATAGTTGTCAGCAATTTTCTTGTCGAAGATGCCTGAACTCAACTCTAGCAATGATAGTTTTAGAGATCCCATAGAAGTGTTTGGAGATAGATGAGCCTGTATAGCCACCTCTCCTGTCACAGCGTCCACAAGATGTGGGTCAAGGATCTCCATCCTCAAAGTAAACGCAAGTCCAAGAGGTAGGACAGACACCTACCAAAACTTTATGACATGCCCTGTGGATATGGATACATTTTACTGGATGGACATTCTCATATACTTGCGGGCTCACAGTAGAAGTCTTCCTATTACAAACCATGGCTATCTCCAGCGGTCCCATCAAGATCGAATGGAGCAGCAATGTGCATGTGTATCCTTGACCCCATTCGTTTAATCCATGGGGGTCCTCGGCAGTCAAACCCCCACCTATCAGCATGCTATTGTCTCTGTCTATCCATCTATCTATCTATCTATCTATCTATCTATCTATCTATCTATCTATCTCATATCTATCTATCTATCTATCTATTTCATATCTATCCATCCATCTTTCTCTAAAGCTATATAGGGTCCAATCCATTACTTCCAAACTGCAAGTAATCCTGTCACTACTGGGAAATATTGAATTGTATCAGAAATTTTCACTAGTCACGAGGTCACTTGTGATATCGTTTCACTAAAGCCCTAACATACAAGTCATCTGCCGCTGTGTTCTTTGGTACATATTGGTTGGCATTGTTTCAGAACTGGGACCCTGGGTTCAAATCTGATCAAGGATAACATGTACAAGAAGTTTGTATGGTTTCCTTATATCTGTATGGGTTTCCTCCAGGTACTCCAGTTTCCTGCCTTGCCCCAAAACATCCTCATTACTCAAATATTGTCCTATAAAATTTGTCATGATGTATATGTGTGTGAGATATACAGTCATGGCCAAAAGTTTTGAGAATGATACAAATATGAATTTTTACAAAGTCTACTGCTTCAGTTTTCCTAATGGCAATTTGCATATACTCCAGAATGTTATAAAGAGTGATCGGCTTAACAGCAATTACTTGCAAAGTCAATATTTGCCTAGAAAATGAACTTTATCCCCCAAAACACATTTCTACATCATTGCAGCCCTGCCTTAAAAGGACCAGCTAACATCGTTTCAGTGATTGCTCCATTAACACAGGTGTGGGTGTTGATGAGGACAGGGCTGGAGATCAATCTGTCATGATTAAGTAAGAATGACACCACTGGACACTTTAAAAGGAGGCTGGAGCTTGGCATCATTGTTTCTTTTCTGTTAACCATGGTTATCTCTAAAGAAACACGTGCAGTCATCATTGCACTGCACAAAATGGCCTAACAGGGAAGAGTATCGCAGCTAGAAAGATTGCACCTCAGTCAACAATCTATCGCACCATCAAGAACTTCAAGGAGAGAGGTTCCATTGTTGGCAAAAAGGCTCCAGGGCGCCCAAGAAAGACCAGCAAGCGCCAGGACCGTCTCTTAAAAGTGTTTCAGCTGCGGGATCGGGCTACCAGCAGTGCAGAGCTTGCTCAGGAATGGCAGCAGGCAGGTGTGAGTGCATCTGCACGCACTGTGAAGCGGAGACTCTTGGAGCAAGGCCTGGTCTCAAGGAGGGCAGCAAAGAAGCCACTTCTCTCCAGAAAAAACATCAGGGACAGACTGATATTCTGCACAAGGTACAGGGAGTGGACTGCTGAGGACTGGGGTAAAGTCATTTTCTCTGATGAATCCCCTTTTCGATTGTTTGGGACATCTGGAAAACAGCTTATTCAGAGAAGACAAGGTGAGCCACCAGTCTTGTCTCATGTCAACTGTAAAGCATCCTGAAACCATTCATGTGTGGGGTTGCTTCTCAGCCAAGGGAATCGGCTCTCTCACAATCTTGTCTAAAAACACATCCATGAATAAAGAATGGGACCAGAATGTCCTCTAAGACCAACTTCTCCCAACCGTCCAAGAGCAGTTTGGCGATCAACAATGCCTTTTCCAGCATGATGGAGCACCTTGCCATAAAGCAAAGGTTATAACTAAATGGCTCAGGGAACAAAACAGAGAGATTTTGGGTCCATGGCCTGGAAACTCCCCAGATCTTAATCCCATTGAGAACTTGTGGTCAATCATCAAGAGACGGGTGGACAAACAAAAACCTACAAATTCTGACAAAATGCAAGCATTGATTGTGCAAGAATGGACTGCTATCAGTCAGGATTTGGTCCAGAAGTTGCTTGAGAGCATGCCAGGGAGAATTGCAGAGGTCCTGAAGAAGAAGGGTCAACACTGCAAATATTGCAACGCTGCATTAACTCATTCTATAGCTTTTGTTACTCATAATATGATTGCGATTATATTTCTGTATGTGATAAAAACATCTGACAAACACACATAAAAACCAGAGGGCAGCAGATCATGTGAAGATATAAGATTTCTGCCATTCTCAAAACTTTTGGCCATGACTGTAGGTAAATCAGATTGCAAGCCTCATTGAGGACAAGGAGTTATATGGACATTGACAGTCTCTGTACACAGATGTATGGAATATGTTGGTATTATATGTGCACGGGACAGAAATACTTTATTCTCTGTTTGGCTGGATTGTCTTCCTACAAGTCTTGGATATACAAAAAACAGATTCCATTAGAAACCCCCCAAGCTGAACTAGAGAAATCCACAAAAACCTGACGGAACCTAAGAAATATATTCTGCGCCTTTCCTCCCTCCAACTCCTTATAAGCAGGACTTTTCCTGTTCCTTGGGCGTCAGGGCTGCAGGGAAGTGTGTCCAGTGACCTTCTTGTCTCTTCAGATTGATTGAAAGGGTCTCAAAGGTGAGGGGACACGGCAAATGTTTATTTTCACGTGCACCGGCTATTGTCTTGCCCCTGGTTAGAGGATAATTGGTGGCTACAATTGGCCTCATCGGGGTCATAGATTAGATAAATTGTGGTTGTGTACAATGTCTGGTGGTCCTTCAATAGTTCTATTAAAGGGGTTTGCTGGGAAAGAAATATTGACCTAACTTTAGGATAGATCATTAATATCTCATCGGTGGGGCCATTGACATCACGATTATTCATCACGTGGCCTGTTTGTAAATTTACCCTTCACAGTGTACAGAGCTGTGCTTGATAGTGAAGAGGTCTCTCTGCAGTCCCTTCAAATAGCTGATCAGTGGGGGTCCTGGGTACTGGGTCCTCACCAGTTTGATATTGATGACCTATACTATTAACATATACTTGCCAACTCGCAAAAAAATCTGATCTTCTGATGGCCTGGAGGAGTGGGCAAATCTACCAGGTGCAGTAGAATACTCCCGTATCTGCTTGGTTGGTATATTATACGTGAAATGGGCAATTTTTGGGAGTGCCAAGCAAAAAAATTGGCCTGACATACCGAATGTTGCAGGGCTTTATGGTGTGTGGAAATGGCCATCAGGAAATTTTTGTGGGCGAGTTGGGTCTTTTAGAGGCCAACTTAGAAAAGTTGGCAAATATGTTGTAAGGATAGGTTATCAATATTACAATTAAGAAAACCCCTTTAAGATCCTCAGGACTCTGATATAGTTGAAAAATAAGGAGGAGCAATCCTTTACCATTCCCTATAATAGTCCTTAGGCATCTGGGCCTGAGAAAGCCGATGTACCGTAACCGCATCATACTCGACTTTCTCTCGAATTTTACAATGCTTCATTTAGCCTATGGGGGCGCTGTGGAACACTTGTTTGGTTTTTCTCCACACATTATAGTAGATTCCTGGGGTCCCCAACAACCAGACACCCTGAGGGACCTTCCTGACCAAAGGGCACTGTCTTAGACAACCCCAGTTTACGGCCACTATTCATATCTCTTATGACTTCACACTACATCCAGATTCTCAGCTAAGTTGTAGAATAGGTCCCCATTCTTCACCGTCAGTCTGCGACTTTCATTGCACAATATTGGTTTACAATAAATTACAACGTCCCTGTGGTATATGATGTGCCTGGGAGAGCCTGAGTGTTCCCGCTGCTGCGCCCCACAGGGCATCCTATAAGATCTCATTTCTAAAACCCATGCTATAAGATATGTAAAGATGTGAACGGCTTTTAAACTAGGTTATGGCTGGAGGTGCGCCCGTCGGCCCTGCTGGAGGGATCGGCTGCAAATTATACATTCTGCTAATGAGAGAAAAGCAAATATTTAGCAGGAAGAAAAACTGAATCTGTTTGAAAGTGAAAAAATGCCAAAAGTAAATGAATACGATTAGAATGAGATATTATGGAGAACCGGAGCTATGTTTAACCCCTTCCAGCACACCGATGTGACTGCCAACGCCATAGCTTTGTGGCTGTGATCTGCACCGTCTTTTATCAGCTTTGTGCAGTATCAATCTTATTAAAGATTTTGGCCTTTTTCTACAAAAAAGTGTCTCACTCCTAATCTTATATCAAGACAAGCAGTGTAACTTCCAAACACAAGATGGAATAGTCAAAGTCTAGATCTATGGCGGTCCATTGCTTTCGGCGGCTTGATGGACTTCAGGTACTTGATGGGATTACAGGTCACCCCCTAGGACAGCTGGATTTTACCAAGGTCTTTAAAATAAATGGATGAACCTTACAAGATTCTTTTTCCAAACATTCTAGAGGTTCACCCACCATTTTTGAACCGAAAATGCTATTTTTATTTTGTTCTGGGGTCTCTTCAGACCCCAAAGTATAAGAAGTGGAGGCCCAGGGGAGGTGCAGAAAAAGAATAACCACTGACCTTCACTCACCTCAACTGGGCTCCATCTTGGTGCTCCATTGTGGGTATCTTCAGTCCTCTTCTGGAGACCTTAGAATATAATAATATGTAGGTAGCGAAGCCCAAAATCTCAAGTTTGGCCTAACCTGAGATTTTTGGAAAACTCTTAACAAATCCAGCACATTATGAATAATCTCTCTCAACTCTAGCTTGTAGGAACAATAATCAGTAAGTGAGTAGATCCTCAGTCTTCTGCTGACTTGGCCTGTGCGAGACGAGTCTCCCTCATATGGAGTGTGGACTACTCTATGCTCTGCTGATAAATGGGTATATTTACAATGTGGCCGTCTCCACTCACTGGCTCCCAGGATGGTGGCGTCCTGTAGTACGGTTGTCCTCAACCACCCATTGGGCTTGGCTCCATCACTCGTACATGGGCCACTGCATCTGGGCCAACTTCCAGGGCAAAATCTAGCCCTGACGATTGGAACACAAACTTTTTGATTTCCCAGTCAGACACTCATCCTTCCTCTCTGTTGTTTGTGTGCAAACTAACTACTCACTTATCCAGTGATCAATGGGGGTTCCTCTCAGACTGTCCCTCTTGCACCCCGGACCCTGCCTGGTGGTTAAGACCCTTGAGAACTCTGCCCCCTTAGTAGACCAAGGGTGATCGCTGTATACTACACCTTTAATCAATTCTAATGTTGCTTCCCGATCCACCATTGTCCTATTGACTCTATACTTTTTGAAAAATTTTGTCTGAGATTCTGTCTTCCTAATTACATCAGGGAAGACAGGCTTGCACATTCCAGTGAGCGCCCTCTATTGGTTTGCAACACTGAGGCACCTGACTTCCTAATTACATCATGGAAGACAGATTTGCATATTCTTCCCATAGTTCCTTGCGAAGTGGAGTGCTAAAGGCTTAATAAGTCTCCACACACCTATATGGTGGTCTCTCCCTAAGGAGTGACGATATCCCCTTAACCAGGACAAGATCACGAGATAGTGCTGAGTCTCCAGTCCATCCAAACTGTGTATATCCCCTCGGAGCTGGATATAGATGTGCGTCTTGCAGTTTAACAGGCCTTGCCTTGGATCACTGGATGTTAAATAGAAGGCCATCCTTCAGTCCTCAGGGCCTCGGTAACATATCATGCTTTTGCTCAGGGGTGAAATTTGGGTAAAGTGAATTGTAAATGGCCTATTGATATTAAATGATGTTTTCCCAACATTGCAATAACGTTTGCTTTGTTTGTGGGAGAGTTTATTGCTTTTTGGGATCAATAAGTGCGGTAGATTTGTAGGGGGAATTAGCATACTGAATAACAATTAGGACAAAAATCAATGACATTCAGACATATAAGTGACTCCAGGTAATCCCAGAGGCACATTTATTCTCTAAAATGTAATACAACTCATTTAGAATTCCTGCGAGGGGGAGCACCGGAGACCGCCACAAAGCTGGAAAAGAGGCAAAATCAACTTGGTGTTTTTTTTTTTTATTTGTTCCTGGCAGAGAAACTTATTGGGTAGATGAAGAAGCAATAAAGCCGACCGTGAAATCCTGTCTGCAGAGCAAAATAAAAAGTAGAATGACAGGATGCAGCCAGCTGATACGCACAGTTCCAAAGTTTTTCTAGGCACAGACTGGCACAATAAGCCTGAAATTAGGAACGTGACCCCATATCGCTGCCATCTAGTAACATTATTTTCTGCTTCCTTTACAGTGATCCTGACAATGTACTCCATCCGGCCCTATGTCATGGGGCAAATTTCCTATCAAGGGCTGTTTATTATACTTCTGGCAATAATCTAGTGTCAAGGTGTTGCATGTGCAGCCAAAAGCTATTCCTTACTACTCGCCCATACACATGCATGCTCAGTTCGGGCAAGTATGCATGTGTTCTGAAAGGGGTGAGGGGAAACACACTGCAAACTGAAGAATTGTTAACTTAACCAAGTCTTTTTTTCCTGAGATTTGTGGTCAAGGAAGACTCGGAGGGCTCCATATTATTAGATTTCATGTCCACAACTGTGTGCAAGTTTACGGGTCAGTGAGAATGACACGGATTGGCATCCATGGTTTAAACTGACCCATACATTAATACACAGCACTTGTTCAAAAGCTGTATCATCTTCAGGCAGCTGATCGGTAGGGGTACTGGGTGTCAGACCACCACTGACCTAATGTAGATGACCTAATCTAAAGATCAGTGCCGCACCTCCCATGAGGCGACCTGAAGCGACTGCTTCAGGCGGCGCTATGTGAGGGCCCCAGGGAGGGCGGCATTTTTGCTTACCTAAGCCAGTCCAGGACAAGCTGTCCTGGACTGGCTTAGCACTGAGCGGTGGATTGGGGAGGCCACTGGAGCAGCCTCCCCTCACGCTCAGGCAGAGAGCAGGTCCTCTCCATGCCTGCTCTCTGCCTGCGAACGGTGCTAAGCCCCACCCCCTTCGCTTTGCCATGCCCCCTCTGCTCTGCCACGCCCCCTCCGCTCCGCCCCCTCCTCCGGGGGGGGGGGGCTTTCTGTAGTTCGCCTCGGGCGGTGAAAGGGGTAGGTTCACCCCTGCTAAAGATCACTTTCATAGTCCTGTAAAACCCCTTTAAATCTCTCTGGCTGCAGGTACTTGGCTGTATACATAGGCCTCACACTGCACAGCTGCCTCCCAGCTCAACGTGTCTTTCCCTGGGCTGTTCTGTTCTCCGATACGGCCTTGATTTGGCGCCTCCTACCTTCTACTGTAGCTCCTCTGCAATACTTTGGCACCTGATGCACCAGTGTTGCTGCCATTCTTACCAGCAGGCTCCAGGTCTCTCTATGGCACCACAGCACTCCATTCTGCTGCTCTACCCACTTCAGTCCTTGGCCCCTTTATACACCTTGCCTGCAGTCAAACTCTGTAATTTAAAGGCGCAGTATTAAAAAAACATAGTGCAAATATTTTAAAGGGACATTATGTAGCAACTCTAAACAATAGGATGTATACTTACAATTTCACAAGTCATCTAGTTACACTGGTTCATTAGCGTCAGCCTATCCATGGTCGGAAGATCAGAATAATAGATAGGTGCACCACTACAAAAATGGTCATATACAGAACCTGATAGACCCCATTAAAGGGGTTTTCCCATCTCACTTCAGCAGTCTACCTGCCGTTTCTTCTTCTCACTTCTTGTATTTATCTCCACCCCCTCTCAGCTTGCTGAACGGGACACTATAAAGTATCACAATACTTATGCAGATCAGATAATATGCAGATGCTTGTACAGAATGAACTCAGTTTTATCTGTGTGTTTACATAGAGAGATAACAGACTCAGCTTTATCAGCAAATTGCAATTAGCTGAACTTATTGTCCTACCCGCAGAGCTGTAGATTACAGTGAAAGCAGTGAGTGATGTCACTTGTCCTATAACACAGGTCTGACTTTATGGAAACGCTGTGTAAACAATGGGAGGAGTAAGTTCACATAGCAGGAAAACAAAGCAGCATTTCTAAAGCAATATATTTAGGAAGAGTCTTCAATTTACATAAGCTACCAGTATAGATAGGATCCTTGAGATGGGACAACCCCTTTAACTAAAGGATCCATCAGGTGCCCATTCTTTTAAATTGAAACTGCTGGAAAAAATTGCTGCCAACACTTTTTTTTGCCAAACAGAGACTTTGAAGCAGATGTGAACGTAGCGTTAGTTGTTATATCAGATATCAGGGTTGATGCACGCTTGCACTATAAGGCTGTGGGTTGAGGCTCTACCTCATCTATATAGGAGGTATATTGGATTGCATATCAATCCTTAGGACTTTTTCTGTATGTATATGTTTTATTTACAGGATACATCTTATTTATACCCATGATGTGTCCAAGTAGTTGCACAGGATAACCTGCACAAAAAAATGACTTAAATATTGCAAATTCTAAAAGTTGGCTAAACCTACGGCTCACGTCGAGCACAGCGATCCAGACGTAAGAGTGGGGCCGCCTTGAGGGTGCCACTTGTGCAGGGCACTAATCTTGCCTCCTACTATTTGATCCATACTGCCGGTTTCCCTGCCTGCCAGAAATCAATTTCCAGCGTAATGTCTGTGTTTTTCTCTGCGTTGAGCTAGTTAATAACCATTGCTGGGGGAATCAATCAATTCTATGATATCTTATTACTTACGCTAATTTAATCACAAGGAACGCATCATTTCCTCAGTTCACAGGGTTATTCGGAAGGGAGGGAGAGGGGGCTGTTTCTTGTAGACTGGGATTTCAGAGTAACGGCAACTTTTCTACCATGTCAGCTAAAGTGCCCACAGCACTACAATGCAACATCCATTAACACATTCTCCTCCACGACAGTGCCTGAATGAACCCCGGACAAGTTCTTTGTATAACATAAGATGCGCCATTATGTTGTCTAAGTCAACAGCCGATGAACTGTATGGCCAGCATGCTCTAAATCAGAGTACAATAAGTTGTCCTAGGGCTGTTTGCTAAGAAAAGTTGAAGGAGTTTCCCAAGTTCTACCTGTTAAAGGGGTTGTTCCAGATCATACATTTTAATGCAGACAGCAGTGACGTCATGTCCAGTGGTGTAACTGAAGTCTGTTGACCCCGGTGTAATCTTTTGTCCGGGCCCCTATCTCATCTCTACAGTGAATTCTTGATAGTGATGGTTATGGGCGCTAAGGAGTTTAATCCACCTTAGTGTGATTAGGACGATCTGGGGTCTCCTTGGCTTATGGGCCAGATGGAAGCTGCAATCTCAATACTGGTGCCAGTGCTTATGGGCCTCCTAAGGCTCCTGTGACTGCACCCTCTGTACCCCCTCAAGTTACGCCCCTAGTCATATCTACATAATAACAAAGCGGCTCAAGTGATGGCTGACCCGGTGCAGAAATGGAGGGGAGTATACAGGTAAATATCAGTACATTTTTTATGTAACCCTTTTTTTTTTATAACCCTTCCCTTCAAATGGACAATTCCTTTAATGGCTTAGTCTTAGATTGATGGAGATCCACTCTTGGTGTTATGTCAGTCCAGGTAGCTGCAACGGGGCTAAGGGATAGCAGTAGGGAATCTCGCCCTGCACTACTCCCACTAGCTATCCCGGTCCCTGCCTCACGGGTGTGGGTCGGCTGTACTCAGGCTAAGCCTGACCCCGACAGCTCCTCTCTCACTGATACCGTAGGCCTAGAGGGAAGTGGGAGAAGGAATGCCCTATAAGACCTCTAGGGACTGGAGACTAAAGGGGGTCACCCCTAACGAACAAGTGAAGCTGCTACTGACAGGGACTGACAAGGGTGTGCACTGACTAACAACACAAGCAGCACACAGGAAAAATGTGGGAAAGGATTCCCCCAAACCAATATGGGAAGGAACCATACACTAGGAAACCAACACAGGGAAACTGAGTAGAAATCAAAGGATAAGGCAATTCACTCACACAGTCAATTATACACAGAGGTAGGATTGGTGAACACAGAAGGGAAAACACACAAACCAACTCGTTCACCCAAACCTCCCAAAAATCAACCACGGAACTTCCTCTATCCCAGAACACCACCTACTCCTCCTGCTAAGGCCTAGCTCTGTAAAAGCGACACTCAGCACAGAACCATGGGAGGCATGGGTTTAAATACAGAGTAGAGACCACTCCTCCCAGGTGCAAATGGGAGGACAGACTAATCAACCAGAAGATAAAGCTGCCTACCATCAGTGCGCACGTGCAAGTCAGAAGGTGTGCACCAATACTCACGACAGGACAACCCCGCAGCGCCAGGATGCCACCCCAGACACTGCGCAGCCAAAAACTCCCCAGGTAAGAAAAATAGAAATTAAAGAACCTAAATACTCCTAACAGGATCCTCCCCTCAAGGAGAAGACTCCGGATTCTCTAGGAGCATCCTTCTTCGGGAACTCCTTGTGGAATTTCTCCACGAGTCTGGGAGCTGACACATCCGACTCCAGGACCCAAGAATTATCCTCAGGACCATATCCCTTCCATGCCACCAGATACCATAGCTTCCCCCGAACATATTTGCTATCCAGAACTCGGGATATCTCATACTCCCCGGACTCAGAAACTGGTGGAACCTTAACTGGAGACGTTCCCTTCTTGGCCTTCTTTAACAAGGAGACATGGAAGACCCGGTTTATCTTCCACCTTTTAGGTAGTTGCAGCTGCGCCGCCACTTCATTTACCATCTTGATGATCTTAAAAGGACCCACAAATCTGGGACCCAGCTTCTTGCTAGGAACCTTCAACCTGATATTCTTGGTGGACAACCAAACCATCTCACCAGGGAAGAACTGCAACTCTCCTCTCTTCCGATCCGCCTGGACCTTAGCCTGGTGCGACGCCCGCACCAGATTCTCTCGGATACGGGACCATACCCCTTGCAGCTTTTTAGAAAATAGCTCCTCCTCCGGAACTGGGGAAGAAATGGAAGAAAATACTCTGAAAACAGGATGTCTACCACCGGAGCAAAAAAAAGGTGTGGTACCTGTGGCATTGGAATCATGGTTGTTTAGGGAAAATTCTGCCAGGGGGAGAAAGGCAGCCCAATTATTCTGGTTCTCTCGAACAAAACACCTCAAAAACTGTTCCACATCCTGATTCTTCCTCTCTGTTTGTCCGTTAGACTCTGGGTGAAACCCGGAGGAAAACGACAGTGTAACTCCCAACCTGCTGCAAAAAGCCCGCCAGAATTTAGCCACAAATTGCGGTCCCCTGTCCGAAACGATCTCCTTAGGAAGACCATGCAACCTTACAATCTCTTTAATAAACGCCTCAGATAGTGTCTTGGCACATGGCAGCCTGGAAAACGGGATCAAATGGCACATTTTCGTGAAGCGGTCAACGACTACCCAAATGACCGTGAAACCCTTAGACACCGGAAGGCCCGTGATGAAATCCATAGACAGATGAGTCCAAGGTGCCTTAGGAGGTTCCAATGGATGTAGAAGACCGTGGGGACGGGTATGCGACGCCTTGGCTCTTGCACAGACCGAACAATTTTGAACAAACTGCAAGACCTCCTTACTCCACCCTGGCCACCAAAAATTCCTAGACACCAATCTCATGGTCTCTGAAACCCCCGGGTGACCAGCAAGAACCGACTCATGACACTCCCTCAGGAGACTTTGTCGGAGAGTAGTTGGGACAAAAAGCTTGTTTCTAGGTATCTTGGAAGGTGCAGCGTGTTGCGCTTCGATCAAGGCCTTCTCCAATTTCGCGCCCAATACTGCTACCACCACTCCATCCCCAAGAATAGTGGCAGGCGCCTCTCGTTCCTCCTCAGTCGACATATACCGGGATAAAGCATCAGCCTTAACATTCTTTGAACCCGGCACATAAGTCACGTTAAAATGGAACCGCGCAAAAAATAGAGCCCATCTGGCCTGCCGTGCATTTAATCTCTTCGCCGACCCAAGATAAATCAAATTCTTGTGGTCAGTAAATACCTGGACTGGCCTTCTGGCCCCCTCCAGGAAATGACGCCAATGTTCGAACGCTAGTTTTATTGCTAGTAGTTCCCTATCTCCGATGTCATAATTCCGTTCAGAGGCAGAGAATTTCTTAGAAAAGAAGGCACAGGGATGCGTACCCTCCTCGAACTCCTGAGAAAGTACTGCTCCCACCCCCACCGAGGAGGCATCCACCTCCACTCGGAAGGCCAACCTCTCATCCGGCTGTCTCAAAATGGGAGCGGACGAGAATCGCTTCTTCAGTTCTTCAAACGCAGCTAGCGCCTCTGGCGACCACTTAGCACAGTCAGCCCCCTTCTTAGTCAAGTCCGAGATAGGTTTCACAACCTCAGAAAATCCCTTGATAAACTGGCGATAATAGTTGGAGAACCCCAAGAACCGTTGGACCGCCTTTAGGTTCTCGGGTCGCGGCCACTCCAAGACTGCCCTGACCTTCTCAGGGTCCATCTCGAACCCCTTGTCCGATAGGATATAGCCAAGGAAACATAATTTATTGACCGCGAACACACATTTCTCCAGCTTAGCACTTAATTGGTTAACCCTCAGGAGATCTAAAACCTCTCTCACTCTCTCCCAATGAGTCTCCAAATCCGGGGTGTAAATGAGTATATCGTCCAGATAGACCACAACCCCCCTCCCTATGACGGCACTTAGTACATCATTAATAAAATTCTGAAAAAACGCAGGCGCATTGGTTAGACCAAAAGGCATCACAAGATTCTCAAAGTGTCCTAGGGGTGTGTTAAACGCTGTTTTCCACTCATCCCCCTTCTTGATTCTCAGCAAGTTATACGCCCCACGTAAATCTATTTTACTAAACCAGCAGGCTCCCGTAATCTGGCTGAATAGATCCGAGATCAACGGAATGGGATAGGGATTCCGCACCGTGATTTTGTTAATCTCCCTAAAATCCAAACAAGGGCGCAACCCTCCATCTTTCTTCTTTACAAAGAAAAACCCCACTGCTACTGGGGACTTAGATGGGCGAATATGCCCCACCTCTAGACTCCCCTCAATATACTCCTTGAGCGCCTCCCTCTCCGGAATAGTGAGATTGTACAACCTTGTCTTGGGTAACACTGCATTAGGTATAAATTTAATCGAGCAATCATAGGTGCGATGTGGTGGTAATGTCTTGGCTGCCCTTTCCTCAAAGACCTCCCTGAACTCACATATTTCTTGAGGCAAATTGTCTATAGACAAAGACATAACGGATATGGGCAGACATCGACCATTACACCCCTGCCCCCAAGAAACTACTGACTCGGTCTCCCAGTTGATAATAGGGTTATGCTGCATCAGCCAGGGCCACCCCAAAACTACTTGTGCTGGTAACTTAGACAACAAGAACAAGTCAATCTCTTCCCTGTGGCCACCCACAATAAACTCCAAACCCTCCACCTGTTTGGAGATGACAGCTTGCTGTAGAGGGGTCTTATCAATAGCCCACACCGGTATCTGAGACTCCAAGACCAAAGGACTCACCCTTAATTGCTCACAAAACTCTGAGTCAATAAGGTTGACTGCCGAACCACAATCAACCAAAATCCGGCACTTTTGCCCATTTACCCATCCTTCAAGGGTCAACCCGGCAGTCTGAGTACAGGAAATATGCACACCTCCCTCCTTAGTAGGTTTTCTCCCTTTACCCTCAATAGACCTGGGGTTATTACTCTCCTTGGCGAACCATTCTCTGGAGGGGCATACCCTTGCTACATGTCCCATCCCTCCACACACAAAACAGCGTACTGTGCGGGACCCTTCACTCTTGGGTCTTGCACTTCGCACAGTGGCCCCAATCTGCATGGGTTGGTCCCCCGGGTCCTCTCTAAAAACAGAGAATTGAGGAGGGCTAAGCCCCCCAGGACTCTTGTCTCTACGCTCCCGGAGGCGCCGTCCAACTCTAATTGCCTGCTGCATGGCCTCATCTAGATCTCCCGGAACAGGGTGAGAAACTAGATGGTCTTTAACCTGGTCCGAGAGCCCTGTCTCAAACTGACTAAGTAGAGCGGGGTCATTCCAGTGTACTTCTGCTGCCCACCTACGAAACTCTGTGCAATATTTCTCTATAGCTTGATCCCCTTGCACCACACGTCGTAGGTTATACTCAGCCGTGCGTACCCTGTCTGGGTCGTCATACAGTAACCCCATTGTGGAGAAAAACGCCTCTACAGTTAGTAAGCAAGCTGAGTCGGCTGGTAACGAATGTGCCCAGATGAGGGGATCATCTCTCAATAAAGTAATAATAATCCCAACTCTCTGTACCTCAGAACCGGAGGAAAACGGCCGTAGCCGGAAATACAAAAGACAGTCCTTTTGAAATCGGAAAAAATCTGACCTCTTACCTCGGAAGGGTTCAGGTAAGCTGACTTTCGGCTCCAGAGGCTGACCCACAGGGGCGCTACTCACCTGCCTCTGTATGCCCTCCACCTGAGAGGCTGTGTGTTGAGCCAACTGCTGTACTTGAGATACGCCAGAAGCTTGGATGGCATCCATTCGTAGCTTGATCCCCTCCATCTCAGTGGAAATCTGCTGCACCGCCTGGTACAACTGTTTCAGGTCCGTCATAATGCAAACGAACCTTTTTTTTTTTTTTTTTTTTTTACCGGCTGAGTGTACTGTTATGTCAGTCCAGGTAGCTGCAACGGGGCTAAGGGATAGCAGTAGGGAATCTCGCCCTGCACTACTCCCACTAGCTATCCCGGTCCCTGCCTCACGGGTGTGGGTCGGCTGTACTCAGGCTAAGCCTGACCCCGACAGCTCCTCTCTCACTGATACCGTAGGCCTAGAGGGAAGTGGGAGAAGGAATGCCCTATAAGACCTCTAGGGACTGGAGACTAAAGGGGGTCACCCCTAACGAACAAGTGAAGCTGCTACTGACAGGGACTGACAAGGGTGTGCGCTGACTAACAACACAAGCAGCACACAGGAAAAATGTGGGAAAGGATTCCCCCAAACCAATATGGGAAGGAACCATACACTAGGAAACCAACACAGGGAAACTGAGTAGAAATCAAAGGATAAGGCAATTCACTCACATAGTCAATTATACACAGAGGGAGGATTGGTGAACACAGAAGGGAAAACACACAAACCAACTCGTTCACCCAAACCTCCCAAAAACCAACCACGGAACTTCCTCTATCCCAGAACACCACCTACTCCTCCTGCTAAGGCCTAGCTCTGTAAAAGCGACACTCAGCACAGAACCAATGGAGGCATGGGTTTAAATACAGAGTAGAGACCACTCCTCCCAGGTGCAAATGGGAGGACAGACTAATCAACCAGAAGATAAAGCTGCCTACCATCAGTGCGCACGTGCAAGTCAGAAGGTGTGCACCAATACCCACGACAGGACAACCCCGCAGTGCCAGGATGCCACCCCAGACACTGCGCAGCCAAAAACTCCCCAGGTAAGAAAAATAGAAATTAAAGAACCTAAATACTCCTAACACTTGGCACCCTTATGATCAGCTGTTTGAAGGGTCTGTGCAATCTCTTCATTTTCTACCCTTCCTACATGGTATACTCTTTTTAGAGTATTGCACGTAGTCCCATCTCCATGATGTAATATCGGGGATAGTAGTTACTGATAGCTGGACCAAAGTAAAGAATCTTTACCATTGAATATACATTGAGCCAATGAGGCTTCAGGCACTTGAAGGAGTTGTTCAGGAATTATAGAAAACCTGCTCTGCCCTGACCTGGGTGGGTGTACAACAAAAATAATTCATACTCACCAATCCCAGAGGTCTATTGTACAGACCTGGGCCCCGTTATCAGGCAGGGCTGGAAGCTGAGGGGCTCACACAACCTGATTGGTGTCAGTGGTCTCTGGTAAGGATATATTTGAGTGATGTCACCGATCCCTATCTAGTAACTGCTGAGGTCAGTGATTGGTTTCAGAGATCATATAAGCCTCTGCACTTCCACACCAGCAAGCTCAGGACAGAAAGGGGACCAGGCCTGTACAACAGAGCACTGGCGATAGGCGAGTATGGCTTTTATTTTGCAATCATCCCGGGTACCCCTGAGTTTGCTATAATTCCCAGACAACTTCTTTTATGGAAGGTGCCCACGGAAATTATTTTGTGATCCTGTAGTACGACCACATTCTCTGCACTCTCTTAGTTATACCTAAGTAAAGAAGAGTTCACACACTTATCAAGCATTGCTTGCCCTACTGATACTAAGACATATTGTAACGTCTCTGCCTGTTCGGGTCTCTGCGCCACCCTCCACTCGCACACTGTGGCGCAGAAGGCGTGTTCAGTTTGATTCTTTGCTTACAGTTCTTTGTTGCTCTATGTGAACACTGATCTATTACTCACCCGTCTCCTGTGCCTTGTGTTTCTCTGTTCATCAAATAGTTAATCTTAGCCTTGCCTGTGTGATTGACAACCTGTCTACCAGTCAAGTCTGTGGCAGGTCCTGGACCTCCTATATACAGGTCATCATCCCATACAGATTTACTGGCTATTGTGATTCTGTCCTGTGACTTTGTCCTTGATAAGCTCCTATTTCGGCTATTGTAATACTGACCTCTGACCTTTGGCTTCCCTTGTGACTACTCTTTTGGATTACGATTTTGTACTGCTTTGTCTCTCTGGCTTTGATCGTTGGCTTGCTGACTTCCCTTCTGTGTTGTTTTGTCCTGTCTTGTTCTGTGTCTCACTTATTCAGAGAAGGGACTGTTGCCCAGTTGTCCCAGTCATAAGGACAGTGTAGCAAGTAGGTAGGGACAGGGGCTGGGTCAAGTTTAGGACTCACTGTCTCTATCATCCCTTCTTCTTGTTTTCAGCAGCAGCCACTGAGGAATTGCACACATATCTTGCACTTGTGGTCTTCCAAATTTGGTGACTGGTCTTCACTCAGTAGCTGGTTCACTCCGGCTTTAGAGGGAAAATGACATGAATATTTTTATTAGTGCTCACAGCAGACTGAGTACCGACACTTGTAGTCAGCAGAGACACTTCTATAAATGAATGGCGGTCACACAAATATATTTACTTGTATATTTTCTCAAGTGCTGCAACATGGCCATATTTGGAAATATGTGGCCAAATTTTGCCCTATAATTCCCCGCAGAATAAGCTTGTTACAAAATGCCTTTAGCTTCAAGCCAATTGCTGCCATTTTGCTGACTTTCCTTCTCTCTCCGACCACTTCCTGTATTTTATAAGGTCATTTGGTGCAGAGATTACATGTGGTCAGTGTTTTTTCAATGGAGAAAATAAACAGTTTAATAGACACGTGATGTGAATACCTTCCAGGATTCTTCTTACCTAAATATCCTGTCTTCCTAGTACACATAGCTGAGTGCGTTTGTCTCTAGCTTTCCAATACACAGTGAAATGTGCCCCTTACAGCCCCGTAATTGGCAGATATTAAAATATATATCTTTTAACATACCCTAATACGCAGGCATTAAGCTGATGGAATTAATGTTGATGAAAAGTAGAGCTTTCCTTCAGTGAGCACCCGTCTACCATGGAGAGCAGTAGATCTTCAGCTGCCTGTTACATTAGCGTCCTTCATCAGTCACCATCACTGTACTCCGGATGACAAATGCTCAAATGGTTTTCAATTCATCAGGAGCTATCTATCCTCAATACACTTGTACTTGTTAACTATGCATCCCATAGTCGTTTTACATACCATTGAAATTTTTGGTAATTGCAGGGTTGCAAGGGGTTAAATCCTACTAATATTATAGTTGTGAAAGTTTGGATGTTTTTGTGTTTGTTACCCGATCACGCAAAAACGACTGAATGGATTTGGATGAAATTTGCCACATATATAGTTTGTAACCTCGATTAACACATAGGCTACTTTTTATTCCGGTAAATGACATGGCTTCATGACTGTTATGAATTCATGTTCATATACTATATTACACTGCTCTTTGCTGCAGCTTATCTTTGCTGATTGCAGGTTACGGATAAAGCCAGGTCTGTTATCTCTCTATGTAAACACACAGATAACACTGAGTCCGTTGTGTACAAGCATTTGCATATTATTTGATCTGCTCCAGGCAGCGTACTGACAAACCCTTTAATTCAAATAGGTAGTTTGCCAATGTTAAACATGGTGGGAAAAAGAAAATCTAATTTGTCACAAAATTCTAAAACAACGAGAGCTATGAAGGTAGCCAGAAGTCTCAGACTTCTCCTCAAGCGGAGCTCAGGGGAATCATTGATGCCAACAACACGCTCATTATATTGTGTCCCAGCGAGCTGCTGAGATTCCTGAACAATCACAGGCACGGCGCAAGGAACAAGTTCAGCAACAGGACAGCTTGAGAGCTGCTGAAACACCAGAGAAGGTGAACCATCGACAGCAGCAATTTGCTGAATATAGGTGAATCATCAACAGATGAAGTCGTGGGTAGAGGCTAGTAGATCATATAATCTAAAACGATAAGTTGAGTTTATTTGCACTTGATATTGCTCACTTAATACCTTTAATTACAGAGTTTAGCTGGAGGGAAAACTTAAAGGATGGTTTTAGGGCAGGGGAATATCTCAGTCCCAGACTAATTGGCCGGACACACTCATGTGGCAATGGGGCCAAAACATTCACGGAGGTGGAGTTACAAAAACTCCACACTTTGCATTGTCACGGTGCTTATGGCCTCTGAGTAAGCTGAGCTGCAAGAAGAAACAGACCACAACCATTGTGCACATTTTTCAAAAGTTGGCACAGTGTTAAAGTCCCCAAACACTGCCAGCGAGAACCAAAAGAGCCCAGAGACAAGGGACTGCAGCTGGAGGAGGTAATCGCAGCGGAACTGCTAGGAGAGGAGTACATCGGGTTAGAGGTGCCTGTACAGGCTAAATAAGGAATGCCAAGGTAAGAGACCAATAGATGGCTCAGTACCAGGGGCAAGTTGAAAACCAGAAATTGTTAGGAGGCAGCTGTACAGAGTCAGGCTACAACTCAACACCTTCAGCTGGAGCGTTGGCACACTGGAAACCAACAAAATAAGAAAGAAAATGTGTTTAACAGGTGAGAACTTTGTCTCAATTCCCAAAGAGATAACAGCTTGTGAGTCGAGAAAAATGCTGAATTGTATAAGTAAAAGAACCAATCTGTTGTTTGTATGAATTTCCCTGTACCTTACAAAATATCTTGCACGGTGCGGCCTTCTATTGCTGTAGTCTACCAACAATACATTAGGCTCTCTACTTTACCTTATATGCTGACTTTTTTCCTCATTTTTTTGGCTGTTAATAACATGAATGAGTAAAGAAAATTGTCTCGGAACAAAAGACATACATAGCATAATGGCAGACCATGCAGCTGCTACGGTGCCTTTGGAGAAAGATAGCTGAAACGCGTTGTTCCCATGCCGTTTGAACCTCTACAGGACTCTCTTCTCTAGAAGAAATGTATTTTTAGCAAGTAAAGAAGTGAGGAATGTTGGAACTCAAGCGGTGGCTGTTGGCTCTGTATTGCCTCACCGTTAGAGTCTTCCATAATTCTTGGCAGTACCACACAGGCCAGCATGAATCAAATCAAACAGGCTTTATTGGCACGTCCGTATAGATATTTGGCATTGCCAAAGCTAGTAAAGTGTGTGGGGGGGAGTTGGAGTCGGGGGGGGGGGGGGGGAGTGGTGGGGATGTGGGTGTGAGGTGGTTGATTTGGGGTATATCAGTCCATGGAGTCTCATCTTCCGCTTAGTTGGTGGCCGCTATATGGGGAGGTGGGGTGGGGTGGGTGGTTTGGGGTATAACAGTCCGTGGGGTCTCATCTTCCTCTTAGTTGGTGGCCGCTATATGGGGAGTTGGGGTGGGTGGTTTGGGGTATAACAGTCCGTGTGGTTTCATCTTCCTCTTGTTTGGTGACAGCTGGACACGTATTGGGCAGCGATTTCCACAGTGGCCTCTTCTTCTCCCAGTAGGATGTAGAGTTTCCCCTTCTGGTCTGCAGGCATGATGTCTTCAGATACATAACTCCACAACAGCCCTCGTCTCTACTGCCTTTTGTACCAGTCTCTACCTCCAGTTTCCACCACCTTTGCAGAAGAACCAGCTCATCTCTCCAGGTCATCACACTCCAGCCAATTGTCATCAAACTTTCTCCCCCCCAGTACATTACTACTCCACTTTTGCCATCTGATAGTGTGCAGCTTCACCATGCTCAGTCCTCCAGCTAGCAACAACAGCCATTGCCAGACTCAGACTGGCCCATTGGCTACCGGTGAATCCCCCTATGAGCCCAGCGCTTTTAGGGTATGTTCATCGAGAGGACCTTGGAGAGAAAGCTGAAGCTGAGCCTACAAGTGGAGGTCACACAGAGGATCCTACTTATAAACTAGTCTGAAAGTCTTTAAAAGGACATGGCTATAGAAACGGATGTCAGGCCTCTCTGTCTAGGCTACTCATTCATCATCATAATTGGGGACCATTTTGACCATTCCTAAGGAGCCCCATCCATTTTGTTATATGTTGCTGGTCCAGTTTTGGAAAATACTGTGGCCTAGATTTACTATTGTGCTTACGACTAAATTCTGGTATAAATGTGGCCCATCTTAGGCACATCTCGGCACATCTTAGGCAAATCTTGATTCACCTTAGCACATCTGGTTTGATCTAAAAAGGGAGTTTGGTTTAAATGTGCCAAAATGTTCCAAGAAGCAGCAAATTGTGTTGTAAAATGTTGGGTGTAAGTAATCTAACCAATGGGTGGTATAAACTTAGACTACACAGTCTAAAGTTACCCCAGATTTAATATGTAGTATCAGTCACTGTGATAAATCTGGCATATCTTAAGACTGTCTAGTCTAAGTTTACATTGTCTAACTGTTAGTAAATCTGGGCCAATATATCTATATAGAAACAAAGTATATTTGCCATTTCCACATTGTTCCTGGCAATACCAGTTACTGTCGGACTAATATGCCTGTATAGTAATATACCTACCAAGATAATTTGTGGTGCCTGGAAGATATGATCATGGATTCACATCAGGATTCTGAGCACAATGGCCAGGCCACATCATTTAGGCAGGTCTACATTCAGTAGTTGCCTTCTGGGTGGACTTGATATTCACAACTGCCTTGTCCACTATGAAAGAACCAAAATCGCCTTTGACAGGAAGAATGACTTTTTCTCTCCATCTCCCCACATTGTGGGGTGCCCTACTCTTGTTGGTAACTTATCTAATCTCTATTGACACCACTGCTTCATAATACATGAATTCGCTGAAGCCTCTGCTGCCCTCGCATCAAGATGGGCTCCATTCCCAGAGCTCCTACAGTCCCTATCAAAATGAAAATGTGTTATTCAGAAGAGCAATTGTGTGCAATCCAAATCAGATGGACCTGTCAGAAGAGCTCAGTGCCACTGTAAATCCTGCCAGCCGGGCCTCACACCGTTACCTCGGGCTCTCCTCTCAGACTCAGTGACAGCCGAAAGGAATTGCCCACCCCACCTTGTCAGACCTTCTCCTTCCTGCTACAGAATGTCACACACTTGCACCACTGACCTTATTTCATTGAGAATTGTTTAATGTGAATTACAGGAAGATTCCGATCTTCTCATCGCTTATGGTTATAGATTCTAGGAGCCGGGTATGAGATTACGGTTTCCTTATATTCACAAGTTCTACGATACATTTGTCTTCTGTGTCTAGGTTGCATTGTCTGCTTAATCTGGCTTCACACTAATCTATTTTTTAAGCAATTCCCTATTGAGCTCCCAACATGAGTCCAGACATGACCCAATGTTTGCAGAGCAACCTCGCCATATACTCCTAACATCCACTAAGGTCAATTTCATAGGGAGCAAGGGGGCCACACGGTGGCTCAGTGGTTAGCACTGCAGCCTTGCAGCGCTGGAGTCCTGGTGTTCAAATCCCGCCAAGGGCATAAAACCATCTGCAAGGAGTTTGTATGTTCTCCCCGTTTGTATGGAGCTCTATGTGGGGCGCACAATCTACATTTAAAAAAAAAATAAAAATTCTTAGGGAGCCATATTATCTCTTCGTATATAGCATTTGCCCATTTCTCACAGGGTTTTGCATTCAACTCCTACAGGTCCCGATTCTGAGACACATGGTAGCTTCAATACACTTGCATTCAGATACAGTCAGAGTTCAGAATCTGCCCTGCCCAGACGTGCAACCACAACAGTTGCAATGGTGTTCTGGATGGAAGATCAGACCCTTTTAATAGGAAACTTTCCCACCTGGCATGACTACAAGGTATCAGGCCATGGCGTGCAAAAGCTCTATATTGGGTATATGAAAAAGACACCATCCACGGTACAACTGGGCTCTCCCCATTTGGTTAGAATCACAACGTTGCCCTCTTTCCAAAAAGTACTAGACTGAAGAAGGTGTGATAACTCTGCAACAAACACAGAGACCACATTACACCCTACAATATGTCCTTACCTTATAAAAAATGCAGTACACATCATACAATGTGCAAACTGCGAACAAGCATACTAAACAGATACACAGGCTACTCTTGGGTAAAGACCTAGCAAAGCCACCCACGTAAGACCATTTTGTAGAAGAGGTTGCTTCCACCATCTTACTGTAATAAAGTAGAACACCTTATGGAACTTTGTAAAGGTTGTCACTGGAGCTGTATATGCTGAGAATGTTGTCAGCTCTGATAGACCGCAGGGGTTTATGAGGTTGGAGAAAGAACAATGGGATTTAGGTTGTTGAAAGTCACTTCTATAGGAGAGATACCACTTGACTTAGCTGGGCCACGTGGGATGTCACGCTAAACGATCTGGTAAGCAGTGTGTAACTGGAGATGGAAACTTCTCTGAGGCTTGTACGAGTATGGTCTGCAAGTGTTTCTTTAAAGGGGAATGCTCAACCACAATCTTACATGTTCCTGCTGTAATATGCTGTCCAGTATTCCAGGGGTCTGTTCTTAAAGGTCAGCGCCACAGATAGATAGGTTAGGGTCGCCTGAATCATATGGTGTTTTTCCCTTGTGGCCGACAAATCATTATTTTTGTCAATATGCAGACAAGTTCTTTGGAGCAATGAGGGTACTGCTGCTACTTCTTTGGAGCAATGACAAGACCCTTGTAGTCCCAAAGATCTAATTTTCATATTGACAAAAGCGGTGATATCTTGGCAGGGGAGGCAGCAATTCAAAAGAGGAAAACTGGGTCGATGTGCAGGGTTCTGGTTATAGACTCCCTTTACGATGCAAGAGGGTCGGGATAGATAAGCCAAAACTGATCTGCTAGAATAATACATGGCAATAGATTTATAAAGGACGCTGAAGTCCCCAGTCATTGGTGAAAGATGCAAAAGGTCACGGTAAGGTAGATGGACGTGAGGTGTCCACAAATGATATGTACTTTAGGAGAAAATGAAGTCTTTAACAAATAGGAAAGTAAATCGGGTCAGAGCTCTGTAATCAATCCAGTCCTTTTGACCTCACTATGGCCTATTGATCCCTTCTTTTACAATGAACGCTATGGACAATTAACGATAATAACCATCCCTTATTGGTCACCCCCATGAGATCTCATAGACAATGGAGGGCAGATCCATCGACAGTCACTTAGTCCAACAGACAGGGGAATTACAATGTAGTATCTGGACGGCCAACCACATGAAAACACAGTTATAATCAGATTTATGTTATATTAAGTAAAAAAAGAAATCTTAGTATGTAACCTCACCAATTGGCCACATTATCTGTGAACGAAGTGTAAGGACATAGACCCTACCTGCATAACATCCAGCGCCGCACCTCCCATGAGGCGACCTGAAGCGACAGTTTCAGGTGGCGCTATGCCAGGGCCCCAGGGAGGGCGGCATTTTTGCTTATCTAAGACAGTCCAGGACAAGCTGTCCTGGACTGGCTTAGCACCGAGCGGTGGATTGGGGAGGCCCTGTGGACGCAGCGCTGCTCCAGCAGCCTCCCCTCACGCTCAGGCAGAGAGCAGGTCCTCTCCCTGCCTGCTCTCTGCCTGCGAACGGAGATAAGCCACGCCCCCTTCACTTTGCCATGCCCCATTCGCTCCACCACGCCCCCTCCACTCTGCCCCCTCCTCCGTGTGGGGGGGGCTTTCTGTAGTTCACCTCGGGCGGCGAAAGGGGCAGGTTCACCCCTGATAACATTTATGCTGATAGTGAGTTCATGGCTATGCTCAATGAATGGCCCACTGCAGGCATATTTCAATTTTCACCTTCCAAAAGCCATAACTTTTATCATTATTCCATTCACAGAGCCGTATGAGCACTTTATTTTTCAGGACACATTGTACTTCGTAATGGTACCATTTAATATTCCATATGATGAACCGGGAAGCTGGAAGAAAGTTCAGAATGGAGTGGAATTGGAGAAAAACTGCGTTTATACAACTTTTTTACGGGACAGCGCCAGGAACTATATGTACCAGATAAGGCAATATCTAAGTTTAACCCTTCTAACACCCCACTAAACCACCTATGATGAAATGGGGGGCACCAAAAATTAATATAGTGGAGTGATTCTTTAACTCAGTATGTATACCAGGTGCTCTGTTGGTACTGGCCAGTCTCTTCAGAATGCCAGACTGTATTTGTCTTGAGTGCTCTTCTTGTATTCCCAGCCATGATGGTGTGAACTCCTCCTACACACCATTTGCAGGACAATCTGTGATCTATTGCTCTTAGGATGACATCAAGAGACGGATTGGAGCAACCCTACATCCACAGAAGATCTGGGCTTAGTTCTCCAAGATGGCGGGAAGAACCTCCCTACCGAGAAGAACTGATGGAAGGCCAAGGGCAAAGGTCACACCAAATATTGATGGGTTTTACAGTTCTCTTTTCTTCATTGACTTCATTATGTTAATTGGACACAAATAAACCGTTAACACTTCTATTTCAAAAAACATTCTTACTTTGCAGTATTTTTTCCACTCCTGCCTCAAACTTTTGCATGACACTATAAAAGTCTACATTTTGCATAGAAGGAATTGGAATGACTTGTAAGATATGAGCCAGTCTAGCTCATTATCAAGTTTAAGAATGTCTTGAAGTTTTAGGAAACAAGTTGGTTTGGTGGAGCTCATGTTGTATGTTTGAATGCCAGTAGATTCATTTTCTTGTAGAATATACCGGCAGAAAGAGCGCCATATTATAGGTGAAAGGGCTGTATTGAAGGGTAAGGGTTAATAGTATTGTTACGGTCTCTTTTTTTTTGGTTCCTCACATAAAGCCTCTTCACACTGACTGTCACACGCAGTCACCTCCAGCAGGAGTAGCCTCCCCCGAGCCGGGCAAAGCTGTCATTACTAGGGATTAGCATCACAAAGGCGCGTCACCCTATGTTTCGGAAAACGCCACGCAAAAGTGACAACCACTACAAACACAGAGGAGAAGGCCCTGTCACACAGGGAGGTGACACCATGGGGACTCCGGCACTGTCATGCTCTGACATCTCTCCAACCCCTCTACCCACGCTGCCATTTCTTCTCTCCCACCTCCATTATCACCATCACAATATGTCAATAGGCACTTGTCAGGAATAGGACGAGGTGTAGTTGGTGATTATGACTAGAGAGGCAGAGAAAACACGAGGCATCGTTCATCTGCACAATAGGGCTCTTGATAAAGGTACAATTACACATGACGAGTTTGCGAAAAACTTTTGAGACGTTTTTTCCCACTGTGCAAAGATCCTCTGACACTTCATTCTCTGCTTCTTTCTCTGCCTGTCCCAAGGAAACCGCTTTTCCTAAGGCTGCATTTTCTCTTGTTCAAGGGGAATTGGCACACAAGCTAGAAAAATATTTTATAGAATTCTAGAATGAAATTTATTGTTAGTGTTAACCCTGGGGCTGTTTTTTTTCAATGGGATGGGTTGTATTTTTCAAGGCCCCATTTTGGGGACATTTACCTACATATGACAGTAACCAGGTGGAAGCTTAGTACTTGCAATTTTACTGGTGACTAGGAACTCAGCCAAATCTTCCAGCTCTTCTCCTTGGTTGGTGCAGTGTTGAGGGGGCCGTCAGGGTGCCTGATGATGGTAGTAGTGTTCTAGTGGTTCTCAGCTTTCCTGAGCCTCACGGAGGTTGGAGTGATCATGATGGTTGTTCAGAAATGAGGCTCAGGAGGCAAGAGGTTTGCAGGACGGGATAACTCACTGTGTACTTGTGGTGGAACAAGGTTAAACATCATCCAATTTCTGAAAGTACAAGACTTATGGTGTTACCATTGTAAGCTGGGGCTAAGCTGATGGGTCTCCTTCTTGGGAAGTTTTCTCTTTAACTATTGTGCAAGTCTCTCCAACAAAGTCCAAAAAATCTCTACAAGTTCCCACTTTTTAGATCTTTTTAGATCTTTTAGATTTTTTTGATCAACAGAGTTGCCCAGTCTGTCCTGAGCACTGGACACTTAGGCTTAGATAACACTTATCCTCAGGTTCTGGTTTTTCAAGACTAGCTAAGGCTGTCTCTCCTCATACACCACACATTCTCCTACATCATGAGTAAGAGAACACTCTCTGTCATCTTCCATTCCCAGAACTCTCACTATCAAGACTGTACCATCTCTCAGGACACATTATGCCGTGTTTCTGTCCATTAAAGGTATAACATATACAATGGCCCAATGGCCCAGATTTATTATACCTTTTTACAAATGGAAAAAAATGGTGACTTTTTAACATCTGCACGGCCTTTGGGGGCCTGGTGATGGTGTACATGGCATGGGGCCATCGGCAGATTCACCATCATGCCATAACTAATGGAAGGAATGTACATAGATTTTTCCCCAGCCACACAGCCTGGTTGAGGGTGCGTGTCATATATGAGACCACCCCCTGCCAACTCCTGGGCAATGAAGACTGGTGTGAGTAATACCAGTCTTCAGAAATCTAACTCCTTAAGTTTATATTCAAAAAGTGAAGCAATGCAGAGTCAATAATCTTTTATGGATATGTAAATCTGTTGGCAAGTACAAAGGATTTTTTACAACTCATAGACACCCATATTAATGGCCTACCCATAGGATAGGACCCCACACAGATCATATCATAGGCTGTTGCAGCAGCATCTGGGTGTTGAAGTAATCGGAGTGGCGTTGCAGTTCCCAAGATGCTATACAGTCTTATTACTTATTACTGCTCTGTCTGTCCATTGTAGCAACTTTTGGTATCAAGGTGCTGCTGCAACAGCTGACCAGTGCGGGGTCTGGGTGCACTATCTTGTCTATGGATAAGTCATGAGTATGTAAAATCGATTTTGGGCTACAAAACCCCTTTAAATGAAAGCATTCTAAATACCTACTGGTAAAAGTCCCTGAAGACATCTTCAATTATTACTAATACATATTTACAATTTGAGACTTGAGAACTCTACATTTTAGCATTGTATAATGCACCTTTAGTGACCACCACACATTATAATGCCCCTTTATGACTGCTCACAAGATGATGCCCAAATATTGTCCCCCACACAGTATGACAACCTTTAGAGACCCACACACAATATAATGCCCCCCTAGTGTCCTCCACACAATATAATGCCCCCCTAGTGTCTGCCACACAATATAATGCCCCCCTAGTGTCCTCCACACAATATAATGCCCCCCTAGTGTCTGCCACACAATATAATGCCCCCCTAGTGTCCTCCACACAATATAATGCCCCCCTAGTGTCTGCCACACAATATAATGCCCCCCTAGTGTCCTCCACACAATATAATGCCCCCCCCCTAGTGTCTTTCACACAATATAATGCCCCCCCTAGTGTCCTTCACATGGTTTAATGGTTCCTTAGTGGCCCTATATATTATGATACCACCTTATTGTCCACAGGAGAGATAAACTACTATAAGAGGTTCTTGGTATTGGCTCATTCCACTTTCCCCTCTTCAATAGCCCAATGTTATTGAAGATATATGGACAATTGTTAGCTGTAAAATGCAGATGTAAACAGTGTATTTAGGACAATGTCAAGACTGAAAAAACTCCCATCATCTGATCAGTAGTAGCACCGTTTCAATAGCATTCCTCTATTATATTTATTAGGAAATAGGGCATAAGTACTGTCTATAGGTGCCATAGGGCGAGGGGCATTTAGATATACTATAGGTCTCCATAGAGAAGTAAAACAGCACTGTCACTTGTAATTCAGTAAGCTTATGTCTCCATATCTGCATGAAATCTTTCATTGACTTGAATGTTCTATTTTAGATTGTTGTTATTCTTTTGGCGTGAGACCTTAAAATGACTTCTCGAGTTGCTATTTTAATTTTCGTATGTCTGCTGTGTCCGATACATGATGCAACAAGGGTGAAATGGGTCGAACGGTCACTGTCATTACCTGCCCAGTGTATATGTGAAGGTAACCAAGCCCCAGTGGCTAAGAAGAATGTGCGAGCTTAACCCAGAGAAATAAAAGACTGACTGTAAAAGAAAGTCTTGTGTTCCGGAATCGTCTCCTCGTCTGCCAGGGGATAACCACTCTTAACCAACACACTGCAGCTGCCAATATGGGAGGGCTGTAATGTGGCTGCCACATAAGCACGTCTCTGCCAGGCTACAGCTCAGAAAGCAGCCCATTAAAAATCTATGGGGGAAAGAAAGTTGGTCCCCACATTATTCCAGGAATTATTATAGCCGCCCACACAATCCCAGAACTAACACCGGGAGCTAATGTTACATAACTCTATCAATAGGAATAGTCTGCCGTATAAAACCCCTCACCTCGAATAAACCTAGAGTTGAAGACTTGTTAAAAGTTGGACCTTAGGAGTGTAAATTCTTAAGACAAGGCCCTATTTCAGCAGGTAATTGCTTCCTTGCTATGTAGCAGCTCATATAGGAATATAATAACTAGTTATTACATTTAGAATTATGGAGAAGATTTATGTAAATTCGCTCCCATCCAAGAGGACGAAAGCTGCCTCACCCTTAAGTCAAGGTCCAACCCTTTAAGAGGCCTTGAAACAGAACTTGAGATATAAGGCAATCCAGTATCCCACCCAAAACAAAAGACAACCATCTACAGAAAACTGGGATAAGATTTTGTTTTGATGGAGAGGCATGAACCTTAATGGGGTTGTACCCTAAGATCTATTGAAAGGCTGGACTTTAACCTTTAATGACACGTATCGCCTATCCACAGACTATGAGATAAGCGTCTTATCGCTGGGAGTATTACCACTGGTCCCCCGCCAATCAAGAGATGAAAGATACCTGATGTGAATATTGCTCCATTCACTACTTTCGGACCTCCAGGATCACCAACCATATGCACCACTTCTCCATTCACCTGGAGGACTTCTTTTTTGATCACTGAGGGTTCCAGAGGTTGAATGTCCAGTCATCTAACACTTAGAGTAGGTGTCATTAGTGGGAAAATCCCTTTAAGGGAGAGTTATCCAATAGGTACCAGGGAGCCATCTTTTGTCATCTTAGGTGACATCAAATTTCCATGTCTTTTATTCCATGGAGCATTGCCTGGCCTAGAACATACCCTGTGCCAAGTTGGTGGACTTCACAAGGCATAAAAGTACCCTCTAGATTTGGGGGACCTTTATGGAACTCTCTAAACAAACCAAAACCCTTCTTTGTTGCCCAGGTAAGGAGGTGAAGGATAATTCCTTAAATTTAGCATCCTCTGGTGGGTTACCATTTATAGTATCCCAATACAGGGTGGTAACCCCTGTGTAATGGTATATAATAATACATTGATGTTATATTCGTTTGTTGCCCAAAGTTCTAATATACTGGGTAACCGTTGATGCTGTGCTTTTTTGCATGAGCAATGTTAGTTCTGCCTAGGTGTTTCATCCAAAGGCGAATTGTTTAACACTTTCTGGTGGCGTTATGCCGGGGTTACACCAGAGCACTCTATAACAGCCACCTTTGCACCTTTACAGACCCAGAAAGATAGTGCATGGAGTGTGTCCTGTTCGTCAGTCCTATGTTCATGTCCCAGAAAGTAGCTTTTGTCTTACAAGAACCCCCTCTAATCACCCATCCAACCCATACGTCCCACCCCAACCCCTCCCTCCGCCATACTAACCACTCTCTATGGTACCAATAAAGCTCTTCTGATTTGTTTTAATTCAATTTGATGAGAAGAGGAAACTCTACATCCTAATGGGAGGAGAGGTGTCCATTGTGCAAATCGCTGCCCAACGTGTGTCCACCGGCCACCAAATGAGGGGAAGATGAGCACCCATGGACTTATACCCCAAATCACCCACTCATCATTTCACCCTACGCCCGCCCGCCTCACCCCCCCATACCCACCACCCTCTTTCTCCCCTCATATTACTTGCTTTGGCAATGCCAAATATCTCTTCAGACGTGCCGAAAAAGCTTCTTTGATTCTTGAACCAAAGGCCTAGTGTGGTACGGAGCGACATCTGTGGGTACAGAAGTGATCCCCACCAGCTTGTATGTATAAGCTCCAGGTGACTTAAGTTACTGTAAGGCTGGTCTTACACGACCGTATTGGTTTTACAGTCTGCAAGTTGCTGATCAGCAACTCTACTATTTTACTCTAAATAGACATTCCGCAGATGCCCGCGTCCTTCCGCACGCGCACATAGAGTTCTATTGTCGAGTCTGTGCAGTGCCATGCCATGCGGACCTGCTGTATTCAGTGCGGAACTCGGTCATGGCACGACACACGACAGATAAAATATCTGGTGGTGTAAGAGGCCACACTGAATATAATGTGTCTGCAATTGAAAACCTGCAATTGCGGACCATTTGCGGACTTAAATTACGGTCGTGTAAGACCAGCCTAAGTGTATTATATCTTTGTATTTGTGTCTGGTGGTTCTTTCTGGCAAGACTACAAGGCGCGCCCAGCATGATCATAGCTGACATGTATATTACACACACAACAACCAATCACAGTGCAGCATTCATTTCATATTCTGTTCTTGGTACATGAAAGCTATGCTGTGATTGGTTGCTGTGGGCCTCAAAGACATGTCTTCTTGGGGATGTTTTTCATAAGTCTCAGGAACATAAGAAAATAGGGACACGGCCACAATGACTCGACTACGCCTGTCGTAGTGACATAAGGACTCTTATCTTATGACTTCCTCTCACCTCAGTGACTTTTCATGAATTTCCAGTTTGCAGCAACAGAAAAAAAAAACATGAAAAAATAATAATATCCAAACCCCAGTACAATAATATATGGCAATGCCAGGGATCAGGCAAAATATCTCTTCCCACTGACCTTATGAGCTCTCGCTTCCTCCTGAGGTCTCTTTGAATTATTCCAAACCACTGGGGCCCACACACAGCTAGGCCGCAGCCCAGGTCTGGAATAGTGACAACTCCCAAACCAAGGGGCTGAGCCCGGCCTGGGTGCGGGGGCAGCTGGCAGTCCCTCTGACAATACCTATGGGGCTGCTACCTGGTGTGTGAAACCACTACCAGCTGTATCTATTCATCCTAAATAGCAAGTAAATATTGTACGAAATGTCAAGCCATAAATCGTCAGGATCCATTAATTTGGGTTGTTTTACCACATCTCCCCTTTAATACAGAAGTCTTAGGAAAATATTGCTGGGTTGCGCCGGTTCCCATGTAACTTTTCATCATTTTATTTTCTCTTCGTCCACCACTAAAAGGTGCAGGAAAATATTTGATCTCTTTGGTGAATGTCCTACAAAAATGTCAAAAATCATGTAAAAAAAAAATTCTATCTCCTATCTATCTATCTATCTATCTATCTATCTATCTATCTATCTATCTATCTATCTACCATCCATCCATCCATCTATCTATCTATCTATCTATCTATCTATCTATCTATCTATCTATCTATCTATCTATCTCTCTATACGGTATAGTAATAAGATATGGATATGTGCCACATATTGGAGGGGGTCTCACTAATGGAACCCCCACGGATTTCCCAGATTCGGTCCTGAAAATCATTGCTCCATTCATGTCTATAGGACTTCAGTAGATAGATGAGAGCTATTAACCCCTTCCAGTATGATGTACTTCAGAATCGGGTGGAAATAAAAAAAACCCTGAAACTTCACTCGTACTATTTTCTTATGGGTTTTGTTTTTACGGTATTCACTGTTCATCAGACATGGCATGTTATTTTTATTCTGCGGGTCGGTACAATTACAGCGCTACCAAATTCATACACGGTAGTTTTTGTTATTTTAATACCTTAACTCTGAAAAATGAAAATAATTTGTTGAGTCGGCATATTCTGATTCTGACACTTATAATTTTTTTAGATTTCCATTTATGGAATTTAGTAAGGCATGTTAGTTTTTTTTTATAGGGATTTGACTTAGGCATCTGAAGTCTACTTGCCAACATTAGGGAAGCTGTCAAGTGGAAAATTTAATTGTGGAGTCCATGCCACTTTTTGTGATGTTGACAATCTAATATACTGGTCATATCACTTTTTCAGGATGGGATTCCTATATAAAGTGTCCAAGTCATATATAAAATAATAGGGAGATTTTCTTCCGGGATTCCTCTTTTTGGCTAAGGCCCCAAGTTGTGGAAACGCAGCTTTTTTTGTTGCAGATTTTGCTACGGTTTTTAGATCCAAAGCCAAGAATGTCTACAAATGGAATGGGGAATATATAGGAAGCTTGTTACACATCTCCCTTCGGCTTAATCCACTCTTGTATTTGGCTCAAAAAAATGCTAAATAATCTGCAAAAAAAACAAAAAAAACTTTGGGAACCTTCTGGAAATTCTGTGTACGTTGACAAGTATGGTATGAAGAAAACAGACCTAAGGAGACTTAGCTATAGCGGTAGCTATAGCGCCATCTCAGCGGTCGCTATAGAGCCATCTTATGCCTGGTTCACATCTGCATTTGGCAATCCATTCGGGGAGTCCACATGGGGCACCCCGAACGTAATACCGAACACATTGACAAGCAGTGAGCAGTGAAAGTAAACAGACCCCATAGACTATAATGGGGTCCGTGTGCTTTCAGTGCGCTGCCCGTATGAGTCATGCGGACATTAAAGTAGATCACAAAGTACTTCTTTGTCTTCATGCTCCGTGCAGACACCGCGCGGAAAACACACAGATCCAATTATATGGGGTCCGTTTGCTCTTTATAAGCTCTCCGCTTGCCAAAGCGTTCAGTATTTCTTTCGGGGGTCCTCATGCATACTGCCCGAACGGATTACCAAACGCAGATGTGAACCAGGCATTAGTTCCTGAGCAAGCGCCATGTTTAAAGTTCTTGACATGTGTATGGAAAGGGAGTAAGTGTTAATAGTGACATAATTGCTTTAAGGTCTTAAGATCCCACGTAGCGAAACAGAACTAAAAAGAAAATGCTAAATGCTGCAGAAAAAAATTCAGTGAAAAAAATATACAGTTATTTTCATTGAGTTTTCCCTTACCATATTAAATCTATTAAGAAAATACAAACATTTCCGAAAGAAAAATTACCATGATAAATTTAAAAAAAAAAAAACCTGACGTTTTTAAAAAATCAGCTATTCCGCATCTATTTTTTCTGCAATGTGTGAATACTGTATTGTGCTGGTACTGTAGAACGTAACCAGTGGCGTAACTACCACCATAGCAGCGGTAGCAGCTGCCACAGGGCCCGGGACATTAGGGGCCCGGTGACAGCCGCTACCGCTGCTATCATTATTCTCGGAGGTCTTTTCGGACCCCCGAGTATAATGATCGGGGCCCCCTGTTGGTGGAATACTTTCCACCAACAGGGGGCCCCGAAGCTGCAGCAACGGCTGAGACACAGGAGCTGCAGCTCTGGCTCCTGTCAGCGCTTCAGGACGCTCCCCCTCTCCCCCCTCCCTTTCTCTGCTGTCCTCTGCCCACCAATGAGAGGAGGAGGCGGGGCTTATCCCTGCCGAGCTCCTGCCGTCTGCACTGGAGGAAGAAAGGAAGAAGGAAAATGAAACTAAAGCTACACAGGTACGTACTGGGGTTACTTATTAATGTCAGGCATATGGGGGGATTACTTGTGTTTTAGTAACTCCATGTGCCTCATATTAATAGCAGTTAACCCCATCATCTCCCTCACATTAACCCCTGTGTGCCTCACCATAAGAGTTACTGATATGTGAGACATATGGGGGTAATAGTAATGAAGATACTTTATTATTACCTCCATGTCTCTCACATATCAGTAACTCTTATGGTGAGGCACACAGGGCTTAATGTGAGGGAGATGATGGGGTTAACTGCTATTAATATGAGGCACATGGAGTTACTAAATTGTAATGCACATGACCAGATTTTTTATCCACAATTTGTCCTGGTATAGCGGTCAGCGGGTGACGTGACAGTATTTAGTCCTGTAGGGGCCACTATTGGGTATAATACGGTGTGCAGGGGCCACTATGGAACATAATAGAGCGCGCAGGAATGCGTAGGAGGGACTCGGTCGAGATCTTCGGTGTCGGGGGGGCCCCATGTCAAAAGTTCGCCACGGGGCCCCGCCATTCCTAGTTACGCCACTGAACGTGACTTTTTATACACTAAATTTCCACAACCTGGGGCATTAGCCTAAAGGGAATGCCACTTTGGCTGAGGTCCCACGTTGTGGAAACGCAGATGTTTTTTGTTGTAGATTTTGTGTTTTTTTTTTGTTAAACCCAGGAGTGATCCAAATCTACACTACAGAGACTTGTTATGACCGCTATACAGATATACAGCATGGCTGACCTAACGCAAATCTGCAGCATTTCATTTCTATATGTCCTTACTCTTTACCTATAAGGAACAAATAGAACTTGTTTTGGAAATCTCAGCATGTCAATTATACCTACGGAAACGCCGGCTTTTTTTTTTTAATAGATATAATGGAAACCTGTGCAAACTGCTGCGGGAAGAACCGCAATACATTGACGCCACAGTTTTTCCCGCATTTTTTTTTACTGCAAGGCACCACATGGGGCCTTAGTCTATGGTGGGATTCACATAACTGGCCCTTGTGCCACAGACCTAATGTCTGTGAAAATCAGATGTGTCCTTTTAAGGCCTTTATACACAGGCAGTCAGTAATGGATATTTCACAATCTATGAATGTCTATGGGTCTGCTTTAGCGCTGTGGAAAGAACCACTGCGTGAATGCATTGCGGTTCTTTCCGCAGCGCTTTTAAGAGAAAGTTCACAGAGTTTTTCTCTGCAGACTTTCTCTTAACATTATATCTACGGGAAAGCCGCCAGCGTTTCCGTAGATATAATTGACATGCTGCGATTTGCAAAGCCGCAATCGCTTTGCAAATCTCAGTGTGTCCGCACTGCGTTTTTTTTTCGCAAAGTGGGCATGGGATTTGCATGAATCCCATCCCCTTTGCTTGCACTGTAAAACACAGTGATTTTTCCCGCAGCGTCTCCGCTGCAGGCAAATCGTGGCGTTTATGTCCCGTGGGGCCCCGGCCTAAAGGTGACTTTTCCCATACAGAAGCATTGACTAGGGTTAAGCGATCGGGTTCGGAAAAGATCGGATTCCGATCGGCGATCGAACAAATTTCACGATCGCGATCGGCTGGGATATGCTCGGAAATTGGATTTTAAAATCGATCCTGAAATCTCAAGATCAGCTCAACCCTATTAAAAACCGGACATGTGAATAAGCCCTGTAGATATCTTTGGGTTTTAAAAGTGACCATGACATTGCTAAAAGATGCTGCAGAATATAAAGAAAACACTCGCGATTCCACAGTGGTCACCGTGACTATTTGGGGTCTCTCGCCCCCATTCCGCATAAATTCTTTTTCTGACACAGGCTGCTATTTTGGGGCACATATAGCCCCCTATGAGTACCCATCCACTTTGTAAAGCTGTAGTGATAGAGTTAAACAATGGTATCTAAAGGGTGCAGATGTCTGGCACATGATACCCACCTGCTGCTGACCCGGTTCCTCCCTCTTTTAACTTGGCATATGTACTTTGGCAGTGTGCGGAGCAAACATCCAGACATCTAGTTTTCTGGACTTATTCACAGAAGCCGTGCCAATGACAGCTCTCTTGGCCGCAGGTGAGCCAAGAACAACAATACTCGGCTGAGTGAAAGCAGTGCCAGGTAGTAAGAACATGATATACTATGTTGTATGCCCAGTAGCACAGAGCTGTATTATCTATTAGATCCTGTTCACACAGGGGACAGCGTAGGTGGTGGTAGTAATGCGACTGAGAATCTAAAACGCTTTCTATGGCAAACTGCATGTTAAAAATTTAACTTTTTACAATTCCTAATCATTTAAAGGGATTCTACCACTAAACGAACATTTTTTCTAATTACCATGTCGGAATAGCCTTAAGAAAGACTATTCATTTCTTATCTTTAGACGTGGTCTCCGCGACGCCGTTCCTTAGAAATACCGGTTTTAACCGGTATGCAAATGAGTTATCTCGCAGCAATGGGGGCGGGCCCCAGCACTCAAGCGGCGATGGGGGCGTCCCCATTGCTGCCAGAGACCTCTCTCCAGCGACGTCTCCATCTTCAACAGCAACCGCGTCTTCTTCCAGCTGGGGTCACACTCCGCTCCTGCGCGCATGCATCCATAGAACTACAGGAACTACAGGAGCGTACTGCGTACTGAGCTGAGCTTTTACCCAAAAAATTTGCAGAAAAATATTCCAACTTTTCATGCCTTTTTTTCTGGCATAATAAATCTGCCCCGTAGATATTTATGGGTATTAAAATTCCTATGAATCATAAAATGTTATTCATGTCTGTGTGAATGAGGCCTTAAAAATGTACTTATAATAAAATAAAATAGTTTCATAAAAATGCGCTAAAAAAATAGAACATGGATTCTTTTTATAATTTTTTTTTATTGTTATAGACTTTATTCACACAGGAAGATTTTATTGCCCTGTTTTTGTTTTTTTCGTTACACTTATTCTCTTATCGACTTCAACAGGAAAAATGAAGAGATGTATTTTATTATTAACATGAAAATTAGATAGGAAAATACATATTAAAATTGGAGTAAATAACGTAAATTATTTCCCATGACAGTAAATAAAAAAAATTAGCTAGCCCTTTCCAACTGACTATCTTAAGCCCCCACCCCACCATATTTACCTAGTATAGGTGACGATCGATTTCTGATTGCAGGACATTGCCATTCGGATGCGGCTTTCCTCTACCAATTAGGTCCAGATGAATGAGCCTGTTTGGCAGGGACTCCCGAGCCGCGGAATCAGCAGCAAGATCAAGCAGGATGCTGATATTTAACTGCAAATCTCTGCCTCCCATTGGAAAAAATTGGGGGGCAGATTCAGAAAGGAATCTTCCATGGATTTAAGGGCTGTATCTGCTTCCAAATCTGTGGCAGATTCCTCCGTGTGAACCAAACCTTAGGTGGCCAAATGTCCAATTTCAGCTGATATTTTACAGTCCAAATCAGACCCATTGAAGAGGAATGGCGGGGCCCCGGGCCGAACCTTTGACATGGGCCCCCCCCCAACTGACACCGAAGACCCCCGACCAACCCCCCCCCCGCATTCCTGCGCGCACTACTATGCACCATAGTTGCCACTGCACACTGTATTATGTCCTATAGTGGCCACATCACCCAGTATTGTCCCCAATAGTGGCCCCATCACCCAGTATTATGCCCCATAGTGGCCCCATCACCCAGTATTATGCCCCATAGTGCCCCCTTCACTCAGTATTATGCCCCATAGTGGCCCCATCACCCAGTATCATGCCCCACCACCCAGTATTATGCTCCATAGTGGCCCCATCACCCAGTATTATGCCCCATAGTGGCCCCACCACCCAGTATTATGCTCCATAGTGGCCCCATCACCCAGTATTATGCTCCATAGTGGCCCCACCACCCAGTATTATGCTCCATAGTGGCCCCATCACCCAGTATCATGCCCCATCACCCAGTATTATGCTCCATAGTGGCCCCATCACCCAGTATCATGCCCCATCACCCAGTATTATGCTCCATAGTGGCCCCATCACCCAGTATTATGCCCCATAGTGGCCCCACCACCCAGTATTATGCTCCATAGTGGCCCCATCACCCAGTATTATACCCCATAGTGGCCCCACCACCCAGTATTATGCTCCATAGTGGCCCCATCACCCAGTATTATGCCCCATAGTGCCCCCTTCACTCAGTATTATGCCCCATAGTGGCCCCATCACCCAATATTATGCCCCATAGTGGCCCCATCACCCAGTATTATCCCCAATAGTGGCCCCATCACCCAGTATCATGCCCCATAGTGGCCCCATCACCCAGTAATATGCTCCATAGTGGCCCCATCACCCAGTATTATGCCCCATAGTGCCCCCTTCACTCAGTATTATGCCCCATAGTGGCCTCATCACCCAGTATTATGCCCCATAGTGGCCCCATCACCCAGTATTATCCCCAATAGTGGCCCCATCACCCAGTATCATGCCCCATAGTGGCCCCATCACCCAGTATTATGCTCCATAGTGGCCCCATCACCCAGTATTATGCCCCATAGTGGCCCCATCACCCAGTATTATGCTCCATTGTAGACTGGGGTCTTTTCAGACCCCAGAGTTTAATAATCGGAGACCGAGAGGGGGATACAAACATAAACACTGTTACTTACCTATCCCTGCGCTTCCCGCTGTCGGCTATCTTCAATGATGTCAGGGACGTCATGGGACCGGGGGCCTGCGTCGCAACGCATAAGGACGCCGACCCCGGTCATGTGACGTCTGAGACGCGACACAAGTAGGCCCCGAAGCCTTTGTGGAGTGTGGAAAGGTAAGTAACACTATTTGTTATGTTCGCTTACCTCTCCCGGGCCTCCGATCATTATACTCCATTATACTCGGGGGTCTGAAAAGACCCATGAGTATAATAATGATGTTTGCGGGGCCCGCGGTGTCACTTACCGATCCCGGCCCCTGCCAGGATCAGTAAGTAGGGCCTTTTACCAGCTGGAGTAAATCCAGCCGGTAACGAACTATTAAAAAAAAAAAAAAAAAACGCAGCGGTAGCGGCTGTCGCAGGGCTCTCTAATGCCCCAGGCCCTGTGGCAGGTGCCTCCACTTCTTCCCCGGTAGTTATGCCACTGATACTGTCAGTATTTTCATGCAGACCCTCGTTCCAAGGGAAAAACATTAGAGCATGTATGATTTTGATCCACTGCCCAAGAACAAACAAGAACATTCAATGTCCAGTCCATGATTCCTGCAGATGTACATTGATGTTCCTCGACCCTTCATCAGGTACATATAGACAAGAAAGTAGTTCGCAATCTACTTTTCTGTTCACTTGATTCATGCGAGCAGCGCGCGGCAAGTACACGGACCCCATTACAGTCTCCTTTTACTGCGCACCACTTGCAGTTGTGGTCGGTATTCCGTTCGGGGGGGTCCCCATGCTGACTCCCCAAATGGAATTACGAACGCAGATGTGAACCAAGGGTGTCCACATTTTTGGAAATGTGTGATCTTCATGCTATTCACCGACCCAACCCTGCTCATTGGATGGGGTGCACAGCCTGTAGCTGATCCGTTTTTTACGTCAGGCCTAAGGGTAGGGAACCGAGCCTCTGCCCCAGGTGTAGGAAAGCCTTGCATAGATGTCTGCAAACACCATTCAAATGAATCAGACATAAAAATTTCTGTATCCAATTTGCCATGTGTGAATATTCCCTAACCTGTATGTGTAACACATTGTCATTTCGACTTAGTATTCCAATGAACTATGTATTCTTACAATACAACGGTATTGCATTGTAATGCAATGGTAATGCATTGTATGTGATTCACATTAAATGGGAAAATTCTGTCCATCTCCTCCAAATTATTCATGGCCGGCCCCGGGGGAGAGGGGACAGAGTGGGGCAACCTCTTTGATGTGTTAAAAAATTTAAATGATAGCTGCTGCCGGCGTATAATTACCTATGCAGAGTACAGGGCACATTGGAAAGACGGGATTGATGTTTGTGTAATTTCTGATTTAATGATGTCATATGCAGTGAGATTAGTTTACTAAACTGTGGCAATTTATAGCAGATGTGTTCACACTGGAGGCTTCGCAGCAGTCGCCGTGTTGTTAACAGTGAATGGAGGACTAGAGCATTAGGTCCCGGGGTAAAAATCTTCTCTGCTACGGTGGCGCGGATTCATCAAATTCTAAGGTCTCGTTCATATCTGCATTGGTATTCCATCCGGGGAGTCCGCATGAGTCTGCAAGCGGTGCGCCAGTGAAAGCACACGGACCCCATAGACTATAATGGGGTCCATGTGCTTGCCGCCAGATCTCCGCAGGGATCATGCAGACGGGAAAGTACTTCACAATCTACTTTCCTGTCTGCATGATTTGTGTGGGCATTATAGTCTATGGGGTCCTTGTGCTTTTACTGCACATCGCTTGCAGTTGCGTTCGGTATTCCGTTTTCGGGGTCCTCATGCCGACTCCCCGAATGGAATACCGAACGCAGATGTGAACCAAGCATAACACTGCTTTCCTTTTTCCAACTAGCAAAACTAATATTAGGATTCCTAGGGAGTAGACATGGCTTCTAAGTTTCCCTATGCCGGTCTCTTCAATGAGGCAGAATGACCCCTTATCAACCCTTTTTTGTTTATTCTGTGCTTAGGAGTCCAGTGGGCGGTCTTACTCAATGATTGGTAGCCATCTCTGTATGATAATATAACCAAGATGGCTGACAATCACTGATTAACACCGCCCACTGGACTCCAAAAGACAGAATGAGCAGAGATTTTAATCAATAAGTTACAAGTTATTCTGAATCTTTTCTGGCAATCTATGTATCCATCTGACAATCTCTTTCCACTATATTACATGTTGCTAGCAGTTCACACTATTCGAAGGATAGGTCATTAATATAAGATTTACCAGCACCCCCACCGATCAGCTGTTTTTCGTGCACGGTGAGCAGAAAATTATTTTATTATTCTCCTGTCCTTGTCACTTCAGATAGGGGAGGGGATATCATGGACTTTTGTTATGATATCACCCCCCAATATCAATCAGAAGAATATAACCCTTTATATGCTGAGGTCAATGCTGACCACAGCACCTAAGCCATATTACAGAAACATAAGTCAAAACAAACTTTCTGCCCTTGTTAAGCCCTGATTCATATCTGCGTTCGGTATTCTGGTTGGAGAGTCGGCCCCCGAATGGAATACCAAACGCATAAAAAAGTGGTGAGCATTGAAATCACACCGACCCCATAGACTATAATGGGGTCCATGTGTTTTCGGCATGGTGTCCGCACAAATCATGCGCAGAGGAAAGTAGTTTTTACAGCACTTTTGTCTCCGCATGATTTGTTTGGACACCACGCGGAAAACACACTGACCCCATTATAGTCTATGTGGCCCGTGTGGTTTCAACGCTCACCGCTTTTTAATGCGTTCAGTATTCTGTTTGGGAGGTCCCCAACTCGACTCCCTGTGCGAAATACAGAACGCAGATGTGAACCAGGCCTAACTGAAAACATAAATGTATAAATAAAAAAAACCCACACAATCGGTATCACCACAACCGTAACAACACCTAAAATAAGATTAGTACATTATTTATTTTATACGATAAACACCATAAACCTTAAAATTTAGATGCCAAAATTGATGTAATAAAAACAGATCAAAAGGTCTTATGTACTGTAAGCCGATGGCTGGTCAGGTAATGGAGGGGGGTACATATCACCCAGACTACTCAGGTGGGTGAGATGAGAAAACTCCAGAAAGAACATTTCTCAGCAGATAACTATTGTCTGCTGAGGGTTATTTCAAAGTTCCAGTTACTGGGCTGGATTTTTAGGAATGATAGGTAGGTGGGTAGTGGGACCTGTCATTCCACCCCCCTCCAGTCCACACTTTGGTGATGTTCCGGCAGCAACTCAGCTGTAGAGAGTCTCCTCGTCAAGGAGGCTTAAGAAGTCAGCTCCAGCAGCAACACTTTGGCAGAGCTTGGCTGGAGAGCAAACAGAGAGGTCATATATTTGGAGCTGTGTGCTGAGTGATTCTACTGGCTTTTGGATTTCTGTTATTCTAGGTGAGGTAACCTATTCTATGTTTAGTTAGAGTCTAGCCGGGCAGGGATTTATTTTTGTATTGTTCCCTTTTGTTGCTGCACTACCTTTTTGAGTGTTTTGGACTAAAGAATCTGGACTTTTGTGTCTATGCCACCCACTTAGCAACCCCAGACCCTGACAGTACCCCCAAAATAAAAGGTCTCGTAATGCTACATTGACATAAAATGTAGAAAGTTATGAACTTGGGAATGCAGAGTGGGGCAAAATATCACTGGGTTAAGACTAAAATGCAGAATAAAATAATAAAATAGATCACTAAAGGGTTAAAATGCACTTAAAGTACCGGAGTTATATGTCGGCAATATTTATTTGAACCATGAATTGAAAACGCGGAGTTGCGTGAGGGTTGCACCAATGTGCCATATTGCTGTTATAGTGCGTTGCACCTTATTCCATATTTACTGTTGCTCTTGCTAGTATTAGTGAAAGTGACAAGACTTTGGTTCGCAAGGTCCCATGGTACGACCACACACTGACGGCAGCCTTTTTGGGAGTTGCTTTGTTGATCGTGTCCCATCCATATTGTTCTAAGACGCAACCTGCTGTGTCACAAAACTTGCTGGGATTGACTCCAAAAAATGGAATCTTCCTGACAATTCTGGATAGTTGCCAACTGTGCAATTTCTGTTGACTCAGTTCAATGGGAAAGTTAAAATTACAACAAGACCCTTGTGTTTACTGCAGATCCCCTGGAGAGATACAGGCTATTGCAGATTTCAAAAACATGAGTTTTTTCCCTTTTTTTTGCATGATATGCAGGAAACTCTGCACTAAAATCCATATAATTTGTTGCAAATTTCCTTGCTGATTTTGCTGCTGAAAATCTCTTACCCCTTGTTCACATCTGCGTTGGTATTCCATTCGGCGGAGTCCGCATGGGGACCCCTTCTCCATCAGAATACCAAACGTATTTGCAAGTGCTGTGCAGTAAAAGCAGATGGACCCCATAGACTATAATAGGGTCTGTGTGCTTGCCGCCAGATCTCCGCAGGGAACTTGCAGAGAGGAAAGTACTTCACATCTATTTTCCTCTCTGCATGAGTCACGCGAAGATCTTGCGGCAAACACACGGACCCCATTATAGTCTATGGGGTCCATGTGCTTTTACTGCACAGCACTTGCAGACTCCCCGAACGGATTACCAAACGCAGATGTCAACGAGGGGTTACATGTAGACCAAGCCCCCATTACCCCACATGATATGATGCCGTTGCAGACTAACTTTATATGTCCAGGCACCATCTGCAAGTTAAAGGACACAACTGGTGACGGCTCATACAGTTTTATGTTTGCGTAATGACAGTAACCTCTATTACAAAATTGTCTGACCACTGTATAAGCAATGCTACCTCCGATGCCGCCCCTGCTACCTCTTGTGTCACCCCCTCTACCTCATAGATTGTAAGCTCTTGCGAGCAGGGCCCTCCTGATTACGGAGCCTTCATGTGTGTATGGGACAATTCAGGGACTATATGTACTGACTATTATTATTTTAGAGGGAAATTCTCTTTAAGCCTCTATTATGCTAGACAGCTCTTCATTATATATGCACGCCGATACTTCATGTTACAGCGATGAGGACTGGAGCTTTGTCAGCTCTGCTATCCAGCAGTAACGGGAAAAGCTGAGCTGGTGAAATCAAGAGACACATTTAAGACCATCCAGAATATGGTGAGAAGCCATTGAGGCGGAATTAACAGTGTGATAATTTCCATTCTAAGGGCATGAGAGTTGACACTGGTGACGGGTTCACACCATGGAATAAGGAGATATGGAGGAAGAAAAGAAGAGATATAAAATTACAGTTCGGTGCACACATGCCAAATGTATCTTTGTAAAGACTCGAATAATGGTGCAGGTTGCAAAGGTGTAATAGGGTCACAAACTTTCTAACTTGTATGTCCGGTCCATTTACTCAGCACCATTTCCCACCAAAAATATTTTCCTCCATTCCTCAATTTAGAGAAGATCTGCCAACTCGCCTGAGATGTTCTTCTAAGTTAAAACTTGTGTTCCCAATTCTGGAGCACCTTTCTCAGATTTCTACTTTTTGTTATTCTTTGGTTATTTCTCATAGAAGTTTATGAGCAAATTGACACTAGGTTTGGCCAGCCTTGACATTTTTGCTGTTGCCACCCACGAATCGTGATCTCTTCAGACCCCAGAGTATAATAATTGTAGACCTAGAAAATGTGGTGAAGTATAAAAAAAAATGTATTCATACCTTTCCTCGCAATGCTGGGACTCTTCTGCCGTGTCCCAAGCGCCCACTACGTCTTCTGGTCTCCTCTATGAGTGGCCCTGAGTCACGGCTAAGGCCCACTCATAGGCCTTATGTGCGGGGCATCAACATCGTGACTAGAGATGAGCGAGTACTGTTCGGATCAGCCGATCCGAACAGCACGCTCCATAGAAATGAATGGAAGCACCTGGTACTTCCGCTTTGACGCCGGCCGCTTAACCCCCCGTGTGCCGTCTACGTCCATTCATTTCAATACGTGCGTGCTGTTCGGATCAGCTGATCCTAACAGTACTCGCTCATCTCTAATTGTGACGCTTTATTCAAAGAGACTCCATAGTGTAATGATAGCACATCGTATTGGCAGATAAATATTCCCAAAGTAAATCTTGTGAGGTTTGGCCATCACTAGTCATGTACAGTTAGTTACAGCCCATATGGAGACTCACACTGATGTAGTCACACAATACTATAGGAAGTCCCCTACACCCTGAGCCCTCGTAGTGTCCAATACCGTTCTCTCTCGACTATTGACATCTGAATATTCACGTATATTCTTTTTCGTTAGTAAATTATTGCTTATAGATCCTTGGATAGCCTTCTTGACATTTCGACTTGCTCCTCTCTTACTTCACCTCTTTATGCTCTGATGTGGTACCTTGTAGAGATGGGTGAAATTTGTATAATAGGTGGAGGTCCAAGGGAGGTGTAAAAAATAAAAAAATACATTTTTATTCACCTTCCATTACATCTTTTGGACCTCCTCGCAGCCTCGGGTGGTCTCTCTCAGTCTCCTCTGTGACCTTATACACCGGGGTAACAGCTGAGGCCTAATCACGGCCTCAGTCAAGCATTGTGATGTCATGACATTCATCGTACACATGTGACCATGTGGCCCAATTACAGGGTGCATGAGGTCACCAGGAAAGCTCCAGATGCTGTGAGGAGGACCAAAAGAGGTAACAGAAGATGAGTATAATTTTTTTTTTTTTAAATTTCACCTCCCCTGCACCTCCACCTATTATTTTCTTGGTCATCGCCAAAAGTTCTGAGAATGACACAAATCTTCTATTTTCACATGATCTTCTGGCCTCTGGTTTTTATGTGTGTTTGTCAGATGTTTTTATCACATACAGAAATATAATTGAAGAGCTCAATGGAAAAATGGCCTAAGTCCACATTTTGTCATATTTCAAATTATTACCTAGAAAGCTTCTTTGTACCTCGTTCTATGCATTGGGTTTACAAGGTACCTAGGATTAATGACCTAAGTCCATATATTTCAATGCAGAAGAATTTACATTCAATGGAATAATGGCCTAAGTCCAATACAAACTTACTTACTTCACTCTCGTTGGTCATTTTTTCATTGAAATCGTGACTTCCGGTCTGTTGTTTATATTAGTGTAAAAACTTTGTCTTATTGTTTAAAAGGCTCTAAATCGACTTTTGCACATATTTAGCGCCGAAAAGGGAGGCAGGTAATTATTATTCTTCATCGTTTAATAATAGTAGTAATTAATTAATAATATTAAATAAAGAAAGATTATGAATGATAATCTGTTTTCCCTTAGCCCAAACAGCAGCACAACTGGGGTATTCCTGCCCCTATGAGCTGTTAGGACAGGTGGAATTTTTAATTACCTAACAGCTTTTGACCTCTATAAGAGGCCGGAAGACCTGCTCCTCCCTTGTGTTAGTAACAAGTATGATATACAGAGCAATCTATGCCAAGAGCTACACACACATACACAAAATCTGTACAATAGCACCTCTTAGGGAGGGAGCCTTGTGCTGCTGTTTGGGCTAAGGGAAAACAGATTATCATTCATAATCTTTCTTTCCCCCTACGCCCAACAGCAGCACAACTGGGGATTTAGCAAGTATTATCTCCCCTAGGGCGGGACCTCCTGGCAGGCACAAGGGAGGAGCAGGTCTTCCGGCCTCTTATAGAGGTCAAAAGCTGTTAGGTAATTAAAAATTCCACCTGTCCTAACAGCTCATAGGGGCAGGAATACCCCAGTTGTGCTGCTGTTGGGCGTAGGGGGAAATAATATTTATACATGAAGCTGCAATTTTTTTAATAAATAATACAATTTATGATTAGGATTAACGGTGTTCATTAGCTGATTACATTGGATAGATATATTCCACAATAATGCCCGTTTGCTTTAGGCTAAAACTTTAAATTTCGTTTTTCTCACAATATTGATTTTTGGACTTAGGCCATTTTTCCGTTGAGCTCTTCAATTGCAATCATATTATGAGTAACAAAAGCTTATATTGACAGTTAGAATGAGTTAATGCAGCAAGTTAATATTTGCAGTGTTGACCCTTCTTCTTCAGGACCTCTGCAATTCTCCCTGGCATGCTCTCAAGCAACTTCTGGACCAAATCCTGACTGATAGCAGTCCATTCTTGCACAATTGATGCTTGCATTTTGTCAGAATTTGTAGGTTTTTGTTTGTCCAATCGTCTCTTGATGATTGACCACAAGTTCTCAATTGGATTAAGATCTGGGGGGTTTCCAGGCCACGGACCCAAAATCTTTATGTTTTGTTCCCTGAGCCATTTAGTTATCACCTTTGCTTTATGGCAAGGTGCTCCATCATGCTGGAAAAGGCATTGTTGATCGCCAAACTGCTCTTGGACGGTTGGGAGAAGTTGATCTTGGAGGACATTCTGGTACCATTCTTTATTCATGGCTGTGTTTTTAGGCAAGACTGTGAGAGAGCCGATTCCCTTGGCTGAGAAGCAACCCCACACATGAATGGTTTCAGGATGCTTTACAGTTGGCATGAGACAAGACTGGTGGTAGCGCTCACCTCATCTTCTCCGAATAAGCTGCTTTCCAGATGTCCCAAACAATCGAAAAGGGGATTCATCAGAGAAAATGACTTTACCCCAGTCCTCAGCAGTCCACTCCCTGTACCTTTTGCAGAATATCAGTCTGTCCCTGATGTTTTTTTCTGGAGAGAAGTGGTTTCTTTGCTGCCCTCCTTGAGACCAGGCCTTGCTCCAAGAGTCTCCGCCTGACAGTGTGTGCAGATGCACTCACACCTGCCTGCTGCCATTCCTGAGCAAGCTCTGCACTGCTGGTAGCCCGATCCTGCAGCTGAAACACTTTTAAGAGACGGTCCTGGCGCTTGCTGGTCTTTCTTGGGCGCCCTGGAGCCTTTTTGCCAACAATGGATCCTCTCTCCTTGAAGCTCTTGATGATGCGATAGATTGTTGACTGAGGTGCAATCTTTCTAGCTGTGATACTCTTCCCTGTTAGGCCATTTTTGTGCAGTGCAATGATGACTGCACATGTTTCTTTAGAGATAACCATGGTTAACAGAAGAGAAACAATGATGCCAAGTACCAGCCTCCTTTTAAAGTGTCCAGTGGTGTCATTCTTACTTAATCATGACAGATTGATCTCCAGCCCTGTCCTCATCAACACCCACACCTGTGTTAATGGAGCAATCACTGAAACGATGTTAGCTGGTCCTTTTAAGGCAGGGCTGCAATGATGTTGAAATGTGTTTTGGGGATAAAGTTCATTTTCTAGGCAAATATTGACTTTGCAAGTAATTGCTGTTAAGCTGATCACTCTTTATAACTTTCTGGAGTATATGCAAATTGCCATTAGAAAAACTGAAGCAGTAGACTTTGTAAAAATTAAGATTTGTATCATTCTCAAAACTTTTGGCCATGACTGTATAATGCAACGGCCATTTTAGTTCACCCAAGATGAATCGCCATTTGTTTGGTTTCATAAATAAGCAAACAAATTTGGAATATTTAGGTTAACCCTGCTTGGTATGAGTTTGTTCGTCAAGCTCTAGTAGCTTGTTTGGCCTGACCACACGTTAGTGACATGTAGGCTGTCCATGTCCTTAGTATGGTACCATTTAGAACACCTCAAGAACTAGCTGCAATACAAACTTGCTGAAGACAATCTAAGACTAAGGCCTGGTTCACATCTGCGTCACTAATCCATTCGGGGAGTCCTCATGAAGACCCCCCGAACGGACTACTGAACACATTGGCAAGCGGTGAGCTTATGAAAGCACAGGGACCCCATAGATTATGATGAGGTCCCTGTGCTCTCCGCATGGTCTACGCACGGAACATGCGGACAGAAAAGTAGTTCACGATCTACTTTCCTGTCTGCATGACTCATGCAGAGACCGTGCGGAAAGCACATGGACTCCATTATAGTCTATGGAATCCATGTGCTTTCACTGTACACCGCTTGCCAATGTGTTTGGTAGTCCGTTCAGGGGGGTCCCCATGTGGACTCCCCGAATGGTTTACCGACACAGATGTGAATGAGACCTAAGGCCTCATGTTGTGAAAACACAGCTTTTTTGTTGCAGATTTTGTTCCAGTTTTTTTTAACCAAAGCCAGTAATGGCTACAAAAGGAATGGGAATGATAGTGGAAGCTCTTATACATCTATCTTCTGCTTCATTTGTTTTCAAGCCACTCTTGACTTTGGTTCACAAACCACAGCACAATCTGCAACAAAAAACGCTGCGTTTCCCCAACGTAGGGCATCTGCCTTAAGACTACTTGTTTGGAAACGCTCATGAAGACCATACTGTAGTGATGCCTGCCCTGTGGATTGGGACTGGATGTGCGATTATTGTCTGTAGTACATTCTACTGTATCCCATATCTTGTGGCCCCTAAACAGTGGGATGCTGATTTTGAGTTTTCCTATCAAAAAGTTGCCGAACATTGAAAATATGAGCTAATGATTGTGAGGCCCTCTGCTGGTCATGGTGAAGTTCACATCAGTGCGATGGAACAGAAGATCAGACTAAACAATAAAGATGGATTCCGAGGAATCCCATTGACTATAGTGAGCTTTATCGGATATCCGCCATGTTGTCTGTCAGTGCATGCATGCAGAACGTTTCCTTCTGCTATTTTAGACTAATAAGAACACAAATGTGATTATAGCCAAAAAGTTACAATAGATTTGTTAGAATTGGTGTCTGCAGTGCATGGCATCTTCCATATACGCCCTCGGCATGTTCATGGTTTTGCATGGCACAAGTTGTAAACCTTCCAAGTCTTCCCCATATTACTGCACCGTCTTATTAATATCTTGCAGTAAAACGAGTCCTTTGTATTTCCTGAGGCTGAGTTCTACACACGTATCTGTTCTCCGGCCTCCAGCTGATGCCGGGCTTCCTTGTAATTCAGGCTGATGAGTTGGCGTCACCCGGGAGGAGCGCTTATAAGTGATCAATAAATGATTGTACACACCGCGCTGCTCTTTAGATTTAATTGCTCACTTAATATTTCATGCCGGGGGAAAAGAAAACCTGATACAATCCTGTGTTAGAATAACTAGGAGAAACACTTTCCACCTGGTCCCTGGACAGTGACAAAAAGACTTTCCCAGAATCCTCTCTGACTATGTCAAATATAGTTTGCAAGAAGGTAGAAACCTTTTATTGTTTCCGTCACCCTTATTGTTTACTGCATAGTGTCAAGTGAACTGATGTCTCCGCTACATGATAGAGCTGTGAGGGTGTCTACTGGACATCTATGGGGCATGGGTTAACTTTCTGTGCTGTTTGTACTGATCCTGTGCGAAACCTATGTTGTATATGGGGTTGAGCGATCGGGATGGGAAAAGATCGGATCCCGATCGGCGATCGAGCAAATTTCATGATCACTATCGGAATCGGCTGGAAAATGATCGGAAATCGGATTTTGAAATCTCAAAATTGGCTCAACCCTAAAAGTGACTTTTCCCATAAAGAAGCATTGACTAGGGTTGAGCGATCGAGATCGGAAAAGATCGGATTCCAATCGGCAATTGAGCAAATTTCACAATCGGGATCGGATAGAAAATAATCGGAAATCATATTTTAAAATCGATCCTGAAATCTCAAGATCGGCTCAACCCTAGTTGTATATTGTAATAGTCTTAAAGGGGTATTCCCACATCGCATACTCACCAGTCTTCACTGCTGTAAAATCTTCTTTGTTCCTGGTTTCTTGCATCATTTGGTGGGCGGGTTTTCACATGCAACCTGCCGTTTAGCTCCGCCCCAAATTAGTGTGTAGCTCCGCCCACCACATAGCATAATCCTATGGGGCGGCTGAAGGGCCTGTGATGTCATCAAAGGTCCTTAAACACTATATGCACAATATTGGACTATGAAGTACAGGCAGCAGCAACTCCATTCTGTGTTACATACAGAGACTGCCTGTCTCTGCCATAATGAACACAATTGTATTAGCTAGCCTGACAACTGGGAGAACAGAAGACGAGTTCAGAATTGAAAGCAGATCCTCTCCCCTATCTGAGAGCAGGACCTAGGTCACGTGGTGTAGACACAGGAATAGCTAGATACACAGGCTCGCTCCCTGCACTTAGCTCCTCCTCCCTCCCCCCTGAGAGCAGCAGATACATCACTTCACTTTTGAGCAGATAAGTTAAGGGCTGTGTCCACAATGAATTGAATAAAGTAAGATAATGGACAAACAAAGCAGTTTTGCTGAAGCAGTGTATTTAGGAAAAGTCTTACATCCGCATTAACAAGCAGTATAGCAGTTGCAATTCACACATACAATGGGTAGATAGAATGGCGCACTATCCATAAAGTGAGAACTTTGGGGAGAATTTGGCAACTGGTGTTTCTTTTGCTGGTCTTAATCAGTTTATCACTGGTGCAAGATGTTCCAGAATTATTAAGAGTGTCCAAGAATTGTTCCGGAGCAAGAGATATTGGTGCCGTTACCGATGTCTTCCCACTCTCAGAAGGGGGTTCCTAACAGTCTAGCTGGGATATAAGGAACGCCCCCCTGACTGTACTCATCCATAGCCCTGTACTGTTAGAGGGGGCGTTCCTTACCCCCAGCTATGATGCTGAGCTGTGAGGACCCTCCCAGTACTTGTCTATGGATGAGTACAGTCAGGGGCGAGTTCCTCACAGCCCAGCTAGACTGTCAGGAATGCCCTTCTGACAGTGAATAGATATCAGTAATGGCACCGATATCTCTTGCCCTTGGGTACGTAATACGAAAGCCAACAGTGCGCTGAATTCAGCGCAATGTTGACTCTCTAGCGGTATATAAAACCGCACCTGCCGCATGGTTTTGTTCACATATGTTTGACCATAGGAAACTGGAATCAGTTTTTGTATTATATCTGAAGCATTCAGAAGGGGTAATGTCTCTCATTAGGGAGAGACTGGTACAGGGACTTATTAGACCATGCAAGCCCTGCTAAGAATTCTGGGTAAGGAATACAAAAACGACCTCATTTGTGAAAAAGAGGCATTTGCTTCTTAAAGGAGTTGCCTAGGAGTTACAAGTTTCAAAAAGAAGGCCGGGGAAGGTGAAAAGAAACCAAAAAATACTCACCTGTCCCCGGTGCTCCGGTGATCCCACTGTGTTCTGGACCTCTGTCGCCCTGGGATTTGTTCCGCGGAAATCCTCGCAACACGTGACCTCTGAGGCCAGTGAGCGTCCAAAGGAAAGGGCCCAGGGTGTCACATACATCATCCTTGTGACAAGGACTTCTACCAAAACAAGCCATGAGGCACCATTGGACCACACCGCGATGGGGCAGACTGGAGCACCAAGGACAGGTGAGTGGTTTTTTTGTTTTTTATTTTTCACCTTCCTCGGCCTCCTTGTAATTCCTAGACAACCCCCATAACTATTATTCCCAGATTATGCCCTTAGGTTTTTTTGATAACCAAGTATTTTTTGTATAGGACTCTTCCTTCCAATAGGTGGCGCTAGGATCAAATCCCTCTTTTTAACCAAAGAGGTCTTATCTGTATTCCTCAACCGGAGGGAATCTAATGTCAAAATGGAGTTGGTTTTGTGTCTGGTGACATCAATTTTACTGCCTGATGGTTCATTGAGCTGGACAGAGAAGCGCTACATGCCCCTAATGGTGCTCGATGATAATAAATAGTAATATCGCCACAGTCTTTTAGGCACAAATCAGTCACTTAGGGCATGCGACAATCTCAGCACTGCTACATCTATACACTTTAGGGAAAGGAAGACAAACATGAGGATAATCTTCCATCCTCATCGCGTTTATCGATCCCTTACACATCTCATCCCCTATATAGCATGGAAAGGGTTACCCCATACTACAGAAGTGGCACTCTTGACTGTGGTGGCACGAAGCTGGCGTAAAATTTTAATGGTGGTTTTGGTTTGTGTATTCAAGGTGAATGGAGTCCAGCCCATGAAAAATTCATCTTCAATTCTGTCCTGCAAAATTTTCATGTCGCTCAGTTTAGTAAATTTTTCATTCCACCTGCACTTAAAGAGAACCCTCTCCCGTCACTAAATCCCCGTTAATAAATCATTTCCCCGCTGCTCAATTTATGTGTTATTTACTTATTTATCTGGAGCTTGTTCACATTTACACATCTATACCACAAGCACTGAACGCCAGCCCAGCATTTCTACTGATCTTAAAGAAGAAACATATGCATGTGTCAAAAACTTCACGGAATATTGCTGCAATGGGCATTCTTCAGGCACCTTTGTACCCATTTTAGTGCTTCTCGGCTGATATTACTGTGATGGGGCATTACTACAGCGGCTTGTACAAATAGGGCATTGCTTAGTTATGCATATAGAATCAGAGGCATAGGGATGGATGTCATGGATCCACAAAGTGGTGTCTGATAATTCTGTATCGGACATGGACAGACGAAGGTGGTGTAGAAGCGATGGATTAGTCAAGTTGCTGAAAATAGCAAAGCTATGACATTGAGTGTAATGGAGCAATGGCACTGGACTGGGTTGTGGAAGTATCGGGCTGCGGTTGTGCAGTGGAGAAGAGTTGTGGTCGTGTAGTCAGAGTTGTAACTAGAAGCTCCTGGACTCCAATGAAAAATCTGTAATGGGGCGCCCACTTACCATATGTTGTGGGGGAATTTGGCCCCCCTCAGGCTCCAGGGCCTGGTAGTGATTGCTACTTCTCTATTCCCTATTGCTACAACCCTGCATTCAGTGATGAAGTAGAGTTGTGGTCATGCAGAGATGAAGTGGAGTTGTGGTCATGCCTGTGGACACCCCTGCATTCAGTGATGAAGCAGAGTTGTGGTCATGCAGAGATGAAGCAGAGTTGTGGTCATGCAGCGATAAAGTAGAGCTTTGGCAGTGCAATATAGCAGAACTGTGCAGAGGTTTGGACCAGTGGTGAAGCAGAAACATAAGCTTGAAGTTGATCTGTTTGCCGTGACTTTACTGGTTGTGGAAGAGTGAACTTGTCTGTATTACACATCTAGTACTTACTTCCACCATTAATCTTAGATCAGGGGACTAGACCACCATGGCCACTTGAGAAGTTCCTTCTCTAATATTACTCCAACCCATCCTCCAGTAACTACACCATGGGTTCCCGAGAGTTGCTAGCAATGAGGCATGGCTGAGCCAAACAGAATATCAAGGTACATGAAGTATTTGGGGAGAGATATAATATTCCCTCCCTCCAGAAGCTTTCCTGAAAGGAGATATCACGGAAGTATGCCGGCCATGTTTTAGAACATAGAGTTTGGTTTTGCTGGTTCCTCCCTTGCTTTGTGATGTCTTCTAGTTGAGACAATTTTTGCTTCAGGTTTTCTTTCACTAAACTCCATACAAACAGTAGAGAGTCTTAAAATCCTTTGAAAACATTTGTATATTTCTAATAAATTATAATTTCTTTATAGGTTATAATTGTCTATAGACAGAAATGTTCTAGATGAAATCATGGAAGACCATCTAATGGTGATGGACAGACATACTGTCACTGCGGGGGAAGAAAGACAGCTTAGAGCTCCTCTGGGGAACTGGAGACAAGAAGAGAACTAGGAAAGAAATCACTTTCCACTAAGACCAATCCTTGCAGAGCCCTCTAAATGCACAAAAGAGAGCAGCAGGGACAACACGCAACTGGGTCTACAAATACCACTGAATTTGTAGTCCAATGGCCAAGGTTCCACCACCAAGCAAATCTCTAGTGTACCCACATTGGACAGTCCATCTAGGCAACATCGTCACCAGAGGCGTAACTTGAAGCTCCTGGGCTCGTCTTAGCTGGGGCAGATGGAGGGCGACTTGCCTGCTGCGGCCTTCTGGATCTCCCTTCTACAGGTGCCTGACTGCCAGCCCCTCCATCTTCTTCCTCAGTTGCCCTCTTCAAAAGATCTTCCAGCCAGCGCTGACCACCGCTCCTGATCCTTTCCAAGATGAGCCTTTCCAGGTCTGCCATTGTAGCAGGTGCTGAAGTGCTGTTCCTCTCATCACCCAGACAGAAGGTTAGTGCCAGGACCACGTGCCCCCAGAGATATATATATATATATATATATATATATATATATATATATATATATATATCACACACAAATTGATACATCCATAACAATGGGGGGGCCGAGACAGCATTTGAACCAAAACTCACCCTGAAACCGTGCAAGCTGTCCTGGCTTGCTGTCAACAGTAGAGATGAGCGAGTACTATTCGAAGCGGCCGCTTCGAATAGCACGCACCCATAGGAATGAATGGAGGCAGCCAGCACGCAGACTTTGCCGGCAGCCGTCCGCTTAACCCCCTGTGCGTTGGCTGCATCCATTCATTCCTATGGGTGCGTGCTATTTGAAACGGGAGTTTCGAATAATACTCGCTCATCTCTAGTCCATAGCAGTCCTGGCCCTTTTCCCTATGTGCTGCACAAGCTCCTATTCTAGTAAGTATTGCTATTACCATGGTGCACCACCTTCTTCTGCTCTCTGAGTCCACAGCATATGATTTTAACACCGTCTGTGCCGATTTTAGATCTTACTTCTCGTTCTTGGATCTCTGTTTGCTGTCAGTGAATGCAATAATAGAAGCTTCAGGTCTTGAGAATCCCATAAATTCATCCTGTGAATATTTACGTTTGCTCTTCATATACATATCAATATCATAGTCATTGCAGGGACTGGCTTGAGATCATAGTCATTGCAGGGAATGGCTTGAGATCGAGTCGCGGTTTATTATTTTCCAGCTTTCTGACCCTGGCCATTGAATAGCAGTAAATGTAGAATGTGTAAGTAATGAGGAACCTGTGATAATCCATTACATTCTGGCCTCGGGGGCACGTACCTTAACCCTTCCCCAAACTCAGAACCTTAATCAGGTGATGCTCTCGTGAAGGAGGTCAAGTGCTGGTAGGGTCACTGCCCCCGGACCACTACCGGAAGGTCTTCTGGCCCCCAAGGCCTTATTTATTTGCGTCCTCGAAGAGTATAGCAAATAAAGTACCTGGCTCTGCAGTCTTAGCTCTGCTCCCAGGCCTGAAAAGCTGGCTATTGGTGCACAAATGATGGATGAGGTGCAAGGTATCAAGGAAGCAGAGGCCAGCAGAGGTGGCTCCCTGCAGATTAAGGGCAGTGAAGCCTTCAGTAGCCTGAGATGGGAACCTGGGGTATCCAAACTCCCAATTACACTGACTGATTCTGCAGTACGTGGATGGAAATCTGGGGGGAGATACGATAAGCTGCAAACTTTCCTTGCTACGCTGCCTGCGCCGTAGACGGTTTGAAATATAAATGGTAAAGGGCAAATATCGCAGAAGTGAAATATAGAAACCTACAAAAAACCTCAAGGGACCAATCACGCCAATGTGACATTAGGTTGTAGCTATAGGGGTGCAGACGTAGCACTCACTCCTGACTAGAGGTGGGCAAAGCGCTTTGGCACGAGCTGGGTTCAACCTGTGGTGTAGCAAGATTAATAAATACCCCCGTGCCTTGCACAATAGGTGGAAGAGGCTTACCAAAACAGGGCAGGGCTTGTCAAGAAAGGGGGTGTGGCTTAAGATGTGACCAGGGTGATTTTTTGTGCTACTTTTTTGTATAGTATTTTGTTCTGTCTGGCGTAAATGGTTTTCAGAATTTGGCTCATGTTTTTGGTTAAAAATGGACTTGTCTTGTTTGTTTCCGCTGATGGAAAATGCAACGAATTTCCAAAAAGTCACATGTAATATGTTAAATTTCTGATAGGTGGGGAATGAAGAGGGGGGGGGGGGCAGAAGTGCACCAAAATGATTGTCTGAAGATAGAATGGTTGCTGCTGGCATGGAGAAGGGTTAAGAGAAGTTCCCTGAAGAAATGTAGAAGCTTTTTACCGAGGTGGACAAATAAGTGTTCTAATGCAAGACTACAAAACCTGCCCCCCCAACATGATTCATACACCTCAGCTGCTGCAGAACATCATAGAGAAAAGGGAATAAGAATAAATAACAGAATAAGAAGAGAGAACTACAACGCCCAGTATGGCTGGAGGTTATTATTATGAGTACAGATATTACAGTGCGCCACTACAAAATTACCTCCACCACTTCGAATTTAACTTGGTTCATTCTCACCCATTTCTCTTTGTGTCCCCACACATTATAGTACCCCTATGGTCACTGTAACATGATATGCCCACACATTATAACGTCCTCATCTTGGTGCTCACGCAGTTTAATGTCCTGCTCAAGCCAACCCCACAATTTAGTGTCCTCCTCAAGCTGCCCCAGTTTTTTTTTGTTTTTTTTTAATGTAGATTGTGAGCCCCATATAGGGATCACAATGTACTTTTTTTTTCTCCTATCAGTATGTCTTCGTAGAATGGGAGGAAATCCACACAAACATGGGGAGAACATACAAACTCCTTGCAGATGTTGTTCATGGTGGGATTCGAACCCAGGACTCCAGTGTTGCAAGGCTGCAGTGCTATCCACTGAGCCATCGTGTTGCCCCGAGCTACCCCAGTTTAATGTCCCCCTTAACCTACCCCCACAGTTTAATACCACCATCATCTGCCGCCAGAGCTTAATGTTCCCCTCCATCTGCCCCATAGTTTAATGTCCCCTCCATCTGCCCCCATAGTTTAATGTCCCCTCCATCTGCCCTATAGTTTAGTTTCCCTCTCCCTCTTCCCCCATAGTTTAATGTCCCCCTCTATATGCCCCCATAGTTTCATGTCCCCCTCCATCTGCCCCCATAGTTTTATGTCCCCCTCTATATGCCCCCATAGTTTAATGTCCCCCTTCATTTGCCCCCATAGTTTAATGTCCCCCTCTATATAACCCCATAGTTTCATGTCCCCTTCCATCTGCTCACCACAGTTTAATGAGGGTCACTAAAGAGCATCACTATTGTGATTAGGCACTAAGGGGGTATCCATAATGTGTGGGGAGAAACTAAGGGATATCCTTACTGTGAAGAGACACCAAGGCACATCCTTACTGTGAGGGGGTATTAAGGGGCATCACTATTATAAGGAGGCAGACATTAATTGGGCATCCTTATTTTAAAGGGGCACTAAGGAGGTATCAATGTTGTGCGGGTGTGTGGGGCATCAATACCGATCATTACTGTTTGCCTCACAAAGGACACTAAGAAAGTTTGTGGGGCACAAAGAGGCACTACTGTGGGGCCACAGATAAATCTGGGTGGGGTAAGGCAAGTATGGGCAGGAACCAGGGAGGGTTAGAAACATTGCTAAATGTGCTACGTGTTCCACAGGAGTCTTCCTTTGCGTTCTTTCACTATTGGGATCTATGTCTGTGCATACACTCGATGTTGAAGCTGAATTGTACCATCTCATGTAATTAAAGACAATTTAATTTTTACAATTTGATTGCACAATTAATTTGCAACAAAGATCTCCCAACGTTCCCGTCCCTATAACCAGACAATAGTCGCAATCTGCCGCACGCCGAGCAGCATTGATTCTTTATCCGCACTGAACAGCGATCTCTCCCCAGAAACAAATGTGTTACTGCGCAATTACAATAAGTGTGCTCATTTATTAAGATTGATCAGCCCGCCCGCCTTGTTCTTACTAATTGTGTTAATTATTTGACGGGAAGACTTTAGAAGTGCCGTCATTTTTAATGTGTGCGAAAAACAGTTCGCGGGAGGAATGAGAATATAACTAGTAGATGTGGAGAGGAACGTCGTATTACCAGTTTCATCTATAAATTGTTTCTACTAGGAATCTCACATGATGCATTGTGTTCAGCTCCGTACCGCAGGTCTTCAACTATCTGACCTTGTATTACTGAATTGTCAGCTTCATAGTCTTACAGAATTGTGTAGCCCTAAACGGGGCACTCCATAAAAGACTGGAAGACTATGTTATACCTAGTGCAGGGTCTGCGGAGAAGTGTATGACCCAGAGGCTTGCACTAGTCATACTATTTATATCCACTTGGATGTCTCCTGGTGACTCAGTGGTGCTCATATGGCTCATAAACCAGAGCTGGTGACGTAATGGTTATCCCTGGTGGTCTAGTGTTATAGTGATGAGCAATCCCTACTGATAATTTATGTTCCAGTATTCGTAGTGACACATGGCCTGATGATAGTGATGGTTTCCTCTCGCCATGGTTGTGTAATTATTCCTCGAAATGAGTAGTAACAAAGCACAGAAGGGACCAAGTGCAGCGCTTCTAAGAGTGGGAGCATATTATAGAAGAACTTTGCTCCTTTAGACAATCAGAGATAGAGTTTGTAGAAGAGAAGAACCTAAGGATTCCTCAAGATAATAACCCAAGCCACATACGAGCCCATGTGGTCCAGCAGTGGTGGTGGGAGATGATTTAAAATAATAAATAGATATACTTACCCCTCCTGGGCTCAGTGTGCTCTCCCGCATCTTCAGTCATGTGAGTGAGGCCTGTGATTAGGCCACAGTGGTTACATGGGGCGCAGCGGCGTAATAACATCAGTGCACCCCCACGCGACTGCTGAGGACCAATCACATAACGGAAGACACCGGAGAGGACGCTGAGCTCAGTAGGGGTAAGTATATCTATATATTATTTTAAGTCACCTCCTCTGGGCTAGTAGGTATATCGGTCGAGGAACCAGTCTTTCACCAACCGCTGTCATAGTGGTACCGGTAACATTCACATAATATGGCAAGCAAGTAGCAGAACAGAGCTGTGGTTCACATTTGGCGCAAGAAAGGGTCTGGCACCAACTGAGCGCCACAATATCCTCCCTCTATATGCCAGAAGACTGACGTTCAGGAATTGCTAAATTCCTCCATTATGTTTAAGTCCAGAATGATCTGTCATGTTCTTAATCAGATTAATTTGTAACTTTGCCTAAAACAACAAAAACTCTAAAATGGATATTTTTAATACATTGCTCAGTCACTTCTTTGAAGAATTCCTATGGTTGTACAAAGTTTTGAAGCCATAGCACTAAATTCAAGGTGATGCCAACTATTCACTGTCAAGGCTTCAGACTGGATGACAGGTGCTGAGAGACTGCTCAACAAAATTGACGGATTTGATGTTCGATTTTAAGATTTATATTTCCCTTGTATTATTTGTAGAGTAGCGCAATGTAGCAAGAGACGTGTCTCAAGGATATTCGCTAGCAGCATATGAACCTCACATCACCACGGGGTTCTGTGTTACATTAGACATGCTATAGGATCATGGAACCTTTGCCTTCCTACTACACCCCCTAGGGACCTCAGTTGCACATATGAATATCCCTATATGCAGACATAAAGATAAAATAGGATCATAGGGATCATAGATTCTGAATGTTCTCCTTAGCTCTTCTGTTAAAGGGGTTGTCCAGTCAGGTAAATAAAAAAAAGTTCTAAATTTAAAAAAGAAGTAATAGTCTCCTTGCCAATCCCTTGCTGCCTCCATTCTCTGACTGGTCTATGTATCCTAGATTCAAGCTATGTCATCCTAACATAGACATGTGACTGCTATAGTCAGTCACTGGCTATAGAGGTGACCTGTCAACACCACTGGGAAAGAGAGGGCAACAGGATACACCATGGGGAGAAGGCAAGATGGCTAACAAAATGTGATGGGAAACCTTGGGGTCTGGCTTTCATGTGGATGTTATTTTGACTAACCCCACTACAAAGCAAGCATAGCCCTTCAAGTCAATGATATTCCCTAACATTGTGCCCAGTCACATTGCTAAAATTGTCCAGAAATGGTTTATGGAACATAACAACTTCCGAATAGTGAAAAACAACTCTGTTCCACCTTACACCCCCATGCCCTGCTCCTAGTGTCGGGAGATTTCAACCATGTCTCTCCAGCATCCACTCTACCAGGCTTCACACAGTATGTAACCTGCCATACAAGAGACAACAAAACACTGGACTTGCTCTTTACCAGTGTAAGGGATGTATATAACTCATCTGCCCTACCACCCCTAGGCAGATCAGACCACAACCTGGTACATCTGCGACCCACATACACTTCACTGGTGCGCAGAGAACCAGCGGTTACCCGTACAGTGAAAATTTGGTCAGAGGGAAGTGTCGAGTCTCTAAGGGACTGTTTTAATATAACATTATGGGAAGTGTTTCAAGACTCATTTCCAGAGGACATTGAGGGACTCACACACTGCATAACAGACTACATTAATTTCTGTGTGGACAGCACGGTACCAACTAGAAAGGTGAGGTGTTTCTCCAATAACAAACCATGGATCAACTCTGAAATTAAAACTCTTCTCAAGGTAAAAAAGAGAATTTTTAGGTCTGGGGACAAAAATAGCCTGGGGGAGGTGCAAAAACAGCTGAGACAACTGATCAGAGAAGGTAAAGCCAACTACAGGCGGAAGATGGAACTACAGATGGGGGAGGGTAGAATCTCGGAGGTGTGGGACAGCCTTAAGGCAATATCAGGACACAACAAAAAACAGGGCATCGAAAAGTAGGGGACAGGAAGTGGCTTAACGACCTTAATCTATACTTCAATAGATTCGACTCCAAGCCAATGCTCCCTTCACCAGCATGTCAGCTAACCCCCCTCTCCTCACACACCAAGACCCAACCCTCACCGACCGGTGGTAAACTGCAATATGACTATCTGACCCTGCAGGAGTCTCTAGTGTGTAAGGAAATGAAGAAGATTAGAGCAGACAAAGCGGGAGGACCTGATGGTATAAGCGCAAGAGTTCTTAAAATGTGCAGTGACCAGCTAGGTGGCATTATTACGCACATGTACAATATGAGTCTAAAGCTGGGAGTGGTACCTCAACTGTGGAAAACATCTTACGTGGTACCAGTCCCAAAGAAACCCAACCCGATGGGCTACAATAACTACCGACCTGTAGCACTGACATCCCACCTGATGAAGATCCTAGAGAGACTGGTCCTGGCACACCTACGCCCCCTAGTGAGCTCCGCTCTGGACCCCCTCCAGTTTGCCTATTGGCCAGGCATTGGGGTGGATGACGCCATCATCCACCTTTTTCATAGAGCTCTTTCTCACCTAGAGAAACCCGGGAACACTGTGAGAATAATGTTCTTTGATTTCTCCAGTGCGTTCAACACCATTCAGCCAGGGCTACTGAGGGAGAAGCTGAATCTTGGTGGAGTGGACCATCACCTGTCCAACTGGTTACTAGACTACCTAACAAACCGCCCTCAGTATGTGAGAGCCCAAGATGGTGTGTCTGACACTGTGATCTGTAGTACGGGGGCACCACAAGGTACAGTTCTTGCCCCATTTCTCTTCACACTGTACACTGCTGACTTTAGGCACAACTCATCCAGCTGTTACTTACAGAAGTACTCCGATGACTCTGCAATAGTAGGCCTTATCACTGATGGCGACGATATGGAATACAGAGACTTAAACCGGGATTTTGTTGAATGGTGCCAGCAGAACCAGCTCAGGATTAATGCTGGGAAGACCTAGGAGATGGTGGTGGACTTTAGTAAACGGAGAGGTGCTCCGACCCCAGTGGAGATCCAAGGAACATGTATTGAGATAGTCAGGACCTATAAGTACCTGGGCGTGCTCCTCAACAATAAACTAGACTGGGCTGATCACCTGGAGGCGCTGCACAGAAAGGGCCACAGCAGACTCTACCTGCTCAGGAGGCTGAGGGCCTTCGGAGTCCAGAGGCCACTTCTTAGGGCCTTCTTCAACTCTGTGGTTGCCTCAGCCATCTTTTTCGGTGTGGCCAGCTGGGGGTTCAGTATATCAACCAGTGACAGAAATAGGCTTGACAGGCTGATCAGGAGGACCAGCTCTGTCCTGGGGAGCCCCTTGGACCCAGTACAGGTGGTGGGTGACAGAAGGATACTGTCTGTGGTGACCTCCATGCGGGAGAGCAAATCCCACCCCATGTATGGGACCCTGAAGGGACTTGGCAGCACTGTAAGTGACCGTCTGCTTCATCCCAAGTGTGAGAAGGAGCGCTATCGCAGGTCCTTCCTTCCAACTGCGACCAGGCTGTATAATCTACATCAGACCAAGCGAAGATCACTCCGCACAGAGAACTAAATATTATGACGATGACCATGAGGTCTTCCTCTTTCTCTTCCCTTTTTCCTTAGCTGCTATTGACTCCTAGTATATCTTCTCTTCTCAGCTTATGTGTGTCTACGTCTGAAATATATTACTGTGTATTATCCTGTATCTGTATTACTATGCTGCTGTGACATGCTGAAATTTCCCCAATGTGGGACTATTAAAGGATTATCTTATCTTATCTTATTATAGCCTATAGGATTTACAGGATCTCAGCCAACTTACCCAGTCTCAATTTAGATGAGAAGATTTTCATCTATGGAAACAGAGTATCTCTGAGCTACTCTGTTTCTGTTACTCCTATAGATGTGAATTGATGTGATGGAAACAGAGTACAACTGTGAACTACAATATCTCCGTAATTCCCATTCACTCCTGTGGGAGGCATAGACACAGCGTAGCTCAGAGATACTGTTTCCATACAGTGTGACCATAGATGAAAGTCTTCTCAGCGAGGTTGTAGCAAGGTAAGTAGTGGACACAAAGGTTGTGGCCATTTCATACATAGCGGCGGGTCCCTTAGGTAGGACCCTCATCTATTAGACATTTATGGCATATGGTATGGACATTTGTCAGGACATCTGCTCTTGAGTTGAATCTCACGAGAATGTAGGCCATGGAACAAGACAAGAACCCTAAGCAGATAAGATGTTCTACCAAAGAATGGTTAAAGAACAATAAAGTTGTGGAATGACCAAGGCAATGTCCTGACTTTAAATGAATAGAACCTTTGTGGAAGGTCTTGAAGTGAACTGTCCATAGGAGGAAACCCACCGGTACAACAGAGTTGAAGCTGTTTTGTATGGAGGAATGGACTAAATATTCTCAAAGACAATGTACAAGACTAAACACCAATTGCTCGAAACGTAGACGCCGTTATTACTATAGCAGTGGGCACAACAGATACTGAAAGTAAAGGATCATAAACTTTTACCACTCACCTATCTATCTATCTATCTATCTATCTATCTATCTATCTATCTATCATCTATCTACAGTCCTATGAAAAAGTTTGGGCAAGATGATGCTGCAGCTCTTTGGAGGTGGTCTGTGGATTGTCCTTCTCACCATTCTTCTTCTCTTCACTGTTCTTCACCATTCTTCTGATATTTTTCTTGGCCTGCCACTTCTGAGCTTAACAAGAACTTGTCTCTGTGCGGAGTGATCTTCGCTTGGTCTGATGTAGATTATACAGCCTGGTCGCAGTTGGAAGGAAGGACTTGCGATAGCGCTCCTTCTCACACTTGGGATGAAGCAGACGGTCACTTACAGTGCTGCCATTTCCTTACTATGTTCCTCACAGTGGAAACTGACAGGATAAATCTCTGAGACAACTTTTTGTATCCTTCCCCTGAACAACTATGTTGAACAATCTTTGTTTTCAGATCATTTGAGAGTTGTTTTGAGTAGCCCATGATGCCAATCTTCAGAGGAGATTCAAATAGGAGAACAACTTGCAATTGGCCACCTTAAATACCCTTTCTCATGATTGGATAGATCTGGCTATGAAGTTCAAAGCTCAGTGAGGTTACAAAAACAATTTTGTGCTTCAGTAAGTCAGTAAAAAGTAGTTAGGAGTATTCAAATCAATAACATGATAAGGGTACCAAATTTTTTGCACCGGTCAAATTTTGGTTTAATGCATATTGCACATTTTCTGTTAGTACAATAAACCTCATTTCAATCCTGAAATATTACTGTGTCCATCAGTTATTAGATATATCAAACTGAAATGGCTGTTGCAAACACCAAAATATTTAGAACTAAAAATGATTAAGATTAATAGGGGTGCCCAAACTTTTTCATAGGACTCTATCTATCTATCTATCTATCTATCTATCTATCTATCTATCTATCTATCTATCTATCTGTCGTCTGTCTATATGAATGGTATGGAAGTCATTATCTGTGACAGTTTTAAGCCCTAGTACAGATTTTGCATTGAGTCCCAGATTTTTGCTTTATACATCTGATTTAGTGCAGCAACATAAAAAATGCTCACATATAAGAGAGTCTCATTACATTTTACTGAAGTAAGAAAGCTTCAAAGCCAGGTCATACAGTATGTATAAGAGTGTAGACTCGGTATGAAAGTCAGGACAGGACTCTCAGCTGGTAAAGTCACACTCTGGTTCCAATGGGAGTCCCAAACCTCCATACTTATGAATTTATTGCTGGTTGAAAGTCTCCTTGTGACTACATTATGGCCTCCAATAAATTCATGGGCCATAAGGACAGTGAACCTTTGCAATCCAACCTGTATTTCTTGACTGTCACTGCATAGGGTCAGTTCACGCAGAGGAATTTGCCGTAGATTTGGGGTGAATTCCATCCCCGAATCCAGAGTAGATTCCTCCTGAATCCGCCTCCCATTTTTTTAGAGATCGCAGCAGGACACAGAAAAAAGAGGCGTCCTGCTCAATCTTGTCGCGGATTCCGCCCATTCATCCGGGCCTAATTAGAAGCGGAATGCCGCGACGGAATGCTGATACATTTTACTGGCATCTCCTTGCAGCTAGCCGTGCGAAAAAGCCGGTGGTGGAAAATGAAGAGGAATTTCCTCTTCATTTTCTGCGTGTGAACTGACCCTAAGAGAGGAGAATACTGTGAAATACACTGTGTGGAGACATTATACTGTATGGGGTCTGGGGGTATTATACTGTGTGGGGACTGGGGTTTTAAACTATGTTGGGACTGGAAATATTATACTGTGTAGGGGCGGGGGCATTACGCTGTGTAAGGTCTGAGGGCATTATACTGTATGGGGTCTGGTGGTATTATACTGTGTTGGGGTGGGGGTCATTATACTGTGGGGGTATTATACTGTTTGGGAGCCAAGGGTATTATTCTGTGTGGGAACTAGGCGTATTATACTATGTAGGGACTGGGAGTATTATACTGTGTGGGGCATTATACTGTGTAAGGATTGGGGGCATTATACTGGGTGGGGACTGGGGATGTTATACTGTGTGGGGACTTGGACTTTGGATTTACATGTTGTCAGGAGCTAGGGAATTACACCGTGTGGGGTATTACATTGGTGCACTGTGTTTGGGCTTTGCACAGCAGGAGCAGAGATGGAACCAATTACTCCCTGGACCCGTCCAGTATGGATTTGGTGCCTTGTATAATGGGGGGCTAGGGCATAACACTGTGTAGTTGCAGAGGGCATCATCCTATATGGAGGCTCAGACTTTGTATAGTATGGTGACAGAGGGCATTGTACTATGTGGAGGCTGGGACATTACACTGTATGGGGGCTGAGGCCATTATACTGTATGGTGGTTGCAGGCATTACACTGTGTAATATTTATGAGCATGATATTGTTTAGTGCTAAGCTGGGGCATTATAACACCACTGCGGGGGCACCATAATCTTAAGACAATATTCTATTGGGTTCACACTAAGTAGAGCATGGAGCTCCATGATAAACCCCCATCTGGAAAATCCTGTAAAAATCAAGTTTTATCATTCCAGCATCGCTCCATTATACTCTGCACCCTGTTCATCATGGGCTTCCTGGTCCATGAATAAAATTCTATAGCTACAGTGAATACTGACTCTTAACCCAAGTAAAATTATGGAATCTGTATGCCATTTAGGTTCTCAGAAAAGCTGGATCATAACCAGGACATGCCAGTCACTGCTTCTAATCAGCCCAGTATGGCCATTTACAGCATATAAAGTTGGTGTATGTGGGCCGCAGCCTTACACTACACTACTCCTGTCCTATCTGCACAGTTTATTCTACTCAAGGCCAGGGCTAGTGGATGGCTCTGTGATAAATTGGCTCGTCAGATACTGAATTAGATGTTAAATCTTGTGCCAGCAGTCTTATGGTGGGAGTACGGAGGGGTTACATGGAGGGATGAGGGAGAGAGGAGGAGGAGGAGGTGCAAAGACCAGATCTTTTTCTTTTGGATTTATAATGTGTCATTTCCTCTCCAGATAAACCCAAAGGGGAAGATTTGTTATAGTTCTTGCTTGAAACTGCTGTTTCAGACTTGCAGAGGCTGCCAAAAGACTGATGGATTTGGGCACTTTTTTTTTTTTATTAACTATTTAAATACTCGCGGCAGTGGGTTTTGTCTCCCATTGAATTGGGAAAAGATTGGAAATACCAACATCAGTGGCCTCATGGCAGGTGTAATATAGCTGAGGTGGCAAGATACGGAAAATTGCAGCATAGTTATGGGTAACGTATTTCGGTACTAGTACTACGCTGGGGTTAGAGATGTAACTTGAAGCTCCCGTTCTAAAGTGAAATATCTGAAACAGGGCCCCGCACCCATTATGTGCCATGTATAATACCTGTGGCAGAGAGATACAGAGATAGAGAAGTATAGCACTTGATATACTTTGCATAGAATAGGAGTATATATTAGTGAAAGTGTTCAGCGAACCTTGCGAGATTTGTCTCGCCTAGTGGTTTAGCAATTATTATACTTTGGGGTCTCTTCAGACCCCCTGGCATAAAAAGTGGAGACCATGGATAGGTGAGTCAATATAACAATGTTACTCTCCTCAACTCCGTTGAAGCATCTCGTGCAGGTCTTCGTTCTCTTTGACCCTTTTTCAGCCTCCTGAATGATGTCAGTGGCCGCTCGGGACTGCTGAGGCCTGTGATTGTGCCGCAGCAGTCACATAGGGAACACTGACATCATAACATTTGTGTCTAATTGTTGTGAGGTCGCCAATCACAGGCCTTGTCGGTCCCAATTGGCCACTGACCCCATTCATGGTGAAAGAGGCTGCAGAAGAAACATTGGAGCCCAGGAGAGGTAAGTCAGTCTTTTGTCCCATTTACTCACCTTCCCTGGACCTACACCTGTTATACAATGGGGTCTGAACACTAATAATAGCAGTTTCTGTTTGGAACAAACAAGGTCTGCGTGCCACAAATCAGGCAGGTGAACCAATGAATGTTCAGCGAAACAAATCTTATGATGAAAATAAGTTGCATACCTCGGAGGAAACTTCCAGGTTGCTTGTTTTTCTAGGCAAAACATGATTGTACGAGAGACGGAAAACAAAGCCACATATTGATCATTTACCAACAATGGCCATAGGTACCCTACACTGGAACCAGGAATGCAAGTTATATTCTAAGATGTGCAAACCTTACAAGATTAGTTTTGCCTGTTTTGTTTGGGCTGAACTTGTTTGACACAGACTGGAGGTGTTATTAAGAATAAGGGGAGGCCCAAAGGAGGTACAGGGACATAATAAACACTTAGACTCACCTTCCCCCTCCTCTCATGGCCTCCCTTGCAGAGTTGAGCGCTCCCTTTGGGTTCTCTTCCAGCTTGTTGGCCGACATCATGTACCCCTGTGATTGGGCCTCAGTAGTCACGTTGGATATGCCAAAATCATGGCAAACCTCATGTCGTTGTATCCCATGTAACCAAGCAATGTGTGATATCACTCAAAGGGGGCTGGAAGTCCACTGAAGAGGATCCATAGGGAGCCCACTTATGAGTATAACAAACCCCAAAAGATATAGGTTAACGTTGAAAAATTTGAGTCAACTCTAGTTTGATCTGAAACGTTTCGCTCATCTCTTCTTTAGGTTGTATATATTTTTATACTGTTGCTTTTTTCGTTCGTCTTTGATTTTGAGTAACCTGTTTCTATAAGTGAGGATTACGCAAAAATAACATTACTGCACAACAAACCATGTCACAACTCATTGATGTGCAACACCCGATGTACCCTTCTGAAGAGGGTGAAAATGGGGCAAGTCATAAAAATAATATTGAGTCACCAAGCCGGCACCCAAGGTTTCTCAGTGTCATTACTTTTGTGATGATGTAAGGAAAGTCTGTGTTACTAAGCATCCTGCATCTGATACGTCCTTCAAAGTGAGGAGGATATTTAGTCTGGAAACCTGCATTTTTCTGGACACTCTAATTGTGTACTCTAGTTTTCCTGTGGAAGTCGCACTGGGAAGCATGTATTTACTAAGAAGGATTATTTATTTTGGAGGTGCCACTAGGGGTTAAGATTTATCCTGGCTCGTGGCCCGTCAACCTCGATCCCACATGTATCCATGGAGAGCACCTAGGCCCATTGCCAGGTACCCACGGAGGAGGAAGACCAACTGGCCCAAAGCCCATATGATTATTGTAGATATGGAGCTCAATGTTGTGTTTCCTTAATCTCTCTAGCTGATGATTTTCATCGTTCTGACAGCTGAGAACTCAGCATGAGCTTGCTCCACAGCTATCCTGTGTTTGACCTATTGGCAGCCAAAAAGGATGGACAACGCAAGCGGCCAGAGTGCACAAATAAAGTTTAACCCTTAAGAGGGAGCCTTGTTTGACTGTGTATTTTATGCTATGAGATCCCGTCCTAGAACAATATGTTTATTTTATTTTATTATTGTATTTATTTGTTCTTGTAGATCTCAAAGGGAATTTTTGGGACTTTATAGTTTTTTTTGGCTGAAATCCGCTGCATGCTTATGTCCTCTATTTCACGAGTGGTGTTGCTGTACTCTGCTCCTCCCCAGAGAGAATAATATGTGGAGGCCCATGGGAGGGGAGAAAAATTACAAACTAATACTTACCTTGCCTCACCTCCATTGGGTAATCTCATGACGCCAACTCTTTCCTCCCCCCCATCACAGTGTCCTCTTCTGATTTCTTTTGGCCTCTCATACCCAGTGTCATGATGTCACCATGCCGCTACGAGAGCGCTGCTGTCCAATAACAGGCCGATGAAACAGCAAAAACTCATTCATTCTCATCTTGACAACAGTAACTCATTGCATCACTAAACTCTCCCATCTCTTTACCCTGTTACCCTAATGTCCTACCTGTGCACTATGTTCTGCCTATGATCTAAGACTAACATCCTCCATAATATCCAATTATAACATTCACATCTCCAAGACTTCTCTTGAGCTGCACCAGTTCACTGGATTGTGCTGCCCCAGACAGGTTACACCAAATATTATTGGGATTTACATTCCTCTTTCCTTCACTCACTTCATTTTTATTAATTGACAGCAATAAACTATTAACACTTCTATTTTTGAAAGCTTTAAAATACTTCTATTTTTTTTCTACACTTAACTAAAACATTTGCACAGTATGGTATTTGTGAAAATTACTTGATAATCTGTTTCTCACTGGTGGATTAATACAATCATTCTACCCTTCCTGTAATAGAAATCCAATCTTTATACACTGACATCCTGCTTGTGTTTATATACAACAGCCGATCTGCAGAGGAAGAGCTGTTGTAAGGCCCAATCACCGACCTCAGTGGTGACTGTGGACCACTTACATCAATGAGGAGGCTAGGAAGACTTCAGAAATGCCCAGTAAAGAGAAATGTATGCTATCGCAGAGCCCAGGAAAGGTGAGTGTAGCTATTTATATATTTATTTTTCATTTTTACACAGCTTCTTGACTTCCAGTTGTCATAACAATGATTTGTGGGAGGCAAATCCTTACAATTTTAAGGGCTGCCCAAAATGAACATTTTTAAACAATTTTTAACTAACACAGTTGAAACATAGTGTAGAACACTGTCAGGCTCCTAGGAACCTGTCTATAAAACATAGTATAGAACACTGTCAGGGCTCCTAGGAACCTATCTATAAAACATAGTATAGAACACAGTAAGAGTTCCTAGGAACCTATCTATAATACATAGTGTAGAACATTGTCAGGACTCCTAGGAACCTATCTATAAAACATAGTGTAGAACACTGTCAGGACTCCTAGGAACCTATCTATAAAACATAGTGTAGAACACTATCAGGGCTCCTAGGAACCTATCTATAAAGCATAGTGTAGGACACTGTCAGGGCTCCTAGGAACCTATCTATAAAACATAGTGTATAACACAGTCAGGGCTCCTAGGAATCTATCTATAAAACATAGTGTAGAACACTGTCAGGGCTCCTAGGAACCTATCTATAAAACATAGTGTAGAATACTGTCAGGGCTCCTAGGAACCTATCTATAAAACATAGTGTAGAACACTGTCAGGGCTCCTAGGAACCTATCTATAAAACATAGTGTAGAACACTGTCAGGGCTCCTAGGAACCTATCTATAAAACATAGTGTAGAATACTGTCAGGGCTCCTAGGAACCTATCTATAAAACATAGTGTAGACACTGTCAGGGCTCCTAGGAACCTATCTATAATACATAGTGTATAATACTGTCAGGGCTCCTAGGAACCTATCTATAAACATAGTGTAGAACACTGTCAGGGCTCCTAGGAACCTATCTATAAAACATAGTGTAGAATACTGTCAGGGCTCCTAGGAACCTATCTATAAAACATAGTGTAGAACACTGTCAGGGCTCCTAGGAACCTATCTATAATACATAGTGTAGAACATTGTCAGGACTCCTAAGAACCTGTCTATAAAACATAGTGTAGAACATTGTTAGGGCTCCTAGGAACCTATCTATAAAACATAGTGTAGAACACTGTCAGGGCTCCTAGGAACCTATCTATAAACATAGTGTAGAACACTGTCAGGGCTCCTAGGAACCTATCTATAATACATAGTGTAGTACACTGTCAGGACTCCTAGGAGCCTATCTATAAAACATAGTGTAGAACACTGTCAGGGCTCCTAGGAACCTATCTATAATACATAGTGTAGAACACTGTCAGGGCTCCTAGGAACCTATCTATAAAACTTAGTGTAGAATACTGTCAGGGCTCCTAGGAACCTATCTATAAAACATAGTGTAGACACTGTCAGGGCTCCTAGGAACCTATCTATAATACATAGTGTATAATACTGTCAGGGCTCCTAGGAACCTATCTATAAACATAGTGTAGAACACTGTCAGGGCTCCTAGGAACCTATCTATAAAACATAGTGTAGAATACTGTCAGGGCTCCTAGGAACCTATCTATAAAACATAGTGTAGAACACTGTCAGGGCTCCTAGGAACCTATCTATAATACATAGTGTAGAACACTGTCAGGGGTCCTAGGAATCTATCTATAATACATAGTGTAGAACATTGTCAGGACTCCTAGGAACCTGTCTATAAAACATAGTGTAGAATACTGTCAGGGCTCCTAGGAACCTATCTATAATACATAGTGTAGAACACTGTCAGGGCTCCTAGGAACCTATCTATAATACATAGTGTAGAACATTGTCAGGACTCCTAGGAACCTATCTATAAAACATAGTGCAGAACACTATGTCACTCTATCTCCTCTGCCTTAGTAACATCTGGTGCTCTCCTTGTATCATCATTCGCCCAGAGTCACTGCTGTGTCCTGTGATTGGGCCTCAGAAGTGACATGGGCATGGCCGAATGTTATGATGCCATGATACTTGGCATGCCTGTGTGACCACTGGTGGCCAAATCACAGGCCTAAGCATGTGACTTCACAAAGGAGAGCCAAACACTGCGAAGAGGCCCGAAAGAGGTAACGAAAGGTGAGAATGAATATTTTTTAATTAATCTCATTTCCCTGAGACTCCACCTATTATATTCTGAGGTCTGAAGAGACTCCAGCGTATAATGCAGTGTCCTACACGCTCCATCACCTTATCACTGTCATTCTTTCTACAAATAACTAAAAATATGCTTTACATTACGTTCAATTTTCCCAACTTTTTGACATTATCTTTTGGCCTGCACAGCATCATGGATTCTAGAAATTTTGAGAAATTAAGAAGTGAGTTTAATGTCCACAGATCATGGCCGTCCCCTACATAAGTAAATGTGATAAAGTAATGCACATGTAGGCTTGCTGTCTCATGCCTCTCCCTGTACAGGAGGACTTGGCCAATGTCCAGCTGGGATGATCTGCGAGGTCATTGAGCAAAAGCAGACTGGAGATGGTGGCGGGGTTCCAGCTCCCATGAAACAACAGAACACAAGTTTCTTGTCTTCCAGTGGAGATAGATTAAACAGGAAGAGGAGTTAAAAAAAATGAAGGGAATCTTGTGCTCGGCTGCCATGTTTAACACGGACATGTGACATGCTATTTAGTTAATGTGCTGTAGGGTAGCGTGTTACTCTATTGTCTGGGGACATGATAAGACACAAAGGGGACATTGCAGGTTGCCAGAGATGAGCTGGCGCAGGGTGATGGCTTTGTGTAATGTCGATGTCTTGCAAGTCAAGTGTTGCCAGAATTAGCAAGGAAACTAATCGGAACGTTTGTTGGCAGTCATGAGCTTTACTTCCACCTAGAGGCTCTTAGAGATTAACCCTTTCTACTTGTTTCTTATTACCATACAGGCACAAATCTTTGCTGTTTTTAATTTCATGTAGGTTACTAGCTATAGCATGAATAATAATACTTAAAGGGGTATTCCCATCTCCACGGTCATAGGCAGACTTGAAGATTAAAGGGATTGTCCTGTTGCAAGGATCACATCTATACTGCTGTTCTCCTTGAAAGTGGAAAACTCACTCTAGCGCCACCTTTTGGAAGGTAGATGACTGCCTATTTTCCTATGAAATCTAAAGACATTGGGGCAGATTTACTATTAGACTGGGAAAACTTAGAAAAGCAGTCTGAATATGCACCAGATTTATCACCTTTACGATGGCTTAATTTGAGACAATTTTTTCACACAATATTTTAGGACACTTTTGGGCACATTCTGGCTCATTTAAGCCACACTATTTTTTTTTTTTGTAGATTGTGAGCCCTACATAGAGCTCACAATGTACATTTTTTCCCTATCAGTATGTCTTTGGAATATGGGATGGAAATCCATGCAAACACGGGGAGAACATACAAACTCCTTGCAGATGGTTTTTTGCCCTTGGTGGGATTTGAAAACCAGAACTCCAGCGCTGCAAGGCTGCAGTGCTATCCACTGAGCCACCGTGTGGCCCTAGCCGCAATATTTTTAATGAGAATCCACACCCACATGCCTACAATGTCTTTTAGCCCAACTTTTTGCCCAAACTAGGTGTACCAAAATGTTCCCCATCGCAACAGAGATGCAGCAAATTGTGCAAAAGATGCTTCTTGTTTACACCGGTCGAGTCGTAACCACAATAGTAAATCTGGGCCACAGTCTGGGAATGAAGCCAAACCAGAACATCTCTTACAAAAGGAAGAGAAACCCATCTGCCAGATACGCAATGGGCAAATCGATTTATAACAAGCCGGGTTCAACCAGAATATTACAAATCCTTGTTTTGTTAAATCTCTTCAAACCCCAGGGGAGGTGACAAAAAAACCCCCCAAAACATTTATACTCAGCTTTCTGTTACTTCTTTTGGGCTTCCTTGCAGGGTCCAGCACTCTTTTGGTGACGTCTGCTGCTCTTCAGTGACGTCATCTGCTTGGGCTCTCTGCTGAGACCTGTGATTAGGCCACCAGCAGTCACATGGGCACAAAGAGTGTCATGACGCTCGGCATACCCATGTCAACGCTGAGGCACAATCATTGGTTTTCAGCAGTGACCTCAGACATATGACATCACAAGGAGAATGAGAGAGAGCACCAGACACTGCAAAGAAACCCAAGAGAGGTATTGGAAAGTGAGTATACTTTAGGTATCGACTCGGTTCTCTAGATCTCTGCTTACTGCCATTCATTCTGCTTACTTCCAACAGATATAAACCAGTCTATGGTCATGGGATATATTATCCATGGTTATGTGAGATACAATCCATGGTCACGTGATATGCAATGGATGGTCATGTGATATATAGTCCATGGCCATGTGATATATGGTCTATGGTCATGTGATGTACTGTCCATGGCCATGTGATATATAGTCCATGGTCATGTGATATACAGTCCATGATCATGTGATATACTGCTCATGGTCATGTGATATACGGTCCATGGTCATGTGATGTACTGTCCATGGCCATGTGATATATAGTCCATGGTCATGTGATATACGGTCCATGGTCATGTGATGTACTGTCCATGGCCATGTGATATATAGTCCATGGCCATGTGATATACGTTCTATGGTCATGTGATGTACTGTCCATGGCCATGTGATATATAGTCCATGGTCATGTGATATACAGTCCATGGTCATGTGATATACTGCCCATGGTCATGTGATATACGGTCCATGGTCATGTGATGTACTGTCCATGGCCATGTGATATATAGTCCATGGTCATGTGATATATAGTCCATGGTCATGTGATATACGGTCCATGGTCATGTGATGGACACACAGGTGCACAGCTTGTTAGGTGTCTGATTACTGTGATGACTATAACGAGCTGTGCACTTGTGTGTCCATCACATGACCATGGACTGTATATCATATGACCATTGAAACCTTGCTGCAATTTAAATATGGTTATGTTCATGGGAAAATCAATTTAGGCTAATGTCCCATGTAGCAGGCAAAGTGCTGAGGGTAAAAACGCAGTCCTCTGCAGATTTCAGCTTCCATTATACATCTAGGGAAAATATCAGGGTGTTCATAGGTATAATTGACATCCAGTGATTTCCAAAAACGCGTTGATTTTGGAAATCATATCATTTCCACTGAACATATATTTTGCTATGTATGGATGGAATTTGCTAGAGTTCCGTCCACTTTGTAGTGAAATAATAATAATAATAATTAGAGATGAGCGAACAGTGTTCTATCGAACTCATGTTCGATCGGATATTAGGCTGTTCGGCATGTTCGAATCGAATCGAACACCGCGTGGTAAAGTGCGCCATTACTCGATTCCCCTCCCACCTTCCCTGGCGCCTTTTTTGCTCCAATAACAGCGCAGGGTAGGTGGGACAGGAACTACGACACCGGTGACGTTGAAAAAAGTAGGCAAAACCCATTGGCTGCCGAAAACATGTGACCTCTAATTTAAAAGAACAGCGCCGCCCAGGTTCGCGTCATTCTGAGCTTGCAATTCACCGGGGACGGAGGTTTCCGTCCAGCTAGCTAGGGGTTAGATTCTGGGTAGGCAGGGACAGGCTAGATAGGAAGGAGAAGACAACCAACAGTTCTTATAAGAGCTAAATTCCAGGGAGAAGCTTGTCAGTGTAACGTGGCACTGACGGGCTCAATCGCCGCAACCCAGCTTTCCCAGGATCCTGAATGGAATACACTGTCAGTGTATTCCCGTATACCCGATATATACCCCCGATACCCGTTCCAACGGTGTGCCCCCCCACCTTCACCCCAGAAATACCCTGCAAGTCCCCTAGCAATAGAATTGGGGCTATATACACCCACTATTTTTGCTACTGCCATATAGTGCCATTGTCTCACTGGGAATTCAAAGAATATATTGGGCTTACATATAACTTCAATTCCAGGGAGAAGCTTGTCAGTGTAACGTGGCACTGACGGGCTCAATCGCCGCAACCCAGCTTTCCCAGGATCCTGAATGGAACACACTGACAGTGTATTCCCGTATACCCCATATATACACCCCAAATCCCCGTTCCAACGGTGTGCCCCCCCACCTTCACCTCAGAAATACCCTGCAAGTCCCCTAGCAATAGAATTGGGGCTATATACACCCACAATTTTTGCTACTGGTATATAGTGCCATTGTCTGACTGGGAATTCAAAGAATATATTGGGGTTACGTGCACCCACAATTTTTGCTACTGCTATACAGTGCCATTGTCTCACTGGGAATTCAAAGATTATATTGGGGTTATGTGCACCCACAATTTTTGCTACTGCTATACAGTGCCATTGTCTCACTGGGAATTCAAAGAATATATTGGGGTTACGTGCACCCACAATTTTTAATACTGGTATACAGTGCCATTGTCTGACTGGGAATTCAAAGAATATATGGGGGTTATGTGCACCCACAATTTTTACTACTGGTATACAGTGCCATTGTCTCACTGGGAATTCAAAGAATATATGGGGGTTACGTGCACCCACAATTTTTACTACTGGTATACAGTGCCATTGTCTGACTGGGAATTCAAAGAATATATTGGGGTTATGTGCACCCACAATTTTTACTACTGGTATACAGTGCCATTGTCTGACTGGGAATTCAAAGAATATATGGGGGTTATGTGCACCCACAATTTTTAATACTGGTATACAGTGCCATTGTCTGACTGGGAATTCAAAGAATATATGGGGGTTATGTGCACCCACAATTTTTAATACTGGTATACAGTGCCATTGTCTGACTGGGAATTCAAAGAATATATTGGGGTTATGTGCACCCACAATTTTTACTACTGGTATACAGTGCCATTGTCTGACTGGGAATTCAAAGAATATATGGGGGTTATGTGCACCCACAATTTTTAATACTAGTATACAGTGCCATTGTCTCACTGGGAATTCAAAGAATATATTGGGGTTATGTGCACCCACAATTTTTACTACTGGTATACAGTGCCATTGTCTGACTGGGAATTCAAAGAATATATTGGGGTTATGTGCACCCACAATTTTTACTACTGGTATATAGTGCCATTGTCTGACTGGGAATTCAAAGAATATATGGGGGTTATGTGCACCCACAATTTTTACTACTGGTATATAGTGCCATTGTCTGACTGGGAATTCAAAGAATATATGGGGGTTATGTGCACCCACAATTTTTAATACTGGTATACAGTGCCATTGTCTGACTGGGAATTCAAAGAATATATTGGGGTTATGTGCACCCACAATTTTTACTACTGGTATACAGTGCCATTGTCTGACTGGGAATTCAAAGAATATATGGGGGTTATGTGCACCCACAATTTTTAATACTGGTATACAGTGCCATTGTCTGACTGAGAATTCAAAGAATATATTGGGGTTATGTGCACCCACAATTTTTACTACTGGTATACAGTGCCATTGTCTGACTGGGAATTCAAAGAATATATGGGGGTTATGTGCACCCACAATTTTTAATACTGGTATACAGTGCCATTGTCTGACTGGGAATTCAAAGAATATATTGGGGTTATGTGCACCCACAATTTTTACTACTGGTATACAGTGCCATTGTCTGACTGGGAATTCAAAGAATATATGGGGGTTACGTGCACCCACAATTTTTGCTACTGCTATACAGTTCCATTGTCTCACTGGGAATTCAAAGAATATATTGGGGTTATGTGCACCCACAATTTTTAATACTGGTATACAGTGCCATTGTCTGACTGGGAATTCAAAGAATATATGGGGGTTATGTGCACCCACAATTTTTAATACTGGTATACAGTGCCATTGTCTGACTGGGAATTCAAAGAATATATTGGGGTTATGTGCACCCACAATTTTTACTACTGGTATACAGTGCCATTGTCTGACTGGGAATTCAAAGAATATATGGGGGTTATGTGCACCCACAATTTTTAATACTGGTATACAGTGCCATTGTCTGACTGGGAATTCAAAGAATATATTGGGGTTATGTGCACCCACAATTTTTACTACTGGTATACAGTGCCATTGTCTGACTGGGAATTCAAAGAATATATGGGGCTTATGTGCACCCACAATTTTTAATACTGGTATACAGTGCCATTGTCTCACTGGGAATTCAAAGAATATATTGGGGTTATGTGCACCCACAATTTTTACTACTGGTATACAGTGCCATTGTCTGACTGGGAATTCAAAGAATATATTGGGGTTATGTGCACCCACAATTTTTACTACTGGTATACAGTGCCATTGTCTGACTGGGAATTCAAAGAATATATGGGGGTTATGTGCACCCACAATTTTTAATACTGGTATACAGTGCCATTGTCTGACTGGGAATTCAAAGAATATATTGGGGTTATGTGCACCCACAATTTTTACTACTGGTATACAGTGCCATTGTCTGACTGGGAATTCAAAGAATATATGGGGGTTATGTGCACCCACAATTTTTAATACTGGTATACAGTGCCATTGTCTGACTGGGAATTCAAAGAATATATTGGGGTTATGTGCACCCACAATTTTTACTACTGGTATACAGTGCCATTGTCTGACTGGGAATTCAAAGAATATATGGGGGTTATGTGCACCCACAATTTTTAATACTGGTATACAGTGCCATTGTCTCACTGGGAATTCAAAGAATATATTGGGGTTATGTGCACCCACAATTTTTACTACTGGTATACAGTGCCATTGTCTGACTGGGAATTCAAAGAATATATTGGGGTTATGTGCACCCACAATTTTTACTACTGGTATACAGTGCCATTGTCTGACTGGGAATTCAAAGAATATATGGGGGTTATGTGCACCCACAATTTTTAATACTGGTATACAGTGCCATTGTCTGACTGGGAATTCAAAGAATATATTGGGGTTATGTGCACCCACAATTTTTACTACTGGTATACAGTGCCATTGTCTGACTGGGAATTCAAAGAATATATGGGGGTTACGTGCACCCACAATTTTTGCTACTGCTATACAGTTCCATTGTCTCACTGGGAATTCAAAGAATATATGGGGGTTATGTGCACCCACAATTTTTAATACTGGTATACAGTGCCATTGTCTGACTGGGAATTCAAAGAATATATGGGGGTTATGTGCACCCACAATTTTTAATACTGGTATACAGTGCCATTGTCTGACTGGGAATTCAAAGAATATATTGGGGTTATGTGCACCCACAATTTTTACTACTGGTATACAGTGCCATTGTCTGACTGGGAATTCAAAGAATATATTGGGGTTATGTGCACCCACAATTTTTACTACTGGTATATAGTGCCATTGTCTGACTGGGAATTCAAAGAATATATGGGGGTTATGTGCACCCACAATTTTTACTACTGGTATATAGTGCCATTGTCTGACTGGGAATTCAAAGAATATATGGGGGTTATGTGCACCCACAATTTTTAATACTGGTATACAGTGCCATTGTCTGACTGGGAATTCAAAGAATATATGGGGGTTATGTGCACCCACAATTTTTACTACTGGTATACAGTGCCATTGTCTGACTGGGAATTCAAAGAATATATGGGGGTTATGTGCACCCACAATTTTTAATACTGGTATACAGTGCCATTGTCTGACTGGGAATTCAAAGAATATATTGGGGTTATGTGCACCCACAATTTTTACTACTGGTATACAGTGCCATTGTCTGACTGGGAATTCAAAGAATATATGGGGGTTACGTGCACCCACAATTTTTAATACTGGTATACAGTGCCATTGTCTGACTGGGAATTCAAAGAATATATTGGGGTTATGTGCACCCACAATTTTTACTACTGGTATACAGTGCCATTGTCTGACTGGGAATTCAAAGAATATATGGGGGTTATGTGCACCCACAATTTTTAATACTGGTATACAGTGCCATTGTCTGACTGGGAATTCAAAGAATATATTGGGGTTATGTGCACCCACAATTTTTACTACTGGTATACAGTGCCATTGTCTGATTGGGAATTCAAAGAATATATGGGGGTTATGTGCACCCACAATTTTTAATACTGGTATACAGTGCCATTGTCTCACTGGGAATTCAAAGAATATATTGGGGTTATGTGCACCCACAATTTTTACTACTGGTATACAGTGCCATTGTCTGACTGGGAATTCAAAGAATATATGGGGGTTATGTGCACCCACAATTTTTAATACTGGTATACAGTGCCATTGTCTGACTGGGAATTCAAAGAATATATTGGGGTTATGTGCACCCACAATTTTTACTACTGGTATACAGTGCCATTGTCTGACTGGGAATTCAAAGAATATATGGGGGTTATGTGCACCCACAATTTTTACTACTGGTATACAGTGCCATTGTCTGACTGGGAATTCAAAGAATATATGGGGGTTATGTGCACCCACAATTTTTAATACTGGTATACAGTGCCATTGTCTGACTGGGAATTCAAAGAATATATTGGGGTTATGTGCACCCACAATTTTTACTACTGGTATACAGTGCCATTGTCTGACTGGGAATTCAAAGAATATATGGGGGTTATGTGCACCCACAATTTTTAATACTGGTATACAGTGCCATTGTCTGACTGGGAATTCAAAGAATATATTGGGGTTATGTGCACCCACAATTTTTACTACTGGTATACAGTGCCATTGTCTGACTGGGAATTCAAAGAATATATGGGGGTTATGTGCACCCACAATTTTTAATACTGGTATACAGTGCCATTGTCTGACTGGGAATTCAAAGAATATATTGGGGTTATGTGCACCCACAATTTTTACTACTGGTATACAGTGCCATTGTCTGACTGGAAATTCAAAGAATATATGGGGGTTATGTGCACCCACAATTTTTAATACTGGTATACAGTGCTATTGTCTGACTGGGAATTCAAAGAATATATTGGGGTTATGTGCACCCACAATTTTTACTACTGGTATACAGTGCCATTGTCTCACTGGGAATTCAAAGAATATATTGGGGTTATGTGCACCCACAATTTTTAATACTGGTATACAGTGCCATTGTCTGACTGGGAATTCAAAGAATATATGGGGGTTATGTGCACCCACAATTTTTAATACTGGTATACAGTTCCATTGTCTCACTGGGAATTCAAAGAATATATGGGGGTTATGTGCACCCACAATTTTTAATACTGGTATACAGTGCCATTGTCTGACTGGGAATTCAAAGAATATATGGGGGTTATGTGCACCCACAATTTTTACTACTGGTATTTAGTGCCATTGTCTGACTGGGAATTCAAAGAATATATGGGGGTTATGTGCACCCACAATTTTTAATACTGGTATACAGTGCCATTGTCTCACTGGGAATTCCACAAATAATTTGGGGATTCATTCACCCTACATCTCAGGCTCTTGCCATATTCACCCAGGTTGTCAGTGCTGCACCAGCTCGTTCCCAGACAGCTCGTCCCGAAAAACACGTTACCTATATAGAGGATTTGGACAATGAAGACAACATGTTCTAAATCTAATGTCTGCACCTTCTCCAGAATTAAAATAAAGGCAGCGTTTAACTTTCAAATAGCACTGCACAAAGGAAGAGCTTATCAGCTTGTCTCATGACATGCTACTGAAAAGTTTCATTTGTGTATCTTAATGTAAATATAGTTGTATAAGCTTTTTGGGTTTTAGGCACTGCCAAGTTATTTATTACCACCCGCTCCCTTATAATGATGATGACGCCAAAGTCACTGTGGGTGTTCAGAGCTCACAGCTTTGGGTGACATTTGTCTTGCTCTCTGTCGGTACCAGCTGTCTTTTTGGATACCGTAAAGTTATGTTGACTTTATTAACAGCTATAGAAGCTTTAGCCAGGTTGTGACGGTGTGTAACCCTAACAACACTAAGTGGGATACACATTAATAGTCAGTCTATGTACGCTAAACGTATCACTGAAGTAATTTTTTTTCCCTCTCCCCTAATATAAGAAAGGAACAGACATTAGACCTAGACCGGGGTTCGAGGCTTGAAAAAATCCAGTATTATTTGTTCTTCATGATGTGAAATATGTGTTGAAAAGCAACCCAAGATGAAGTCAGCCATGTGTACCAGTGTGTTACTTGGCATGCCTTTGCTGGCCCCAACTGTAAGGGTCACTCTCCATTTCCTCCATTTTCCACTCCCCTTCACACCATTTGTGGTGAAGCAATGGGATGCACTGAAGTGCACCCTCTAGCCTCGTGTGGGATAGGGACATCAGATGCCAATCCAACCCCCTCGTCTTCCTCCGCCAGCCAACGGTGCGAAGATGAGAGGAGTGTGCTCTGAATGTTTTCTGCCTAGCAGAGGCTAGTTCTCACTTACGAAAATGGCCCCACTTTGACCTGTATATCAGGCACAATGGTGTAGGTTTCAAAGAAACATGGCACCAACAAGTTGGAAAACGTGGGCCATGCGTGGACTGTGTTTGAGTCTGGCAAGCTCCAGATCTGCTACCAGGTTCCAGCCATTATCACAGGCGCAAAAATGCCAGGCCCCAGGTGTAGCAGGGAAAAAAAAATGCCATCTCAGCCAGGATGGCATCCCTGACCTCGGAGGCACTGTGCTGTCTGTCCCCCAAGCTGATCAGTTTCAGCACGGCCTGCTGACATCTCCCCATGCCAGTGTTACAGTGTTTTCCGCTAGTAGCTGGGGTGGAGGTTGCAGCTTCGTAGGGTTTCAGTCTACTCCTGCCATGAATTTTGGCCTGGGAGAGGAGATAGGCCACCCCAGTTTGCACCCGGGGAACAGACTCCACCACATTCACCCTGCCTGTCATTAAAGATAAGCACTGCAGCATCCCTGACCACAGGCGCTTGTCCATGTGTCGGTGGTCAAGTGGACCTTGCAGCAAAGCGCAGAGCTCTGGGCCCGACTGATGTTATGGGACACATGCAGGCGCAAGGCAGAGACAGCACACCAAGAGAAGTAGTAACGGCTAGGCCCAGCATAGGGAGGTGCCCCAGCTGCCATCTGCTGACGGAAGGCCTGGGTCTCCAGAAGCATAAACAAACACCAACATCTCCAGGGCCAGCAGTTTATCGATGAGGCTGTTACAGGCTTGGGCATGGGGGTGGGTTGTATTGTACTTCTGCCTGCAATGAAAAGCTTGGGAAATGTGGAGTGGCTGGGAAGAGGCGCATGATGGTGCAGGCCAAAAGGGTGCATGAGGGTGAACTCCCCAATGTGTCAGAGATAGGTGTGTAGGTGTCCTTGCATCATATACTTGCACCATATTTGGCTTTGGAAGTTAATTTTGTGCCAAAAAGTGGTTAAGACAGCGATCCCTCAGCTACTCCCGTTACACTGTCTATTGAAGTTACCATCTGTGGAAGTGGACCACCATTTCTAAGATCCCAAAGGAAGCAGGCAAGAGATGTGCAGTTCAGAAAAAAAGATGAGAAAATAAGTTTAGGCTGTAGAGCACAGAGGGATCGGAGAGGACAGAGCTGGTGTCGGCCAGGTATTCCCACAACATGCGCCTATACTTGTCCCTCCTGGTGACACTAGGCCCCTGAGTGGCAGTAATTTGTCCAGGGGGGCCATTAACGTGTTCCAGACCTAGGAATAAGTCTTCCAACAGGGTAGAGTTTTGCATGCCTTTGCTTCTACCCACTGTTTTTGCTGCTTAGCTTCCCTCCACATCTACTCTGCTTTCACCCCTAAACATCACCCCAGTTTATGCCTTTGCTTCTACCCAGGTTTTTTGTTGATTTAGCTTCCCTCTACATCTACACTGCTTTAGCCCCTAGACATCACCCCTGTCCATGTGGGGTCGGTGGCCTCGTCATCCACCAACTCCTCTTCCAATTGCGCACTGCCCCCTTACTGCAAACCGCACATGACCACAGCTTGCCTTGATGGCAACTGTGTCTCATGATCCCCACTTAGGTCCAGACAAGTCGGTGGCGGGTCCAAAACCCCAAAATTGGAAGGAAATGGCAGATGCTGCAGTATTTCTAACACCTGTTCCTGGTGCTCGGGCCTGGTTTGTGTTGTACCCTGCACCCTGCTTAACGCATCTGCCATATCCGAAGTTGTGCTGAGCGCATGCTAATGTTTCGTGTCCAGTGCAATGGATGGGATGGGATTTCACATAAGTCTGCCACCCATGGCCACTCATGGTTGAGCAACTGAGGGAGTTGACTTTGACGAACCCGAGGGCTTTGGAGTTGGAACTACATCAAAGGTCTGTGCTGCTCACACACTCTGCTCAACACATGATATGTTTAGTGCCAGCAGTGTGGAGACGTCGCACAACAGCCGTTGTTCCAGCAGGTACAGGCGTTGTAGGAGTGCATAGAGGCTAGCAGCGGCAACTATACACTTTAAAAACTATCCGCACAAGCGCCACACTTTCACCAGTAGCTCAGGAACATTGGGGTACCTTTTTCAAAAGATTAGCAGCAATGAGTTAAAAACGTGGCCCAGGCATGGAATATGTTGCAGGCTGCCAAGCTACAGAGCCAATCCCAGGTTACGGCCATTATCACACATGACAACATGCCTGGGCCCAGGTGCAGTGGCAAAAACCACATTGCCGTCTCATCGAGGATGGCATGACTCACTTTGTAGGCAGTGTGCTGTCTGGCCCCCAAGCTGATGAGCTTCAGCACGGCCCGCTGACGTCTCCCCACACCAGTGTTGCAGCGTTTCCAGCTCGTAGCTGGGGTCAATTTAACAGCGGAGGAGGGTGGTGTTTCAGCCCTCCTCCCAGGAATGTTGTGTGGGGAGACAAGTCAGGCCACCACATTTTGCGACCCGGTCCACGCCTCAACTACATTCAACCACTGTGCCCAAATTGAAAGGTAGCGTCCCTGTCCGCATGCACTTGTCCATTCGTAACTGGTCACATGGAACTTTAGGGCTAAGCGCTGAATTTAGGGACCGCCTCATGTTTGGGGGAAAGTGCTGGTGTGGACGGCACAGTGCGGTGTCGCAGTAGACACTCTGCCCAAAAAGGGCAGAGTGTCCCCCAGCCGGGATTCCAACATCTCCTGGGCCAGATTTCTTGAGATGAGGCCGTTGAAGCCTTGGGCATGTGGGTGGGTTGCGCTGTACTTTAGCATGAAATGAAAGGCTTGGGAGATGGGGAGTTGCTGGGAAGAGGCGCATGATGGCGCGGGCAAAAGGAGAAATGGCAGGAAAAGGTGAGGATAAGGGTGAACTCCCCAAAGTGTCAGAGGCAGATGTGGAGGTGTCCTGGCTCCTGGTCTGGACTGCAGCGCCAGCCCTGTCAACAGTGGAAGAGGCAGTGGCCGCCAGGCCAAACGACGATTATCCTGCGCTTGCTCTCACCCACTGAGCCCAGGGCTTGCCTTCCAAATGATGGCACCCGCAAGAGGTGGTGAGATTCCTCTCCGCAGATCTCCAAACCATCTTGGACTTGCAAATTGCACTAAATTTGTCATGTAACTGACATGTATATGATGAGTCTATCCATTGTCTGTTCATTTTGGTGAAAGTCAGCCTGTCAGCTGACAGACAGCTGTGCTTGTCAGTGATGATGTCACCGGCTGCTTGTACCCCCAGTTTTTGCTGCTTAGCTTGCCTCCACATCCACACTGCTTTTGCCCCTACACATCACCCCTATCCATGCCTGTGCCTCTAGCCATAAGTCTGCCACCCATGGAAACTCATGGTGCAGAAAGTGAGGGAGCTGACTCTGAGGAACCCTTGGGTTTTGTAGCTGGTACTCCATCAAAGGTCTCTGCTGCTCACACACCCTGCTGAACATACGGTATCTAGGGTTAGAGCGTGTGGTGACCTCGCACAACAGTAGGTGCTTCAGGCAGATGTAGGCCTTGCTGGAGTGTATTGCGGCTAGCTCCAGGTACTGTAGACTTGGGAAAGTGGGTGTCCAAGTGCCGCACTTTCACCCTTAGCTCAGCTAATTTGGGGTATGTTTTTAAAAATCATTGCACCACTACATTGAACATGTGGGCCAGGCATGGAACGTGTTGGAGGCTGGCAAGCTCCAGAGCCCTCCAACAAGCTAAAAAACCTGGCCCCAGGGGCAGCGGGGATAAACAAATTGCCATCTCATCCAGGATGGCATCCCTGACCTCAGAGGCAGTGTGCTGTCCGTCTCCCAAGCTGATGAGCTTCAGCCCAGCCTGCTGACGTCTCCCCACACCAGTGTTGCAGCGTTTTCAGCTCGTAGCTGGGGTCAATCTAACAGCGGAGGAGGAGGAGGGTGGTGTTTCAGCCCTCCTCCCAGGAATGTTTTGTGGGGAAACAAGTCAGGAAAATTCTTGAAACGGGAGAGTTTTGCATCTTTGCCCTTGCTGCCTATGGACATCCCTTTGCCTCTAGCCACCATTTTCCCTGCTTTGCTTGCCTCCACATCCACACTGCTTTTGCCCCTAGACATCACCCCAGTCCATGCCTTAGCTTGTACCCCCAGTTTTTCCTGCTTAGCTTGCCTCCACATCCACACTGCTTTTGCCCCTAGACATCACCCCAGTCCATGCCTTAGCTTGTACCCCCAGTTTTTCCTGCTTAGCTTGCCTCCACATCCACACTGCTTTTGCCCCTAGACATCACCCCAGTCCATGCCTTAGCTTGTACCCCCAGTTTTTCCTGCTTAGCTTGCCTCCACATCCACACTGCTTTTGCCCCTAGACATCACCCCAGTCCATGCCTTAGCTTGTACCCCCAGTTTTTCCTGCTTAGCTTGCCTCCACATCCACACTGCTTTTGCCCCTAGACATCATCCCTATCCATGCCTCTTCCCCTAGCCATAATTCTGCCACCCCTGGAAACTCATGGTGCAGAAACTTTGGTTGCTGACTTTGAGGAACCCTTGGGTTTTGTAGATGGAACTCCATCAAAGGTCTGTGCAGCTCACACACCCTGCTCAAGATATGGTATTGTAGGGTTTCAGCGTGTGTGAATGACGGACAACAGCCTGTGTTTGGACAGATGTAGGCCTTGCTAGAGTGTTTTTAGGCTAGCAGCGACTCCTGTGCACTTGCAAAAGTGGGCGCACAAGCGCCGCATTTTCAACAGTAGCTTCGGTACATTTGGGTATGTTTTTAAAAAACTTTGCACCACTAGGTTAGACGTGGGCCAAACATGGAACGTGTTGGAGGCTGGCAAGCTCCAGAGCCGCTACCAGGTTCCAGCCATTATCACAGGCGTAAAAATGCCAGGCCCCAGGTGTAGCAGGGAAAAAAAAATGCCATCTCAGCCAGGATGGCATCCCTGACCTCGGAGGCACTGTGCTGTCTGTCCCCCAAGCTGATGAGCTTCAGCACCGCCTGCTGACGTCTCCCCACACCAGTGTTTTAGCGTTTGCCGCTAGTAGCTGTGGTGGAGGTTGCAGCGTCGTAGGGTTTCAGTCTACTCCTGCCATGAATTTTGGCCTGGGAGAGGAGATAGGCCACCCCAGTTTGCACCCGGGGAACAGACTCCACCACATTCACCCTGCCTGTCATTAAAGATAAGCACTGCAGCATCCCTGACCACAGGCGCTTGTCCAAGTGTCGGTGGTCAAGTGGACCTTGCAGCAAAGCGCGGAACTAAGGGCCCACCTGATGTTGAGTGACACGTGCTGGTGCAAGGCGGGGACGCCACACCGGGAGAAGTTGAGACGGCTAGGGACGGCATAGTGAGGTGCCACAGTTGTTCTGGGAAGATTGGGAATTTTGGGTGGAAGGAGGACAAGACTGTTGGGTAAGAGGAGGTAGAGGCTGCCTGGCTGGTGGACAATGTGCTTTAAGCGTTATCCGACAGCCATTGCAAGACCTGTTCCTGGTTCTCGGGCCTACTAATCTTTGTACCATTCAGCCTAGTTAATGTGGAACTTTTGTGCAAAGCGCAGAACTTAGGGCCCGCCTGATGTTAAGGGACACACGCTGGTACAAGGCTCAACTCACCCTAAGTGCCAAAAACACTGCTGGTGCAAGGCTCTACTCATGCCAAGGGCCTCAATCTCTGCTGGTAGCTCAGCTTAAGGTCATGTAACTTTGTTTGGAAGGGCTCATGTTAAGGGCTAGAAAAGTGAATTTTGGAAGGTCTTACCACATCACACACACACACACACACACACACACACACACACACACACACACACACTCAAAATGACAGTTAAAGGTGAGGGCTTTTGGAATTCCCATTGCCTATTCCATTTGTGGTTGTCATGGGGAACGTGATTTAAAGGGGTGGTTGTTACTGTTTGTTGAGCTTAAATTGGGGTTTGTGTCCATCCATTTGGGGAGTAAAGAAGGTTTCCAGGTATTTTCCCACTTTGATTGAGGTTTTTTTGAATGTGGAAAGTGTGTAGTTGTTAGGCAGTGATGTTGGGGTAATAGAGGGTCTTTGGTGTGTTAGATGCCCCCAGACATGCTTCCCCTGCTGTCCCAGTGTCATTCCAGAGGTGTTGGCATCATTTCCTGGGGTGTCATAGTGGACTTGGTGACCCTCCAGACACGGATTTGGGTTTCCCCCTTAACGAGTATCTGTTCCCCATAGACTATAATGGGGTTCGAAACCGATTCGAACACACGAACATTGAGCGGCTGTTCGAATCGAATTTCGAACCTCGAACATTTTAGTGTTCGCTCATCTCTAATAATAATATTAATAATAACACATAGGGTGTAAGGAAAACTTTGACCAAGCACACTAAGGGCTAGTTCACACGTGAGTATAAGGGGAGGTTTTTGACAGCGGATTTCGCGTCCAAAACCTCCCCTTATAATGGTGGTCTATGGAGAAGCGACATGCCCTTTCTTCAGGCGGAAGCCGCGCGGGCTGCGCCGCATGGCTTCCGCCCGGCTGCAGCACCCTCCATGTTGGCTCATTCATTTGAGCCGACAGCGGAGGTGAAAGCCGCGACCGCGATGGTCGCGGCGGGCGGGTTTTGACAAGAGAGAGACGCGGCTCGCCGCGTCTCTCTCTGTGTCAAAACCCGCGCGGGCAGTTCACGTGTGAACTAGCCCTAAAGGTCCTTACTAGGAGCCAATAGCAATAAAACTTAACTTTTAATAATTCTAGTTAAAAAGTGACAGAATCAGTCCGTCTGTACCAACAATTAAATCCCTTTAGACAGATCGTACCAATGGGAAGAAACAATGGGATAGTGTGTGAGTTTGGGGAAATGAAGCCAGTATTATCCTATTTGTAGTAATCTGGCTACATACAAACAATGCCCCTTCCCTGTGGAAGTTATAGCAATTATAGCCACATGCCACCCATACAATAATTACACTTTAGATTCCCTGCACGGTGCCCCCCTTAGACTAAGGTGAACCACTTCACACGGCATTACTCAGGAACTTTATGGTCAGCTGCATCTGGTCAATCTATTCAGTAGAATCGATACACTGAATTGCCGTACAGCAGGGGTGCTCACACTTTTTCAGCATGTGAACTACTTTATAAACTGACCAAGGCAAAAGATCTACTGCCCACTTCTTGTGGGCAGGGCCGGGGCGGGCCTGTGGTTGGGGTCGGGCGGAGCGTGAGAGCAGGAGACAGCGGCGTTCTGTGGCCGCCCAGGGATCCCCGGTGTCTGCTTGTTCACAGCGCAGGCTGAGAGTTATCTCTGGACACTGGCAGGCTGGGGCTGCGGCAGCCCCGCCTGCCAGTGTCCGGAGATGACCGGCTCCCTCCATCCCTAAGAGCGGGGAGCGCGTCATCCCCCGGAGCTGCTGCTTTCCGGCCTGCAAGTATCCAGAGTGCTTGTTCACAGCGCAGGCTGAGAGTTGACTCTCAGCCTGCACTGTGAACAAGCAGACACCGGGGATCCCTGGCTCCATCCCGCAATTGACCCATACGTTCTTTGCGATCAACCGGTAGATCGCGATCGGCGTATTGGGCACTCCTGCTGTAGAGGGCCCCCTATGCATCTACAAACTGTTCTACAGGCGTGTAGAGTCTACTCTAACTCCTCAATAGTTCATCAGTAGGATTGTTTCTAAAACAATCGAAGAAGATGTGCAGTAAAAACTGCAGTTCACGGGGCCACGATGGTTGGGATTGACCTAAGTAGCCATTGTTTCTTCCCATTGGTATGATCTGTCCAAAGGGATTTAATTGTTGGTACAGAGGGACTGATTCTGCCACTTTGTAGTGACTTTAAAAAGCCACAATATTTTCTGCAATGTTTCTGCCGAGGCCAAATCTGCAGTGTTTATGCCATGTGAGCCCCCCTCCCCCCTTAAAGAGGCCCTTTTATGTCCTCTGGCACCAGCGGTATTATATACTGCTAGAAAGCTGGTAGCTTTTCCATTATGCTCCTGGGTGCCAGAGATATCAGAACTGTTAATTTCTAGACTGATATCTCTCCACTGTCAGAAGGGCGGGCCTTACTGCTCAGTCATCACTGGGCGGTAAGGAACATTCCCTCTGACAGTACAAGGCTATTGAAGAGTACTGTGAGGAGGCCCAATGATGACACTAGGCTGTAAGGGCTGCCCTTCTGACAGTGGAGAGATATTGGTGCCGAAACTAACAGCATCAATATCTCTGCACCCAGGCGCATAATGGGAAAGCTTAATCCAGCGCACTGTCAGCATTCTAGCAGTATATAATATCACCAGTGCCAAAGGACATGAAAGGTCCTCTAAAGGAGTTGTCAAGACAAAAAATGGACAACCTGTCTAAGTTTTAAATTGAACGGGAGCAGTAAAAAAAATAACAAAAATTCATATCTTTCCACGGTGCTCCGGTCCCTTCTAGGACAGTCCGGTCTTCTCAGTCCATTGTTGACATGTGACAGAAATCCGAACCACACGTGACCACTTGGCCTCCATGAAGGGCATGCTGTGCCACTACCTGTCAAATCATGGGTCTGTTCCTGAGACCACTGATTTTCCAAGGGATCCGTGGCATCACAGCCAGTGAGAAGTTTCACTTTGAGAAGACGCTGGAGAAGAAGGATTCGAACCCGTCGGGTGGACACAGAAGTATCGGGGACAAGTGAGTATAATTTTTTAATATTTTTTTCCCCCTTCTGGACAACTTCTTCAAGTACCAATATAGGACACATCCTTAATAGAGTTGAGCGATCGGGATCGGAAAAGATCGGATCCCGATTGGCAATCGAGCAAATTTCACGATCGCGATTGGCTGGAAAATGATCGGATATCGGATTTTGAAATCTCAAGATCTGCTCAATCCTAAAAGTGACCTTTCTCATAGAGAAGCATTGACTAGGGTTGAGTGATCGGATCGGGAAAGATCGGATCGGAGATTGAGCAAATTTCACGATCGCTGGAAAATTATCGGAAATCGGATTTTAAAATTGATCCTGAAATCTCAAGATTGCCTCAACCCTAGTCCTTAAGGGGTTAAGGCAGAGATCTCCAATTACTTTAAGGCTTGAGTTGCGCTTTCAGTCATTGCTGTGACGGAGTCGCTGGGTGTGTTGGCTGTAAGCGCCAGGTGCTTTTATCTCTTCACTCTGATATGTTTTCTAAAATTGCTACAGGCAAAAGAAAATTCACTTGGGATAGAATGAAACAGTGCTGTGAGTGGACAGGGATCAAACAGGCTCTGAGGTTACCCAGCCGCTCGGAAATGGGCAGACTGGGTGGGACCTGCAGGTTTCATCTAATATCTAACAGTTTAATATTAGTAACTGTATCCTAAGTACTTTATTTCTTCACAAAACACACATTAATCAGGAGCAATTACCGCACAAAGTGGCCCAGGAGGTGTCACATGGGTGACACTTTATCTCTGCTACATGCCAAGCTTTTGAAGATCAAAGCTTATAAGAAACTTCATGCCAGCAGTGACTTCACCCGACCTCAGTTCCCACACGTGGGTGCGGTGTGGTGGTTGCAGGATGCAGAGACGCTAAGAAGCTGCTGGGTTTTCTTAACCCGAAGTGAAGGGCAGGCTGGTATAAATGGCCTGAGACTGCAAAGGCACAGAACTGCCATATAAAGTGTGTTTATTTTGTGTAATTTTTTTATACGTTATCTGATGGAAGGGTCGTGTATACCGTATACGTCAGATGGAGAGTAACAAGTAAAGCTCTATTCACACCTGCATATCTATAACTGTAAACAGTGGTGATGTCAACTATGATTTTTAATACAGAGGCATCAAGAAAAAAACATTTTTTTTTATATATTTGGACTCGGGTGCTTGTACCTATACTAAACACATACTTTTGGAGAGTTACTTGGTGAATGAAGCAAATGTATGAACAGAACCTTAAAGTGTATCTCCAGTTGTAAAACAACTTTTTGTAAATTAATAATATAGTGAATTTGTAAAGTGGTGAATAACACATCCATCCCCTACTTCCACCGTCACTCATACCTCGTGTTCCAGCCCATACCTTATATACTATACATGACATCAGAATTGTAATACGTCTAGGTACCACTGACTATTGGCTGAGAGGGTGTCAGGTGGTGCCAGAATGTCACAGGGACTCACAAGACAGTGGCCATTGTAGTTATTCAGAGACAAATCACTATTTATTAATTGAAAACCAATTTGGTACATTTGGGTCAAACTCGATTTTGTGATTAATCAGTTCACCCATCTCTAGTCTTTTCTGTAACCTTCACCTTCTGATATATGTTCTACGGTATTGTGTAACTTTCACCTCCTGATATGTGTTCTATGTTCTATTGTGTAACTTTCACTTTCTGATATGTGTTCTATGTTGTGTACTTTCACCTTCTGATATGTGTTCTATTTTCTATTGTGTAACTTTCACCTTCTGATATATGTTCTATGCTCTATTGTGTAACTTTCACTTTCTGATATGTGTTCTATGTTGTGTACTTTCACCTTCTGATATGTGTTCTATTTTCTATTGTGTAACTTTCACCTTCTGATATATGTTCTATTGTGTAACTTTCACCTGCTGATATATGTTCTATTGTGTAACTTTCACCTTCTGATATATGTTCTATGTTCTATTGTGTAACTTTCACCTTCTGATATATGTTCTATTGTGTAACTTTCACCTGCTGATATATGTTCTATTGTGTAACTTTCACCTTCTGATATATGTTCTATGTTCTATTGTGTAACTTTCACCTTCTGATATATGTTCTATTGTGTAACTTTCACCTTCTGATATGTGTTCTATATTCTACTGAGTAACGTTCACCTTCTGACATGTGCTCTATGTTCTACTGAGTAATGTTCACCTTCTGATATGTGTTCTGTGTTCTATTGTGTAACTTTCACTTTCTGATGTCTTCTATTGTGTAACTTTCACCTTCTGATATGTGTTCTATGTTCTATTGTGTAACTTTCACCTTCTGATATGTGTTCTATGTTTCATTGGGAATACAATATAGTTAGATGAGATTTCCAAACCATTGCATTCTTGTTTTCTCTACATTTTATACAGCATCCCAACTTTTTGGAATTGTGGTTGTATTACACATTGCGGCAGCAAATTGATGTAGGATGTCTAGCAGAACCATGATGGTGTAACTACAATATAGGGGGCACAGATCTAGCAGTTGTACCTGAACCCTGGTCTTATTGAAATCTCTACCACATTAGAAGGCACCAATGTTATAAATGACACATGGTATTAGGTGTCACTGTCATGGAATTTGCACAGGGGACTGGGAGCTTCAAGTTACGCCTCTACAGCAGAGTGAATCTGTATTATACATTAAACAGGATATCATCATTATACACCGAGCTATGGATATCAGTATTACACGTAGGTCAGGAGAGTTCCAGTCGTATCCTGGCATGCCTGTGGTCTGGTTTCCTGTGCTACATACAGAGCTGTGTACTCAGCAGGGGATCTTTTGAGCCCCTCTCCTGATATAGTTTTCCTGGTACCCTTGCCATAACCTCTGAGAAGGACATTTGGCCACCTCACCTGGGATGAAAGGCCTGACTCACTGCTCTGGTTGGTCTCCTGAGGGCACGTCAAAACCCACAGCTTTGGCGAGCTAAGAAAAGCCACAAAAGAGTTTGGGAATGCAGACCTTTCAAAATACCCAGCAAGTCAGTGACCTTCTCACCAACCCCTGGCAGAAAGGTGCCTAGAAGACTGCACACATCCAAAGGAAGTGGAACACGTTAAAGGCTTCCATATATTTGGAAGAACTGAGAGTTGAAAGGAAGGGAGGCAGATTTTATATGGAAAGCAAGATTTAACTACCAAAACATGCTGCGAAATTAGAAGGTATGATAGCCTTCATTTTTGCTGTGTTTGGATGGTAGGCAAAAAATCCCAACCCTTTCCACAGAGTGCTAAGTATGGATATTATTTTTGAAGGTTGGATTTTTTTTTCTCAGAAACAGCACCATTCTTGCCCATGGGCTGAGTTCTCTTTTACTGTAACTCATGTGAACAGTAGGACATTGTACGCAACTCATAGACAAAGTGGCGCTGTTTCTCCTCTGATACATGAATCTATCATATATTTGGTTTTATACCATTCATTAGATTTAAGGATGGAAAATGGGAAAATCAATTTGCTTTTTTTCTTTAATTCTGTAACTTTTTTTTTTTTTCAAAAAGTTTGCTAATGGAAGCCATATTGGAAGCAAACGCAACTTTTCTGTGTAGTTAAAGCAGCAGGGTATGATTGTTTTATAGCGGTAATAGCCAGGGGTGTAACTTGAGGGTGTGCAGAGGATACAGTCACACCGGGGCCCAGGAGTCTTAGGGGGCCCATAAGCACTGACATCAGTATAGGGCTAGTTCACACGAGCAAAGAGGGGGCGGAATTATGGCGCTGAATCCACGTCATAACCCACCTCCTCACAATGGAGGTCTATGTAGACCCACAGGCTACTTTTTTCCATGAGCGGCAACATGCCCTCATGCCCGGCAACATTCCCGGCAACATGTCAAAAAAGAATTGACATGCCCTTTTTTCAGGCGGACACCGCGGCTTATTAAGCCGCGGCGTCCACCTTGCGACACCTCCCTCCAGAGTAAGCCCATTCATTTGAGCCTACTCCGGAGAGGAGAGCCGCAATGGGATGCCGTGCACTGCAACGGCATCCCATTGCGGCAGCCACCCCGGAATATGCACACGTGTAATTGCGTGTGAACTTAGCCTTGAGATTGCAGTTTCCATCTGGCCCATAAGCCAAGGAGACCCACAGATCCCCCTAACCACACTAAGGTGGATTAAACTCCTTAATAGAGATGAGCGAACACTGTTCGGATCAGCCGAACTGAACAGCACGCACCCATAGAAATGAATGGAAGCACCTGTGACGCCGGCCGGCCGCCGGCAAAGTCAGCGTCACAGGTGCTTGCATTCCATGGGAGCGTGCTGTTCGGATCGGCTGATCTGAACAGTGTTCGCTCATCTCTACTCCTTAACTCCTGTAACCATCACTATCAAGAATTCATTGTAGGGTTGAGGTAGGGGGCCCCAGATAAAAGATTGTACCGGGGCCCACAAGACTTTAGTTAGCAGGGGCGGCTTATTGCTGTCTCTCTCAACCTGATCTCAGTATACACAGAGCTCAATGAGCGTTTTGTATAGAACCATGGAATCGGGTTTCCTCCCAATGCCTCGGTCATGTAATCTGCCAGGAACTATAGGAGCTAGTAGAGGACCTAGATCAGCTCTCTATTATATACTTGGATATTTCATTCCTCCTGTAACTTTGGCGAATAGATCAGCCACAGTTACAGAGAAAATCAGAAAAAAAAATTAAAATACACCATAATATTATTATTTTAAAAAAATTCTGAATCCCCACCCACAATGACACAGAATTATGTGTCATCTACATATAGCCACAGTTACAAGGGAAATCATCAAAAAAAAAATAATTAAAATTAAAATACAATTATTATATAAAAAATGAAGACTCCCTACCCACAATGACACAAAATTATGCGTCATCTACATATAAATCTCTATAAATTGAAAGGCAAAACAAATTTTTAAGTAGTACTTTGTGCTAATATATATATATATATATATATATATATATATATATATATATATATTTCCTCTCCCCTTTTTTCTACATTTATCCAGATATATATAAATAAAGAAAAATCTGCAAAAATAAAAAAAATATATATAAAAATTAATCCCTAAGTATCACTGAAAAAAGATGCAAAAATTATTTCAATATATATATTTCAAAACCACATGTACCAAAAATAATCCGAACAACATGTCCGATCTGATAGATTCCCAGTGCTGTTCTGATGCTTACCAAGTCCTTCCTGGTCTCTACCTCCTGATCCTATCTTGGCACACAGGAAATGCCCACTCGACCAATAACCAGCCACAGGGGTGACCGACTGCAGCTAGTGGTCTAATAAACCGACTTGTGTTTTTGTGACTTACACGTAAGAGTTTTTGTTCATTTCTTGAGTGGGTGGGAAAAAGACTTGACATGAGGGATCTGACTTTATCAGATAGATGAGTTATAGATGATTTCGTTCTTTGGAGATGAAAGGGTTACAATGTAGATACACTATCTCATCGTCTTTGCCTCCCTACAAGGTGTCTTGTGATGTTAAGGGGAATCCAGAGGGGTTTAGGGCCATAATTATCTTTCTCCTTGATTAACCACATCAAAACTGAGAAAGGCCCTCCAGGTACATAGAGACGGCTAAGAGGTGTGTTTATAGGGTGATGCCATCTCTGTGCACATGACCCAGACCTCTGAAATAACAAGGAGCTTGTTTTTTCTATTACTAATACAGAAACCTGCTGCTAATTTGTAGTAACTTTACAGCACATGATATATTGTCTTTTACATGCATTGGAAGAATATTATCTACACAGTTATAGATAGTAGCATCAATAAGGACAGATTACAATATTATCTGCTACTTTGCTAACACTGTTTAGAGGGGCTTGTCAATGTACATGTATATTTCTGACCTTGCCTCTGAGCTAGGATTCATGTGACTCTGATTATTATGTGTGAGTGACAACCCCAATTCAAAAAAAAAGTTTGTATGCTTTGTAAAATGTAAAGAAAAATATAATGGAATGGTTATTATTATTATATATATAGCACCAATAATTCCATGGAGCTTTACATTTAGGGGGTTACATACAATACTCAAAATATACAGGTAGATATACTAACAGTGACCGACTGGCACGGTGGGGTAGAGAGCCCTGCCCGCAATCTAGAACATAGATCAAATATCAGAAGATAAATGTTACAGAATAGAACATAGAACACATATCAGGAGGTGAAAGTTTACAAAATAGAACATAGAACACATATCAGAAGGTGAAAGTTACCAAATAGAACAAAGAACACATATCAGAAGGTGAAAGTTACACAAAAGAACGTACAACACATCAGAAAGTGAAAGTTACAAAATAGAACATAGAACACATATCAGAAGGTGAAAGTTACACAAAAGAACGTACAACACTTATCAGAAAGTGAAGGTTACACAATAGAACAAAGAACACATATCAGAAGGTGAAAGTTACACAATAGAACAGGGGTCTCAAACTCGCGGCCCGGCAAACAGTTTTGTGCGGCCCGCAGAAACATCCTACGATGCATAATACAGTTTAGGACAGGTCCTACGTCAGCGGTTCTCAACCTGTGGGTCGCGACCCCGGCGGGGGTCGAACGACTAAAGCACAGGGGTCGCCTAAAGCCATCGGAAAATACATATTTCCGATGGCTTTAGCCGCTGAGAAGCCGCGCTGCCTTTGCAGCAGGGAAGATCCTAGTGGAGTGAAGGACCTGTGATGATGTCGGGACCATGTGATCGGACTCTGGTGTGGGCGGAGCTACTCAGTACAGTGCCGAGTTACACAGGAAGAGAAGGCTGCAGTGAGTGGAGACTGGAAGGTAAGATGGAGGGAGGAGACAGCAAGTGTAAGCAAGGGGTGGGACGTGGATGCAAGCAGTGTTTGAGTATGATAGGAGGGCATGCAGGCTGTGTGTGAGCATGATAGGAGGTTCAGGCTGTGTGTGAGCATGATAGGAGGTTCAGGCTGTGTGTCAGCAAGATGGGGGACATGAATCTGGGGACAGAGATAGGGGGACATGAATCTTAGGGCAGAGATGGGGGACATGAATCTGGGGGCAGAGATGGGGGGACATGAATCTGGGGGCAGAGATGGAGGGGGGACATGAATCTGGGGCAGAGATGGGGGACATGAATCTGGGGGCAGAGATGTGGGGACATGAATCTGGGGGCAGAGATGGGGGACATGAATCTGGGGGCAGAGATGGGGGACATGAATCTGGGGGCAGAGATGGGGGGACATGAGTCTGGGGGCAGAGATGGGGGACATGAATCTGGGGGCAGAGATGGGGGGACATGAATCTGGGGGCAGAGATGGAGGGACATGAATCTGGGGGCAGAGATGGGGGGACATGAATCTGGGGGCAGATGAAGGGTGTATATGTAACTGGGGGAAAGATGGAGGGGGGACATATAGTTTACGGGTGACTGTAGGAGGATTATACAGTGTGGGGGCACATGAAAAATGAATGGGCGGAGTCAACATAAAAGTGGGTGGAGCTAAATTTGCCGCGGTGCAGCCCGCCAACTGGCTGGGATCTTGCTCTGCGGCCCACATGCTGAGTTGAGTTTGAGACCCCTGCAATAGAACATACAACACATATCAGAAGATGAAAGTTACACAATAGAACATACAACTCATATCAGAAATGTTGAGTGTTCAACATTTCTCCATTTCATTTGCAAAATACAGCTAAGTATTAAAATTGATGACAGCAATGTATCTAAAAAAGAGTTGGAGCAGGCCCATGTCTACAATTGTGTAGAATCTCGTCGTTTTTTTACAACAGTCAGCACAGTCAACAAAAATCTGTAAAGTGAGGAGACCAGTTACTAGAGTTTTGGGCGAGGAATGTTGTCCCATTATTGTCTGATGGAGGGTCGTAGCTGCTCTTCTTTGCTGGATTCTTTGTTTCATAATGCAGCAAATGTTTTCTATTGGTGACAGGTCTGGACTACCAGCAGGTCAGTTCAGTATCTGGACTCTACTTCTATAACGCCATGCGATTGTACACATCTGGATGAGCATATGTTGTTTCTATACACTGCTTAGCAATGATAGTGTCTTTCAAGATGCATAAGCTTCCCATACCATAGGCACTAAAGAAACCCCATATCATCAGTGGCTTTTGTATTGTGCAATGATAGGCTGAATGGTCCCTACACTGAAGTTTGCAGGACATGGCATCCGTGGTTTTCCATAAAGAGTTTCCCATTTATCTGACCACAGACCAGTTTTCCACTTTGCCTCAGTCCGGTTTGAATGAGCTTTGTTCCAGAGAATATGGCGATGTTTCTGGATTGTGTTGATATATGGACTCCTTCTTCACATACTACAGCTGTACAACTTTGTGGGTTGCATGGCAAGCTGTATTCACAGACAATGATATCTGGAAGTGTTCCTCCTGAGACCATACTGCGATTTTCATTACCAATTTATGCCTGTTTTTAATTCTGTGCCACCTGAGGGCCCATAGATCCTGTGCATTCAATTGTTATGGTTTTGATGCCAGGCCTAACAAAAGCAACAGTAGGAGCTGGCTGATAACAGCAAACAGTAGAGACGGCTATTTATAATCAGCACAGTACTGCCAACCAAGATCTGATGTCTTCACCAGCACCAGCCACGAAGCCAGATGGACTTTGCTGAATCTGAAAGTCTGAATTGTCACCAACAGATAGCTGTGCAAATGATAAATGCACTGCAAACTAAAATCAAAACAAAACCCACTATTAACTTACAGAGCAGACCAGAATAGGTGTACAGTGTACACGCATGCGTCAGAACCAGGAGAGGACGTCAGAGGCAAAATGAGAAGAAACGATATCCAAAAGCAGGCCAAGGGTCAAATCCGAGCAGGCATGTCAAACACAGAATCAACAGGCAATATAATACCCAAAAAAGGAAGACACAGAATAGAATGAAGCTATCGTGAACACAAACAGGATGCAGAGCTAAACTAGGAAGTAAAGTTAGTTGGCCCCTGTATCAGGAGGGAAGGGTCTTATATAGGCCCCCTCAGCTGCTAATTGGACCAACCCAGGAAAATTCTGAAATGGCAGAAGCTTCCAAGCTTCGCACTGTAACCTTAAATGTAAATCAGCCGGATTGAGAATCCTGACACCATTATTGACCATCAGCCTTGTCCCTTGTGCACATGGATTTCTCTAAATATTCAGAATCTTTTGATGATATTATGCACTGTAGATGGTGGGCTATTCAAGGTCTTTGCAATTTTATTTTGAGGAACATTCTGAAATTGTTCCACAATTTTGTCTACAGTTTTTCACAGATTAGTGAACCTCTAACCATCTTTGCTTCTGAAAAACTCTGCTTCTTTAACATAAAAGGAGCAATAAACACCTCACTAAGCCCTTGCTGGTCTTATTCTGACACTGCCCAAGTCCCCCATTGGTATCTACTTCTTGGTCCCTCCCAACACATAGGAAATGCTGCTCAGCCCATCACTGGGCCCATTGGTTACAGTTCTCAGCCATTGATTGCTTATGTGTCATTTCCTTTGCCTTTCACTGTATGTCAGGTTAGTGGGGGATCTGAACCGAACTGAAACAAGACTGGTGGGTGATTGAGAGGTGAACATTGCTTCTTATTGTTCACCCATTCTGTGATTTTATTTTTTTACCAGTTGGACAATCCCTTTAACTACATGATCCCAAGTATATTCACACAATCAGCTTAGCTCACATCCGGAAAACACAGAAACTGTTAAATGAGAGCAGACATCTTCTCATCGCTTGTTGCATTCAATAATCCGTCACCTCCATCCCAACAATAATAACCTTGTATTTTGTAACCTTCTGTCTCATCCTTCTAATGACAACGTTAGTTTCTTCCTGCTTTTAATTAATACTGTTAATTAGCTGGAGAATGCATCAGGCCGCCGGATCGAAGACTTTCAAGCCTCTGGTTGATTTGAAAGGTACTAGTAATTAACCCCTTTGGGCAGTGTCTAACCTTGTGGGGTAAATACACTGTGGGGCAGCAGCACCTGATCATTCTGCTGAATACTTTGGTCCTATCATGAATGGCCAGCTATGGCACCAGTGTCACTCATGGCATAATAATTCACCAACTCTTGATGGTTGTAACTTAATCTTCCATGTCTAGAAACAAGTTGCATCTTAGAAGAAACAGAGTTTAAAAACTTAAGTACCAGAAGTAAGCTATTCTGTTGCTTTGATTTAACACAATGGTCCAGATTTGGCTCTAAACCATGGGACATTGTTCATCACTCTTTACGATAGGTAGTAGTACATGGGACTTGTTGAGAATTAAAAAATTTACATTTTTGCAAATATGAGTAATTAAAAATTTTGCAGAGTCTTAAAGATTTTGTCTAACCATCCTAATGGCAATCTGTTGTTGTAATTGGTTACCAATGGATATGACCATGAATGTAGGAAATTTCTATGGTCTGGTGCCTACCAGAAACCCAGTTATATTGTTCAGGTTATCTTATCATACATGTGGTGTCCTTACTAAAGATGGATAAGTCTCTCAGGATTCGTTTAATTTCGGGTATGGGTGACTAGGGTCTAAGATTAATTTGGGGTCAAACATGTTTGGTACAACCCAAACCTAAAATTGGATTAAAACATTGTGCAGAACATTGTTAATGCTCTTAGGAACCTATCTATAAAACATAGTGTTAAAGACTCTTAGGGCTCCTAGGAACATATTTGGAAATATAAAAAAAACAAAAGAACTTGATAGTCTTCAGTAGTTGAAACATATTTGTAAGACATAATGTAGAGCATTGTCAGGGCTCCTAGGAACCTATCTATAAAACATAGTGTAGAACACTCTAAGGGCTCCTAAGAACCTATCTATAAAACATAGTGTAGAACACTGTCAGGGCTCCTAGGAACCTATTTATAAAACATAGTGTAGAACACTCTCAGGGCTCCTAGGAACCTATTTATAAAACATAGTGTAGAACACTCTCAGGGCTCCTAGGAACCTATTTATAAAACATAGTGTAGAATACTCTAAGGGCTCCTTGGAACCGATCTAGAAAACATAGTGTAGAACACTGTCAGGGCTCCTAGGAACCTATCTATAAAACATAGTGTAGAATACTGTCAGGGCTCCTAGGAACCGATCTATAAAACATAGTGTAGAACACTGTCAGGGCTCCTATGAACTTATCTATAAAACATAGTGTAGGACACTGTCAGGGCTCCTAGGATCCTATCTATAATACATAGTGTAGAACACTGTCAGGACTCCTAGAAATCTATCTATAAAACATAGTGTAGAACACTGTCAGGGCTCCTATGAACTTATCTATAAAACATAGTGTAGGACACTGTCAGGTCTCCTAGGAACCTATCTATAAAACATAGTGTAGAACACTGTCAGGACTCCTATAAATCAGATCTATAAAACATAGTGTAGAACACTGTCAGGGCTCCTAGGAACCTATCTATAAAACATAGTGTAGAACACTGTCAGGGCTCCTAGGAACCTATCTATAAAACATAGTGTAGAACACTGTCAGGACTCCTAGGAACCTATCTATAAAACATAGTGTAGAACACTGTCAGGGCTCCTAGGAACCTATCTATAAAACATAGTGTAGAACACTGTCAGGACTCCTAGGAACCTATCTATAAAACATAGTGTAGAACACTGTCAGGGCTCCTAGGAACCTATCTATAAAACATAGTGTAGAACACTGTCAGGGCTCCTAGGAACCTATCTATAAAACATAGTGTAGAACACTGTCAGGGCTCCTAGGAACCTATCTATAAAACATAGTGTAGAACACTGTCAGGGCTCCTAGGAACCTATCTATAAAACATAGTGTAGATCACTGTCAGGGCTCCTAGGAACCTATCTATAAAACATAGTGTAGAATACTGTCAGGGCTCCTAGGAACCTATCTATAAAACATAGTGTAGAACACTCTAAGGATCTTAGGGATCTATCTAGAATCTAGCTCTCTAAGGCAAACACAGCTGAAGTTATGGCAAAGTAAAAATGACCTTAATATCTTTTGGGGTGTCTCCCAGAGTGTTTTAGGAGGAGGCCCACAGGAGGTATAAAAAAAAACTAAACAAAACATTTATACTCATCTTTTGTTACCTCTATTGGGCCTCCTTGCAGTGTCCGGTGCTTTCCTGGTGACATCTTGCGCCAGTGACATGGACATGCCAAGTTTCATGATGTCATGATGCTTGGCATGCCCATGTCACTGCTGGTGGCCAAATCACAGGCCTCAGCGGTGACCACAGGCACATATGACATCACCAGAAGAGCACTGAATGCTGCAAGGAAGCAGAAAGAGTTAAAATTAGATGTGTATAAATGTTTTTTAATTTGTACACCTCCCTTGAGCCTTTACCTATTATACTCTGCAGTCTGAAGAGATCCCAGAGTGTAACTCCATGAACATTTTCGTCCACCCGAGATAAATCTCCATTTGTTCGGTTTTGTAAAAACACAAACAATTTGCAATATTTGGGTCAACCTGGCTTGGTATGAGTCAATTTACCAATCTCTATTTCCTACCTTATAACCTGTCCACAATAAGGGCATCATGGCCGGGTTTCTGACAACTCTCAGACCATAAAATGTTCCTTCATTCATGGTCATATCCTTTGGCAACTGATCAGGGCAAAAGATGTCACTGTTTAGATGGTTAGAGAAAATCTTTAAAACTGCAAAGATTTTAATTATTTATATTAGAAAAAATTGTTTAACTTGTCCAAGAATTGAAATATGGGAATGGGAAAACCATTTTTAAGTTGTGGCCCCACATGGCATAAACACAGACAGTTCTTTTAAGCTAGGACTTGATAATATAGGGTTTATCACTTCCCATAGGGTGGCGTCCATTAATGCTGGGTTTAGAAACTTGCATTTATTGTTTCTTTTTCCATTTTTAATATAAAAATACAAACCAAATAAAAAACTTCTACCGATTCACTACTCTATTAGAAATGTAAATGATACAAAGGCGAGCGTATGAGATTCGAGCAATGAGCCGCTCACACAGATACTTAAAGAAGTCGGGATTAGGTAACAACTAGTCACTTTGTAACATAAGCCCTATTACACTGGGTTCATTAATCTCATTTTTAGATCCCATTTTTTGTGCATTCAACTGCGGATAATTGTCTTGGCAAACACTGAACGCTGCCCCGAAGGGTTAATGTAGTTATTTTTGGTTGGATGACGTCTAGAGTAATGTTCTCATTGTGCAGGCGGAAGTGTTCTCAATGTCCATCCTGTATTGGTGGAACACCTGAGCTCAGCGATGTCTCTGTAACCTGACCCTGGCGCTAGATGTCTCTTTCCAAACTTGACCGGTGTTATTTTTCTCTTAGTTTGCTGGAAATATTTCTCATTTTGTGCAGAGCCATTCTGTATTTTATCAGATTATCTCAAGGGTGAAGGAGGGAGACATTGTTGATGTGCCAAACATTATAGGGCTTAATGCAGTCGGCTGGTAAGGATATCTCTCTCTAGTCATGGGAGAGAGGCGAGATCGACACTAGGTGAGGGCTGATAAGGGCCACCTGGGCTGAACCTTCCCAAACATCAGTCTGAGTCTTTGTCTAAGCCTCTTTTATATCACATACACTTTGTATCCCCACTTTGTACACAGAGATTGAGGTTTTTACCTATTTTTTACCAATTGTTTTCTTTTTTGCCTTGGGTCCTATCGGTCATACCACAATTTTTTGAACAAATTACTAACATACTAGAGGTTGAGACTAGTGGGGGGTCCAGGGCCTGACACTTTCTATGAATCTGTATATTCAGTCTAAGTCTTGTGGGCCCCGATGCAATCTTTTGTCCGGGGCCCTCTATCTCATTCCTACAGCGAATTCTTGATAGTGATGGTTAAGGGTGCTGAAGAGTTTAATCCACCTTAGTGTGGTTAGGGTAATCTGTGGGTCTCCTTGGCTTATGGGCCAGATGGAAGCTGCAATCTCAATACTGATGCCAGCGCTTATAGGCTCCCTAATATATAACAGGGATGCAGACTTCGTCCCAGTGTAGAAGCTAGGGTCCCACCCCGTATCAATAGGCAACAGAAGAGCTTCACACAAATATGTATGTGTCAATCAAATAGACGTATTTATTGGTAGAGCTTAGTGGAGCAAACGTTTTCGGTCTGGGTGGACCTTCATCAGGCTCTACATAAAAAAACAATATAACAAACAATATAACACAAAATAAGACAAAAATAAGATCCAAAAAATAACCAAAACAAATGTACAATATTTACAAGGAATTATAATGCAGGTGCCATCTTTGAGAATAGCTTGGAAATATATGTGGATATAACGTCAAGGTAAATCACATGTCATGTAGGAATAAGTAGCAAATAACATCAGAATATTTCCCTAGTCGCACTCATGTGATGTTCAACATAGGATTCTCCTGGTAAGGTGCTATATGGGACAACAGAAGCATACATAAAAAGAGAATATTGAATATCAGATTTCATCATACCTGTAAGGTGTGGAAAACAGATGTATATAGCTATGGTCTGAAGGTAGGTAGGGCCAGTCACCTGAGGATATCATGTGATTAAGATTAGACCCAAACAAACTCTCAATGGAATAACCTAAGACCATAGCCTATTGTAAATGATGCTCGTGTCTAGGGGTTTCTTACCTCTGCCGACACCAATCCGAGGCCCGCTCTCTCCGTGTAGGAATACAAGAAAAAAATGAAGTCTAGTGTGCGCACAAAGAACAGGCCGACAGCCGCAGGGAAGCGCGTCTGTGTAGTGCCTTCCGTGTCTTTAAAGACAGACTAGACTTCATTTTTTTCTTGTATTCCTACACGGAGAGAGCGGGCCTCGGATTGGTGTCGGCAGAGGTAAGAAACCCCTAGACACGAGCATCATTTACAATAGGCTATGGTCTTAGGTTATTCCATTGAGAGTTTGTTTGGGTCTAATCTTAATCACATGATATCCTCAGGTGACTGGCCCTACCTACCTTCAGACCATAGCTATATACATCTGTTTTCCACACCTTACAGGTATGATGAAATCTGATATTCAATATTCTCTTTTTATGTATGCTTCTGTTGTCCCATATAGCACCTTACCAGGAGAATCCTATGTTGAACATCACATGAGTGAGACTAGGGAAATATTCTGATGTTATTTGCTACTTATTCCTACATGACATGTGATTTACCTTGACGTTATATCCACATATATTTCCAAGCTATTCTCAAAGATGGCACCTGCATTATAATTCCTTGTAAATATTGTACATTTGTTTTGGTTATTTTTTGGATCTTATTTTTGTCTTATTTTGTGTTATATTGTTTGTTATATTGTTTTTTATGTAGAGCCTGATGAAGGTCCACCCAGACCGAAAACGTTTGCTCCACTAAGCTCTACCAATAAATACGTCTATTTGATTGACACATACATATTTGTGTGAAGCTCTTCTGTTGCCTATGGGCTCCCTAAGGTTCCTGGGCCCCGATGCAACTGCACCCTCTGCACCCCCTCATGTTACACCACTGTATATATTGCTTGTTCTGCTCACCAAAGAAAACCAAACACAAGAAGGGATACAATGTTCAATGGAGGGCTCCACTGTCCTATCATTTTAGCAATCGGTGAGGGTTTCAACAACTGGACTCCCACCAACCAAAATGTCTAACCTATCATTATGAATGCCTTGTGTAGAATTATTTTATTAAGTACTATAATCCATTTTACTTTATCACAATCCCTTTGTCATGTATTATATGTATACAGATAAACATGAAAAACACTTAGGGCTTGTACGGGAGCAAAAATATACGGGCAGGCCTTACGACATGAATCAAAATAAGCCTTTCTTTTGGTGCCGAATCGTACTATTAGACCATATCCCTGGGCAGTAGAGGTTGTTCACTTGTACTTCCTACCCTCATAAGTGAGCATGGCTCTTGGGCCTTGAGAGAACCATGATGTTCCCATTATACTTAATCTATAGAAGGGAGAAGGTTAGGTAAACTAGAGGTACTCCAGAGAGCGATGCAATTATAATGGATAGATACATTCCATATTTATTATCAGATGTCCGCAAAGAGGATCTGGCATAGGGTCTGAAAAGCTCAACCCTCATCTGATCGGCGCTGTCACCCTGAGCATTTTGTTGTTTTGTTTATCCAAATCTGTTCAGCCATTCCAAAGATATAAGCTCAAGATATGCCTGACATACAGTACACAGAGACCCCGCCCCCAGGAAAACAACAGTGTTACCACCCACTTGTCTAATGGACCCTGCATCAACACTAAAAGGGCTTATATCCTTGGAATGGCTGAACAGATTTGGATAGCAAAAACACCAAAATGCTCAGGGTGACAGTATCTATTGGATATGGATGAGGTTCAGCATTTCAGTCCTAGTAAGAGGTCCTCTTTAATGCTGCTACGATCTAATATTTGTTCCCCAGTTCAAGTTTGTGGAAATAAGACTAGTATGATTTTAACCCCTTATACTGGCTATATTCTTCAGAAAACTATTAACCGAAGGCTCATACGGCCAATGGCTATTCCTTTTGACTCTCCCATATACATCCCGTTGGCTTGGGCAACCATGCATAGGAAGAGGGAGTAAGCCCCTGCCAAATTCAACTAGCGTCAGTTTATCTCTATTGGGAACAAAAGGATCCAACATGTTGAAACCCAACTGCCCAATTCATCTTTCCTGTAATATCTTCTATGGAGGTAGAATAGGGAGGCCCAATATATATTAGATGGGTGGCCAAAATGGTTGAAATAGGTTTGGCTGACAAACCAGAGAATAAAAGGATCCAACATGTTAAAGTCCTACTGCCCAATGTGTCTTTCCTCTAACATCTTCCCATAGGGGTAAAGTAGGGAGGTCCAGTATACATTAGATGACTGGCCAATCCCGCTAAAATAGGTGGACTTGGACAACAACCATGTAATGTGTAAGGACTGGTTTATCTATTGAAGTAACATCTATGCTCAGCCAAACTGGAAGGTGATGTCCATAGTTGAGTCAAGCAATATTTGCTTTTGACCAAATAATCGTAAGCTACATAGCTATAATATCTATCTATTAGGGTTGAGCCGATCTTGAGATTTCAAGATCGATTTTAAAATCCGATTTCCGATCATTTTTCAGCCGATCTCAATCTCGATCCCGATCGTGAAATTTGCTCGATCGCCGATCAGAATCCGATCTTTTCTGATCCCGATCTTCAACCCTAGTCAATGCTTTTCTATGGGAAAAGTCACTTTTAGGGTTGAGCCGATCTTGAGATAACCTCCGATCTTGATCCCACTGGAAAAAATCGTGTCGGAATTCCGATCGCGATCATGAAATTTACTCGATCGCCGATCGGAATCCGATCTTTCCCGATCGCTCAACCCTATCTATCTATCTATCTATCTATCTATCTATCTAAAGCCATCATTAGTCTCATGTGGTATATATAAACCTAGATAGCCTGGGTAAGCTGTACACAAAATCCCAAAATGTCTGACTGTGAGTCTGTATGTTCCAATAAATGCAGAGTTGACTTAAGACGTCGCTCTCTCTCAACGGCTTATCGGTGTCCTAATGGTACAAACACATTGCAATTATGGCCGAGCTGTTAACACTGAGTTTTGGATTTCAGCTCCCCATATTTTAGCTAAATATTCCAGTTCATGTAGAGAATAGCCATATATTTCAAGAATTCCACACACAAGTCCCCTTTTCTAACCCCTTCTGGGCGGAGAACCATATAAATCTCGGAACATCCGACACATTCTATTGGAAATCTTTAATCTCTCATTAAGTCATATTCTGTTCTACGGGAAAAGGCTGCACACTGCATTCTTGAAACATGAAATAACAGGTTTGTCCGAAAGTTTTATATTTTATAGAGTCATTAACAAGAGCCTCGTGGCTCCAATTAGACCACGGTGTTGAAGTAAATGTTTGGATTTGGCTGTATTTTATTTGATTTTTTTTCTTTTTTTTTACAGTCTTTTAAATTAAGGGGAAATGATAAAAAATGCAGTCCGCCAAACTCAGGTTAACTATTTATTCCTCTACGCTCTGTCGCATAGGGGAAAGCACGAATAAGTGCATACAAAAAGTCATACTGAAATTGCCGCATCTGCAGACTGCAGCCTGGCACTCCTGGCTAGTGATCTAGGGGGCACTGTAGAGCACTTACATAAAGTGCAAGTCTCTATTGCAGGGTACTGATTGGTTAATGGAAAATTAGCCAATGTTTTGGAGAATGGAAAATCAGGGTCATGGGATCTACTCACCATTACACAGTGTTTGGCTGTAGCTACTACTTGGGGAGCTCACAATAGAATTTTTACAGATCCCCTGGAGTTCGATACTAAGGCATCATGCACATGACTGCAGTTTTAACCCACAATGGCAGATTAAAATATTGACCCATATATTTCTATGGCCCCATACACACATCTGGAGTTCTTACAGTTGCGTGTCCAGGCTGTAGAAAAGAGCCGTAAAATATAGAACAGTTCCTATACCTGTCTGTATTCCCGGCTTGGTCAATTCATTTCAATGTAAGGTCAACGAAAATCATGGATGACCCACCAATACCGATCTATGAATGTCTTTTATTGACCCATACACTACCCATGGTTGTGCCTGTAGCCTATCCGTGTATGCAAATAGCTCCTCCTATTGGTGGTTGCAAGTAGTCAGAATGTTATCAATTAAAGGGATTTTTCCGGACTTTAATTTTGACGGTCTATGATCAGAATAGGTCAATATCAGATTGGTTGGAATCCGACAAATGGCACCCCCAGCAATCAACTGGATAAAGGGACTATGGTGCTCTGATGCTTGCTAGCAACAGTGCCACTCACCTTATAGTGGTTGTGCATGGTATTGCAACTCATTGCTGCTCAGTTGGGCTGCAATGAGCTTCAGAATCGGACACAGGCACTATAAAATGGATGGTAAGCAATGAAGAGGCAGCTATTGTAGTGTTGGGGTCTCTCCACTCAGCCAACCAATAGTGGGTCCAGGAGTGAAACCCCCCACTGTTCTTAAATGTATGACCTATCAATATTATAGTAATGGAAAACCCTATTTTTTTTATGCAGTGAGCTCTATGTGTGATAAACTTAAGTCTATCCATTGTGATGCTACCTCTGCACCCCCCTATAGCTATCCTCCATACACTTCATTGTAGGTGACATATGTCTGACAATCTCTTTCCATTTGCAATGGGCTGAGTTCGGTCTCTACGTCCGAGCTTGCAGTAGATCCTCAGCCACACGAAAGCAGTGGGGATATAAGTGAGTGGACAAGAGATCTGATGAAATAGTATTAAACAGATTTACGTATGTCACTATACAAATGTATATTACTTCCAACATTGGACATTTTATTATAAGTGTAGGTGTAGATGGTGATACAGATTTACTACGATGCATTTTATTGTTAAGGGTTATATAACTTCACCAATTGATGGCCTATCCTTAGGATCAGCAGGGTCCGGCTGTCAGGACCCCCACAGATCAGCTGATTTCTGGAGCATGGAACTCTGATATTCTTTCGATGCTAACTTGCCGTACTTTTAGCAGTGACTCTACACAGTATAATGCTCCAATAGTGGCCCATCACACAGTATAATACTTGACAATAAAATCAACACCCAGTCTTGTTCCAATGGGGTTATCTGCAGGCTCCAGCTCTTGTGCTGTCTCCAGTTCAGCGCTCATTGCACCAACCTGACCCATCGATAGCATTTGTTTCAGGCTGAATGGTGGGGCATGGTAGGAATGGCTCTGTGCTCCACCATTGTATTCTACGCTATATGCATCCAGAAGATACAAGTAGAGTCAAAATTGGGACCCGCTGCTTTCAATGGTGAGAAAGAACTTGACTGTTCTACTAGATCTGCCATGGCTTAGGGGGCGGGGGTAGTATCAGAACTCTCCAAGGCTAGGTTCATACTAGGTCTGGGCTCTCCATCGTGGGATCTGAACAACTCAGAGACTGTCTGCTGTGGTTACCCACAGACTATAATAGGGTCCGCCGGGTGTCCATCTGGTTTCCGCCATTTTTATCCGTACAGGACATTTCTCTCTGCTGAAAATCTGTGTCGGAGTTTGTGAATCTGGCCTAGAAAATGATTTGACAGTGGGTTTTCTAAACCAGACAATCCCTTTAAGCTACATCTTACCACCTTTACTCCTTGTTAAAGGCAAGTGTTGATATATTGTCCTGTAGCCGATCATATCCCATTATTATTGATTAAGTTATTAACTTCTTAGAGATAAAGTGAATGTGTCAAACAAATATCCTATTATTTAAGGTTTTTATGTGAAACATATCTTTAAATAATTTTTATGATTTTATTTTTCATTTTGCCTGTCACTATCTATAGTTAAAAAAGTAATATACTCACACCGGCCACTAAACTTAATAATAGGCTGACACTTGCCAATTCTATAGGGATTTTTCATTGTAGCAGTCACCTCCTATAGATCACCAACAGGATTACAATAGAAGATCACACCTCAACAGATAGTGATCTAACAGTGCATCCACTACGGACAATAGATGATGCCACAACTTATCTACTCCCTCTTCATGTGCAAAGCAAGACTAGAAAACTCTCCCAATGATTTCCTATGTCCGTGAGACTGCTGTAAAAAATGTAAGATCAGTCAAGATGGCCGCCCTTATAATCATGTACAGAAAATAGAAAAATAATGTGCAAATAGATTAGGAAAAAGTGAAAAATTTCACTATGTGGTGTTAGTAATTAAAGGGATCCTATCATACAAACATTTTTTTTGAGTAATAGGTCAGAATAGCCTTAAAAATTGCTCTTCTTCTCCTACCTTTCGTTGTCTTGTCAGCGCCGCCGTTCCGTAAGAATCCGTTTTTTTGTTGGTATGAAAATGAGTTCTCTCGCAGCACTGGGGGGCGGTCCCCAGTGCTCAAACAGCACTGGGGGTGTCCCCAATGCTGCGAGAGAACTCTCACCCACGCAGCCTCCATCTTTGTCAGCAACGGCCTCTTCATCCTCTTCTTCAGGCGCAGGTTTCAGACTTCTAGGCCTTGGGCAGAGCAGACTGCGCATGCCCATAGACCACAAGAAAATGGCCACTTACACAGTATTGTAAGTGGCCATTTTCTCGTGGCCTGTGGGCATGCGCTGTCTGCTATGCCCAAGACCTGAGGCCTAGAAGTCTGAAACATGCGCCGGAAGAAGAGGATGAGGAGGCCGTTGCTGACTAAGATGGAGGTGGTGTTGGACAGAGTTCTCTCACTGCATTGGGGACGCCCCCAGTGCTGTTTGAGCGCTGGGGACCGCCCCAGTGCTGCGAGAGAACTCATTTGCATACAGACAAAAACTGGGATTCCAACGTAATGGCGACGCGGAGAAGACAACGAAAGGTAGGAGAAGAATAGCCTTTCTTAAGGCTATTCCGACATGTAGCTCAGAAAAAAATGTGCTTGATAGATAGGATTCCTTTAAATAAATTGGGGGCACATTCTGTTTAACAAAGGATTTATCAAACGTGTGGCAGAACTTCCCATGTTTTGTCTTCTAAGAACCTACAATATGTCCTCCACTGGTACTTGCCTGTTTAGAAAATAAGAGCATAGGCAAGGGTTAATATATCCTTATTCCAGGCTGCCATGCTACTCAACACTGGCTGTGCCAGCGGCGTAGACCTCAAGGTTGCGGAACTGGAAAATAAAAATTGCCTCTGGCGTCTTGTTTCCCCTTTGCCATGTGATGAGATGCAACGCATTATCTTCGGTGATTGGAATGTTCTGCGGTTCTTCTGTGCATTTTGGAACCCTGAAATTTTCCAGAGGGAGATGGAAGCTTATGTTTACCCACCACAGGGGAACAGATAGATTGTCCTTAGACCGGCCGTGAAATAAACTTTTATATGGCTGGAAGAGCTTCCCAGCGGAGGTGGTAGAGTTGACTCCCTGGAATACGAAGCCGAGATTCTGTAACGTATTTTACTTATGTGTGGGATGTTACATTTTACACCATGCTACTTTCAGGCTTCATCATCCCTTTAAGAGGAACCCTAAAGGGTTAATAGACGCCGAGTACTTAGCGCTCAGCCAGGGTGCTCTATTCATGCCAACCTGTGGCTCGGCATTACAATATCCAGACAGACACCACTAGATGGATTGAAAACCTTGCTGGAGTATAATTAATTATAAGACATAAACCCCAATTAAAGAGGCCTGCCGAGACTCAGCGATAATGCATGTTTGGTATTAAAAATTTGATGGCGTACATAATTTTTATAGCCAAGGCAAATGTTACAGGTTTATCCTTCTCTGCGAAGTTAAGTGTGGTTGCTTAGGCCTTTCATAATAAATCTGAGGCTGCGTAGGAGCGTTTTTCTTGGCCGGGAATGTGTGATATAACACAATTATCTGCCTGTGTTATATGTCATAGACGGTACTACGAGCTGGCTCTACGCAGAAAGATCTGTCCTATTTATTTGGAAGGGAATTCGAGCTGGTGGATAGGGCTTCTGGTCTCGTCTATGATTTCCATCCAAGAATATGAATTATTAGGACTTGTTTTTCTGGTGTTTAGAATTTTCCCTTTTTTCGAGTATCGATCCGTTTATCAAATGTTCATTTTGTAGATCAGAGACATTCCATAGCTGAAGACTGTTATATCCAGATTTGGAAACATTTATTTTTTGCTTCCATGCACTTGATTTGGATGAAATGTTACCATTTGGTCTGTACAGCTTTGTAGGACACCACACGGAAAACACACGGACCCCCTTATAGTCTATGGGGTCTGTGTGCTTTCATTGCTCACCACTTGTCAATGCATTCGGTATTCCGTTTGGAGCGTCCCCAAGCAGAATGCCAAGCACAGATGTGAACATGACCTGACTGTCTGACTATACACATTCATGGTGTCTTGCCCCTGTGGCCCATTCCTATCAGTGGCCATGGCTCTTTAGGTTGTTTTGCATTGCATTGTATTTCCAATTGCTATCTTCTTTACCGTGCTACTGTTTCTTTGACTTGCGTCTGATGTCTAGGGTGCCCAGTTATGATGTCAGGATTAGATAATAATACATTTTATTTATCTAGTGCCAACATATTCCACAGCACTTTACAAATCAATGCCTCTTAGCTTCCATAACATCTATGTTAGGTCAGGCCAGGCTATAAATATACCATTACATTGAAATTAAAAATTCATATTATATGAAAGTCCTTTAATGAAAATTAAAAAGACGTTAAAAGAAAGAAAAATTAAGTATTGTTAAAAATTTTAATTATAAATTATAAAATTATAAAACAGGCTTTTCAAATAAAATGCAATATCTTTTATTAAAAGCATATTTAGTGCCATTGCCCCATATATTTGATATCCGCATAACCGTCACAACATGCGTTATGAATATGAATTGTATTTATACATGAATGGTAATAGATACATTATTTTATGTGATCTCAAAAATGGTCTGGTCTTGAAAGGGATAGTAATAATAATAATAAAAAAAAATATTATTATTATTATTTAATAACTAGTGTATAATATTAGGAATAGAATAGAATGTGTAAAGAGGGAGCAATAATAATAATAATAATAATAATAATAATAATAATGTAATAGCTAGTATATAAAGTTAGAAATTGAATAGAATGTGTAAACAGGGTGTAGTAGTAGTAAATAATAATAATAATCATCATCATCTAATAACTAGTATATAATATTACAAAATAGAATAGAATATGTAAACAAGGTGTATATTATTATTATTATTATTATTATTATTATTATTATTATTATTATTACTACTGCGACTACACCATGTTTACATATTCTATTCTATTTCTAATATAATATACTAGTTATTAAATTATTATTGTTATTATCATTATTAATAATAATAATAATAACTTGTATATAATATTAGAAATAGATCTGATATATTGTTTAAAGTCACTTACTTCTAAAACCTCAAAAATTCTAAAAACATTCAAGACAGAAAATAAACATTGCAATAAAACATTTACCTAAATATACTACAAATTAGGAACCACTGGACACAGGACTGTTGTGGGACAATTTTCCCTTATATTTTTAAGCCTCATTTTTAAGCACATTTGGCAACCACTGTATTTTTCACAGCAACCTCCTTCACTGTGGTGGAGATTATGAATATATCTATATAGAGAGAATGCATATACAGTTTGGGGTTGTTCCTTGGCTTGGGATAAAAATAGCACCACTTTTGTTTATTGGCTGTATGCGGTACTGCAGCTTATAACCTATTTAAAGGGGCTCTATCACTGGGAAAAGTCATTTTTAGATAAGCACTTCATTGCATAGTCTTTAGAAAGGCTATTTCACACCTACCTTTAGTATGTAAATTGCCTCAGTAGATTTTGTATAAGCCTGTTTTTATTCATATGCTAATGAGCTTCCACCATGCACCGGAAGTGTCTGTGATCACTGTCTGCTCTATGTGTATAGCAGAGGCTGCTGTGCTGATGACTCCTCTCTGTTGTGCATACATATAGAGCAGACAGTGATCACAGACACTTCCGGTGCACGGTGGAAGTGAAAATTATAGAAGATGTACAGTCTGTCACCAGAACCCAGAATATCAACCTAGCCCTGCAGATAGATAGGTTATGGTCACCAGAACCAAGCATGTCATCCCAGCCCTGCAGATAGATAGGTTAGGGTCACTAGACCCCAGCATATCACTCCAGCCCTGCAGTCACTGTCTATCCCATAGATAGACATTGTGTTACATAAATGGAATTGATAAGCAGCAGGACCTAATGCCAGGAGACACTGAACCAATGTGTAAGCCCTCTTGGTGCTCAAAATTGTCCTATTTTGCAAACAGAGCTCACAATTTTTGACTCCTGGATTAGAAGATTCAAGGACAATATGGTGGATCCAAATGTACCCAATATGTTGGAGTATATGATATTATGGCATCCAGTCTTGGTATAGGTAGGTCTTAATTAAGTGCCTATAACATTAGGAATACATTGTTATATTTGGGTGTATTGTCCATTTGAGGAGAAATCCAGGCCAAAACAATGTGCTGCTATTTTGTCTCTCTCGATTACACCTCTGATGGATGTCGGAGCTCGTGCTGCCTATGCAGGTTTTTCAGACTTGGCAAGGCATATGAAGGGTGATGATTTAGTGGCTGTTTAGAAATGTTTACTCTCTGTAAATTAACATTCCCCAAGGGAGATGCAATGATGTGTATGAAGCATGGAGAGACACTCCTCACCACTCCAAACTATCACACCGCTGCTTTTTATGAATTAATTTATAACATAACTGCCATGCTCGCCCATCAGCTGCCAGGGGAGCTGCCAAAATACTGGCAGAGAGTCATTCTGTGAATCAAGGCATATTCACAATCCCTTTAATGTGTCTGGCTGATTTGTGGGGAGGTGGCACACCTACTAAAGGCCCCAGAAATAGAAATGATTCCATGCAAGCACATAAAGAACCAAGTCATCTCCATCTCTGTATCATTAGTGATCATAAGAACGCGGAGAGACCTAGTAACTCAACACCTGAGGACTCCCCAAACAGTTGGCAAAGAGGTTCTTCTGTCCATCCCTGTACATTTAGTTGGCACCTTTCTGATATTATATTCTGGGATTGTTAAGATCTTAGTGAAGCTATGCGAATCCCTCACAGTCCAATCAAGTGGTCCTTGGCGGTCATTGCTCACTAATGAAGATGGTGACTGGCGGCAGCGGTCATATAGATGTACACGTAGATATAAACAAAGACAGGAGGATTCACCAATGTATCGGTATTGGAGCGGCGGTGTATCTTACTCAACACATTGGTGAGACCAGTGCAAAGGTTTCGTAAGGTGTCCCCCTTCATCACCACCACTTAGAAATATCCAACTTACAAATTATAATACTTAGTGTCCCTCACATAGTATAATGCCTTCCTAGTGGTTCCATACAATATAATGTCCCCCTTAAGCTATGCCCACAGTATAATATCCCCCTCCAGTTATCCCTACAGTTTAATGTCCCCATCCATATGCCCTGTGGAGAAGTTAGCTCGGTAGCAGCAGTGGTGTGGACCCAAACAGTCAAGACAGGGGCATAAAATATGCAGCAAACTGGTTTATTTAGAAAAAAACTGGAAAATAAATAAACCTTGACTTCAGGCACAAAATAACAAAAATAACAATACAGTCTTAACTTCAGGCACAAAAAAAACCCCTGCTCGTCTGAGCAACTCACTAAACAGAACTGATAACCTAACTATACATGTGGCTTACTTCCAGTCACACGAACAAAACAAGTGCAATATTGTCTCACTAGACTCAGGGTCACAGAACAGACCCACACACCTCCTTTCACCTCATGGAACTGCCCTGGAATCCAGGATCTGTAGCCTTTTTCTGGCCCCGTAATGAGCCAAGGACTGGACTGAGGCCTACTGTCAGAAACCTGGGGCTGATATATCTGAAATTCAGCACTCTGCCTCTCACCTTGTCACAGCCCCCACAGCATAATGTCCACCCTCCAGCTGCCCCCTAGTTTAAAGTGCCCCTGCAGTTACCCCTTGTTTAATTTACCCCTCCAGATTCTTAGTGTATCTGCTTAGTATGAAGAATACACATACACATACACATATTTCACAGTACACATATATACTAATTACACACAGACAGCTATTGCCTGGATCAAGTTATAACAGCCAGTAAACACTCCAGCTGTTGTAACTTCCCACAGTACAGACAGAAGAGAAAGAAGGAAGGCAATACTTTCAGAGATCCATTTCTCATGCTCCCCCATGTGGTAACTCCCATGCTGGCAAGTATTCTCAGGGTCGGATCACAATATTAATATTGTATATCTGCTTGTCACCCTTGATAAAAGTGTAAAATATTTTAGCAGTGATGTAGTGGTAAGATGGTTCATAGCCCTGGACAAATCACTCTAGATTATAATACACAAGAGGGAATACATAAGAAAAAGCAAGTCTAGCTTTCTGATAATAGCCTGTATACAAAATGTCAGACACCCGGAAGGAACTGAGCATAGTGAAAGCCACAATGTCCATCAAGTATCACTTTCCCTTTGTGCTTTAGTGATGCTTAGGTTACGCATACAGCTATTTGGCTATCTGATAATTGTTAGTACAGATTATTGAAATCAATAAAAATAATTGATTTTTTGGGGCTGAATTTGCAGGCGTACTGCTCAAACGCCAAAACCTTTTAAATTCAATTTCATGGGTGATTAACCCATGTTTACAAGCAAAACAGAACTGCAATGTGGGGCCATTTCAGGAAAAATATGTATTTTCCAATAAAACGGTTACTTCTCTCCCCAGAAGTTTCTAAAGTAAACTTTTATTATCAAGAATCTCTTTATATGTTTTACATAAATCCTTACATGTGAATATCTAAACTTTTGTAATATATCTTATTAGGGACCAATCCCTTGCCTGTAGTTCTTCCTTTGTACAAGAAAATTCTAGAAATGATTAGTAAATTTAGACACTTATAAGTCAGGCTAGAGTTATATAATAAATGCAAACTAGGGATAAGGGGGTAAGAGGGGTGTGCAGCTGCAGTCTCTTTTCTATAATCTGTGTGTGAGACTCATGCTGTGAGAGGGGAGGGGAAGCAGCTCTGCAAATTCACACAGGAAGAGCCTGTTGTATGGAGACTTCAACTGTGTTGGCTGCTTGTGGCCTCACTGCACCCTGTAAGGGGACTAGTCAAGTTGGGGATGAAGCAGTTAGAGTCATGGGGCGAAATGGAAGAATTGCCTCCCCTCTTTCTATTCTTTCTATACTTCATGAAATTACAACAGCTGTGATATCTTGTAAGCTGTTGTAACTTGATACAGGCAGTTACTCTCTATGAAAAAGACACTTGTTATGTCACTGAGTGTAGCAACTAAGTATCAAGAAGCAAGATTTAGTGGAAGAAACCCACAATAGTAACAATCATGTTTATAGGTAGAGAAATGGAGCTGTGTACCCTAGACTATATTAGTTACTGTATATGCTCAGATTGTTTTCAGTGCCGCCTTCTATGAAAATATATGTAATCCTATAGGATATAGTCTCCTGCTAATATATTGCATTTTCAGCTTGGGAGCGATCTAGTGGGTGGTGTGCTATAAAGGGACAGCATTTTACAATCTTTTTGTCCTAGTACAAACACAAGGGGAATTGGGGGGAGGCTCCTGCTGCAGTCAGTTGTCTTACAACCAGACACAGCTCAGTAAGATGTTAAAGTTGGAACATACCTGAGCCCCTGGGATGCATAAAGAAGACATATTACTATATTTCTGTGTTTCAAATGTTATATGAGACAAAATGGGGTCAAGAAAAAAGAGAATAAAGTAGACGGTGCTACAATTTGTAATGCATTTTAAACATCTATTGTCTCTTTAAGGGCAATGTCTTAAAGGAATATTAATGACAAAACTAATCAAATTTTTTTTTAATTAATGATCTATCTATCTATCTATCTATCTATCTATCTATCTATCTATCTATCATCTATATATCTATTTATCTATCTATCTCCTATCTATCTATCTATCTATCTATCTATCTATCTATCTATCTCCTATCTATCTATCTATCTATCTATCTATTTATCTAGCTATCTCATATCTATGTATCTATCTATCTATCTATCTATCTATCTATCTATCATCTATCTATCTATCTATCTTTCTGTCTATTATCTATCTATCTATCTATCTATCTATCTTCTATTATCTATCTTCTATTATCTATCTATCTATCTATCTATCTATCTATCTATCTATCTATCTATCTATCTATCTATCTATCTATCTATCTATCTAGGTTTTCTATGACATCAGTGTCATTGTGTTTTCTCTCCTACCATTACTCGCCTGTGCAGACAGACCAGATATCCCTGTCCTCCTGTTTCTCCTTGAATGTGTCTCTCTGGCTCTGTCCTCGGGGATATTTTACTATTTCCTAAGAGAGGGCACAGTCAGCGGTCTACAAAGCATTTTATTTTGCCATTATTAAGAGGCTCCAAGTTTCCTGAGCGAACATGTAAAACAAAAATACTGCCTATAGCCAGTCATGTATGATCCTCCATCAGGGGCCGTCTGTGCTAAACTTATTAGTCTGAAGCCTAATGGATTTTAGTAGAGGGAGGGGAGCGAACTCATATGCTTAACCCATGTAAGACTGTAGTATAATAGCTTGCACTGAAGAAAGCAAATGTACATATATTTTATACAGTATTGTGCAAAAGTTTTAGGTATGGAAAAATGCTTAAAAAAATAATAGTTTATATTTGTCAACTAACGAAAAAAAACTGAATAAAGAAAAGAAAAATCTAAATCTCATTGCTATTCGGCGTGACCTTTACCCTTTGCCTTCCATCAGTTCTTCTTGGTACTTACAGGTTCATTTTGGAGAACTAAGCCCAGATCTTCTGTGGATGTAGGCTTGCTCCAATCCTTCTGTCTCTTCATGTCATCCCAGACAGACTGGATGATGATGAGATCAGGGCTATCTCTGTGGGGGTCTTCCTACTTTGCTGAATTTTTTTCACATCTGCCTAAACATTTTTTCACAGCATTGCTTGTATTATTGGTTTGTTACATTTAATGTTCAAAAATAATCTAACAATGATATAATAGGCCATTGTTTTGTAAAGGTGAATAACTCCTGTAATATAGTATTATAAGGAGGACTCCCATTAGCACCTGGAACATCCCAATACAGCGCAGAGAGGGGAACTCAGAACCTTCACAGCTTTCTGGTTAGCCCTTCACCACAATAGAAGGTGAGCTATGAAGTGTTACGTCTTCCCCAAGGCTAAAAATGAATTGGCCAAGTAAATGAGTATTTGCATATACTAAGTGTACATGGATTTTTTAAATTTTATATAGTACATATTATAGCATGGACCAATAGTAGTATTCTTTAGCCATTGGTGTTATTATTTAGGCCCTATGTCATTTCAGCCCTTTTTTTAATAATATTGCTTTACTAATATAGATAGATAGACAGATAGATAGATAGACAGATAGATAGATAGATAAATAGATATATTTTGTATATACCTATATATATCTCCCTATCTTATAAAAATGAATTCTTGTCTGTCTGTCTGTCTGTCCGTCTGTCTGTCTGTCTGTCTGTACTCTAACGCGAACCAAACGACTGGACCGATCTTCACCAAATTTGGTACAGAGATACTTCAGGTATCCGGGAAGGTTTAAGACGAGACTCCAACTCGCTCGGACGTACCGTTGCTGAGATACAGCATTCCAAATACAGTGCCCCCCCCCCCCCTTAGCCAATACAAACCTGCAAGTCTTTCACTCATATTCCAACTGCAATACACACGGTCACTCCACATGCACAATACAACACTGATATCCAAACTGAGATACATGCATCAGAGGATTAGATACACAGATCAGCACACAGTATCACGCCAGAGGATTAGATACACGGGTCTGCACACAGTCCCACACACCAGAGGATTAAATACGCATTTCTGCACACAGTTCCACACACTGAAGGATTTGATACGTGCATTTGCACACGGTTTCACATGCCAAAGGATTAGATACAGGCGTCTACACACAGTTCCACACTCCAGAGGATTAGATATGTGCGTCTGCACACATTTGTACACGCCATAGGATTAGATACACGCGTCTGCACACAGTTCCACATTCCAGAGGATTAGATATGCGCGTCTGCACACAGTTCCACATTCCAGAGGATTAGATACGCGCATCTGCACACAGTTGTACATGCCATAGGATTAGATACACGCGTCTGCACACAGTACCACATGCAGTAGGATTAGATACGCGCGTCTACACATAGCTCCACACGCCAAAGGATTAGATATGCACGTCTGCACACAGTACCACACGGGGGAGGATTAGATACGTGCGTCTACACACAGTACCACATGCCATAGGATTAGATACGCGCATCTGCACACAGTACCACATGCCGGGGGATTGGATACGCGCGTCTACACACAGTTCCACACGCCGTAGGATTAGATACGCGCCTCTTCACACAATACCATACAGGGGAGGATTAGATACACGTGTCTTCACATAGTTGTACACGCCATAGGATTAGATACACGGGTCTGCACACAGTCCCACACACCAGAGGATTAAATACGCACTTCTGCACACAGTACCACATGCCATAGGATTAGATACGTGCGCCTGCACACGGTTCCACATGCCGAAGCATTAGATACAGGCGTCTACACACAGTTCCACACTCCAGAGGATTAGATACACAGATCAGCACACAGTATCACACGCCAGAGGATTAGATACACGGGTCTCCACACAGTCCCACACACCAGAGGATTAAATACGCATTTCTGCACACAGTTCCACACACTGAAGGATTTGATACACGCGTCTGCACACGGTTCCACATGCCGAAGGATTAGATACAGGCGTCTACACACAGTTCCACACTCCAGAGCATTAGATACGTGCGTCTGCACACATTTGTACATGCCATAGGATTAGATACACGCGTCTGCACAGAGTACCACATGCCGTAGGATTAGATACACGCGTCTACACACAGTTCCACATTCCAGAGGATTAGATACGCGCGTCTGCACACAGTTGTACACGCCATAGGATTAGATACACGGGTCTGCACACAGTCCCACACACCAGAGGATTAAATACGCACTTCTGCACACAGTACCACATGCCATAGGATTAGATACGTGCGCCTGCACACGGTTCCACATGCCGAATCATTAGATACAGGCGTCTACACACAGTTCCACACTCCAGAGGATTAGATACACAGATCAGCACACAGTATCACACGCCAGAGGATTAGATACACGGGTCTCCACACAGTCCCACACACCAGAGGATTAAATACGCATTTCTGCACACAGTTCCACACACTGAAGGATTTGATACACGCGTCTGCACACGGTTCCACATGCCGAAGGATTAGATACAGGCGTCTACACACAGTTCCACACTCCAGAGCATTAGATACGTGCGTCTGCACACATTTGTACACGCCATAGGATTAGATACACGCGTCTGCACAGAGTACCACATGCCGTAGGATTAGATACACGCGTCTACACACAGTTCCACATTCCAGAGGATTAGATACGCGCGCCTGCACACAGTTGTACACGCCATAGGATTAGATACACGCGTCTGCAGACAGTACCATATGCAGTAGGATTAGATACGCGCGTCTACACATAGTTCCACATGCCAAAGGATTAGATACGCGCCTCTTCACACAATACCACACTTTGGAGGATTAGATACGTGTCTCTGCACACAGTACCACAATCCAGAGAATTAGATACGCGTCTCAGCACACAGTACCACACGGGGGAGGATTAGATACGCGCGTCTACACACAGTTCACATGCCATAGGATTAGATATGCGCATCTGCACACAGTACCACATGCCGGGGGATTGGATACACGCCTCTACACACAGTTCCACACGCCGTAGGATTAGATACGCGCCTCTTCACACAATACCACACAGGGGAGGATTAGATACACGTGTCTTCACACAGTTGTACACGCCATAGGATTAGATACACGCGTCTGCACACAGTACCACATGCCGTAGGATTAGATACGTGCGTCTACACACAGTACCACATGCCTTAGGATTAGATACACGCGTCTACACACAGTACCACATGCCGTAGGATTAGATACGCGCGTCTACACACAGTACCACATGCCGTAGGATTAGATACACGTGTCTACACACAGTTCCACACGCCGTAGGATTAGATACGCGCCTCTTCACACAATTCCACACGCCGTAGGATTAGATACGCGCCTCTTCACACAGTACCACACGGGGGAGGATTAAATACGTGCGTCTGCACACAGTACCACACGCCAGAGGATAAGATAAGCGCGTCTGCACACAGTACCAAATTCCGTAGGATTAGATACGCACGTCTGCACACAGTACCACATGCCGTAGGATTAGATACCCACGTCTACACACAGTTCCACATGCCGTAGGATTAGATACGTGCCTTTTCACACAATACCACACAGGGGAGGATTAGATACGTGCATCTGCACACAGTACCACATGCCAGAGTATTAGATACGCGCATCTACACACGGTACCGCACGCCAGAGTCATTAGATATGCGCGTCTGCACACAGTTTCACTTACTGGAGGATTAGATACGCGCCTCTTGACACAATACCACACGGGGAGGATTAGATATGTGCATCTGCACACAGTACCACACCAACAAGGATTGGATACTTGCATCTAAACACAGTACTACACGGGAAAGGATTAGATACAGCTTTACTCCAGGTATCCATAACAACTGATCACAGGTTTTTCACTGACATCCAAAATGAGATACACATATTCACATGATGCTTATGGACATACACACAAACAGCATACAAAATACACCAGTGCAAAATTGGACAATTCTTATGGGGCCGCTACACAAACATAAAATGTAATATACCCGTGCGAAGCCGGGTCCTCCCTCTAGTATATATATATATATATATATATATATATATATATCTCCCTATATTATAAAAATGAATTTCTGTCTGTCTGTCTGTCTGTCTGTGCTCTAATGCGAACCAAACGACTGGACCGATCTTCACCAAATTTGGTACAGAGATACTTCAGATATCCGGGAAGGTTTAAGACGAGACTCCAACTCGCTCGGACGTACCGTTGCTGAGATACAGCATTTCAAACACAGTGCCCCCCCTCAGCCAATACAAACCTGCAAGACTTTCACTCATATTCCAACTGCAATACACACAGTCACTCCACATGCACAATACAACACTGATATCCAAACTGAGATACACGCATCAGAGGATTAGATACACAGATCAGCACACAGTATCACACACCAGAGGATTAGATACACGGGTCTGCACACAGTCCCACAAACCAGAGAATTAAATACGCACTTCTGCACACAGTTCCACACACTGAAGGATTTGATACACGCGTCTGCACACGGTTCCACATACCGAAGGATTAGATACAGGCGTCTACACACAGTTCCACACTCCAGAGGATTAGATACGCGCGTCTGCACACATTTGTACACGCCATAGGATTAGATACACGCGTCTTCACACAGTTCCACATTACAGAGGATTAGATACGCGCGTCTGCACACAGTTGTACACGCCATAGGATTAGATACACGCGTCTTCACACAGTACCACATGCAGTAGGATTAGATACGTGCGTCTACACACAGTTCCACACGCCGAAGGATTAGATACGCGCCTCTTCACACAATACCACACAGGGAAAGATTAGATACGTGTGTGTGCACACAGTACCACACTTTGGAGGATGAGATACATACCTCTGCACACAGTACCACAAGCCAGAGAATTAGATACGCGTCTCAGCACACAGTACCACATGGGGGAGGATTAGATACGCGCGTCTACACACAGTACCACATGCCATAGGATTATATACGCGCGTCTGCACACAGTACCACATGCTGGGGGATTGGATACATGCGTCTACACACAGTTCCACACACTGTAGGATTAGATACGCACCTCTTCACACAATACCACACAGGGGAGGATTAGATACACGTGTCTTCACACAGTTGTACACGCCATAGGATTAGATACACGCGTCTTCACACAGTACCACATGCAGTAGGATTAGATACGCGCATCTACACACAGTTCCACACGCCAAAGGATTAGATACGCGCCTCTTCACACAATACCACACAGGGGAGGATTAGATATGTGTGTGCACACAGTACCACACTTTGGAGGATTAGATACATGCCTCTGCACACAGTACCACAAGCCAGAGAATTAGATACGCGTCTCAGCACACAGTATCACACGGGGGAGGATTAGATACGCTCATCTACACACAGTACCACATGCCATAGGATTATATACGCACGTCTGCACACAGTAACACATGCCGGGGGATTGGATACATGCTTCTACACACAGTTCCACACACTGTAGGATTAGATACGCACCTCTTCACACAATACCACACAGGGGAGGATTAGATACACGTGTCTTCACACAGTTGTACACGCCATAGGATTAGATACACGCATCTTCACACAGTACCACATGCAGTAGGATTAGATACGCGCATCTACACACAGTTCCACACGCCAAAGGATTAGATACGCGCCTCTTCACACAATACCACACAGGGGAGCATTAGATATGTGTGTGTGCACACAGTACCACACTTTGGAGGATTAGATACATGCCTCTGCACACAGTACCACAAGCCAGAGAATTAGATATGCGTCTCAGCACACAGTATCACACGGGGGAGGATTAGATACGCTCATCTACACACAGTACCACATGCCATAGGATTATATACGCACGTCTGCACACAGTACCACATGCCGGGGGATTGGATACATGCTTCTACACACAGTTCCACACACTGTAGGATTAGATACGCACCTCTTCACATAATACCACACAGGGGAGGATTAGATACACGTGTCTTCACACAGTTGTGCACGCCATAGGATTAGATACACGCGTCTGCACACAGTACCACATGCCGTAGGATTAGATACGCGCGTCTACACACAGTTCTACACTTCAGAGGATTAGATACGCGCGTCTGCACACAGTTCTACACGCCATAGAATTAGATACACGCGTCTGCACAGAGTACCACATGCCGTAGGATTAGATACACACGTCTACACACAGTTCTACACTCCAGAGGATTAGATACGCGCGTCTGCACACAGTTGTACACGCCATAGAATTAGATACACGCGTCTGCACACAGTACCACATGCAGTAGGATTAGATACGCGACTCTTCACACAGTACCACACAGGGGAGGATTAGATACGTGTGTGCACGCAGTATCACACTTTGAAGGATTAGATACATGCCTCTGCACACAGTACCACAAGCCAGAGAATTAGATACGCGTCTCAGCACACAGTATCACACGGGGGAGAATTAGATACGCGCCTCTTCACACAATACCACACAGGGGAGGATTAGATACAGACCTCTGCATACAGTACCACATGCCAGAGAATTAGATACGCGTCTCAGCACACAGTTCCACATGGGGGAGGATTAGATACGCGCATCTGCACACAGTACCACACGCCAGAGTCATTAGATACGCGCGTCTGCACACAGTTTCACTTACTGGAGGATTAGATACGCGCCTCTTCACACAATATCACATGGGGAGGATTAGATATGTGCATCTGCACAAAGTACCACACCAACAAGAATTAGACACTTGCATCTAAACACAGTACTACACGGGGAAGGATTAGACACAGCTTTACTCCAGGTATCCATAACAACTGATCACAGGTTTTTCACTGACATCCAAAATGAGATACACATAATCACATGACGCTTATGGACATACACACAAACAGCATACACAATACACCAGTGCAAAATTGGACAATTCTTATGGGGCCAGTACACAAACATAAAATGTAATATACCCGTGCGAAGCCGGGTCCTCCCTCTAGTATATATATATATATATATGTATATATATGGGCAAAAGTCACACTGAATATTAATGGGATTTGCATTTCTATTTTCTTATTTCACTGTGAATTGACAGATATAAACTACCATATATACTCAAGTATAAGCCAAATTTTTCAGCACAGTTTTTGTGCTGAAAAAGCCCCCCTCGGCTTATACTCGAGTCAGAAAAAAAAAAAAAAGAGGAAAAAAATAAGCTTTAAAAAAAAAGTTGTAAATCCCTCCTTTCCCTAGAATACATATAAAAGTAGAAAATGACAGTGAAACACAAACATATTAGGTATCCCTGTGTCTGACAGTGCCCAGTCTACTTAATATAGGGGATTTGCAGTGCTCCTGTTCCGTCGGGAAGGGGTTAATAGGAGCACTGCAGATACCCTATATACAGCCAGGCTGAATTCCAAGTGGGGGAAAAATCCCAGTCCTCAAGCTCAGGGAAGGAGCAGACAGACAACCAAAACACCCCCTCCCCTTCCCCAGCAACTACTGCACCCAAAAACTCAGACCATTTTAATCTTGGAAATTTTCCAGTAGCTGCTGCATTCCCCCCCCCCTCGGCTTATACTCGAGTCAGTAAGTTTTCCCAGTTTTTTTTGTGGTAAAATAAGGGGCCTCGGCTTATATTCAGGTCGGCTTATACTTGATTATATACGGTAGTAACACTTCTATTTCTGAAGTCATTCTTACTTTGTAGCATTTTCTCCACACCTACCTAGAACATTTGAAATATATAGTGTGTGACTGTATATGACCACAGCACTAGTGAGAACTATAATCTATATGTATCTTACATTCTCTCTTGACTCCGTATATCTTGATATGTGACATGAGATGTCCAGTTGTCTTTAGAAAAAAAAACCATGATATTGGGATACTTTGTCATGAGATGTCTATCCTATATACGTCTATGTGAGGCCACCTAGTGTATAAGCTGTGAATTTCAGCCTGTTAAGGGCTTTGCTAACCTATTGTATTGAATTGGTTTATGAGAAATTGGAATCCTTACCCAAATTGGAGCTACGTTATAGGTAGATACATCTGTATATACACAAAACCATAGTCAGAAGAAAAGCTACATCCTCGGGTGTCAACAGCAACACCAAGGTCATGTCTCCCATTGACTGGTCACTATCAAGCGCGATGAACGCCACCCTTCATATCATACTCTTCCTTTAGTCCATGATATCTTCATCCCATATCACCACGGACATGAATATGCAATGTGTAGTATATTAAAAGGCCAGCATGGCAAGAATTACATTGTCATAATGCGCTCACATATACCAAGTGGTTCTTGTCTAATTGTAGCCGGGTTGCCTCTTGCCTTGAAAGGGTTACGACTCTGACTATAATTAGGAGATTCTTATCCAGCGTTTTCTGCCTAGTTAATGGGAATTTTGTGCTGTTCTCAGACCGACTGTCTCGGAGTTCCTCTAATGAAAGGAACATCTTAATTTTTTCGTTTTCTTGTGACCTCTAAGTAATAGGACCCCTGGCCGCTCGGTATTATTGTGTGACTGTCATCCTTCTTATTATGTATATTTAGCATGGCACAGACAGTCAGAGGCTAGGCCCGTCCCTTGTCTGTCATGGTGCTGCACACAGCTGTCTGTGATTCCAGTCTCTGTCACAGCAGGTTACATGGTTATCAATCCAATGTCATTACATAGGATATTCATATTGTACGGGGCTCTTAAGAACCATTATCCCTATTGCCCTATGAGGGTGGATATCCTGAGGATGAAGGTGGGGTGTGACCTTGCAGTGCCCGCAGACTGCGGTAAGGGACTACTCAGCTGACATGTGCTCTTACTATCCAAGAATAACACCTGTCCTTTCTTCCTCTTAACATCTGCCAAGAAAATCACAGCTGAGAGTCTCAAGAGCAGCCAGACATGTGTCCAAGCCACAGAACAGGGCGCATTTATCAGGTAATTTACAGTCCTCCCACGGTCTAAGCGAGCTAGGAGATCCCATGAGAGCATGAAGGTGTGGTGAGTCTGGTGACAACTCACCACCTGTCATAGGAACCAGTTCGATATGTTTTATGACTGTGGCATACAGTGGTGGAATTCATTCATTTCTATCAAAAGTTGAAATATCTGAAGGTTCTTGCTGGGCTCTGGCTGTATAAGCTTTCATACATGATGTCCTATCAGTTTCACTGTTGATAATAGCCCCATTATGGCTGTTTTATGAGGCAGGGGGCTTGTACAATACATAGCAGTCTGCCACCCATGCATTATTACTACTACTGGCCTTTTCCATGTAATTCTGCCAGGAGTAACTGTAAAATAGCAAACAAACAGTTCAGTAAAGCCCAGGTGACATAAATATTGAGATACAGAGACACTAGATTCCAGGTTATGATGCAGCTAAAAAGATCCCTGACGTAGAAAAAGAGAATTCTGAATATAAATAGGAAAGGTGCTTGCTGTCTAGGACTGACTTTCGATTACTAATAACAAAAGCAGCTAGTATATAGAAGTACATACTCTCTCCTTATAAACTCTGTCATCAGACTCCTCTACATGTAGTGTACAGGCAGGGAAAGCCGTCTATGGACATGCATAGGCTGTGAATAAAGACCTTCCCCTCCTCCCTTCACTCACTGTGCTCCCATCTTGAGCCTGCTGGTTTCTAAAGATGGAATTTCCCAAGTAACAGGGAGTGAACAGCAAATTAGTAAAAAGGGAGACACCTAGTAGCAGTAAATTTGGTAAGGTTTTTCAGGCAGAAAACAGCAACATTTTTAAATAAAGTGCATTACATTGTCCCACCAGAAAACATACTGAGTTCATGTGTAGTGGAAGAAATTGTTGTTGGATGAACAATCCTTGGAAGCCAAATAACAATTGAAAATATTGAGATTTTTAACAGAAATTTTGATCCCAATTTTCTGACCCCATACATACCCCTCTGCCGCAACATTCTCTTTTTGTAAAAAGTCCGCAATCTAATTTTTGTGCAAAAGTTTGTGACTTTTATATCATCCTTGCCAGTTTTGCGAAAAGTGGATGGGGTTTAGTGGAATATTCATTAGCATTGATATATATCCCTTATTATACAGTGTTGGCCAAAAGTATTAGCACCCCTGCAATTCTGTCAGATAGTACTCATGTTCTTCCAGAAAATGATTGCAATCACAAATTCTTTGGTATTATCTTCATTTAATTTGTCTTCAATGGAAAACCACAAAAAGAATTGTCAAAAAGCCAAACTGGATATAATTCCACAGCAAACATAAAAAGGGGGTGGACAAAAGTATTGGCGCTGTTTGAAAAATCATGTGATGCTTCTTTAATTTCTGTAATTAACAGCACCTGTTACTTACCTGAGGCACCTAACAGGTGGTGGCAATAACTAAATCACACTTACGGCAAAAAGATGTGGTTGTTGTGCGTCTGGGCCCATAGTAACGCAGGTGTTTATACTTCTGTGATCTGCAAATGTGAATCTGGCATTGTACATCAAAAGTATGGTCGTGTACCAGAGGCCTAATGGAGCATTATTCTGTTTGAGGGCCATTAAGGGAGCATTGCATTGTGTCGGGGGCATTATACAAAATAGAATAAAAAATGAAAATTGTGCTTTTTCTTCTAGCTATGTATGGAGATATGTTAAGGTTCACATGAGCGTTCAGCTCTCTGTCGTTCTTTCCCGTATGGGATAGCCTGAGATATTTTTACACTTAGACCCACATTTGGCACATTTTACTCCAAAATAATGTTATATCTCCGCTGGAATATGTTTCGTGACAGAAATGACAGCAATTTGGGCGCAATCTACTTTCCTGTCCACATGACTCGTGCGGAGACTGTGCGGAAACCACACAGACCCCATTATAGTCTATGGGGTCCGTGTGCTTTCATGGAACACTGCTTGTCAATGTTTTTGGTAGTCCATTCAGGGGGGTCCCCATGCGGACTCCCCCAAAAGGATTACCGACACAGATGTGAACAAGGCCTAGGTCTGTTTCTCCTTGTATACTCCTTCTGGTTGGTCATCATCGCCTGGGCACACTCCAGGCCCCGGCTCACCTTAGGGCCAAGGCAACCCTATAAATCTCTTTACACTCTTGTATCTGGATGCAGTTAAGATTTCCTTCCTCGCAAGAAGAAAAAAAAAGTAACAGCTACTTATCCCTGTCACAAAAATGAAGTCCCTGGCACAAGTACCGCACACAGAGATTCAGTTACCGGAGCTGGCTCTTGACACAAGCACATGCAGATGTTTTCTCGTAATAGTGTCTGTCATTGGAACATAACCCACTCCGAGGCTGCTTATAAACCTGCTTTATGGCTTTGGTAACTATACATGTTTTATATAGCACTAGTGGCAGGGTTTGATTGTTAACCCTTTCACGGGCCGTTGCAATCCCGAATAGAAGTACAGCAGATGCTCAGAATCTACAGTATATGAGCTAAAAGTTTCTAGACTATTTAGAATATAGAATATTTTATCTGTTGCTTTATCATTCAGTTTATAACATTTTCTAACACATTATTTGTACTTGTATTATATTAGCACAGGATCACGTCAGGGGGAAGGGCAGCTCTAGGAGCAGGTAGGAGGATACATATATATCTACCCTCCTCCTCTAGTGGGCTCCTATAACCCTGAGAGCCAAAGCTTGACTGGCTGTATAAGCATCAAGTACACTTATTAATGGATCTTTGGCTTTTTCACGCAAACCAATCAGTACTTAAGATAGATAGGTTAGGGTCACCAGAACCCACAATATCTACCCAGCGCCACAGATAGATAGGTTAGGGTTATCAGAACCAGCATATCACCCCACCCCTGCAAATAGGTTAGGATCACCAGAACCCAGCATATCAACCTAGCCCTGTAGATAGATAGGTTACGGTCACCAGAACCCAGTATATCACCCAGCCCTTCAGATAGATAGGTTACGGTCACCAGACCCAGCATATCACCCAGCCCTGCAGATAGATAGGTTAGTGTCACCAGACCCCAGCATATCGCCCCAATCATGCAGAAAGATAGGTTAGGGTCACCAGACCCCAGCATATCACCCAGTCCTGCAGATAGATAGGTTAGGGTCACCAGACCCCAGCATATCACCCCAGTCCTGCAGATAGATAGGTTAGGGTCACCAGACCCCAGCATATCCCCCAGCCCTGCAGATAGATAGGTTAGGGTCACCAGACCCCAGCATATCCCCCAGTCCTGCAGATAGATAGGTTACAGTCACCAGACCCCAGCATATCACCCAGTCCTGCAGATAGATAGGTTAGGGTCACCTAAATCAAAAGTGTTTTATCCTTGTGAATCGGCTGCTCTGTCGCCAATAAATTGTTGTTTATATCAATGATTTATTTGTAACGCCCATAAAGCTCTAAATTTCTCATCTACATATTGACAAAAACATGGCTTGTCACTGAAGGCAGCAATTCCCATGGGGAAACACCGTTTGATTCAGGTGATCCTAACCTATCTATCTGCAGGGCTGGGGTGATATTCTGATACTCCCTATAAGTACGTATAGGTTTTCAGTAAAAAAGCCACATGTCCATCACTAAATATACTTGACGCATATACAGCCAATCGAGCTTTGGCTCTCAGGGTTTTAGAAGCCCACTAGCAAGCCACAGCCCCAAAACACAGTGGAAAAGACCGTGGTGGAAATGCATCACGTTTTTTAAAGAAGGTTCACAGAGTTTTCCTCGGCAGACTTTCTGCCCATGTTACACCTATACGGGAAACGCCACAGTTTCCATAACTATAATTGATGTGCTCTGATTTTCAAAAACACAAACGTTTTTGAAGTTACAATTTTTCCACTGAAATTTTTTTTCTGCAATCTTTGATTAGGCAGAATCGCACTCATCACTTCACCGATTCCCCTGTTATTCTGACACTTAGTGGGTCCATAGTGGGGGCTTACACCCCAATATCAGCTGCCAGGGGTGCTAAACCCAAGATGGACATGTCTTGGTCATAACCTTATGCCGATACTTAAAGGGGTTCTCCAGGAATTGGACAAATCACAGAGGAGGCCAGGGAAGGTGAAACATAAAATAAATCATACTCACCTGTCCCTGGCGCTCTGGTGTCCGCCACCGCTGTCCATTCAGACACACTATGCCTTCGCCACTGGAAGCCCTTAGCATTTATTATTATTTTTGTCATTGTAGACAGGTTAACGCACTTCACATGACTTGAGATTCATGTCAAGAAAAGTCATTCAGCAAATCTGTGTTGATGCCTCCGCCCCAGTTCCTATTTTAGGTAGGCTTTTATAGGAATAGAATTTCCTTTTACACGTATCGAGTTTGAAAGGTTTTCCTATTGATCCATTAATTCACAATCCAGATACAAGCCATCCGTCCTTATAAGTGGCCATTTCACCAGCGTGTTTCTCGCACTTCCATTTTGTTGAAAGAGGCTGTCTACGTCCGAGGACCTCGTTCGGCCCATCCATCATGCCTCCTTAACTTTGCTAATGTCCTTCATCTCTTCCCAGTCTCCCATCCAAAGTCCTGGTGATTGCAACATCTGGCCGCTCTCCCTCAATCAATACGTTCTGCGTAAAGTTTTTCCTTCCAGCCCTGGCATAAATTATCCCCAGAATATGCAAATGGAAATAGCTAATGTTAATTGCGAGGTCCAAGCAGTAATTAATTTTTTTGCCGTTGATAATTATCAATCACTCTCAGAAGAATCTTTAAAAAGGCGTCAAGAGTCATCCACAAAGTGATTCTCAGTAAGAGTCTGAGAGGATGGAGACAGTCTCAACATTGTAAACCCTTTCATTGCCTCGAAAACCAAAAGGATATCCATGAAGGAGAACCGGAATTCTCAAGAAGGGGCTACGTATATAATGGACTTTATGTATACAAGGAACCTGGATGTTCACACCCTGAACCATAATCGAAGGTCATCATCATGTTGCCAACAGACGTGGCTGTAATGGACCTCATGAGTAGAGAAGGCCTTAGGTCAAGTTGACCGTTTCTCATTGACCATGAGAGTCTGTGCTGGGTTGTCCTTCCCAGGGCCTACAAGTTCAAGAATAAGGGATGGAAAACCAACAAGAGGTTCATGGATGAACTAGGGTCACTGTTGTCCAAGAGTTGGCATGTTGTCCAAGAGTTGTCAAAGATGTATTGGCATACATTAGTACCTAGAGGAGACTATTTTTTTTGTAATAGTGGCCCCCTCTCATATCTCATATGAAGAACACCAATGTCATCCTAGGTTTATGTTTCCCAGACTGAACATGAGGCCTCCTTCCTTGTTATTTTAATATATTTGCAGAATTATTTTGGAATATTATTTAATATTAATCTTTGACTATATAAATGACCTCAGCAGCCTAAGCAAAGGACCCAGGGACGTGACAGGTAGTCCTTCTCTGAGGTCCACTGATTGGCATCATTGTTCATGAGCAGTGAGAACCTCGACCCCAATAAAACATCTGTTTGCAGTCCAGCATCTTAAACAGAATATGTGGACAGCTTGTAAGGAATTATGGGTGAGCCAAACTGGTCTCTGAGGTCATGTGATCCCTTTCTGCATGCCTTTCACGTGACAGGTGCCAATCTAGTTAGTTCAGAAATGAACTCCAAGATGTTCAGATTTACTTGGATGTAAAAATTTCAGTTTCAAATTTCAAAATTTCAAATTTCAAAAATTAAATTAGCTTATTACTTTATTGACAGGTTCCGATGTGCTACGACGATGGCGGAAAATGGCTGCTCCTGCAGATGCATGTGCACCATATCCCGGGTGCACCAAATGGCTTTGCATATAGATTGCATGCACTTTGCCAAATTGTATGTTCTCCTACAATAGCATGCCAGTGATTTGGAAAGGATTTTGGTGGTGGTAGAATCACTTTAATTCCCCTTTAAGCGTTTTCAAGATGGCTTCCTTTTGTCGGGTGCTTCGTTTTAGTAATTCTAGCACTGTATTATAGTCTTAGGTTACTGCAGATTTGGTTACCCAGGAGTACATAAAGCAGCAGTAGCAGCAGTCAGGATCCCGCATGTACTTATTACATTAGGTTATACAAGGCATTGTGTAGATGGCAGGTGCAAAGTGAACATTTCCTTCCTTTATATGTGCATTGATCCTGGGCAGAACAGAGGATGTATGGTCGTACTTATCATACTGTGATTCATATGGGCAGCTAGTAAACCCACCAAGAGCATAAAGCTGTCACCGCCCTAGAAACCTTTTCTGTGTATCTGATATGTGAAATATGATTATCCATCACTGTTAAATGGATTAACCTATTAAATCCATAAATCCCATGTCTGCCTTCACCTGCCATAGAGAACAAGTCATTTCCCATTAGCATAGGGCAGCGGGTAGTTTCCATTATATCTGAACCTCACCTCTTACTTATGGCAGGATACTTATGTTTTACATGGAATTTATTGCTTGCTGTCTTTTTCTCGGGGCTTTGACAAGTTTGTCTGTCAATTAAGAGATTAAAGGGGATGTCCGGGATAAGGGAAAAGAAAAATCTGCTTTGTTCTTCCACAAACAGCATCACTGTTGGCCATTGGTTCACTCAAGAAAGGAGCTGTGGTACAGTGATATTACAGCTGCAAGAAAAAGTAAGTGAACCCTTTGGACTTACCTGGATGTCTTCATTCACTACTAGTAAAATGGAGTCTGGTTGTTATCCAAGTCACTAGCATAGCTCCCAACCGTCCCGGATCCGGCGGGACAGTCCCGATTTTACACTGCTGTCCCGCCATCTTGGATACCTTACAGTTTGTCCCACTATGACCCTGAAGTGTTTTGCTGTTACCAATATTTGTTAGGCTAAATGGTAGATGCCAAATCCTAGTGGGCTAAAGCACCTTTGATGACATTATGACCATTGAGCAGACTCTTGTGTGGGCAGAGCTATTCCGGATACTATAGGACAGAGTGGTTGGTGTTACACAGAAAGTGGAAGCTGCTGGGAACGGAGACTGATGGAAGGTAAGGATGAGAGAAGAGATAGCATGTGTGCTCAAGAGGGGGGAACTGGGGGCAATTAAACTGAAGGCAGATGAAGGGGCAATTAAAGTGGGGGCAGATAAAGGGGACATTAAGCTGGTGGCAGATAAAGGTGGACATTAAACTGGTGGTAGATGGAGTGAACAATTAAATTGGGCACAGATAAAGGGGTTCATTAAGCTGGCGGCAGATGAAGGGGGGCATTAAATTGGTGGCAGATGAAGGGGACATTAAACTGGGGACAAATGGAGGGGGAGTCAACATAGAAGTGGGTAGAGCTAGATTTGCTGCTGCGTGCATTGCGCACTGCACATTTTTTCCCTCTTTCTGTCCTTTGAACGTTGAGATGTATGTAGACGGACACCAGGAATATCTTAAAAAGCACATTTAGTGAACATTCATAGTCTGGGAGGAAATGTAAGTGAACCATTGAATTTATTAATGGTATTTTCCAGGGCAGAGACTGGGTAAAACAACAACAACAAAAAATGTGATACCTCTTTTTTTTCCCTGCTATCCGAACCCAGGGGTCCGCTCATGTATGATGGTCTCTAGTTCAGGCACACCATGCATAGGGCCCCCCACAAGGGTATATTTTCGCTGCAGTACCACAACCTCTACAGCCATGATATACCCGACTACCTCACATAACTGCTGAGGCCATTGATTTGCTGCAGCAGCCATGTGGAGGGTCACTGATGTCAACACTTGAAGCCAATGTAGAGGACTGGGGGCTACTGTTGGGACATTCAGTCCAAAAGATGTATCACTTATTTCTTTTTTAACCTCTACCCTGTCCAAAGCCAATTGTATTTAGGGTGTAGCCAGAAAGCACCATAAGGGTAAATTCACACTGACTTTTTGGTCAGGGTTATGAGGCCGTATCCACCTCAAAGCCCTGACCAAAAAGACAACTCCCATTGAAATCAATGGGAGCCATTCAGGTCTTTTTTACAGGAGCTGTTTCTTCCGGCTCGTGGAAAAAAGAAGCGAGATGCTCATTCTTCAGGCCGATTCGCCTCGCCTCGCCTCGCCCATTCATTGGGCCTAATCTGGAGTGCAGTGCACCGGCTTTCAGTCACGGCTACACAGTTTTTGGATCAGAATCTGAGGCAGCCTCGGCCTCAGGTTCTGATCCAAAAAAAACTGTGTGAACTTACCCTAACTTTTAGATGCTCCTTTAACAGCAATAACCTCCATCAAATGTTCCTGAAAAAAAAGAGCTGTTCAATGTAGAGACAGAATTTTGGACCACGATTCCCGGCAAATGTGTCTCCTTAATATTTCTGGGATGCCTTGTGTGCACAGTCCTCTTCAGGTCATCCCTTAACCCACTTTTAGGTCATACAGCATATCAATAGGGATAAGTCAGGACTTGTACATGTCAAAAGACATATCTTTTTCTTTTTTTAACCATTATTTAGTTGATTTAGTTTTATTTATTGTCTTGTTGCATTACCCAGTGACTTCTCAGCTTGAGGTCATGGACTTCTACCCTTATATTCTCTTCTCTTTGACTTGCTTTTGTCATGTAAAGTCCTTCTCTTGCTGCAAAGACACTGATCTCCTCGTCAGATTACACAGTCCATGTTTAAAGCTAGCTACTGTATATAGTAGTATGTAGCTAGCTACTGTATATAGTAGTATGTAGTTAGCTACTGTATGCTGCCTATTTCTGCAAACACAACTATCCGGTGTGTCCTAGACATGCAGGGCACATTGTCCTGGTATTAGTGTTATCATTGTCTATTGCATTATATTTATTAGGCCTATGACACAATGCAGCAAAGCTATCCACACAGGTTTGCTGTATTGTCCATATATGTAATAGTAATGCCATAATGTGCAGAGATGGAATGATACATAAATTTCCAGATTGCTTGTATAAGGACACACAAGATTGTTGTGGCTGCAGAAGAAGTGAGGATTCAAGTGTGTCCTTGATTTTGGTCAGTGCATGTGCAATGCATCGTGGGGAGTCAGGGTCAGGAAGTCCATACTCCTCACATTGGAGATATGTCCCCATGAATGAAGAGGATGGCCAGAAGGAGTGCAAGACTGGGGATCTGTGAGGTGAGAGTGGTAAAAGCAAAATAAGATGACTATGAGTGCAATGTGTAGCATGTAAGAAACAAGGCCTGACATTTTTTTTCAGATACATAGTGAATTACTGAACTACTATTTTTGTCTTGGGACCTCCATCTCTGGTCTTCCATGCATGTGGACCATTCCTGGCAGTGCCTGGTGACTAATGCTCTATGCCTTCACGTGGCTGTATATTCTGTCCATTGTATCTATACATTTATTACTATTAATGCGCTGTAGGTACCATAAGTAACAATCTATAGCAAAACATACAAGGTATGCAACACAAGACTTTGAGCCAATATGGCTGCCATTGCATACCACACCACACTATAGTCTAGAATCCCAAATTAATTTTAGCTAAATTTACCATTCAAGACTGGATACCAGACCCAGTGGGAGCATCCGTGGGCGGCCATATTGGTTGCATTGTTTATAATGCCATAGGGTTATCGGCTAGGACTTTAGTCCAACACCACGTTTGTTTATACAAAACACAACCCCACTCAACCTTAATTTCACGGTGCGTAACACAGGGTTTCCCAGACAGATTGTAACAGAGTGTGAAAGGCAAACACAAACACACGGTCATTAGAAACCCTAATGCCCTGCCCTGACATCTCCTCCTAACAGTATGGGATCGTCTGCCAAAGCAAACCAAGTCTCTCTCCTAACTCCCCCAAATTGCCTGCTAATTGCAAGCAGACAAATTTATTTAGATGAGGACTTGTGGGAGACCTGGCTTTCCTGAATGTAATTAGCTGATATAATGAAGAGACAAGACACAGCCTGAGTCCTCAGACGTAATTAGGAGATCATTGATTCTCCGTCAACTGCATAATAAGAACGGGCTTTTAGAAAAAACGTTTAAAAAAAATTGAGAAAATTGGGTTAAAGCAGCCAAAAGTCTCAACCCGACCTTCCTATACCCAACTGGTCCATCCAGGTGATATTTGGGCTGCAAACATCTAATTAATAATTAACCTTTTACATACCCTATAAGGTTAGAAAGCTTTTTAATGTTAATGCTCTATCGATCCATCCAGTGTAGGGGTCTGACTGTCGAAACTTCCGCACGTTGGCTGTGTTGGTGCGGCACTGAATGGATGATCCTTCTAATGATCTCCTGTAGGTCCATGAAGTCCAACCTATAACCCTATAGTGTTGATCCAGAGGAAATCCCATGAGGCTTATGCCAATTGCCCCATGTTGGGAAAAAAATCCTTTACTCCTCTGACAAAGGGAAATCCTTTACATCTAGAGGGAAAAAGGTTTTACCATAGTCATAGGAAGGGCTTCTTTACAGAAAGAGTGGTGAGACTATGATATTATGGAGTGTGTGGCGATGACTGATAATATGTACAAGTTTAACATCAGTTTTAAAAAGCTGGAAAATCCCTTTAATATTTTAACTTTTGTAAGTGGACACACAACATTATTAATTACACAGAGACTATAATGATAGCGGCATATGGGGCAACTGGGGGGGTCCATCTCTTCACAGAGGTAAGGTACAGTCAGATATAACTATGGATGATGGTCAGAAATGTGTAGAATTGAATGTAGCCCTATTCTGCTAACTAATATAGAGACAAAGTGTTGCATCTGTTGCGCCTAGTCCCTTTTCTTTGGCATTACTTTTCACATTATCCTTGTACTCTGATCATATCTACATGTGACAGCATTATGTTATCAATGCCTTTTTTTTTATCTCTGTACTGTAACATCACTGTGTTTATTATCGCTGTACTGTGATATCCCTGTATACATCAGGGGTCCTCAAACTTTTTAAAGAGGGGGCCAGTTCACTGTCCCTCAGACCATTGGATAGCCAAAAATATAGTTTAAAAAAAACTATGAACAAATTCCTACCCACATAGTATTCAATGCTCCAAAGTAGCCCCCTCTCCACACAGTATTAATTGCTCCACAGTAGCCCCCTCCCCACACAGTATTAAATGCTCCACAGTAGCCCCTCCCCACACAGTATTAAATGCTCCACAGTAGCCCCCCTCACCACACAGTATTAAATGCTCCACATTATCTCCTCTCTCCACACAGTATTAAATACTCCACAGTAGCCCCCCCTCCCCACACAGTATTAAATACTCCACAGTAGCCCCTCCCCACACAGTATTAAATGCTCCACAGTAGCCCCCCTCCCCACACAGTATTAAATACTCCACAGTAGCCCCTCCCCACACAGTATTAAATGCTCCACAGTAGCCCCCCTCCCCAAACAGTATTAAATGCTCCACAGTAGCCCCCCTCCCCACACAGTATTAAATGCTCCACATTAGCTCCTCTCTCCACACAGTATTAAATACTCCACAGTAGCCCCCCTCCCCACACAGTATTAAATACTCCACAGTAGCCCCTCCCCACACAGTATTAAATGCTCCACAGTAGCCCCCCTCCCCAAACAGTATTAAATGTTCCACAGTAGCCCCCCTCCCCACACAGTATTAAATACTCCACAGTAGTCCCCTCCACACTGTATTAAATGTTCCACAGTAGTCCCCTCCTCACACTGTATTAAATGTTCCACAGTAGTCCCTCTCCCCACACAGTATCAAATGCTTCACAGTAGCGCCCCTGCTGGCCTGTTGGAAAAATGTCCTCGGCGGGCCACATATGGCCCCGGGTCGTAGTTTGATTGAGGACCCCTGTTATGTATTATCTCTGTATTATGACTTCACTATTTTTGTTATTTCTGTACTATGACATCACTGTGAGCATTATTTTTCTATTTGTACATCACCTTGCACTTCGTGTTCCCTGTGGTCTCTTGTTACACTCCTGGGTTTTGTCTTATATACAAGCTACAGTGCCTGAGTACAACTGCTATCTCTACCCCCCTCTAGCTCTACCCTTGGACGGTCAAATGGATTAACGTAAGACATATTTAGGACACCTGGATACAACATTGTAAATGGTCTTCCCAAAAGCCTACCCGCTATAAATTCTGGAGAAGCAGATGGACCTCACATTTTGGCAGGATATGTTCTCCAGCGAGCTATGTGTTGTCTGTGTATCTGATAGTTCCCTGAAAACCGTGTTTACACGTGGTTGATTCATGTTGAGGAGAACGAGAAAGAGAGAAGGGTGTGGAGAGGAAAAAGGTGCAGCCTAGACGGGTGACCTGGCTCTCCTCCTGAGGGCCTCTGCAAACAGCTGTGCAGGGTTAAAAAAAAAAAAAAAAAAAAAACTCCATGCAATTTAAATACCCTGATCCAGATGTGCTGTGGATACACACCCAGAATGTCTTGTGCACGGTTTATTTTGTTTTCTGAAACTATTTTTCACCAGCCTGTTTTCTCAGCTGGAAAACTTCTGGGGTAATGTTTTCAAAAAAATATTACATTTGGCATTACAAGAAAACAGAGCCTTTAAGACATTAAAAGGACAATATCCTTGTTGCTCTTGGCAGAGGGAAGCAGGCCTGTAGGAATGTCAGAATTTTGTACCACCCAAAGAATAGGTAAGAGAGATTTTCCACTCTTAAACCCAGTTTACATGGGAATTTGAGAAGTGGTTTACTTGGAAATAGAAAAACACACACACACATTTCCCAGTTTCCGGTCTCTGCGAACAGGAAAAGTGAAAGTGTCCCATTTCTGACCTAGTCATAGATACGCTTTACTAGAAGGGAGTCACAAAGTAAGGTGGCACAGGTAGAGAGCAATGGGAGATCATATCCACACTTGTCTAGTCTGTCCTCTACAGGGCTCTCCTACTAGATGTATTTGTTGTAAATCAAGGTTGGCATTAATATAACCGTCACGTTAAAGGGGTTATTCAGGATTTACGGCAAACTCAGGGGTGACCGGAATGAATGAAAAAATAAAAAAGCTGTACTCTTCCTATCTCGGCACAAGTTGTCCAGTCACAGCCCCTTTTCTCTTCCATGCTGGAATTTACTGGCCTGGACGTGGAGAGTCTCACATGACTACTTAGACCAAACAGTGGCCCCTGTGGTGACTTCTAAGCAAATGGTGATATATATGAGTGTTGTCACCTGTCCCTCTTCAGCGCCCCCTGAGGCCAGTGACTGGTCCCTGCAGTTATGTGAGTTCTGGTCTGTTATGGAAGAGAAAGAGGACTGGGACAACACAGCACCAGGAATAGGTAAATATTTTAGGCTAAGGCCTCAAGTTGCCGGAATGCAACTTTTTTTATTTTTTTTTTTGAGCCAAAGCCAACAATGGCTACAAGAGGAATGGTAGAAATATATAAAGTACTTATACTGTATTTCTCCCTTCTGCTCAATCCACCTTGAATTTGGCTCAAAAACCACCACAAAATCTGCAACAAAAAAAGCTGCATTTCTGCACCGTGAGGCCTCAGGTTGGGGCCCCACTGGCTGGAAACGCCGCAATTTGCCTGTGCCAGAAACGCTGCAGGAAAATTGCGGCATTTTACAGTATCTTCTAAGTGGATGGTATTCATGCAAATCCTATGTCCACTTTGTGGGATAAACCGTAGCACAGACATGCTGCGATTTCCAAAACCATTGCGGTTTTGGAAATTGTGGCATGTCAATTATATCTACGAAACGCCGGCAACTTTCCCATAGATGTAATGGTAACAGAAAGTTTGTGGAGGAAAACGCTGTGAATTTTTTGTTCAAAGTGCTGTGGGAAGAACCGCGATGCATTCCCGCCGTGGGGCCTTAGCCTTATTTTGTTTTACACCTACCCTTGAGTTTATCCTAAATCCTGAACAAGACCTTTAACAAAAGACCATGACCTAGTGAAAGTGTATATGCATACTTGCCATCATCTTTAAGAAGACCACCTCATTGCAAGACTGCTTTTCAACCCGATTTTGTTTTTTTGCAACACAGGGCCCAGACCCAAGGGTCGATTGTCCCCTATGCATTTTGCAATGGCCCTTGGGCGACTAGCCAAACCACAGCCATCCATCTGCAGACGGGGCTATTTATCAGTTTCTGCTCCTTATCAGTACAGTGCTCATGGGTTTAGTGAAATACTGCATATAGTGCGTCCTCCATCCTGCAAACTTACGGGGTACATGGCAGAATTTATTACTTTGATGGTAAGCGATGGATCCTTCTAAATGGCCCCCACACTGGTTTTCAATTATCTTTTAGTCCGAGGTCATGAGACGCAGCTCAGATGGTCACAGGAAGAATCACAGCAAATAATGGAGTTGTGGGTGACCATGAAATAGCAAGAAACAAGATAACTTTTGATAGATAAATTACAAGGGAAATGAGAACTATAGCTATACGTTGGACCGGCATTGACTCTATGGTCGTCAACACTTGCACACCTAATTGACTGAGGCCTAGCTATAGGGGTTGCAGAGGAGGTGGAAGTCATATAGAGGCTGGTCCGCCATGGTGGTATTATTTGATAGTATGTGGCAATATTTTTCAGATTTACTGTAAGTCTTCCTTGGTACAATTTTTTTTTCCAGTTTCCACCAAAGCGATTATAAATACTGAACAAAAATTTCATCCAGTGATCTCAAGTCTATGACGTGGATGCAAAATTCAGTTTCTATCCATTGCCATTTGGGCATCTTCTCCATCTTCTGTCCTCCTCCAAGTGCTGTAGTGAAGCAGCTGAAATAAAATATTCATTAGGCCATAGAAAAGGAATTTACCTTTTATAGTTTACAGAACTGCCAAAAAGTGACCTAAGTCTTCTGGACGACACTACAATACAGCTTTAAAGGGATTCAATCATTAAAACTGAATTTTTTAAGACAAACACGTCGGAATAGTCCTAAGAAAGGCGATTCTTCTCCTACCTTTAGATGTCTTCTCTACGCCGCTGTTCTGTAGATATTCCGGTTTTCATCGTTAGGCAAATGAGTTTTCTTGCAGTAATGGGGGTGTACCCAGCACACAAACAGCAATGGGGGCGTCCCCAGTGCTGTGAGAAAACTCTTCTTCCTCTGGAGCGCCCTCTCCACAACATCTTCTTCTGACGGCTTTTTCTGGCTTTAAATGACATGCATGGGCAGAGCTGACTGTGCATGTCTACGGCCATTTTCTTGTGGCCACTTACATGAGCGTACTATGTAAGCGGCCACAAGAAAATGGCCGCAGGCATGCACAGGCACTACGCCAGAAGAAGCTATCAGAAGAAGTCGTTGCAGAGGAAGAAGAGGCTGTCGCTGGAGAGTTCTCTCGCAGCATTTGGGACGGCCCCAGTACTGTTTGAGCGCTGGGGCCCGCCCGCAGTGCTGCGAGAGAACTCATTTGCATAACGATGAAAACTGGGATATCTATGGAACAGCGGCGCGGAGAAGACATCTAAAGATAGAAGAATAGTCTTTCTTAAGGCTATACCTACGTGATAGTATTAAAAAAAAATCAGTTTTAATGATTGAATCCCTTTAACCCCTTCCTGTTACAGCCATTTTTAAATTTTATAATTTAGTTTTTTTGAATCCCCGCCTTCCAAAATCCATAATTTTTTAATTTTTTTATTCAAAGAGTCTTATGAGTACTTAATTCTTGTGGGACAAATTGTACTTTGTAATGGTCCCATTAATATTGTGTACGATATACTGTGATGCAAAACTGTTCAGTTTGAGACCAACATTAAGAGACAAATATTATTGTTTGTATAATGAAAAGTTTTACAATTTTCCAATATACATCCTCTATCAATTCCCACGGTGATCAGGTTGCTATAGGTCATTGATCTTTTAAGACCTGGTGACAGGTCCTCTTTAAAGGGGCTTTCAAGATGGTGAGATTGATGTCTTATCCATAGGAAAGGTCATCAATTGAAGATCCATGGGCTCTGACACCTGGGACCCCTGTGGATCAGCTGTACAAAGCAGAATTGTTCTCTGTGAATTTCCTTCTACTTCACAGGCCTTGTGATATCACATTCATTGGTTACATGGTCTGATCATAGCTCAGTCCCATTCAAGTGAAAGAGCTAAGCTGTAATATCAAGCAGTATTGAAACATCTGATCAGGTGTCAGACCCCTGCCTAAGGATACGTCATCAATTAGTAAGTCAAAGAATACCCCTTTAAACCTATGGTTCTCTATTGTTAACACCTTAAATAATCAACTGCACCTTGTTACAAGTGTTTAATTCCCCTATAGCTCCCCCACAGGGGAAATTAAGTATTACAGGTTGTCCTCTAAAATCAATTGAATATCTATGTAATGCAGTTACATGCCAGGTCCTCTAAAGAGAGAAATGCTCTATGTAGTCACTGACCGATACAGCTCGGTACAACTTCTCCTACAGCTCCCCCACAGGGAAAATAAAGTATTACAGGTTGTCCACTAAGATCAATTGAATAACCTTGTAATGCAGGTACATGCTAGGTCCTCCAAAGAGAGAAATGCTCTATGTAGTCACTGACCGATACAGCTCGGTACAATTTTTCCTACAGCTCCCCCACAGGGAAAATAAAGTATTACAGGTTGTCCACTAAGATCAATTGAATATCCTTGTAATGCAGGTACATGCTAGGTCCTCCAAAGAGAGAAATGCTCTATGTAGTCACTGACCAGTGTGGGTCATTGATAGAGATCCGTAAAGACACCCCCCCCTTCATTTATAATTATAAACCATATACAACCCATTAAATAGTAAAGGCCATAAGACTGCCCCATTTGGCCTGATATTTCTTCCATGCACTTGCTATTACCTCTATTCATTTTCCTTGATGTCTCTTTCAGCTTAGTCCATTGATTTTAGATCCCATCTCATGTTCTTTTCGGTTTCACAACCTGCGGAGTTATCTGAATGCCGTGCACCTGGAAATGAAGAGTAGTGCTATTCTGCATTAAGCTAAATGAACATTTTGCTACACTGTACACTAAAATCCAGCAATGCGCTGCTAGTGGGAGTTGTGGAGTAATGAGAGTAATGAAGGATTAATGCACATTACACAGGCCATTAAGCTGCTGAAGGGACAAGATAAGATAAGTAAAAACTCCCAGCTGGAGGCCCGGGAGCTCTGTGTGAAGTGCTCTCACCCCAGCCTGGAGCAGCGAGCCTCAGTAAGGCGTGAAACAGGGAGGCTGCCATCCACATAATTGTTATTATTATTGATATCTAGCCGCTTCCATCATGCATCATGAGAAAATAATAGCAGGGAGAGCCCTTAATAATCCTTTCATCGGGACGTGGAGCTAATTGCAAAAATGGAGCAACTTGTTCAGTGCCAATGTGACATGGCGTGTGTGTGCCAAGACGCCGTATGGCAGCACGTGTAGTAATCCACCCGTGTATTGTAAAGAATCAAAGGGGCAGGGATACAGTATCGGCCCATGGGTGGTAAGCCATTATTAAAGGGGATTTCTGGGGCTTATTAATTACTGAACTTTGCTTAATAGGGTTGAGCGATTGGGAACTTCAATGAAAAAAAAAAACACGCCAAAATACACATCAAAATACAATGTCATTGAAGTCAATGGGAGTCTTATTTTACACGTGTAAAATTACACGCCGAAATACACGCCAGTTGACTCCGTGTGAACTACCCCTAATATGTGGAGGAGCAGGACAAGTAAGTAAAAATAACATAGTTATTCTCACCTTGCCTCATCTCTTCTGGGCATCCTCTCCGCATCCACTGATCCTGTGGCATCCTCTTCTGGCCTCTCGCTGACATCACAAACCCCAAGGTCGCGTGTGGCTAGCCTGCATCATGACTCTTTGATGCATAAGTGATGAATCTCAAAAGTTTTGGGTTCATATCAAGCCCGTAAATGATGGGAGTTTCAGACTGAATCCCGTTCGATCCAAATCAGTTCACACATCGCTAGTCTTAAAGGACTTTTCTGGGCAAAACAAATATTTTTTAAAAAAGTTATTTTCTTGTTATTAATGGGTTAATAAGTGCACCCAGATACCTTTAGCATTGTTTTGAGCAATTTCTGGCTTTCTCTGGAAGCTCCTGGGATCCTCTGCATTTGTTTACATGGATAGCTTTCTACTGTCTTAGCCTACAACTACCATGATGCATTGCATTTCACTCAGATCCATAGTTAGCCTGTGAACTCCTAGCCCTACCCACCTTACTAACTCACTTAGTCCCCCAACACCCTCCCCATTATACTTACCTGTCTTCTTGTCCTGGAGATCACTTTCGTCTGTGTCGGTGTCTCCTCTTCAGTCCACGCCTGCGCAATAGAGCCATTTTATTGTGCATGCGTGGGACCCCCATTGCTTCTATTTGCTTCTGCCGGCATTTTATTGCACATGCACAGCTCTGGCTCACTTATGAAGGAAGTGACACCCAGCAGAAGAAGAGAACATGAAGACTGGTGAGTATAATGAGGATAGGGGAGGGAGAGAGGAGTATTGGTGACATTCTGTTTCTAGAAACGGTGAAATGGACTGTCACCGGGAAATCAGAAAATGTGCCTTGGATGGTCAGATGACAGCCCCGGTGATATGGGTAAATATAGGCAGTAAATTAGAAGTTAGGTGGGGGAAGGGGGTTTAGCATAGTGTTAAAGTTTTAGTTTATGCCAGACAACCCCTTTAAGTTGCACCTCTTTTATCATACAGCAGGAGCCACTGTGATGAATTTGGTGCACTTCTCGGTCTAAGTTGTGATGTTTAAATATTAGACAATATGAGTAGAGATGAGCGAACAGTAAAATGTTCGACATTCGATATTCATTTCGAGTAGCCCCTCAATATTCGACTACTCGAATCAAATATCGAACCCTATTATAATCTATGGGGGGAAAATGCTCGTTTCAGGGGTAGGCAATGTTCGATCAAATTATACTTACCAAGTCCACGAGTGAGGGTCGGGCTGGATCCTCCAAGCAGTCTTCTCCTTGCAGCGTCCCTGTGGCATCTTCCGGTTCTGAATTCACTCTGCCAGGCATCGGGCCTGGGTAGAGCCGACTGCGCATGCCCGCACTACAAGCGGACATGCGCAGTCGGCTCTGCCTAGGCCGGATGCCTAGGCAGAGTGAATTCCAGCCGGAAGACGCCGCGGGGAAGCTGCACGGAGAAGACTTCTAAAGGTAGGAGAAGAACCAGCTGTCCAACTGTATAACATTCAGCTAATCAATGCTGGTTCTGCATCGAACTTTTACATTCGAACAGCAAGTGGTACTCGATCGAGTACGAGTATTTCGAATACCGTAGTATTCAATCGAATACCTACTCGATCGAGTACTACTCGCTCATCTCTACATATGAGTTAATCTGCCCCATCGAGTCCTATAGGAGAGTGTTGTGGGCATGCTTACTCAGTGACCTCTACAGAGGTCATTTTATGGAGAAGGAAATGTGAGCTGTGTCCGACACCTACTGCCAGTAGTGATCTTTGGGTTTTCTGCCTCCAACTTTATAATAGCGATATTACCAGCCTGAGATGATTACCGAGAAGTGATCTCTACAGAACAGGAAGTGTCAGCCTATTATTAGGCTCAGTGGTCAGAGTGAAAACTGCAGGATTTCAGGATCCATTTGAAAATATAAACAGTGACATGAAATACAGGGGGGAAAAATCACCAAAAAAAAAAAAAAGAAAAACCCTTGACAACTTTTGTCCTGACTTCCCCTTTAATGTTTTCAAATGGATTCCAATGAATCATGTCAGGGTGCCAATAATTTGTGATGGGAAGAACAACGCTGCAGGCTAGAGGAAACAAACAAAATCCAGCGCTAGAGTGAGCAGAGCCTAAGACTACACAGAATATTTGGCTAGAAATTGATCATATCTTTTTCTAAGCATCTACAATGTCCACTTATCTTGTGGTAGAAATAATCCGTATTATCATAATGTATGCAGATGAAGAAGAGGTTAATAATGGCTGCCTACTAATGAATGCCTATCAGTACCATGGACAGTGGGAAGGTCACTTGTAACTTGTTTCAGCACCCAGACCACCACTGATCAAACCCTCAGGCATGTCATTACGATATGTCACAAGTATGTCAAAATGATGGTACCCTTTAAGAATCCATTAGAAGCCATCTTTCTCTGTATTGGAGGATGTATCAACACTAAAGATGGACAAACCAGTTTGTTCTGAGTAGGTCTTGACCTGAATATTCGAAGTTGTCAGTTATTTAACTATTGGTGAATGTCTCAATTAAACTACAATGGTCGCCACAACATGCATTAAGGTAAATTATTACATAGTGGGGTTCTCTTTACTGTGTACTAGCAATACCCGCGACTCCGTCCGCGGAACCCTGACCCCCTGCGCGACCCACCTGGAGTGCCACACAGGCTCCTCCCTTTGCCTTGTGTCCACAGCCGTTCTTCCACCTGTGGGCCCATGGACCCCCGGGCCCCCACCCTTTGGCCCGCTGGCTCCCTTTTCCTCCTTTCCCCCCCGGCGCCGCCCCCCCCCCCCCTGTTTCTCTACCCGCTCCCCCATGTCCTTGCTCCTTCTGCCTACCCTGTGCCCCCTTGCCCCCCACCCCATCCCCGTCTGACCTACCCCGTGCCCCCCCCCCCCCCAGTCTCTCCCAACCCTATGTCCCCTTACCCACCCCAACCTGCGCCCCCAGCCTCACCCCACCCGGGGCTCCCCATGCACTGAGGTTACAGGGTATGCACGGCACGCGGTACAGGTATACAGCAGTCTTCAGGAGTCCAGCACAGTGCCCTTTACCTCCTCCCACCCCCAGGGGCCCCGACAGACTCACCGCTCCATGCCGCATACCAGGCTCCAGCGGTGGCGGCGTTTGTGGCTCTCGGCTGCCGGATTGCACGATGCCATTTTTTGCTGTGGCTGTGCAGCCGGCTTGTGGCTGCGCAGCCGGCTTGTGGCTGCATAGCTCCGTCCCCGCTGTTGCCTGGTCCAATGAGAGCGCCGCGCCTGACGTCGTGATGTCATCGCAGGTCCTTGAGCCTTCGCAAGTCCTTGAGCTTACACTGACAGTGAACTCAGTGCTCGCGGTTGGCCAACCAGACAATAAACGTGGATGGTGATGCACCTATATACTATTCCTGGTGCCATTCTAGGTATGTGCAAAATTTGAGGTAAATCCGTTCGCCCGTTGCGGCGTGATTGCGGAACAAACTTTCACATTTGTAATATTAGTAGGATTAGTGTAATGTCTCTGCCTGTTCGGGTCTCTGCGCCACCATACGCTCACATGCTGCGGCGCAGGAGGCATGCTCAGTTATGATTCCTTGCTTTTGGTTCTTGTTGCTCTGTCTGAACACTACTCTATTCCCTCACCCCTGTAATTGATTTTTTACCACACCCAGTTCTTTCACCTTTGTTCCCCTCTTGCCCTCTAATAGTTAATCTTAGCCTTATCTGTGTGATTGACAGTCTGCCTTCCTATCAAGTCTGGGGTGGGTTCTGGACATCCTATAAGCAGGTCATCAGCCCACACAGGTTTGCTGGCTATTGTGGCACTGTCCTTGCTAAGCGCTTCTCTTGCTATTGTATTGTACTTACTGACTTCTGACCTTTGACTTCCCTTGTGACTACTCTTTTGGATTTCGATTTGGTACTGCTTATCTCTCTGGTTTGACCCTTGGCTTGCTGTCTTGTCCGTGTTCAGTGTATACACTTATTCAGAGTAGGGACTTTCGCCCAGTTGTCCTTGTCATTAGGACAGTTTGGCAAGTGGGCAGGGATAGGGGCTTGGTCAAATCACACCATGTGTTCTACAGAAATCTATGCCAGTTCCTGAATTGCATAGATTTCCATTCTGTCTGGAGATTGTGGATAAAACAAACCAGTCTTGAAAAATCTGTCCCTATATTTCTTGAATACACCAGACATTAAATATGAGGGTTCTATAGAAATCTTTGACAGATACATAATAATGTCTCAATTGTATCGCTGGACCTAAGAAGCAGATACATTTTGAAAAATTGTATTATCTTTAGTAATTATTTTATGGATTCTGACAAGTCTGCTGTGTATGGGTAACATTTGGTGTAGCAGTAGCACAGACACACGACTATGCAGTAGTCTCTTTTTTCTCGGTGTATGTGTTGATGTAAATGGTGTCGGGATGATGTAGTCATAAGTAAACAGTGGACTTTTGGGAACAGCCATAAAGTCCGGTTTACAGTGTGGAGGTGGCCGATGCTGCTACTGCGCTGCGTGGCCACACTCGCTTTTATAAATATTCACACAACCTCACTGCCACAAAGAATAACAAGGGATGTGGCATATACAGATTACCTAAGTGCTGTGTGCTGGGAACAGCGGGGACCATGGGTGTTCACTAGGTCTGCGGATAAACGCAGCTGTGACTTCCCTCATATACTATATTGTCACATAAATATTTGTATACTATGGAGGGAAATAGGATCTATTTATAAATGGACGCCCGTCATATAATACGGAGGTAAGACATATGGTTCTATTATAACAACGTTCTAATGTGTAAAGTCATTTTATGATTCTAGGATTCATTTATTCCAAAATATCTTAATATTACTTATGACTATAACATATATATAAAAAAAATCCTTAGTAAGTAAAAATTCACCACCTCCACCAACTCCAACTCTTTGTACGCTTTAATAGGCGATGCTCCACTGATTCCGGTGTAGTTGGAATTTTTTCTCTAGCCCCCACCATTCCCGAGAAATTTTGGTTGCTAGTTTTAGCACCCAATATGCTAATTAGGCTAACTATTGTCAAGTAGGCGGTCCCTGGTGGAGCAGATATGCATGTGACCACCCACATGACGGTAGAATATTGAGTTATCCAGATTTCTCTGGAACTAAGGCGCCTAGGGAAAAAAATCCAGCTATACCAGAATCAGTGGAGGGGCAGCTACTGAAGGCTACAAAGACTTGGAGTTGGTGGTGAAAGGTCCTCTTTAAAGGTGCCGTCTGTTTTTTTCGGTGGTGATGCTACAATACAACACATGATCACTGAGATCACAGATTGGTGGCAAAGGTGGTGCTAGATCGCTGACAGACACAAAGACCACTGGGAAGTGACAGAACATCTGCACCGAGTAGTGTACTGTATATTTTGGGGGGTATTTCATAACACTTGTGATTTTTATTTCCAAAATCCCTTTAACATTGTGTCAATATAAATTGACTACTATACAGTACTAAAGTGCTGGAAGCTTTCTCTGATAGATCAAGATCTATGCAGATTTAAAGGGGTGGTCCAGGGAAAAATGGACAACCCCTTTAACCGGGGGCAGTAAAAAAAAGACAAAAAACGAACCGGGACGTGCAGGAGGACACAGTCAGTATGCATTTTTTTTTTATTATTTCTTACACTGTCCCTGGCTGATTTAAAAGTTAAAGGGATTGTCCACTTTTGCCTGGACAACCCCTTTAAAGCACAGTAGAGGTGAATATACTGTATAAAACATTGTGATACATCCTATTAAACAAATCTGTTTCCTTCTTCACTTATTAAGCTGCTTTTCTGCTTATCTTCATTGAGACCACTTATTTATATAGAGTCTATCTGTGTATTTTCCTCATACACAGAAGTCTATGGAGAAGGGAAGGGGGATGGTTGTTAATTAATTTATTGTCTTTTTCGATGCTATGGTACAGTTTTATCTAGAAACATACCAGTATCAATAGAGTGTAGTTATCTATGTGTTTTTCCAGTAGACCATTCCTCCTCCCTCCCCTCTCCATAGACTTCTATGTATGATAATGACACATACTTGTAATGCACTTTTTGCTCATCAAAGGACTCAAAGCGCATATCTAATAAATGAAGTAGGAAACATATTTCTTAAGTATTTCCTTTTTATAACTGGAGGTTTGCTTAAAGCTATGTGAAGCCACGGTCTTGTCCAGTGTATGCGGATGAGAAAGCAACTGAACATGTCCTTATACATGAACCTGAGAAAGTAAGAAAGCCAAGATACATGCGGTAAGTGTCTAATAAATTAGTACTGACAGATTTATGCACTTAAGTAATACGACATGTTTAACCCACGTGAACTGGAGACCTTCTAAGTCTGCCCCGCGACCTCCTAAGAGACAGACTCACAGGTAGAGACTTATGAACATAAGATCAATATTCATGGATAAATGGAAGAAAAGAGGTCAGTTTAAGGAATAAGTAGGATGGTCGATGAACTCTAAGACTGCGCAAGGATGCACAAGATATCTGAATTAAGAAGTCGTATGAAGAAGAACATCTGATCTTTCTGATGACCTGGAGTTCAGAAGCTCTGCCTGTCAATATAATTCAATGCCAATCTATGTGCAGGAGGGAGACTGTGTAGCCGTAGGGTTCTCCGCCACCGTGAGGGGTTCCTGTCACTGTACGTATGTGCTGGGAAGGCAACGTGTTACTGTAACTGTGTCCACATCTCCTCCTCTTGTGTAATTCCAGACACCAGTAATTTCAGGGATCGTTTCCCATTTTTAAATAATCCCAAAAGAAATGTTAAATCCAAGGAGAAAAAATAAGACAAATGGGTATAAAAGAGAGGGTAGTGGGCACAACAGTGGGGGCCAATGACCTAATGGGGGCCAATTTCTGCTCAGACAGTAAGTGCACTAAGAGATAACTTTGAAAGATGGAAGAATCATCAGGATTTGCATTTTTTTTTGTTGTACTGTGACATCATGTGTTCATTCTACGTGCTTGATGACATCATAATCTCTTTCTTCCCTGTGCTGTGATGTCACAGTGCACGTGATAACTTTTTTTGTGTTATAATCTGATAAGGTCAAGATGGCCATGGTATATATTATCTACGTACTGCAAAATGTATGTTTCTGAAATTCCTATGCTGTAGATCATGCCATCACTGTGTAAAGTATTGTGACATCACTGTGGAGCTACTGCCTGCATTGTGACATGTTTAGATATGGCCTGTACAGTGACATCACTGTATAAATAACTCAAGTATTATGACATCACAGTGTAGATCATGCCTGTATGGCGACATCACTGTACAGATAACTCAATTATTATGACATCACAGTGTGGATAATGCCTGTACTGTGACATCACTATGTAGATATGGCCTGTACTGTGACATCACTATGTAGATATGGCCTGTACTGTGACATCACTATGTAGATATGGCCTGTACTGTGACATCACTACGTAGATATGGCCTGTACTGTGACATCACTATGTAGATATGGCCTGTACTGTGACATCACTATGTAGATATGGCCTGTACTGTGACATCACTATGTAGATATGGCCCATACTGTGACATCGCTATGTAGATATGGCCTGTACTGTGACATCACTATGTAGATATGGCCTGTACTGTGACATCACTATGTAGATTTGGCCTGTACAGTGACATCACTATGTAGATATGGCCTGTACTGTGACATCACTATGTAGATATAGCCTGTACTGTGACATCACTGTACAGATAACTCAAGTAATATGACATCAGTGTAGATCATGCCTGTACTGTGATATCACTTTGTAGATAACTCAAGAACTATGACATCACAGTGTGGATATTGCTTGTACTATGACATTACTGTGTACATTATCTCCGTGCGTTTGGTTTTGGTCAAAATAATCCTAAACTTCCATGATGTTGTCATCTTGCTGTTATAGATAGTCATGGTGGAGTGGGGCCCAATTTCATGTTTTGTTACTGAGCCCCAATGGTTACTTACATCAAAGTAAACCAGGAATTACTTCTTTAATGTTCCTCAATAGAAGAAAAGAAGGAAAGTAGCTGTAGGTGGTGCAGAGGTAGCAGTCGCTAGAAGGACCTGGACTCTGAGGGGCCCCAAAGGTGTCTCTGCCACATAAAACGTACCACTGTTCAGAAGGGCCCAAGGTAGGAGCCCCAGTGCAGATTCTACACTAAGGCCCAGGAGCTTCACGTTACACCTCTGAGGAAAAGCATAAAGTGATAGCAAATATCACAGAAATGTTGCGTTGAATTGACCTACAAATGGCAGTACTTTTCCACCATAAATTAGAAGACTATATCGTTTTCATTATTAACCACATGACCGAGAAGGGTCTCAGAAGACGAATGACGAGTAGCGTATTTTTCCCTAGAAGTTAACAAGTCTCGGATATTTGGCACAAGGTACTGAGCTAGACAAACACGCTCCTTCCAGCTCACCGGCTGTAAACAGATGCACAGAACTGCCGGGCAGCAAGTGAGTGAGCAGAGAAGAGGAAATGATCCAACACCAGTCAGGTCACTTAAAGGGATAAAACAGGATTTAAAATTTTAACGTCCTTAAAGGGAAGGTGTCACCAGAAAATGATCTATGTCTTTAAGAAATGTTTTACATTATGCATATTTTTTAAAGAATTTTTGATTAGTAAAAAAACCTATGTACTGACTTTGGCTTGTTGCCTGACTCTGTTCCTGTTTCATTGTGTCTGACCTTAGCTTGTTCTGGTCCTATGAACCTGTGCTGCCTGTCCTGACCTTAGGCCTGATTATCGCAATCTCTGCCAGCTCTGACCTCAGTCTGTACCTGAGCCCTCTCCAGACTGACCCCTGGTGCTTTGCACCTGTGTCTTCTGGCCCCAGGTCAGTTGTGACCAATACCAGGACCATTCCAAGATGCAAAGTATAGTGGTTAAAGAGGACCTTTCGCCACCTCCATCAGCTTCTTTAACTTCCCTGATTCTAGAACAGTTGGAATTTGTTTCTAGTCCTCACCATTCTGGAGTAATCAATGTTGTTTTAGTGTCTTTGTATCTACTGTCAGGTGGGAGGTGTTATGGAGGAACAGACAAGAGAGAGTGATTCTGAGTTCTATAGTCCACTGGGATCCACTGGGCTTGCGGGTAACCAATGTTTTAGTGACATAGATATGAATCCAGCCTTAAGAGGTCAGTTTTAAGGAATAAGTATGGCCTCTAAGACTATGCAAAAAAATTCTGAATTCATATAAAGAACATAATATCTGACATTCAGGAGCTCTACCTGTCAATGTAAGGATGGGCATACTCTGTAGCTGTAGGGTTGTCCACCACCGTGAGTGGTTCCTGTCACTGTACATATGTTCTGGGAAGGCAACGTGTTACAGTAACTGTGTCCACATCTCCTCCTCTTGTGTAATTCCAGACACCAGTAATTTCAGGGATCGTTTTCCATTTCTAAATAATCCCAAAAGAAATAATAAATCCAAGGAGAAAAAATAACACATATCCCTCCTACTTAATCTGGGATTGCTTCATCAACACGTCCCCATGGAGGTAAAGCTCGATGTGATAGCAAATATTACTAGAGATGAGCGAACACTAAAATGTTCGAGGTTCGAAATTCGATTCGAACAGCCGCTCAATGTTCGTGTGTTCGAACGGGTTTCGAACCCCATTATAGTCTATGGGGAACAGATACTCGTTAAGGGGGAAACCCAAATCCGTGTCTGGAGGGTCACCAAGTCCACTATGACACCACAGGAAATGATGCCAACACCTCTGGAATGACACTGGGACAGCAGGGGAAGCATGTCTGGGGGCATCTAACACACCAAAGACCCTCTATTACCCCAACATCACAGCCTAACAACTACACACTTTACACACTCAATACCACCTCTCTGACAGTAGGAAAACACCTTGAAACATGTGTATTTGGCACTTGCAGTGAGGAGAGCTTGTCACCAGCAGTGAATTTGGCCCTTGTAGTAAGTTGAGGTTGGCACCAACATTTGTTTTGAAAATCAGGGTGGATTGAGCCTCTAACCAGCAGAGTTTGGGCAAATTCATGGTGGAGGGAGCCTCTAAAAACCCCAGTTTGGACCAATTCATGGTGGAGGGAGCCTCTAAAAACCCCAGTTTGGACCAATTCATGGTGGAGGGAGCCTCTAAAAACCCCAGTTTGGACCAATTCATGGTGGAGGGAGCCTCTAAAAACCCCAGTTTGGACCAATTCATGGTGGAGGGAGCCTCTAAAAAACCCAGTTTGGACCAATTCATGGTGGAGGGAGCCTCTAAACAGCCCAGTTTGGACCAATTCATGGTGGAGGGAGCCTCTAAACAGCCCAGTTTGGGCAAATTCATGGTGGAGGGAGCCTCTAAAAAACCCAGTTTGGGCAAATTCATGGTGGAGGGAGCCTCTAAAAACCCCCGTTTGGACCAATTCATGGTGGAGGGAGCCTCTAAACAGCCCAGTTTGGGCAAATTCATGGTGGAGGGAGCCTCTAACCAGCCCAGTTTGGACCAATTCATGGTGGAGGGAGCCTCTAAACAGCCCAGTTTGGGCAAATTCATGGTGGAGGGAGCCTCTAAAAACCCCCAGTTTGGACCAATTCATGGTGGAGGGAGCCTCTAAAAACCCCAGTTTGGACCAATTCATGGTGGAGGGAGCCTCTAAACAGCTCAGTTTGGGCAAATTCATGGTGGAGGGAGCCTCTAAAAACCCCAGTTTGGACCAATTCATGGTGGAGGGAGCCTCTAAAAACCCCAGTTTGGACCAATTCATGGTGGAGGGAGCCTCTAAAAACCCCAGTTTGGACCAATTCATGGTGGAGGGAGCCTCTAAACAGCCCAGTTTGGGCAAATTCATGGTGGAGGGAGCCTCTAAAAACCCCCAGTTTGGACCAATTCATGGTGGAGGGAGCCTCTAAAAACCCCAGTTTGGACCAATTCATGGTGGAGGGAGCCTCTAAACAGCCCAGTTTGGGCAAATTCATGGTGGAGGGAGCCTCTAAAAACCCCCAGTTTGGACCAATTCATGGTGGAGGGAGCCTCTAAAAACCCCAGTTTGGACCAATTCATGGTGGAGGGAGCCTCTAAACAGCCCAGTTTGGGCAAATTCATGGTGGAGGGAGCCTCTAAACAGCCCAGTTTGGGCAAATTCATGGTGGAGGGAGCCTCTAAAAACCCCAGTTTGGACCAATTCATGGTGGAGGGAGCCTCTAAACAGCCCAGTTTGGGCAAATTCATGGTGGAGGGAGCCTCTAAACAGCCCAGTTTGGGCAAATTCATGGTGGAGGGAGCCTCTAAAAACCCCAGTTTGGACCAATTCATGGTGGAGGGAGCCTCTAAAAACCCCAGTTTGGACCAATTCATGATGGAGGGAGCCTCTAAACAGCCCAGTTTGGGCAAATTCATGGTGGAGGGAGCCTCTAAACAGCCCAGTTTGGACCAATTCATGGTGGAGGGAGCCTCTAAAAACCCCAGTTTGGACCAATTCATGGTGGAGGGAGCCTCTAAAAACCCCAGTTTGGACCAATTCATGGTGGAGGGAGCCTCTAAAAACCCCAGTTTGGACCAATTCATGATGGAGGGAGCCTCTAAACAGCCCAGTTTGGACCAATTCATGGTGGAGAGAGCCTCTAAAAACCCCAGTTTGGACCAATTCATGGTGGAGGGAGCCTCTAAACAGCCCAGTTTGGACCAATTCATGGTGGAGGGAGCCTCTAAAAACCCCAGTTTGGACCAATTCATGATGGAGGGAGCCTCTAAAAACCCCAGTTTGGACCAATTCATGGTGGAGGGAGCCGCTAAACAGCCCAGTTTGGACCAATTCATGGTGGAGGGAGCCTCTAACCAGCAGAGTTGGTGGAAATCAGGGTGGAGGGAGCCTCTAACCAGCAGAGTTGTGGGAAAGCAGGGTGGAGGGAGCCTCTAACCAGCAGAGTTGGGGGAAATCAGGGTGGAGGGAGCCTAGTATTAGCAGAATTGTGCAACGCTTATGGTGGATGAGTATGAGGATGCGGAGGAATTGGAGAGGTTGAGTACAGACATGGAGTTTCATGTTGGGGTGCTTTACACAGGTGGGCCCAAAAATGAAGGCTCTATCCAGTGGTGGTTCATTTTTATCAAAGTGAGCCGGTCGGCACTCTCAGCTGACAGACGGGTGCGCTTGTCAGTGATGATGCCACCGGCTGCACTGAACACCCTCTCAGATAGGACGCTGGCGGCAGGACAGGACAGCACCTCCAAGGCATATAGGGCAAGTTCAAGCCACAGGTCCAACTTCGACACCCAATACGTGTAGGGCGCAGAGGGGTCGGAGAGGACAGGGCTGTGGTCGGAAAGGTATTCCCGCAACATGCGCCTATACTTCTCACGCCTGGTGACACTAGGACCCTCCGTGGCGGCACTTTGGCGAGGGGGTGCCATCAAGGTGTCCCAGACCTTAGACAGTGTGCCCCTCGTTTGTGTGGACCGGTGAGAACTTGGTTGCCTACTGGAGGAACTGCCCTCCCTGCCGCCAACGTCACATGCTGGAAACATCTCCATCATATTATGCACCAATTGCCTGTGGCAAGCATTGATGCGATTGGCCCTCCCCTCTACCGGAATAAAAGACGAGATGTTGTTTTTATACCGGGGGTCAAGGATAGCAAAGATCCAGTACTGGTTGTCCTCCATGATTTTGACAATACGCTTGTCGGTTGTAAAGCACCCCAACATGAACTCAGCCATGTCTGCCACAGTGTTAGTTGGCATGACTCCTCTGGCCCCACCGGAAAGTTCAATCTCCATTTCCTCCTCATCCTCCATGTCTACCCATCCGCGCTGCAACAATGGGACGATTCGAAGTTGCCCGGAAGCCTCCTGTATCACCATCACATCATCGGACAACTCTTCTTCCTCCTCCTCCTCCTCCTCCTCCATTAAACGCAGTGAAGCGGACAGATGTGTGGACCTACTCTCCAGCTGTGACGGATCGGATGCTATCCCTAACTCCTCTGTGTGATCTGAGTTATCCCTGATGTCAATCAGGGATTCTCTCAGAACACACAAGAGCGGGATTGTAAGGCTCACCATCGCATCCTCAGAGCTCACCCTCCTTGTGGACTCCTCAAAGACCCGTAGGATGTCACAAAGGTCTCTCATCCATGGCCACTCATGGATGTGAAACTGAGGCAGCTGACTTAGTGGCACCCTAGGGTTTTGTAGCTGGTATTCCATCAAAGGTCTCTGCTGCTCAACCACTCTATTCAACATCTGAAACGTTGAGTTCCAGCGTGTGGGGACGTCGCACAAAAGCCGGTGTTGTGGCACATGCAGGCGTTGCTGGAGAGATTTTAAGCTAGCAGCGGCTACTGTCGACTTGCGAAAGTGGGCGCACATGCGCCGCACTTTCACCAGTAGCTCTGGAACATTGGGGTAGCTCTTTAGGAAACGTTGCACCACTAGGTTGAAGACGTGGGCCAGGCATGGAACATGTTGGAGTCCGGCAAGCTCCAGAGCTGCTACCAGGTTCCGGCCGTTATCACAAACGACCATGCCTGGGCCCAGGTGCAGCGGCTCAAACCATATTGCCGTCTCATCGAGGAGGGCATCCCTCACCTCGGAGGCAGTGTGCTGTCTGTCCCCCAAGCTGATCAGCTTCAGCACAGCCTGCTGACGTCTACCAACGCCAGTGCTGCAACGTTTCCAACTCGTAGCTGGGGTCAATCTAACAGCGGAGGAGGAGGCGGTGGCGGAGGAGGAGGCGGTGGCGGAGGAGGAGGCGGTAGAGGAGGAGGAGGAGGGGGGTGTTCTTCTCGTGTCCCTGCCAGGAATGTTAGGCGGGGAGACGAGGTACACCGGGCCAGTTTGGGAAGCAGTCCCAGCCTCAACTACATTCACCCAGTGTGCCGTCAGTGAAATGTAGCGTCCCTGTCCGCATGCACTTGTCCACGCGTCGGTGGTCAAGTGGACCTTTGTGCAAAGCGCGGAACTAAGGGCCCGCCTGATGTTGAGTGACACGTGCTGGTGCAAGGCGGGGACGGCACACCGGGAGAAGTAGTGACGGCTAGGGACGGCATAGCGAGGTGCCGCAGTTGCCATCAGGTCCAGGAAGGCGGGAGTTTCAACAAGCCGGAACGCCAACATCTCCTGGGCCAGCAGTTTAGCGATGTTGGCGTTCAAGGCTTGCGCGTGTGGGTGGTTAGCAGTGTATTTCTGCCGCCGCTCCAATGTCTGAGAGATGGTGGGTTGTTGTAAAGAAGTGCCTGATGGTGCCTTTGATGGTGCAGGAGAAGGAGATAAGACAGGAACAGGGGAGGATGAGGGAGAAGTCAACAAAGTGGCAGAGGCAGATGAAGTGGTGTCCTGGCTCGTCCTCTGGAGTGCATCGCCAGCACAGTCAGCAGTGGCAGAGGCAGTGGCAGAGGCAGTGGCAGTGGCGTGAACGGCAGGCGGCCTTTGTCCTGCCGTTGCTGCCTGCCACTGATTCCAGTGCTTGGATTCCAAATGACGGCGCATTGAAGTGGTGGACAGGTTGCTCTTCTCAGAGCCCCTAATCAATTTCGAGAGTCAAATTGTGCAGACAACACTATATCTGTCCTCGGCGCATTCCTTGAAAAAACTCCACACCTTCGAGAAACGTGCCCTCGAGGTGGGAGTTTTTCGGGGCTGGGTACGAACTGGAACATCTTGGGAGATTCCGGGTGTGGCCTGGCTTCGCCTAAGCTGCTGACCTCTGCCTCTGCCTCTAGCTACCCTTTTTGGTGCTGCACTTGCCTCAACATCCACACTACTTTCCCCGCTTGACATCCCCCCTGTCCAGGTCGGGTCAGTGTCCTCATCATCCACCACTTCCTCTTCCAACTCCTGTCTCATCTCCTCCTCCCGCACAATGCGCCGGTCAACTGGATGCCCTGACGGCAACTGCGTCACATCATCGTCGATGAGGGTGGGTTGCTGGTCATCCACCACCAAATCGAACGGAGATGGAGGAGACTCTAGTGTTTGAGCATCTGGACACAGATGCTCCTCTGTTAGGTTCGTGGAATCGTGACGTGGAGAGGCAGGTTGAGGGACAATGAAAGGAGCGGAGAACAGCTCTGGGGAGCAGGGACAGTTGGGGTTATTGTTCTGTGAAGCTTGGGAATTTTGGGAGGAAGGAGGACAAGACTGTTGGGTAATAGGAGGAGAGGAGGCAGAGTCTGACTGGCTGCTGGACAATGTGCTGTAAGCGTTCTCTGACAGCCATTGCAAGACCTGTTCCTGGTTCTCGGGCCTACTAAGGTTTGTACCCTGCAGTTTAGTTAATGTGGCAAGCAACCCTGGCACTGTGGAGTGGCGCAATGCTTGCTGCCCCACAGGAGTAGGCACGGGACGCCCTGTGGCTTCACTGCTACCTTGCTCCCCAGAACCATTCCCCCGACCTCGCCCACGGCCTCGTCCACGTCCCTTTCCGGGAGCCTTGCGCATTTTGAATTCCCAGTTAGAAATTGGCACTATATACCAGTAGCAAAAATTGTGGGTGCACGTAACCCCAATATATTCTTTGAATTACCAGTCAGAAACTGGCACTATATGGCAGTAGCAAGAAATGAGGGTATTTGTAACCCCAATATATTCTTTGAATTCCCAGTCAGAAACTGGCACTGTATACCAGTAGTAAAAATTGTGGGTGCACGTAACCCCAATATATTCTTTGAATTACCAGTCAGAAACTGGCACTATATGGCAGTAGCAAGAAATGAGGGTATTTGTAACCCCAATATATTCTTTGAATTCCCAGTCAGAAACTGGCACTGTATACCAGTAGTAAAAATTGTGGGTGCACGTAACCCCAATATATTCTTTGAATTCCCAGTCAGACAATGGCACTATATACCAGTAGCAAGAAATGAGGGTATTTATAACCCCAATATATTCTTTGAATTCCCAGTCAGACAATGGCACTGTATACCAGTAGTAAAAATTGTGGGTGCACGTAACCCCAATATATTCTTTGAATTCCCAGTCAGACAATGGCACTATATACCAGTAGCAAAAATTGTGGGTGTATATAGCCCCAATTCTATTGCTAGGGGACTTGCAGGGTATTTCTGAGGTGAAGGTGGGGGGGCACACCGTTGGAACGGTGATTTGGGGTGTATATATGGGGTATACGGGAATACACTGTCAGTGTGTTCCATTCAGGATCCTGGGAAAGCTGGGTTGCGGCGATTGAGCCCGTCAGTGCCACGTTACACTGACAAGCTTCTCCCTGGAATTGAAGTTATATGTAAGCCCAATATATTCTTTGAATTCCCAGTGAGACAATGGCACTATATGGCAGTAGCAAAAATAGTGGGTGTATATAGCCCCAATTCTATTGCTAGGGGACTTGCAGGGTATTTCTGGGGTGAAGGTGGGGGGGCACACCGTTGGAACGGGTATCGGGGGTATATATCGGGTATACGGGAATACACTGACAGTGTATTCCATTCAGGATCCTGGGAAAGCTGGGTTGCGGCGATTGAGCCCGTCAGTGCCACGTTACACTGACAAGCTTCTCCCTGGAATTTAGCTCTTATAAGAGCTGTTGGTTGTCTTCTCCTTCCTATCCTAGCCTGTCCCTGCCTACCCAGAATCTAAGCCCTAGCTAGCTGGACGGAAACCTCCGTCCTCGGTGAATTGCAAGCTCAGAATGACGCAAACCTGGGCGGCGCTGTTCTTTTAAATTAGAGGTCACATGTTTTCGGCAGCCAATGGGTTTTGCCTACTTTTCTCAACGTCACCGGTGTCGTAGTTCCTGTCCCACCTACCCTGCGCTGTTATTGGAGCAAAAAAGGCGCCAGGGAAGGTGGGAGGGGAATCGAGTAATGGCGCACTTTACCACGCGGTGTTCGATTCGATTCGAACATGCCGAACAGCCTAATATCCGATCGAACATGAGTTCGATAGAACACTGTTCGCTCATCTCTAAATATTACACATCATTTGTGTTGAATTGACATTTGCAAAGAACTACACAACTTGTCCACCATGATGACTTAGGCTATATCATTTCCATTACTTATGACATGAGCAAGAAGGCTTTCAAAGGAGAAGTGATGATTTTTGGCCAGAAGTTCATAGGTCTAGGACATTCGGCAGAAGGTAATGAATTAGACAAACATACTGATTCCAGCTCACCGGTTGAGACAGATTCGTGGAACTGACGGGATAGAGAAGAGGATATGATCCAGCACCCAGTCAGGTAATAGTCAATGGATAAAACAGAATTTTAGATCCTTAAAAGCCGCGGGATACACAGGACGCTGACGCGTTTTTGGCTTTTAGTCAGCCGTAGTCATAGCTAAGTACTGAATCATCTCCATCCATCCTTGTCATGGGTGTACTTGTATTCATATCTATATTATCTCTATATTAAAGGGGTTTCCCATCAAAGCAAGTTATTCCCTATCTATATGGTGGACTTTCATAGAGGACTATTCACAAACTCTGCCAGCCCTGACCTCGTACCCCACCCTTACCCAACAAATTTTTGAATGTCTTGAATTTCGTGTAGCTCCAAGCCAAATATCATCACCTATACCAGGACAACTCCAAGAGACGTGGTAGTCTGACTCCCGGCAGAAAATTTCAGAGGTTAAAGAGTGATAACCAGGGAGGCCACTTAGACAACGCCCTTTGACGTAGCCCAAATTCTAGCCATTTTGGTGACACAGTGGGTTCACAACCACCTGATCAGAGCATTTCCTAAACATCATGGAATCTATGGGATGTTCCTGGTATAGATTGGTACAAGTGTGCCACCAATTTCTGGGCCAATTTTTACTTTCTAGACAATCCCAAAAGAATTAATAAATCCAGAAAGAAACACAGATTGCTTGACTTAATCTAGAATTTTTCATCAACATTCCCCCATGGAGGAAAGGCTCGATGTGACATCAAATATTAGACATAATTTGTGTTGAATTGACATATTCAAAGAAACTCCACAACTCATCCACCGGGATGACTTAGAAGAATATATCATTTCCACTATTAATCACATGACCCAGAAGAATCGCAAAGGAGAATTGATGAGTAAAGTCAATTTTTGGCCAGAAGTTCACAGGTCTAGGACATTTGGCACACGCTACTGCAGTAGGCAGACACGCTGGTTCCAGCTCACCGGCTCATTCACGGAACTGTCAGGCAGCAAGTAAATAGAAAGGAGGATATGATCCATCATGCGGGCAGGTAAGTTAAAGGGATAAAACAGGATTTTGTTTTTTAGATTCTTAAAAAGTGGACACAAGACGCTGATGAGATTTCAGGCATTTACTCAGCCCTAGTCATAGCTAAGTACTGAATTAAAGGAGTTGTCCAGTTCTAGTACATGCATGTTATTAACTGTAGAATGAAAAGTTGCCCAATTCCTCATAGTTTTCTAGATCTCTGCTTGCCATCATTTATTGTTTTTTTTCCAATGGATAAAAATCAGTCCATGTTCAAGTGCTGGACAGTCCATGGTCATGTGATGGACACGTCAGTGCTGTGCATCTGTGTTCAACCCATGACCATGGACTGATTTTTATCCACTAGAAGTAAGAGAATGAATGAGGAACTGATATGGAAAGTCTATCCATGGAATCTGTAATGATGAATCTCCTCCAATTTCCAAAAATAGAGCTTTCCAAGTATTGTATATGAATGCGAGTATTGGGTTGTCTCACGGTTGTGCCCTATTTATTTGTGCTCAATATGGGCAAATTTCCATAACTAAAACCTGATTCCGAACCAGTAAGAAACTACGGTATATATAGACTTGGTCACCTTCACGTTGTCCTATGGCAATGTAGACGAGCCATGGCTAGGTAGTCATGTACAAGTAATACAGTAGCTTCATGGTAATATTGTATGAGGACTTTTACAGTATTGCAGTTGTAAATCAATCGCTGCAATAAATGGGTTTTGAGTCTTAGGTTGCCCATACACCTTCAATAGATGGAACATGAGAGTTCATTTTTCCCGATTTTCCCATATACATCCCTGCTTTTTGTAGCTTACATGTTCGTAACAGAGGTTTATATGCCCTGAGAACAAAAGGACTGGGCAGTAAAGGGATTATCCGGCAAGTAATAAGGCTTACCACTGCATTCCCTGCACTGGATAGTATTAATTGCTAATGTAAACCCTTTCATTACTTTTGTGGAGGGCATCAGGGGAGGCAGGAACTCTTGGCCCTATTTACCCTGCAGCATTTCCAACTCTCAGTCACATGACTCCATCCTACTGAAGGATTTTCAACCCTTCACTCAGTGACGTCAGAGAGGCTGACAGCTGAAGTTGAGACAGAGGAACAAGAGTTTCGACCTCCCCCACTGCCCTCCACAAAAGTGATAACTCGAGATCGGGGTGAATATTAGTAATAGAACTTATCCAGTGCATTGCACTGGTAAGATTTATTTTTCCCTAAATGACCCCTTTAAATTTAGATTTGGAAACCCCAGACCCCCAGCAGTTTGCGAGGGATGTGTAGGAACATCCATTCGGGTATGTGTTGTGCTAGCAGAAGTTTCCCCATGACTGATGTGTTGCTCTGCGTTGCGTTCACCAGAATATGCCTGCATTATCAGCACATGTCAAAATAGTTCTGCATTCATCTCTATAATAAGCGCTGAATACATAATGACAGCAGTGTCATGTGTACAACAAATTCTTGCCTTCTTCATGAATTTGAGCATATTTATAGGAGTTGTCATATTTAATCATTATTCCCCATTTTATGAAGATTTAACTCTTTTATTGCCTTGCATCCTAAGAATTCTTTTGACATGAGCAGCAGATACTGAAGTATACCTGCTACATTACTGTACATGGATCATCTATTGTTGCAGCTATTCTTTATGGACATAGCTCCATCTCATCACGCACCTTTAAATTTTTTGCTTTTGTGTTGTTAGTGATAAAATTGTGGGAGGATTTAAAGAAGACCTTTTACCACCTCTATAGCCACCATATGACGATTCCAGCCCAGTTGGAATTTTCTGTCTAACCCCTACTTTTCCCAAGCAACCAATGCAGTTACTTTTGGTGCCTGATGAGCTATTTAGATTCTGCACTGTCAAGAGGGCGGTGCCATGCAGGTGGCATAATTTAGAGCTCCAATCAGAGGCAGCCAGTGTCAGAGCTCAGAGTCACACCCCTTGTCTGCTCCTGCCTGACACGGCCCACTTGACAGCACTGAGCCTAAATAGTATATCAGGCACCAAAACTGACAGCATTGATTGCTCAGGAATGGTGGGGGCAACTGTGCCAAAATCAGTGGAGCAGAATTAATGATATATAGAGCTGAGCTTGTTGGAAGTGAAGAAAGGTCCTCTTTACCAAATTTCTGGTACAAACTGCATAAAAAAAGCCAAAAAGTTATTCCATCTTGGAGAATCAATCTGTGAAGTACAGTTGTGTGCAAAGGGACAATATAGGGGAACACAGTGCCTAAAGCTCTGCACTATGAAACCATAGGGACTTCATGTGCCCCCATACCCTTTGCTGTGCACTGTACGTAATGTCTTTTGCAGAGTTCTTCAACTTTTGTAGACCACAAATATCAGTAAAATGAAATTTAAATTGTTTTTCATTTTATATAAGTTTTACACTTTGGTTAACTACCCGTGACATAGTTTTTACTCTAGTACTAAGTTCTAGTAATATGCAAGGGTGGAGCTATAGGGTGTGCAAAGGTAGTAATCGGCCGTGGTACAACATAACAAGACACCAATATTACATACCGGTGGCATAAGTAGGAATGATGGGGCCCCGTGGCGAACTTTTGACACGGCCCCCCACCCCCCGGACCGACACCGACTCTGAAGACCTCGACCGACCCCCTCCTACGCATTCCTGCACGCTCTATTATGCCCCATAGTGGCCCCTGCACACAGTATTATCCCCCATAGTGGCCCCTGCACACAGTATTATTCCCCATAGTGGCCCCTGCGCACAGTATTATCCCCAATAGTGTCCCCTGCACACAGTATTATCCCCATAGTGGCCGCTGTACACAGTATTATCCCAATAGTGGCCCCCGCACACAGTATTATCCCCCATAGTGGCTTCTGCACACAGTATTATCCCCAATAGTGGCCCCTGCACACAGTATTATCCCCCATAGTGGCCCCTGCACACAGTATTATGCCCTACTGTGGACACCCATAAACAATTATTATACTCTGGGGTCTTTTCAGACCCCAGACTATAATAATCGGAGAGCCGGGGAAATAAAAACATATAAAACTACTGTTTCTTACCTGTCCCCGGCTCCTACGCTGTCGGCCTCTGCTGCCGTCCTTCTTCAATGACGTCGGACGTCACATGACCCGGGACGCAGGCCGTGTTCATGTGACGTCAGAGACGTCAGAAAGGACGTCTTACCTCTCCCGGTCCGCCAATCGTTATACTCGGGGGTCCGAAAAGACCCCCCGAGTATAATGATAGCAGCGGTAGTGGCTGTCACCGGGCCACTAATGTCCCGGGCCCTGTGGCAGCTGCCTCTGCTGCTATGGCGGTAGTTACGCCACTGTTGCATACTGCTATAAGTGATATTAGTGTCTTGTTATGTTGTAGCCCCATGGTACGTGGGGGCACATGTTGTTATGTTGAGGCCCCCATGATAAGTGGGGGCCCATTTACAGATTTTGCATTAGGGCCCGGGGCTTCAAGTTACACCTCTGGTAATAAGGCATCTCAGGTGCCACTAGTGCTCATAGGCATGGGAAGCTTAAGGGACACTTGTGGCTCCCAAGCTCGCGATAAACATTAAATAGCTTTCGTCTGAATCTGGTCTTGACACCCATGTCTCTTGATCCCTCTCCCCCCTACATGTTCAGCTCAGCCTAATGTGCCTGTATTGAAATCCGACCGCCCAATGCTTATTTTCCCTCAGCCAGAAGGCCTATACACATTAGAAGGTCGAATGGTCCCACCAAAATCGGCTTGGCATTCACCTAACACACATGGTAAGCCCAACAGGAATCGGGCCCATGATATGCAGAACCCCATTACCACAGATTTATCTGTACACGCTTTCCTACCTATGTACCGTTCCCAGAAAGTCTATGCACTTTGTTCTCTTCATGTTTCATTTGGCAAGAATCTTTATTTTAATGCTTTGATGCCAAGACAGTTTGCCAAGGTGTCACTATGACATATTTTATCGGGATATACTTCTTATTAAAACAAACACATACACATCATTACGAGCTTCTACTTCAAGCTAACTTGGAAAATAAAAGGATCCTTCTAGAAATGGAAAAGAAAAATATTCACATTAATAATAATCTGCCACTAGGTATGAATATGGTGAATGTATTAACAAAACACGTTACCAAAAAAATCCATTTGGAGTTTCTCTTATGTGGCATTCGGCCAGGGTACAGAAATAACGGTGTGTAAAAACACAGTCTGCTCCTTCTATTTATTTGAGAGACGCGAGTCCATACAGGACAGTCTGAATTCATCTGTGTTAAAATCTCTGTCCGACACATATCCAACATGAGGATTTTGCTGGATGGTAAGCTTACTTCTAGTGACCAGTGCCAGGCAGCTGCCGCCAAAGCAAATAACATTAGGAGATGCATCAAAAGAGGTATAGACGCTCGTGACAAGAACATAGTTATGCCTCTATATAAATCACTGGTACGGCCACACATAGAGAATTGTGCGGATTTGAGTATAACTGAACTGGACAGAGTGTAGAGAAGGATGTCCAAGATGGAATGGGATACAATGGCAGATTAACAAACTTGGGGTTATTCCGTCTAGGCTAAAGACGGGCACTCAGTAGGGGACATCCTCTACGTACAACACCATAGACTATGGAACTCAAGATGTGGTGATGGGGGATTTATTGTGTAAGTTCAAGAAGGGCCTGGACTAGGTTATGAGTATTAGATTTTAGGGCAAAGACAAGTTGATCCGGGATTTTTTTTTAACAGATTGCCGGTTTTGGAGTTGGCACTTGTGAAATAATTTTCCCCCTGGCATGGGCATTTGACATCAGCCTTATGTTTTTTGTGCCTTCCTCTGGATCAACACTGTAGAGTTATAGGTTGGACTTGATGGACCTGAGTCTTCATTCAACTTCTACCATGTATGTTATTAACACACCCAACATTGGCCACATGGAAGGTCCAACCATCATCACTGGTGACACAGTTACACATACCCTGCTCATAGTGGTATACATAGCAAATACTGCTAGAGGAATCTGTCCTGGGGAATTCATAAAATACTTAAAGAACAACCTGGGCTCCTTACTGAGGGCCTCAATATTAAAGGGATTCAATTATTAAAATGGAATTTTTTGTCCCTAACACGTAGGAATAGCCTTACAAAAGCTATTCTTCTCCCCCCTTTAGAAGCCTTCTCTGCACCGCTGTTAAGTAGATGTCCCAGTTTTCTTCGGTATACTCTGCCAATGGAAGATCCAACTGCACATGCATGCCATTTAAAGCCAAAAGAAGCCGACGGAAGAAGACATGCAGAGGTCAGACACTTTTGTAATAGAGGTGACTGTCGTTACATAAACATAAGACTTTATGAGCCATCGACAGTCGTGTCCTTTAACATGTGGATGGAGCTTGGACCTATAAAGTTATCCTTAGATGACATCATATCATGTGGGGTAATGTGGGAGCGGGGACAGAGGAGGGTTAAGGGTTTACATTAGACATTGTGATAGGCCTGTCTGAAAAGATGCGTCTTTAGTTTGCGTTTGAAACTGTAGAAATTGGGAGTTAATCTGATTGTCCGGGGTAGAGCATTCCAGAGAAGTGGTTCAGCTCGGGAGAAGTCTTGTATACGAGCATGGGAGGTTCTGATAATAGAGGATGTAAGTGTTAGGTCATTGAGTGAACGGAGAACACGGGTTGGGCGGTAGACAGAGATGAGGGAGGAAATGTAGGGAGGTGCGGCATTATGGAGAGCCTCGCGGATGAGAGTGATAACTTTATATTTACTTACAACCCATTTTACCCTATCCAACCCTTGGGGCCATTCTAATTACAAATAGTGCAGCTACTTGGAATTTTGGCAACTGATTGTTGTGGAACAAGTCCTTTAAGGGTATACTCACACTGAGTAATTTGGAGAAGACCCCTCCCCCCCCACCCCCGTCTTCTTCTTCAAATTTAACCACCCCTGAGGAACCTGTCTTGCTGATGTGACCCCTGAATATGATTTTGGGCACTGATAATGCGCCACTCTTAGGATATTCAGTCGTCAACTATTCTGGTGGAAGCCTTGGAAACACGCCAATGCAGGCTCGGACTGGCCCACCGGTGTACCGGGGAATCCCCCGGTGGGCCCCCGAGCCCTGACTTAAAGTTTTGATTTTTACCAATGTAGATGCATTGGTCGGGGCCCGATCGGGATGGCCAGGGGCCCCAACCGGGCACCTGGCCAATGCATCTGCCTCCACACACAGGGGCCCCCATTAGCTGATGCTGAAGAAGTACACATCAGAGGACAGCGTGTCTTTCTTCAGCATCAGCTAACGGCCTCTCCCTTCACTTACCTGCAGCTGCTATGCTGCTCTCCTGTGAGGTTCCCCCTGCTGCACGCACGCACTTCCTCCCCCTCCCCCTCACACTGAGTCCTCTTACATCGCAGTGTGTGGGGAGGACAGGGAGCCGTCTGCTGAGTTCACTACTGCTGGAATAGGTGAGTAAACTCTTTTTGTAAAATCTGTAAGTTTAATATGTATGTATGTACATTTGTGTAAAGTATGTGTCTTGTATACTGTGTGAGTACTGTATGTTTGTATACAGGTATGTGTGAGTATATACTGTATGCTATAATAATGTGTATGTATATATGTGTGTGTGTATATAGTATTCATACAAGTATATATATATGAGTTATATGGTATATGAATGTATATAAATGTATATGTGCCATAGTATTGTATGTGTATATTGTATATTGTATATGTGTGAGTATATATGGTATATGTATAAGGCCTGGCTCACATCTGTGTTCGGTGATCTGTTTGGGGAGTCTGCATGGGAACCCCCTCCCCCCCGAACGGATTACCAAATGCATTAGCAAGCGGTGTGCAGTGAAAGTACGCGGACCCCATAGACTATAATGGGGTCCATGTGCTTTCCACGCAGTGTCCGCATGAGTCATGTGGACAGGAAAGTAGATTGTAAAGTACTTTTCTGTCCGCATGTTGTATGCAGACACCGCACGGAAAGCACATGGACCCCATTATAGTCTATGTGTGCTTTCACTGCACACCACTTGCTAATGCGTTCGGTAGTCTGTTTGGGAGGGTCCCCATGCGGACTCCCCGAATGCATTACTGAACGCAGTGAGTGCAATCCCATCCACACATTGCAGAAAAACCACACACGGCAGACACACTGCAATTTCCAAAACTGTTGCGGTTTTGGAAATTGCAGCATGTCACTTATATCTACAGAAACACCTGCAGTTTCCCTATAAGTATAAGGCTAAGTTCACACAGGGTTTTTTGGTCCGGAACCTGAGGCGGAGGCCGCCTCAGGTTCCGGACCAAAAATCGGGTAGCCGCGACTGAATGCCGGTGCACTGCACCGGCCTCCAGTCACGCGCTCTGCTCCAGATTAGGCCCAATAAATGGGCCTAGATGGGAGGAGGGAGTGTCTTCAGGCTGAATCGCGAGGCGAAACGACCTGAAGAATGAGCACCACGCTTCTTTTTCTGGGAGTTGGAACAAACCGGCTCCCGGAAAAAAAAGAACTGACTGGCTCCCATTGATTTCAATGGGAGCTGTCTTTTTGGTCAGGATTTTGAGGCAGATACGGCCTCAAAATCCTGACCAAAAATCCCCGCGTGAACTTACCCTAAAGGAAACAAAGTCCTCAGAGAAAACCTCTGCGTAGTTTCTGCAATAAGCGCTGCAGGAAAAACTGATGTGTTGCCGCCGGGGTTTTTCCCGCAGCGCTTTTTGCTTTGTCTTGCTACATGGGGCTTTAGGCTGACGCTAGGTTCACACTAGCGTTCGGCAGTCCGTTCTCAGCTTTCCGTCTTCTGCATGTAGAAGACAGAAAGCTGTCAGACCGGGTGCGGCGTTGTGCGTTTTATGCTCTCCGCCGCAAAACTGTTTTTTTTAAAAAAATCGGACACAGAGTACTGCGTGTTCAACTCTGTGTCCGATTTTAAAAAATCGGTTTAATGGCGGAGAGCATAAAAAGCTCAGCGCCGCTCACAGCCGGACATCTTTCTCACCCATTCAAATGAATGGGTATGAAAGAGTCCTGCAGGTTTCTGTCTCCAGCCTCTGTTTTGTGCAGGGAATGGAAACCTGCAGAACGGAGACCGGGGGCAGATGTGAACGAGCCCTAAGGCTGAGTTCACACGGAGTTGTTTGGTCAGGAATCCACCTCAAAATAAGCCTCCGAAAAAGCCTCCCAATAGAACTCTAACCCAATAGAACCAAATTCCTGACCAGAAAACTCTGTGTGAACTCAGCCTTATAGTATAATGCTCAGTCTATTGAGATAATAAGGATGAGGCCCAACAGTGAGACGCGGCTAAAAAAAATAGCTGTGGAAAAAAATTGCGGCGAATCTCAATGTATTTTTTCCACAGTGTTTTTTTTCCCTGCACTTTCTCCCAATTGCGCAGCTGAAAGTAACCGGCCATGTTTTTAGAAGTGCTCACATTTTAGAGTTTGTGGCTGTTCCACATCTTTTTTCCTGCAGTGTGCGGATGAGGTAAATTTGATTGTATTTCATTCACTTTGCTGTTTTTTCCTGTAGTAGCCAAAGACGTTGTGTTTCTGCAATGTGAGGTTTGAGGTATTTATGGCCTATCCTGAGCATAGGCCATAAAAATAAGTTTAACCCTGGAAACCCCTTTAATATGCCCCACACAGTTTACCATCCCCCTTCTGCACAATATGTTACCCCATCACTGCTCCCACACAGTATAATGGTCCCATCACTGTATCCCATACATTATGGGGGACCAGTGAAGTGGCCATAAAATATTTGGCCCAGACAACCCCTTAAAACAGGTTGTCTATAAACTGGAGTGATCGCTGGGCCGCCAGGGAGGTGTAAATATATATATATATATATATATATATATATATATATATATATATTTTTTTTTTTTTTTTTAAAAAGAGCCTTCTCACCTGTCCCCAGCACCCCGTTGTCCCCGCCTGTGTTTGGTCTCATGGCCTCATTTCTGGAGTTCCTGTACCTAATTGGTCTCAGCGATCACATGAGGTGCAGGACTCCCAGCAAGTAGTGCCAGTACGAGACTGAATGGACACTGGCGGCAGACAACGGAGCGCCAAGGACAGATGAGTATTCTTTTTTTATTTATTTGTTTTTTATTTTACACCTCCCTCCCACCACATGGGTCGCTCCAATTCCTGGACAACCACTTTAAAGGATTTATCCATCTTTCTAATATTGATGGTCTGTCCTTAGGATAGGCCATCAATATTACATCTGCGATGATACAACAGCCAGGACCTCTGCAGATCAGCTTTTCCAGGACACTTCAGCTGCGGGTAATGGTAACATTTCTAGGAGCCATGCTGTTCACTTGCCATACAGGCTGTAGCAGTAGGTATATGTACTGCACATGTTATAGTGCGTGAGTAGCATGGCTCCCAACATGTTATTACCTTTAACCGCCCTGTCTCGGTACCGCTGATCTGCAGGGTCCTGGCGGTGGGCCCCTAGAAACAATTCCACTGATGGGCCCTAGACATCCCAGTCCGACCCTGCGCCAATGTATAGACATACATCAACCATTGACTCCAATTGTACAAAGAATACATACTAAGAACATATCCTTTTATTTTCTTATGTCCCAGAATACAACACTTTCCAATAAAATAAACAATGTACGGTATACCATAATGGCAGTTTTTTGGTATACACTAGATGTATGAGAGCCTATGGGAGATTTCATGGGGAATGTAAAGCAAATAACATAATGTGAACAGAGCAATATGATACAGTCTATAGATGTTAGTATACATTATATTTATTAGAATTCTTCCACTTCGTAAGACGCTTTATATATGGAGCAGTATAGTGGCTCTTATGTGCGTGTATATGTACATTAAACACACATATATGTTACATAGATGTCCTAGTGAGCCCTACTCCACACTAGTTGTTAATCCGTCAGGGTAATAAGAAGTGTCGTGGGCCATATGATCGCTCGTGGCCTCTCTGCAAGTAGTTCATTAAGAAACAGACGACAATTGTCCATATTTAGATAGAAGACATCATGAAATTAACTTCCACCTCGAGGAGACACTGAAACTCCTTATCATCTCTCCAATTACACGATTGGATGTGACAGGAACATTCTGTGTGTGTGTTACAAATGTCACCTCCTCTTGTACAAGTGACAGATTCTGGTTTCTGGCTTTTGCTTCACAAGGCCGAGCTCCTCATTTCAGATAAACTTCTAGACAAGAACGTTGCGTGCCCTCTGGGGATCACACATAATGGTTAGGGAATGATAACTGGCTGCTCTAGAGGAAGAGCTGAGCTACAGATATGGATGACCTGGGTAATAGTGGAAGGAGGGGGAAGAGACGGAATAATAAGTCCTGGTCAGGGCAGAAAAAGCAGGAGGTTGTATGAGAGAAGAAGCAATGTGAACAGCGCTATAGCTCGGACTTTATTGTCTAGCACATGGCCAAGAAATCCATTTTATTCTGCAGTAATGGGAAACTGGTTACGGCAGCCTCAAATACAGCACTTAGGCTGGTCTTACACGACCGTAGTGGTTTTTGCAGTCCGCAATTTGCGGATCCGCAACACAAATTCCGCAGACGTCCGTGCCCAACCGCAAAGTGCAACGTTCCGTGTGTATCAGTATTATGCGGATCCGCAAAAAACAAAATACACATGTTGACATCCGCAATTTCGGATACACACTGAACATGTGTTGTGTGTATCCGCAAAAATGCACGCGCCCATAGGCTTCTATTGGACCTTCCGTGCCGTGCCGTAAAAGCATGGCCATTACAGACATGCGGTATACTGTCTGGAGCACGGTTGCGACATGCCACACCACTGACAAAATCTATGGTCGTGTACGAGGCCTCATAGAAAACTATGGGACCGTAAATGTTCCACAATTTTAAACCCGCAATTGCGGACCATTTGCGGTGTAAAACTACGGTCGTGTAAGACCAGCCTTAGGGCCATCAGGGCCAAGACAAGGGGCAGGTGATAAGAATAATATAAATTATATATAACGTCATTCATATGTTGATATATTTGACAGCAAGTGAACAGTCAGTTCTTGAAATTGATGTGTTAGAAGCAGAAAAATGGGCAAGACTAAGGTTCCATGTATATGTCCGAGTGTGCCATCCGAGGAGGGTGCCCAGTGGTCTTTTCTGATGAAAACAGACCAGGCGCTATTTTGCATTGTTTCATCACAACACAAGGGAAGCCCCCACAGAGGTAATTGCACAACGGAATGCACTCGGATGACTCTTGGATGTCACCCCAAGTATCAACTGACTGCATTGAGCTTCAGACTCGTCCCCAACTCAGATACACACTGGGTTGAGGATATGGAGGTCTAAGGATTTCAGCAAGTTTGACAAGGACCAAGGGCTTGGACAGAGCATTTCTAATATGTAGGGTTGAGCGATCGTGTTCGGAAAAGATGGGATTCCAATCGGCGATCGAGAAAATTTCACGATCGGGATCGGAATTCCGAACACGATCTTTTTAGGTGGGATCGAGATCAGTACTATTTCCCACAATGCTTTGCTTAGCCTTCACACTGAGTATACGCTCAGCTCATTCTGAGTGGAGTGTATACTCAGTGTGAAGGCTCCGCTGCGGTTCCATAGGAATGAATGGAAGCAGCCGGCACACAGCCTTCACCCCCTGCGCGCCGGCTGCCTCCATTCATTCTAATGAGAGACTAAACTAACATCTCTAGTAGCTACTTACCTCCAGAGATGGCTGCTCCGGTGCCCGGTGTTCTCCTTCTTCTTTGCTGCCGCTCCACGCTGCTCTTCTCGCCTCCCTGCTGCCGCCTCCCAGGTTAGTGTTTAAAGAGCTAGGAAGGCAGGGCTTGTGGCTTAGGAGAGTGTGGGCGGGTACAGGGCAGGGAGACGTGACGTCTCCCCTCCCAGTACCCGCTCACACTCTCCTAACCCGCCCACACTCTCCTAATCTGGGAGGCAGGGGGCAGCGAGGCGAGAAGAGCAGCGTGGAGCGGCAGCGAGGCAAAGAGAACACCGGGCACCGGAGCAGCCATCTCTGCAGGTAAGTGGACACCAGGGGGGACTAAGTAGCCAGAGGATTAAAAAAAAATCCTCTGGCTACTTAGTGATTCACTAACAATTAAAGCGTTCAATTGTTAGATTCCATGCTGTTTAGTGAATAGGATTGCTTTTAAAATCCGATCTCCGATTAATAAAAAAATCCCATTGACTTGCATTGGGATCGGAATTGGGATCGAGATCGGTTTCGAATGAAAAATGATCGGAAATCGGATTTTAAAATCGATCCTGAAAAGTCAAGATCAGCTCAACCCTATTCATGAGCAATCAGCGCTCTTAGTTTTAGCACCCATTATACTGTTATGTATGTGGTCCTTTTCTGGAGCAGATGGACAAGGACCTCCCACCTGACAGTAGAGAGCATAATTGTGCTGAAACTAACAGAAATGATTGCTCAGGAATGGTGGGGGCTACAGAAAAAAAATCCAACTGCGTCGTAATCATTGGAGCGTCATCTATTGACGAATGCAAAAAGTTGGAGTTGGTGGAGGTGGTGTAAAGTCCACTTTAAATCCCATCCATATCATTTTATGAAATTCACATCGGGTCATGTTGGCGGCCAACCCACTGTGGCCCCGACCCATACCATGTCCGCAAGCTTTGCCTTTCCCTTTCAAATCTTACAATCCGATGCGTTCTGTCCATCAAGAGTTAACTTGTTAAAATCTCCGTAAAGCAAAAGTCATTGCTTCTAAAATTGAAATATTGCAGAGGCCTCTGATCAGATATTATGTGTGAAAAGTTGCACATAAATTTCTCCTTGTCATCTCCTGCAGTGGGATTTCACCCAGCAGTGGCGGCCAGAGAGGAAACTGATCACTTTAGTATAGATTGTGAGAGCCCGGGTAATAAATGCCTCAGGCTTCCGGCTCATGGCAAACTCATCGGCTACACAAGGTTTAAAGAATTAGCTCCCATAATATTGGCCGGCCACAATTGTTTTAGGACTAAAATACATTTTTATTGCAAAACCTGGCAAAAAAAAAGGAAGGACAGAAGATATTCCTGATTTTATTCTTTATTCAAGAGTTCTTCTCATTTCCTGCCATATAATTCTTCCTATCTCTCTTTATGCCTCTCACTGCTATTTTATCTATCCTGTTTATTGCATATTGAGTCTCGTTCCGATTTCTCGCTGGTGAATTTGGCTGATGAATAGCGTTCCCTGATAGTAGGGTTACTTCAGGTCTGGAAGGGCTATGGGAAGTATAGGAAGTGATCCATGAGCGGGGCTCATTTATAGCAATGGTGTTGGGTTGTGTTCACAGGCGTTTACACCACGTGGGGCCCCGGCCTTAAAGCATAATTCAGGTATGTGTTAAATCTTAGAGTGGAACGTAAGTCTACTTGGAAGGGCACAGGTTTAAGGGGTTCAGAGGTAGCAGTCACACCAGTGTCAAGGGCGCCCTGTAGGTGGTACCCCTATTATACATTCCAAATTGTAGATGGGGGCCCTATTACCGATATACTTAGAGCCTAGTTATTTTACCCGTTTTCACATCTCCTGGTGACTATATACAACTGAGCCGTCCACTTTTAACCCTGAAATGACGTCCTGGTACATTCTTGCAGTGTTAACTAGTAGCATGAAATTGTACAGCTGCAGACACCGGGAACTACAGATGGTGCTCGACAGTTTATTATCGTCCCCGTCTTCCTGATCGCTGTGTGCACAGCTATAGGAGCCACCATGACACATCTCCCCTCTGACCTGGTGGTCACATGATCCACCTGGGTCAGGAACCAGAGGACCCAGATCTGTATTGCTAAAAGTGTCAGCCTCAGTTACAGGGAAAATCAGCCAAAAAAATACAGTACTGTTAAAATGCTAAAATGTCTAAAAGTCTATTCCGACCTTATGGGAGGCACAATGTAAAAAAAAAAAAAAAAAGACAAAAAAAGATGCTGTGACATCACTGTGTGTATTATCCCTGTACTGTGACATCACTGTGTGTATTATCCCTGTACTGTGACATCACTGTGTGTATTATCCCTGTACTGTGACATCACTGTGTGTATTATCCCTGTACTGTGACATCACTGTGTGTATTATCCCTGTACTGTGACATCACTGTGTGTATTATCTCTGTAATGTGACATCACTGTGTATATTATCTCTGTGCTGTGACATCACTGTGTGTATTATCCCTGTACTGTGACATCACTGTGTGTATTATCCCTGTACTGTGACATCACTGTGTGTATTATCCCTGTACTGTGACATCACTGTGTGTATTATCCCTGTACTGTGACATCACTGTGTGTATTATCCCTGTACTGTGACATCACTGTGTATATTATCCCTGTACTGTGACATCACTGTGTGTATTATCCCTGTACTGTGACATCACTGTGTATTATCCCTGTACTGTGACATCACTGTGTGTATTATCTCTGTACTGTGACATCACTGTGTATAATATCCCTGTACTGTGACATCACTGTGTGTATTATCCCTGTACTGTGACATCACTGTGTATATTATCCCTCTACTGTGACATCACTGTGTGTATTATCCCTCTACTGTGACATCACTGTGTATATTATCTCTGTACTGTGACATCACTGTGTATTATCCCTATACTGTGACATTACTGTGTGTATTATCTCTGTACTGTGACATCACTGTGTGTATTATCTCTGTACTGTGACATCACTGTGTATATTATCCCTGTACTGTGACATCACTGTGTGTATTATCCCTGTACTGTGACATCACTGTGTGTATTATCCCTGTACTGTGACATCACTGTGTGTATTATCCCTGTACTGTGACATCACTGTGTATATTATCCCTGTACTGTGACATCACTGTGTGTATTATCCCTGTACTGAGACATCACTGTGTGTATTATCTCTGTACTGTGACATCACTGTGTATAATATCCCTGTACTGTGACATCACTGTGTGTATTATCCCTGTACTGTGACATCACTGTGTATATTATCCCTGTACTGTGACATCACTGTGTGTATTATCCCTGTACTGTGACATCACTGTGTATATTATCCTGTACTGTGATATCACTGTGTGTATTATCCCTGTACTGTGACATCACTGTGTATATAATCCCTGTACTGTGACATCACTGTGTATATTATCCCTGTACTGTGACATCACTGTGTGTATTATCTCTGTACTGTGACATCACTGTGTATATTATCCCTGTACTGTGACATCACTGTGTGTATTATCCCTGTACTGTGACATCACTGTGTGTATTATCCCTGTACTGTGACATCACTGTGTATATTATCTCTGTACTGTGACATCACTGTGTGTATTATCTCTGTACTGTGACATAACTGTGTGTATTATCCCTGTACTGTGACATCACTGTGTGTATTATCCCTGTACTGTGACATCACTGTGTATATTATCCCTGTACTGTGACATCACTGTGTATTATCCCTATACTGTGACATTACTGTATTTATTATCCCTGTACTGTGACATCACTGTGTGTATTATCCTGTACTGTGACATCACTGTGTGTATTATCGTGTACTGTGACATCACTGTGCGTATTATTCCTGTACTGTGACATCACTGTGTGTATTATTCCTGTAATGTGACATCACTGTGTGTATTATCCTGTACTGTGACATCACTGTGTGTATTATCGTGTACTGTGACATCACTGTGCGTATTATTCCTGTACTGTGACATCACTGTGTGTATTATTCCTGTACTGTGACATCACTGTGTATATTATCCCTGTACTGTGACATCACTGTGTGTATTATCCCTGTACTGTGACATCACTGTGTGTATTATCTCTGTACTGTGACATCACTGTGTGTATTATCCCTGTACTGTGACATCACTGTGTGTATTATCCCTGTACTGTGACATCACTGTGTGTATTATCCCTGTACTGTGACATCACTGTGTGTATTATCCCTGTACTGTGACATCACTGTGTGTATTATCCCTGTGCTGTGACATCACTGTGTGTATTATCCCTGTACTGTGACATCACTGTGTATTATCCCTATACTGTGACATTACTGTATTTATTATCCCTGTACTGTGACATCACTGTGTGTATTATCCTGTACTGTGACATCACTGTGTGTATTATCCTGTACTGTGACATCACTGTGCGTATTATTCCTGTACTGTGACATCACTGTGTATATTATCCCTGTACTGTGACATCACTGTGTATTATCCCTATACTGTGACATTACTGTATTTATTATCCCTGTACTGTGACATCACTGTGTGTATTATCCTGTACTGTGACATCACTGTGTGTATTATCCCTGTACTGTGACATCACTGTGTGTATTATCCTGTACTGTGACATCACTGTGCGTATTATTCCTGTACTGTGACATCACTGTGTGTATTATCCCTGTACTGTGACATCACTGTGTATATTATCCCTGTACTGTGACATCACTGTGTATATTATCCTGTACTGTGACATCACTGTGTGTATTATTCCTGTACTGTGACATCACTGTGTGTATTATTCCTGTACTGTGACATCACTGTGTGTATTATTCCTGTACTGTGACATCACTGTGTATATTATCCCTGTACTGTGACATCACTGTGTGTATTATCCTGTACTGTGACATCACTGTGTGTATTATTCCTGTACTGTGACATCACTGTGTGTATTATCTCTGTACTGTGACATCACTGTGTATATTATCCCTGTACTGTGACATCACTGTGTGTATTATCCTGTACTGTGACATCACTGTGTGTATTATCCCTGTACTGTGACATCACTGTGTATATTATCCCTGTACTGTGACATCACTGTGTGTATTATCCCTGTACTGTGACATCACTGTGTGTATTATCCCTGTGCTGTGACATCACTGTGTGTATTATCCCTGTACTGTGACATCACTGTGTGTATTATCCTGTACTGTGACATCACTGTGTGTATTATCCTGTACTGTGACATCACTGTGCGTATTATTCCTGTACTGTGACATCACTGTGTATATTATCCCTGTACTGTGACATCACTGTGTATTATCCCTATACTGTGACATTACTGTATTTATTATCCCTGTACTGTGACATCACTGTGTGTATTATCCTGTACTGTGACATCACTGTGTGTATTATCCCTGTACTGTGACATCACTGTGTGTATTATCCTGTACTGTGACATCACTGTGCGTATTATTCCTGTACTGTGACATCACTGTGTGTATTATCCATGTACTGTGACATCACTGTGTATATTATCCCTGTACTGTGACATCACTGTGTATATTATCCTGTACTGTGACATCACTGTGTGTATTATTCCTGTACTGTGACATCACTGTGTGTATTATTCCTGTACTGTGACATCACTGTGTGTATTATCCCTGTACTGTGACATCACTGTGTGTATTATCCCTGTACTGTGACATCACTGTGTGTATTATCCTGTACTGTGACATCACTGTGTGTATTATTCCTGTACTGTGACATCACTGTGTGTATTATCTCTGTACTGTGACATCACTGTGTATATTATCCCTGTACTGTGACATCACTGTGTGTATTATCCTGTACTGTGACATCACTGTGTGTATTATCCCTGTACTGTGACATCACTGTGTATATTATCCCTGTACTGTGACATCACTGTGTGTATTATCTCTGTACTGTGACATCACTGTGTGTATTATCCCTGTACTGTGACATCACTGTGTGTATTATCCCTGTACTGTGACATCACTGTGTATACTATCCCTGTACTGTGACATCACTGTGTATATTATCCCTGTACTGTGACATCACTGTGTGTATTACCCCTGTACTGTGACATCACTGTGTGTATTATTCCTGTACTGTGACATCACTGTGTATATTATCCCTGAACTGTGACATCAGGGTGTGTATTATCCCTATACTGTGACATTACTGTATTTATTATCCCTGTACTGTGATATGATTGTATGTGTAATGTCTGTATACTGTGTGCATCATCTCCATACTGCATACCTCCGCACGCGGCTTCTACTACGGCTACTGCGCATGCGCCCGGGCTATTTTTTTTTATCAGTGTCCGCGAGCAAGCGCCGGAGGAGGACGGGACCCGAAGACGTCAGAGGAAGAAGAGGCGGGGAAGAAGAAGACGGCGCACCCTGAATGCCCGCCCAGCGTGCACCTTCAGTAAGTAGATCACATTCTTTTTTAAGTTATTATTTTAAAACGGGGGGGGGGGTAGTTTAATTTAACTTTTACAGTGCCTGAATAGCATTTTTAAAGGCTATGCACGCATATGTGGGGCTCTAGCAGCATGATTTTGCTGATAGAGCCCCTTTAAACTGAGGGCAGATGAAGGGGGCATTAAACTGGAGGCATATGAAGGGGGGGAGATTAAACTGGGGGCAGATGGAGGGGCATTAAACTAGGGGCAGACGAAGGGGTACATTAAACTGGGGGGAGATGAAAAGGAACATTAAACTAGGGAGGCAGATGGAGGGGAGACATTAAACTGGGGGTAGCTGAAGAGGGGGCATTAAACTGGGGCAGCTGGAGGGGGATATGCCTACCTCTAGTTTCCCCCAGTTTAATGTCACCCTCAAGCTAACTCCACAGTATAATGTCCCCCTCCAGCTGCCCTAGTCTAATGTCCCCATCTAGTTGCCCCCAGTCTAATGTCCCCCTCTAGTTCCCCCCAGTTTAATGTCCCCCTCTAGTTTTTTGAGACTGTGGGGAAATTTGATTGGAACATTATAATGTTCCATAGAAAAATGGATAAGAATGGGCGAAGTCAATGTAGAAGTGGGTGGAATTAAATTTAAATTAACACGCACGGTGCACCGCACATTCTGTCCCTCTTGCTATCTTTTGAAAGTCTGGTGCATGATACTGTGACGTTATCCTTGTGCATTATCATAAAACCCATAAGTCTTTATGTTCTGCACTTGCTGCTGAAGGCGGTCATGGTTGAGTGGGGCCACATTAGAAGTTGGGGCCCCACGGTTACATGTTATTACACCCTTCTTGACCATCCTCTATGAAGTTGGTAATATTCCGTGATCACTATGTCAGTCTGGATATCTTACTATTGTATTGCATTAACACTTTCCTCTCTGAGTGTCTTGTATTATTCTACAGCACGGTTGCAGGAGTAACTGGGGACGGAAGCCGGTGAGGAGGAAGGGGGATCGGGCTGCCGCCTCTCCATAAGCTTTAATAACACAAGCAATATCTGCACATATTATGCATGCAGTTCCCTGCAATCATTCTGCAGGAGAAAATGAGATGAGAGCCCAGGGCGACAGATGAACTCTGAGAGGCGCCTTACACAGAGGGGGAGAGTCACAGGAAGAAGTGGAGGGATGTAATGAGCGGACATACTGTATCTAGAGGAATGTGAGACCCAGGAAAGCAATATACGGCTTCAGAGTCTGCCGTAACTTTATGCCGCTTCTTTACTTTAGCTTTCCGCAAGTCTTTGACTCGTCTTCCTTCATGCCGTTAAAAAATCCATTCATGGGTATTATTGTTATCTCTGTCTGGGAAAGCTGGGTGGTTCTGTCATTGCATTTTCCCAGTCTGCAGTATAACAATTCAAAACAAACAACTTATCGATAAGAAATTTTTGGCAATCACTGAGTAGAAGTTTTATCATTTTGAGTAAAAAGGGCAAGTCAGGCTATGTTCACGTTGTTACGGTGGGGACCCTGTCGCAACGTCCGCCGGAAATTGGTGACGTTTTTCTCCACCAATTTTAACGGACCCCCAAACAGACCCCATCGTAGTCAATGGGGTTTACCGTTTTATGTATATAATCGCTAGTTTAGTGGTTTGCCTGTCCATTGTTCTGGTTCCATGATGGATCAGAACAACGGACATAGTGTCAAGAGCCATCTGTATTACTGCTTTATTATTCCAGCCTTTCCTACTGTAGCTATTATTTCTTTGTATTATGTCTATGTTGGATACAGTAGTAAAATAACTGAGTGTATCAAATGTATATTTGTGATCTCATGCTGCCATGAAGTAGAGAAATGTTCACATTAAAATCACAGTATTGCCAAAGTATTGCCCAAATTGAACCGCTGAACCCATCGTTGAAACTGAGATTCTACTGTGATTCAAGAGCAGTCCTGTCTTAGGCTACATTTAAACTAGCAGTATTTGGGTCATTTTGGGGCAGCCATATTTAGAACACGTTGTCGGCTTCCTTGAAAAAAAAACTGTTATCCTGGACAACCCCTTTAATATATCTTTTAGTGGCACTGGTAGACAAACAGATGAATAATAAACTATTGTCTGCCTGCAACCACCACTAGGGGGAGCTTAGAGCATACTGTTTATACATAGTCATACAGTAAGCTGTCTGGCTCCCTCTAGTGGTGACTACTAATAGCTAGAATATTATCATGGTTCTCTGCCTGTTATGATGGAGCTCCATATCAGAACAGCTCTGACCACTATAAAGATAGATGAGGATTAACATGAATAGGTTTCTAGGCATATCTAAAACGGAGAATGGTGTTCAAGCCTTGGAAGAAGCACGGCCATATAAATGATAGGTGTTAGGACTTGGTGCACGTTAATGACACCCAGCCCCACTATACTGTATGAAGAGATTTAGTACGTGACCTTGGGAGGTGATTTATATCCTTACTGGGCCGTGCGCACATCTGTACGTGAACCTTTCCAGCTGTCACTTTCATCATGACATATGGTGTATATCAGTCAGCTGCTATTACATGCTCCATCCCAGCACTGTGAGAGTTACACAGGTTAATGTGGGCAGTATTACATGGTGTCTTCATGTGTATGGCTGTGCTTTCCTAGAAGCCTATGGACCAGGGCCAGCTGTGCGGCTTAGGAGCAGAGTCAGTCATCTATCTGCTGCGTATTAGAAATACCGCTGTGACAAATGTGGGAGTCCGAGGGTGTGTGCGCTCCAAGTTCATGTGGCCTGTCTGGTTTCTTCCCTCTTACTGTAGGAGCCTGCACAGTAGTTTTGTTTATAAGACCTAGGGGCCGATATTAGCAAGATGCCAAATGTTTGACTCCAGACAATACTACTGAATGCAGCGTAGTGAATTATCAGGACGTCTGGGTGACTGGGAGCCAAAAGCAATTTATGGAAACCTGAATTTAGGCTAAAAGAGTCTGCATCCATTTCCAGCTCCTTAGACCTGATATGTAAAGCCTTAAAGTGTAAATCCCATTTATTTTTTTTGTTAATGTGTCAAGGGGTGTTTGGTGACCATTTATGTAAAAGACTTTATTAACCTATCTAACTTCCTTTTTAATAGAAAACAGGCTGTAACATTCTCCTGAGTATCCCTCTAACTGAGCTGTTACTAGGGAGAGTCTGTACTCATGTGCATTGTGAATATGCAGAGCGGAAGCATTTACCAAAGGGGAGATACACTTTAGCATGGTGTTGTAGGACAATTATATATGAAAACATGCAGGCAATGGGGAACGGATTACAATTTTGCTGAAAATCCTCAAGGAGACTCACATTTGGTTTGGGGCTTTTCATAGGAAATTCAGGCTAGGTCTCACCCAAGTGCACATCTTTCTGGTGCCCCTATATTTGTGAAGACCCTTGAAGTATGAAACTTAAGAGAATCTGAGTTTACAGTGCATGCTGTATGCTTAAAGGGGTCTTCGTATCCCAAATAGAATTTTTATACTGCTGACCTATTCACAGGATGGGTCATCAGCATGGGATCTGTAGGGGTCCCACACCTGGACACCACATAGGCCATCTGATCTAGCAGCCTATGGCTGAAGGAAGCTGCTAGTGGAAAGGCAGCATATGAGCGGAGCTGTACGCACCACCCATCCACTAGTTTCCCGAACCCAGAAGCTTCTAGAACAGATAATCTGTGTGGGGTTCTATGGATAGTATGGAAATTTGATGCGGGGCCAGTCAGCCCCATAAAGATAGATCAACAATGCCAGGATTCTTTTCCAGTACACAGTAGATTTGCAAACTTTTCTAGCAGTCTGGGAGATCTCCTCCATTTCCAGAAGCCTCCAGGATATTCTAGAGCAACCTCTAGTATGTGTACCCCTGGTGGTATGTCATGCTATTCGAGGTGTGCACCACAGTGGGGTCCCCTTCCCCCCGAGTATAATTGGAGTAGGCCCAATGGATTTGAGTGAATATAACAAACAGTGTTACTTAAGTCCCCTGGTTTCTGGCATGACTCCTGCCTTCTACAGGCTATACACACGTGGACAAAATTTTTGGTACCCCTCGGTTAATGAAAGAAAACCCACAATGGTCACAGAAATAACGTGAATCTGACAAAAATAATAATAAATAAAAAATTGTGGACAAGCCACAAAGCTTCTGGCAGAATGTCCTATGGACAGATGAGGCAAAAATCGAACTTTTTGGCAAGGCACATCAGCTCTATACTATTTTGAAGGTAAGATCCGCAGCTCTTGTTCGTTGATAAAAAATAACTTTTATTGCTTCATTTAAAAATTGGTAAAGACACCATAACGTACAAGTGAAAAAAGATTAGAAAAAACATGAAAGTGAATTAAAAACCGCAATAACTACATATTAGGCTGACTGACGCGTTTCGAGACACAAAAACGGTCTCTTATTCATAGTCTTGTAATGAGGGCATTTACAAGACTATGAATAAGAGACCGTTTTTGTGTCTCGAAACGCGTCAGTCAGCCTAATATGTAGTTATTGCGGTTTTTAATTCACTTTCATGTTTTTTCTAATCTTTTTTCACTTGTACGTTATGGTGTCTTTACCAATTTTTAAATGAAGCAATAAAAGTTATTTTTTATCAACGAACAAGAGCTGCGGATCTTACCTTCAAAATAGTTTCTGTGTTTCCTCTTCCTCCTCAAGTCCGGGGGAAATAGATCGTGCACCTTGCTTCGGGATATGGTGAGCTTTTACATTTGACTTTATTTGGACATCAGCTCTATGTTCATAGATCAGAAAAATGAAGCTTATCTTGAAAAGAACCCTGTCCCTACTGTGACACATGGAGGAGGCTCTGTTATGTTCTGGGGCTGCTTTGCTGCATCTGTTGTCTTGAATCTGTGCAGGGTACAATGAAATCTCAAGACTATCAAGGAATTCTAGAGAGAAATGGGCTACCCAGTGTGAGAAAGCTTGGCCTCAGTCGCAGGTCATGGGTCTTGCAACATGACCCAAAACACCCAAGAATGGCTAAGAGGAAAACATTGGCCTTGTATGAGCCCTGACCTAAATCCTATTGAGCATCTTTGGAAGGAGCTGAAACATGGTGTCTGGAAAAGGCCCTTCAAACCTGAGACAACGGGAGCAGTTTGCGCAAGAGGGGGCCAAAATACCTGCTGAGAAAGTCAGAAGTCTCATTGACAGTTACAGGAATCGTCTGACTGCAGCAATTGCAACAAAATATTACGTTAAGGGAACCAACATTTACGTCCAGGCCGGTTTCATGAGGTTTATTTTACAAAAATTCTCTTAAAGCGAAAAGCAATGTCTGACTTTCATTTCTTCATTTTCACAGAATTATTATTTATTATTACTTTTGTCAGATTCTAGTTATTTCTGTGACCATTGTGGGGTTTTCTTTCATTAAACGAGGGCGACCAACAATTTTGTCCACGTGTGTATGTCACAATTGCAATCCTAAAAGGTCCCTGAAGGGGGCCAGAAGAGGCCCAAAGAAGGTACTGGCCTTTACTGTGTGAGGGGGCCATTACTACCTATAGGGGCACTGAGAGCTGAGAGGGCCATTACCTAATTGTTAGTGAAGTGATCACTACTTTGGGGGTACTCGGTTGGGATATTTTCTCACTAGGGGGTTCTTTGCTTGAGAACCATTATTCTAGAGAGTATGATATGTATCCAGGCACATTGCCTCATTCATTTATGTGGTCTTGTCTGGAACTGCAGCTCTATAAGTAAAGTGTTATGCTTTTTATCCCCCTGAAATAGTAATGTAAAATTGGAAACAACTTATTAAGACCGCCCACTGGATCTTTTAGCCATTCAAGTCTATAGTCTTGGTGCATGCATTAACTTTGATATACAGTCCTATGAAAAAGTTTGGGCACCCCTATTAATCTTAATCATTTTTAGTTCTAAATATTTTGGTGTTTGCAGCAGCCATTTCAGTTTGATATATCTAATAACTGATGGACACAGTAATATTTCAGGAGTGAAATGAGGTTTATTGTACTAACAGAAAATGCGCAATATGCATTAAACCAAAATTTGACCGGTGCAAAAGTATGGGCACCCTTATCATTTTATTGTATTGAATACTCCTAACTACTTTTTACTGACTTACTGAAGCACAAAATTGGTTTTGTAACCTCAGTGAGCTTTGAACTTCATAGCCAGATGTATCCAATCATGAGAAAAGGTATTTAAGGTGGCCAATTGCAAGTTGTTCTCCTATTTGAATGTCCTCTGAAAAGTGGCATCATGGGCTACTTAAAACAACTCTCAAATGATCTGAAAACAAAGATTGTTCAACATAGTTGTTCAGGGGAAGGATACAAAACGTTGTCTCAGAGATTTAACCTGTCAGTTTCCACTGTGAGGAACATAGTAAGGAAATGGAAGACCACAGGGACAGTTCTTGTTAAGCCCAGAAGTGGCAGGCCAAGAAAAATATCAGAAAGGCAGAGAAGAAGAATGGTGAGAACAGTCAAGGACAATCCACAGACCACCTCCAAAGAGCTGCAGCATCATCTTGCTGCAGATGGTGTCACTGTGCATCGGTCAACTATACAGCGCACTTTGCACAAATAGAAGCTGTCAGGGAGAGTGATGAGAAAGAAGCCGTTTCTGCACGTACGCCACAAATAGAGTTGCCTGAGGTATGAAAAAGCACATTTGGACAAGGCAGCTTCATTTTGGAAACAAAGATTGAGTTGTTTGGTTATAAAAAAAGGCGTTATGCATGGCGTCCAAAAAGAAACAGCATTCCAAGAAAAACACATGCTACCCACTGTAAAATTTGGTGGAGGTTCCATCATGCTTTGGGGCTGTGTGGCCAATGCCGGCACCGGGAATCTTGTTAAAGTTGAGAGTCGCATGGATTCCACTCAGTATCAGCAGATTCTTGAGAATAATGTTCAAGAATCAGTGACGAAGTTGAAGTTATGCCGGGGATGGATATTTCAGCAAGACAATGATCCAAAACACCGCTCCAAATCCTCAGGCATTCATGCAGAGGAACAATTACAATGTTCTGGAATGGCCATCCCAGTCCCCAGACCTGAATATCATTGAACATCTGTGGGATGATTTGAAGCGGGCTGTCCATGCTCGGCGACCATCTAACTTAACTGAACTTGAATTGTTTGTCCAAAATACCTTTATCCAGGATCCAGGAACTGATTAAAAGCTACAGGAAGCGACTAGAGGCTGTTATCTTTGCAAAAGGAGGATCTACTAAATATTAATGTCACTTTTCTGTTGAGGTGCCCATACTTTTGCACCGGTCAAATTTTGGTTTAATGCATATTGCGCATTTTCTGTTAGTACAATAAACCTCATTTCAATCCTGAAATATTACTGTGTCCATCAGTTATTAGATATATCAAACTGAAATGGCTGTTGCAAATACCAAAATATTTAGAACTAAAAATGATTAAGATTAATAGGGGTGCCCAAACTTTTTCATAGGACTGTATATGTACCAGTATATGGGTATATATATATATTTAATCTGTTTACTCTAAATCATATATGAATTCTAAGGAAGTGCTCTTATCCTGACCTATGTTACACCCCGGGCTCCATATAAACAACTCCTCTGCATCATCTGGATGTGGTCTCAGTACATGGGAAGAAGCCGCCTAGGATCCTGTCTGACATGGTGAGTCACGCTGTATGACCATAGGGAACAGGTAAGAGTACAACAGATGTTTCACTTGCAGCCATGTCATCCACAGTGGCTTATAAGTAAATTTGATGGAGATCCTTTGCCCCCAGACCAGCCGATACCAAATACTGTGTGTCGCAGTGCTTTATGTCCCATCTTAAAGAGAGCCTGCTACCAGAACCCAAAATATCAACTCAGCCCTGCAGATAGATAGGTTAGGGTCACCAGAACCAGCATATCACCCCAGCCCTGCAGATAGATAGGTTAGGGTCACCAGAACCAGCATATCACCCAGCCCTGCAGATAGATAGGTTAGGGTCACCAGAACCCAAAATATCAACTCAGCCCTGCAGATAGATAGGTTAGGGTCACCAGAACCAGCATATCACCCCAGCCCTGCAGATAGATAGGTTAGGGTCACCAGAACCAGCATATCACCCCAGCCCTGCAGATAGATAGGTTAGGGTCACCAGAACCAGCATATCAACCCAGCCCTGCAGATAGATAGGTTAGGGTCACCAGAACCAGCATATCACCCCAGCCCTGCAGATAGATAGGTTAGTGTCACCAGAACCAGCATATCACCTCAGCCCTACAGATAGATAGGTTAGGGTCACCAGAACCAGCATTTCACCGCAGCCCTGCAGATAGATAGGTTAGGGTCACCAGAACCAGCATATCACCCCAGCCCTGCAGATAGATAGGTTAGGGTCACCAGAACCAGCATATCACCCCAGCCCTGCAGATAGATAGGTTAGGGTCACCAGAACCAGCATATCAACCCAGCCCTGCAGATAGATAGGTTAGGGTCACCAGAACCAGCATATTACCCCAGCCCTGCAGATAGATAGGTTAGGGTCACCAGAACCAGCATATCACCCCAGCCCTGCAGATAGATAGGTTAGGGTCACCAGAACCAGCATATCACCCCAGCCCTGCAGATAGATAGGTTAGGGTCACCAGAACTCAGCATATCAACCCAGCCCTGCAGATAGATAGGTTAGGGTCAACACTGTGGATATAATATCTCATACCAGTATCTCATTGCAGAGTACCCCTTTATGTCTAACTATTCACCTCTACATATATGGCTTTATGTACAAAGATTTTGTATAAATGTAGTCATGTATTGATGCTTCGAAGTCCGGTGAGTGGTTGTGCTCAGTGTTTGATAGCCATCTCTCTATGGCCATGTATACAGAAGTAGCTGTCAGTCACCGACTATGACCTCCCGCTGGACTCCTAAGCATAGAAAAATCAGTCAATGAAATATAAATTATTCTGAATCTTTTACCACAAACTATATATAATCTGTTCAGATACTCCATGATCCTTAACATAGTAGATCAAACTTGTCCGGTCAAAATTGTGGGTAAATAACTTTGATTCAGGCATGTGATGCTCATTCAAACTTACATGCGGCAAGTAACAGGTGTGGGCAATATAAAAATCACAAATGAAACTAGATAAAATGGAGAGAAGACTCAATCTTTGCATTTTGTGTCTGTGTGTGCCACACTAAGCATGGAGAACAGAAAGAGGAGAAGAGAACTGTCTGAGGAATTGAGAACCAAAATTGTGGAAAAGTATCAAGCATCTCAAAATGACACATCCATCTCTAGAGATCTTGATGTTCTTTTATCCATGATGCGCAACATAATCAAGACATTTACATCCCATGGCACTGTAGCTAATCTCCCTGGACGTGGACGGAAGAGAAAAATTGATGAAAGGTTGCAACACAGAATAGTCCAGATGGTGGATAAGAATGGGGAATGGAATGCGGCCTACAAACAGAAGAACACAGTGCAACACATATGGTGGATGTTCAAAGATGTTTTAGGGATGTTTTGCTGCCTCTGGCCCTGGGTGCCTTGACTGTGTACAAGGCATCATGAAATCTGAAGATTACTAAAAGATTTTGGGTTGCAATGTAGGGCCCAGTGTCAGAAAGCAGGGATTGCGTCCTATGTCATGGGTCTTCCAGTAGGACGATGATCCCAAACATTGGAATGGATGGAAACAAAGCGCTGAGAGTTCTGAAGTGTCCAGCAATGAGTTCAGATCTAAATCCCATTGAACACCTGGAGAGAGATGTTACAATTGCTGTACGGAGAAGAGAAGGTGCCCTGCAAATATCAGAGACCTGGAGCAGTCTACAAAAGAAACAGAGGGATCCAAAATTCTAGCTGAGAGGTGTAAGAAGCTTGTTGATTAGGGTTGAGACGATCTTGAGATTTCAGGATCGTTTTTAAAATCCGATTTTCAATAATTTTCCAGCCAATCCCTATCGTGAAATTTGTTTGATCGCCGTTCGGGATCCGATCTTTCCCAGTCCCAATCACTCAACCTTACCTGGAATTTTACTGCCTAAGGTTAAGCCAATCTTGAGATTTCAGGATTGTTTTTAAAATCTGATTTTCAATCATTTTCCAGCCAATCCCAATCATGAAATTTGCTCGATCGCCAATCGGGATCCGATCTTTCCCGATCCTGATCGGTCAACCCTAGAAGCGATTGATTTTAGTTATTTATTCTAAAGGGTGGCCAACCAAATATTAAGTTGACGGTGCAAGTAATTTTGTCCGGCTCATTTTTGGACAATTCTCTGGAAAAATTTCAGGGGTGCCAACACTTATGGCCATGACTGTACCTATACGGAAAATGGCAGATTTTTTTAATACAGTGTGTAGAAGGGATTAGCCAGAATCTTATTCACTTTGCTGGTACTGTAAAACAGAGAGTTTATTTTTCTTCTACATTTCTGCAATGTAGAGTCTTCGATTTCTGCAAGCATTCTTACTCTGCATCATTTTTCCACACTGGCCTAAAACTTTTGCACAACACTTTGTATATTCACATACATGCAGAGGTTACTCTTTGTATTAGGGCAGGTAAGGAGAACAGGACCCTGGGTGGGCTCCATGTGTCTTATCTGTTGTGTAACTCTTTGTTACTATGTTTAGTGAGTACAGGGATTTACGGTTAGTCGGTTAGTCGCAGAGACCGACGTCCCACCTGGAAACATAAACAGGGGAGGGGAGAGGAGAGGGGGGCAGCCCGGTACACTGGTGATATGTACTGACGACTCTGACCCCCTGCTGTTGTAATCTGAAAATAATTGACTGGTCTCTCTGGGAGGGAGGCGAGAGAACTTTATTTGTGAGTCTAGACTGATGCCTCTTCCCAGAACAGGGTCATTTGGCTGCGGTTTTAATGATCTCCAGCCAGATCCCTTACCCTTGAGTTCAGGCTTTGCTTCCCCTATCCATTTGCATCATAAAATCTACTAGGAATTATTTTTAATACTCCGTAGATGGATTCTTTGAAAGATTAATACAACGTTATCAGGAGGGGTCGGAGTGGTCACATGTTCACAGCGTCATACGTGATAGTATTAAGTACAATAGAAGTAAATGTATAGCTATCTATTGGGGGCTTAACCCCTTCAGGACCAAGCCAATTTTTGTTTTTGCGTATAAACCTCACGTTCCAGGATCCATCATTTTTCCCTTCATAGAGTCACACGGGGGCTTATTGTTTGTGGGACAAATTGTACGTTGCAATGGCACTATCCAATATCCTGTGGAAGCTGGAAAATTTTTTTGCATGGGTTTAATTTTTACACCATGCAGTTTAGTCATACATAAGGTCATTTTTTGGTGAAAATAGCTTTGCCTTATGGACCCATAGGAACTTAGTGTGCTCAAGTGTCATATCAAGTGTTTAGAGCTCTGTTCACATTACATTCATAAAAAAAGGAGTGACCTCCCAGGAGAGCTGGCAAATCTCCCGGGACCATTATTTTATGCATTTTTATCCACATTATGTCTGAAATGGCGTAACTAGCACATATTGTCTCCCCCCCCCCCCCCTATATAGGGGGCATGCCCCTGCTTTTGTGGGGTGTGGTGATGTACAAGAGGGGACATGACCATGCCCATTATACAATTTTACTGTACACAACGTTCTCCTGGATGCCTCTTCTAAAATGTTGGCATCTGTGATTTAACCTACTGTATACACCAGGATATAACATGACGCTCGTGGGCCCAAGTGCAGAACTGGTACCAGCCCCCCCCCCCCAACTATAATGTATTGTATATAGTACTGGTCTGCTTATATTGGCAAGAGCGACCTTATAGGCCCCCTAAGGCTCTTGGGCCTGGGTACGACTGCACCCTCTGGACACCTCAAGTCACGCCCCTGCTTACAGTTGTCATACAATGGGGTCTGTCAGCCATGTATACTGATCATATGGAGGCCAAAAGTAACAATGAAACCATAGGGACACATCTATAATATACTGTAGGGGTGATTTTTCAGCATACATGCTAAGGTGAACCTAGTGTAAGGGGTTACAACATATTCATTCTATGAGGGTTCTCCGCATAGATCTCCATCTACAGTACTATAAACTTTAATAGACTGATATCTTGGACACGACGATAAAATACTGGAAGTAAATGTGAAGGAATGCTTCTATTCTGTCACAGGGCTTGCGATGCCATGCGCTTGCAGCAGGTAAAGGGTTAAGAGCGTCTGGTCAGGCATTTTATTTATTCCTTTCCTCTGTGTGTCAGAGGCCCTGAGATGAGCGGCCATTTTCCACATCCAGTAAATGAATATCTAACTGGAATTGATTCACATTTTTAGTAGCAGGAAATAATAAATCCATGGTTGAAGGATTCCCCCTACGAGTCGCACTAGTGTCCAAGCTAAACAGCTGGCCCCATGCCTGCTACCTCTGCGAGCCTGCAGGCCCGGCCTGGCCTGGTCGCTGCCTTCCAAGACTAGAAAGCTGAACTGGAAATGTTCTCCTATAGAATAGTCTCATTCCCTGAACATGGAGGGTATACAGGTGGATGTGTGTGTATCAGACTGTATGGGTGTATGAGGGTGTATATGTGTATGAGACAGTATGGCACAGTATGTGTATATGTGTGTATGAGGCAGTATGTGTGTATAAGAGTGTATGAGTATATAGGGCAGTATGTGTAGGTATGTATGTGTATAAGATTTAGGAGACAGTATAGACAGTATGTGTGTATATATACGTATAGGTGTGTGTGAATGAGGCAGTATATGTATAGATATGTGTGTATGTATGAGGCAGTATGTGTGTTTAGGTATGTGTATATGAGGATGTATGTGTATGTATGTATATGCATGAGTGTGTATAACACAGTATGTGTGTATATGTATGTAGAGGTATGTATGTGTAACAGGAAGTATGTATATCTATTTGTTTATATTTATGTATGTATGTGTGTGTATAAAGTAGTATGTGTGTATACGTAAGTATAGGTATCAGTGGCGTAACTAGGAATGGCGGGGCCCCGTGGCGAACTTTTGACATGGGCCCCCCCCCCATCCCAACTGACGCCGAAGACCTCGACCGACCCCCTCCTCCGCACTCTATTATGCCCCTTACTTGCCCCTGCACACAGTATTAACCCCAATAGTGTCCCCTGCACACACAGTATTAACCCCAATAGTGTCCCCTGTACACAGTATTACGTTCCTCTGTGGACACCCATAAACAATTATTATACTCTGGGGTCTTTTCAGACCCCAGAGTATAATAATCGGAGACCCGGGAAATAAAAACATAAAAAAAAAACAAAAAAAAAACACTGTTGCTTCTTACCTGTTCCCCGGCTCCTGTGCTGTGCTGTCCTCCTCTCGCGTCCTTCGTTAATGACGTCGGACGTCACATGACCCGGGAAGCATGCCGGGTTCATGTGACATCAGAGACGTCAGACAAAGTAGGAAGGAGGCCTGGCAGGATCGCGGAGAGGTAAGTAACAGTTTTTTATGTTCCCTTACCTCTCCGGTCCGCCGGTCATTATACTCGGGGGTCTGCAAAGACCCCGGAGTATAATGATAGCCCTTGTGGGGCCCGCGGTGTCACTTGCCGATCCCGGCCCAGCCAGGATCGGCAAGTGAATAGGGCCCGTAACTGCCTATTGAAAAAAAACCGCAGCGGTAGCGGCTGTCACCGGGCCCCCTAATGGCCCGGGCCCTGTGGCAGCTGCTACTGCTGCTACCACGGTAGTTACGCCACTGATAGGTATGTATGTGCGTCAGGGAGTATGTATGTATATGTGTGTATGTATATGAGGAAGTATGTGTATATACAAGTATGTGTGAGTATATAACACAGTATGGATGTATAGGTATGTATATGTATGTGTATCAGGCAGTATGTGTGTATAGCATACCTCCCAAGTTTTGAACAAATTTAGCCCTGCCCACTTTTATGTTGACCCCGCCCATTCTCTTTCATTTTCCATGTCCCCTGACACAGTATAATCTTCCTACAGTCACCCGCACATTATATGTCCCCACATTGTAATGTCCCCCTTCCGACTGCCCCACAGTATTAAGTCCCTCTCCTGGTGCCCCAGTTTAAACATGAAACTGGATCAGCTGAAGGGGGACATTAGCAATGGGGGTAGTTGGAGGGGGCAAAAAATAAATGGCAGATGAAGTGGGACATTAAACGGTGGGCAACTAGAAGCAGACATTAAACCGTAGGGGTAGCTGGAGGGGGACATTAAACTGGGGGCAACTAGAGGCAGACAGGTCCCCCTCCAGCTCCTCCCATGGTTTAATGCCCTCTCCAGTTGTCCCCCAGTTTAAGTGCCCCCTCTATCTGCTCCATTTCATGTCCCCTCCTCCATCTCTGCCCCCGGTTTCATCCCCCCCCTCCATTTCTCCCTCAGTTTCATATCCCCTTTCATCTGCCCCCAGTTTCATGTCCCCTCCTCCATCTCTGCCCCCAGTATAATGACAAACACACAGACATACACACAAACAGACACACTCTCTCTCTCTCTCTCTCTCTCTCTCTCTCTCCATCCTACATTCTCAGTACCTTACACAGATCTCTTCTCTCTTCACTGCACGGGACACTGACACGTCCTCCTAGTGACGTGACCGTGTGATGTCACACAAGATCCTTGAACCATAGTAAAGCGTTCCTCCGATCACCACAGCCTCTTATCTGTTATAAGAGCAGGCGGCAATCAGAGGAATGATTGATCAGTAAATCATTAAAGGGACATAGCGCGACATGTAGGGAGCTGCGCGGGACGGCGGGACAGGGGCAGGAAAGCGTGAGTGTCCCATGGAAAACGGGTTGGTTGGGCAGCATGGTATAGGTATATATATGTATGTGTGTAAACGAGGCAGTATGTGTGAACAGGTATGCATATGTAATGTGTGTATGAGGCAGTATGTGTGTATAGGTATGTATATGGACCACATGTGACGCATGATATAGCGGGACTCCAGGACTTTGCCTTTCACCTTCTCACAGTGTGTATGAGGCAGTATGTGTGTATAGCTATTGTAAGCCGATGGCTGGTCAGGTCATGGAAGGGGTGTACATCTCACCCAGACTACTCAGGTGGGTGAGATGAGAAAACTCCAGAAGGAATGTTTGTTCTCAGCAGACAACTTTCGTCTGCTGAGCATTTTGGTAAATGCTCAGTATTGAGCTGGATTTTTAGGAATGACAGGTAGGTTGGTAGTGGGACCTGTCATTCCACCCCCCTCCAGTCCACACTTTGGGGATGTTCCGGCAGCGACTCAGCTGCAGAGAGTCTCCTTGTCAAGGAGGCTTAAGAAGCCAGCTCCAGCAGCAACACTTTAGCAGTGCTTGGCTGGAGAGAAAACAGAGAGGGCATATTTTTGGAGCTGTGTGCTGAGTGATTCTACTGGCTTTTGGATTGCTGTTATTCTAGGTGAGGTAACCTATTTTTATGTTTAGTTACAGCCTAGCCGGGCAGGTATTTATTTTTGTATTGTTTCCTTTTGTTGCTGCACTACCTTTTTGAGTAAAAAAAAACAACTCACCTTTGTTTTGGACTAAAGAAACTGGACTTTGGTGTCTATGCCACCCCATCTAGCAACCCCAGACTCTGACAATATGTATATTGTATGAGTGTATGAGGCAGTATGTGTGTATAGGTATGTGTGTGTATGAGGCAGTATGTTTGGTAGTTAATACAAAGACTCTGCATAACACATAGCAGCACACATCATACATGCCAAGTCACCCACCTTATACTTATTTCCATTTACACAAGCCTAAGCTAAATTAAAGAGTAAATTTATGTCAGACAACTTTTCACATGTCATAGTGATATGTCAAAAATATTGATCGGGAGGGGGACAATGGACTGAGACCCCCACCCAGACATGGACTGGCCCACCACCCCACCAACCACTATAATGAGGGGTCAGAAGCGCCTCCTAAGTTCTGTGTTCCTTTGTTGACTATCCTCAGCCAATGGATGGATCGATAGAAGTCAATGAGCCCGACTTCACCTGCCAACAAATTGAATCCTAGTTGGGGGCCGCACACTTGGGTGAACGCTCTGCACCTTGTTTTAGTGTTCAGTGTAGGCCTCAGTGCCTGGACCTCTACCAATATTGTGTCCTCAACTTATAGACAGCAATAAGAGCATACGCCATCATTGCCATAATATCTACAGGACATGCCATATTTGTCTAATAGATGCAGGTCCCCGACTGGGGATAAAATGCCTTATAGTCAAGTCCATCAAACGTCCATTCCCAGTGGTTTCCAAGCTGTTCCATATCTCCTGCTAGGACACGCTTGGTCATGGCGTCCAACAACATCTACCTTACATATCACTCATCCCGGTGTAGTATACGTGACACAGTTACATTGTATTGCTTCACAGCCACATAGTTGTCTATAATAGGCTTTAGAGGATGAAAATATATTGAGTTCCTCCTTTTTAGAGTCATTTCTTCCTAGCATGAGTCGAGATGTATATTAGAAGCTGATTCTTCGTGCACAGCTCTCCAGCTAGTCGGAGCAGACCTCATTCGTCACACCTAGCTGTGCTATGTCACCTTGCAGTGCCCGGGTCCCTTGTTAGAGGTGACAAGTGGCCCTGCTAATGACACTCCACTCCTGGACTCTGCGCTTCCTTTGGCTAATTGGGCATTTTGGGTGATCCGTGCTGCCCCGAGTCCGTTCCAGGTGGGTTCACCCACTCTATAATGTGTCTGACGGACACAGAAGGTTGATGAGTTTTACAACCAAATGTTAACCTGGGGGTCTTGAGCTTACCTGAGGGGGGTTGGTATCATTACTTACATGCAAATTAAATATTTTTTTTCTACATTCCCAAATTAACCCCTAAATGCTGGGGCAGTTACTCCTCTACGTATTTATTTAGATTACTGGGCTGTGCTATATAGATATATTGTCTCATGTATGATTGATAATAAGTTCATAAAGACAGATTGGGCTAGCTCGAGAACAAACAGCACATTGGGGTTGTCACACAGCTTTTCTGGAATCCTGCATCTCACCAGTAATACAGATGCACAGAATGGATCACTGATGAGAATTTGTCACCCATCTTTTTAGGGTATACACCTGAACATTACATACATGTAAGGCGGCTTCGTTGGCCCTTAGTTCATACAATACTTAGTTAGACTGAGGCATGGCAGTATAATATGACCTGGTTTACTTTAGCCATAGTTAATCAGGTTGTATTGCACATTGTATTGTGTTGATGTAAGACTTGCATTGTGTAATACATTGATCGGTACGTCTGACTTTGAGATGGCTCCTTAGTAGTGTTGCACCATTGGAGAACTCTTGTGTTGCTCTCCTACGATGCCACTCATTGACTTCCAGGGTTACTGGGATACCCATGACAAGAGGGTGCGTTATGTAATGTCCAGTTCCTGGGTTGTAGGAAGGAGCCCGTTCAGTAGGTGAGAGGGGAGCACTCCCTGTTCGATGAATGGCTCGGAAAGCTTCAAGTATGTTGGCAACACCTGATCTAGTAGCTGGCTCCTAGAACTGCAGCACCAACAAAGACCTCATTAGAGGTGACACAGACTTTAGGACCAGACATCTCCTTCACCGTGGAAACACGATGTCTTCCACCGAGTGCCTGGAAAACTACTTGGGTAATTGTTATCTGCTGTACCCTCCTTATATAGAGCCAGTAAAGAACTCTACAGAGAGGGTAGGGAGCGAGGGCAGGGAGTGGTGTAACTGGGTGGCTGCTCCTTGAAGGGCTTTGTGAAAGTGGGTGCACTGGTGTGGCCAGATGAGTGCCATATTGCAAATCGTAGGTTCATTCCGACCTCGTTCGACCCAAAACAAATCAGGGATCTGAGCCACCCAAACCAGAAGCAAACGAAACTTGAGGGGTTTGTTCACCTCTACGTACAACCAGTAGTGATTCTGGTAAAGGCTCTGTCTAAATACAGAATGGCTATTTATCATTTGTCACCAAAAAAAACTGAAACAGAAGCCATAAATACAGTATAATACAATGTAATATAATACAATGTAATATAATATAATGTAATATAATATAATGTAATGTAATATAATACATTGTAATGTAATGTAATATAATATGTGTTCTTATGTTCTTATTTATTCCCCAGCTATGAAGCATTTACATAAATATATATACACCCTCGTAAAGCTTCTCAGAACGTTCACCCGTGTTCGCCATCCTCTCATATACTCTTTGCATAGTGTCAGGCAATCCACCAAGTCTCGGCAGCTTTCTCCACAGCATAAAGGAAGGTGCTGGATAAATGTTGGTATTGATCTGCAGCAGCACTTCAGAGAATGGAAGGAGAACAACAGTAAAGTCAGCCATATATCAGCATGAATACTACTAGTATACGGTCATTACAGCCCCTCCATCATCACACGCTGCTCTTTACAAATGAACACAAAGATGCCGCCATGGATGGAGGACAGACGACGGCACATGAAAGATGGAAATAGATATTGTCTTTTGTATTATCTGAACAAGTTTATTCTTCCAAGGTGTCCTCTGTCTGTCACTTGGAAACCCTGAATGACCTGTATAGTAAGAATTGTTTATAGATTAATTTTAATAAAATAATTTGTGGGGGTCTGACCACCTCATTATTGTTTACAGAGTCACCACAGCAACTCAGGTGGATTGGAGTGGTACTGCAGCTCAGTCCTATTTACTACTGGAGCACTCTGGCCTTCACTCTGCTGATCAGGTGTGGTCCTGGGGGCTGGACTCCCACTGACAAGACATTAATGGCCTATCTTATACCATCAATGAGAACTTACTTTTCCTTCTAGCTGGGAAAAGTTGTGGACCATCTTTGGTGCAGGTTTTTTTTTGCCTCACCCATCTCGATTTATGAAAGTGGGCAGAGCAGGGCCCAAACCAAGGTGGATAACTTTACATAGTTACATAGTAGATGAGGTTAGATGAAGAAACCAGTCCATCAAGTCCAACCTATAACCCTACAGTAAAGTATAGCGTTGCTCCATGGGAAGGCCACTTGCCCCATTTTAGGGGAAAAAAAATTTGTTCCTGATTCCATCTTTGCTAACCTTCCTTTCCCGACTTTGATTTAAGACATCCAGAAATCTAGCCTAAGTTATACAGGAAATCTATTCCAGTCCAGACTGGTGTAGACTGGTTTGCCGGAGACCATTCAGGTCCACTTAGCACCACTTGGGGACCTCAAGAAGACTGGCATACAGAACTCCAGTCTTAACAAATTCAACCAAGAAGTGAGCAGCAGATTTACCATCCCGCATCAGACACTAAGGAATCTCATGCATTTTAAGACTGTCTAGTCTAGCTTTGGACTATCTAAGTATATTTAGTAAATCTGTCCCAGTATATTGTCTGTTTTCTGCCAAGGATGGGAGACTGATAATTCTGCCATGCAGTTATGGGGAGGGACGGGGTGTCTGTGCAATCGGGTGAAAACACTTCAGCGTGAGAATGGCCTGGGAATGTCAGCCTTGTACAAACACGGGCATGCTGCATTGAACAGAGCTTGTCATTCTGCTGCTGTCTAAGTGCAATCCCTCTGTCACTAGTGAGCAGCTTTCCTCTATAGACGGCCATAGGAATGAATTCCCCCTGGAACCGTCCTATAAGGGAATGTAATAATTATTTTACTGTTCCATAACATCAGATAAAACACAAATACTAATAAATCTTCTGTCCGGTTCCTGCGCAGCGTTTTCTTAGCTGTATCTGTTTAGAAGAAAGCTGGGTAACGCTTCCCGCTGTACTGGTCACTGGGCTACTCCAAGAATCCAGAAGCGAAAATCTTTATAGTTATGAAGTATATTCAATTTTATATTGCTGGGTATACTTCCTTGTCCCAGGGGGTAACTTTGGGGCACCCCTAGCAAAACTTGAAATGGGGCCTGAACATTGACCACTTTAAAGACGTATTCCCATCTCAGTATTTATAGCTATATCCATAGCTTATGCCAAAAACACCAGATAGGTGCCGGTCTCACCTCTAGGACCCACATCTAGAGTCAAGATAATGCACACAGTGATGTCACAGTACAGGGATAATATACACAGTGATGTCACAGTACAGGGATAATACACACAGTGATGTCACAGTACAGGGATAATACACACAGTGATGTCACAGTACAGGGATAATATACACACAGTGATGTCACAGTACAGAGATAATACACACAGTGATGTCACAGCACAGAGATAATACACACAGTGATGTCACAGTACAGGGATAATACACACAGTGATGTCACAGTACAGGGATAATACACACAGTGATGTTACAGTACAGGGATAATACACACAGTGATGTCACAATACAGGATAATACACACAGTGATGTCACAGTACAGGGATAATACACACAGTGATGTCACAGTACAGGGATAATATACACAGTGATGTCACAGTACAGGGATAATACACACAGTGATGTCACAGTACAGGGATAATACACACAGTGATGTCACAGTACAGGGATAATATACACAGTGATGTCACAGTACAGGGATAATACACACAGTGATGTCACAGTACAGGGATAATACACACAGTGATGTCACAGTACAGGGATAATACACACAGTGATGTCACAGTACAGGGATAATACACACAGTGATGTCACAGTACAGGGATAATACACACAGTGATGTCACAGTACAGGGATAATACACACAGTGATGTCACAGTACAAGGATAATAGTAATGTCACAGTACAGGGATAATACACACAGTGATGTCACAGTACAAGGATAATACACACAGTGATGTCACAGTACAGGGATAATACACACAGTGATGTCACAGTACAAGGATAATAGTAATGTCACAGTACAGGGATAATACACACAGTGATGTCACAGTACAAGGATAATAGTAATGTCACAGTACACAATAACGTACACAATAAAGCCACAGTACAAGGATACATACACCATAACATCACAGTACAGGACAGGAAAAAATAACTGATATGACGTGTTGGTATTATGTGCATATGATGTATGAGGACTAATGCACTAAAAATGTTGCAGGGATAATGTACAAAGCAGGGTAACTATTGGACACTTCAGTAGAACATCTCATGGGATTGTATTCAGTTCTCCATCCTTCCCCTTTCCATCACCCACAGCCATCACTAAATGCTCCTTATTAGTCCTTACCTTTCTGTAGAGATTTGCTAGCTAAGAGCTATGGCTACCATACTAAGAGCTATGGCTACCACCCTGTTGGTTACGTCCATACCTTGTCTTTTGAACATGAACTGGGTTCACTGCAAATATCTGTGATATGAAGAGTTACATTGCCCCATGCGTCTATCCTTGTGTCAGTGTTCACTGCAGTTCTGGAATTGTATTCATGACTAGCGCTACATATAGAAACATGTTTATATTATTAAAGGTCAATAGATAATGTACAGGCTGCCTTGTCCTCCACGTGGTGGCCCCTCCACTATTACACTAGGATTAGATACATGTAGTATCTCGCCTGCATCAATCACGTCTTGAATTGCTATAGAACGGCGCGCTAGTTCTAGGAAACTGCCTGTGACAGAACCTCTCTAATAAAATGAGCAGAGCGAAAGAAGTCGGCAGGAATGACAGACTATCTCCTTGCGCACACAGTCCTCCACCTAGTACTCACTCTGTTACAGCGATCGCCCCCGGCTGTCCCTGCCGTCCTAATCTAATTGCCCGCAGTTTGTACAAGCAGAGAGCTTTCAAGCGGCAGTGCAGAGGACACTATTACACTGGAGTCAAAGTGGGGGGATGACAGATTAGCAGATGACTCTCGCTCAGGCTCATTGGGGAAGACCTGTCAGCTGAATGGCAGATACGCAAAGATTTTATTTGAGTTGAAAGGCCTGTCTGTCTTGTGCTGAACACAGAAATGTAACAAGGAGCCGCTTCCACAGCACAGCTATTCCCAGCCAGTCGACAGGCTCATGCAAGATTATTTAATAAGACAGTGGGAAAGCCGAGTGCAAACGTGCAGCTTCCTACCGACACGCAAAGACTTTCTTCAGGAGGGAAGTTTGATCCTTCGGTCATTACCATTCTGGATCTCATTTTTTTTTTTATAGAAAATGGGCAACAAAAAAGTTGCCATTGTAATGAATTTTAGTTGGGGTTGAGTCGATCTTGAGATTTCAGGATCGATTTTAAAATCCGATTTCTGATCATTTTCCAGCCGATCGCGATCGTGAAATTTGTTCAATCGCCGATCGGGATCCGATCTTTTCCGATCTCAATCGCTCAACCCTAATTTTAGCCCATGCACTATAATACATACCGCCATATAGTGTATAGTGATATGATGGATATATCATACAAGTTCAAAGAGGGCCTGGAGAAGTATTACGGGTTATGGGTTCTAGATTTCGGTATAGACAAGTTGATCTAGGGTTTATACTGATCACCGGATTTGGAGTGGGGAAGGAATTTTTTACCCCTGACATGGGGCAATTGGCATCAGCCTTGTTAGGTTTTTTGCCTTCCTCTGGATCAACACTGTAGGGTTATAGATGGACCTTTGTCTTCATCCAACCTCATCTACTATTTTAATATATAATTCTACCCTGTTTCCCCGAAAATAAGACATCCCCCAAAAGTAATGGGGAAGGTAACTAGCATACCTCCTCCCCCACCACCACCTCTTGCACCACCTACAACCGGCAGTCATGCCGGCACTCCGTTAAGGAAGCGCCGGCATGGCTGCCGATTGTCCCCCGCTCCAGCCGCTCCATAAGACATCCCCCGAAAATAAGACAGGTCATATATTTCGGAAGAGAATTTAATATAAGACACTGTCTTATTTTCGGGGAAACAGGGTATATACTATATATATATATATATATATATATATATATATATATATATATATATATATATCTACACTCACCGGCCACTTTATTAGGTACACCATGCTAGTAACGGGTTGGGCCCCCTTTTGCCTTCAGAACTGCCTCAATTCTTCGTGGCATAGATTCAACAAGGTGCTGGAAGCATTCCTCAGAGATTTTGGTCCATATTGACATGATGGCATCACACAGTTGCCGCAGATTTGTCGGCTGCACATCCATGATGCGAATCTCCCGTTCCACCACATCCCAAAGATGCTCTATTGGATTGAGATCTGGTGACTGTGGAGGCCATTGGAGTACAGTGAACTCATTGTCATGTTCAAGAAACCAGTCTGAGATGATTCCAGCTTTATGACATGGCGCATTATCCTGCTGAAAGTAGCCATCAGATGTTGGGTACATTGTGGTCATAAAGGGATGGACATGGTCAGCAACAATACTCAGGTAGGCTTTGGCGTTGCAACGATGCTCAATTGGTACCAAGGGGCCCAAAGAGTGCCAAGAAAATATTCCCCACACCATGACACCACCACCACCAGCCTGAACCGTTGATACAAGGCAGGATGGATCCATGCTTTCATGTTGTTGACGCCAAATTCTGACCCTACCATCCGAATGTCGCAGCAGAAATCGAGACTCATCAGACCAGGCAACGTTTTTCCAATCTTCAATTGTCCAATTTCGATGAGCTTGTGCAAATTGTAGCCTCAGTTTCTTGTTCTTAGCTGAAAGGAGTGGCACCCGGTGTGGTCTTCTGCTGCTGTAGCCCATCTGCCTCAAAGTTCGATGTACTGTGCGTTCAGAGATGCTCTTCTGGCTACCTTGGTTGTAACGGGTGGCTATTTGAGTCACTGTTGCCTTTCTATCAGCTCGAACCAGTCTGGCCATTCTCCTCTGACCTCTGGCATCAACAACGCATTTCCACCCACAGAACTGCCGCTCACTGGATGTTTTTTCTTTTTCGGACCATTCTCTGTAAACCCTAGAGATGGTTGTGCGTGAAAATCCCAGTAGATCAGCAGTTTCTGAAATACTCAGACCAGCCCTTCTGGCACCAACAACCATGCCACGTTCAAAGGCACTCAAATCACCTTTCTTCCCCATACTGATGCTCGGTTTGAACTGCAGGAGATTGTCTTGACCATGTCTACATGCCTAAATGCACTGAGTTGCCGCCATGTGATTGGCTGATTAGAAATTAAGTGTTAATGAGCAGTTGGACAGGTGTACCTAATAAAGTGGCCAATGAGTGTATATATATATATATATATATATATATATATATATATATATATATTATAATACTATACTATAATATATAGTTCCAAAATAATACTGCTATATGCCGCTCACATAATACCACCATATAGTGGTATAATCTAATAAAATAATATGTAATATATGTAGAACCCCCAGCTATGGACCTCTTTGAAGCAATGGCCACACCCTCATTGCTCCAAAGAGCTTATTTGCATATCGGAAAAATATGGGGCAACAGAGACAATAAATCACAAAGGGAAAATACTATTTTAATCCAGTAACTCTAACCAATCTATCTGCAGGGCTAGATTAATATGCTGGATTCTGATGACAGACTCCATTTAAAGAGCCCAGATAATATTCCTATGAACAGATGTGTCCTTACTTAACTTTGCTTGTAGCTCAACACACCCTGAGATGAGCGGCACAAGATAATTAGCTTTTTAAAAAAAATCTTGATTTTGCAATACTCTGTCACGAGATGTTATGCTATATTCGTCTATGTGTGGCCACCTAGTGGTTGTATGTAGATTACACTCAACCATCTGATTTTTAAAAAATGGGGCTAAAGCTCCACGTAGCGAAGTGGAGCTAAAAATCGATGCAGAAAAAAATGCAATGAAAACGAATTGTGATATCGTGTTTTCCAGCCCCAAATCGAATGTTATGTGATCTTTTGGGGTCCGACACCCAAACCCTTCATCTTCTCTAGAAGTTTCCGGGTTTCATAAGCTGCTAGAGGACAGAGAGCACGTGCAATATTCAAGTAATAGGAGCGATGCTGCTGCCCATCCACTGCATAGTAGTGTCACCGCTCCTATTAGAGAGTATTTACACATAGGAATTTGACACTGAATTTGTCAAGCAAAAATTTCTGCTTCAAGAACTTGAAGCAGTTTTTTTCTTCTTGACGAAAACCAATGCAGATTTTGACACTGGCTTTGGAGAAGCGTGCGACAGTATTTTGACTATTTTTCCTTTGTTGGGCAGTACCAGATTCCAAATTCTGAGAGTGGATTTTGACAAATTCCGCACCCAAATCCGCAACAAATTCCACATCAGCAGAGAAGGTGTATTTCCCCCCTTTCAATGGGAGTTCTCAGGCTGAATCCACCTTAGGGCCCACAGAGGAAAATGGTGAGGAATTTGGTGTGGAATTTCAGTACTGAAAAAAAGCCTCCCATTGACTTCAATGGGTTCCCAGAAAGAGGAACTTATTGAAGTCAATGGGGGGCTTTTTTTTCTTTTGAAATTCCACATCAAATTCCTCACCATTTTCCTCTGTGTGAATGGGCCCTGAAGATCAAGCAGGACACTTATTTTTTTCACTAGCTGTAAAAATCAGCTGCTACCTCCCATTTCAGGAGGAATTTGAAGCGGATTCCGCCTCAAATTCTCCATTAAATTCCTACGTGTAAACATCCCCTTAACTGAGAAGTGCTGCAAACGCTGCTCATCTACTAACAGCTTCAGGTGAGATCCTAACAGATCCCATACCGATGACCTACCATGTAAATAGGTCAACAATATGAACATTCAGTTTGGGCCCATTAAATAAATTGAAGCTAAGGCAAGAGTGGATACGTCTGTAATTGTTACATAAAATGAAAGCTACATTTCTAAATTATACCACCATATACAGCTACAAAATACTCAATGGCGTAACTGAAGTCTTGTGGGCCTAGGTGCAAACTTTTGTCCGGAGACCCCTACCCCCTTCCTTAAGCGAATTCTTGACAGTGGTGGTTACGGGCACTGAATCGGTATCTCAGATACTTGAAAGGGGTACAGCTTTAGTACCCACAACTGCATTTATTGAGAATACAGTGAGTGAGCAGCACCTGGCATGCAAACTATACTTGGATAGTATTACATGCTCGTTAGTGGACCCCACAAAGTAGTACGTGCTCCACAGTGGACCCCACAAAGTATTTTGTGCTCCACAGTGGCTCCAAACAGTATTAAGTGCTCCATAGTGGTCCCCAACAGTATTACATGCTCCATAGTGGCCCCCAAATAGTATTACATGCTCCATAGTGGCCCCCAAACAGTAATAAGTGCTCCACAGTGGCTCCCAATCAGTATTATGTGCTCCACAGTGCCCCTCCCAGAGCCTGAACTCTCTCTTGCTCACACACATCCTACACCCCCATGTAACCCACTTGCTCACACATGTTCTCTTCTCTCCTCCTTACCTTCCACCAGCCTAAAATCCAAGCAGATTTCTCTTACAGTGTAACACTGCACTGTCCTGTACAATCCAGAATCGCTCCACCCGCACATGACATTATCAAAGGTCCTTTAGCCCACTAGGAGCGGATGCTCAGCCCAGGACAGGTGAGTATAAGTTTTTTATTTTTATACACCCCCCGGGATGATATTTAATGGAAAGGAGCCCGGTCAGGCCCCTTTCCATTAACATCACTGTCATGGTGGTCTGGGGCCCCAGCCATTTTGTTACACCACTGATAATACTACATAATAGTCCTCCATCTTTCTGCCACAGCTTTTACTCACTGACTAGCCTCAGATTAATGGGCCGAGTCCTCGTAGTGTCTCACGTTGCGAGTTCCACAGCAGAATCTTTGGCAAGATCTTATTTTTTCAGCGTCTTACTTCGGCCACTGCCTCTCGTTGAACCCGCATCAAAATCAGTGCCAAATTCCTCCATGTGAACTTACCCTAAGAGGTCTATGACCCTTCTGCCTAGGAGCCCAGGCCACTTTCCGTAGGACTCCGGTTGATAGTCATGATGTCCTTTGAACACGCCAATGAAATTGTATCTATATGTATAGATAGGATATATACTGTATATTTTCAATGCGTCTCCCTTTGACCCTATGCTTTTTTTGGCAATGCTTAACTTTCCAAGTTCTGTGAACCAGCTACAGTTTATACACCGTCTCAGGTTCTCGGAATAATAGTATCGGGTGCCAAAGCCGTATATGGGGTTGTGCCAACGACACCGTGCCCACCACATCTGGGCAAAAGTACACAGGCCTTCAAATTGCCCAGAATCAGATATTCCCTAGCAGATAAGACCTCCATTAGGAAGTGGTCTGAAATGATGGAAAAGGTAGCTTTCAGAGGTGTCCAAAACCAGATCCAGAGAAGTAAAGAAGTATTGGAAGATTCCAGATGGGAATGTCCAATAACAACATGACGATCATTTGCAGGGACTAGATCTTCAGTGGTGGTCTGAGATGTGTTGAGTCCTCCTTTTACAACCCTCAGCTACTGCTAAATGTGTGTGATTTGCTGTACATTTCCATGGAAGATACAAAGCCAAAGAGTCGGCGCCAGAAGCTGAGATTGGAAAAGTGGAGGTCTCACCAGTCGCTGCTCTCACGCCATTCTCAAAGGGCTTTTTCGGGCTGAATTTTTTGCATTTTAATATATAGGATATGTAATTTTATTTTTGATGTATCATATTAAGTGTTCCGTATAGAACATGTGGTTATGAAACGTAGATCTCAATTTATTACACAAGCAAATGGGTCTAGGATGACCCCATAACAGGCAATGGCTACACCAATCCTATGTTGTGACATCATAATAGATGACGCATCATCATGTTGGGATGTATCCAACATAAAATGGTACTTATTTAGGTGGAGGCCTCAGGTTGCCGAAACGCAGCTTTTACCGTTGCAGATTTTGTTCCGGTTTTTTGAGCCAAAGCCAAGAATGGATTTAGCAGGAGGTAGAAATATAAGAACTTTCTATATGTTTCCCATTTCTCTTGTAGCCATTTTTTATTAACCCATTCTGAGCTCTCATCAACACTTTTTTTTTGACTGGACAATCCCTTTAAGAAATCTGTGCACTAATCTAATACTGCCTATTTACTTTCCATTACTACATTGGCCTCTTCATGTCAGGGTACTGTGGTTTTCATGGGTACGGTCTCCTGAAGTTAGTGATTCACATGTCACAATTTCCTCTGCAGGGGATTTTATCACTTACCATCCAAGATGGGTGAAGCTCCAAGAAAGAAAACACTGACTCCTCGCAGTGGTTATTATGTCATGGTCGGTCAGCAGAGGTAATGTGATCTAGTGGAAGCGGTGTCTGAATCCTCTAAGAACTGCGCTTATGCTCCATGGATGGTGAAATGGGACAGGAGGTGTGAAGTTAGAGATCCCCCTTATTATTATCAGAGTCGTTTAACTTGAAGTCCACATATATGGGAGAGATGTATATATCATGTTCCAATTAATATCTGCGGCATAATGCAAAGATGTTCATTCAAACAGTATCTCTCTCTCTCTCTCTCTATATATATATATATCCTATACTATAAACACACACACACACACACACACACACACACACACACACACACACACACACATATATATATATATATATATATATATATATATATATATATATATGGGAAAACTTGCCCGCTATAGATTTGAATTTATCAGTGAGCTGATGGTTTCCAGATGTTAACCCTTCCCCCCACAGCCCCAGACACAGTCACAGGAGACAGAGCGACTCCTGCGGTGGGTTCATCGTTGAACTTGGCTTAGATCCCCCTCTATCCATCAGCATGGTAAGAGACAAGCAGCTGATGCTGATAACCCCTGCAATGCCAAAGGGGTCAAATTAGACTATAAGCGGTGGTCTTCCGCACATATGGACTATCTGTTGTGCTCTTCTCTTTTCTCTTTTTGTCATACTGTACGTTTGTAATGTATAAGCAGCCGCTGGATGTTCTTATAGTCATACAGTATGTGGTCTATTAATAAACGTAATTGTTTTTCCAGGCAAACAACTCAGCTAATTCTCATAGGCAATGTAGGGAGATATGATGTTTCAAAAGCAAGAGTATTATATAGAGTCTGTTACTAAATCCCAACATTTCATCCCAGCCCTGCAGATAGATAGGTTAGTGTCACCAGACCCCAGTATATCACCCCAGCCCTGCAGATAGATAGGTTAGTGTCACCAGACCCCAGTATATCACCCCAGCCCTGCAGATAGATAGGTTAGTGTCACCAGACCCCAGTATATCACCCCAGCAGTGCAGATAGATAGGTTAGTGTCACCAGACCCCAGTATATCACCCCAGCCCTGCAGATAGATAGGTTAGTGTCACCAGACCCTTTCATATCAACCCAGTCCTGCAGATAGATAGGTTAGTGTCACCTGATTGAATCAACATATCAACATTTTTCTCACTATGCAACTGAGCTCTTGGAGCAACAAGGTTGTTGCCATTACTCCAATGAGAGAGGTGACAACACTCTCATTGGTCCAAATACCTAATATGCATATTGACAAAAAAAAAGTTATATCTCGGCAATGGAGACATCAATTCACAAGAAAACACTGTGTGAGTTACACTTCCTGTCAATAGGGGGTGTTCCTATACAGTCTGATGCACTGATTCCTATACAGTCTGAGTCACTTTGTATATAGACTCACCCCCACTGTATACACTCCCCTTTCAATTTATTCATGAATTTCTAGGAGGAATAACAGAGTAATGGTACTGCTTCCAACTACTTCTGGCTGCACACCTTACATTGTGCACTGGCCCCGCACCAATCAGATATTTATGGCCAGGAAAATTACATTTCTAGACAATCCCTTTAAGCAATACACAGTTATCATAGGAATCAGCGGACTGTCTGTGTAATGCATAGACATGTTGGATCCTCTGGAGTTTAAGACACTCTATGTGATCTTCACTATAGATGAGTCCTGAATGGGAATAACCATTATTTAAAGAGGACCTTCATGGATTTGGGCACATGCGGTGTTATATACCGCTGGAAAGCCGACAGTGCACTGAATTCAGCGCACTGTCGGCTTTCCCGATCTGTGCCCCAGGTGAAGAGCTAGTGGTCCCTGTACCGTAGCTCTTCATCGTCAGAAGGGCCTTTTCGACAGTCTGTCAGGAACGTCCATCTTCCCAGCAGCGCCTATAGCTTACTAGAGGTTTATTAGACTGTATTTTATCACCTTGTCCCTATTGTAATAGGAAACCTCTCTCCATGCACTGACTTCCTAGTGGTCCCATGATAGACTTGTGATTATACGCACCAGCCAATCAGAGGAGGCAGAACTGCAGGGGGAGGGAGAGAGCAGCAGCTTGAACCAATGATGAGACAGTGGGTGTGTCTCAGACTACCAGAGGCTCCCGTAGCCAAGTCATAGTCACAAATCTCAGCTCTGTCTTAAAGGAAAAAGTAGCTAAGGGGTAAGTTAAGGGAAAATTGATAGCAGGCAAGCATCCCCTATAGGTACCGAGCTATAGATTGGTCTGAAGCTTATGTGTGGACAGTTCCTTTAACTGGGCTCACTCCTATAAATGTACAAAGCAGTAGCCCCATAGATAGAGTTCATCCGTGGTGTTGGTCGGGGGGGGGGGGGGGGGTGACGGATCATTAGCTGTAGAGAAGGCTTCAGCTTGACTTTGGTAGTAGAATGAAATATGAGAATTAACCCAAAAGAAAAATCAAGTAATTAATTATCCTTTCTGTAAACTTCAACTCTTAACTTTTCTTGGCAGCAGATAAATGGAGCAAGATGTTTCATGAGAGTACTTGCAGCACAGCTGAATGTGCCAGTAACATGCAACCAACAGAGAGGAGTTGTATAGAAATCTCGCACAATGCTCCGCTTCCCTCTTCTCATACTGTGCATCCTGCCTGAAGGGCCTAGACCTGCCATGATGATCACTTTGTGATTAATAATTAACTGCCCCTATTTCATGGCACTGCTACCCAGCCGGGGTGGTAAATATAGTCCATAGACTCCACTAAAGTTACTAAAACTTATTTTGTGGTATAATATGGGGTCACTTAGTATTAAGCATTTACACACTTATAGCGTATCCGGTGTATTGGTGATACGTTGGTATGGTGGGACGGAGGACATACACAAGGGGTGGTTTTATGGTTAAAATGCCCCTTGCTGACCCCAGACATGGCTCTCCTAAATGATGTCAACAATCATCATGATCAGGAGAGTGCGGCGGTGGTACAGTTTCATCCCTGTTCCTCTTTGCCGCCCTCCAAGTCCTAGTGCAGTAGATCGGTGGTGCTGATCTCCTACAAGTGCCGCTGTTGTCCTGCATTGGAACGTCGTAGAATAGCAGAAGATGTGGTATGGAATGAGTGTGGGCAACTGCCCAGTGGTAGAAGGAGTTTAGTAATGCACTTGGCAGAGGAAAGCTCTCTCTAGAAAATTCTGGATACATAAAGTATACCAGTGCCAAAAAAATACCATATGTAATTATTGGTCAAGTGGTCAGGCAATACTGTAATAGATCACGTGCAAGCAGAATAATAGTCTACCTGGGTGGACACGGCCAGGCAATGTGAGAAGTCATCTCCTACTGCTGAAATCCAAAGAGTGAAGAGTAGAGATGAGCGAACACTAAAATGTTCGAGGTTCGAAATTCGATTCGAACAGCCGCTCACTGTTCGAGTGTTCGAATGGGTTTCGAACCCCATTATAGTCTATGGGGAACATATACTCGTTAAGGGGGAAACCCAAATCCGTGTCTGGAGGGTCACCAAGTCCACTATGACACCCCAGGAAATGATACCAACACCCTGGAATGACACTGGGACAGCAGGGGAAGCATGTCTGGGGGCATAAAAGTCACTTTATTTCATGGAAATCCCTGTCAGTTTGCGATTTTCGCAAGCTAACTTTTCCCCATAGAAATGCATTGGCCAGTGCTGATTGGCCAGAGTACGGAACTCGACCAATCAGCGCTGGCTCTGCTGGAGGAGGCGGAGTCTAAGATCGCTCCACACCAGTCTCCATTCAGGTCCGACCTTAGACTCCGCCTCCTCCGGCAGAGCCAGCGCTGATTGGCCGAAGGCTGGCCAATGCATTCCTATGCGAATGCAGACTTAGCAGTGCTGAGTCAGTTTTGCTCAACTACACATCTGATGCACACTCGGCACTGCTACATCAGATGTAGCAATCTGATGTAGCAGAGCCGAGGGTGCACTAGAACCCCTGTGCAAACTCAGTTCACGCTAATAGAATGCATTGGCCAGCGCTGATTGGCCAATGCATTCTATTAGCCCGATGAAGTAGAGCTGAATGTGTGTGCTAAGCACACACATTCAGCACTGCTTCATCACGCCAATACAATGCATTAGCCAGTGCTGATTGGCCAGAGTACGGAATTCGGCCAATCAGCGCTGGCTCTGCTGGAGGAGGCGGAGTCTAAGGTCGGACCTGAATGGAGACTGGTGTGGAGCGATCTTAGACTCCGCCTCCTCCAGCAGAGCCAGCGCTGATTGGCCGAATTCCGTACTCTGGCCAATCAGTGCTGGCCAATGCATTCTATTAGCTTGATGAAGCAGAGTGTGCACAAGGGTTCAAGCGCACCCTCGGCTCTGATGTAGGAGAGCCGAGGGTGCACTTGAACCCTTGTGCACCCTCAGCTCTGCTACATCAGAGCCGAGGGTGCGCTTGAACCCTTGTGCACACTCTGCTTCATCAAGCTAATAGAATGCATTGGCCAGCGCTGATTGGCCAGAGTACGGAACTCGACCAATCAGCGCTGGCTCTGCTGGAGGAGGCGGAGTCTAAGATCGCTCCACACCAGTCTCCATTCAGGTCCGACCTTAGACTCCGCCTCCTCCAGCAGAGCCAGCGCTGATTGGCCGAATTCCGTACTCTGGCCAATCAGCACTGGCTAATGCATTGTATTGGCGTGATGAAGCAGTGCTGAATGTGTGTGCTTAGCACACACATTCAGCTCTACTTCATCGGGCTAATAGAATGCATTGGCCAATCAGCGCTGGCCAATGCATTCTATTAGCGTGAACTGAGTTTGCACAGGGGTTCTAGTGCACCCTCGGCTCTGCTACATCAGATTGCTACATCTGATGTAGCAGTGCCGAGTGTGCATCAGATGTGTAGTTGAGCAAAACTGACTCAGCACTGCTAAGTCTCTGCATTCGCATAGGAATGCATTGGCCAGCCTTCGGCCAATCAGCGCTGGCTCTGCCGGAGGAGGCGGAGTCTAAGGTCGGACCTGAATGGAGACTGGTGTGGAGCGATCTTAGACTTCGCCTCCTCCAGCAGAGCCAGCGCTGATTGGTCGAGTTCCGTACTCTGGCCAATCAGCGCTGGCCAATGCATTCTATTAGCCCGATGAAGTAGAGCTGAATGTGTGTGCTTAGCACACACATTCAGCTCTACTTCATCAGGCTAATAGAATACATTGGCCAATCAGCGCTGGCCAATGCATTCTATTAGCTTGATGAAGCAGAGTGTGCACAAGGGTTCAAGCGCACCCTCGGCTCTGATGTAGCAGAGCTGAGGGTGCACAAGGGTTCAAGTGCACCCTCGGCTCTCCTACATCAGAGCCGAGGGTGCGCTTGAACCCTTGTGCAGCCTCGGCTCTGCTACATCAGAGCCGAGGGTGCGCTTGAACCCTTGTGCACACTCTGCTTCATCAAGCTAATAGAATGCATTGGCCAGTACTGATTGGCCAGAGTACGGAATTCGGCCAATCAGCGCTGGCCAATGCATCCCTATGGGAAAAAGTTTATCTCACAAAAATCACAATTACACACCCGATAGAGCCCCAAAAAGTTATTTTTAATAACATTCCCCCCTAAATAAAGGTTATCCCTAGCTATCCCTGCCTGTACAGCTATCCCTGTCTCATAGTCACAAAGTTCACATTCTCATATGACCCGGATTTGAAATCCACTATTCGTCTAAAATGGAGGTCACCTGATTTCGGCAGCCAATGACTTTTTCCATTTTTTTTCAATGCCCCCGGTGTCGTAGTTCCTGTCCCACCTCCCCTGCGCTGTTATTGGTGCAAAAAAGGCGCCAGGGAAGGTGGGAGGGGAATCGAATTTTGGCGCACTTTACCACGTGGTGTTCGATTCGATTCGAACATGGCGAACACCCTGATATCCGATCGAACATGTGTTCGATAGAACACTGTTCGCTCATCTCTAGTGAAGAGCTTTTGGCTTATCGGTGAATGCCGCGGACTAGAGATGAGTGAACACTATTCGAAACAGACGTTTCGAATAGCACGCTCCCATAGAAATGAATGGAAATGGCCGGCATGCACACTTTGCCGGTAGCCGGCCGCTTAACCCCCCGCATGCCGGCTTCGTCCATTCATTTCTATGGGAGTGTGCTATTTGAAACGTCTGTTTCGAATAGTGTTCGCTCATCTCTACCCCAGACCTTTCATCCTGACATTGCTCAGTGTCTCATGTAGTTTACAGATTAGCAGAATATTCTGGAATATAAATTAAAATCGGATTTACATATGTACAACATTTAAAGGGGCCCCCAGTGTTTTAATTATTATTATTATTATTATTATTATTATTATTATTATTTTGTCTAAGACCATCACCACAATAGCAATAGTTATGTCTCTCCATATCCAGCTTTCATCTTCTTCAATAAGCTTCATAATCACAATGTGACCTGTTTTTTCTAGCAGGGGTTGCTGTATAAACAGGAGGCCTCTATCTGCTGCCTTCAAAGTCCTGCCCTTTGTACTTGTAAGTTTTTGGTCAAAATGCCTCCCTGCTCCTCCCCTGCTTCTGACACAATCTTTCCCATACAGCCCCCTCTCGCATACTGTCCCGCTCCATTACCTTCCCCTCTGTTATTAGTAGCATTTGGTCCAGTTTTACAAGGACCTTTGGTCACATTATCCTCACAGTCTAAGGTCCTGGAAGGTCCATTTTAAAATGACAGATACTAGACATGGGTAAATGTACTACATATGGGTGACAACATCAGTTTACTTCAACGACCACCATTCATAACTTAGAAATAAAGTTGGAGTGTTGCTTTAAGTAGACCGTTTATGTATAACATATCTGTTTGCAACCTTAGTGGTACCCAACTAACTAACCACTATTATTCATTGTGCATCCTGTGCACTGCAGTGATTGGCTGGAGCAGTCACATGTCCATATAAAACGGTGATCGCTGGTGGTCAGGATACAGAGACCCAGAAAAGCAGAGGGGATGGGAAAGATTTTTATCAGTTTACCATTATATAGCAATGTAAAATTTTAGCAAAAATTTTTCTGGGATATGTCAGTAGGATTGGTCATCGATATGAGATCGGTGGATGGGCCATTAGGACAACCCCTTTCTCCAAAGCCAGTGCTCTGCTTCGAGTGATGGGGGTCGGGATGGCACAGTAAAAGAAGAGGAACCTGAGGCAAATTAATCTCTATTGTCCACGGTGTGAACTTACCCCAAAGATTGCTAAGGGGTTAAACATAATTAGCATAAAACATCTTCATACAAAGTATCGGAAATCAGACACGATTGCTTTTAACCCTCCTACCCCCTCCTCTCGGTCATATTCTCACAGTACAGAATAGTGACCTATAGGGGGCTCTCTCTGGTGAGGACCCTGGCAAACAACACCCCATATCTAAGCTTCCAGGACCCCTGTGAATGTGAATTAGTGAGGGAATGGGATACCGGGGTTTAAATTGAATGTAAAAATAAACCAGCGCCTCGGTCCAGAAGTCACGGTATATGATTTATGTTTACGCTGGCCCCAATTGCTATGTAATAATAATAGCGTACAAGGGGCTGGTACTTCTGTAGACAAAAAAAAACATGGGAAAAGATAGAGAGCAATTATAAATAGGAGGAGGAAGAAAAAAAACCCAGAAATCCCAATAGTAAACTTTGGCGGAGTGGATGAGGAGAGTAGGAAAAAATTGGAATAATAATGGGAGCAACATGTGGCCTGCGAGCGCGCAGATTTTACCTTACTTGAACCTTCATTAAAGTTGTTTGAAGACTTTAAAGTTTGTTTTTGTGTGTTCACCCTCCCCTGGCGATCATGGCCGCTCCGCTGATCTGATTTACACATTGTTGTCATCTGTTTGTGGTTATCATGTAGTCAGTTTTACTTTATGTGTCACAACCCTTGTCTTTCGGAGCCACAGACGAGAGCGAGCCACTGCTGAGCGAGCAGATCTGCCCCGGAGTAGTCGTCTTGTAGATAAGCTGGGAGAAGCTGGTTCAGGGCTTTCTAGATTCAGTTCCTCTAACGCACCGACTCTGGCTGGTGCCCAGAAATTCTGGAATACATCTTGGCAGACGTTCGGTTAATAACGTAGACGCCACATATGACAATACGGGGAAAATGGTGATAATGGAAGAGAATGGAAGAATTCAATGTGCTGTGTATTACTTGGAAAGGGTTAATGTACAGCAGGGTAAAGGCTAGGCTGTCCAATATGGATAGTTGTGGGTTTTCCTGCAATAAATTCACACAAGGGACTTACTACTGCAAGACTCTGTCAACTGTTCCAACCTCATTGTTTTCTTAAGGAACCCCTACAGGAAGAAAAATAGGTCAGGCCACCCATTAAAATCAACAGAGAACATTCTCGACCTAGAGTAGTGCTAGACCTCCTGTGTTCCTATACTGCCTAGAGAAGCTCTAGATTCCCTGTGGTCCTACTCTATCTAGAGTAATGCTAGACCTCCTGTATTCATTTACTGCTTAGAGAATGTATAGATCCCATGTGGTCCTACACTATCTAGAGTTGTACTAGACGTCCTGTATTTCTTTACAGTCTAGAGAAGGTCTAGATCCCATATGATCCTACACTATCTAGAGTTGTGCTAGACCTAATGTATTCCTATACAGTCTAAGGAAGGTCTAGATCCCATGTGCTCCAACTCTATCTAGAGTAATGTTAGACCTCATATATTCATATACTGCTTAGAGAATGTATAGATCCCCTGTGGTCCTACACTATATAGAGTAATGCCAGACCTTCTATATTCTTATAATGCCTAGAGAAGGTCTAGATCCCATGTGGTCCTCGCTATCTAGAGTATTGCTAGGCCTCCTGTATTCCTATACTGCGTAGAGTAGGTCTAGATCACCTGTGGTCCTACACTATCTAAAGTAGTGCTAGGCCTACTGTAGTCCTATACTACCTAGAGAATTTATAGATCCCCTGTGGTCCTACACTATATAGAGTAGTGCTAGACGTCCTGTGGTCCTAATATTTTTAAAGTTGTATGAGCCTCGTATGGTCCTATACTACGGAATACATAATCTACTTCTTAGACTAATGCTGGGCAACCTGTAGTCCTCTACTACCTGGAATAGTTTCTAGATCTGCAGTGGTCCAACATACAGAATGCAAGGATTTAGATAACTTTGCATACCACCTAACACCTATACTACTGTTACTTTACTGTTTAGAATAGTATTGAACATCTTTTGTACTTTTACTATCTAGAGTATTACTAGACCTCTTATGTCCTATGCTACCTAGAGTAGCGCTGGACTTAAAGTAATTTAATCGGCCACTTCAATGCTGGACAACCTATAGTTCCCTATTAACTAAAGTAGTGCTAGATCTCCCATGATCCTGCGTTACCTAAAGTTGGCTGGACCTCCTATAGTCCTATATACGGTAATGGTGGACCACCTATGTTCTTACACTGTCTACAGCAGTGCTGGAATACCTAGCCTAGTCCTGGACCTACAGTACTTAAGATTATCTACTTCCTAGACTAATGCTGGGCAACTTGTAACCCTCTACTGCCAAGAATAGTGCTAGGCTTTCTATGATACTTTATTACCTAAAGTAGTGCTAGATCTTCCAACATCCTTTTACCTCCAGTGGCCTGGATCTCCGGTGGTCCTATACAACCTACAGTAGTAGTGTACCTCCTTTGTTTCTGTAGTAGACCTCCTGTGGGTCCTACAACATTTAGAGTAGTTCTAGACCTCCTGAGGTCCTATACTACCTAGAGTAATGGAGAACCTCCTTTGATAATCCACTTCTTAGACTAGCGCTGGACAACCTGTAGTCCTCTACTACCTGGAACAGTGCTAGATCTTCTGTGGTCCAACATGCAGAATGCAAGGATTTAGATAACTTTCCATCCCACCTAACATGTTTTTTCAGCACATCCATCATTAAAATTTCTACAACGCACAATTTTTGGTTCCATCAGATTTTTCCAGGACAGTGGAAGAAGAGACGCGATTCAATAATTCTAGTTTTATTTCAAATCAAATCCACAATTTGTGAGAAATGGTGTTTTTAGTGCACGGACTGGCAGTCAGACCATTTCTCACCCACACACATTCCTGCTGAAACCCTCAGCGTCTATATGGGGGCGATCAGTAGCGGGAGGAGGGACAGTTCCAGCTCTCCGAACTCTCCTCTGCTTCCAGGCAGAGACTATACATTAGTGTGCATTAGTGTAACCGAGGGCGTACATTGTATATACTGATATGGTCATTGTGGTCGCTGTGGCCAGGACTTGTAACCGTTATCTATGCGCCTTTCCAATAAAACAGAGGTACTCGCATTGCTATAGGATGACACAGAGAAAGACGGAGGCCATTTGTTTTCTTTTCCATCCTACTCTAATACTTGGGATCGGTACGAAATGTGACAGAACAATAAATGTGACCATGAACGTAATAGACATTTGTTGGCAATTTTTTATTTTTTTTAAATTAATTTATATAATTAATTATATCATAAATAAAATAATAAATAAATATGTATTCATTTATATATAACTGATTTTATTTCCTGATTTCCTATTTTCTGTACTTGATTATGGGGCGGCCATCTTTGCTTATTGAACAGCATTTAGTGATACGCTTTACGGCAGTCTCATGGCCATAGGCCATGGGGCTTTAGCCAAAGGGAGGAAATAAGCTATGATATCATTTATTCCCAAAAGTGGATGTAATGATGTCTCAGTGGTGTTATCTATAGAGGTATTATCTTCTATATGAAGAAGTAAATGAGGTGACTGCTGCAAAAAAAGACTCTACAAAATTGGCAAGTGTTGATCTATTGTTAGGTTTAGTGGCCTGAGTGAAACTTGCAGGATATAATACTACTTTATTTATTTATTTACTTATTTTTTAATATAGTGACATGAAAAATTTGAAGAAAATCAAAAATCTTAAAATATGACAACATGAAAAAACTGGGTTGAGAAAATGGGCAATTTTATTGTGACGCATTCCCTTTAAAATAGCTTACGCATTCCCTTTAAAATGGCTTTCACCCCCCCCCCCCCACACACACAATATCCTATATATATATGTATATTTATAGGCACATGTATACTTGGCTAAGTTAAGTTTGCACGAGTTGTTGATGGCCACTGCCAAACACTATGGCCTGTGCAGAGGTCATTGTGAGGAAGGCGAGACCATCGCCTATTGTAAGGGCTGGATCCTATAATAGAGATGCTACCTTTCCTATTGTAATACTGCCTGTGACAATAATGAGACGACTACAGCAAATTCAACAGAAGTTACTACTCCAAAAAATAGGAAGTGTCAGACTATTATTAGGCTTAGTGGCCAAAGTGAAAACTACAGGGTCTTAATATTTTTTTATATTGATAATATATAATAACAATAACAACACATTGTTATTTATATAGCGCCAACATATTGTGCAGCACTTTACAATTTTTTTAAAAAAATCGAGCAAAAATCCTTATAAAATATTGTCAACATACAAACGTCTTTCAAGCAATAGGTCATTTTCTGAAGAAATGTTCCCTGTATTTTAAAGGGGTTGTAATTGATGATGTATCATTAGGATGGGTCATCAATTAAAGGTTTTGTTTTGTTTTTCCTAACAGAAGCAGCGCCACCCAGGGGCAGAACTTGAGGAGTTGCAGAGGGTGCAGGAACCTTAGGAGGCCTGTAAGATGTCTCTTCCCAATATGAAGGGACTGGTACTATAAAAGATACATAACAGTGCAGATTTTGCATTGGGGCCCAAGAGCTTCATGTTATCCCTCTGGCGCCACCTCTTGACTCTAGGCTGCCTTTAGTATTGCAGTTCATCTCCATTGAAGTAAAAGTCACTGACCTGCAATCCATACAGCCTGTATTTTATTAGAAGCTCTACAATAGCGCACTATAATAATCCGTCTCTGACTGAAATATCTGTAGGAACGCTGGATTGTTTATACAGATCTAATTATAAGTTTCTCCGCCTCTGATAATAAAATGATAAAAGGCATTTAGAGGTGATAATTGATTAATTGATCCATCATAGTTGAGGCATGACATCACCAAGAGATGATCTGTAGTTATGTCACCACTTAGGCATTAGTCTTGTTGTTTCACATCGGCTTATACCAGCAAATGTAATATGATGAGAAGAAAGACAAATACTAATATAATAATAGGTCATACATTATACTGGAGGTGAGAGCGTCTCTATTGTAGTGTTTAATTACTGTAAATGTAAGAAGTAGGTTGTACTATTCTTATGTTGTACACTAGGGGGCATTAACTCATACATAATTCACTATACATATGGTGTGTGCATATAGATATTATGTATATATGTATATATATATATATATATATTATATATATATATATATAAAATTTATTTTTTATTTAGACCTTCAGGAGGTTGTGTTGGGTGAAAACAGGTATATATATGTATATGTATATATATCCAGGTCCTTTGGCGCTCCAATGATCACCATTGCAGAACCCAGCTTGGTAGGCCTGGTGTCTTGTACCATTGTCACTTGACGGACTCTGCTCTACTCAATGGACCTGCAGTCGAAGTAGACTGAAGTCGGTGACATCACACAGAGCCGGCAGAAGTCAAGCCTAAATTATATGTTCCCCCTCCATCTCTCCCTCAGTTTCATATACTCCCTTCATCTGCCCCCATTTTAAAGTCCCCCTCCATCTCTGCCCCCAGTTTCATGTCCCCCCTCCATCTCTGCCCCCATTTTAATGTCCTCCCTCCATCTCTGCCCCCAGTTTCATGTCCTCCCTCCATTTCTTCCCCCATTTTAAAGTCCCCCTACATCTCTGTCCCCAGTTTCATGTTCTCTTTCCATTTCTGCCTCCATTTTAAAGTCCCCCCTCCATCTCTGCCCCCAGTTTCATGTCCTCCCTCCATTTCTGCCCCCATTTTAATGTCCCCCTCCATCTCTGCCCCCAGTTTCATGTCCTCCATCCATCTCTGTCCCCAGTTTCATGTCCTCCTTCCATCTCTGTCCCCATTTTAATGTCCTCCCTCCATCTCTGCCCCCAATTTCATGTCCCCTTATCTCTTCCCCCAATTTTATGTCCCCCCATCTCTGCCCCCAATTTCATGTCCCCCCATCTCTGCCCCCAGTTTCATGTCCCCCCATCTCTGCCCCCAGTTTCATGTCCCCCCATCTCTGCCCACAGTTTCATCTGACGCAGATCTGAGTTGAAACCGGGACATACCTCCCACCGACTGGGACTGCGGGATAGGACACTAAAAGCGTGAACGGTTGGGAGGGACGGTAATGAGACTTATCCAGTGCAGGGAAAGCACGGGTAACATTTATTCCTCAATGGATAACCCCTTGAACAAATCACTTTCACCACTGAGCATGTTTGCAGAACTACTTACGGTTACACTGATCTTACATCTATGTTAGAAGCTTCACTAAAATCCTCCGATTCAATGGTGCATCACTTGAACTTGAAGTGAACTAGATCCAAAATACAATAGGAAATGTCATGACTCCATTACTCATGAACTGTGTAATAGGCCTGGATGGATGGTTGGGACGTAGTTGTAGGTTTGATTTATTTTAAGATTTCATTATTTCTGCAGAATTTACCAAAATTAAATATAGAATAGGAAGTTTCTAGGCTTACATAAGGCTAGCGCCACCAGCGACTCCTGTAGCCTGACCAAAGATCAGCATGTTGCATTGCAACTCCTTCAGTAATGTAAGTGAATGGGGTTGCACTGTGACTTAAGGGTGCTGCACCCACCTACAACTTTGTCATCTTCGCTCATCCCTCTTTGCTATCTTATGTTTCACAATACAAGTTGCTATGAAGCCCTAACCTGATACAAAAACTGCTTATTAAAAGTAAACTTCCCCCTTGGAAACAACCCCTCCCCCCCCCCCCCCACCAAAAAAAAAAAAAAATCCAAAAATTTAATCAGTAAAAAACGAATTTGCTAATTTAAAAGAAATGTCATAATAAAAATAAAGAAAAATTAAGCTCAATTTTAAATGAAAAGCAAATCGAGGCAAAAAAATTCATTTTAAAATGCAAAAATGAGAGTTTTTGTTGTGCTATTTTTGATGCACTTATGTAAATGCTAGTGTGAACAAGGCTCGGTCTATACAATGTATACGTTATATGACATGAGAGCAGAATGTGAATATTCCGTTTTCTCCCTGGAGACCCCATATCCTGTCACTTGCGAGCAGTCCACCCGTGGTAAGCATGGAGCCTCTCCATCTGATAGCGCTATCTGTCTCTCAGTCAATCTGTGGCAGACACATGAATGACTACAGCCGGAGATATTACTGTATGGCTGCCTGCTGTGAAGAGACGCAGACGCTCAGCATTAATAGCGACTCCAGATCAATAAACAGGCAGGAAAACATCCCTTTATAGCTCCGGTGTTATCTGAATATGACTTTAATTATATTGTGGAAAATTAAATACAATTGACCTCTGCCACTTATTACATTAGTAAACAACGCTGCTGCGGAATTAAATGTAATGTTACCCTGTACCGCGTGCCGCGCCGTGCTTCATAAATCATTAAATACGGCCGTAATATACCTATAGAGGTAGACATGAAAGGGGAGGAATGAGAGGTTTTGATTTAGATTTTTTATTTGTTGATACCAGAAATTAGCAGATCCCATAGTCACGTTATGTATGGGATGTTAGCTGTCCTGGAAATTACCCAACAGGGACAATGGAACCGTAGTAAGGTCTGGCGAATATTATCCTGTATATTGGGGGATTGAATAAGCAAAACGCACCAGAATTTAGTCATAATGGGGAAGATTTATGTGATTTGGCGGGGAAAGGTGGCGGCTTTATTGAAATTAGACATAAGTTGTAACACCTTGCACCAAAAATCTGCATTTCTCTGACATAAACTAAGCCTACTAATAGAAAATGGAAAGTTAAACTAATAGCGGGACAGCATTAGATACTTAGATAAATTTGATGCATTATAAGACTGTTTAGACTAAGTTTACACTGTCTAACCTAGGACCAAATCCAAGAATGGCTGCAAAGGGAATAGGAAATATCTAGGAAGTTCTTGTACTTCTCCCTTCTGCTTAATCCACTCCTGACTTTGGCTCAAAAATCTGCAAAAAAAAAGTTTCTTTTTCGCAGTTTGGGGCCTCAGCCTTAGGCCTTAAAGGGGTTTACAAGTCAGAATTATTATTTTTTCTTTATAAAGGTGTGTTAGTGCTAGTAATTGGTTAATATATACACCCATATACCTTTAGCAGTGTTTGGAGTGATTTCTGGGTGTCTCTGGTTGCTGTTGGCATTCTCTGCCTTTGTTTACTCGGTGCTAGCTTCCTGCTGTGCAGCTTCCTGTGTAGCTTCTACATTAGTTTCCTCTCACTCAACCGCACCTTCTCTCTCACTCTGTTACACTCCCTCTCCCTGTCTCTCTAATTCTAATGATCCCGCCCATTACTAGCCCCTCCCACCCCATATCTCTCTAGCCTAGCGATCCCATCCATTACTAGTCCCGCCCGCCCTCCTCTGTCTCTCTCTAGCCTACCGATCCCGCACATTACTATCTCCTCCCCCTCATCTACCTAGCTAACCTATTCTGCTCACTACTAGAAGACAGGAGGAGGGGAGGAACTGTTCCCAGACACAGGAAAGCTTGGTAAATATTGATGGGGAAGGGGAAGAGTAATGGTGACGTTCCATTTCAGAAGTGGTGAAACGGAATGTCACCGGATTATCAGAAAGTGTCCATTAATTATAGATTTTTTTCAAAAATCAAAGTAAATTAGAAGTTAGGCGGGGGAAGCGGGTTTAGTTTAGGGGTTCATTTTTAGTTTATCCTGGACAACCCCCTTAATATTAATAAATCTGCCCCAATGTGCTCTAAAGAACTGGCCAACATTCTGTGCATCATATTTATATCACTTGGTCTACTAGGGGGCGGGACTTAGCTAGAAGAGGCATGGCCTGAAACAGTCTCTGCCCAGCTCAACCCCCTTTTGGGAAAAAGTGTTATGCAGACAGTGTGAATGTGGCGGGAGAATCGTGGCCGGAGCTTGAAGTTTGCGTCTCAATATCATCCCTCTACATCAGTTGCCGGGAATGATAAATTTCCCCCAATAAGTTACCATTTGATGCTGCTGCAGGGTGACATATATATGGGGAATTCATATGTAATAGGGAATTGTTGCCAGCTAAATGTGTGAGCCCTTTCTATCTAAATCTAAAAATCTGAATAAAATAGACTTCTTATTAATATTCTTATCCAACCTATATTAGTAATTGAGTACATATTACAATTAGATCCTCTTTCTATTACCACCGTAAGGTAGCGACCCCCAACCTGTGGCTTGTAGAGATGAGCGAACACTAAAATGTTCGAGGTTCGAAATTCGATTCGAACAGCCGCTCAATGTTCGTGTGTTCGAACGGGTTTCGAACCCCATTATAGTCTATGGGGAACAGATACTCGTTAAGGGGGAAACCCAAATCCGTGTCTGGAGGGTCACCAAGTCCACTATGACACCCCAGGAAATGATGCCAACACCTCTGGAATGACACTGGGACAGCAGGGGAAGCATGTCTGGGGGCATCTAACACACCAAAGACCCTCTATTACCCCAACATCACAGCCTAACAACTACACACTTTACACACTCAATACCACCTCTCTGACAGTAGGAAAACACCTTGAAACATGTGTATTTGGCACTTGCAGTGAGGAGAGCTTGTCACCAGCAGTGAATTTGGCCCTTGTAGTAAGTTGAGGTTGGCACCAACATTTGTTTTGAAAATCAGGGTGGATTGAGCCTCTAACCAGCAGAGTTTGGGCAAATTCATGGTGGAGGGAGCCTCTAAACACCCCAGTTTGGGCAAATTCATGGTGGAGGGAGCCTCTAAAAACCCCAGTTTGGACCAATTCATGGTGGAGGGAGCCTCTAACCAGCCCAGTTTGGGCAAATTCATGGTGGAGGGAGCCTCTAAAAAACCCAGTTTGGACCAATTCATGGTGGAGGGAGCCTCTAACCAGCCCAGTTTGGGCAAATTCATGGTGGAGGGAGCCTCTAACCAGCCCAGTTTGGACCAATTAATGGTGGAGGGAGCCTCTAACCAGCCCAGTTTGGACCAATTAATGGTGGAGGGAGCCTCTAACCAGCCCAGTTTGAACCAATTCATGGTGGAGGGAGCCTCTAAACAGCCCAGTTTGGGCAAATTCATGGTGGAGGGAGCCTCTAAAAAACCCAGTTTGGACCAATTCATGGTGGAGGGAGCCTCTAACCAGCCCAGTTTGGACCAATTAATGGTGGAGGGAGCCTCTAACCAGCCCAGTTTGGACCAATTCATGGTGGAGGGAGCCTCTAAACAGCCAAGTTTTGGGAAATTCATGGTGGAGGGAGCCTCTAACCAGCCCAGTTTGGACCAATTCATGGTGGAGGGAGCCTCTAAAAAACCCAGTTTGGACCAATTCATGGTGGAGGGAGCCTCTAACCAGCCCAGTTTGGGCAAATTCATGGTGGAGGGAGCCTCTAACCAGCCCAGTTTGGACCAATTAATGGTGGAGGGAGCCTCTAACCAGCCCAGTTTGGACCAATTCATGGTGGAGGGAGCCTCTAACCAGCCCAGTTTGGACCAATTAATGGTGGAGGGAGCCTCTAAACAGCCAAGTTTTGGGAAATTCATGGTGGAGGGAGCCTCTAACCAGCCCAGTTTGGACCAATTCATGGTGGAGGGAGCCTCTAAACAGCCCAGTTTGGGCAAATTCATGGTGGAGGGAGCCTCTAAAAAACCCAGTTTGGACCAATTCATGGTGGAGGGAGCCTCTAATTAGCCCAGTTTGGACCAATTAATTGTGGAGGGAGCCTCTAACCAGCCCAGTTTGGACCAATTAATGGTGGAGGGAGCCTCTAAACAGCCCAGTTTGGGCAAATTCATGGTGGAGGGAGCCTCTAACCAGCCCAGTTTGGACCAATTAATGGTGGAGGGAGCCTCTAACCAGCCCAGTTTGGACCAATTAATGGTGGAGGGAGCCTCTAACCACCCCAGTTTGGACCAATTCATGGTGGAGGGAGCCTCTAACCAGCCCAGTTTGGACCAATTCATGGTGGAGGGAGCCTCTAAAAAACCCAGTTTGGACCAATTCATGGTGGAGGGAGCCTCTAAACAGCCCAGTTTGGGCAAATTCATGGTGGAGGGAGCCTCTAAAAAACCCAGTTTGGACCAATTCATGGTGGAGGGAGCCTCTAACCAGCCCAGTTTGGACCAATTAATGGTGGAGGGAGCCTCTAAACAGCCAAGTTTGGACCAATTCATGGTGGAGGGAGCCTCTAAAAACCCCAGTTTGGACCAATTCATGGTGGAGGGAGCCTCTAACCAGCCCAGTTTGGACCAATTAATGGTGGAGGGAGCCTCTAACCAGCCCAGTTTGGACCAATTCATGGTGGAGGGAGCCTCTAAACAGCCAAGTTTGGACCAATTCATGGTGAAGGGAGCCTCTAAAAACCCGTTTGGACCAATTCATGGTGGAGGGAGCCTCTAACCAGCCCAGTTTGGGCAAATTCATGGTGGAGGGAGCCTCTAAACAGCCCAGTTTGGGCAAATTCATGGTGGAGGGAGCCTCTAACCAGCCCAGTTTGGACCAATTAATGGTGGAGGGAGCCTCTAACCAGCCCAGTTTGGACCAATTAATGGTGGAGGGAGCCTCTAACCACCCCAGTTTGGACCAATTCATGGTGGAGGGAGCCTCTAAAAACCCCAGTTTGGACCAATTCATGGTGGAGGGAGCCTCTAACCAGCCCAGTTTGGACCAATTAATGGTGGAGGGAGCCTCTAAACAGCCAAGTTTTAGGAAATTCATGGTGGAGGGAGCCTCTAACCAGCCCAGTTTGGACCAATTCATGGTGGAGGGAGCCTCTAAAAAACCCAGTTTGGACCAATTCATGGTGGAGGGAGCCTCTAACCAGCCCAGTTTGGACCAATTCATGGTGGAGGGAGCCTCTAAACAGCCCAGTTTGGGCAAATTCATGGTGGAGGGAGCCTCTAAAAAACCCAGTTTGGACCAATTCATGGTGGAGGGAGCCTCTAATTAGCCCAGTTTGGACCAATTAATGGTGGAGGGAGCCTCTAACCACCCCAGTTTGGACCAATTCATGGTGGAGGGAGCCTCTAAACAGCCAAGTTTGGACCAATTCATGGTGAAGGGAGCCTCTAAAAACCCGTTTGGACCAATTCATGGTGGAGGGAGCCTCTAACCAGCCCAGTTTGGGCAAATTCATGGTGGAGGGAGCCTCTAAACAGCCCAGTTTGGGCAAATTCATGGTGGAGGGAGCCTCTAACCAGCCCAGTTTGGACCAATTAATGGTGGAGGGAGCCTCTAACCAGCCCAGTTTGGACCAATTAATGGTGGAGGGAGCCTCTAACCACCCCAGTTTGGACCAATTCATGGTGGAGGGAGCCTCTAAACAGCCAAGTTTGGACCAATTCATGGTGGAGGGAGCCTCTAAAAACCCCAGTTTGGACCAATTCATGGTGGAGGGAGCCTCTAACCAGCCCAGTTTGGACCAATTAATGGTGGAGGGAGCCTCTAAACAGCCAAGTTTTGGGAAATTCATGGTGGAGGGAGCCTCTAACCAGCCCAGTTTGGACCAATTCATGGTGGAGGGAGCCTCTAAACAGCCCAGTTTGGGCAAATTCATGGTGGAGGGAGCCTCTAAAAAACCCAGTTTGGACCAATTCATGGTGGAGGGAGCCTCTAATTAGCCCAGTTTGGACCAATTAATTGTGGAGGGAGCCTCTAACCAGCCCAGTTTGGACCAATTAATGGTGGAGGGAGCCTCTAAACAGCCCAGTTTGGGCAAATTCATGGTGGAGGGAGCCTCTAACCAGCCCAGTTTGGACCAATTAATGGTGGAGGGAGCCTCTAACCAGCCCAGTTTGGACCAATTAATGGTGGAGGGAGCCTCTAACCACCCCAGTTTGGACCAATTCATGGTGGAGGGAGCCTCTAACCAGCCCAGTTTGGACCAATTCATGGTGGAGGGAGCCTCTAACCAGCCCAGTTTGGACCAATTAATGGTGGAGGGAGCCTCTAACCACCCCAGTTTGGACCAATTCATGGTGGAGGGAGCCTCTAAAAAACCCAGTTTGGACCAATTCATGGTGGAGGGAGCCTCTAAACAGCCCAGTTTGGGCAAATTCATGGTGGAGGGAGCCTCTAAACAGCCCAGTTTGGGCAAATTCATGGTGGAGGGAGCCTCTAACCAGCCCAGTTTGGACCAATTAATGGTGGAGGGAGCCTCTAACCAGCCCAGTTTGGACCAATTCATGGTGGAGGGAGCCTCTAAACAGCCCAGTTTGGGCAAATTCATGGTGGAGGGAGCCTCTAACCAGCAGAGTTGTGGGAAAGCAGGGTGGAGGGAGCCTCTAACCAGCAGAGTTGGTGGAAATCAGGGTGGAGGGAGCCTCTAACCAGCAGAGTTGGGGGAAATCATGTTGGAGGGAGCCTAGTATTAGCAGAATTGTGCAACGCTTATGGTGGATGAGTATGAGGATGCGGAGGAATTGGAGAGGTTGAGTACAGACATGGAGTTTCATGTTGGGGTGCTTTACACAGGTGGGCACAAAAATGAAGGCTCTATCCAGTGGTGGTTCATTTTTATCAAAGTGAGCCGGTCGGCACTCTCAGCTGACAGACGGGTGCGCTTGTCAGTGATGATGCCACCGGCTGCACTGAACACCCTCTCAGATAGGACGCTGGCGGCAGGACAGGACAGCACCTCCAAGGCATATAGGGCAAGTTCAAGCCACAGGTCCAACTTCGACACCCAATACGTGTAGGGCGCAGAGGGGTCGGAGAGGACAGGGCTGTGGTCGGAAAGGTATTCCCGCAACATGCGCCTATACTTCTCACGCCTGGTGACACTAGGACCCTCCGTGGCGGCACTTTGGCGAGGGGGTGCCATCAAGGTGTCCCAGACCTTAGACAGTGTGCCCCTCGTTTGTGTGGACCGGTGAGAACTTGGTTGCCTACTGGAGGAACTGCCCTCCCTGCCGCCACTGTCACATGCTGGAAACATCTCCATCATATTATGCACCAATTGCCTGTGGCAAGCATTGATGCGATTGGCCCTCCCCTCTACCGGAATAAAAGACGAGATGTTGTTTTTATACCGGGGGTCAAGGATAGCAAAGATCCAGTACTGGTTGTCCTCCATGATTTTGACAATACGCTTGTCGGTTGTAAAGCACCCCAACATGAACTCAGCCATGTCTGCCACAGTGTTAGTTGGCATGACTCCTCTGGCCCCACCGGAAAGTTCAATCTCCATTTCCTCCTCATCCTCCATGTCTACCCATCCGCGCTGCAACAATGGGACGATTCGAAGTTGCCCGGAAGCCTCCTGTATCACCATCACATCATCGGACAACTCTTCTTCCTCCTCCTCCTCCTCCTCCTCCTCCTCCATTAAACGCAGTGAAGCGGACAGATGTGTGGACCTACTCTCCAGCTGTGACGGATCGGATGCTATCCCTAACTCCTCTGTGTGATCTGAGTTATCCCTGATGTCAATCAGGGATTCTCTCAGAACACACAAGAGCGGGATTGTAAGGCTCACCATCGCATCCTCAGAGCTCACCCTCCTTGTGGACTCCTCAAAGACCCGTAGGATGTCACAAAGGTCTCTCATCCATGGCCACTCATGGATGTGAAACTGAGGCAGCTGACTTTGTGGCACCCTAGGGTTTTGTAGCTGGTATTCCATCAAAGGTCTCTGCTGCTCAACCACTCTATTCAACATCTGAAACGTTGAGTTCCAGCGTGTGGGGACGTCGCACAAAAGCCGGTGTTGTGGCACATGCAGGCGTTGCTGGAGAGATTTTAAGCTAGCAGCGGCTACTGTCGACTTGCGAAAGTGGGCGCACATGCGCCGCACTTTCACCAGTAGCTCTGGAACATTGGGGTAGCTCTTTAGGAAACGTTGCACCACTAGGTTGAAGACGTGGGCCAGGCATGGAACATGTTGGAGTCCGGCAAGCTCCAGAGCTGCTACCAGGTTCCGGCCGTTATCACAAACGACCATGCCTGGGCCCAGGTGCAGCGGCTCAAACCATATTGCCGTCTCATCGAGGAGGGCATCCCTCACCTCGGAGGCAGTGTGCTGTCTGTCCCCCAAGCTGATCAGCTTCAGCACAGCCTGCTGACGTCTACCAACGCCAGTGCTGCAACGTTTCCAACTCGTAGCTGGGGTCAATCTAACAGCGGAGGAGGAGGCGGTGGCGGAGGAGGAGGCGGAGGAGGAGGCGGTAGAGGAGGAGGAGGAGGGGGGTGTTCTTCTCGTGTCCCTGCCAGGAATGTTAGGCGGGGAGACGAGGTACACCGGGCCAGTTTGGGAAGCAGTCCCAGCCTCAACTACATTTACCCAGTGTGCCGTCAGTGAAATGTAGCGTCCCTGTCCGCATGCACTTGTCCACGCGTCGGTGGTCAAGTGGACCTTTGTGCAAAGCGCGGAACTAAGGGCCCGCCTGATGTTGAGTGACACGTGCTGGTGCAAGGCGGGGACGGCACACTGGGAGAAGTAGTGACGGCTAGGGACGGCATAGCGAGGTGCCGCAGTTGCCATCAGGTCCAGGAAGGCGGGAGTTTCAACAAGCCGGAACGCCAACATCTCCTGGGCCAGCAGTTTAGCGATGTTGGCGTTCAAGGCTTGCGCGTGTGGGTGGTTAGCAGTGTATTTCTGCCGCCGCTCCAATGTCTGAGAGATGGTGGGTTGTTGTAAAGAAACGCCTGATGGTGCCTTTGATGGTGCAGGAGAAGGAGATAAGACAGGACCAGGGGAGGATGAGGTAGAAGTCAACAAAGTGGCGGAGGCAGATGAAGTGGTGTCCTGGCTCGTCCTCTGGAGTGCATCGCCAGCACAGTCAGCAGTGGCAGTGGCAGAGGCAGAGGCAGAGGCAGTGGCAGTGGCGTGAACGGCAGGCGGCCTTTGTCCTGCCGTTGCTGCCTGCCACTGATTCCAGTGCTTGGATTCCAAATGACGGCGCATTGAAGTGGTGGACAGGTTGCTCTTCTCAGAGCCCCTAATCAATTTCGAGAGGCAAATTGTGCAGACAACACTATATCTGTCCTCGGCGCATTCCTTGAAAAAACTCCACACCTTCGAGAAACGTGCCCTCGAGGTGGGAGTTTTTCGGGGCTGGGTACGAACTGGAACATCTTGGGAGATTCCGGGTGTGGCCTGGCTTCGCCTAAGCTGCTGACCTCTGCCTCTGCCTCTAGCTACCCTTTTTGGTGCTGCACCTGCCTCAACATCCACACTACTTTCCCCGCTTGACATCCCCCCTGTCCAGGTCGGGTCAGTGTCCTCATCATCCACCACTTCCTCTTCCAACTCCTGTCTCATCTCCTCCTCCCGCACAATGCGCCAGTCAACTGGATGCCCTGACGGCAACTGCGTCACATCATCGTCGATGAGGGTGGGTTGCTGGTCATCCACCACCAAATCGAACGGAGATGGAGGAGACTCTAGTGTTTGAGCATCTGGACACAGATGCTCCTCTGTTAGGTTCGTGGAATCGTGACGTGGAGAGGCAGGTTGAGGGACAATGAAAGGAGCGGAGAACAGCTCTGGGGAGCAGGGACAGTTTGGGTTATTGTTCTGTAAAGCTTCGGAATTTTGGGAGGAAGGAAGACAAGACTGTTGGGTAATAGGAGGAGAGGAGGCAGAGTCTGACTGGCTGCTGGACAATGTGCTGTAAGCGTTCTCTGACAGCCATTGCAAGACCTGTTCCTGGTTCTCGGGCCTACTAAGGTTTGTACCCTGCAGTTTAGTTAATGTGGCAAGCAACCCTGGCACTGTGGAGTGGCGCAATGCTTGCTGCCCCACAGGAGTAGGCACGGGACGCCCTGTGGCTTCACTGCTACCTTGCTCCCCAGAACCATTCCCCCGACCTCGCCCACGGCCTCATCCACGTCCCTTTCCGGGAGCCTTGCGCATTTTGAATTCCTAGTTAGAAATTGGCACTGTATACCAGTAGTAAAAATTGTGGGTGCACGTAACCCCAATATATTCTTTGAATTCCCAGTCAGACACTGGCACTATATGGCAGTAGCAAGAAATGAGGGTATTTGTATTCCCAATATACTCTTTGAATTCCCAGTCAGACAATGGCACTGTATACCAGTAGTAAAAATTGTGGGTGCACGTAACCCCAATATATTCTTTGAATTCCCAGTCAGACACTGGCACTATATGGCAGTAGCAAGAAATGAGGGTATTTGTATTCCCAATATACTCTTTGAATTCCCAGTCAGACAATGGCACTGTATACCAGTAGTAAAAATTGTGGGTGCACGTAACCCCAATATATTCTTTGAATTACCAGTCAGAAACTGGCACTATATGGCAGTAGCAAGAAATGAGGGTATTTATAACCCCAATATATTCTTTGAATTCCCAGTCAGACAATGGCACTGTATACCAGTAGTAAAAATTGTGGGTGCACGTAACCCCAATATATTCTTTGAATTCCCAGTCAGAAACTGGCACTATATGGCAGTAGCAAGAAATGAGGGTATTTGTATTCCCAATATACTCTTTGAATTCCCAGTCAGACAATGGCACTGTATACCAGTAGTAAAAATTGTGGGTGCACGTAACCCCAATATATTCTTTGAATTACCAGTCAGAAACTGGCACTATATGGCAGTAGCAAGAAATGAGGGTATTTATAACCCCAATATATTCTTTGAATTCCCAGTCAGACAATGGCACTGTATACCAGTAGTAAAAATTGTGGGTGCACGTAACCCCAATATATTCTTTGAATTCCCAGTCAGAAACTGGCACTATATGGCAGTAGCAAGAAATGAGGGTATTTATAACCCCAATATATTCTTTGAATTCCCAGTCAGACAATGGCACTGTATACCAGTAGTAAAAATTGTGGGTGCACGTAACCCCAATATATTCTTTGAATTCCCAGTCAGAAACTGGCACTATATGGCAGTAGCAAGAAATGAGGGTATTTGTATTCCCAATATACTCTTTGAATTCCCAGTCAGACAATGGCACTGTATACCAGTAGTAAAAATTGTGGGTGCACGTAACCCCAATATATTCTTTGAATTACCAGTCAGAAACTGGCACTATATGGCAGTAGCAAGAAATGAGGGTATTTATAACCCCAATATATTCTTTGAATTCCCAGTCAGACAATGGCACTGTATACCAGTAGTAAAAATTGTGGGTGCACGTAACCCCAATATATTCTTTGAATTCCCAGTCAGACACTGGCACTATATGGCAGTAGCAAGAAATGAGGGTATTTGTATTCCCAATATACTCTTTGAATTCCCAGTCAGACAATGGCACTGTATACCAGTAGTAAAAATTGTGGGTGCACGTAACCCCAATATATTCTTTGAATTACCAGTCAGAAACTGGCACTATATGGCAGTAGCAAGAAATGAGGGTATTTATAACCCCAATATATTCTTTGAATTCCCAGTCAGACAATGGCACTGTATACCAGTAGTAAAAATTGTGGGTGCACGTAACCCCAATATATTCTTTGAATTACCAGTCAGAAACTGGCACTATATGGCAGTAGCAAGAAATGAGGGTATTTGTATTCCCAATATACTCTTTGAATTCCCAGTCAGACAATGGCACTGTATACCAGTAGTAAAAATTGTGGGTGCACGTAACCCCAATATATTCTTTGAATTACCAGTCAGAAACTGGCACTATATGGCAGTAGCAAGAAATGAGGGTATTTATAACCCCAATATATTCTTTGAATTCCCAGTCAGACAATGGCACTGTATACCAGTAGTAAAAATTGTGGGTGCACGTAACCCCAATATATTCTTTGAATTCCCAGTCAGAAACTGGCACTATATGGCAGTAGCAAGAAATGAGGGTATTTGTATTCCCAATATACTCTTTGAATTCCCAGTCAGACAATGGCACTGTATACCAGTAGTAAAAATTGTGGGTGCACGTAACCCCAATATATTCTTTGAATTACCAGTCAGAAACTGGCACTATATGGCAGTAGCAAGAAATGAGGGTATTTATAACCCCAATATATTCTTTGAATTCCCAGTCAGACAATGGCACTGTATACCAGTAGTAAAAATTGTGGGTGCACGTAACCCCAATATATTCTTTGAATTCCCAGTCAGAAACTGGCACTATATGGCAGTAGCAAGAAATGAGGGTATTTGTATTCCCAATATATTCTTTGAATTCCCAGTCAGACAATGGCACTGTATACCAGTAGTAAAAATTGTGGGTGCACGTAACCCCAATATATTCTTTGAATTACCAGTCAGAAACTGGCACTATATGGCAGTAGCAAGAAATGAGGGTATTTATAACCCCAATATATTCTTTGAATTCCCAGTCAGACAATGGCACTGTATACCAGTAGTAAAAATTGTGGGTGCACGTAACCCCAATATATTCTTTGAATTCCCAGTCAGAAACTGGCACTATATGGCAGTAGCAAGAAATGAGGGTATTTGTATTCCCAATATACTCTTTGAATTCCCAGTCAGACAATGGCACTGTATACCAGTAGTAAAAATTGTGGGTGCACGTAACCCCAATATATTCTTTGAATTACCAGTCAGAAACTGGCACTATATGGCAGTAGCAAGAAATGAGGGTATTTGTATTCCCAATATATTCTTTGAATTCCCAGTCAGACAATGGCACTGTATACCAGTAGTAAAAATTGTGGGTGTATATAGCCCCAATTCTATTGCTAGGGGACTTGCAGGGTATTTCTGGGGTGAAGGTGGGGGGGCACACCGTTGGAACGGGTATCGGGGTATATATCGGGTATACGGGAATACACTGACAGTGTATTCCATTCAGGATCCTGGGAAAGCTGGGTTGCGGCGATTGAGCCCGTCAGTGCCACGTTACACTGACAAGCTTCTCCCTGGAATTTAGCTCTTACAAGAGCTGTTGGTTGTCTTCTCCTTCCTATCCTAGCCTGTCCCTGCCTACCCAGAATCTAAGCCCTAGCTAGCTGGACGGAAACCTCCGTCCTCGGTGAATTGCAAGCTCAGAATGACGCGAAGCTGGGCGGCGCTGTTCTTTTAAATTAGAGGTCACATGTTTTCGGCAGCCAATGGGTTTTGCCTACTTTTTTCAACGTCACCGGTGTCGTAGTTCCTGTCCCACCTACCCTGCGCTGTTATTGGAGCAAAAAAGGCGCCAGGGAAGGTGGGAGGGGAATCGAGTAATGGCGCACTTTACCACGCGGTGTTCGATTCGATTCGAACATGCCGAACAGCCTAATATCCGATCGAACATGAGTTCGATAGAACACTGTTCGCTCATCTCTAGTGGCTTGTTACCTCACCTTAGGAGCCCTCAGCTCTGGCCATGTGCCGCGGTTACAATATGACATCAAACTGGAATTCTAACAGACATGTCCTAACCCTTGGACAGCGCCATTGACTGTATAATATCAGTATGTGAAATTTCACACAAATATTTCCGCAAATGTTCTCATTTTCCTTATGTGTGTCCACATTGTCTCTCCTCCATGTTTTAAGTTAACGTGGCTCCTGACGTCACTCGATTGTTGGAGACCCTTGGGTGACACGGCGCAGTCTATGGTTGCACGATGGGAGTCATGTAGTCCCCATGTGCTTGGGGTACTCAAGGCCTGTCCATTTCATAAGACTATCGAATAAACATGAGTAGATGGTTTTGTTATTTTGTATCCATTTCTTTCCTATTCAATATGCATTGGGTAAAAATTGCTTTGATAAATGGGTTCCATGGTAAAAACTCAGCCCCGGGTCATTGACAAGCGATACAATGCGCGGTATGGCTGTACTTCCCAAATTCCATAGAATTACACAGCTAATTAAAGATCTTTTAATTGCAGGTGCTTCATCAAGGAAACAGTGAATGTAATGGGCAATAAACGCTTCTATGTATGGCCCCCTCGTGCTCCGAACCTCACGGGCACAGCTTATAAATTGGAGGCCGGTGACATGTAATCATTGAGAAGCTTATTGAGCATGAAGTGTTCTCTGGCTCAGCTAAAGTATCCGATCACTTTGCAGATACAATGATATAGACGAGGCAGTGTCAGCCCTGACCCCTGTGTGCCTTATTGGAAATGCCACCAATCACGAGTGCTTCCTGGACGGCTGTGGGTGACAGAGGATGTACAGGAAGTGATAGGATCTGCAGCTTCCTTAATGGAGCATTTCCTGTTTGTATTGGGGTTCCTACTGGGGCCATCTGTCATCATGAAAACTTTGACATTCCTAGGGAAACAAACACTTACATTATAGTGGTGTAACACATTGTATGCTGGAATGGCTGACCACCATCAGGAGGATTGCTCGAGATTCTCTACATTAGGCCAAACTTCTTCGGCACGAGTCAAATTTAACCCAAATATCCCAAATTGTTCTGTTTTTAGCAAGCTTCTCAGATGAACTAAAAGGGCTGCCGCGGCATGAATTGGAGTAAATTATGGGGGTCACTTCAGACCCAATTAAGCTTCCGCTTCGTCTCTGCATCCTTGATGACTTCTGATGCCCTACTGTGACATCATGTACCTGGGGTCAGTGATTGGGACACAGTGATGACATGAGCACGCTGATATCATGACGCTCAGTATGCCCATGTCACTGCTGATGCCTGAAACAAACCAGAGGATCGCTTTGTCCAAATCTTCACAGGTTTCAGGCAACAAGGTGGCTCAGTGGTTAGCACTGCAGTGCTGGAGTCCTGGGTTCGTATCCCACCAAGAACAACATCTGCAATTAGTTTGTATCTTCTCCCCGTGTTTGCGTGGATTTGCTCCCATTCTACAAAGACATAGTGTTAGGAAAAAAATATATACACTATGTGATCAAAAGTATCCAGACACCCCCAAAAACATACGTTTTTCATATTAGGTGCATTGTGCTGCCACCTACTGCCAGGTACTCCAGATCAGCGACCTCAGTAGACATTAGACATTGTGAGAGAGCAGAATGGGGCGCTCCGCGGAACTCATGGACTTCGAACGTGGTCAGGTGATTGGGTGCCACACATCACGCAGGTCAATGCCAAACACCGCCTTGCTTGGTGTAAGGAGCGTAAACATTGGACGATTGAACAGGGGAAAAACGTTGTATGGAGTGACGAATCACAATACACAATGTGGCGATCCGATGGCAGGGTGTGGGTATGGCGAATGCCCGGTGAACGTCATCTGCCAGCGTGTGTAGAGCCAACAGTAAAATTCGGAGGCGGTGGTGTTATGGTGTGGTCATGTTTTTCATGGAGGGGGCTTGCACCCCTTGTTGTTTTGCGTGGCACTATCACAGCGCTGGCCTACATTGATGTTTTAAATACCTTCTTGCTTCCCATTGTTGAAGAACAATTCGGGGATGGCGATTGCATCTTTCAACACGATGGAGCACCTGTTCATACTGCGCGGCCTGTGGCAGAGTGGTTACACGACAATAACATGTATGTAATGGACTGGCCTGCACAGAGTCCCGACTTGAATCCTATAGAACACCTTTGGGATGTTTTGGAACGCCGACTTCATGCCAGGCCTCACCGACCTACATCGATACCTCTCCTCAGTGCAGCACTCCGTGAAGAATGGGCTGCCATTCCCCAAGAAACCTTCCAGCACCTGATTGAACGTACGCCTGCGAGAGTGGAAGCTGTCATCAAGGCTAAGGGTGGGCCAACACCATATTGAATTCCAACATTACCGATGGAGGGCGCCACCAACTTGTAAGTCATTTTCAGCCAGGTGTCCGGATACTTTTGATCATATAGTGTACATTATGATCCCCATATGGGGCTCACAATCTAAATTAAAAAAAAAAAAAATCTTCAGGGGTTTCCAAACTGCCAGAGCTGATCCGTGCGAGGTCCAGGTGTCAGACCCTGACCGATCACATACTGATGACTGATCCCGTATATAGGCCATGAGTATGAAAAATCAACCTGGGGCTGGAAAACCCCTTTAATAGGTCAACAAGCTGCACTGAGAACAGGAACATTTGCTATGGAACCTATAGACAAAGTATAGTATACAGTAGGTCACTGATTGAAAGAATTTAGGAAATTATGGTGTCAAACCAATGTATTGCCGATTCTAGCGCTGCAGCATGGTGACACGTTTTACACTGCAGCTCACACATGACATATTGTATAAATCCTCTTTGGAATAAAGTGCAGTAAGATTGTGCAGCTACTCTCTGCAGCGAGGAGGAAACAGATGAGGGAGGGAATCTCCTTGAGCGTCATGAAACAGCCCAACCTCACCTCTTCCTCTCTAACTTCCTCAGCAATTGCAGCTGGAAATAAAGGGAAGGAAGAGGGTGCATGTCCTATGCCTCTCCTCTCATTACTCACACCATGAGCATCATGGACACCCACTTCCCTGTCCAAAGAACATCACACATCTGTCAAGGCGCATTCTTCTTCCAAACTTTTGATATTTGTACATATATCAGGACAGCTCATCTGATTCATACAATATGGTGATGCATCTGATATCTTCTAAATAGACAGAATCAGATTATTTACCTCTTATCATGTCAAAGATTATTAGGGTCTCGAGAGACTCATATATGTATAAGAGAGGGAAAGATGGTACAGGACATGATAAGACGAGTAGTCCAAGTGTTGGATGTGCCATAGCTATCCTTTTCAATCTTTACCTGTGCCCTAGAAGCAATGTGCAATTTCTTAAGATATCCTGGTGGATCACTGGGCAAGAAGGAAGCCCATAGACATGTGATGCCATAGACATGCTATAACTGGGCTAGAAAGGTGCCCATAGATATATTATAACTGGGCAAGAAATGTACCCATAGATCTACTATAACTGGGCAAGAAAGAGTGCCCAAAGACATACCATGAGTGGGCAACAAAGGTGTCCATAAACATACCATGAATGAGCAAGATAGGTGCCCATAGACATACATGAATGAGCAAGATAGGTGCCCATAGACATACATGAATGAGCAAGAAAGGTGTCAATAAAAATACAGTACCATATCATAGGCATATAATAACTGCGCAAGAAAGGTGCAAATAGACATACTATGACTACCCAAGAAAGATGTCAATGGATATACAGTACCGTATCATAATGGTACATTACCATATCATAGACATATAATAAATGAGCAAGAAGGGTGCCCATAGATATACCTTAACTAGGCAAGAAAGTTACCCATAGACATACCATTACTGGCCAAGAAAGGTGCTCATAGACATGCAGTATCATACCAAAAACATATACTACCGTATCATAGACATACTATAACTGGGTAAAATGGTGCCCATACATATACCATAAGTGGGCAAGAATGGTGCCCATACACATACCATGGCTAGGCAGAAAAGGTGCCCATAGACGTAACATAACTGCACAAAAATGGTGACATACAGTACCATATCATAGACATCCTGCAACTGGGCAAGAAAGATGTCCATAGAAATCCCACATCATAGACAAACCATAACTGGGCGAGAAAGGTGCCCATGGACGTACAATAATTTGTGGCTTATAGACTTTTGAAATAGCTGACTCATGAGCTTGCCGATCTCATGGTGGCCAGGCAGACATCCATACATATATGATGTGTTATCAAGATCCAGAGTTGATGCCAGGCACTTATAGTGGTGGTTGAGATCAAAGCAATGGGCATGTTGAAATTAACACGACTGACCCTACTTTCCCTCTCATCTAGCATGGGGAGACTTGGGACACCACCATACACCATCTTAAGTTTTCCTAGAAACGCATACGACAAAAATTTTGATCTTATCCAGAGATGTAGAGATAACAATCATATTGGAACATGCGGAGGCCAAAATCGGTTAGTACATAGTAGGTGGGGGTCATGTTTTCGATTGTGACCCAGCCATGAGTTTTAGGTTACGCCTCTGGTTTTACCTAATTTATAGTATTTCTCTTGTATGAAAAGTCCTGTTTATATCCAATATTTGGTGTTTGGAGAACCGTGACTGGGAACTGGAGGAGCTGTTTTCTCCGTCATTACACATAAGTACATACCACTTTGTAAATGTGACACGCGTCAACCAATTTTGGGTTTTTAAGAGGTTAATAAGTATTAATGCATTTTCCTGGCAAGACCTGCTTTCCCCTACACTGGCAGCCTGAAGTTTACACAGATGGAACAGCCAGTGAAACCCACAGCAGGATTCCCAGCTACTATCCTGGTTCACACCTCGAAGGAAAAATGGAACAGCACCGAATGGCCAAAGTAAACCATTTGTGGAAACCTAGTCTGCTCCTGTATTCTGCTTCTCTTCTCGCTCAGACTTATAAGAGGTCACTCACGGGCTGAAGAAAAGGTCTGCAAAGCGAGCACCGGATCAGTCAATGATGGGGACATAACAACCACACAAAAACTGCACACAACCATGTATGTGAAGTCTGCAAAAAATATGATACTTTATGGTGGGTCAAGCAATATGGATGGATGTCCTGCATCATTTATGTAGCTGGAGCCGACCAAAATATGAGTCTTTTTAGGGATTGTCTAATAATTGAATGTTAAAAGTGATTGTTCCATATCCCATTGACATTCACCTTCCGTAACCCATTGACATCCACCTTCCATAGGCCATTGACATTCACCGTCCATAACTCATTGACATTCACCTTCCATAGCCCATTGACATCCACCTTCCATAACCCACTGGCATCCACCTTCCATAGCTCATTGACATTCACCTTCCATAGGCCATTGACATCCACCTTCCATAGCCCATTGACATTCACCTTCCATAGCCATTGACTTCCACCTTCCATAGCCTATTGACATCCACCTTCCATAGCCATTGACTTCCACCTTCCATAGCCCATTGACATCCGCCATCACTACTGTAACACACAGCCAAACATCGGCCGCAACTCTCAAGATCAAAGTAAACTCTGGTCTCTAAAGTTAACTTGATTAGTGTTACGATCAAACTCCTCTTCTACCTGCCATAGTCAACTTTTAGAACACCATGTCTGTAAGAGTCTCTGCTTACATGGTCCACCTTCCTCTCTCTATATACTTCTATGGGCAGCTGTAACTTGATAGCTCTGTGAGCTGACAGTCCATCTTGGTGGACTAAAACGGACTGAGCAGAGATTACAGAGTGAGTGAAGGTCATAGGAGAAAAGGAGGAGGTCAGGTAGATGGGAAAAGGTTGAGAAATGAAGAAAGAAACATTTTTTTTCTGATAAGACATAGTTTTTTTAATATATTTTCTTGTAGTATTGATCTACTTTATGCAAAGTTAGTGAATATTTAATGAAGAACTTTTCACCACCTCCAACAAGTCTAGCTCTTTACACCATTTAATACTCACTGCTCGATTGATTCTGGCACGGTTGCAATTTTTACTCTACCCCCCACCATTCATGAGCATCAATGCTGTTAGTTTTGCTATTTAGTCTCTGTACTGTCAGGAGGGCGGCGTCAGGCAGGAGCAGACAAGGGGTGTGACTCTGAGCTCTGACACTGGCTGCCTCTGATTGGAGCTCTGAGTCACATCCCCTGACTGACACCGCCCACCTGACATTACAGAGCTTATCTAGCACATCAGGCACCAAAACTAACTGCACTTGTTGCTTGGGAATGGTGGGGGCTAGAGAAAAAATTCCAACTGTGCTGGAATCAGTGGAGCAGCGACTATTAACACATTTTAAGAACTAGAATTGGTGGAAGTGGTGAAAGGTCCTCCTTAAGGTGAAGGGCAAATCTTTTTTTCTTTTCAAACAGTCCTAAGGCTTAAATACAGCATGTTCCTGAAGGGTTAAAGGGGTATTCCGATCTGAGTAAGTTATCCTCTATCCATAGGATAGGGGGTAACTTGCATATTGGTAGGTGTCTGACTTCTGAGGCCCCCATTGATCAGGAGAATAGGGGTGTTTTGTCACTTCTGATGGTTTGGCAGCATGAGCACCACTCCATTCATTTCAATGGGAGGACCCAAGATACATGACATAAACTGCTCTGCTATCATTGAAATGAATGGAGTGGTGCACGCTCTGCCTGATCCCTGCTACATTCAGTCATACCTTTACCAATCTGCATGCTATACCTTCATCTATGGATAGGGGCTATCTAAGGTGACCACAAACATTGCACCGAAGCTATTGCACTGAGAATATCTCTTTCACATTGTATAATATAATCTCTCTAGTTTGTGCATATTATAGAAGTAAATGCTGATGGTAGGCTTTGTCTTTAAAAAGGACATCTCACCCCTCCTGACATGTCTACTTTAGTAAATCCTTGTATTCCCTGTGAAAGACATCTTTTCACCCCACCCCTAAGCCAAATAGACAGTTTGGGGGTTAATGAATAGTAAATATTATGTCTGTAGATAATGTATCCCATACATACATTATTAGAGTTGAGTGGCTCAGTGGTTACAGGGTCAGGGGGTAAATGCCCACGTTTTGTAAGGTCTCGTCGGTCTAGATGGAGGATAGAAGAACACGACCTTGTCAGACTTGTATAATAGGACAAATAAAGAGGTCTCGGCCCCGGGGAAGCCTGGTGTGTCTAATCTGGGTGTAATCTCCGTAATACTGTATTTTATTACAACGTTTCATACAATAGATCCCTCTTAAGTGAAGTCGTGTTCCTGGTCCCTGTAGTCTGTGGGATTGTTCCAGCTCAGCCCTTGCTCTGTGACCCTCGGCTAATCCAGCACTGCCCTTGGTCACGGTCTCTGCCCAGAAATGAGGTGTGAGAGCTGCGTGTCTGCTTCAGTGGGAGACCATCTGTCTCTGTCAGCTTCACTCTGTCACTGGATGTTCCTTTCACAGCTCACTGTGCCAGGGTGGAGAGGGACCTTCTCGCTCGCCCTCCATGTTCTGGATACAGTATATTACTATATCATCAGTCTGGTGTTTTCGTACTTATACATTTGTATGTTTCGGCTTACTTATAGAACACAAACAGCAAGCTGGCTCAGTGGTTACGCCTATCGTGTTACAGTCCTCGACCAAGGACAACAACCCCATGGAGCGTGTATATCCTCACCGTGCTTGGCTGGGTTTTCTCCAATATCCCCCCCACAAACGAAAAACATAGCGATGGATTAATTGACTAGTGTGTGTGGTCTGAGCTAAGAAAATTACATTGTGAGCCCCAATGGGGACAAGGACCGATGTGGTTCGTTGTACGGTGCTATATAAATGACAATTAAAAAATAACAGGGTATAATACCGGATATTGAATGCAAAAAAAGACATATATTTGGTGCATGCAGAAAAATTTGACTTTGTTTCCGAGCCCCAACTAAAAAACAAACCTGAACAAATGCAAATTTTTAATGAAGTCCATGTCAGGACCTGGCTTGTGTAGGTGTCACCTACAGGACTGCATGATCTGCACCACAATTGTTAAAGGGGTTTTCCTACGCATAGGTCATCAGTATCAGGCTAGTGGGTGTCTGACACCCGGCACCCCCACCAATCAGCTCTTCTCAGTAGCCGATGCACAGAGAATGGAGCAGGAAGCAGACAGCACTGTTTTCCATGTAGTGGCCAGGCCAGGTACAACAGATCAGCTCCCATTTATTTGAATAGGAACAAAACTGCAGTGACTCATTCCCACCACTACACAGAGAACAGCGCTGTCTCCATCCTGCGCCATTCTTTGCAGGTCAGCTCCCATTTATTTGAATGGGATCAAAGCTGCAGTGACTCATTCCCACCACTACACAGAGAACAGCGCTATCTCCATCCTACTCCATTCTCTGCATGTCAGCTCTCATTTATTTGAATGGGATCAAAGCTGCAGTGACTAATTTGATCCACTAAACAGACAACAGCGCTGTCTCCGTTTTGCTCCATTCTCTGCATCCGGTAAATGATGGGGCCAAGTTTCAGACCCCCATACCAAAATTTATTAAACATCTTACAGCACAGTGAAAGAGTTAGCATAAAATCTGGCGCCTAATATTCTCAACATGATAAATTTCCCCTATGGAATTTTTCCAAAACCTGCACCTGTGACATCATTGATCAATGTGACCTATGGTATATGAATGCATACGGTATGCTTGGTGTCTAGTAGTGCCAAGTAGTACATGACCTTTCGCTCTCAGGTGGGTATACGACGTGCCCTCCTTCTCGCCACCATCCAGGTTGGCTCTATTGTATATATTGTCAGCATTCCCTTACAGTGTACATTGCAGTGGATATTTCGGCTGCGCCCCACACATCCTGTTCCCATCTCAGTCTCTCCACTCCATTTGGGAAACACATTAGTGCTGACAAGGATCCCATTGTACAGCTGTGCTCTTAGCTGGTGATTAAATCCCATTCCTGAAATTTCTGGGAATCGATGAAAACCTGGGGAATGATCTAGGCTGGTAACCCATTCGCTGCCAAGAAATTTCAGCAGATCTTTCAGCAAGTTCTTTGCTTTTCAGAAATGTATTTGGTTTTATACAGAGCGGGCGTTCTAGAAAGTGCCGCAGGTTATTCCTCTCTCCCATGCCAGGTCTATACCTAATGTTCGTGTCTTCTTCCATGGCAGATTTTGTTCTGTAACTAAGGCCGAGACCCCACATGGCATAAGTGCTGCAATTTGCCCATGCTGGACAAAGTGATGGCGTTTTACAGTTGGAGCAAAGTGGATGGGATTCTAGCGAATCCTATGCCCACTTTGCAGTATAAAAGGCAATGCGGAACGCAACGATTTCCAAAACTGGCACAGATTTGGAAATCACAGTATGTCAATTATACCTACGGAAATGCCAGCGGTTTCCCCATAGGTATAATGGAAGCAGAAAGTCCACAGAGGAAACCTGTCCCTAAATATTAGTATAGTGTGTATGTTTGTATATATCAGCTACATTGCTTCTGTTGACACTGCTGTATGCATATGAAGGTGCGGGGGCGGACATAACATTGGTGCAACGGCCTAGGGGCCCAGTAGATTGGGGGGGGGGGCCTTATTACCTTAACAACAACTTTCTACTGGCTATTAGACTGCAGGTAATGAACTTCATGCCCAATGATTACGGGTGGATTCAGGAGTCGTATAGGGGTTTTCTTTGTTGAACTATTGGAAAACAAGGGGGCCCATAACAATTTGTGCGCAAGTTTGTGTGTTTGCATGTTTGTTACTCTATCATGCAAAAATAGCTGAACAAATTTGAATGAAATTCAGCACTTAGATAGTTTGTAACCTCAATTAACACATAGGCTACTTTTTATCCCGGTAAATGACATGGTTTCACGACTGTTATGAATTTATGTTCACATACTATAATACACTGCTTTTGAAGCAGCCTTATTTCAGGTCCCAGGTCTGTTATCTCTCTGTGTAAACACTCAGCTAACCCTCAGGGATTCTGTACTGCATTTGCATATTATCTGATCTGCTCCAGGCAGTGCTGACACACTGGATGGGAAAACACCTTTAATCCAAATTGGCAGTTTGCTACTTTTAAACATGCCGGGAAAAAGAAAATCTGTTTTGTTGCAAAATTCTAAAACAACGAGAGCTATGAAGGGAGCCAGAAGTCAACAGAGTTCTCCTCAAGCAGAGCTGAAGGGAGATCATCGACGCCAACAACACGCTCATTATATGGCGTCCCAGTGAGCTGCTGAGATGCCGGGACAATCACGGGCACAGCGTGAGGAATGAGTTCAGTGGCAGGCCAGTTTAACAGCTGCCGAAACGCCGGAGCAGGCGGATCATCAATGCCAACAACACGTTAGTTATATGGCGTCCCAGCGAGCTGCTGAGATGCCGGAACAATCACAGGCATGGTACGAGGAACAAGTTCAGCAGCAGGACAGCTTAAGAGCTGCTGAAATGCTGGAGCAGGCAAACCATCGACGGCAGCAATTTGCTGAATATAGGCTGATCATTGACTCCAACAACACACAGATGAAGTCACGGGCAGAGACACACACACAAACAACATACAAAATATACGAGTGCAAAACTGGGCAATTCTTATAGGGCCACTACACCAACAAAAAATGAAATATACCCGTGCGGAGCTGGGTCCTCCTGCTAACATATATATATATATATATATATATATATATATATATATATATACAATATATATATATATATATATATATATATATATATATATATATATATATATATATATACACTCACCGGCCACTTTATTAGGTACACCTGTCCAACTGCTCGTTAACACTTAATTTCTAATCAGCCAATCACATGGCGGCAACTCAGTGCATTTAGGCATGTAGACATGGTCAAGACAATCTCCTGCAGTTCAAACCGAGCATCAGTATGGGGAAGAAAGGTGATTTGAGTGCCTTTGAACGTGGCATGGTTGTTGGTGCCAGAAGGGCTGGTCTGAGTATTTCAGAAACTGCTGATCTACTGGGATTTTCACGCACAACCATCTCTAGGGTTTACAGAGAATGGTCCGAAAAAGAAAAAACATCCAGTGAGCGGCAGTTCTGTGGGCGGAAATGCGTTGTTGATGCCAGAGGTCAGAGGAGAATGGCCAGGCTGGTTCGAGCTGATAGAAAGGCAACAGTGACTCAAATAGCCACCCGTTACAACCAAGGTAGCCAGAAGAGCATCTCTGAACGCACAGTACGTCGAACTTTGAGGCAGATGGGCTACTGCAGCAGAAGACCACACCGGGTGCCACTCCTTTCAGCTAAGAACAGGAAACTGAGGCTACAATTTGCACAAGCTCATCGAAATTGGACAATTGAAGATTGGAAAAACGTTGCCTGGTCTGATGAGTCTCGATTTCTGCTGCGACATTCGGATGGTAGGGTCAGAATTTGGCGTCAACAACATGAAAGCATGGATCCATCCTGCCTTGTATCAACGGTTCAGGCTGGTGGTGGTGGTGTCATGGTGTGGGGAATATTTTCTTGGCATTCTTTGGGCCCCTTGGTACCAATTGAGCATCGTTGCAACGCCAAAGCCTACCTGAGTATTGTTGCTGACCATGTCCATCCCTTTATGACCACAATGTACCCAACATCTGATGGCTACTTTCAGCAGGATAATGCGCCATGTCATAAAGCTGGAATCATCTCAGACTGGTTTCTTGAACATGACAATGAGTTCACTGTACTCCAATGGCCTCCACAGTCACCAGATCTCAATCCAATAGAGCATCTTTGGGATGTGGTGGAACGGGAGATTCGCATCATGGATGTGCAGCCGACAAATCTGTGGCAACTGTGTGATGCCATCATGTCAATATGGACCAAAATCTCTGAGGAATGCTTCCAGCACCTTGTGGAATCTATGCCACGAAGAATTGAGGCAGTTCTGAAGGCAAAAGGGGGTCCAACCCGTTACTAGTAGAGATGAGCGAACAGTGTTCTATCGAACTCATGTTCGATCGGATATTAGGCTGTTCGGCATGTTCGAATCGAATCGAACACCGCGTGGTAAAGTGCGCCATTACTCGATTCCCCTCCCACCTTCCCTGGCGCCTATTTTGCTCCAATAACAGCGCAGGGTAGGTGGGACAGGAACTACGACACCGGTGACGTTGAAAAAAGTAGGCAAAACCCATTGGCTGCCGAAAACATGTGACCTCTAATTTAAAAGAACAGCGACGCCCAGCTTCGCGTCATTCTGAGCTTGCAATTCACCGGGGACGGAGGTTTCCGTCCAGCTAGCTAGGGGTTAGATTCTGGGTAGGCAGGGACAGGCTAGGATAGGAAGGAGAAGACAACCACAACAGCTCTTGTAAGAGCTAAATTCCAGGGAGAAGCTTGTCAGTGTAACGTGGCACTGACGGGCTCAATCGCCGCAACCCAGCTTTCCGTGGATCCTGAATGGAATACACTGACAGTGTATTCCCGTATACCCGATATATACCCCCGATACCCGTTCCAACGGTGTGCCCCCCCACCTTCACCCCAGAAATACCCTGCAAGTCCCCTAGCAATAGAATTGGGGCTATATACACCCACTATTTTTGCTACTGCCATATAGTGCCATTGTCTCACTGGGAATTCAAAGAATATATTGGGCTTACATATAACTTCAATTCCAGGGAGAAGCTTGTCAGTGTAACGTGGCACTGACGGGCTCAATTGCCGCAACCCAGCTTTCCCAGGATCCTGAATGGAACACACTGACAGTGTATTCCCGTATACCCCATATATACACCCCAAATCCCCGTTCCAACGGTGTGCCCCCCCACCTTCACCTCAGAAATACCCTGCAAGTCCCCTAGCAATAGAATTGGGGCTATATACACCCACTATTTTTGCTACTGGTATACAGTGCCATTGTCTGACTGGGAATTCAAAGAATATATGGGGGTTACGTGCACCCACAATTTTTACTACTGGTATATAGTGCCATTGTCTGACTGGGAATTCAAAGAATATATGGGGGTTACGTGCACCCACAATTTTTGCTACTGCTATACAGTGCCATTGTCTCACTGGGAATTCAAAGAATATATGGGGGTTACGTGCACCCACAATTTTTGCTACTGCTATACAGTGCCATTGTCTCACTGGGAATTCAAAGAATATATTGGGGTTATGTGCACCCACAATTTTTACTACTGGTATATAGTGCCATTGTCTGACTGGGAATTCAAAGAATATATGGGGGTTACGTGCACCCACAATTTTTGCTACTGCTATACAGTGCCATTGTCTGACTGGGAATTCAAAGAATATATGGGGGTTACGTGCACCCACAATTTTTGCTACTGCTATACAGTGCCATTGTCTCACTGGGAATTCAAAGAATATATGGGGGTTACGTGCACCCACAATTTTTGCTACTGCTATACAGTGCCGTTGTCTCACTGGGAATTCAAAGATTATATTGGGGTTACGTAGACCCACAATTTTTGCTACTGCTATACAGTGCCATTGTCTCACTGGGAATTCAAAGAATATATTGGGGTTATGTGCACCCACAATTTTTACTACTGGTATACAGTGCCATTGTCTGACTGGGAATTCAAAGAATATATGGGGGTTACGTAGACCCACAATTTTTGCTACTGCTATACAGTGCCATTGTCTGACTGAGAATTCAAAGAATATATTGGGGTTATGTGCACCCACAATTTTTACTACTGGTATATAGTGCCATTGTCTGACTGGGAATTCAAAGAATATATGGGGGTTACGTGCACCCACAATTTTTGCTACTGCTATACAGTGCCATTGTCTGACTGGGAATTCAAAGAATATATGGGGGTTACGTGCACCCACAATTTTTGCTACTGCTATACAGTGCCATTGTCTCACTGGGAATTCAAAGAATATATTGGGGTTATGTGCACCCACAATTTTTACTACTGGTATACAGTGCCATTGTCTGACTGGGAATTCAAAGAATATATGGGGGTTACGTAGACCCACAATTTTTGCTACTGCTATACAGTGCCATTGTCTCACTGGGAATTCAAAGAATATATTGGGGTTATGTGCACCCACAATTTTTACTACTGGTATACAGTGCCATTGTCTAACTGGGAATTCAAAGAATATATTGGGGTAATGTGCACCCACAATTTTTACTACTGGTATATAGTGCCATTGTCTGACTGGGAATTCAAAGAATATATGGGGGTTACGTGCACCCACAATTTTTGCTACTGCCATATAGTGCCATTGTCTCACTGGGAATTCAAAGAATATATTGGGGTTATGTGCACCCACAATTTTTACTACTGGTATACAGTGCCATTGTCTGACTGGGAATTCAAAGAATATATGGGGGTTACGTAGACCCACAATTTTTGCTACTGCTATACAGTGCCATTGTCTCACTGGGAATTCAAAGAATATATTGGGGTTATGTGCACCCACAATTTTTACTACTGGTATATAGTGCCATTGTCTGACTGGGAATTCAAAGAATATATGGGGGTTACGTGCACCCACAATTTTTGCTACTGCTATACAGTGTCATTGTCTGACTGGGAATTCAAAGAATATATGGGGGTTACGTGCACCCACAATTTTTGCTACTGCTATACAGTGCCATTGTCTCACTGGGAATTCAAAGATTATATTGGGGTTATGTGCACCCACAATTTTTACTACTGGTATATAGTGCCATTGTCTGACTGGGAATTCAAAGAATATATGGGGGTTACGTGCACCCACAATTTTTGCTACTGCTATACAGTGCCATTGTCTCACTGGGAATTCAAAGATTATATTGGGGTTATGTGCACCCACAATTTTTACTACTGGTATATAGTGCCATTGTCTCACTGGGAATTCAAAGAGTATATGGGGGTTACGTGCACCCACAATTTTTGCTACTGCTATACAGTGCCATTGTCTCACTGGGAATTCAAAGAATATATTGGAGTTATGTGCACCCACAATTTTTACTACTGGTATATAGTGCCATTGTCTGACTGGGAATTCAAAGAATATATGGGGGTTACGTGCACCCACAATTTTTGCTACTGCTATACAGTGCCATTGTCTCACTGGGAATTCAAAGAATATATGGGGGTTACGTGCACCCACAATTTTTGCTACTGCTATACAGTGCCATTGTCTCACTGGGAATTCAAAGAATATATTGGGGTTATGTGCACCCACAATTTTTACTACTGGTATATAGTGCCATTGTCTGACTGGGAATTCAAAGAATATATGGGGGTTACGTGCACCCACAATTTTTGCTACTGCTATACAGTGCCATTGTCTCACTGGGAATTCAAAGAATATATTGGGGTTATGTGCACCCACAATTTTTACTACTGGTATATAGTGCCATTGTCTGACTGGGAATTCAAAGAATATATTGGGGTTATGTGCACCCACAATTTTTAATACTGGTATACAGTGCCATTGTCTGACTGGGAATTCAAAGAATATATGGGGGTTACGTGCACCCACAATTTTTGCTACTGCTATACAGTGCCATTGTCTCACTGGGAATTCAAAGATTATATTGGGGTTATGTGCACCCACAATTTTTACTACTGGTATATAGTGCCATTGTCTGACTGGGAATTCAAAGAATATATGGGGGTTACGTGCACCCACAATTTTTGCTACTGCTATACAGTGCCATTGTCTCACTGGGAATTCAAAGAATATATTGGGGTTATGTGCACCCACAATTTTTACTACTGGTATATAGTGCCATTGTCTGACTGGGAATTCAAAGAATATATGGGGGTTACGTGCACCCACAATTTTTGCTACTGCTATACAGTGCCATTGTCTCACTGGGAATTCAAAGAATATATGGGGGTTACGTGCACCCACAATTTTTGCTACTGGTATATAGTGCCATTGTCTGACTGGGAATTCAAAGAATATATGGGGGTTACGTGCACCCACAATTTTTGCTACTGGTAGATAGTGCCTTTGTCTCACTGGGAATTCCACAAATAATTTGGGGATTCATTCACCCTACATCTCAGGCTCTTGCCATATTCACCCAGGTTGTCAGTGCTGCACCAGCTCGTTCCCAGACAGCTCGGCCCAAAAAACACGTTACCTATATAGAGGATTTGGACAATGAAGACAACATGTTCTAAATCTAATGTCTGCACCTTCTCCAGAATTAAAATAAAGGCAGCATTTAACTTTCAAATAGCACTGCACAAAGGAAGAGCTTATCAGCTTGTCTCATGACATGCTACTGAAAAGTGTCATTTGTGTATCTTAATGTAAATATAGTTGTATAAGCTTTTTGGGTTTTAGGCACTGCCAAGTTATTTATTACCACCCGCTCCCTTATAATGATGATGACGCCAAAGTCACTGTGGGTGTTCAGAGCTCACAGCTTTGGTTGACATTTGTCTTGCTCTCTGTCGGTACCAGCTGTCTTTTTGGATACCGTAAAGTTATGTTGACTTTATTAACAGCTATAGAAGCTTTAGCCAGGTTGTGACGGTGTGTAACCCTAACAACACTAAGTGGGATACACATTAATAGTCAGTCTATGTACGCTAAACGTATCACTGAAGTAATTTTTTTTCCCTCTCCCCTAATATAAGAAAGGAACAGACATTAGACCTAGACCGGGGTTCGAGGCTTGTAAAAATCCAGTATTATTTGTTCTTCATGATGTGAAATATGTGTTGAAAAGCAACCCAAGATGAAGTCAGCCATGTGTGCCAGTGTGTTACTTGGCATGCCTTTGCTGGCCCCAACTGTAAGGGTCACTCTCCATTTCCTCCATTTTCCACTCCCCTTCACACCATTTGTGGTGAAGCAATGGGATGCACTGAAGTGCACCCTCTAGCCTCGTGTGGGATAGGGACATCAGATGCCACTCCAACCCCCTCGTCTTCCTCCGCCAGCCAACGGTGCGAAGATGAGAGGAGTGTGCTCTGAATGTTTTCTGCCTAGCAGAGGCTAGTTCTCACTTACGAAAATGGCCCCACTTTGACCTGTATATCAGGCACAATGGTGTAGGTTTCAAAGAAACATGGCACCAACAAGTTGGAAAACGTGGGCCATGCGTGGACCGTGTTTGAGTCTGGCAAGCTCCAGATCTGCTACCAGGTTCCAGCCATTATCACAGGCGCAAAAATGCCAGGCCCCAGGTGTAGCAGGGAAAAAAAAATGCCATCTCAGCCAGGATGGCATCCCTGACCTCGGAGGCACTGTGCTGTCTGTCCCCCAAGCTGATGAGCTTCAGCACCGCCTGCTGACGTCTCCCCACGCCAGTGTTTTAGCGTTTGCCGCTAGTAGCTGTGGTGGAGGTTGCAGCGTCGTAGGGTTTCAGTCTACTCCTGCCATGGCCTGGGAGAGGAGATAGGCCACCCCAGTTTGCACCCGGGGAACAGACTCCACCACATTCACCCTGCCTGTCATTAAAGATAAGCACTGCAGCATCCCTGACCACAGGCGCTTGTCCATGTGTCGGTGGTCAAGTGGACCTTGCAGCAAAGCGCAGAGCTCTGGGCCCGACTGATGTTATGGGACACATGCAGGCGCAAGGCAGGGACAGCACACCAACAGAAGTAGTAACGGCTAGGCCCAGCATAGGGAGGTGCCCCAGCTGCCATCTGCTGACGGAAGGCCTGGGTCTCCAGAAGCATAAACAAACACCAACATCTCCAGGGCCAGCAGTTTATCGATGAGGCTGTTAAAGGCTTGGGCATGGGGGTGGGTTGTGTTGTACTTCTGCCTGCAATGAAAAGCTTGGGAAATGTGGAGTGGCTGGGAAGAGGCGCATGATGGTGCAGGCCAAAAGGGCGCATGAGGGTGAACTCCCCAATGTGTCAGAGATAGGTGTGTAGGTGTCCTTGCATCATATACTTGCACCATATTTGGCTTTGGAAGTTAATTTTGTGCCAAAAAGTGGTTAAGACAGCGATCCCTCAGCTACTCCCGTTACACTGTCTATTGAAGTTACCATCTGTGGAAGTGGACCACCATTTCTAAGATCCCAAAGGAAGCAGGCAAGAGATGTGCAGTTCAGAAAAAAAGATGAGAAAATAAGTGTAGGCTGTAGAGCACAGAGGGATCGGAGAGGACAGAGCTGGTGTCGGCCAGGTATTCCCACAACATGCGCCTATACTTGTCCCTCCTGGTGACACTAGGCCCCTGAGTGGCAGTAATTTGTCCAGGGGGGCCATTAACGTGTTCCAGACCTAGGAATAAGTCTTCCAACAGGGTAGAGTTTTGCATGCCTTTGCTTCTACCCACTGTTTTTGCTGCTTAGCTTCCCTCCACATCTACACTGCTTTCACCCCTAAACATCACCCCAGTTTATGCCTTTGTTTCTACCCTGTTTTTTTTGTTGAATTAGCTTCCCTCCACATCTACACTGCTTTAGCCCCTAAACATCACCCCAGTTTATGCCTTTGCTTCTACCCTTTTTTTTTTTTTGTTGAATTAGCTTCCCTCCACATCTACACTGCTTTAGCCCCTAAACATCACCCCAGTTTATGCCTTTGCTTCTACCCAGGTTTTTTGTTGATTTAGCTTCCCTCTACATCTACACTGCTTTAGCCCCTAGACATCACCCCTGTCCATGTGGGGTCGGTGGCCTCGTCATCCACCAACTCCTCTTCCAATTGCGCACTGCCCCCTTACTGCAAACCGCATATGACCACAGCTTGCCTTGATGGCAACTGTGTCTCATGATCCCCACTTAGGTCCAGACAAGTCGGTGGCGGGTCCAAAACCCCAAAATTGGAAGGAAATGGCAGATGCTGCAGTATTTCTAACACCTGTTCCTGGTGCTCGGGCCTGGTCTGTGTTGTACCCTGCACCCTGCTTAACGCAGCTGCCATATCCGAAGTTGTGCTGAGCGCATGCTAATGTTTTGTGTCCAGTGCAATGGATGGGATGGGATTTCACATAAGTCTGCCACCCATGGCCACTCATGGTTGAGCAACTGAGGGAGTTGACTTTGACGAACCCGAGGGTTTTGGAGTTGGAACTACATCAAAGGTCTGTGCTGCTCACACACTCTGCTCAACACATGATATGTTTAGTGCCAGCAGTGTGGAGACGTCGCACAACAGCCGTTGTTCCAGCAGGTACAGGCGTTGTAGGAGTGCATAGAGGCTAGCAGCGGCAACTATAGACTTTAAAAACTATCCGCACAAGCGCCACACTTTCACCAGTAGCTCAGGAACATTGGGGTACCTTTTTCAAAAGATTAGCAGCAATGAGTTAAAAACGTGGCCCAGGCATGGAATATGTTGCAGGCTGCCAAGCTACAGAGCCAATCCCAGGTTACGGCCATTATCACACATGACAACATGCCTGGGCCCAGGTGCAGTGGCAAAAACCACATTGCCGTCTCATCGAGGATGGCATGACTCACTTTGTAGGCAGTGTGCTGTCTGGCCACCAAGCTGATGAGCTTCAGCACGGCCCGCTGACGTCTCCCCACACCAGTGTTGCAGCGTTTCCAGCTCGTAGCTGGGGTCAATTTAACAGCGGAGGAGGGTGGTGTTTCAGCCCTCCTCCCAGGAATGTTGTGTGGGGAGACAAGTCAGGCCACCACATTTTGCGACCCGGTCCACGCCTCAACTACATTCAACCACTGTGCCCAAATTGAAAGGTAGCGTCCCTGTCCGCATGCACTTGTCCATTCGTAACTGGTCACATGGAACTTTAGGGCTAAGCGCTGAATTTAGGGACCGCCTCATGTTTGGGGGAAAGTGCTGGTGTGGACGGCACAGTGCGGTGGCGCAGTAGACACTCTGCCCAAAAAGGGCAGAGTGTCCCCCAGCCGGGATTCCAACATCTCCTGGGCCAGATTTCTTGAGATGAGGCCGTTGAAGCCTTGGGCATGTGGGTGGTTTGCGCTGTACTTTAGCATGAAATGAAAGGCTTGGGAGATGGGGAGTTGCTGGGAAGAGGCGCATGATGGCGCGGGCAAAAGGAGAAATGGCAGGAAAAGGTGAGGATAAGGGTGAACTCCCCAAAGTGTCAGAGGCAGATGTGGAGGTGTCCTGGCTCCTGGTCTGGACTGCAGCGCCAGCCCTGTCAACAGTGGAAGAGGCAGTGGCCGCCAGGCCAAACGACGATTATCCTGCGCTTGCTCTCACCCACTGAGCCCAGGGCTTGCCTTCCAAATGATGGCACCTGCAAGAGGTGGTGAGATTCCTCTCCGCAGATCTCCAAACCATCTTGGACTTGCAAATTGCACTAAATTTGTCATGTAACTGACATGTATATGATGAGTCTATCCATTGTCTGTTCATTTTGGTGAAAGTCAGCCTGTCAGCTGACAGACAGCTGTGCTTGTCAGTGATGATGTCACCGGCTGCTTGTACCCCCAGTTTTTGCTGCTTAGCTTGCCTCCACATCCACACTGCTTTTGCCCCTACACATCACCCCTATCCATGCCTGTGCCTCTAGCCATAAGTCTGCCACCCATGGAAACTCATGGTGCAGAAAGTGAGGGAGCTGACTCTGAGGAATACCCTTGGGTTTTGTAGCTGGTACTCCATCAAAGGTCTCTGCTGCTCACACACCCTGCTGAACATACGGTATCTAGGGTTAGAGCGTGTGGTGACCTCGCACAACAGTAGGTGCTTCAGGCAGATGTAGGCCTTGCTGGAGTGTATTGCGGCTAGCTCCAGGTACTGTAGACTTGGGAAAGTGGGTGTCCAAGTGCCGCACTTTCACCCTTAGCTCAGCTAATTTGGGGTATGTTTTTAAAAATCATTGCACCATTACATTGAACACGTGGGCCAGGCATGGAACGTGTTGGAGGCTGGCAAGCTCCAGAGCCCTCCAACAAGACAAAAAAGCCTGGCCCCAGGGGCAGCGGGGATAAACAAATTGCCATCTCATCCAGGATGGCATCCCTGACCTCAGAGGCAGTGTGCTGTCCGTCTCCCAAGCTGATGAGCTTCAGCCCAGCCTGCTGACGTCTCCCCACACCAGTGTTGCAGCGTTTTCAGCTCGTAGCTGGGGTCAATCTAACAGCGGAGGAGGAGGAGGGTGGTGTTTCAGCCCTCCTCCCAGGAATGTTTTGTGGGGAGACAAGTCAGGAAAATTCTTGAAACGGGAGAGTTTTGCATCTTTGCCCTTGCTGCCTATGGACATCCCTTTGCCTCTAGCCACCATTTTCCCTGCTTTGCTTGCCTCCACATCCACACTGCTTTTGCCCCTAGACATCACCCCAGTCCATGCCTTAGCTTGTACCCCCAGTTTTTCCTGCTTAACTTGCCTCCACATCCACACTGCTTTTGCCCCTAGACATCACCCCAGTCCATGCCTTAGCTTGTACCCCCAGTTTTTCCTGCTTAGCTTGCCTCCACATCCACACTGCTTTTGCCCCTAGACATCACCCCAGTCCATGCCTTAGCTTGTACCCCCAGTTTTTCCTGCTTAGCTTGCCTCCACATCCACACTGCTTTTGCCCCTAGACATCACCCCAGTCCATGCCTTAGCTTGTACCCCCAGTTTTTCCTGCTTAGCTTGCCTCCACATCCACACTGCTTTTGCCCCTAGACATCACCCCAGTCCATGCCTTAGCTTGTACCCCCAGTTTTTCCTGCTTAGCTTGCCTCCACATCCACACTGCTTTTGCCCCTAGACATCACCCCAGTCCATGCCTTAGCTTGTACCCCCAGTTTTTCCTGCTTAGCTTGCCTCCACATCCACACTGCTTTTGCCCCTAGACATCATCCCTATCCATGCCTCTGCCCCTAGCCATAACTCTGCCACCCCTGGAAACTCATGGTGCAGAAACTTTGGGAGCTGACTTTGAGGAACCCTTGGGTTTTGTAGATGGAACTCCATCAAAGGTCTGTGCAGCTCACACACCCTGCTCAAGATATGGTATTGTAGGGTTTCAGCGTGTGTGAATGACGGACAACAGCCTGTGTTTGGACAGATGTAGGCCTTGCTAGAGTGTTTTTAGGCTAGCAGCGACTCCTGTGCACTTGCAAAAGTGGGCGCACAAGCGCCGCATTTTCAACAGTAGCTTCGGTACATTTGGGTATGTTTTTAAAAAACTTTGCACCACTAGGTTAGACGTGGGCCAAACATGGAACTTGTTGGAGGCTGGCAAGCTCCAGAGCCGCTACCAGGTTCCAGCCATTATCACAGGCGTAAAAATGCCAGGCCCCAGGTGTAGCAGGGAAAAAAAAATGCCATCTCAGCCAGGATGGCATCCCTGACCTCGGAGGCACTGTGCTGTCTGTCCCCCAAGCTGATGAGCTTCAGCACCGCCTGCTGACGTCTCCCCACACCAGTGTTTTAGCGTTTGCCGCTAGTAGCTGTGGTGGAGGTTGCAGCGTCGTAGGGTTTCAGTCTACTCCTGCCATGAATTTTGGCCTGGGAGAGGAGATAGGCCACCCCAGTTTGCACCCGGGGAACAGACTCCACCACATTCACCCTGCCTGTCATTAAAGATAAGCACTGCAGCATCCCTGACCACAGGCGCTTGTCCAAGTGTCGGTGGTCAAGTGGACCTTGCAGCAAAGCGCGGAACTAAGGGCCCACCTGATGTTGAGTTACACGTGCTGGTGCAAGGCGGGGACGCCACACCGGGAGAAGTTGAGACAGCTAGGGACGGCATAGTGAGGTGCCACAGTTGCCATCAGGTCCGGGAAGGCGGGAGTTTCAACAAGCCGGAACGCCAACCTCTCCTGGGCCAGCAGTTTAGCGATGTTGGCGTTCTAGGCTTGCGTGGGTGGGTGGTTAGCGGTGTATTTCTGCCGGCGCTCCAATGTCTGAGAGATGGTGGGTTGTTGTAAAGAAGCGCCTGATGGTGCCTTTGATGGTGCAGGAGAAGGAGATAAGACAGAAACAGGGGAGGATGAGGGAGAAGTCAACAAAGTGGCAGAGGCAGATGAAGTGATGTCCTGGCTCGTCCTCTGGAGTGCATCGCCAGCACTGTGAGCAGAGGCAGTGGCATGAACGGCGGGCGACGTTTGTCCTGCCGTTGCTGCCTGCCACTGATTCCATTGCTTGGATTCCAAATGACGGTGCATTGAAGTGGTGGACAGGTTGCTCTTCTCAGGGCCCCTACTCGATTTCGAGAGGCAAATTGTGTAGACGACACTATATCTGTCCTCGGCGCATTCCTTGAAAAAACTCTACACCTTCAAGAAACGTGCCCTCGATGGGGGAGTTTTTCTGGGCTGGGTACAAAAGGGAACATCTTCGGACATTCCGGGTCTGGCCTGGCTTCGGCAAAGCAGCTGACCTCTGCCTCTGGACATGTCTCTGCCTCTAGCTACCCTTTTTGGTGCTGCACCTGCCTCAACATCCACACTACTTTCCCAGCTTGACATCCGCCTTGTCCAGGTGGGGTCAGTGTCCTCGTCGTCCACCACCTCCTCTTCCAACTCCTGTCTCGCCTCCTCCTCCTGCACAATGCGCATGTCAACTGGCTGCCCTGACAGCAACTGCGTCTCATCGTCGTCGATGAGGGTGGGTTGCTGGTCATCCGCCACCAAATCGACCGGAGATGGAATGGAGGAGACTCTAGTGTTTGAGCATCTGGACACAGATACTCGTCTGTTAGGTCCGTGGAATCGCGAAATGGAGGGGCAGGTTGCGGTACAGTCAAAGGAAGGGAGAACAGCTCTGGTGAGCAGGGACAGTTGGGGTTATTGTTCTGGGAAGATTGGGAATTTTGGGTGGAAGGAGGACAAGACTGTTGGGTAAGAGGAGGTAGAAGCTGACTGGCTGGTGGACAATGTGCTTTAAGCGTTATCCGACAGCCATTGCAAGACCTGTTCCTGGTTCTCGGGCCTACTAATCTTTGTACCATTCAGCCTAGTTAATGTGGAACTTTTGTGCAAAGCGCAGAACTTAGGGCCCGCCTGATGTTAAGGGACACACGCTGGTACAAGGCTCAACTCACCCTAAGTGCCAAAAACACTGCTGGTGCAAGGCTCTACTCATGCCAAGGGCCTCAATCTCTGCTGGTAGCTCAGCTTAAGGTCATGTAACTTTGTTTGGAAGGGCTCATGTTAAGGGCTAGAAAAGTGAATTTTGGAAGGTCTTACCACATCACACACACACACACACACACACACACACACACACTCAAAATGACAGTTAAGGGTGAGGGCTTTTGGAATTCCCATTGCCTATTCCATTTGTGGTTGTCATGGGGAACGTGATTTAAAGGGGTGGTTGTTACTGTTTGTTGAGCTTAAATTGGGGTTTGTGTCCATCCATTTGGGGAGTAAAGAAGGTTTCCAGGTATTTTCCCACTTTGATTGAGGTTTTTTTGAATGTGGAAAGTGTGTAGTTGTTAGGCTGTGATGTTGGGGTAATAGAGGGTCTTTGGTGTGTTAGATGCCCCCAGACATGCTTCCCCTGCTGTCCCAGTGTCATTCCAGAGGTGTTGGTATCATTTCCTGGGGTGTCATAGTGGACTTGGTGACCCTCCAGACACGGATTTGGGTTTCCCCCTTAACGAGTATCTGTTCCCCATAGACTATAATGGGGTTCAAAACCCGTTCGAACACACGAACATTGAGCGGCTGTTCGAATCGAATTTCGAACCTCGAACATTTTAGTGTTCGCTCATCTCTAGTTACTAGCATGGTGTACCTAATAAAGTGGCCGGTGAGTGTATATATATATATATATTCATTCAGGTATATATACATATCATGGTGTGATTGTGCATTGTGATAACAGAATATTGGCATGGTTTAAAAAATAAATGCACTATATGCTCTATGTATAGCAGTTTTATTGGCGCTCTGCATGGCAGTGCTATGTTAGCACAGTATTACGGTATTATTTTAATTTTTTTTCAATGTAATGGAATATATGGCAGTATTATTAGATTGCAGATGAAAAATATGCTTATTAAGGAAATTCCATATACAACCAGTGCCATTTTTATATCCAGGTTTTCCTTTTAGTGCACATTTCATCTTCTTACCCCTCTATACTAGAGGGTTGGGACCCTATTTCTGCCCCCAGGATCCTGTGACAGGGAGCCACTGAACCTGTTTTACAAGTATTATTAAACTATTAGGTCAGTATAGGTGATGCCAAGTTACATATTTGCTGTAGCTGAGCACAATGTTCAGCATCTCCTTCTTTGACCTTCAGGCGAAGTGTCCTATTTATACCCCAGACTCCAGGAAAAACCGTCACCTTCCTACCTTTTATACACCGACACCCCTTTTCTCGACCAAACACCACGATCTTCTTCTATTTGCAAATGTTTGTACGCTACAGCGGTATAACTGGAGTATGGTATATACAGCGGTAATATATAGGAATAGGATGGAGGTGTTATTTAAACATCTGAGCTTTGTATAGAAGGCTTTTTACTACTCTATAATGGTATTACTTGAACAATATGTATCACATTTATTAGAACATTCCATGGCATTATTATTGTAGCACAGTGTGGCAGTATTATTTGAGCACATATAGCAGTACTTTTAATTATTTTATGGTGGTATAATAGGAATATTTTTTTAGCAATGTATTTCAATAATCTATGTTGGTACTACTTGAACAATGCCTGTCACTTTTATTTGAGTACTGTATACAATTTTAGCACAGTGTGACGGTATTATTGCATTATCAATGCATTACACTGTTTTTAGAAATATATGGCAGTATTTTTAATACTCTCTTGTAGTACTGATTGAATAATGCATGTCACTTTTGAGTACAACATGGCATTTTATTTTACCACAATGTGGCAGTATTATTTGAGCAATATATGACAGTAGTTTTAAGGATTTCATAACAGTGATTATATATGAACAGGCAGTATTATTTAACACTCTATAGAGGTAATAGTTGAACATAGTTTGGAATTATTATTGTAGCACAATGTGACAGTATTATTTAAGCGGTGTAATACTCTGTAGTGCTTCTACCTGAATAGTGTTTGTCACTCTTATTTGAACACTGCGTGGCATTATTAATTTAGCATCGTGTGGCAGTATTATTTGAGCATATATGACAGTACTTCAAAGTATTTTATGGTGGTATGATTTGTATAATATTCAAACATTCTATGTTGGTACTAGTTGAACACTATGTGTAATATATAGAATTATTATTTTAAGCACAGTATGACTGTATTACAATAGGTTCACAACTGCATCCGGGTTTCCGTTCTTCGGATCCACTTGGGACCCGAAGAACAGAAACCTAATCTGCTTAAAATGCGGTTAGCCACAGAAACCCATGGACCCCATGAATATTAATAACAATGCGTGTCACTTTTGGGTAATTATGACTGTAGCACAATGTGACGGCATTGTTTGAGAAATGTATGGCAGGACTTTTACATATTTAATGGTGGCATTAGATGAGGAATTTTGACGCATAGCACGCAGTGTTTTTAACACTTTATGATGTCACTATTTGAACAATGTATTCCAGTTGTATTATTATTGTTTTAGTACCATACGGCTTTATTATCTTAGTACAGTGTGACGTCATTATGTAAGTGATATATGGAAGTAATTTTGTACATTTTGTAGTGATATACTTTATCAGCTTATAGCAGTATTATTTTTTAGTAATGTATGGCCGCTTTCTTCAATACTGTATATGATGATCATTATGACTTTGTATATAAGATGTAAACTATAGACTTCCCATAGATATGCGTATTATGTATTCCAATGTAGTAGGTTAAATATGGGCGATTACTGACTGTACATTGCATGTCGCTGCCCCGTACACATCTTCTGTTGTTAGCAAATAACCCCATGCTAGGAAGGTGACCTCTCCATCTATTTTAGGGTCATTACATACTTGAACCCCCTCCATTGAAGGCATTGCATGTAGGATTAATATCCCTTCCTCTTCTGCATTACTGTGCTGTGGTTAATGCCGCAGCGGAGGAGAATTATGTGCCATTTGACTTAAACCACTTTAGTCATTGATGTTAGTGGGTGATGGATGCCAGCCGCTGGGCTGAGAATTGTTTGCAGAAGTCAATGTGGCATGACCTTAACTTCACAACTGCAAGAGGGGCTGTCACTACCATGTCATCTGTGCTTGAGTGGCCCTAATACTGCTCTGGAGACCTATCGAGTCAGAGAACTTCTCAGCCGACATCAATCAGATTAAATCACAGTCTCCCCGATGCATTCAGCATAGGTCACTCTAAGAGTACAGACACTGGGTAAGACTAGAAGGCTCTCAGGACAAGGAATAAGGACGATCATCTACATAGGAAAAGAAGAGCCACGACTATTAGGGTGCACTCTAGTGTGTCAACACATGGATAGGAGGCCAGCAATGTCTCCTACTAGCCAAAAGTATTGCTGGATTAAGAGGATTTCCAAGTATTTACTTACAGTTTGTGTTAGTTATAATAAAATAGTATTACATTCACCATGGTAGGTGATTATACACTATGTAATAATATGTACTTCTAGTACTTGGATGGTTTGACATGTCATTGGTTTATCTAATATATCTAATTTTATGTAATAGATATGTGTGCGTGTATATCCCATGGAGGAATATGTGGTTAGAGTCATTATTAAAGGGAGTCTGTCACTAGAATCCAACATATCCAACCAGCTCCGGCAGATAGGTTAAGGTCACCTGAATCAAAGGGTTTCTCCTTGTTAGTTCCTGCCTCCGTTCCTGAGATATCTCTGTTTTTGTCTTTACTACAATAGCAATACTCTGCTGTTCCAAAGAGTGAATTTGCATATTGACAAAACAGCAATATCTCTGCAATATAGGCAGAAATTCACAAGGATCACACCTATCTATCTGCAGAGTTGGGTTGATATGCTTGGGTCTGGTGAGACTAACCTATCTATCTGCAGGGCTGGGGTGATATACTGGTTCTGGTGAGACTAACCTATCTATCTGCAGGGCTGGGGTGATATACTGGTTCTGGTGAGACTAACCTATCTATCTGCAGGGCTGGGGTGATATACTGGTTCTGGTGATACCAACCTATTTATCTGGAGGGCTTGGTTCTGGTGACATTAACCTATCTATCTGTGGGACTGGGTTGATATGCTGGGTACTGGCTGTCTTAAAGGGAATTTGAAGTAGTTACAAGTTATCCCCTATCCACAGTAGAGGTAATATCTAATACCCACACCAATCATGAGTATAGGAGTCTCGTGTGCCCTACATGACTGGGGTAGCAGATTGTGCATTAAGCTGTATAGGATCTCTGGAGATAGGCGACCACTATACTCTGTTTATCCCCGGTAGGATTTACTCCATTCATACAAGGCGCATGATCTCATGAACAGTATGAGTTTCAGCAATAATGCTTTGCTCCCTTCTACTACCGCCAACTCCCATTGAGACAAGACGATCCTTTCTTTGTTGTCTATCACACTATTTTTTTGTGACGTGGACATGAAATGGGCCAGTCAGGCCCCTTCTTAGGATGTGACTGGCACACAAAGTGTGGCTGGTGACAGAACCTTCTGCTGGTCCTGGGAGACTTGGGCACTCTTATGGGACTCTAGAGAGTCGTAGTTTTTTGTCAGGCCCTCATGTGTTGGGGGATTTGGCAAGTATGACTATAAAGGGTTGGGTCTGTTCAACAGTATAAGAAAAAACAGTGTTCCAACAAAGTTCCTAAGCCATCCCCCTACTCAAATAAATTACTTCAAAGTACCCCAATTTTATGAATATATACTGTGTGGCATCTATTTAAACCCAAGCTTGAAGAGAATACCCCCTAGACCAGGGGTAGGGAATGTACGGCTTTCTAGCTGTTGCAAAACTACAACTCCCAGCATGCATACTTACTCTGCAGTTCTTGGAACTCCCATGGAAGTGAATGGAGCATGTTGGGAGTTGTAGTTTCACAGTTGTAGGTTCCCTAACCCTGCCCTAGAGGTGCCCCCTGTAGTACATGTAGTTCAGGTTGAGAACCTAGGCCATCACAAGATATTATGTCCCCCCTGCCCTTCCTTTTTTAACCCCCATCTCTAATTTTTTATTAAAAATATACATGTTAATATTGAGAAATGTTCTTATTGCAGTATTATAATATTTATAGGATCGGTTTTGGAGATAAGTCCTTGTTCAGAGTTAGACTAGTTTCCCACATATTGTATGGAATTTTTAGGTTAAAGGGATATTCCCATTGGGGACATTTATGGGATATCCACAGTATATGTCATAAATGTCCCATCATAGTGGGTCCCGACACTGCGGCTCCAGTGAGTGGGGAGTACAACATGGATATATAGCATTTTCCATTCACTTAAGACTTCCAAGAATAGCTAGACCTTACAGAGTGAATGGCGGGAGCAGGACATGTGCTGTCACCTCACTACAGCCTCAAGATAAGGGGTTGGACACCACCAATCCTAAAGGTCAATGCTCGCCCCGTCTCTATGAGACATTTTCTGCATATCCTGGGAATGTGAGCATTGCTGATGCTGAGAGAAACTCCCAATAATCCAGCTAGACATCTGCCAAACAATATGGACAGATCTGGGCAAACATGGTCGTTTCTACAAGGCCGCAGAGGTACGTATGTAAAATTCGGAATAAAGAAAAATTAGGATAAGAGTGTGAAAATGAGTATACACCATTAAACTTTGCACATCATGGTGGGATATATAGAACAGAGGGGGCCCTACGCCAAAGATGAAAATGGGCCCTATTCTGGTGTCAGGTTTTGCCCCGTACAGAAGGGTCTTGTATTTGTTTGACCCCTGAGCCATTTCCCATCCCCTTACTTACTAGCAATGAAGAATAAAGTCTACAGTTTCTTATCAGCAACAAGGCTGTGCCCCTCGCTGAACCCCATGGCAGCCATATTGCCTGTCTCTATAGTTCGTATGTTCTTACTCCATATCTGGTAGTTTGTTACAGATAAAGAAATCTACATGAGAAGTTTCTATAGAACAAGAGATAAGAAACTCGTCAGGTACTTAAAGAGAGTCAACCACCATATTCACCTGTCACCACCCCAATACAGAGCACATTGCATAGCATACCTTTGCTATGTAGGTCACTTTTGTAGATTTGGAAAAACAACAATTTTGAAGTCTTATGCAAATGAGGCAGTTAGTGCATTGTGGGCGGGACTTCAGGCCAGGGAGCACTGCCTTAGGATGGGAAGTCATAGCAGGGGCATGATCACTGCATGGTGTGGTGCAGGCGGAAGATGGTATGGGATCTGAATGGCAAGAGCAGTGCTCCTATGGCTGATGGTCCACCCCCAGTGTACCAATTGTCTCATCTCAAAGATTTCATAGTTGTTTTTCTCCAAATCTACACAATTATTCTCCAATGTAATATGTTCTGTAATGTGGTGGTGATGAGTGAATATACTTTGGGGAGACGTTAGGCTGCCTTTATCCCCTTCCCTACATCCACCGTAATAGTACGGCAGATGTTGGGTATTTAAATATCACAACCGTTCAGGAGCTGAGCACCTGCTATAACCGCTGGGTCTCTGCTGTATTATACAGCAGAGACCCAGTGCTAATGCCATTTTCCCTGGCCCCCACCATTTTGGATAGGATCGCTGGCGCCTAGAACGAGATCTGGGGCCGGTGATCCTTTGCCGTGACAGCCGGGAGCCTACTGAAGGCTATGATTTCCGAACCACCGTTTTTTTAGTCGGTTTCTCCTCTAATAAAAATTGGAATAAAAAATCGTCAATTGGAGTTGGCAAGGAATTTTTTCCCTGAAATGGGGCAATTGGCATGAACCTCATGGGGTTGCTTGCATTCCCTTGGATCAACACTGTAGAGATTGTAGGGTTATAGGTTGGATGTGATGGATTGATGTCTTCATCCAACCTCATCTACCATGTAACTATGTAAATCAATAGACATTCCCCAAAATAGTGTCACTAAAAAGTATACCTAACCCTGCAAAAAAAGATGTCCTATGCATCCCTGTACATGCAAAGAATAGTAATAATAATAATAATAATAATAATAATAAAAAAAGTAATGGGTGTCAGAATATTTCCCAAAAATTTTTTGAAAACTTTTGATTTTTGTTCAAATGTAAATAAAATTATACACATTTGGTATATAACATATTGTATGATCAGACGAAACATAGACTACAGATAACTTATCATTTTGACTGCACAGTAACCGCCATAAAAACGAAGCCTGTCAGAAAGTCGCACAAATTAACTTTTTCCCCAATTCCACCCCATTCTGATTTTTTTCCAGCTACCCGGTACATTGTACAGAATAATAAACGGTAGTATCATGAAGCAACATTAAACTTCATATGGAAAAATAAAAAAGTGAAACAAAAATCAGAAAATGTCACCGGCGAGAAGGGTTTAAAGCAATATGGAATTTAGCATTATTATTATTATTATTATTATTATTATTATTATTATTATTATTATTTTTCTAATTATTATTATTATTTTAGCTATAAAGAATACACTGGCAGCTACCTAAAACCTTACAAGCAATCTGTAAATTGGCCGTCGTCTTACCTCTTCTTTACCGCCAGAAATTGCCCGCTCCTTGACAGCCGATTCATTAATTTTAACCACTGTGTGGATTTCTAAGTGATAATTACTGAATGCAAGGAATGGCCGGAGGATGGAGAGCCACTTCAGTGATTAAACTGTTGTGCGCCGCTCCGAGCCTTCCCGTCTCTTCTCTATAAAAGCTACAGACACATATGCACAAAGAAGCCATTAAGAAGTATTGAGTGTAATGCAATTATTACACAAGCATAATTGAATGGGGGAACCATTGATCTGTAGTAAGAAGGAAATTGCTCTTTTCATTTTGCAGCTATGAATATGGGAGGATTAATCTGCACGAACACAGTTTATTTCATATGTGCCTGTGTGAAGCTAAATGCCCGTATCTGTGCTAACATTATGTTAATTTGGCTGGGCGTCACATCTCCTAGGCCTGCCAGTGGAGATAATTCTCTCGCAAGATCAATAGTAATTGTGCTGCTCTGCGACTGGAAGTAGCTGCCTCCTGATCCACATTTAATCACTTTCTTCCTTCCCTTTCTTGAAGATTGCATTGCTGCAATGGCATTTTTGGACCAAAAATATCTTGCAAATTTGACGGGGCACGCTGGTAGTGTTGGAAACAACACTCTTATTGCAGCAGAAATGTAGAATTTTCCATGACTTACTTAGGGTGCTATTGTCCCACCATGGACAGCCATGCTAGAATGAAAGAGCTGCTACCAGTATAAGGCTAGTTTACACCAACAGCGATTCCTCCTGACACTATTCATACACATACATGCTCGGCTCTGCAGAGTCTACATGTGTTCCGAATGGAGAGAACACAGGGGATGGTTTATCTACTCCGTGAGTCTAACTTCTTCCCAATGTCTGTCTTCAAGAAAGAGATAAGAGGCTCCTATGCATATTGTATGAGCAGCTGAAATGAATCTAATGTGAATGGTCAGCTGCTTATTAGGCCAAGGTCATGTGAATTCCATGCCCACTTTGCAGTAAAACCAGTGTGGACACGCCATGATTTCCAAAACCGACGCGTTTTGTAAATTGCAGCATGTCAATTATAACTACAGAAACGCTGACGGTTTCCCCATAGATATAATCGTAACAGACAGTTCGCGGAGGAAAACTCCGCAAACTTTCTGTTTCGCTTTATTGCTGTGGGATGTCCTGGGGAGCCAGTGGCGTAACTAGGAATGGTGACTGACATCAAAGACCTCGACCGACCGACCTCCGCCGCATTCCTGCATGCTTCATTATGACCCATAGTGGCCTCTGCACACAGTATTATGCCCCATAGTGGCCCCTGCACACACTATTATGCCCCATAGTGGCCCCTGCACACAGTATTATCCCCCATAGTGGCCCCTACACACAGTATTATGCCCCATAGTGGCCCCTGCACACAGTATTATCCCCCATAGTGCCCCCTGCACACAGTATTATGCCCCATAGTGGCCCCTGCACACAGTATTATGCCCCATAGTGGCCCCTGCACACAGTATTATCCCCCATAGTGCCCCCTGCACACAGTATTATGCCCCATAGTGGCGCCTGCACATACTATAATGCCCCATAGTGGCCCCTGCACACAGTATTATTCCCCATAGTGGCCCCTGCACACAGTATTATGCCCCATAGTGGCCCCTGCACACAGTATTATCCCCCATAGTGGCCCCTGCACACAGTATTATGCCCATAGTGTCCCCTCCACACAGTATTATCCCCAATAGTGTCCCCTGCACACACAGTATTATGCCCCATAGTGGACCCTGCACACAGTATTATGCCCCATAGTGGCCCCTGCACACAGTATTATGCCCCATAGTGGCCCCTGCACACAGTATTATTCCCCATAGTGGCCCCTGCACATAGTATTATCTCCCATAGTGGCCCCTGCACACACTATTATGCCCCATAGTGGCCCCTGCACACAGTATTATCCCCCATAGTGGCCCCTGCACATAGTATTATCTCCCATAGTGGCCCCTGCACACACTATTATGCCCCATAGTGGCCCCTGCACACACCATTATGCCCCTTAATGAACACCCATGAACAATTATTATACTCTGGGGTCTTTTCATGGTGGATATTTTTTTTTTTCAAAAATACGTTTCCAATTATTTCAATATTAAAATGACGCATTATAGGTGGAGGCCTGTGTTAAGGTTTTTGGATCGGACCCAGAAGCGTCATGTTGTAGGGACTCAGATTTCCTAGACTAAGAGACTGGTTTTAATCATCTCCTGCCTTGAGACTCCAGGTGGACTTGACCTTTACCTGTACCAGAACTGTAGCTTTAATCTTATAAGGCATCAGGACCCTATGACCATCCAATACAGCGAGGATCCAATGGAGCATGTCATGTTTTCTCCAAGTCTTCATGGGAATGGTTCTGAATTCTGTATCTGTAGAGGAGACATCATCGGATTACAGACTGTTATGACTCACTGTCTTTTCCCAAGGGGACCATTACACATAAACGTTTGTAATATGCAACTTTTTGCATTGTCTATCTACAGTATGAAGCTTTGCATGAAACGATGATCGATTTTGCATCCATTTTAGAGGCTGTGCTTCTCCGTCGGCTTATTGTGATGGATAGAAAAGTATGTGCTATCACACTGTTGTGTCCTTCAGAAAAAAAACAGATTCTTTGTTTTTTTTACATTAGAGACATTGTAGGATGGATGCAAATGGATCAGATGAATGGACGTCAAAAAAGTGAAATGGATGGACCCTAAGCCTGTTGATTAACCATTTCAAGTTAAGGTGCCCATAGACCTTCAATGCCTTAAAAAAAGCCAGTCTTAAAAAAGCTCGCCGATTGGCATGGGAGCCACGGCCTGCTTGTGAAGGGGCCCAATATGGTAGCTATGTAGATAAGTGCTATCCACATATGGATGGTTTGGTCCCATCACAGCTTGAGCCACTGAAACTTAGACTATGTCCTCTCCTGGTTAATGGGGGAGGTCCAAGGTGAGTGACTCTCCTTTATGATCTCTATAGATATTTTTGACTTTTTTTTAAATTTAGCAGGAACCTTTGTAGGAACACATTTTTCAGCTTATAGTATGAGGTTTCACGGAGAGAGAGCACTTTAATCTGTCTACGTGACATGGGTCTTTGTGGCAATGATGTGGTACCTACAAGGCTATAGCCAAATACCAAGGAGTTCGTAGAATGGCTGCCAGAACTCCATGGTTGCAGTGCTGTATAACTGCAGTGGTGGTCACATTTGATTTGCTTTTGTTGACTATGGTCATCATGTATTGGCCGGTTAGAGACTTATACAGCTTGGCCTAAATGAAGGAATATCTATTTTTGTAAAAAACAAATTGTTGTGTTCTCTTTTTTTTTTACTATTTATGGGACTTCTCCATCTACCACGCGCACATCTGGCACAGTGCTATTTCCTTACAGAAGGTTATGTTGTACTTGCATTCAATACAATACAAGGCATATATGTTAGAAGCTTCAGATGGTTTTGCACATTTGTACTCAAAAAAGTGCCCATATTCACAACTAACATTTGCTGCAAGGTATCACTGCAGACAGGGCACCTTAGTGTAACAGTCCGAAATAACATATACAAGATTAACCTACACAGCAAAAATTGGAATTCATAGGGGATGGAGCACCATAGGACCTTTAACATGGTCTAGGTTCAATATGAATGTCAATAATTCATGACTGCCTGGAAATATTGTAGAACTTACTGTTGTTGGGATCCTGGGCTCAAATCCAACCAAGGGCAACATCTGCAAGGAGTTTGTATGTTCTCCCAGTGCTTGTGTGGGTTTCCTCTGGATACTCCAGTTCCCTCCCATGTGCCAAAAATTTGCTGATAGGTAAATCGGCTTCCCGTAAAACAACTGACCCTTGTGGGTGTTGGGGATGAGCACCTATATGACAGAAAAGCGTACAGATGTTTGCCATTTTCATAAAAAGAGAAGCAACTGCATAAATTATATGCAAAAATCAAGGCTCAACTGTAGCCATTAGTCTTCATGATCAATCCTCAATTTACTAGAATTTAACGCTGAATTTGTCAAGAAGAAATTTGAAGCAATTTTTTTATGCTTGTCAAAAACAGACGAGAATTTTGATGCTGAATTTGAAGCTGATTTTGATGCTGAATTTGGAGAAGAGTGCCACTGTATTTTGCCCGTTTTGCCTTCATTGGGCAGAGTTAAAATCCAAATTCCGAGAGTGGATTTTGACAAATTCTGTGTCGAATCCAATGTTCAATTCCATGCCAAAAGAAAAGGTGTATTTTCCACATTTCATTCATTTCAATGGGAATCCTCAGACAGAATCTGCCCAAAGAACATGCAGAAAAAGAACAGCTACTGCCTCCCATTGAAATGAATTTGAGGCAGATTCCGCATCAAATTCATCGTCGAATTCTTACATGTGAACATCCCCTAATACTGCCAATTCAGAGCAGAATTCTGTTTAAGGCTAAAGCCCTACATAGCGGGCCGTGGCGAGAATAACTGCAACGTAAACCCATTGCGTTTTTTCTCACAGCGGTTTCACAGAAAGTCCACAGAGTTTTCCTTATGCCTATAGGAAAACCGCTGGAATTTCCATAGATATAGGTGACATGCTGCGATTTCCAAAAACATGACGATTTTGGAAATCACAGGATTGCCGTTGCGCATATTTTTTTGCAATGTATGGATAGGATTGACTAGAATCCCGTCCACTTTGCAGAGACTGTAAAATGCCACGTGGGGACCCCGGAGTTTTTGAGGTCATCAATTAATGATCAGATGTTTGAAGAGGCTGCAGCATTTTCTGGTATCACAATTCAGCTCATTACTTGAATGGGACTGAGCTGCAATCAGGTCATATGACCAATGAGTGTGACGTCACATGGCTTTTGAAGCGGAACTGGCACTTTAGGATCACTGCCGCTGCATTAACCAGGTGTCAGGTGTCAGACCTCCACAGATCCTCAATTGATGACTAAAGCTAAAGATAAGTTATCAAACTAATAGTGCCAGAACACCCCTTTAAGTGTACCACCCATTTAGACATCAGCTATTTTATTATTATTATATTTTATTATTATTATTAATAAGTTTACTATTATTTTCTTTATGATATATTCAACTTTTTATTATTTTGTAAATGTACAAAATGGACAAGTGCTCATTTCTGCAACCACAAGAAAAGTAAAAGAATGACTAATAGTATAGCCAAAAATGGGGAATCTTCACCCAAATTCTAGAAACTAGAGATGAGCGAACAGTAAAATATTCGATATTCATTTCGAATAGCCCCTCAATATTCGACTATTCGAACGAATATCAAACCCCATTATAGTCTATGGAGAAAAAATGCTCGTTTCAGGGGATCCCAATCTTCGACTCAGGAGAGTCATCAAGTTCACTATGACACCCCAGGAAATGATGCCAACACCCTGGAATGCAACTGGGACAGCAGGGGAAGCATGCCTGGGGGCATCTAACAAGCCCAAGTCACTGTATTACGTCGGGAACCCTGTCAGTTTGTGATATACGGGAGATTACTTTTTCCCATAGGAATGCATTGACCAGCGTTCATTGGCCGAATGCCAAACAGAGTACAGCATTCTGCCAATCAACGCTGGTTCTGCCTGAGGCTCGTCTGTGAGTCAGACCAGCAGGGCTGCCATCAGGAATTTTGAGGCCCCATACAGCCTAAGTGTCTGGGCCCCCCCCCTGCCATTTTTGCTTTGCGCGCCGCGGGAAATTTAGCCCCACCCACTGTTATGTTGACTCCGCCCACTCATTAATTTTCCATTTGCCCGCACACTGTATAATCCTCCTACAGTCACCCGTAAATTATATGTCCCCCTCCGTCTCTCCCCTAGCTTCATATACACCTTTCATCTGCCCCCAGATTCATGTCCCCTCCATCTCTGCCCCCAGATTCATGTCCCCACATTTCTGCCCACAGATTCATGTCCCCCATCTCCATACCTCCCAACTTTTGAAGAACTAAAAGAGGGACAAAATGTGTGGCGCGCTTAGCGCGCCGCAGCAAATTTAGCCCCGCCCACTTTTGTGTTGACTCCGCCCACTTGTTAATTTTTCATGTGCCCGCACACAGTATAATCCTCCTACAGTCACCCGTAAATTATATGTCCCCCCTCTATCTCTCCCCCAGTTTCATATACACCCTTCATCTGCCCCCAGTTTCATGTCCCCCTTCCATCTCTGCCCCTAGATTCATGTCCCCACATCTCTGCCCCGTTTCATGTCCCCTCCATCTCTGCCCCCAGATTCATGTCCCCCCAGATTCATGTCCCCCCTCCATCTCTGCCCCCAGATTCATGTCCCCCATCTCTGCCCCCAGATTCATGTCCCTCCATCTCTGCCCCCACAGTGTCATGCAGTCCCCTCCTTCATCTGCCCCAGTGTCATTCCGTCCTCTCTTTCATCTGCCCCCAGATTCATGTCTCCACAGTGTCATGCCGTCCCCTCCTTCATCTGCCCCAGTGTCATTCCGTCCTCTCTTTCATCTGCCCCCAGATTCATGTCCCCACAGTGTCATGCCGTCCCCTCCTTCATCTGCCCCAGTGTCATTCCGTCCTCTCTTTCATCTGCCCCCAGATTCACGTTCCACCTCCACATTAAACTTACCTTCTCCTCCGCTCCCTCGCCGCTCTCTGCGCGTCTCTCTCGCTGACACATGCGGCTGAAGGAAGGAGCTGACACAGGTCAGCTCCACGCTTCGCCGCTGGGTGTCTCTCTCGCTGACACATATGCGGCTGAAGTGAGGAGCTGACCTGTGTCAGCTCCTTGCTTCGCCGCTGCCGGCTCTCTCGCTGACACATATGCGGCTGAGCCGGGTTCCGGCTCAGCCGCATATGTGTCACCGAGAGAGGCGGCAGCAGCAAAGTGAGGAGCTGACACAGGTCAGCTCCTCGCTTCAGCCGCATATGTGTCAGCGAGACAGGCGGCAGCAGCGAAGCGAGGAGCTGACCTGTGTCAACTCCTCGCTTCAGCCGTGTATGTGCTCAACTCAGATCTGCGTCCTCTGGATGCAGATCTGAGTTGAAACAGGACATACAATGACTGCTGCCGGTGCCAGGGGGCCCGGGCCCCCCCCATTTTAAAATTTGGCCGGGCCCCTGACGCCAGTAGCAGTAGTACTGGCCTATCGGCGGCCCTGCAGACCAGAATGGAGATTGCTGTGGACCAACCTTAGACTCCGCCTCCTCCGGCAGAACCAACGTTGATTGGCCGAATGCTGTACTCTGTACACCGGAGATGCAGCCGAGCTCAGTGCACGGCCAGCACTGCTACAACGGAGATGAAGCAGAGTTGGCTGTGTGCTGAGCTCTGCTACACTGGAGATGTAGCAGGGCTGAGTGTACGCTGAACCCTGCTGCACACTCAGTTCTGCTGCATCTCAGATGTAGCAGAGCTGAGTGTGTGCTGAACCCTGCTGAGTATGCAGCAGGGTTCAGCGCACACTCAGATCTGCTACATCTCCAGTGTAGCAGAGCTGGCCGTGCGCTGAGCTCGATCTCCGGTGTAGTTGAGCTGAGTACCCGGTATGCTCTGCTTCATCTCTGGTGTAGCAGTGCTGGCCGTGCGCTCAGCTCGGCTGCATCTTCAGTGTAGCCGAGCTGAGCGCACGGCCAGCTCTGCTACATCTCGGCATAGAAATGCATTGATCAATGTTGATTGGCCGAATGCTATACAGAGTGCAGCATTCGGCCAATCAACGCTGGTTCTGCCAGAGGAGGCGGAGTCTAAAATCGGTCCACAACAGTCTCCATTCTGGTCTGATATTAGACTCCGCCTCCTCACAGACGAGCCTCCGGCAGAACCAGCGTTGATTGGCATCTATCCCTGTCTCACAGTCACATAGTTCACATTCTCAAATTAACCGAATGTTAAATCCACCATTCGTATAAATTGGAGGTCACCTGATTTAGCCAGCCAATTACTTTTTCTGGATTTTTTTGATGCCTTCGTTGTCGTAGTTCCTGTCCCACCTCCCCTGCGCAGTTATTGGTGCAAAAAAAGCACATGGGAAGGTGGGAGGGGATACGAAATTTTAGTGTGTTTGCCTCGTGGTATTCGATTGGAATCGAATACCTCAAACAGCCTGATATTCGATCGAACAGTATTCGCTCATCTCTACTAGAAACCAATTATTCATCATGGGAAACAAAAATCAAAATGTCTTAATTTTTACGTAACCATAAATACTCATATGACAAGAGTTTGTCATTTAATAATTTTCTGCCATAGTGATTGAGAAAGAGATTGCATTGAAAGGGTTACACGGAAAAGCCATATGGTGGAATAGAGGAAACAGATTTTCCTAAAGTGTATGGCAGCCACCTTATGTTCTGGAGAAACCAGCCTTAGTTGGTTATCCCAGCACTTCAGGGTCTAGCCATGAGCTGAGGCTCCCTCCTGTGAGGCCATGACTAGACTACTGCTAGTTTGGTTGCCTTTGGGCACTTGATCTTTGCATTTGTTTAGAGGTACCCAAGATGAAAGCCAGCTTTGCCTGGGAGAACGACCCCTGTAGATCTGACTCTCAAGGACACAGCTGTTGATAGGAGACCTTACAGCAGAACATCTGTAGTCCAGACAGCAGGTTGGAGAGAGATGAGTGATTCCCTCTGGGTACACAACTGGCTTCATGGTTTCTGGGCAGTTCAGAGCAGTTCAGGTCATTGACTCGGGTCAGGAGGCTTAGACTTCTTCACTGTAGGAGTTATGGAACAAGTAAACTGCTCTGTGCCATTTACTTGAAGAAATATCTCATCATGGACACAAAATATCATACAAAGACTTTTATATGTCTAAGTCACATCATCATCCATGAGATCGTTCAGTCTTGTAGATATAGGGAGTCTAGGGAGTGTAGGTAAGAGGGTCTCAACACTTCTACTGCCAATATTTTAAGTTAGGGGTTCCATTACAAATTTTGTTTTGTAATCCAGGAGCTTCAAGTTGCATATACCATGGAGCCTATCCAGAAGACTTTGCCTTTGAGAACACCACCATTTTATCCAGCTGAGATATTCTTGGCCAGATTTTTGTTCCTTCACATATTATACATACTTGCTATCGTCTTCGAGAAGATCACCCTTCTAGAAGGGTGCAAAGAGTGGTCATCTCAAAAAGTCTTCATTGTAATTGAAATAATTTGGCTCTTGGTTCCTTGCCCAGCTTGAATTCAGACATAAGGTTCTTTTTGTACCTGTACTAGTCCATTCTTTCAAGTCAAGTCAAGACTTTTGACCATAATGTTCTGTACCAATCTGTATTCCAAACGTTAGAACAAGGTCCAACGCCAAATATTACAGCTGACTCTAAAATGTGAACAGGTTATGGCCTTCTGAAATTGACCCTAGGACAAACATGACACGTGACAGTTCAGTATGAACTCTCATGATCTTGGTAGAGGAGGTCTTTTAAGGTTGTGCTTATAGACAAATCTGGGACGTGATCTTTTCTGTCTTGATCACCAAATCTGGAATGTTAAGAAAAAAATTAAAGTAAAATAAGGATGACTCATTGAGAAAACAATTTATCTCATTGAAAACAATTTATCTCCTTGCAGAATGGGTGTATTAGAGTAAAGACCTAACATGCCCTCTCCAGGTATCCTTCCCCCGATATCAGGGGCGATTTACTTCATGTTTTTAGTATCGGGATGCAAAAAATATGACGTGAATGTCCACCCGGCTAAATATATCATTATATACTGTCAGCCTGTATACTGTAGCCACTATGGCATGGTAACCTGGAGGATTTGTATGAGGTTGTGCCATAGGATGTAGATGTCTATAGAGGTGATAGCCTTAGACTAGGAAGACATGACGGTCAACAAAAATCCAAACCTATCCGCTCGCCATCCAAATCTGCGTGTCTTCTCCATCATAGGAATTCTAATGTGATGTGACTTGAGTAATTGTATTAAAGACTAGCTGGTCCAATAAGGTTTTACATGACTTCTGTTGGTAGATGTCAAGGCTTTCATTCCCGCCGGTCACTTTTGTACACGCGTTGGGTCTTTAGTCAAAAATATACAACAAAAATGTTGTGTATTACGTTACAAAATAATTGGTTTGTGTGTTATATTCTTCTATACAGAACTGTCTGCAAGTATTAACCTTCCGTAATAGTTAAACCCAATTTCCAGTAAAATGAGCGGCGTTCGTGCATTTACAGTATACTGTTTATGTACCATATAAAGCGTTATACGGTGTGTAATTTAGAGATATATTTGGTAAAATTAATGCTCACGGCTCGAGCGTTAAGTAATAATTCAGTAAATGTATACTGCGTAATTGGTGTTTGGGTGCTGTGCCCAACTAGACTGAGACATGAGCAGTGTCTGACACAGATCTGCACACTTAGCAGCCAGGGCACTAGGTATGAGCAGGTCAGGACAGGCGCACCCCTCCCCCCTAGTCACCCAGTGCTGGCATTGTGCAAGGTCTCCCGCTGTCTGACAGAAAGCAGAACATTAACTCTTACCTCCCATTCTATAATTAAATAATCAAGATGGCAGAATCGGCCGTCTAGGGTTGTCGTATTCTGAAATTGCAGAATCAGAACAGAAGATTCCTCATCGCTAAAAACTACATTAAGGAGTTAAAGTGCTACGACCAAGGAGACTTAAAGGGATTTTATATTTGTAGACAATTAAAAGTTAAACATTTTTGCAAATATAAATAATTAAAAATTTTGCAGAATTTTATAGATTTTCTCTAAACATCTTGATCAGTTGCCAATGGGTATGACCATGAATGCAGGAACTTTCTACGGTCCCAGCCATGATGTCCTTATAGTGTCTGGGTTATCTTCTCATACATGTAGTGTCCTCCTGATAACCAGCCATGATGTCCTTATTGTGTCCGGGATATCTTCTCATACATGTAGTGTCCTCCTGATAACCAACCATGATGTCCTTATTGTGTCCGGAATATCTTCTCATACATGTAGTGTCCTCCTGATAACCAGCCATGATGTCCTTATTGTGTCCGGAATATCTTCTCATACATGTAGTGTCCTCCTGATAACCAACCATGATGTCCTTATTGTGTCCAGAATATCTTCTCATACATGTAGTGTCCTCCTGATAACCAGCCATGATGTCCTTATTGTGTCCGGGATATCTTCTCATACATGTAGTGTCCTCCTGATAACCAGCCATGATGTCCTTATTGTGTCCGGGATATCTTCTCATACATGTAGTGTCCTCCTGATAACCAGTCATGATGTCCTTATAGTGTCTGGGTTATCTTCTCATACATGTAGTGTCCTCCTGATAACCAGCCATGATGTCCTTATTGTGGTCGGGGTATCTTCTCATACATGTAGTGTGCTCCTGATAACCAGCCATGATGTCCTTACTGTGTCCAGGTTATCTTCTCATACATGTAGTGTCCTCCTGATAACCAGCCATGATGTCCTTATTGTGTCCGGAATATCTTCTCATACATGTAGTGTCCTCCTGATAACCAACCATGATGTCCTTATTGTGTCCAGAATATCTTCTCATACATGTAGTGTCCTCCTGATAACCAGCCATGATGTCCTTATTGTGTCCGGGATATCTTCTCATACATGTAGTGTCCTCCTGATAACCAGCCATGATGTCCTTATTGTGTCCGGGATATCTTCTCATACATGTAGTGTCCTCCTGATAACCAGCCATGATGTCCTTATAGTGTCTGGGTTATCTTCTCATACATGTAGTGTCCTCCTGATAACCAGCCATGATGTCCTTATTGTGTCCGGAATATCTTCTCATACATGTAGTGTCCTCCTGATAACCAGCCATGATGTCCTTATTGTGTCCGGGATATCTTCTCATACATGTAGTGTCCTCCTGATAACCAGCCATGATGTCCTTATTGTGTCCGGGTTATCTTCTCATACATGTAGTGTCCTCCTGATAACCAGCCATGATGTCCTTATTGTGGTCGGGTTATCTTCTCATTCATGTAGTGTCCTTCTGATAACCAGCCATGATGTCCTTATTGTGGTCAGGTTATCTTCTCATACATGTAGTGTCCTCCTGATAACCAGCCATGATGTCCTTGTTGTGTCCAGGTTATCTTCTCATACATGTAGTGTCTTCCTGATAACCAGCCATGATGTCCTTATTGTGGTCGGGTTATCTTCTCATTCATGTAGTGTCCTCCTGATAACCAGCCATGATGTCCTTATTGTGTCCAGGTTATCTTCTCATACATGTAGTGTCCTCCTGATAACCAGCCATGATGTCCTTATTGTGTCCAGGTTATCTTCTCATACATGCAGTGTCCCTCCTGATAACGTGTCCACAATGAGGACATCATGGCTGGGTTTTTGACAAGTCCCAGATCATAGAAAGTTCCTGCATTCATGGTCGTATCTCTTGGTAACCAAATAAAACAAGAGATGTCACCACTAAGATGCCTAGAGAAAATCTTTAAGGCTAGGTGTAACATCTCTGCCTGCTGGGGTCACTGCGCCGCCCTCTGCTCACATGGTGTGGTGCAGGAGGCTTGTGCAGTTTGATTCTTTGCTTAGAGTTTATGGTTGCATTGTGTGAACACGGCTTCAGTTTGGTAACTGATTTTCCACCACACCCGTCTGCCTTCACCTTCATTTCCCTCTGCTCCTCTAATGGTTAAGTTTAGCCTTGCCCTGTGATTGACAGCTGGCCTTCCTATCAGGTCCAGGTTAGGTTCTTCCTCTCTATTTATTCTTGGCTCACATTCACATTGGTGCTTGCTATTGCCTCGTGCTTGCTGGAGTTTCTCTTGCTGTTTAGTTACTTGTATTCTTAATCCTGACCTTGGCTTTCCCTATTCACTATTCTTTTGGACTCCGATTTGGAACTGCGTTGCTCGACTGTTACTCACCCCTGGCTAGCTGACCTCCATTTGTTGTTGTTTGTCTTGTCTGCGTTTTGCATGTTACATATATAGGAAGGGATCGTCTCCAAGTTGCCGCCTATTGCGTATGATAGGACCAGGCAAGCAGGAAGGGACAGTGGGGGGCTTCAGCTTAGGGCTCACTGTCTCTTATGTCCCTTCCTAGGGTTTCCAGCAGCTACTGGGGAATTGCTGTCCTAGCAATTCTCTAACACTAGGTTCACACCTGTGCCCGGTCTCCGCCTCTGGACTCCTTTCCCCTTTCCACATTAAAAACGCGGAGAGAAAAGTTCTGCAAACAGCGCTTTTCTCTCTGCATATTTCACCCTTTTGGGGCAGAAACCAGGTGAACCCCATAATAGTCTATGGGGTTCACAGGTTTCCGCGGGTAACTGCTTTGTTAAGCGGATTAGGTTTCCATTCAGGGGTTCCTGAAGCGGATTTCGCAAACGGAAACCCAAACGCAGGTGTGAACCTAATGTTATTCTCTGAAAAATTTTAATTCCCCATAATTGCAAAAAAGTTTTACTTTTAATTGCCTACAAAGATAACGGTGAGAAAAAAGGGAGGAACTGTCACCTCTCCAGAAATGGCTGCAATCTCCATGTAAGAACAAACCTGGAGCATGTTTTCTTAGAACTCTTCAATGTACCATTACTATGTATTAACCCCTTTAAAGGGATTGTCCAGTTATCCAGATTGTCCAACACCTAGGACCCCTGCTGATCAGCTTTTGAAAGGGGACATAGGTTCAAATGAGCACTAGACCTTAACACTGTTTACATCAAAGGCCTCCCGTTTCAAAGTGGTCATGTGATGTAATTACAGTCCCATCCCATAGAAGTGAATATGAAGGTTTTGTCAATGACGACCTCTTCTTAACCGATATGAAACATTCCAAAACACGAACCATGTCTATGAAGCAGTGGGCTGATGACATCATCAGTTTCTCCTACATCCAGGGTTCCCCTGTCCTCCCGATTGCTCAATAAGAGGTTTTAGGATCCATCACAAATTTTGAAAATAAACTGAGTAATTTTACCCGTATACCATACGATAAACGGGACAAAATGTTCCTACAGAGTCCCCCAACCTCAATAACAAAATATATTTGGAAACTGTAACTGTTTACACCCCACAAGACATATTATGGTCGGTGGTTTTAGCTGATCAAAATCAGGTCCACCAATGAACACCCAGTCTACATGTGCTTTTTATTCCCACCAGATACTCTTTCCTCAATCTTGAGGAAAGTCTCTAGTGTATGACAAATTACCGCAATACCTGTTGCAGCAGCAATTTTAGTTCATTCAAGACAAATCCCAAATTGTTCCGTTTAGTTAAAGATGGAACAATTTGGGTTGAATCCGGCTCCTACTGAAGTGGTTCGCCAATTTCTAGTCTTGCACAAAGAATCTTAGAGAGCGCCTTGCCATAGGCAGGCTTAGCCCACCGTACTACGAATGAGTTCTCTTATGGGTTCAGTCATTGAGACAATAATAGCCCCAAAGGTAGAGCCAATACAACCCATTTGGGCTTTAGAGTGAACCTCTCTCCACTTGAGTTTACATTGTATTACGTTTATCAGTTTCCTCGCCATTTCATTAATATCTATTTCTACATATCATTACGTTAATACCCAGTATGGCCGGAGTTGTTCTTTACGGTATACTTTTATTACACTTATTAGAGCTATCTAGTGAACAGAACTAGTGTGCGGCCTATAAATTTTGTTGAAGCCTGTGACAGCGCTTAGGCTCTGACTGACTTATGTCGGTGAGATATTGCTTCTCAGGAGACTGGTCAGCTTCTGTTCAATGAATAATTAAGTCCGCTCGCAAGATGGCTGACTCTGCTCTTTGTAACCCGTCTAATAGGTGTTTGGTGTAACTTAGTTATAGATTTTTAGGCCAGGAGCCTTTCTTGTTGTATTTGCCTTTATCTGCTGAATTTTACTGTCTAGTAACATTAAAAAAATCACATAAGCCATAATATAAAGCCAGAAACACTTATAGCAGCATTATCATGGCTGACGGTGCAATGTTTTTTTACAATGTACAGTAAGGCTTTGTTCACACTTGCCTTGCAATTGTTCCATATCTTCTGCCTGGGCTCTCAACAAATTTTCTGACATGTTTGACAGTAAGAGTAATGCAATGTGAATCACTATTATTGTCAGGGCCTGGGGCAATTTTTTTATTTATTGAAACCAGTTAGTGAATTTTGCCACTTTTTTCTGTTTTACTTTCTGATTGTAGCAATTTCTACAATGATGTACATGATGATGGGAGTGACCATCTTGTCCGAGCTTCTCCTCTGATCTGTTAACCATCTTGAATCACTAGTGAGCACGGTAACTCGGCCAATAGTGGTCACATCATGATGTCATGAAGCTCAGCATGCTCACTGAGGCCCAATCTCAGACCTCAGGGGTGACACCAGGCACATGACTTCACCAAGGAGGGTGAGAGAGAGTGACGGATGATGCAAGTAGGCCCAAAAAAGGAGAGGGAAGGTACGTACAAATATTGATTTTTTTTTTTACTTACACCTTCTCTGGGCCTCCACCTATTATACTCTGGGATCTGAAGACATCCGAGAGTATAATAATGACACTTTTATTTTGATATAGCTTCTACACTATGTTTTATAGATAGGTTCCTAGGAGCCCTGACAGTGCTCTTCACTATGTTTTATAGATAGGTTCCTAGGAGCCCTGACAGTGTTCTACACTATGTTTTATAGATAGGTTCCTAGGAGACCTGACAGTGTTCTACACTATGTTTTATAGATAGGTTCCTAGGAGCCCTGACAGTGTTCTACACTATGTTTTATAGATAGGTTCCTAGGAGTCCTGACAGTGTTCTACACTATGTTTTATAGATAGGTTCCTAGGAGCCCTGACAGTGTTCTACACTATGTATTATAGATAGGTTCCTAGGAGTCCTGACAGTGTTCTACACTATGTTTTACAGATAGGTTCCTAGGAGCCCTGACAGTATTCTACACCATGTTTTATAGATAGGTTCCTACGAGCCCTGACAGTGTTCTACACTATGTATTATAGATGTTCCTAGGAGCCCTGACAGTGTTCTACACTATGTTTTATAGATAGGTTCCTAGGAGCCCTGACAGTGTTCTACACTACGTTTTATAGATAGGTACCTAGGAACCCTGAAAGTGTTCTACACTATGTTTTATAGGTAGGTTCCTAGGAGCCCTGAGAGTGTTATACACTATGTTTTATAGATAGGTTCCTAGGAGTCCTGACAGTGTTCTACACTATGTTTTATAGATAGGTTCCTAAGAGCCCTGACAGTGTTATACAGTATGTTTTATAGATAGGTTCCTAGGAGTCCTGACAGTGTTCTACACTATGTTTTATAGATAGGTTCCTAAGAGCCCTGACAGTGTTATACAGTATGTTTTATAGATAGGTCGTTAGGAGTCCTGACAGTGTTCTACACTATGTTTTATAGATAGGTTCCTAGGAGCCCTGACAGTGTTCTACACTATTTTTTATAGATAGGTTCCTAGGAGCCCTGACAGTGTTCTACACTATGTTTTATAGATAGGTACCTAGGAACCCTGACAGTGTTCTACACTATGTTTTATAGGTAGGTTCCTAGGAGCCCTGAGAGTGTTATACACTATGTTTTATAGATAGGTTCCTAGGAGTCCTGACAGTGTTCTACACTATGTTTTATAGATAGGTTCCTAAGAGCCCTGACAGTGTTATACAGTATGTTTTATAGATAGGTTCCTAGGAGTCCTGACAGTGTTCTACACTATGTATTTTAGATAGGTTCCTAGGAGTCCTGACAGTGTTCTACACTATGTTTTATAGATAGGTTCCTAGGAGCCCTGACAGTGTTCTACACTATTTTTTATAGATAGGTTCCTAGGAGCCCTGACAGTGTTCTACACTATGTTTTATACATAGGTACCTAGGAACCCTGACAGTGTTCTACACTATGTTTTATAGATAGGTTCCTAGGAGCCCTGAGAGTGTTCTACACTATGTTTTATAGATAGGTTCCTAGGAGTCCTGACAGTGTTCTACACTATGTTTTATAGATAGGTTCCTAAGAGCCCTGACAGTGTTCTACACTATGTTTTATAGATAGGTTCCTAGGAGCCCTGACAGTATTCTACACTATGTTTTATAGATAGGTTCCTAGGAGCCCTGACAGTGTCCTACACTATGTTTTATAGATAGGTTCCTAGGAGTCCTGACAGTGTTCTACACTATGTTTTATAGATAGGTTCCTAAGAGCCCTGACAGTGTTATACACTATGTTTTATAGATAGGTTCATAGGAGTCCTGACAGTGTTCTACACTATGTTTTATAGATAGGTTCCTAGGAGCCCTGACAGTGTTCTACACTATGTTTTATAGATAGGTTCCTAGGAGTCCTGACAGTGTCCTACACTATGTTTTATAGATAGGTTCCTAGGAGCCCTGACAGTGTTCTACACTATGTTTTATAGATAGGTTCCTAGGAGTCCTGACAGTGTTCTACACTATGTTTTATAGATAGGTTCCTAGGAGCCCTTACAGTGTTCCACACTATGTATTATAGATAGGTTCCTAGGAGTCCTGACAGTGTTCTACACTATGTATTATAGATAGGTTCCTAGGAGCCCTGACAGTGTTCTACACTATGTATTATAGATAGGTTCCTAGGAGCCCTGACAGTATTCTACACTATGTTTTATAGATAAGTTCCAAGAAAGAAAGATAGAAAGATAGAAAGAAAGAAAGAAAGAAAGAAAGAAAGAAAGAAAGAAAGAAAGATTCCAACCGAAGAAAATTCAAGGTGAATCTTTAATCCAAGGCAATGTTTCAGTTTGTATGTGAACATTTCTTAAGGGAGAACTAGAAACATAGATGATAATAAAAAAATAGATGGGTGATAAAAAAATAAAGATAGATAGATAGATAGATAGATAGATAGATAGATAGATAGTAGCTACATAATAGTGGAGGTATAATCCCTTTACCTCATTTATGAACATCTTTTTAGCATAATTCCTGTAGTCTTTGGTACTAGATTGACGGGGCCTCCAGATTCCTTTCATACCTCCCTATTTCGGGGTAACCACAAGACAGAGAGACGCGGGGGAGTGTGTGTTAAGAGGTTTAGTGCATGATGTACACACCGGTCCCTGCACCTTGGCCCCCCCTGACCTACACCCACCCTCTGTAAGCCATTTTCCCGAGGAGACGTATTTATTAATTAAGAGTTGGTAGCCATGACAACGTCTGGTAATTCCAACTTAATAAGGGTCCTGCAACATGCAGTGGCACCAGAAAGGCTTGTAACGGCGGCGATTACTTTATCTGCTGGTTTGGAATGATGCCGGTGACATGAAAGCAGAGAGTTATAGACTTTCTAAAGGGAACTGTGCTCATAAGATTTAACCATTTCCCTGTCTGATGGGGGAAAGCGCTGGAACTGTAATCGTATTGAAAAGTTTTATTAAAAATTATTACAAAGGACCCGAACGTTCATATAAGTGTTCATGGGTCATGTGTAAAACTAAGCCGTAAAATCCGTGAGGGGTCCTGCTTTTCCATTTTGTAGATCATGTATGTAGGAATTATTTTCCTAACACAAAGGAAAAATAAGAAATTTTAGCAAGTACTAAATTTTTGGCGCCATCTCATCATAGTCATTGGGGTGTGATGATGTCATCCGTCTCCATCTCATTAGGAGCTTATTCACCCCCATGCCCGGATGCTTTTACGGATCCCTCAATAGATATGATAGATCCTTGAAAAGGTATTGCCTTCAGATGTACATCGGCCATGAGTAACGTGCTGCTTCCCGATAGACTACAACTGAAAATTTCGGACAACCTTCTGCAAATTCAGGGCCTGTTTGCAAGTATGGTGTATGGCAGGAATGTCAAAAACTTTCTACTTATAAGGTTAATCCCGAAACATCTTGCTGTGTAATTTATACATGACCCTCACTAAGTCTAAGTTCGCATCTGCTCCGGAGTCTCTATTGGAGACTGCGCCTTAGAAACTGCCAAAAATCGGCAGAGAAAAAGGTCTTGCACAGAGGACTGAAAGTAACAGCAACATGGCGGACTTCATAGACTATAATGTCTGCAGGTCCACTGTTTCAGCAACCCGGCTCTCTGTTTTTCAGCTCCCCTTGACAGACCCAAATGATGGAGATCCCAGTGCAAATGTGAACGTGGCCTAAGAAGGTGCAAACCATAAGGAATGTAGAAGGGGGATCTGATGCCTAAGTTAGAGGGGGACAAAGATCCCTCTACCACATATGGAGACACCCGTATTATAAATAGCACAGTTACAGATTTTGTAATTTGGTGTAGCTAGCCGTCAGCCTGTTAGATAGTGTCACATTTGTAGGAGAAGGCGCTCAAAGTCAATGTTAACACAGTTGGCAGAGTGCGAGAGTTGGTGAGCAGGCAGCGAAGAAGACGGCAGAGAAGTTTGTGGAGAATAGGAGGGGCGCAGAGGAGACTGGACTATTATATTCTGCAGAGAATAGGAGGGGCGCAGAGGAGACTGGACTATTATATTCTGCAGAGAATAGGAGGAGCGCAGAGGAGATTGGACTATTATATTCTGCAGAGAATAGAAGGAGTGCAAAGGAGACTGGACTATTACATTCTGCAGAGAATAGGAGGAGCGCAGAGGAGACTGGACTATTATATTCTGCAGAGAATAGGAGGAGCGCAGAGGAGACTGGACTATTATATTCTGCAGAGAATAAGAGGAGCGCAGAGGAGACTGGACTATTATATTCTGCAGAGAATAGGAGGAGCACAGAGGAGACTGGACTATTATATTCTGCAGAGAATAAGAGGAGCGCAGAGGAGACTGGACTATTACATTCTGCAGAGAATAGGAGGAGCGCAGAGGAGACTGGACTATTATATTCTGCAGAGAATAGGAGGGGCGCAGAGGAGACTGGACTATTATATTCTGCAGAGAATAGGAGGAGCGCAGAGGAGATTGGACTATTATATTCTGCAGAGAATAGGAGGAGCGCAGAGGAGACTGGACTATTATATTCTGCAGAGAATAGGAGTAGCGCAGAGGAGACTGGACTATTATATTCTACATTGTTGTGTGTTTGCCAATTTCTTCACTTGTTCCTATACTTCAGCTGTTTACTGTAAGGCTAGGTTCACAAAGGTGGATTTTGCATCAAGATCAGTGTCAAATTGCATCCAATGGGAAGCAGAGACTGAAGCAGGGTACCAGTGGCATAGGAATGGTGGGGCCCCATGGCGAACTTTTGACATGCCCCCCCCACCCGATGGACACCAACGCTGAAGACCTAGACCGGCCCCTTCCTATGTATTCCTGCGCGCTCTATTATGCCCCATAGTGGCCCCTGCACACAGTGTTATACCCCATAGTGGCCCCTGCACATAGTATTATGTCCCTCAGTGGCCCCTCCACACAGTATTATGTCCCTCAGTGGCCCCTGCACACAGTATTATCCCCCATAGTGGCCCCTGCACACAATATTATGTCCCTTAGTGGCCCCTGCACACAATATTATGTCCCTCAGCTGCCCATCCACACAGTATTATGTCCCTCAGTGACCCCTGCGCACAGTATTATCCCCCATAGTGGCCCCTCCACACAGTATTGTACCCCATGGTGGCCCCTGCACATAGTATTATGTCCCATAGTGGCCCCTGCACACAGTTTTATTCCCCATAGTGGCCCTGCACACAGTATTATACCCCATAGTGGCCCCTGCACACAGTATTATGTCCCTCAGTGGCCCCTCCACACAGTATTATGTCCCTCAGTGGCCCCTACACACAGAATTATCCCCCATAGTGGCCCCTGCACACAGTATTATGCCCCATAGTGGCCCCTGCACACAGTATTATGTCCCTTAGTGGCCCCTGCACACAGTATTGTACCCCATGGTGGCCCCTGCACATAGTATTATGTCCCATAGTGGCCCCTGCACACAGTATTATTCCCCATAGTGGCCCCTGCACACAGTATTATCCCCCATAGTGGCCCCTGCACACAGTATTATCCCCCATAGTGGCCCCTGCACACAGTATTATGTCCCACTGTGGACACCCATAAACAATTATTATACTCTGGGGTCTTTTCAGACCCCAGAGTATAATAATCAGAGACCCAGGGGGAGAAAAACATAAAAAAAAAACATAATAAAAAATACTCTGTTACTCACCTATCTCCCATCTCCTACGATCTTCAATGACGTCAGACGTCACATGACCTGGGACGCAGGCCGGGGTCATGAGACATCAGTCGACTAGGCCGAAGCCTGCCCGGATCGTGGAGAGGTAAGTAACAGTGTTTTTTATGTTTCTTACCTCTCCCGGTCCACCAATCATTATACTCAGGGGTCCGAAAAGACCCCCGAGTATAATGATAGCAGCGGTAGCGGCTGTTGCTGGGCCCCTAATGTCCCGGGCCCTGTGGCAGCTGCCTCTGCTGCTGTGGCGGTAGTTACACCACTGCAGGGTACTGAAAAAAAAGGACACCCTGCTTGGTCTTGCCACCTATCTTGCGGATTCAACTGGTCTCTGTTAACCATAGTTGGCTGTCCGATTCCTGCGCATTACAGAGGACCAGTAGCATCAAGTTAGACTTTTCTATTTGTTTCCCCCTTTTTGTATGTTTTTGATTTCAATATCATTGATCAATTAATTATTTATTTTCTCTAATACACTGAATAATGCAGAATTCACCGCGGGGTGCCTCCCAGCCCTATAGATTGCAGGCAGTAATCTTAGTCTTTATTTATCTAGTGCTAATGTATTAAGCGGCGAGGTGGAAATAATGTATTCATGTATATTATTTTCTGGCCTATGATCACCAGGCATTTATACACACCCGGTGCTATATTTTGTCGACCACACGTATATTTTAAAATGATGACATTAAAATTACTTCCTGATTAATCGCGGCGAGGAAGCGACTATATCCGTTAACTTGAGCATCTGATTTATGCAGCTTCATATTGTTCACACTCTATCTGCTAATGGCTTGTTACTGCACCCAACCACAAAGCAGTTAACGTAATAAATGGAGAGAAATACAAGGCTTTTTTTTTGCTTTGTGCGACACTGGCATCCATACCATCCCCCGGCATCTGTGCAATATGACAAATCCAACTCTTGTGCAATATCCTGAGGTTTTAGCACTGGAGAACAGAAAGTGGGAAGAGAGATACAAGTGAGGGTGTAAAAGGGTACGAGAGGTTTGGTATCTATGTGACACAAATACACAAGAAGAGAACCCCGGCCATCAGCACTCGTCATTCACACGCTTACATAATCGATAGCATCCAGTGAAACTGAGGACACAGTCATCTAAGGTTGACCTGATCTGGAGTAAAGATATTTGTATGATCTTACTTGACCTTACAATATATAACTACAATATCAATAAAAGGATATATAATAGTCATTTTTCTACATTTTATGGTCAGTATTATATTTGGAGCCCCAGTGATATTCTGACTAGAGATGAGCGAGTAGTTAAATACTCGATATTCGATATTTGTTTCGAGTAGCCCCTCAATATTCGACTACTTGAATCGAATATTGAACCCTATTATACTCTATGGGGGAAAAATGCTCGTTTCAGGGGTAGGCAACATTCAATCAAATTGAACTTACCAAGTCCACGAGTGAGGGTCGGGTTGGATCCTCCGAGAAGTCTTCTCCGTGCAGCGTCCCCGTGGCGTCTTCCGGCTCTGAATTCACTCTGCCAGGCATCGGGCCTGGGCAGAGCCGACTGCGCATGCCCGCACTACAAGAAAATGGCCGCTTACAGTCAAAGTGGCCATTTTTCTTGCGCAGTCGGCTCTGCCCAGGCCCGATGCCTGACAGAGTGAATTCAGAGCTGGAAGATGCCGCGGGGAAGCTGCACGGAGAAGACTTCTAAAGGTAGGAGAAGAACCAGCGTTGATTGGCCGACTGTATAGCATTCGGCCAATCAACGCTGGTTCTGAATCAAATTTTTCCATTCGAATAGTGAGTAGTATAACATTGAGTACGAATATTTCGAATACCGTAGTATTCGATTGAATACCTACTCGATCGAATACTACTCGCTCATCTCTAATTCTGAATTGTAAATAGTCACTAACTTAGTAATAGAAAAATTCCACTTATCAGGTTCTTTTCATGTCTCCTAAACTGACTTAGACTCTGAAATCTCTGCTGAATCTGTCTTGGATCAATGGTCTCTAATTTGACTGGGTAAATGGGCCGTACAAAGACAGAATGTGAAGTTGATGGGGCTGCATTAATTGCAAATGTGATACAATAATGTACTAGAATAATACTACATAACATACTACTATAATAATAATACTATATCTGCTGCCCATGTAGAATTATAGTGCCCCCACAGCCATATATAGTGACTCTGCCCCTATCTACAGTCTTCTGACCCCACAGAAAATGGTTCCACCATAGACATACATAGTGGCTCTGCCCCTATGTACAGTCGGCTGACCCCATAGATAATAGTGTCCCCATAGACATACAGGGTGGCTCACTGTAGAAGTCTATGGAGAAGGGAGCGGAGGAGGATTCAAGTGAGAGGGATGGAAAGAACACAGGCAGATGGAGGAATAGACAAGCGGCTGTAGCTAAATGTCAAATTTTTGGGTTTCATTGAGGAAATGCAACTAATGAAGATTTGTAACAATTTTCCATGAGAAACAGTATACAGTAAGTCAGCTCTGAAATATATCTCTATACCTGTAGGTAGTTACTCTACCAAAACCACTCACCCATCTGTAGACAGATTCTTTTTCACCCAAATACTACTACAAAAAAATTGCTTATGGATGTAGATTTATACCCCATAAGCCAAAAGGCACTCCAAGGTTTGGGTATCTATGGACTCCCTTTGTTCTTAGGGAGAACCCATTTTGTCCCCAGCCTTTTCCTTGCACAACTCCATAGCTCAACTCAATGGGAACCAAGATTCTCTAGAGCTGCAGCAAAAGCTAGTCAACTAGTTTTAGGCAAGAACACAGAACTTGCCCCCTACAGATGTGTGCCTGTTCTTTTGGACATTGACACCCAGGGTTTTTGTGGGTAAGTAGCATTAGAGAGTTCGTTCATCAACCAAGATTTTCCAGACTGCAGTGGAATGTGATATTTAAGACTATCCCTGGACATAGTATTCAAATCATAGGGACTGTTTTAGGACTGTCCCAGTACTACAGTATATACCTTTCATGTAGATGGAACAACCTACAGTAAACAGGTACTATAAAGAGATGCGCCCACATGACACCGCCATGTTTTATAGTCACCCACTGATTTTAATCTGTACCGTGTAATGCAGTTGAGCAATTGTATTTGCACAGATATCAACCGGTTTCACCAGCTGGACCTGCAATAACAAAGTGATTCAGTCTATAGGCGGCAGCCTGAAAAGAGGATGTGTACTCAATGCAATGGTCATGGTCAATACCAAGCCAAATGCCCATAATCAAGCAGAAAGTACTATATACCTATTCTAAGCTCCTGTGGTGTGAACATGGTTGAATCTCATTTTGCATATACTTTACTATAAAACTGACCCCATAGTTTCCTATAGTGTCAATTATGTCTCAAGTGACATAAACTTCACCAATGCCAACTCTTTGCATCCTTCGGTAGGTGTTGCTTTGCTGATCCTGGCACAGTTGGATTTTTTTTTTCTTTGACCAATAATTTCTGTTAGTTTCAGCACCAATATGCTCAGTAGGCTCTCTACTATCAGGTAGGTGGGGCTAGGATGGAGCAGACAGCATTGGACCACCCACTTGACAGTAGAGAGCCTAATTAGCATATTGATCGCTGAATGTATCAGCAAGGATTGCTCAGCAATGGTGAGGGCTAGAGAAAAAATTCCAACTGTGTTGAAATCAGCGGAGAATGAAGGATGCAAAGATTAGGAGCTGGCGGAGGTGGTGAAAGGTCCTCTCTAAAGTATCACCAACTTCTGAGCATCTGATATTAGTCATTGATCCAGTAGCAGTATTAGGAAGTGGCATTTGCTTCTGCTGACTGCACAGGAGCACATACATTCGACCTCCCTCAAAAAAATGACCACAATGCCTTGATACATTGGGGGTATGTGCAGCCTTGCTCTTAGTGTCTCAAGCCATGAAAGTTGCAGGTTATATTTGGTTTATGCCCAGACACAATTCTAGACATCAGTGTAGTCACGCACAAGTCCTTTGTCATTGCGCAGTAACATAAACCACAGTCAAGGAAACAAAACTGTTCCCAACATTACAAAACACTAGATGTCTGCTTTTACAGTATGAACAGGGCTGAAAACATGTGTGCTATCGAAGACTTGGCTGTACCATATAGAATCCAGCAGAACCTGACACATAGGATATTATCTAATATTCTAATTTATCAGATATTCAGAAATAAGAAGGCTTCTGCCATAAATCCTGTGCATAGTCCAAGAGTCTGACAGACTTTTAAAGACGGTTGAGGACCCGTCCAAGTTGCCATATACGGCCACCTACCCCACTGATGGTCACCAGTGTGGTTCTTCAGGACTCTTCCTCCTTTGGTGTCCTATATTGAGATGGAATGTGTCACCAAAAATGGCCTATTTTTTTTAAAGATTTTATGTTAAACATATTTTTAAAGAATTTTTGCTGATTTTACAAAACAAAAAAACAAACATATCCTGCAACTTTCACTCTTGCCACTAAGCCTAATAATAGACTGACACTTGCCAATTCTGCAGGAATTTTAATTCCAACAGTCACCTCATTTACATCACAAACAAGACGAGCAGGATTACAATAGAAGCTCTCACTTCTACAGATAACACCCATAGTGACGCTTCATCAGATACCCTACTGAAAATAGATGATATTACAACTTATTTACTCTTCTGTCTGGACTATTTCTAGAAAATTCTCCCATAATCATGTACAGAAAATAGAATAAAAAATCTACAATAAGAAAATAAAATTAGAAAAAAAGCGATAAATTGGTGATATATTTTTTGGTGATTGAAAAACATTCTCATGGTTGAACCACATAGTTTAATACTGTCTGACAAATACACCGTATACAGTTTCAGACAATCCTTTGCTATCTAGCCCCTGCATGGTGTTTGCCGATTGGACCTGAGCTATATTCTATATTGCTGTATCATCGAGGCCAATAATGCTGCAATAAGCATGTTTGGCATCTGTCCAATATGTAAATTCCCGTTTCTCAATAGTCATATCCACTCTTGTATACCGGCTGCACAACCTCAGCCCCTGAGTAATCCGCTATCTCATTATATTAATCCCCATGTCACAAGAAGCTTTCTCTTTCCTTATTGTATCACTGAATAGATCCTCTGCTGGAAACTGCTTCTCAGAGGAATCCCCACGCCTCCATTTTTGCTTTGACGGGACTGAGAAGGTGCTCAAGGCTGTGTCTGCAGGGCTCGGCCAATTTCACGATTAACACGCTTATCCTCCTCATGTGCACTATTAGCAGCTTGTGAAATGTTTGCCGTTCTGCACTAATAAGATGAGCGCTGTTCATTTCTATGGGAAGACAACGGGGAAAAGGTAGAGCTTTAAGATCCTCCAACTCTCACCATGGATCTCTCACCATGCATGTTGTGCCTCAAGAAGACCTGGGAAACTTTTGAGGTCATACAAAAAAAAAAAAGTGATGATAAATTGCTCATCCTAACCATAAGGGGGCATTCACACGGAGTAACGCCGGGCGTGTATCACAGCCGTACACGCCTGCGTTACGGCAGACTGCCAAACACTTCCCATTCACTTCAATGGGAGCGCTCGTAAATGCCGCTGTTACGAGCGCTCCCATTGAAGTGAATGGGAAGTGTTCGGCAGTCTGCCGTAACGCCAGCGTGTACGGCTGTGATACTCGCCCGGCGTTACTCCGTGTGAATGCCCCCTAAAGGTACAAGAAAACTGGAACGTGCAGCATCAACCATCACATCTTGCTATAGAGAATATCACAAGGAACATGTAGGGTTGGGTTTCTAGGCCATGATCAGTATCGCTAGGTTCACACTAGCAATTGAGTTTCCGTCTTTGGGGTCCACATGTGTACCCGACAGACAGTGGCGTAACTAGGAATGGCGGGGCCCCGTGGTGAACTTTTGACATGCCCCCCCCCCCCCCCCCGACTGACACCGAAGACCTCGACTGCCCCCCTCCTACGCATTCCTGCGCATTCTATTATGTCCCATAGTGGCCCCTGCACACAGTATTATCCCCCATAGTGGCCCCTGAACACAGTATTATCCCCCATAGTGGCCCCTGCACACAGTATTATCCCCCATAGTGGCCCCTGAACACAGTATTATGCCCCATAGTGGCCCCTGCACACAGTATTATGCCCCATAGTGTCCCCTGCACACAGTATTATGCCCCATAGTGGCCCCCGCACACAGTATTATGCCCCATAGTGGCCCCTGCACACAGTATTATGTCCCCATAGTGACCCCTGCACACAGTATTATGCCCCATAGTGGCCCCTACACACAGTATTATCCCCCATAGTCGCCCCTGCACACAGTATTATGCCCCACTGTGGACACCCATAAACAATCATTATACTCTGGGGTCTTTTCAGACCCCACAGTATAATAATCGGAGACCCGGGGGAATAAAAACATAAAAAATTACTGTTTCTTACCTGTCCCCCGGCTCCTACGCTGTCGGCTTCCGCTGCCGTCCTTCTTCAATGTCGTCGGACGTCACATGACCCGGGACGCAGGCCGGGTTCATGTGACGTCCGAGATGTCAGACAACAAGGAAGGAGGCCTGGCAGGATCGTGGAGAGGTAAGTAACAGTGTTTTTTATGTTTCTTACCTTTCCCGGTCCGCCAATCATTATACTTGGGGGGTCCGAAAAAAAACCCGAGTATAATGATAGCAGCGGTAGCGGCTGTCACCAGGCCTCTAATGTCCCGGGCCCTGTGACAGCTGCCTCTGCTGCTATGCTGACAGATAGAAGCCCTATCTGCTTAAAAAGCGGTGACATGCAGAAACCTACAGAGCCCTTAGACTATAATGGGGTCAACCCGATTTCCACCTATTTTATACTGAATTCAGCAGAGAGAAAAGTCCTCCTTGTAGGGGAGACAAGCGAACGCTAGTGTGAACATAGTGTAAAGCAGCTGAACTTCTACCTTTTATAGGTTCACCCCAATGGTGACTGTCTGCAAGATCTCCTCTAGGCCCACAATACAGTTCTTGGTCTCTAGTCCACCACACTGCAATTCTCGAAGGTACAAAGACATCAACCTGCGAGAGCCCTTCAGAGGGTGATACTTGGGTACTGGTTGTGGAAAAAGGGAAGCGACCTTTTAGGGTTGTGAGAAAAGTGTTGCAAGACTAAGAAAGTTCCTTCTTGTCAATCAAGTCATGTAATACATTCACAATGGTATCCGTTGGCGCCATTATCCATATAGTCGCCTAACCCATATACTAACCACAGCAACCTGCACAGTAATGCCTAATGTCCCATCACCCACCAACATGCATCTCAGTATACTATAGACACTGCTATTTGTCCCCATCTTAAAAGGGTCTTCTTAGCGTAGTCATGGCCATCTGGGATCGACCGTTTGAAGAGACTAAACTGTTTGGGCAAGCCTGTAGGACCGAGCTTGGTATTGCAGATTGGCCCTTATTCTCTTAAATGGAACCAATGAACAAGACATCACATGACCTGCGATGTGCAGATGATCCGTAGGGTTCTCAGGGTTCACAACTACACCGGAGTTTCCATTGCAGTGACCACTGAAAATTGCTGGATGTAAAGTCCAACTTTTTCGTCAATTTCATTCTAAAACAATGGACACCCAACAGACTCCATTATAGTCAATGGGATCTGTGAGATTGTCTGCATGTCAGAAGTGGAGAAAGCAGCCAGATATAGGGCCAAAGTCCAGTGTGAGTGTAACTCCAGGTTATCAGAACTGTGCGTGTACTGAAGTGACTTCTCCTGCCTTACACCATGAGTCTACAGAAGTAAAAGTCCAGAGATCAGCCCACCATGATGGCCACAACCTCCTCCTTCTACTACTCCATAGAGCGAGGATTGCATGACGTTAACTGAGTGACTCTGTTTCTGTCTATTCTGAAGAACCAGTTTCTATACAAGCCCTGTACACCTAAGGACTAAGGCTAAGTTCACATCTGCATTGGAGTCTACGTTGGAGACTCTGCCACCGAAACCATCAGAGAAAAGTCCTTTGTGGAAGATTTTCCTCTGCTTTCAATATGAAAATGGCGGACATCTGGTGGACAGCATTATAGGGTAACTGCTGTTTTAGAGGTCAAGTTCTCCATCATTCAGATCCACTTGTGCCGATGTGTACCTAGCCTTAGTTAGAACATTCTTCTATCACAAGGTCTGGGTTTGTTATTTGGCTTCCGCCATCTTGTCAGTACAAGTTATAGCTACATTATAGCCAGTACCTCCCATCACTACACACATCTCCCCATCATGACCTGACTCCATCAGGGCCTACTCTCCATAACCACAGTAGCCAAAAAGCCCATCATTCCCACGTCCAGTCATGGTGGTGCCACAATACATTGCTACCCAACGCCAATGCAACATATCTACAGTATATACAATATAACTACTAGTAGGGAGCGACAGGGGAGTCGGAAACAACTTGATCATTGGGGCTTCTGACTTTCCTACCATGAATGATCAGCAGGCAGGTTCAAGGTAGACCTTTAAGAGTTTTTGGAGGTCTAAATACGTATCACAGATCTGCACATATTGGAATTATGTCATTTCCTTTCTAGGTCTTGACAAAAGTCTCCTCCATTTACTGAGAGTCGGTTCGAAACAAATAGTTCTGTATTAGTCAGACAAAAACTCCTACTCAAACTTTCCATTAAAGGTCTTATCCCAGAAGAAAACTTTGTGATGCTGCATGTTCAGCAAGTTGTAATATTACCCATTAATAGCATCATGGCTGAAACATTGTACTAATGAGATATTAGGAGACTCTTTAATTGCTGGAGTTCAGTCTGGGACACCGACGTCCCCCTCAGCCAGCCCTCTGCAGACTATTCCGTCTCTTTTCTGACACTCACCATATCTGATACGATTCTCTGGCAAGATTCACTTGGGTAAAACATCGGCCCAAGGGGAACGAGAGAATAATAGTCTTAATTGGAACTGACGTGTGATTTTGGGATTAAAGAGCCGTCTGGCAGTGAAAAGAGCCGAGTTTATCCTTCAGAGCAGCACTAATGTAGAAGACTGACTTTCTAATCCTGCTGTGGAAGGGGCTGTAGCCTGCAGGGAATTGGCTGGGGCAAAGAGGGGTGCAGAGGGGAATTTGGCAGAATTAAAGAAAGTGCAGAGAGCACGTAGATCAGGTATTATAGAGAAGAATAGCAGGAAAATACAAGGGGGTGATACTTCTATAGATGGAGGCGAGATGATACCATAGACAATATAGAGATGTGTATATGCTGCTGCCACTATGGCATCCATGCTGCTGACACTGAGATTGGAAGAACCCGTGGCCCATCTATGTAAGAGCACCATGATATAGTCAATGCATCGGAGGAACAGGACTATGGGATGGAAATTTTAGTGAACAACATGGGTACTTATATGGGAAGGAACATGGGAAGGAACAATGTACTTATATGGGGTATGGGGTAAATCGCAATGGGTCTACACTTGCTCCCTTGCCCACTGTTGTCTTTTGTATGGTACTGTTCCATAGCGTATGTAGATATGCCTACTGTGTGCAATGATGTTATATGGTTAACACTGTATTAGATTGTGTAATGTGGTGGAGAAAAGACACTTAACTTTGTTAACTCAGGAGCCCTAAGGCTATGTTCACACTGAGAAATTTAGAGCTGATTTTAAGGCAAATCCCAGTTAGTCTCCCATTGTTTTTGGAGCTCTGTTTGGGCTTTCTACAGCAGAATGGAGAGGAGTCGAAAGCAGAAGACCACCTTGAATTCCTCTCGACTTTCCCCTATGTGAACAACCCCTAACAGGGTACTGTGGAGAGTCAAGTGTAGTATTATGGAGTCTGAAAGTTATGCACGTTTGTTGTGGGCATTTCCTCTCCAATAAAGGGTGTAGCTATAGGTAGTGCAGGCATAGAGGTTGTTACTGGGTCCTGACCCTGAGGGGGTCCTAAAGGTCCCTCTGCCACCTACAAATTTGCATTGGGGCCCAGGAACTTCACGTTATGCCTCTGACTCTAAGAGTGTTTGAGGCAGAACCATTATGTATATGGTTTTCTTGGGACTGAGTCCTAGTCTTCCCTGCGTACCTGAGACTAGTCTTCGTACCTTACACGCCGTCTTCCACTACAAGTTAGTTCTTTCATACTCTTTTGTTGAAGATTGTGTTCTTAGTCCATTCTATCGTTTGAGCATGTGAAGCAACAGGCATTGTGCAAGCCCTGAAGCCATCTTCTGTCATCAGGACAATTTCTGGTGTTGTCTACATTGAGTGCTTGTTGTTATTGGCAATGCCCCCAAGTCATGACTACACAATGTAACACATGTACCCATGCGTCTGACATGCTGGAACATATTGTAGAAGCTGGTACACCATCGACTTCATGGTGTTGCCATACTGTGCTAGGTGATGACACCTGGAGCAACATTCCTCGATGAAACCCCACAAGAAAAAACGACACTTGGTCGTTGTCCATGGGTTGTCCATGCACCGAATTGATGGAGAATAAGTAAAACCTGGGGTGGAGTAAATCCTTGGTTACTACCATATGGAAGAGTGAGATTCCTCAGAGAGGTCACCAGGAGATTGTGAGAGAGATGAGACACTGTTCTGAGAGTCTGTTGCAAAGGAGCCAATGGCTGCATACTGTCCTGAAACATCTTAATGCTGACTGTTTCCTCCAGGGCTTAGAAGTTTTGTGTTGGAGCATAGCTCTTCAGGTCACAGTAAGGATGGGCACCCACGTGGCCTAAACCGCATGGAAAAAATGTGATGTGGCGAATCCCTTCAACAGCAGGCGGTCATGTCACAGGTAGTGACATCGCACGCCCTTCTGCCACATGTGAACACTTTTTTTCACCTCCCCCGGCCTACTTAAACAATAAATTTAAAGTCCAATTTTGCCTGGACAACCTCTTTAAGATCTCAGGGAGATGTAGGAAACCACATGGAGCTAGTCTGCCTGAAACAAACCTCCATAGTTTTGGCTTTGTGTGAAACCAAAACTTTTGAGAAATACAGGCCAAATCCAGTTTGTTATGAACTGGTTTGTCCATCTCAAGCTAAGAGTATCTTTCTATAACCATGTGTCCAAGGGCGTAACTACCAGGGTAGCAGTGGTAGCGGCTGCCACAGGGCCCGGGACACTAGGAGCACGGCAGGACCCTGATGTGTGTGTGTTTTTTTGTTTTTTTTCAATAAGCCGCTACCTGCTGGAGTAACTTTTGCTGAGGCGGCTGTGAGCAGGAGCGAGGATAGGTAAGTGAGGCTGCAGGCCCGCGAACCCCACAAACTCTGCTATAATTATACTCTGGGGTCAGGGGAGGTGAGACAAGATAAAAAACACTGTTACTTACCTCTTCTGCGCTCCTGCAGGCTTCAGGCTTGTTTGGTGATGTCACAGATGTCAAGTCATGTGAACAAGGCCAGCATCATTATACATCGTGATGCCATCCTGGGTCCAACACTGAAGATAGCCGAAATCAGCGGGGAGTGTGCCGGAGCCAGGGAAAGGTAAGTAATATTGTTTTTTATGTTTGTATCCTCCCCTAGGTCTCCGATCATCTGAAAAGACCCCAGAGTATAATAATTGTTCATGAGTTGTCCGCAATGGGACATAATACTGTGTGAAGGGGCCACTATGGGGCATAATAATGTGTGCAGGGGCCACTATGGGGTATAATAATGTGTGCAGGGGCCACTATGGGGGATGCAGGTGTAATAGTGTGTGCAGTTTTACGTTCCGGGAGACCCAGTACAAGCTACTTATGCACTGGTACCATACCCCAGCCTTGCTCCACTCCCTTAACCCTAACATCTCTTCCCTGTGTTGGCGTTGTCGGACAGGAGTGGGTACTCTGTATCACATTTTTTGGGACTGTCCAGGGATCCACCCTTTCTGGCTGGAGGTCAAGTCCCTTACAAACACTCTATTTATCCAAGGTGTCCCTTTAGACCCCCTCCTCTATCTCCTCAATTACCCCCCCCCCCGCTCATCTGGGTAAATAGACCTCTAAATCGTTCCTATATCTGTGTACCACAGCCAAAACGCTCATTGCTCTCCGATGGAAGAGTGTCTCTCCTCCCTCTTGCTCTGATCTTGTAGCCCGAGTTAAGGATGTCCGTAGCATGGAGAACTTGACGGCCACACTTAACCATACAGTTGAGGCGTTCCAGGCTGTATGGTCATCTTGGGACACATACTGTATTTTGAATGGTCTCTGACTCCTTCGCCTTCCCTTCCTCCCCCACCCCCTCATTTCCACTCTCAGGTTTTTTGTGATGTGTATACACTCCCAGTCTACTTGATGGTATGTACATTACTTCACGTTTATGGTTTTTATGTTTTCAACTCTTTTGTTATATTGTACTTTATAAAAATCCTTTCAATAAAAATTACAGTTCAAAAAAAAAATAGTGTGTGCAGGAATGCAGTTTGTGCGGGATGGGGGGCCGCAGAGGTCAAGGGGCTGAGGGGCCCCATTTCAAATGTTCACCTTGGGTCTCCGCCATTTCAAGCTACACCATTGCATGTGTCCAGTATTTGACAGTAGTCTACTGGCGAGGTAGAAACTCCTAGCCTCTGTCAGGGTCTGGGGGTGCTAGGTGGGGTGGCATAGACACACAAGTCCAGTTTCTTTAGTCCAAAAACAACGGTAGAGTTTATTTTCACTCAAAAATATAGTGCGGCAACAAAAGGAAACAATACAAAAATAAATCCCTGCCCGGCTAGGCTGTAACTGAACATAGAATAGGTTACCTCACCTAGAATAACAGAAATCCAAAAGCAAGTAGAATCATTCAGGACACAGCTCCAAATATATGACCTCTCTGTTTGCTCTCCAGCCAAGCTCTACCCAAGGTCTGCTGCTGGAGAAACTTCTTAAGCCTCCTTGACGAGGAGACTCTCAACAGCTGAGTCGCTGCAGGAACATCCTCAAAGTGTGGACTGGAGGGGGGTGGAATGACAGGTCCCACTACCAACCTACCTGTCATTCCCAAAAATCCAGCCCAGTACTGAGGATTTACCAAAATGCTCAGCAGATGAAAGTTGTCTGCTGAGAACAAACATTCCTGGAGTTTTCTCATCTCACCCACCTGAGTAGTCCGGGTGAGATGTACACCCCCTCCATTACCTGACCAGCCATCGGCTTACACCTTATAAATGACTATGATATTGCTTGGTGTCCACATCCCACTCATTGTTTCGTCCAGCTTTCAAAGCCGGCCTTGGCAAAGCCACATGGGGTCTTGAATTGTCAGCACCAGATATATTTAAGGAAGTGACATCTGTATACACCTGCATATATCTCCCCTCCCTCATCCCCCCTTCACAATGGGGTCAGTTGCTCAGCAACTTTTTCCGGCATTAAATTAATTGAGCGTTGGGGTCGGGGGGTTACGCGGAAGTTCATTATGACAAACCATCTCGGTCTAAACAAATCATACTCTGGGGTCACTTCAGAACTGGGTCTGCATTAAAGTAAAAATCAGCCAAATCCAGCGATTAAAAATAGGAGAAAAAAAACATTGTATGGAAGCAAGAAAACGTAATTACCTTCACGTACAAGCGCAATGCGAGTCCCCGGGCGTCGCTGGTATCGGTATACTGTGAACATGAATACGGCCAGGGGTTGCGGATTAAGTAAGGTTTACAACATATAGCTAAAGGTCAGTCTGACTACGATAAGTCATTTGTTATCTATAGCCATGTACGATATCTTTTGTTCTCATAGAATATAGAACTGACTCGAGACCCCCAAGAAACTAATAGAATTTCTCAATGCCCGGCCATAGTGCTAAAATCTATATGTTCTTCATTAGGACGCTAAGCTGAGCTTAGATGAGTCAAGGTGATGGCAGCCGAGGGTCTGTGTCATCCAGCGACTGGTCTTACTCAGAGGTGATGAGATGACGGCAGGGAATAATAACTTCAGTGTCGGATCCTCTAATTCCTACAATATCCCATCTTCACTGGGGTATCTGTGTAATACATTCCCGGATTATCCCTGGCTATTATGCACATCCTCCACACTCAATTGGTTCTCACATGCCAGCAATGTCTCTGCATTTATTGCATGGTGTAGGGCCGACCTTGTATCTTATTCTCAGGGGCTAAGGGAAGAATGGCTTTGAAAGGGGGCTGAAATTGGAAATATGTATCAGGAAAAGGAAAGAGCAGATGAATAGAGGGATGCGAGATTGCAAGCCCCCAAGACCCTCCAGTGTTTGTACAGATAAGGAGTCACATCTTATAGCTTTGGAGGTGCGGGTTAATAGAGATTGTTTTAATTGTGCAGAAGATAAGACGGGGTCATGAGACATCCATGGAGGAAGGGCAGCGGCCGCTACACATACCGCCAGATAATGCCGAGTTATTTCAGGCTGTTATGCAGTAAGGAAGATTACTTCTATAAGCTGCACTTCTTATACACTGCGTCTACTGACATTAATGCTATTACTCAGTGTATAAGGTCTTCAAGAACTCTGAGATTGTGTCTTTAGTGCAAGATGTCGTGTTCCTGCCTTACCCAGTATTAACCCATTATAAACATTATTAGAAATTATTATTATTATTATTATTATTATTATTATTATTACAGCAATAATAATAAAATAAGTATTTTTATTATATTATTATTGTTATGATGTTTAATTATATATTTAATATTATATCTTTATTATTGATAATATTATGATTATCTTTATTATCTTTATTATTGTTATTATTTTATTATTATCATTATTATTATATTATTGTTATTATATTATTGTTATTATATTATTATTATTATTATCACAGCAATAATAATAAAAATAAAATAATAAGTATTTTTATTATAATATTATTGTTATATTGTTTAATGATATACAGTCCTATGAAAAAGTTTGGGCACCCCTATTAATCTTAATCATTTTTAGTTCTAAATATTTTGGTATTTGCAGCAGCCATTTCAGTTTGATATATCTAATAACTGATGGACACAGTAATATTTCAGGATTGAAATGAGGTTTATTGTACTAACAGAAAATGTGCAATATGCATTAAACCAAAATTTGACCGGTGCAAAAGTATGGGCACCTCAACAGAAAAGTGACATTAATATTTAGTACATCCTCCTTTTGCAAAGATAACAGCCTCTAGTCGCTTCCTGTAGCTTTTAATCAGTTCCTGGATCCTGGATGAAGGTATTTTGGACAAACAATTCAAGTTCAGTTAAGTTAGATGGTCGCCGAGCATGGACAGCCCGCTTCAAATCATCCCACAGATGTTCAATGATATTCAGGTCTGGGGACTGGGATGGCCATTCCAGAACATTGTAATTGTTCCTCTGCATGAATGCCTGAGTCGATTTGGAGCGGTGTTTTGGATCATTGTCTTGCTGAAATATCCATCCCCGGCGTAACTTCAACTTCGTCACTGATTCTTGAACATTATTCTCAAGAATCTGCTGATACTGAGTGGAATCCATGCGACTCTCAACTTTAACAAGATTCCCGATGCCGGCATTGGCCACACAGCCCCAAAGCATGATGGAACCTCCACCAAATTTTACAGTGGGTAGCATGTGTTTTTCTTGGAATGCTGTTTCTTTTTGGACGCTATGCATAACGCCTTTTTTTTTATAACCAAACAACTCAATCTTTGTTTCCAAAATGAAGTTGGCTTCTCCAAATGTGGTTTTGCATACCTCAGGCAACTCTATTTGTGGCGTACGTGCAGAAACGGCTTCTTTCTCATCACTCTCCCATACAGCTTCTCCTTGTGCAAAGTGCGCTGTATTGTTACCGATGCACAGTGACACCATCTGCAGCAAGATGATGCTGCAGCTCTTTGGAGGTGGTCTGTGGATTGTCCTTGACTCTTCTCACCATTCTTCTTCTCTGCCTTTCTGATATTTTTCTTGGCCTGCCACTTCTGGGCTTAACAAGAACTGTCCCTGTGGTCTTCCATTTCCTTACTATGTTCCTCACAGTGGAAACTGACAGGTTAAATCTCTGAGACAACGTTTTGTATCCTTCCCCTGAACAACTATGTTGAACAATCTTTGTTTTCAGATCATTTGAGAGCGGGCTGTCCATGTTCGGCGACCATCAAACTTAACTGAACTTGAATTGTTTTGTAGAAAGAAATGGTCCAAAATACCTTCATCCAGGATCCAGGAACTGATTAAAAGCTACAGGAAGCGACTAGAGGCTGTTATCTTTGCAAAAGGAGGACCTACTAAATATTAATGTCACTTTTCTGATGAGGTGCCCATACTTTTGCACCGGTCAAATTTTGGTTTAATGCATATTGCACATTTTCTGTTAGTACAATAAACCTCATTTCAATCCTGAAATATTACTGTGTCCATCAGTTATTAGATATATCAAACTGAAATGGCTGTTGCAAACACCAAAATATTTAGAACTAAAAATGATTAAGATTAATAGGGGTGCCCAAACTTTTTCATAGGACTGTATTTAATATGATATCTTTATTATTGATAATATTATGATTATCTTTTTTATTATTATTATTATTATTATTATATTGCAGTTTTTATTATTATTATTATTATTATTATTATTTTGCAGTTTTTATTATTATTATTATTATTTTATTATCTTTATTATTATCGATATTATGATTACTATCTTTATTATTATCTTTATAAATTATCTTTTTTTATTATTATTATTATTATTATTATTATTATTATTATTATTATTATCATTGCCTGCTGTTACTTTATGTAGCTACTTATTGAAACTTCTGTAAGAGATAATTAGCATTGTAGTTTACATATTAAATACCTAGAAAAATATGGAATATTGTTCCTCAAAGTTTCATGGGGTGATTTATTAAAATCACCATTCATAGTTAGATACACCACAATAAGGTCTGGTTCACATCTGCATTTGTTAATCTGGTTGGGGACCCCCGAACGGAATACCAAACACATTGAAAAGTGGTGAGCTTATAAAAGCACATGGACCCCATAGACTATAATGGAGTCCATGTGCTGTTCGCGCGGTGTTTGCATGGAACATGCGGAGAGAAAAGTACTGCATGAACTACTTTCCTCTCTGCATGACTGGTGCAGACACTGCACGGCAAATGCACGGACTCCATTATAGTCTATGCGGTCTGTGTTCTTTCATTGCTCACCACTTGTCAATGCGTTCAGTATTCCGCTCGGGAGGTCCCCAAGCGGAATACCGGACACAGATGTGAAACAGGCCTTATTAAGCAGCACAGCGCTGCACCAGCTGGGACCTTTGTGCACATTTCAGTTAAAATTTACACAAATTTTCTGTTGCAAATTATAGTAAATGCATCAGGTTGCAAAAAGGCTCCTCTTCACACTCACCACTGCAGAAACCAATAGAAATCAGTGGAGGACACTCAGAACACCCCATTATAGTCTATGGGGTCCGCGGGTAACCTCTGTTTTAAAAAGTCAGACTCTTCGTCGCTAGGGTCCACCCTGGAATCGGGTGCAGATGTGAACCTGAGTTCTGCAGAGCTGGGTGGCAGCCATGTTACAAGCAGCTAGTCTGAGGTTGCTATTAGAGATGAGCGAGTACTGTTCGGATCAGCCGATCCGAACAGCACGCACGCATTGAAATGAATGGAAGCACCTGGTACTTCTGCTTTGACGCCGGCCGCTTAACCCCCCACGTGCCGGCTACGTCCATTCATTTCAATGCGTGCGTGCTGTTCGGATCGGCTGATCTGAACAGTACTCGCTCATCTCTAGTTGCTATAACTAAGGGACTTCTATTACAATGTGATCTCTTGTCTTAGATAGAAATGCTCTTTAATATTTTGTCCCTGTAGACTATACAAGGTTACCCTATGTACCATCCCAGAAGACAGTCTGCTTCTATCGTATCGTATATGTATGTAATATAATATTCTACTATATTGATAGGCATGGAGCGTCTTATGAATTTATAAGCTTTCCTTATTGGATTAGATAACAAACATACAATTTTCACAACATCATAAATGCTTCTAAATGCACTGGCAGCCAAAGCCTGAAGAAATCAATAGCAATTGCACATGCTGTTATACTACGTGATTCTATTAGGGATGGCCAAAGCTCTACTTTTGGTTTCTGGAGAAGACAGAAAGCTTTTACAAAAATATCCTATTCAATAGCAAGTCTAAACCTAGTCTGCATATTAGGTAGGTACGTGGCGTACAAAATATTGGAGGCTTATTGGCAAAAGGAGAACGGGACTTGCCTTGGACTAAGGCTGCAATCACAGATGCATGCATTTCTATGGAACCAGACGCCACATATCTGTGACGTATCCAAGAACCATAAATTATGAAACATGTCCTATATTTATTAAGAAAATGTAGGGGATCATACAAGTTTTTTGCAGGTCTGTGTTTGTGGATGATATACGCACAGGGGTGTAACTTTAGGGGGTGCAGTCGCAACAGGGCCCAGGAGCCTTAGGGGACCCATAAGCACTGGCATCAGTATTGAGATTGCAGCCAAGAATACCCACCGATTAGCCTAACCACACTAAGGTGGATTAAACTCCTTAGCACCCGTAACCATTACTATCAAGACTTTGCTATAGGGATGATGTAGGCGGCCCCGGACAAAAGATTGCACCAGGGCTACAAGACTTTAGTTACACCAATGCATGCGGACATGTTTCATCTACATACACTGCCTGTATACTGTTGTGTACAGCATTGTGTTCAAACAATATGCTGATACAGTTACTATACCGTACCATATAGTACGGCCGGATCAATAAACTAGGCAGTGAAGTTTCATCTGGTATAGCGTTTTTTTTCAGAAATTTAGGTACTCTTGTGTGATATTAGGTCTGAAGAAGTGGGAGCTCCGTTCTTCTTGTGTCAATGGTAAATTTGGGAAAAATACACTGTACATTCACACACATATATATATATATATATATAGGCAAGAGAGTCAAGAATCCTTTGGTATCGGTGTCCTGATGCCCATCACACTTCGGAGGTTTCTTCCTGCCATGTCCATAAGCTAGTAGTCTGAGCTGCACCAGGGACACAGACTGATGTAAATCTTGTTCCAATCCTCCATAATAATTTACTGCTGCATGAAATAAATAAAAAAAATAAGCCAAACGGATGACTAAAAGCAGCTTCAGATATGTGTCATGAGGTGTAACCTGGCACAGGGCTGGGCATGACCAGGATGTGGATTTTAAGGATATCAATATCAGACAAGAGCACAATATTTTTAGCAAGTTTTATGAAACAAAAAGTAGTCTATATTGTTTTTTCCCAGAAACAGCACCATTCCTGATTATGTGGCTGTGTCTGGATCTGCAGTTTAGCTCCATTATGTGAATAATGATGAACTGCAATACCACTTACAGCCTATACAGAAGAGTGGCAGTGTTTCTGGGGTTCCCGATTCACATCTGCGTTCAGGCCATTCCAGTCCTTTCTGTAAAATGCAGAGAAAAGTCCTGCAAGCAACGCTTTTCTCTCCACATTTATCGTAATATTTTTAGCCTGAGGTAACTGCTTTTTTATGAAGATTAAGTTTCCGTTCAGGGGTCTCCAAGCGGACTCTAGAAATGGAGACCCATGGACATATTTGAATCGGGCAATAAAGTAGGTCCATGATCCCAAAAAGGTTTATAAAGCTAAAATTTATCTGATGTAGTCACATTGGGCGGGAACTTCATCTTACTAGTCTTACTAATCTTACTTCATCTTACTAGTATGGCATCATCTTACTAGTCTTACTAATCTTACTTCATCTTACTAGTATGGCATCATCTTACTAGTCTTACTAATCTTACTTCATCTTACTAATCTTACTAGTATGACATCATCTTACTAGTCTTACCAGTCTTACTTCATCTTACTAGTATGGCATCATCTTACTAGTCTTACTAGTTTTATTTCATCTTACTAGTCTAATGTAATCTTTCTAGACTACTAGTCTTATGTAATTTTACTAGTCTTACTTCATCTTACTTGTATTTACTTTATCTTACTAGTCTTACTTCATCTTACTAATCTTACTTTATCTTACTAGTCTTACTTCATCTTACTTGTATTTACTTTATCTTACTAGTCTTACTTCATCTTACTAATCTTACTTTATCTTACTAGTCTTACTTTATCTTACTAGTCTTACTTTATCTTACTAGTCTTACTTCATCTTACTAGTCGTACTTTATCTTACTAGTCTTACATCATCTTACTAGTCTTACTAGTCTGGCATCATCTTACTAGTCTTACTTCATCTTACTAATCTTACTTTATCTTACTAGTCTTACTTTATCTTACTAGTCTTACTTCATCTTACTAGTCGTACTTTATCTTACTAGTCTTACATCATCTTACTAGTCTTACTAGTCTGGCATCATCTTACTAGTCTTACTTCATCTTACTAATCTTACTTTATCTTACTAGTCTTACTTTATCTTACTAGTCTTACTTCATCTTACTAGTCGTACTTTATCTTACTAGTCTGGCATCATCTTACTAGTCTTACTTCATCTTTACTTGTATTGACTTCATCTTACTAGTCTTACTTTACCTTATCTTACTAGTCTTACGTCATCTTACTAGTTACTAGTCTGGCATCATCTTACTAGTCTTATTTTATCTTACTAGTCTTCCATCTTACTTAGTCACGAGTCGGGTGGTTATCACCACAATAAGTCATTGATATCTTTTCTTACATCAGACCCCCCTCCGCTCCACCTGAAGTCTCGCGCAGGCGCACCTAGCGCTGCCTCTAAGCGGAAATACATTAGGATGTGTAATATCCATTTATAGCCTTTATTCACGTGAAAGAATCCCCAAAGAGACTGACATTGACCTTTCAGACTCTCTTCAAGAAACAAATGAATCCCAATCTCCCACATTCCTTTCACAAGGTGTAAGTATTTCATATATTCCAGTATCCTCAGCTGTTGGTATGACCCAGCTCTTGGACCATACCATTGCCCGCTGCTTTATAATCATCTATCAGCTTATGATGTCAATTCTTTCAAGGCTTGTAAAGAAACAGAGAGAATATATTATGGGACAAAGCCCAAATGTCTGGAGCTGTGACTCTTCACTTGCTGGAATATTCACGTATCGCCAATTCCCACACAGCGCTGGAGACGTCCTAGTGCATAGATTAGTCTGTACAACAAATTATCGCAATATATCATGATATGTCACCCAGATTTGCACTGGGTCAGCAAAATAGTAGATGGGTACAAACCACGGGGGTCACCTACCGGGTGCTGTAATTTGGCCGGGAAGAGGGACGGCGTGGATTTTTGACTGGCTGTCAGCGTATGATTCCTGCTTTATGGTTTAATGGGTGCATGAAGGGCACACAAAAGGTTTATGGACTGAAATCCCTAAATGCTTGCAAACTTTTACTCGTCTTCCAGGGCCTATAAATATTTTCTCAATCCCTTTCTCCAAGGCAATAAAAAATAAGAGTGAGGTTAGCTGTGGGCCACTTGACATCATTTTGGCTCCTTGCTTCGCCTGATATTTGAGTATGAACACAGAAGGGATCTCATGTCCTACAGGTGAAGGTGAGAAGGAAATGGTCCAAATTCAGGAGACATCCCAAGCGGAAAAACGTGTAAGGTTGTAAAGATGTGTTAAATGGAGACTGCTGGATGCGAGACTGTTACTGAATGGGGGAGGAAGTGGGAGAGTGAGGGGAAGGCTCAAGAGACTGCAAGGTAATACGGTGATGTATGGAGGAAATAAAACAGAGTCATCCTAAGAATGTATAAATATATATATATATATATATATATATATATATATATAGACTAGAGCCAACTCATTGAGATTGAGGTCTAGGGGAATGTTCTAGACATGCTCTGTGCAGGGAGGGGGAGTTGATCAGCTATGACTTCATCTATTGTCAATAGTGGATGTAATGATGGGTCAGTGGTGTTATCTATAGAGGTGTTATCTTCTATTGTAATCCTGTCTGTGATATAAATGAGGTGACTGCTGCAAATAAAAGAATTGGCATTTGTCTGTCTATTACTAGGCTTAGTGGTCATAATGAAAATTGCAGGGTTTACTTTTATTTAAAAAATTTCTAACAAAGGGTTTAACATAAAAATGTAAAAATGACATATTCCCTCTAACTGCTTTCAACTTCAGATGGGGCAACCATGGAGCCCATTAGATCCCTTGTGGGAGAGTAAAGCAGGTGATTGTTTGACCATCACCCCATGAGATTTCTGCTCGGTCTATAGAACCTGAGATAAGTCCCCAATTTTGAAGGCTGCTGCTTCGGGCGCCTCTTTGGCATTGCTCTACTCATCCTGGTCTTAAGAGTCCAGTGGGTGGTTTTATCAATGACTGCAATGGTTGTCAACCACTTGTAGGACCGCCCACTGGACTCCTAAGCCCAGAATGAGCAGAGCTGTAAATAAAGAAACGAATAAAGCTACCCTGCAACATTTCTTTTTTTTTTCTTACCATATACCAATGTGGCAAGTTCCCTTTAAGGTTGCACAACCTTGTCTCTCGGTCAGTTATATTGAATATACTGGAGCTCATAGGACATTTTATTCTCATCACCCTCATGTACTAGAATTTAATATCTGTCATGTATTGTGCTGGTGCAGTAGGTCAGGTAACATGATATAAGATGACAAACTCGCTTCTGCTACATCTGTCTGTGTAGCCTTTGCCTCCAGTAAGGGAAGGGTTATGACACTTGGCTGTGGCTTTTGGATTATTACACGCCACCCGATGAAAGATACTCCCTAGTTTAGGATTTCCTGGAAGTGCAGCCTGCACTGGGCTCTGTTACAATGCGAGACCCAGACACGCAACAGGAAAGTGCAGGTGCAGCGGGAAGTAGTTAACCCATTGTGTCACTATTCTGTACGGGCCCTTGCACCACCCAGATCAGATCACTGGAACATATTAACACGCACTGCTTTATTCCTCCGGAAAGTAACTAGAAGCAACATGTACTGAAGTCAGGAACAAAGCTCTGGGCTTCTTGGTAGCGTATGAGTATACCAGAGAATTACTATATACTATATGATCATCATTGGGAATATTGGGGCAGGTTTATCAATACGTCATTAGCACAGTGACCCCTGATATGTCATAGAGTTGTACAGCATAGAGAGGATCTGATGTCTGACAATCCAATATGAGAAAATCATAGAAGACCATAGAACGTTCCTGCATCCATGTCCGTTGCTCTTATCCGTCACAGAAACTTTTTACTATCATATTTTTTAGGCAGACATACTCTCCACGGAGGGGGCTCCATCTGCATCTGTTGTTTAATGTCTTGTGATGGATAAGAGCAACGGACATTAAATAATGGTAGTGTGAACCCAACCTTGGTATGGACACTGGTGCCACTTCTTTGATGACCCTCTCGAGGGTTAAAGTTTTTTTTTATGTGAATGGTGAAAATTGTTGCACAGCTTTGTGGAACATGTTGGCGCTCTTTAAGAGGAATAACAAATAGAGTTGACTTATCCCAAGGAGTCTTGTTTTAAGACTAAGGCTCGGTTCACATCTATGTTCGGTTCATTCCCTTCCCCTCTCCACATGTGCAGAAACCACATGGACCCCATTATAGTCTATGGGGTCTTCGGGTTTCCTTAGATAACTGCTATTTTATTTGGATTAGGTTTCCGTTCGGGGGGTCCCAAAGCAAACTCCCCAAATCGAAACCCTAGCACAGATGTGAACTGAGCCTTACTTGGGGCTGGTCCCAGACCTGGGAAACGTGATCAGAACCAGCACCGGCTCCTCTGTCTCTCCAACACTTTCCTCCTCTCCCGTGTTCAGTAATACCCATACACACGCCCATGGAGGGGGCCGTGAGCCCAGCAGCAAAACTCAAGGCAGCTCCTATTCCTGTCTGTTTTGCAGCCTGGACTCATTAAGGGAATGAATGGATCCATAGAGGTCAGGAACAGTACACAGATATCATCCATGTGCCATCCATGCCATTCATGTGCTTGTCACCTGACAGTGGGCATCATGGAAGATATAGAGAAATCACCAGCCATCATCCCATGTGCCTGCTGATGCCGGGACCAGTATTATGAAGGTAATGACTGGTGTCAGGGAGTGCAGACCCAGGGCATTGCAGGGTCACAAGTTAGGGAGCAGTACCTAGGCCAAACTTATGGCGGGTGGGTGATGGGACAGTGACAGAGAATAAAGTGGTCCCACCTTCCCTCCCTCTTTTTATTTTCTTCTTCTTCCTGTTCAATAGTTGGGTATAGATAGGCATCATGGTAGCCAAGGAGGGTGGGGGTCCTTAGAGTTGGTTGGATTTGGTAGGTGGGGGAGTCATCATGGTGGACACTCCCGTAAATTGGACTGCTCATTTGTTTAATGGTCTGGCACATGCTTGGTGGGTTTCTCATAAGTGGAGTCCCTTTAGCCAGGTGTGGTGTCACTCCGTGGGGTGGGGTGGGGTACCCAGGAGGAGAAGAACATTACAGCCTAAAATCCCAGCTCCTACATTCAGGTCAGAGCTGTCGGTGGCGGCAGGCAGCATTGTGTGGCTGCCAGTGACTTTACAGTCTGCGAGACTCTCCTGATCGCATCTGATTATACAAGTAATAATTTCTGATGGGTGTTACAAGGAACGCCGAGTCCTTTGTTTGGATTAATAGTCCATCAGAAGGGTGTGCGGAGAATGAGCTCCTCTAGTTCCTGTTCACTGTGACCCATATCCTGAAGTAACAGATTATCCTGAAATGTCTCCAGTCCTTAGAGAGCCGTCTTCTGCCTTTGAAGCTGACTCATTCCTCCTCCCTGTTTTGTTACTGGTTATACGGAGCCCATAGTCGGCCTCGCTTGTGCCAATTGGTAGCACCCAACTCACACCCAGCGGCTTTATCCTGGCACACCCAGGAACATCATCACATAAACTCTATCAACCTTGGTGGCTTTCCTGTGACACATTATTTCATGTATTAGTTTCTTCGTAGACTGTATGGTGTCTATTCCTCATCAGCTATAGAATATAGAAAGTGGAGCTCGAGCTCTGGTTGCCCATTCATTGAAGTGAACGGAGCAGCAGCTGCCCTGTCTGGGGCAATACTTAAAGGGGTTTTCTGGACTCTAATACATGTTTAATATTGATGTAGTATTCGAAGGATATGTCATCAGTATCTGATCTGTGGGGGTTTGACAACCAAGCCCTGCACAGATCAGCTGTTTCAGTGGCTTCCGGGTGCCAGTGCATGTAGTCTGCTCCTATTAAGTAAGGGTTGGTTCACATCTGCGTTGATATTCCGTCCACATGAGGACCCCTCTGAACGCAATACCAAACACAATTGGAAGTGCTGTACAGTAAAAGCACACGGATCCCTTTAGAATCTAAAAGGGGGTCCGTGTGCTTGCTGCCAGATCTCCGCACAGAACATGCGGACAGGAAAGTACTTCACAATCTACTTTCCTGTCTGCATGATTCCAACACAAGGACCCATTTATAGTCTATGGGCTCTTGAGTTTGGTATTCCGTTCGGGGGATCCTTATGCAGACTCCCCCAGACAGAATACCAACGCAGATGTGAATGGAGGGTAACAGGAGTGGAGCTGCAGTTCTCGGATTTGGGGCTGCAACTGCACTCCTATTACTAGAATAGGAGCAGACTGCACATGTTCCCCATTCACTGCAGCAGCTTCTGGAGAACAGCTGATCTGTATGGGAGCTGGGTGTCAGACCCCTACACAAAAAAAAAACTATTTGCATTTATCAAAGGAAAATGCATATAAACTCTGTGTATATGTATATAATATGCATGTAAATGTATAAAAACAATAATATTACGTTACACTGATCCTATCTTTATTATATATATATATATATATATATATATATACACACACACACACACACACACACACACACACACATATATATATATATAATATTTCCGAAGGGTATATGAACGATATGGGATTTTTTTTTTGTTTACATTATTGACTTCCCAGAGGGAGAATAGTGGCGTGGGATGTGAGCTGGGGGTATTTCAGATATCACATTGGGGGTCTCCTTGGTATGTCCTCTTGGATTTCCAGTGGGCCGCAGACCCTTTTTATTAACTCTGTAGGGCACTGTGCTAATTACATTCCTGAAATGCGCCATAATTCAGTCCTTTATTAAAATTCTACAAGAAGACGGACAGAAAATTCATCCCTGGCCTCTCGCCTCTTCAGCCCCTGACGCCTGTGTCAGCCGGGGTGGTTTTACAAGCTGTGAAGGAGATGAACAATCTATCATTGAAGTGACTGGGCTCGGGACAATCTTTCCATCACTCAGCTTTTCTCACACCACGTGAGCTGGTGACAGCCGTCCCTTAAGGATCAAGTTTTTTTGTAGGACATAAATCACAAAGCATGTTTTAACCCTGTTGCTTGCACAATGTAATAGGCAGACCCTAGGAAATTTACATCAATAAAAGTATCAATGTATCTCACTTCTCTAATATTGTATGTTCCTTCCGACATATTGTTTTTGGCTGGATGTTCCCATTTTTTATATAATACATATTAGTTACTCAGGTGGTCTGTATAACAGGGACCTAGGCAGTGTATTTGGGTACTTGCTAGTACAGTATAATTATGCTTGGGATACAGCCCTAGTGGTAAGATCAGGTCATTGCACTGCAATGTTTAGTATAAATCTATGCATATATATATAATACTGTTTCCTGAACAAGGAATTTAAAGGGAGTGTGCCAGCAGAACTCAGAATATCAACCCAACCCTGCAAATAGATAGATTAGAGTCACAACAACCCAGCATATTAATCCAACCTTGCAGATAGATAGGTTAGGGTCATCAGAACTCAGCATATCACCCCAGCCCTGCAGATAGATAGGTTATAGTCACCAGACCCAGCATATCACCCAGCCCTGCAGATAGATAGGTTAGAGACCCCAGCATATCACCCAGCCCTGCAGATAGATAGGTTATAGTCACCAGACCCAGCATATCACCCAGCCCTGCAGATAGATAGGTTAGAGACCCCAGCATATCACCCAGCCCTGCAGATAGATAGGTTACAGTCAACAGACCCCAACATATCACCCAGCCCTGCAGATAGATAGGTTACAATCACCAGACCCCAGCATATCAACACAGTATTGCAAATACATAAATTAGGGGCACTTGAATAAAATGTGTTTTGCCCTTGTTATGTACTCCATTACCAGAATATCTCTATTTATTTGGGAGGAAGGGGGGGAAGGGGATATATGATTGGGGTGACCCTAACCTATCTATCTGCAGAGCTGGGTTGATATGCCAGGACCAGGGTTGAGTCGATCTTGAGATTTCAGGATCGATTTTAAAATCCGATTTCCGATCATTTTCCAGCCGATCCCGATCGTGAAGTTTGCTCAATCGCCAATTGGGATCCAATCTTTTCCAAACCCGATCACTCAACTCTAGGACTATAATATCGAGCTCCACTTCCCATTTAGTTTGTAGGTGACATGACCATGCTCCAGCTCAGTCCCATTCAAATAAATAGACTTGAGCTGCAATACCAACCATAGCCACTATACAATGGATAGCGCTGTGCTTGATAAGTAATGACGAGGCTAGAAGAACCAGTACCATAGTCATAGAAAACACATTTAACCAGACAAATACCCAGCAAAGGATCTATAAAATGTTAGCAAAATAGCAGATAGCACCAACATAAAGTTTAAATTTAACCAAAATGTTGTGCCAGCCTTGTACATGGGAAGAACCCACAAGTGCAAATTAGTATTAGTCTACCAAGGATATGTATTCCATTATTAAGGCTTGAAAACCCCTCTAATAATAAAAAATGAACTTCCAAGAGTAAGCGTGCCAATGGAGATGCTTGACCAGTGGCATAACTAAAGTCTTGTGGGCTCCGGTGCAATCTTTTGTCCGGGGCCCCCTACCTCATCCCTACAGTGAACGGTTACGGGTCCTAAGAAGTTTAATTCCCCCTAAGTGTGTATAGGCGGATCTTGGGGTCTCCTTGGTTTATGGGTCAGATGGAAGCTGCAATCTCAATACTGATGCCAGTGCTTATGGATCCCATAAGGCTCCTGAGCCCGATACGTCTGCACCCTCTCAAGTTACACCCCTGCGCTTGACATCAAATTCCCACATGTAAAACTTGCATCCATCCATCTACTGTATCACAAACCTGACTTTTACTTTCCTTGAAATGCCCTAGAAAGCTGTGAAATCCAGGCACAGGTTACTTGTCTGTAGGATACCTAGAGCTTGCACGTAGGCAAGGTACAGTATGTGATCATAAAAGGACAAGACACTGCTTGTCGCTTAATCATACACTGGCACACGGGAAGAGCTGGCAATTATATCGCTTGAAACATGGTCTTGGTATGACTTTGTAGGTGCCCGTGTTATGTGAATAATTGTACTGACATTGTATTGTATAGCAGGGAGCTCAGTAGGTTTCCCATTGTCTGATGGCTGCAATTCCAACCTCTAGGACCTCCAGCAATTATAAAAATGGGGTCCTTGAATTCCGTCATGTGAATGAAAAGGTGATGTGGATGCAAGGCCACTTCTTTGTATACTCAGATAAAGTTTGCAGGACCAATAATTTTTCATAATGGTACCATTAAATATCACATACAATGTACTGGGAAGCTGGAAAAAAAATCAGAATGAGGTGGAATCGGAGAAAAACTTATGGGTTTAGTTTTTATGGCATTCACTGTGCAGCTATAATGACATCACTTGTATAGTATGGGTCAGTATGATCCAAAACTTCCAAAACTTTGCAAAAAAAAAAAAGTCGCCATATTCTGACATCCGTAACTTTTATGGGAATGCATAGGGCGTCTATTTTTGCAGGGCCAGGTGTAGTTTCTAGTTACATCATTTTGGGGAATTGCTATTGCTTTGATCACTTTTTATTCAAATTTTTATCAGAGGCTCTTTTGACTTTTTTCATTCACCAGTGTTCACCATATTGAAAAATTTTCAGACAAAGGGATACCTAAAGTGTGTGTGCTAAGGTTTTTTTTTTTTTTTTTTACTTTTATATGTGTTCTAAGGAAAAGGGAGGGATTACATTTTTCAATTCTTTTTATTTTTTACATATATATATATATATATATATATATATATATATATATATATATATATATTGGGGTCTGATCATTAATGCAATGCATTGCAATGCAAATGCACTGCAATGCACTGCAGAATACCGGGGCTTCTATTACAAACTGCATAGAGCAGCCACTAATAGAAGAAATGCAGAGACATTCCTGGGAGCTTTCAATCGGCTCGAGTTATCGTAGCAGTATCAGCGCCATTTTACTCCATGTGAATGCCCTCTAATACTCGTGATCAGTGCCCACTTGTCCAAAATGAGCATGTCTGTGATTGGGGGGGAGATCAGGAAAAATGACAAGTGAGCATTCAGACAACAGGTATATCATGTATGTGGCCAGTCTTAGGTTACATTGAGGCAGTCATGAGCCAGAATTGGGCTGCATTCACACGGAGTAAACGCTGGCGTTTTTTGTGTGGTTTTTGCACATAGCGCCGCGTTTACGCCGCGTAGCGTCGCGTTAACGCCGCGTATACGCCGCGTTAACGCCGCGCTATTTAGCGGTGGCGTTGCCCGGCGTTAATGCAGCGTATACGCGGCGTTAACGCGGCGCTACGCGGCGTAAACGCGGCGCTATGTGCAAAAAACACACAAAAAACGCCAGTGTTTACTCCGTGTGAATGCAGCCTTGTAGTGTTCGGGATTTGATTTGTAGTTTTTTGTTTCCCCACCCCAATTTTCTATGTTTCTTAGCTTTGCCCAATTGTATTTTCCTGAGGTGTAACAATTTCAATAAAAATAAAATTTAGATATATGAAAAGAAATCTATTTAATCATTTGTCTCCATCGATAATGCTGGAATGGTTCCTGCCTCTTTGTTCTCGGGATCAGGGAAGATCCCAAATAGGAGATGTTCCATAATCACGATGTTATGGTTTATATTGGAAATATCTCTTGAAGGACTAATCCCAGATAACCTATCTAACTTTCTCCCGTATATTTCATAGTCTTCTTGGCATCTCCAACAACCTATCATAAAAACATTAAAACCCCAAGGAGCAGATGAGTGTGAGCAGACCAGGATCATGGGAAGCATTCGGATCCTGAAGAAGGCGCTTCAGATGGGTGGAAGACATGTTACATAGAAGGAGCTGATTTTTACAGAATGTTCTTTCAGTAAATGAATATAATGAATACATTAAGCAGCGACATTGAGATTTAATAGCAGTTAAAGCCGGCGGTATTTTATTTTAGTCTTTCACTCTATATATCTCAGTAGTCAAGTACATTCTGTCTTCAGCCTGGAGTATCCTGCAGTGCACTGAGAAGGTGTCGTTGGATTCGTCTTCAGGATTCGCTGCCCAGTTTTCCCTTTCTCCTCTCCCCTTTGATCTTTTCCCTCCTGCCAACTCGAATCTCCCCAGCTTGTACCAGTGCCACTTCTCCTCCCATCAACGCCTTAAAGCTCATCTTGTCATGATGTTCCACTGACGCCCTCCCCTTGCCGTTTCTGGCTCAACTTCTTGGGCTGCAGTGACTAGTAGTTGGATTTTGGAAAACAGACTGCTTCCTGACAGTGCCAAGCAGCAGTAGCAGCAGCAGCAGCAGAGCCGGCAGTTCTCTGTATCCTCCCTGAACTCTCAGAGCTGCTTCTCATTTTCACAACTAATTGTCCTTTCATCACCTCACCAGTGACCGCAGAGCATTCCTCCGTGCACGACAATGTGACCACCCACCATGGCCTACATTAATATACTCATCAGGCAAACATAAGCAGCTAGATTATTAAATAGGGCCCATTAAAAATGCTGTCAATAGTGCTTAAAAGGGAATCTTTCATCAAAAACTAACTTTACTTGATGAAGCATGTAGGGAAAACACTCAGAAGTGTGTTTTCTACTGGAAAATAGTTTGTTTTTTTTATATCAAAGGGGAGCGCTCTCAGATTGCCGAGGGTTTACGTGTGATCCTGGTAATTACAACAAAGGTACTCCCTTCGGCGAGGAGTCCGTCCGCAGGATCTAGGCACCCATGTATAAACATTTCATGTGATGTTGTGTAGTACATCTTGCAGCACATTACTATTTAACCTCTTACATTAGTTTTCTATAGTGAATGGTTACAGATCAGGGATCCTCAAACTTTTTAAACAGGGGGCCAGTTCACTGTCCCTCAAACCATTGGAGGGTGGAAATATAGTTTTTTAAAAAAAACTATGAACAAATTCCTTCCCACACAGTATTAAATGCTCCACAGTAGCCCCCTCCCCATACAGTATTAAATGCTCCACAGTAGCCCCCTCCCCACACTGTATTAAATGCTCCACACTAGCCCCCGACCCACACACAGTATTAAATGCTCCACAGTAGTCCCCTCCCCACACAGTATTAAATGCTCCACAGTAGCCCCCCTCCCCATACAGTATTAAATGCTCCACAGTAGCCCCTGACCCACACACTGTATTAAATGCTCCACACTAGCCCCCGACCCACACACAGTATTAAATGCTCCACAGTAGCCCCCCTCCCCATACAGTATTAAATGCTCCACAGTAGCCCCTGACCCACACACTGTATTAAATGCTCCACACTAGCCCCCGACCCACCCACAGTATTAAATGCTCCACAGTAGCCCCAACCCACACACTGTATTAAATGCTCCACAGTAGCCCCTGACCCACACACTGTATTAAATGCTCCACACTAACCCCCGACCCACACACAATATTAAATGCTCCACAGTAGCCCCTGTCCCACACAGTATTAAATGCTCCACATTAACCATCCCCCTCCACACCGTATTAAATGCTCTACACAGTAAATATCTGATCATGGAAGGCCAACAGCCAGCCTCCAACCCCGATTCAACACTTATTATATATTATACATAATACAGGGTGGGAAGCAGTTGGCTCCATGTTCTGCATAGTGGCAAGGCGGCAGTACTGCAGCTCAGCTGCCATTGAAGTCAGTGCCAACCTCTGGCCACAATGCAGGGACTAGAGCTATCTCCTTCCAGCCCTGTGTTGTGTATAGTATTGGAAGTGGCCCTGTACACTTCATGGTATTGATGGTTGGCTGTTGGCCCCTCATGTTCAGATATTTATGGTCTAAATCCATAAAATTCTTAATCCTGGACAACCCCTTAAAATGGGTTATCCAATTTTTAGGGTTAATGTCCTATTCACAGGTATATCACCAATACCTAGGCAGCTGCTTACTCACCATAGTGAGTGTAGATACTGCAGGGCCACCTCATTGAAGTCCCCCGGTGCCTTGGTACCAGTGATCTGTGGGGTCCCCATAAATTTAATATTGATGGCCTATCTTTAGATTCTAGACTGTCAATTGTAGAAACCAGATAACCCCTTTAACTGCTGCAGTATTCTGGATACTATATTAATTCTTGCAGTGTATTGATCAGTTGTACATAGCATATCTTGCTTTTTTTTATATGCATGTCATATATCCCAGTGAGTTATAGTAGATTGCTGCTATTTAATAGCATACCATTCCATATGTGTAATATGTAGAAATTGTAGTGGACTGCGCTTGCGTTATGTGATAATGCGATTAAGACTATGGCACGCATTTTTCAATGTATGTGCACTTTTTATCCTGCTGCAGTTTACAAAATTTCTTGCCGGGAAAAGGTGTGTCCTCCTGGAAGCCACTGCAGCAAAAACCATCTAAAATAAGGTCATTCTTGCTACAGTTCACCTCTGTGGGCTCCTTGTGACTTTGAACCTTTACATTGCAAAGGCAAGAACTTCATTAACCATTGACATGCTGCAGGTTTAAATCAGCAGATTGAAGAGGTTTTCTGACCCCAAATTGCATTTTTTATCCATATGACCTATCCACAAGACAATCTTGGGGATCCATCACCTTCTCTGTGCTCATTATGATGGTGAGTAAGTATATGTTCTTGTACCAGTTCATGGAAGATCATAGAAGTCCTCAGATTGAAGGACAATGCTAGAGGTGACCATTAGACTAAAGTCGGCTGAACGATCACTTTGCACACACAATAAAGCCCATATTGACCATTATAGTCATTCAGACTGATCAGACATGTTCGATGACACCTGGTGAAGGATGGAGGACTTTTCTGAGATGATAGATCTTTCATGAAAGTATGATCTGTAGTCTTGCTATTATAGGAAATATTTCCAACATGGCCAACTTCTTGTCCAGTCTAGTAAAATAATCATTTGGGAAATTTTATCCAAGGTATGTTAGTGGTTGATGTCAGCCATCTTCCTTAACTTTAGTGCATGTTGAGTCCTTACAACCTCTAGGGTCTCTAGCATTTTGTATCCTCCTCTTGGTCATTCTTGACTTGGCTTCATTCTCCAATTCTCCAGACCCATTCTACTTGTCCTTATTATGGAACCTCGGTGTCTTGTGCCCCTCAGAAGCAGCTGTGTTCTGTCCTGCCATATTCAGCCTGATGGTCTTCATACTTAAGTAGACAGTCCAGGAGCCCTACTCCAGAAACCCACCCATTGGTCTCCTGACTTCCTTTGCCCAGCAGTCTTCATGTTCTTGCATCTATCAGTCTATGAGTGATACTTAAAGGGGTATTCCCATGTCGCATACTCACTAGTCTTCACTGCTGTAAAATCTTCTTTCTTCCTGGTTTCTTGCATCATTTGGTGGGTGGGGTTTCACGTGCAACCTGCCATTTAGCTCCGCCCCCAAATTAGTGTGTCGCTCCGCCCACCCATATTGGACTATGAAGTACAGGCAGCAGCAACTCCATTCTGTGTTACATACAGAGACTGCCTGTCTCTGCCATAATGAACACAATTGATTTAGCTAGCCTGATAACTGGGAGAACAGAAGAAATGAAAGCAGCTCCTCTCCCCTATCTGCTAACAGGAAGCTAGGTCACGTGGTGTAGACACAGGAATAGCTAGAAACACAGGCTCGCTCCCCTGCACTTATCCCCTCCTCCCTCCCCCCTGAGAGCAGCAGATACATCACTTGAATTTTGAGCAGATAAGTCAGGGCTGTGTCAACAATGAATTGAATAAAGTAAGATAGTGGACAAACAAAGCAGTTTTGCTGAAGCAGTGTATTTAGGAAAAGTCTTACATCCACATTAACAAGCAGTATAGATAGGATTCTTGTGATGGGACAACCCCTTTAAGGGAGGATTTCCTTAAGGATCCGGGAATGACCACTTGTACAGACTTTTGCTCATGGTGATGTCATAAGAGATGCAGTTTGATTCCCCAATTTAATCAAAATTGCCAATGTATTTAATAATTTACCCAGAAAGTTGTGGTTTCATAAATTTAAGAATTCATATTTGGTGAACATCTTTCTCTGGGCAAGTAAGATTAGATCATATATTTTCTGATCATCTATCACAAAACTTTATGTTCTCTATGACAGCTCAGTTCCTGATGCAAATTCCATATGTTTAACATATATTGAGTTTAACAAACTACATAGTAAAAATCCTCTTTTGTGCCTACAATATGTGTTATTCATGACTAAAATCAGAACAAGACTCTACGCACATGTCAATGTATTAGCATGGGCCCAGTGAGCTCAGGACTAAACTCTGGAGAGGTCCTATAGCTGTCTGTTTTGTGGTCTGGGCTCAATATGGGCAGTACACAGTCCAGCCATGTAGATTGTGAACCCCATAAATGTAGATTGTGAGCTCCATATTGGGATCACAATGTACTTTTGTTTTTTCCTATCAGTATGTCTTCGTAGAATGGAAGAAATCCACGCAATCACGGGGAGAACATACAAACTCCTTGCAGATGTTGTTCCTGGCAGGATTCGAGCCCAGGACTCCAGCGCTGCAAGGCTGTAGTGCTAACCACTGAGCCACCGTGTTGTCTGTGTTGTCCAGTCATTTTGGGTATATGTTGGATCCATTATATGATAGTCATCAAGAACACCCAACAGACTGCAATGCACCCAATGACTGCAACTATAATGGGGTATACTTGTAGAGTGTAATCCACCTTAGTGTGGTTAGGGTAATCTGGGGGTCTCCTTGGTTTGTAGGCCAGATGGAAGCTGCAATCTCCATACTGATGCCACTGCTTATGGGCCCCCCCTAAGGCTCCTGGGCCCGGATGCTACTGCACTCTCTGCACCTCCTCAAGTTACACCCCTGCTCTGATGCAGATGTAAACAGAACTGTAGAAATATTGACATGTACATTCATTATTTTTGTTTACCATACAAGGAAGTGGTCAGAAGCCATCTTCATTATCATTTGTCCTTACAATTTTTTTTTAATCTGAAAATGGTCATTTTGTTGCATAAATGAATAGTACAAGTGATATTGAGAAACTTTGTAATGTATCTTATCAGAGAGAAATGCCTCTTATTAGGCTGTTTCTTTGCTACCCCTCTCTCTACTGAAACAACTTTCACTGTGAAAATCACTGTTATATTTATTTTGATACGGACTGCAGATCACAGGCATCAGATCTATAGAAGTCTATGAAGAGGGGAGGGAGAGGAATGAGCAGGAAGTTGAATAGATAATATAGATAAGAGTTTATGCTGGATCTGAATAGAAGCTTTCTATCACAACTAAAGTGCTTTATTCACATGAGTACAGGCCAGTGCTTCTCTATATATCCCCTGCATGGGCTGTTTCTGAGTATAGAGCAGATTCTCCTGTACTTACTGTTTTGCACTGTATGACAACTAGTCTCCCCCCACCATCTCAGAGAGAAATGAAAACTACAGATAGAGCCCACATGGGGAAAAACAGCTAAACAATACAAAATATGAATAATATAATGACCAGAAATAGTGTAAATCTTTGTACACACACAGTAGATTTTTCTGAAAAGTCCCTGATAAGTACACTTTTAAGTCATAGTCAGAGGAGTGAGAAGTGACCATGAGAAAAATAAAGAATGAAGTCAGTTGTGGAATTGGAATAAGGGTTAGTTCACACGGGGCACGGGACCGCATATTTTGGTCCTGATTTTGATGCGAGAAGCCACGTCAGATTAGGACCAAAATGCACCTGCCGCGACTTCCGACAGTGGCGGCTTCCTACTCCGGAGTAGGCCCAAATAAATGGGCCTAGTCCGGAGGGTGCTGTCGCAATGTAGACGCCGGGGCTGACTCAGCCACGGAATCTGCCTGAAGAAGGGGCAGCTCGCTTTTTTTTTACATACCACTCACAGAATAAAGGAAGCTAGTGATCTACATAGACCTCTATTGTGAGGGGATGGATTCTGAGGTGGATTTGGCTTCAGAATCCGCTCCCTCTTAACCTGTGTGAAAAAGCCCTTAGAATCAAAACCAGTTTTCATTTTGGATTTAATAGTCCAGTGGGTGATCCTGTGATTGACGGCCGCACACTCATATATGGAAAGCTGAGTAGGACCGCCCACTGGACTCCTAAGCCTAAAATGGGTAGGGGAGCAAATGAATGCATTACTAGTTTTACAGATTCTTTCCCCCAAAACTCTCAGCTCCTATTGCTCTATAACATGCTCCTCTTGAATCAGTCTGCATTTTTTATACTATGGGTTCTCTTTGAGCATCAAAATCAATGTCCTGTCTATGCACTGCCGGGTCCTCTAGGAGAGATGACTAGGGGATGACTAGGGGATGTTCGGAGTTGTGTATTACAATATTCAGTCCCTTGGGTCAGGGCTTCTCTGGTCCTTTCCTGTATTTTGTGATGACAGCTCAATAGAACATCTCACTTGCATCCCGGAGAAACTAATATTGATCTCTACAAGACAATCAGGTGAATGGCTGTTAATGCTGATAATGGCTCTCACACTTCACTGGAGTCACCCTGGGGCTTCACAAGTGTCTTGGTCTTACATAATTTAACTTGATGTCTTTATTTTAAAGACTACAACAACACACGTCCTTGGTGACTTTTACCGCACCTAGAACAGTCACACAAACTAGTACACACAAACTTCAATTTTCTTAATACCATAATGATTTCTCTCCGTATTGTGGAAACACCTGACACGACGCATTTTATTTCACAGGATTTTTTGACCACAGAGGTATAGTATTAGCAAGATTGGGAATTTTTGGAGAATTCGTAACGAATCAAGTTTGTCTTGAAATGGTTAACTCACCTCTATACATTATATATTTAATGATTTGTTTCCTTTATTTTTTGCAGAAAAATTATTTATTAAGAGAATAAATTAACCAGGCGACCATGTTTTTGTTGATGCAATAATAATAATAATAATAATAATAATAAAAATTTGAGTAAATTGTTGCCAATAGTTTCTACGTTTCTTAGGTCTGGTTCACATCTGTGTTCGGTATTCCATTTGTGGAGTCCTCATGGGGACAGAATACCAAACGTATTGAAAAGCGGTGAGCTTATGAAAGCACAGGGACACCATAGACTATAATGGGGTCCAGTGGCGTAACTAACACCATAGCAGCTGAGGCAGCTGCCACATAATAGTGTGTGCAGGGGCGGCTATGAGACATAATACTGTGTGCAGGGGCCACTATGGGGGATAATACTGTGTGCAGGGGTCACTATGGGACATAATACTGTGTGCAGGGACCACTAAGGGACATAATACTGTGTGCAGGGGCCACTATGGGGGATAATACTGTGTGCAGGGGCCACTATCAGGGATAATACTGTGTGCAGGGGCCGCTATCTTGGATAATACTGTGTGAAGGGGCCACTAAGGGGCATAATACTGTGTGCAGGGGTCACTATGGGGCATAATACTGTGTGCAGGGGCCACTATCAGGGATAATACTGTGTGCAGGGGCCGCTATCTTGGATAATACTGTGTGAAGGGGCCACTATGGGGGATAATACTGTGTGCAGGGGTCACTATGGGGCATAATACTGTGTGCAGGGGCCACTAAGGGACATAATACTGTGTGCAGGGGCCACTATGGGGGATAATACTGTGTGCAGGGGCCACTATCAGGGATAATACTGTGTGCAGGGGCCGCTATCTTGGATAATACTGTGTGAAGGGGCCACTAAGGGGCATAATACTGTGTGCAGGGGACACTATGGGAGATAATACTGTGTGCAGGGGCCTCTATGGGACATAATAATGTGTGCAGGGGTCACTATTGGACATAATACTGTGTGCAGGGGCCACTATGGGGGATAATACTGTGTGCAGGAATGCGGAGGAGGGGGTCGGTCGGCATCGGTGTTGGTTGGGTGGGGGGCCCATGGCAAAAGTTTGCCATGGGGCCCCGCCATTCCTAGTTACGCCACTGATGGGGTCCGTGTGTTTTTCACACGCTGTCCACATGAGTCATGCGGAAAGGAAAGTAGTTCATGAAGTACTTTTCTCTCTGCAAGTTCTGTGCAGACACCGCGTGGAAAACACACAGACTCATAGTCTGTGGGGTCTGGGTGCTTTCATAAGCTCACAGCTCAGTGCGTTCGGTATTCCGCTCAGGGAGAACCCAAGTGGATTTGCCGAACAGAATACCTAACGTAGATGTGAACCAGGCCTCACTCCAGAGTAATAGACTACAAACAAGTGCTGTCCAATTTGGATCACCAACTACACTACCGTTCATTTATCCGATATCAAATGTATTTTTTTAAGGAACAGAGATATATAGCAGAGAGTACGGTGGTTATTTATCAGCTGTCCCTTTTTGGCCATATTTTTCGTAGGCGCACCTTTTTTTAGACTATTCTTACGGTGGTGTCTATTTATGATATAGGCGTACCAACTTGCTATACGTTGTGCACGTGTTAGTTTGGATGCGCCTTTATGCCGCAGCAAAAAAAGCGATGTGCGAAAAAACGTTGCAATTTTTCCCCAGCACTTTTCACAGAAAGTCCGCAGCAGTTTCCTCTGCGAACGTTCTGTTTCAATTATACCTACAGGAAAATTGCCGGCGTTTCCATAGGTATAATTGATGTGCTGCAGTTTCCATACTGCAATGGTTTTGGAAATTGCTGTGTGTTGACTGTGCGTATATTTCAGCAATGTGTGGATGAGATTCACTAGAATGCAGGCACTGTAAAACGCTGCGGCGCTTTTGCCAAGTGTGGCCCCGGATTTAAGCTATGTGTACTTTTCCCTATTTTGTTCATAAAGGTGCATTTGCCCCATTTTTGTAAAAAAAAAAAAAAAATTGAGCAATTGCCCTTTTTTTAATGCAGTCTGACCTGATAGGCTCTTTTACACTCCCCATGTACTGGAGCGCATTTGTGCCTTTTTTGCCCCTCTTAAAATTATAAATATAGCATGAAAAGGGTCACCAATTAGGCCACATCCCCTTTTCTCGCCAAAAAGCAAAATTAGCGAGGGTAGCATCTGGAAAAAAAAGGTGCAAGTCCTTCATATATGAAGCACAGGGGAGAGAGCGGTGCAAGGAGCATAATAAATGTGCCCCTAAGAGCAGTGCTTAAATTGGGAAATTTTTTTAGGGGGAACTCTGGAATAATTAGCCCCCCAACCAACACTCCCCCCCTTTCCCCCGAAGACCCCGACCAACCAATTTTTTTCCCCTGCACACAGTATTATGCCCCATAGTGGCCCCTGCACACAGTATTATCCTCCATAGTGGACCCTGAGCACAGTATTATCCCCTATAGTGTCCCCTGCACACAGTATTATTCCCCATAGTGGTCCCTGCTCACAGTATTATGCCCCATAGTGGCCCCTGCACACAGTATTATCCCCAATAGTGGCCCCTGCACACAGTATTACGCTTCATAGCGGCCCCTGCACATACAGTATGATGCCCCATAGTGGCCCCTACTCAAAGTATTATGCCCCATAGTGGCCCCTATACACAGTATTGTGACCCATAGTGGTCGCTGCACACAGTATTATACCCCATAGTGGCCCCTGTACACAGTATTATGCCCCATAGTGGCCCCTGCACACAGTATTATGCCCCATTGTGGACCACCCATGAACAATTATTATACTATGGGGCCTTTTCAGACCCCAAAGTATATTGAAGACCCAGGGGAGGATACAAACATAAAAAACACTGTTACTTACCTCTCCTGGGCTATAGTGCACTCCCAGCTGATGTCGGCCATCTTCAATGATGGAAGAGACGTCACTTGACGTCACATGGGCCGGGCTTGCGTCCTTATGCTTTGCGATGCAAGCCCGGCCCAGGTGACGTCTGTGATGTCACCAAATAGGCCGAAGTCTTCCAGAGCCGGGACAGGTAAGTAACAATGTTTTTTATGTTCCCTCACATGTCCTAGCCCTCCAATCATTATACTCGGGGTCTGAAAGGACCCCTGGGTATAACGATAGTGGTGTTTGTGGGGTTCTTTATACCACAAACTGAGTTTAGACATGTTCCGGCCCAATTTAAGCACTGCCTATAAGTCAGACTACAAAGCAGCATTTCTTTGTAGTCTGTAACCATGGAGATGTATACGTCTGCATGGGAACTGTAGACACAACATGGTTGAGGATTTTCATTAATAAATATTATTTCTTTGTTATTTCTTTTTATTTTAGATGAGTCGGAGCTATAAAACTATATGGGGACTTATTTCCCTGCCTATAAGACAGTGTTATAGTTCGGATGCTCTTTGGCTTCCTATTATTGCCGCGTACTTGCGGTGCGGCTCCCTACTCCACCCCGACTCCCGAACCCTCAAGTCCTATCTGGTGTTTTTGAGACTTTTTCCTGACTCTAGTTCACATTGCTGGTGAACCGTGTCTCTTCCACATGGCCTGTAAATCAGATTTAATACGAACCAAACTCTGCATTCCCACTCCAGTTGTATTGAAATAAAGAATGCACCAAGCCAGAGATGGGAGAAGAGGAGGGGGATATTGCTTGGCTCACAATAAAACCACATTAAAAACAACCAAGCCTTTAAAATCCCCTAATAAAAAAGTTGCTGAATGGCTGCGTAATAAACTATCTGCTTTCAATAAATATTTGGCGGGTATTCTATCAGAACTCTGGTAACAAACAGTAGGCATGTTACAGAGATCTGGCTTAATTTGTCACAAGATTTATGGGAACCATGTGTATTGGCATTTCTTAATACCCTTTTATTAGCCTTTATTGCTAAAATCCTATCTGTAGCACAGGGGTTAACCTGGCAGTCAGCGAAGGGCTAAACGGTTCAAGGAGCCGCGCCAAAAGACCCGCTGTGAAGTGGGAAGATGGCTCATCGTATAAAGCATCCCGGTGTTGGGAATTATAAACACATGGCAGCGTTTTGCAAAACACTTTCTCCCCCAATAAATAAACCTCTTAGGGATGCGAGACGCAACGCTCGGGGAGTCACAAGTACAGAGATCGCTGGCAAGCGCTGGAATTGGGTTATTGACAAATCAAGAGGAGGAGTGTTCTGGCCTCGGTGGTGTTGGCAAGACGCAGCAAATCCTTGTACACAGCGATATTGAAAGACTGCAGTGTTTATGGCAGTACATTATTAAGACTTGAAGAGACGCCCACATTGTAGTCACAGCTGTCTTTGTGGTTCTGTCTACTGTTTGGGAAAATAGATTCAGGGATAGTAATGCAGGTCTGAGACGTGTTCGATGGAATGGGAAGAGTCTAGAGTAGACTCACTTAAAAATAAAGTATGTGCCCCCAGGTTGTATTCTTTAGCTCACGGATCCCCGAGCTTATGTTCACTGATGCTCAAAATCACATTCTGTTATAAAAAGAAGTAAACTTGGACAGTGGGACAGTCCTGTATTTCAGGTGCTGTCCCACTACCTGACTTAGACTCTATCTATATTATTAGGAAGTAGATGCAGATGGATATAATGGTGGAACATGGAGCTATCAGCCGTAGACATGGCCAAAACTCTGATGATTCATTTTGCTCCTGGTTCAGCCGGTTTGTCCTAATATTTGGTTCAAGTTGCACTTGCGTGGATGTGAAGTGTGAAATAATCTTCTGGCCTCCTGGGGGACGTTATGTGCCTGGAGTCAATACCTGTGATTGGGTCTTAATGGCTACATGGGATGCGCCAGGCATAATGATGTCATGGAGGTGACCATATGTCACGGAGGTGACCTAATAGAGTGTGAAGGGCCACCAAGGGGATATTATATAATGTGGGTGCTTATTTTACATATTTATTATGCTTACTTGTATAGCACCATCATATTCCGTAGTGCTTTACAGACATTGACAGTTACTGTCCCATATAGAGCTCACAATCTACATTTTTCCCTATCTTTAGGTCTTTGGAGAGTGAGAGGAAACCCATGCAAACACAGGGAGAACATACCAACTCCTTGCAGATGTTGTTCTTGGAAGGATTCAAACCCAGGACTACAGCACTACAAGATTGCAGTGGGCAACTTAGGGGACATTATATAATCAGTTGCTACTTAGGGGACATTATAAAGTGTGGTTGGAACTATGGAGGCATCATCACTATGTGCTATACACTTAAAGGGATCCTAACATAAAAAGCCTTTTTTTTCTGAGTAACATGTCGGAATAGCCTTAAGAAAGGCTATTCTTCTACTACCTTTTGTTGTCTTCTCCGCGCCGCATTCTGTAGGAATCCTGGTTCTTGTCGATATGCAAATGAGTTCTCTCGCAGCACTGGGGGCGGGCCCCAGCGCTCAAACAGCACTGGAGGCGTCCCCAATGCTGCCAGAGAACTCTCCAGTGACGCCTCCATTTTCGTCAGCAGCGTCTTCTTCATCCTCTTCTTCCGGTGCAGGTTTCCAACTTCTAGGCCTCAGGCCTTGGGCAGAGCAGACTGCGCATGCCCACAAGCCACGAGAAAATGGGCGCTTACAATACTGTGCAAGCAGCCAATTTCTCGTGGCCTGTGGGCATGTGCAGTCTGCTCTGCCCAAGACCCGAGGCCTAGAAGTCAGAAACCTGCACCAGAAGAAGAGGATGAAGAAGACACTGCTGACGAAGATGGAGGCGGCTCTGGAGAGAGTTCTCTCGCAGCATTTGGGACGCCTCCAGTGCTGTCTGAGCGCTGGGGCCCGCTCCCAGTGCTGCGAGAGAACTCATTTGCATACCGACAAGAACCGGGATTCCTACGGAATGGCGGTGCGGAAAAGAAAACGAAAGGTAGGAGAAGAATAGCCTTTCTTAAGGCTATTCCGACGTGTTACTGTTTAGGCACTCAACAAGAATATATGGAGTCAAAGGTGGACATGGGACAGGGTAAGGGGCATGGTTTGTCACAACAAAATTGCCATACTTTGCAGCTGTGAAAGTTGGGAAGTAGGTCTTAAGTGGTGGTAATGGGGGGTGACCACTTATCAAACCTTTGCAACGAGCCCACAAATGCATTACACTAAGTTCACACTAGCGTTTGGGGACTCCATAACCCTTAAAATAGGCAGAGAAAAAGTCCTACAAACAGATGGACACCTGGTGGACCCTCTGGCAGGTAACTGCTTTTTAAGTGGATGGGGTTTCCATTTTTAAGGTCCCCAAGAGCAGAAATCCAAAGGCTAGTATGAACCTACCATTAGTTGTGTCTCTTTCTATGTTGATTCTTGTTCAGTACACAAATTCTTAATATTGTGTTTTATGTTTCCTATTGCCATAGCATGGAGACTGATACTGCGTAGCGCTAGCCCTATCCTAAAATGGTCAAAGTTGCAGGATGGTGCTGAAAATTCTACTTTTATAAAGCAAGACCATTGATAAATGCAAGGTTTTAGCTGATCATAGTGATGTTATATGGTATGTCATGGTAATGGCTGGGACATCAATGGTGATAATAAGGAACATTAGTCTTTCTTGAGCTTCTGTTCTTTTTCTAAAAAAGGTAAAAACGTAGCTGGAGACAGAGTTGTAGGGCTGGATGAGTAAGCAAGACCCTCCTGAAGATTTCCTCATAGCAGAAGCCGTATTAGATATGTGAACTTATCTGTGAATCCTTTTTGTGGTTCAGTCACGTTCTGAAAATAATCAGCTTACATTGTGTTGTGCAATACGGGAGGCGTCACAGTGCCATGACCAGAAGTTACACATTCGGCAGAATTTTACGGAAGGTTATTAGTTATAAGAGGTGACTGGACAATGAGTTGCGGTCATAAGTGCACGTGATGGACCTTGGTCATTCTTGCTCTGGAAGGATAGTCATACTAAAACCAGTTGTGAAATATCTAGAAATTGCACTGAAATATAACATTATTATCATTTCTTAAGGGCTTAGTTGATTTTGCTTTCGCGGTCAGAACGTTAAACAGAAATATATAGAGACATTTTTGCCAAGTCCCCTCTTCTCCTCCTGGCTATTGTCTATTAGTTGTAAAATAACTGGCTGCAGCAGGAGCCTCCCCCACTCCATCCTATCTGCAGTGTTAAAGGGGTTTTCTCCTTCTGCAGCCAGTTGTCTTACAACCAATCCTACAATAATGAGAATGAGTAAGTCCTGCAAGCTGCACTTTTCTCTCTGCATGATTCGTGCAGAAACCACTTGGAAATCACACCGACCCCATTACAGTCTATGGGGTCCATGTGGTTTCCTAAGAGAACCGCTTTTTAATATGTATAGGTTTCCGGTCAGGGGGTCTCTAAGTGGACTCTGCCAAGTGTAGGACAAAAACATCATGAACTTGCCCCTTTGGCCAAGTCCAACCCCTTTACATGGCCTCCAAATGAATATGAAGCAGATTAGTAGGAGATTAATAACTTTGTTCCCTGCAAGATTCCTACAAGACTATATCAGGATTCTTCAGAAAAGGCTGCAGATAAAACAAAGCCTGTTTTACTATTTTGGTTATGGCTTCTTGGTGCATCTAGTTCGGGCTAAAATTTTGCTCAAAAAAGGGCCAGAAAGGGCAACTATATTATTTTACTTTTTTTGCATACATTTCTTGGTTCCTTTAAGACACAGCACAGTGAGACATATAGAAAGCCGCCTTCCCGTTTCTCCTATCTCTGCTATTCTTTTCGTTTTGCAGCCTAGCCCCACTACAAGGGACGCATACACTCAGTTTAATTGGTACATATACAGTATATCTGTGCAGAATCCATCTTTATTTCTCCGCGTGCCCCCTTGGTATATACAGTATGACAAAACACTATTGAAATGGATGTCTTGTGCCGAGATTAGTTCACACTCCAGCAGATTCCCTGCAGCCACACTATGCAAATCAAGTGCGGACTTCTCTTTTCTCTTAAATGCAAGTGATGAAAAGTGGGGAATTCTATAGTGTGAATATATCAGCGCACATTGCCAAACATCTCGCAGATGGCTGGTACTTGACCTCCAGTTTGCGGAGGAACTTCTGCATGCAGTTTCATTTGATCATCTCTTGCCCCCATTAATTCTGGATTCTAAACTTCAGTGAATCCCTTCTATACAACTTCTTGCTTCGATCTTCTCATGCAAATCACACTATTCTATTCTGTTCTGTTGGCTGATGATGAATCCGTCCATCTGTGAATGTTTCCTCTCGAGCTAGCAGAACTATGCTATAGTATACTTCACTATATCTCTAATTGTGCTATGTAATGCACAGGGATTCTTATAGGGGCCCCCCTTTATTAACTGAAGTGTAGAGCAGATATGGCTGTGCCGGAGTCCATCCTGCACCGTGCTGAAATCATGAATGAAAAAGTACTGCAATCCCTAATTTTTATGCAATTATCATCTGAATTCGGGTTTCCGTTCAAGGGGTCCATTTGGGGACTCTTGAATGGAACCTAAACTGCCTAAAAATGTGGTTACCTTTGCAAACCCACAGACCCCTTAAACTATAATGGGGTCCGCAGTTTCCAACCGAAAGAGGGCATTTATCAAGTGGAATGGGGAACAGAATCCGCAGGCGTGAACCCAGCCAATACTTTATGGATCTGTTGTTATTGATCATTGGATGGGTCTGTTTTATTGTTTAATGTTCTTATGGGCCTACAACAGACAAAAAATTGACAAACTGATACAGATGTGACCGTACCCTTTTGCTTTAGTTGACCTTACATGACTTTGCGTCACATTGTTATTTGGGCACTGTGTAATAATGAATTATATGGCGGCACCTGGCTTCTAGACAAGGTAATACTGTGATACGGTCTTGTCTTGCGGGACGGTTCTCGAGACAACCCATGTACAAAAAAGAAAGTATTGTGCATGGCTCTAATTCTAATTCAGTTATTCAATGTGGATTGTGTTTGTCAGTGTTTGGGGAAGTGAAGATGTTTTTTTGTATGTGTCACCGTACATCAAATGTACTGTATATGTACGCAACACATTTATGGCTATAAGGGCTGCTACAACACAATGTAAAGTCTTTAGGATTGACATCAGCCCGAATCATAGTTTTCCCATATGCTTCATAAAGGTGTTGCACAATTCTAAGCCACATGTCGTGATGCTACTAATAGAGCCATTATAGCTGCAGCACATTTTGCATTTCTTCATGAGGCAAGTGTATGAACAGTACAGAGCAGTCTGCCCCCCCCCCCCACTCCTTCCGTATCCTTTATTACCACTACTGGTGATTTCTTTATATGTACTTCTGCCAGGAGTAACTGTAAAATAGCAAACAAATAGCTGAGAAGTGATCATAATATAGGAGATCCAGGGAAACTGGGCTGCAAATATAGGTTATAATGCAGCTAAAAAGACCCTTGACACAGAGAAAAAGAAATCTAAGCACAATAAGGAAACTACTTACTGTCCAACATCCCAAATGTAATAACACCAGTAGCTAGTCAGAAGTAGATAGAAGCAATTAGATTCTCCAGACACTCATTGTAAGCTGTGAGAAGCTGCAGATACTTATCTGTGTGGTGTGCTGGAAGGTAAAGCTGTATGTAGACGTGCAGAGACGGTGAAGAGAAATGTGTCCTCCTTCCCTCCACTTTCTATGTTCCAGTCTTGAGCCTTCTGGTTTCTAAAGACAGACTTTCCCTAGTAACAGGGAGTGAACAGCAAAGAGGAGAAACACTTAGTAGAAAGCACTATCAAATGTTTTTCAGGCAGAAAGCAGACACATTTTTAAACCACTTGCTCTATTAAATGTGATGTGGCTGTCTAAACATTACTGACCATTTCATATGTAGGTTTCGAGGGGTTTCCTCATGTTTATTAGGTGAGGCAAAGAAACCAAAGAACAATTTCTAATCTGCACCAAAGAGTAACCATTTACAGTTTTTAGGCCTCAACTTTATGTAAAAGATTTACCACACATAATTGTTATAAGAACTATATACGTATTTCAGAAGGTGTTTTAAGAACGTTTTTATCCAAAAATAGCCTACGATAGTGTCATAAGACATTTACAGATGAATATATGCTCTGCTCTCTCTGGTGAGTAAAGAAGACAGTTGGGGAACTGGGCAATAAATTGGGGACCTAGGACCTATATCACATTAATACTTGGTGTGATCATCCATTGTCTTCACAGCCACATCAGTTTTCTCGGTACACTGGAGGTTGTTCCCTCCATCTTGGAGAACTAAGCACAGATCTTCTGTGGATGTAGGCTTGCTCCAATCCTTCTGTCTCTTGTGGGGGCCATATTATCACTTCTAGGACTCGTCCTCCAAAGGGCAAAGATTACACCAAATATTGATGGGATTTACATTTTTCTTCATTCACTTCATTTTGTGCCAAAAATAAACTATTAACCCTTTTATTTCTGAAAGCATTCTTACTTTGCAGCATTTTTCCACAACCAATGTTGGTGACATCATGTGGCGGAGGTCACCGCAGAGACCTGTGATTCGCCGTGAATCCTCGCAATACGCTTATGTCACCTGTATTAAGGGACAATATCGCAGAATGATAGGAGAAAGTCACTTATAGCCAACAGGGGAGCCACAGCGCTGCGTGCCTATATCAATAATAGGTCCACCAGCCCTTTATGAACACTTGGCCCTTGGGCGTCTCTTCATTAATTTTAACTGCAAAATCAAACCTGAAACTTTGTTTCCCTCCAGCCCTCCCCTTATAATAAAAATGAAGAGCCTTTCAGAAAGAGAGAGAGTAACCTAATTTTGCAAAATTCTTCCCAAATAGAAAATCAATAGGTGCCTTTCCAGAAGCAATTCTGCAGAAATAACGCTGAGATCATAAATAGTTCATGGCTAGTTTGTGTCCAATGATAACTGTATTTGTCTGAAAGTAAAAATCAATGGCGCTTTATTGATGTTGGGAAGATTAAGGGGCCATCGTGTTTGGAAACCTCTTTTATACAGTTTGCGACACTAATAGTAGTAATGAAAAGAATATATATAATATGGACCTATCGATAGACATCAGGGTTGGGAGTTTATTCAGACTATGTAAATGGTGCAGTCATTATAGAGCCAATGTTGTCCTCTAGGCGTCAATAATAAATAGGACTCCTCTTACAGAGAGACGGTAAATCTGTAAAAAGATGGTGGGTGCAGCAGAGGGAAGTATACAGATCAGGGGTGTAACTTGAGGGGGTGCAGAGGGTGCAGTCGCATCAGGGCCCAGAAGCCTTAGGGGGCCCATAAGCACTGGTAGCAGTATAGAGATTGCAACTTCCATCTGGCCCATAATCCAAGGAGACCCCCAGATCCCCCTAACCACACTAAGGTGGATTAAACTCCTTAGCACCCGTAACCATCACTATCAAGAATTTGTTGTAGGTATGAGGTAGGGGGCCCCCAGACAAAATACTGCACCGGGGCCCACAAGACTTTTGTTACACCACTGATACAGATGGTAGGTGCACCAGATAGAGATGTGTGAATAGACTTGTACTGAGCTGGGATTGATCCAAATATTCCAAAATTCTTCTTACTGAAACCGAACAATTTGGAATTGGTCTTAGATTAATTAAAATGTCTCCAGTACATGATTATACCTTGGTGGATAACATTAATACTCACCTTCCGTTACATCTTCTAGGCCTCATACAGCAATCCGTGTCTTTCTCCTCCAGATAACAGAAGAGAGAGCACCGCGCGGCACCTTGTGCATTACCCTTTTAAAGTGATTCCACAAAGTATTATTCAACATATAATCACCTTTAAGCGCTGTGAAGTGATCACAGCACTCAAATATCACTTCATAGACAAAATGGCTAGTAGCTGGCAGATCTTAACCGTGAAAACACGTATGCATGGTACTATACAGAAAAGGACCTATCCAACCAACTTCTACAGAAGTATCAAATGGATAAAAGGATCCGCGCTTACCAACCGTAGTTCTTGTTGCATTCGTTTATTAAAGCCTCACACACAACGCGTTTCGAAACCGGAAGCTGGTTTCTTCTTCAGGTGCACAAAGGACAAGTTGTCCTTTGTGCACCTGAAGAAGAAACCAGCTTCCGGTTTCGAAACGCATTGTGTGTGAGGCTTTAATAAACGAATGCAACAAGAACTACGGTTGGTAAGCGCGGATCCTTTTATCCATTTGATACTTCTGTAGAAGTTGGTTGGATAGGTCCTTTTCTGTATAGTTTCTCCTCCAGATGGATGACATCACAGAAGAGCGCCAGAGCCAGCATTATGACACTTGGAGTGCCCATATTGATGCGGAGGCCTGTGACTGAGACTTAGTGGTGACATGGGCATGCCCAGTGCCGCACCTCCCATGAGGCGACCTGAAGCGACTGCTTCAGGCGGCGCTATGTCAGGGCCCCAGGGAGGGCGGCATTTTTGCTTACCTAAGTCAGTCCAGGACAAGCTGTCCTGGACTGGCTTAGCACCAAGCAGTGGATTGGGGAGGCCGCTGAAGTAGTGCTGCTCCAGCGGACTCCCCTCACACTCAGGCAGAGAGCAGGTCCTCTCCGTGCCTGCTCTCTGCCAGCGAACACCGCTAAGCCCAGCCCCATTTGCTTTGCCCCACCCCCTTTGTGCCGCCATGCCCCCTACGCTCCACCCCCTCCACCCGGGGGGGCGGCTTTCTGTCGTTCGCCTCGGGCGGTGAAAGGGGTAGGTTTACCCCTGGGCATGCCAAGCATCATGACATCACTAAAGGGCATCAGACGCCAATTCTGCCACTCTTCTGTGAAGTCAGAAGCAGACACAGATCACTGGATGCCCAAAAGAGGTAACAGAAGGTGAGTATAAATGTTCTTCACCTCCCCTGGGTCTCCACCTATTATACTCCAGGGTCTGAAGAGTCACCGGAGTATAATTTCCCTTTCGGTTCTATCCAAACAATTTTGGACCTAACCAGGGATTCGCCAAACACAGGATGAAACAAACCTCCTGGGGTTGGTCTGATGCATGACCATTCTATCACTCAAGGATACCCTAGTAGGGATCAGCAAACTGATTCGGATACAACCAGATGTGATCCAAATTTTCCAAAAGCTTCAGGTTCATCCCATACCCAAAACGTTTCAGGTTCACCACCCACTAAACACTTGGGGCCTGCTCAGATCTCAGAGTATAATAAGTAGAGTTTCCGCCATGTAGGGCCTAGGCCTGAGAATGAAGTAGAATGTCTCCTTATTGTATATAGGTGGCACTAGAGAGTTACTCTTAATTCTGCTGAAGAGAAAGCTGTGCTCTTTACGGCAAGTCCACACAGAATTTTTTGCAGGCAGGTTTCGAGGCAGAAAAGTTTTGCTTGACCCCCATTGAAGTGAATGGAAGAGTTGGAAAGCATGTGAACTTAGCAATAAGCAAAAGCCCCACAATGCAATTATTTCTTCACATAGGGCCAGGTTTGAGATATATAAGTGTGAAAATGTAAGTGTGACAAATTTGCAAGAGGGCAAATACTTTTTCACAGCACTGTATGTGACTTACTGCAGTTGATACCTATTAGAGATGAGCGAACAGTGTTCTATCGAACACATGTTCGATCGGATATCAGGGTGTTCGCCATGTTCGAATCGAATCGAACACCACGTGGTAAAGTGCGCCAAAATTCGATTCCCCTCCCACCTTCCCTGGCGCCTTTTTTGCACCAATAACAGCGCAGGGGAGGTGGGACAGGAACTACGACACTGGGGGCATTGAAAAAAATTGGAAAAAGTCATTGGCTGCCGAAATCAGGTGACCTCCATTTTAGACGAATAGTGGATTTCAAATCCGGGTCATATGAGAATGTGAACTTTGTGACTATGAGACAGGGATAGCTGTACAGGCAGGGATAGCTAGGGATAACCTTTATTTAGGGGGGAATGTTATTAAAAATAACTTTTTGGGGCTCTATCGGGTGTGTAATTGTGATTTTTGTGAGATAAACTTTTTCCCATAGGGATGCATTGGCCAGCGCTGATTGGCCGAATTCCGTACTCTGGCCAATCAGTGCTGGCCAATGCATTCTATTAGCTTGATGAAGCAGAGTGTGCACAAGGGTTCAAGCGCACCCTCGGCTCTGATGTAGCAGAGCCGAGGCTGCACAAGGGTTCAAGCGCACCCTCGGCTCTGATGTAGGAGAGCCGAGGGTGCACTTGAACCCTTGTGCACCCTCAGCTCTGCTACATCAGAGCCGAGGGTGCGCTTGAACCCTTGTGCACACTCTGCTTCATCAAGCTAATAGAATGCATTGGCCAGCGCTGATTGGCCAATGTATTCTATTAGCCTGATGAAGTAGAGCTGAATGTGTGTGCTAAGCACACACATTCAGCTCTACTTCATCGGGCTAATAGAATGCATTGGCCAGCGCTGATTGGCCAGAGTACGGAACTCGACCAATCAGCGCTGGCTCTGCTGGAGGAGGCGGAGTCTAAGATCGCTCCACACCAGTCTCCATTCAGGTCCGACCTTGCACTCCGCCTCCTCCGGCAGAGCCAGCGCTGATTGGCCGAAGGCTGGCCAATGCATTCCTATGCGAATGCAGAGACTTAGCAGTGCTGAGTCAGTTTTGCTCAACTACACATCTGATGCACACTCGGCACTGCTACATCAGATGTAGCAATCTGATGTAGCAGAGCCGAGGGTGCACTAGAACCCCTGTGCAAACTCAGTTCACGCTAATAGAATGCATTGGCCAGCGCTGATTGGCCAATGCATTCTATTAGCCCGATGAAGTAGAGCTGAATGTGTGTGCTAAGCACACACATTCAGCACTGCTTCATCACGCCAATACAATGCATTAGCCAGTGCTGATTGGCCAGAGTACGGAATTCGGCCAATCAGCGCTGGCTCTGCTGGAGGAGGCGGAGTCTAAGGTCGGACCTGAATGGAGACTGGTGTGGAGCGATCTTAGACTCCGCCTCCTCCAGCAGAGCCAGCGCTGATTGGTCGAGTTCCGTACTCTGGCCAATCAGCGCTGGCCAATGCATTCTATTAGCCCGATGAAGTAGAGCTGAATGTGTGTGCTTAGCACACACATTCAGCTCTACTTCATCAGGCTAATAGAATACATTGGCCAATCAGCGCTGGCCAATGCATTCTATTAGCTTGATGAAGCAGAGTGTGCACAAGGGTTCAAGCGCACCCTCGGCTCTGATGTAGCAGAGCCGAGGCTGCACAAGGGTTCAAGTGCACCCTCGGCTCTCCTACATCAGAGCCGAGGGTGCGCTTGAACCCTTGTGCAGCCTCGGCTCTGCTACATCAGAGCCGAGGATGCGCTTGAACCCTTGTGCACACTCTGCTTCATCAAGCTAATAGAATGCATTGGCCAGCACTGATTGGCCAGAGTACGGAATTCGGCCAATCAGCGCTGGCCAATGCATTCTATTAGCCCGATGAAGTAGAGCTGAATGTGTGTGCTAAGCACACACATTCAGCACTGCTTCATCACGCCAATACAATGCATTAGCCAGTGCTGATTGGCCAGAGTACGGAATTCGGCCAATCAGCGCTGGCTCTGCTGGAGGAGGCGGAGTCTAAGATCGCTCCACACCAGTCTCCATTCAGGTCCGACCTTAGACTCCGCCTCCTCCAGCAGAGCCAGCGCTGATTGGCCGAATTCCGTACTCTGGCCAATCAGCACTGGCTAATGCATTGTATTGGCGTGATGAAGCAGTGCTGAATGTGTGTGCTTAGCACACACATTCAGCTCTACTTCATCGGGCTAATAGAATGCATTGGCCAATCAGCGCTGGCCAATGCATTCTATTAGCGTGAACTGAGTTTGCACAGGGGTTCTAGTGCACCCTCGGCTCTGCTACATCAGATTGCTACATCTGATGTAGCAGTGCCGAGTGTGCATCAGATGTGTAGTTGAGCAAAACTGACTCAGCACTGCTAAGTCTGCATTCGCATAGGAATGCATTGGCCAGCCTTCGGCCAATCAGCGCTGGCTCTGCCGGAGGAGGCGGAGTCTAAGGTCGGACCTGAATGGAGACTGGTGTGGAGCTATCTTAGACTCCGCCTCCTCCAGCAGAGCCAGCGCTGATTGGTCGAGTTCCGTACTCTGGCCAATCAGCACTGGCCAATGCATTTCTATGGGGAAAAGTTAGCTTGCGAAAATCGCAAACTGACAGGGATTTCCATGAAATAAAGTGACTTTTATGCCCCCAGACATGCTTCCCCTGCTGTCCCAGTGTCATTCCAGGGTGTTGGTATCATTTCCTGGGGTGTCATAGTGGACTTGGTGACCCTCCAGACACGAATTTGGGTTTCCCCCTTAACGAGTTTATGTTCCCCATAGACTATAATGGGGTTCGAAACCCATTCGAACACTCGAACAGTGAGCGGCTGTTCGAATCGAATTTCGAACCTCGAACATTTTAGTGTTCGCTCATCTCTAATACCTATATATATATATATATATATCCAGCCACATGTCCATTTACTTACACAACTCATTGCTGGGGACAGAGGGTGCAGGGTCAGTGTGGCCGATGTAACCCTTAAGTAACCCATGACAATAATCACAATTTACATCCATTTTGCACGTCACACATCACACTATGCAGATGAACCAATGGATTCCAGTAGAATCTTAATGAGTAATATGCCGGTGATTTGCAGGGACAGAATAAATGGCCTCTGGCAGGGGTGTTGGTAGACATGGAAGATACTTGGAACACCACGTGATAGACACTGATCACAGACGCCAAGGCCCAAGGTGTGGGTCAAAAGAACCAGGGCGCATGTAATGGGTGCCGCCATGTTACTGATATCTATGGTAACAAAACATACAGCCCATTAGGGGTTAACCATTACATTATGTGCAAAGGTAACAAAATTATTTTTGCTGAGCTCCGTTTTCCCTTGAAAAGGCTCTTTAAGGTTAAGGCCTCATGTAGCAAGCCGCATCCAAAAATCACTGAGAGAAATGTGACAGAAACACATGGCTGAACCCGCGTCAGAATCAGCGCTGAAAAAAGGGACTCCCATTGACTTCAATGGGTTCCGTTTTCCATGCAGAACCCATTGAACTCAATGGAAGGCTTTATTTTCAGCGCTGATTCTGATGCGGGTTCCACGCCAGAATCGGCGACAACTTCCTCCGTGTGAATGGACATGAAGCATAAACACATAATATAATTTTATGGAGCATAAAACAAGGAGAATAAGTTTTCAACATAAGGTAGAACAAAAACATATCCAACGTGCATGTGCAACGAGGACCGGGTGCAGGGAAGGGGGTTGGAAAAAGGTGGACCTGATGTGTAGAAATTCCTGGAGCCAATCCAGGATGATCAGGGGAGCGGTAGATTTCCACAGCCTCGGGATGACGGACCTGGTCGCAATGAGCAGAAAGTCAATAAGCTGTTAAATTTATGGGGGAAAATGGAGAGGAGGAGGGGGGCAGGGTTGTATTCCAGGGCTACACCAGTGACCGCCTCGACAATCCCATGTACCTTGGCGAAAAAAGGCAATGCGTTTTTTTTTTACCACGTTGCCCAAACACAGTTTTTTTAATTGCAGATTTTGCTGCGGTTTTTTGACCCAAAGCCAAAAATGGATTGAACAGAAGGGAGACGTATAAGAACTGCCTATGTATTTCCCATTCCTTCTTGGCTTTGTCTCAAAGAAACGCAGCAAAATCTGCAATAAAAAAAAGTTCCCGCAACGTGGAGCCTAGTGATGACACACAAAAACTTGTAATGGGATCCACTGTTTGAGTGTAGTGTTGTGTGAACTTTTACGCCGGGGCATCACACGGCAACGCAATGGGGAAAAAAAATATGGTATTTTGCAGTTACTGTGTAGTAGATGGGATTCTAGCGAAGCCCATCTTCACAGTACGGGTAAATATTCACTGCGGACATGCTGCAATTTCCAAAACCGGGACACAACCCCTACTAGTGATACTCAATTGGCAACTCTCCCACTTCTAGGAGGAATAACAGAGGAATGGCACCTGTGTCAATGTTAAAAACCAATTATTACTGTTGTGTCAATGTAGTTAAAACCTTACATTCACCCGTAAAACTCAGTCTGTGTGCTGGCCAGATCATGCGGGAGAGGAACTCCTAGCAGTATACGTATCTATGATGACTAGAGATGAGCGAACACTGTTCGGATCAGCCGTTCCGACAGCACGCTCCCATAGAAATGAATGGAAGCACCTGGCAAGGCGACCGGCCGCTGGCAAAGTGTACGTGCCAGGTGCTTCCATTCATTTCTATGGGAGCGTGCTGTCGGAACGGCTGATCCGAACAGTGTTCGCTCATCTCTAATGATGACTACTAGCGACATAGTGTCCTGTACTATATTCACTACACAAGGTATAGTTCCCACTCCTTTAGAATCCGCTCCTTGCTTCATCTCAAAAAACTGCATTAAGAACTATAAGTGTCACTGCTGCCTTACACTAACTGGCCCAGACCTGCTCAAAGGACATAGCAAAGTCCTATGTCACTTTAATTTAACTCTTCATGGAGTATACATCCATAGACTAGCAGTTACAGGTCAACAGTAGCCTTTTCGGCTAGTCACAGGTCTTGGGCTGTTATCTGGTGGCAGGTTATCAGGAGACGGTCATTTGTTGGCTCCTGGTGACATCTGTCAGGATGTGTAAGTGGAGGTCAGACGACCATTCTTGGTGCGTGTTCTTCTTGCTGTGTGTTTCGGGTGGTCACAAGCTCTGTCCAGACTCCTGGAGGTACAGGAGCCAGATCTTAATGTGATTAGGACTACAGATAGTGCCAAAGATAGTCCTGCTGACAGCAGACCAGGGCAGAACATCTTCAGGAAAACCTGACGAAGGATCCAATACAACAGCGTAAATTAAACTTTAACTGGACCGTGGCCAGGGAGAAACTTTGCTGAGGTATCCATTACAATGAGGTCGTTTTTGGTTCTTTGACAGCCTGCAAGAAAAGGTCTTACATGTGGTTTATTATTTAACCAATAACAGAGAGAAGAACATACACTTACAGTGTTGGCCAAAAGTATTGGGCCCCCTGCAATTCTGTCAGATAATACTCAGTTTCTTCCAGAAAATGATTGCAATCACAAATTCTTTGGTATTATTATCTTCATTTCATTTGTCTTCAATGGAAAACTACAAAAAGAATTGTCAAAAAGCCAAATTGGATATAATTCCACACCAAACATAAAAAAGGGGGTGGACAAAAGTATTGGCACTGTTTGAAAAATCATGTAATGCTTTTCTAATTTGTGTAATTAACAGCACCTGTTACTTACCTGAGGCACCTAACAGGTGGTGGTAATAACTAAATCACACTTGCAGCCAGTTGAAATGGATTAAAGTTGACTCAACCTCTGTCCTGTGCCCTTGTGTGTACCACATTGAGCATGGAGAAAAGAAAGAAGACCTAAGAACTGTCTGAGGACTTGAGAAGCAAAATTGTGAGGAAGCATGAGCAATCTCAAGGCTACAAGTCCATCTCCAAAGAGCTGAATGTTCCTGTGTCTACTGTGTGCGGTTGTTCGCAGTTATTGTGTCTAAAGGTTGTGCTACCAAGTATTAGGCTGAGGGGGCCAATACTTTTGTCCGGCCCATTTTTGTAGTTTTGTGTAAAATGATCAATAATTTGACTTTTTTTCATTCTCTTTTGTGTTTTTTCAATGCAAGCAAAATAAATGAAGATTTTAATACCAAAGAGTTTGGGCTTGCAATCATTTTCTGGAAGAACATGAGTATTATCTGACAGAATTGCAGGGGTGCCAATACTTTTGGCCAACACTGTAAGAGAAGCCCAAACTACCAATTTTGAAGGGACTTTTGGACTATTGTATGTATACATGGGAGTGCCAACTGTACCCCGTAGGAAGGATTGGGCATGTTGAATATTATAATGCCCAATCCTTTACAGAAAATATCTAGCAGATAATTATTCCCCTCTCCCCATTAAAAAGACATGCATACTTGGACAAACAGAGGCTACTAGAGATGGGCGAACCTCTCAAGATTTTCAGGATCGCGTGGATTGAACAATTTTGGATAAAACCAGAAGTGAAATTATTATACTCTGGAGTCTATTCAGGCCCCAATATATAATAGTTGGAGGCCCAGGAAAGTGTAAAAAAAAAAACCCCAAACAAACATATATACTCACCTCCCCTTACCTCTTTTGGGTCTCCTTCTGGGATTCAGCTCTCTTTCTTGGTCTTCTTATTGACATCATGTGCCCAGTGTCACCACTGAGGCCCAATCAACATCATGATGCTCAGCCCATGTGACTGCTATGGACTAATCACGGGCCTCAGTGTTGACCCTGGTGGTCCAAAAGAGGTAAGGGAAGGTGAGTATAAATGTTTTCTATTGTTTTTATATCCCCTTGGGCTTCCACCTATTATACTCTGGGGTCTGAGGAGACTGCAATATATATCACGGCGGACAATTTAGTTCATCCAAGATGACTTGCCAACTATTTGCTTTTGTTAAAATTTTTTGATTATTTGTATACCCTGCTCAGAACTAACCGATTTACACATCTCTATAGGCTTCTAATGTATGGGGGAATGAGGAGTAAAAACAGTCAAGCAAGTATGCTATTAAAGTTGTATAGTACAGAAACATCTGTCGACATCCTGAAGACATCATTATAGGAGAACATATATGACCCCTAGTTTTGAAAATGACTCTGTGTGTAATGTAAGGTCATTATGTGCTCTCCTCTGGAGCACTGAACTCCTCTCTGTTTCTCAGATACACACAGTAGGGGGAATTTGTTAACTCTTCTATGCCAGTTTTCTGTTGCAGATGGGTATATTTGTGGTGTGTCTTTAGCAAACGGCACCATTTTGCACCAGGAGGCACCACATCATCCATTCTGCACCTCACTCGCCATTTTTTGCGAAAGCTGGGCCAGTTTAGGGACACCTCGGCCTGACACATATACAAGAAATCTACACCAGTTCCAATATCTTTATCTAAGTGCATCAGTGCAGTGGAATCAGGTCAGTACTCTGGAAGGGAGCACATAACTTCACAAGAAAGCAGTCAATAAGTTATATAATAATATTACATTACACATAGGCTCATATTCAAATGAGAACTTTTTTTTTTTCCTGGAGTGCTTCCTTGAGTGGGACTACCTTTAGTTTATCCATGGTACCTAGGAACCACCTATAAAATATAAACTCACCAGATTAAATTTTAGTTTTTTGAGTTTTTGATATATTTTTGAATACATAGAGAACAATTCTGGCAGCTCAAGCCCAACACCCTGCAGATCACACGTGGTGAGGTCAGTAGCAGTCACTATTGTAAATTCTTGGCTTCACTGTCCATCCTATCATATATCAATTCGCCTGGCCTGGCTCCACGCCAGTTCTAAGCCGCCAAGGAACTGAGAGACGAACACAATCAATGAATCATCCCTAATAATTACATTTAGCTAATGAAAATGTATGTAATTGATATTTTATAACTATTTTTGGAAGTTGAGGACTTTAATGGTATTGATCTAAAGCCGAGGAGCCTTGCCTTCCATTATCTGCTGGAGGCAGCTAGAGTGTCCACTCAGACAGCCACGCTCTACCTGATGGTTAACCCCTTCAGAGCCACGTGGTTGGAAAGAAAGGTAATAGCCAGTCAGAGGTATAGCTTGAACTTCCAGAGCTCCAATACAAAATCTGTAATAGCCCCCTGACCCTTCACCCACCTCATGTACCATTTTGACTATTGGTGTCCTTTGAGTAGCATAGGGGCCTGTGGCCATTAATATCTATAGCCACACTTCAAATTTAGTCTAAGATTTTTTTCTGAAATGTGCGGATGGGATTAGCTGGAATCCCATCCACTTTGCAGGTACTGTAATATTGGGCCTTTTACACTACATGGGGCTGAGGCCTTACGAAGCCTTATACTGTCTCATGAACAAGTCAGAGCCGTGTCCAAAAGGCTACAGAAATACATGAAGACCACATGTGGCACATCTTTGGGGCATAGACTACACCAAAAATGCACCTCAATCATTAGACACCTTGGGGTGGGGGCGCCGGAGTCAGACAAATTTATTACAACTCAAGCCAGAAAACTAGTGCAAGTTATACTTGAATTTTACATCAGTTTCCGGCTTGTGTAGATGTCAGATTTGGTACACAGGGATGCACCTGGTTTATTAGGAAGCCAGAGCCTCTAAATATTTCAAAAACGCCAGCCAGAGTTGGCTAAACTGGAGATCCACATTAGATTAATGTTGGCTGAACCCACCAATTTTGGCTGGACTGGCCAACCAACTAATGTGTACTGACTTTTCCACTATGGCAGATGTGAAGAAAAGTAGAATCGACCTGTTGGATTTCAACATGCCCAGAAGAGAAAGGAAAACGCAAACAAGCTCTACCTGATATATTACTGTACACCTTACAAGGAAAACTCTAGCGCTACTTTTTGGAAGATAACTCAAAAAGATCTGTTTGGTTCTCTATAAAAGCTAGAGACAATGGGGGGAGATTTATCTGGCATAGAGGGATGATATATATTTGCTGCAAGACCCTTTCTTATGTCGATGTGCCCACATTCCCCGTTCTGGACTTCGTTGCAAATGTAGGGGGTACAGGGCAGGGAGCCAGTTTTCTGGTGTGATTTACACCAGTTCCTAAGGCCAGAACCCCTTCATAAATCACTCATCTCCTGCTCCTGTAGGGGGCCTTTATTAAGACTGGCATACAGTACACCAGTCTTAATACATCTTCCCCAATATCTGGGAATAAAGCCAAACCAGAACATCTCTTCCAAAAGAAACCCATCCGCAGACAGCGTTTCAGGTCATTGCCCTCATCAGTGTGAAATGGGTACCAGTTTGGATGGGTGAGATGTTCTGGTTTGGCCTTATTCCCAGACTATGTCTTTAGGTTTCATAGAAAATCATTGACATTAGGGGTTACAAAAGATGGTGCTAGAGTGAGTTTTATTTTTTTTCCATCAAAGTCGGCTAATTTGCATATTACTTTCCCATGCATAGTTGTCTAGACTCTACACACTATAAGTTGGCCTGAAAAGACGATGTTTCCATAGTATCCATTCTCAAGAGTCATGAGAGAGACCGCCATATGTTGTGATGAGGCCCAAAAGAGATGACGGAAGGTGAACATAAATGTTTTAGATTTTTTTACACCTCCCCTGGGCCTCCTCCTATAATACTCTGGGGTCTGAAGAGACCATAGAGTATAATAATGTCACTTCCAGTTCTATCCAAAGTTATTCCACCTAAACCGAATCAGGGACCTGAGCTGTCGAAACCAAAACTAAACAAATCTTGGGAGAGTCGCCCATTTCTAAGCTTTCTAAAGTGTATGGGTTTCTCAAAATTCTTATGTCTATATTTACTACCATTTAGCCAACTGGAGACCCTGACCTGGTCTTGTGTATTACCTATGTTGCCTATACTATTGGATAACTTTTTATGACTTTATACCCAATTTTTATGATATTATTGTAATTCTCATTTGCTGTGGAAAACCTAATAAGATATTTTGTCCGGCCTTACCCTTTATATATGTAGTACATGGAAATAGATTTCTGGAGGTACAGATATCCTGACATAGTAGCAAGCCCTTTATTACAGTTTAGTTAGGAGATAACAGTACAAAGTAGTCTAATCTCAGCCCGAACCCTCAGGAGATAATGTTAGGCACCACCTGGGGATCTGGCATAGATTAGATGTCTTTTCCGACAATATCTGTTTAGCACAGAATCCCATAATAAAGTTGTTTAGAAATACCTGAAATTCCATGTAAACCATTAAAAATGTCATCTCAAGTTAATAATGTGTGATCTTATTTATGGATGGGATAGATCCAAGGATTTATTACAGTCTTAGGAGCCTGAAGGAATGTTCTTACCTGTAGGACACATTGGCCAAACTAGTCCAGAAGACCATATACCAAGTACTTCTCTCCCTTCATTTAGGTCTACCACCCTCAGATGATGATATTTTCTTTCTATGAGATAAATGCCAAAATTTATGATTTTCTTTTGTTTTTTAGTATATTAGAAAGTAGTAGATTTTACTACAAAATGGGACATAGTTACATAGTTGATGAGGTTGGATAAAGACATCAGTCCATCAAGTCCAACCTATAACCCTACAATTCCTACAGTGTTGATCCAGGGGAAGGCAAAAAACCCCATGAGGCTCATGCCAATTGCCCTATTTCAGGGGAAAAAAATCCTTCCCGACTCCAAATCTGGCAGTCAGTATAAAAACCCTGGATGGCAGGTAATAAAATTTACTCCAAAATATAAAATAGGCCAGCTGCATCCAGAAAGGCTTCAATTATTGCGGTACTCCAATATGTAAAATATAACTTTTATTCCAATTCCATTAAAAAGTTACATAGTAACTACACGCATGTTCACAGAAGATGGCGACGCGTTTCAGGTGTGTCACCCTTCTTCTCAGCTGAGAAGAAGGGTGACACACCCGAAACGCGTCGCCATCTTCTGTGAACATGCGTGTAGTTACTATGTAACTTTTTAATGGAATTGGAATAAAAGTTATATTTTACATATTGGAGTACCGCAATAATTGAAGCCTTTCTGGATGCAGCTGGCCTATTTTATATTTTGGAGTCTACTATTACTGACAGGACGAGTCCACCTGTTTGCCGAGCTCTTCAGAGGACTTTGTATTTAGGATATACGGTGAGCTGGATTTTTTCATCTTTTCTACTAATAAAATTTACCACCTCAATCATATGATGTCATGACTTGGACTGGTGTCCATTAAGGAACCCAAGACAAGTACCACATAGTAGGGGCACGGCACATATCATCTAAACCACCCATTAGGACTTTATACCTCTTGTGACATCATCATTAATATGATGTCACCATCATCTACACTGGTGCTCTACAGAGGGTCAACCAAGGACATTTTATATTGGTGGTCCCAGTTCAATGGTTTCAAAAGGTGTTCCTGGCACCCTCCTAATGTCATCTACATTAGAGATCTTATCAATGCAATGACAGAACAACACTTAGGCTGGGTTCACATCTGTGCATGGATTTCTGCTTGGGGACCCCCGAATGGAAACCCAATCTGCATAAAAAAGCAGTTACCTAAGGAAACCCATGGTCTCCATTGATTATAATGGGGTCCGTGTGGTTTCCACTGTTTTTGCAGAAAAATGCGGAGAGAGGAACGGAATGGCCCAAACGTAGATGTGAACTGGATGGGCCAACCTCTGTTTCTAGTTGTTCCCACCACGACTGCTTGGTAGTTGTGGGACACAGTGCTTTATTTATAAGACCAGCAACCCTTGCGAGATCAATTCTTGATACACCTTAGTCTGTGACATCATCATCTGTGACATCATCAACCATACTGGGATATGAAAGGGAACATTTCAGACAATGTAACTGACTTTATACTTTATGATGTCACCATCCCTGTGATGTCATCATTCTGATGACAATACCAACCTTATGACCAGGGCCAGATTAAGGGTGTCCTTTGAATGGAGCCGTTTTTGGTGACTATGCTTTGAAGTAGGTCTGCCATAAAGGGCTTGGCACATTCTTCTGAATCGCTTATTCACTTACATTTTATTATACCATAATGTCAACAATGCCCCAAAAATAACTCCAATACCCAGAATGTGTATATATAATGGCCATATACAATGCTAACATAAGAATCCTTATAGAACAGTCACCGCTGACATTACACCCTGCGGAGGGCAGAAGCTCGGTCAGCCCTGGATACAGATCTTTATAAATAAGCTGTGCTCCTAATAGGGAATTGTCTACTTGGCTTCTGACCTAAACCTTTCCCTCACAGAGTCTAGCAATACAATGTGAACCTGATAGAAAACAGTTGACTCATTCTTGTTTTTGAGCGTCCTATATAGACCCCATACTGAATCTCCTGGTGCAGACATCCAACTCTGCTGACTAAAAGCTTACAGAAACCACAACATGACTCAAAAAGCCCTATTGTAAAGGACTGTCCCAAACTGGTCAAGTCACGCTTATCTGCAGTTATGCAATGACAATGCTGACACTAAGGACTGTGGCGGGTGAAACACTTGCTGCAATAACTGGAATGATCGAGTTGAATATTGGATTATCATAAATGGTGTGGGAGTTTTTACTTTTATCTGCTGCTCGTGCTAGAGGAATATACATGACACCAGTAGTCATAGCACAACCTTGATAACAGCAATGCAAACTAGTGAGAGCGTGCGGGTCGCTCATATTCATGTAATAGGATCAGAGCAGCAGCCCTGTCCACTGTATAGCGGCGGTCCCAGGATGTTGCAGTGCCGCTTCTATTACTGGAATAGTTGCTGCACTGTATGCAGTGCCGTTCTACTAGCACCTGAACACTGTTGCAACAGCTGATCTGTGCGGGGCTCGGGTGTCGGATCTTATAAATCACATACTGATGAAAAATTGATTTGTGATCACAAAACTCCTTTAGGCCGGGGCCCCATGTAGCTGCTATACAGTGGACAAAGCTGCTGTTCCGCTCCTAGCACTTGAATATGAGCAACCTACACGCTGTCCCTGTCCTTTACAGCAGCTTCCAGCAGTCAATGCATGATGCAACAGCTGATCTGTGCAAGGTCCAGATGTTGGACCCCAACAGATCCCATACTCAGTATTAAAAATTCTGAAATGACCGTTTTAGGTCTGATCCCCCCCCCCCATATAAAATGTCAGGATCCCTACATGAAGCTGAATTAATGACCTCTTATAAGTTCCTTGGGTTCACCTGAAGAATTGATTCTGAGGATTCGCTCTTTTTTCATAAATTCATAGGGCACGTAAAGCAAACAAACTTTAAGATATCCTTCATTTAAGAAAAGTTCCTGTACTTATTTGCCTCCTTCTGCCACTGATCAAATCTGTACAATCTAAACTAAGCTTTAACTATTACTTCTGATTTTAGTGATTTTAGTCTGTACTCAAACAGATCAGTGTACAAAGAAGTCTATGGAGAGGGGAAGAGGGAGGAAGAGTTAGGCTCCTCAAAGCAGAGAGACGTCTGCACTATAGAGAAACAGTTCTCTTTCATAACACAGCTGGGTTATCAGGAATTATTATCTAGACTTCTTCTCCAGACTGCCTCTTATCTCTGTTTTTCTTGCTCTCCTCCCTCTCCCCTCTCCATAGACTTCATTGTACACTGATCTGCTTGAGTACAGACTAAAATCACTAAGATCAGAAGTAATAGTCAAAGACGCAGGCACTTTTCTTTAGTAATGTATGTCTGCAAGCAATCAGCTATAATCTGTAAGGAAATCATCAGTAAGTGGGCTGCACTTCAGCGCCCCCAGAGGTAAAATTGGGAATTACATAGTGGCCATTCAAATCATTGAGGACAGATCCTGTAGAGTGAAAGATGGGGAATATACTCTAACCTATTGACTGTAATAGTATATACAGGACAATTGGGTATCTATACCCCTTTACAAAACTTTTTGGATGGGATATTTGGGTCCCCAAGCACATCGAAGCGACGTCTGGCAATAGTAACACGCTGTATTTACTCACATTGTAAGCTCTTGGCAGCACAAAAAAAAAAGTAATAAAAAAAAAAGTCCAATGTAGTGGAAGATTTCTGGACATGGCGAGGAGGAGGAAGGAGGGAGTGTGCATTATCGGTTCACAAATTCAATCTTATCCAAGCTTTTAACTTTAAAAGCCTCAGAGAGCTGCCTTCCCATCTAGTTTACGCGCGGCTATGATTGTATGTGACAGGGCGCAGTAACCATTTAGTGGTTTGTAAGGCCATGAAATAAAACAGTTCATGGAACGTCTGCTCCTCGCCCGCTGCTTCACAGCGCTCCAGTTCTCGGGGGGGGCTGCTAGTTATGGGGGTTTGATTAAAGTTTTCATTGACATAATGCTGCATGCTGACGTCTTCCCTCTATATATCTGTATGCAGAGCTGTAGGATACTGTTTGTAGGCAGTGCATGAAGGTCTATTAACCACACTGTCACAGATGCTGCACCCGGTGGCCATTACTGGTATTGCATATTTTTTCCCATAATCCCCCCAGTGGAGTTAAGAAGGCTTTTTGTAAGACTCCATACTCCTGAGAAGGTGATCTCTCCTTAGGGAGTGATATTATCCCCAGAACTTGGTATTGTCAGATGAGTGTTTTCCAGGACTTGCATATTGATGACCTGTACTTAGGATGGGGGTCTGACATTGACTTAAACAGATCAGCTGGTTGAAGGGGTCTGCGCTGTGGCCTCTTCACAGAATACCAAATACATTGTATAGGGGCTGAGCTTGGTATTGCAGCTTAGCCCTTTTCAGTTGAATGGGACTGAGCTGATGCTGTACCATGTGACCGATAAACATGACACCATCAGTATAGAAAGAGGCTGTAGCTCTCTAGAGCAGTGATTCCCAAAGTGGTCTAGGTGGACCCCCAGGGGTCTCAGCCATGACGCAAATTGCCATCGTTAGATCTAATCTTCACATTTTTTGACGAGTTTTGGGAATAAGGCAGAAATGTAGCAGCAGCGGGTCCACCCATACCAGTAAAATTTTGAAAGTGGTCTACGAGAAAAAAAAGTTTGGGAACCTCTGCTCTAGAGGCTGTGAGCGTTGTGGTCTCTGCAAAGGGCGGTCCTGGTTGTTGGACTGTCAAAGATCACATATTGATTACATATCCTAATAATACAATCCTGTGCAAAAGTTTCAGGCGGTTGTAAAAATGTGGCAAAGTCAGAACATTTTTAGAAACAGAAGGGTTAATAGTTCATGTTTGTCAATTGACAAAATCAAATGAATGAAGAAAAGTAAAATGATTGGTGTGACCTTTGCCCTTTGCCTTCCATCACTTCCCATGAAATGGCGCAATTGGCATGAGCCTCATGGGGGTTTTTGCCTTCCCCTGGATCAACACTGTAGGGGATTGTAGGGTTATAGGTTGGACTTGATGGAGTGATGTCTTTATCCAACCTCATCTACTATGTAACTATGTAACTTCTTCTGTGTTTTTGAAGGAACTCTGCAGGGAGGTTGTTCCCGCCATCTTGGAGAACTAAGCCCAGATCTTCTGTGGATGTAGGCTTGCCCCAATCCTTCTGTCTCTTCATGTCATCCCAGACAGACTGGAGGATGATGAGATCAGGGCTATATCTGTGGGGGCTGTATCATCACTTCCAGGACTCCGCTGGCAAAGGGCAAAGGTCACACCAAATATTGATGGGATTTCCATTTATTTTACTTTTCCTCATTCACTTCATTTTGTGAACTGACAAAAATTGAACTATTAACTCTTCTGTTTCTGAAAATGTTCTTACTTGTATAGCGCCATCATATTTCTCAGCGCTTTGCAGACATAGTCATTCACTTTCCCATATAGGGCTCACAATCTACATTCCCTATCAATATGTCTTTGGAGTACTTGTAGGAAATGTACACAAACATGGGGAGAACATACAAACCCCTTGCAGATGTTGTCCTTGGCAGGATTGGAACCCAGGACTCCAGTGCTTCAAGGCTTATCTGCTATATCTCAAGAGATGAAAAAGAAATGGGTCCTATGGATAGTGTTAGACCTAGAGGCATAGAAACCCCTTAGTTATTATCAATGGAGAAGCTCCAGAAGACCTCAACCGTTGGCCAATTACCTTTGGTCAACCAAACAAGAGACTTCTCTACATGGTTGTTCTTCCTCTTGGAGAAATTTCTGAGATTTGAGTTAATTTGTATACCTTTTCCCATGAATCATTCTCTGAAAATGAGTCTCCACAAGCCTGCTGGGTCTCCTCAAGGAGAACCATTTCCCTCCCTGAGCTTCTTCAATCATCGGTGGACAATCTGTATGAGTCAGGCGGGTGGAATGGATGAATGGCTGCCAGATCCACCGGGCTAGTCCTTATCACTATGTATTGGTTTCGTTCACCACATACAGAATAATGAATCAGGAAGGGAAGGGGATTACCGTGTGAACGATATAGTTCCCATAGTTTTAATGTATACAAGAGGACAAGCTATGTGCCGTATTTTAGGGAAGATGATGTATACCGCTTACAGGGAAAGAGAAACTGCTCCGATGATAGTGACAATGTCTTCTGCAAATGGAAAATGTCGCAATCGATTTAGTTGTTTTTTTAAATCAGAGTCATCTTTTTACTGGTATCCAATGCTCCCCCTTCTTGGTGTCAGGAGGTCAGTGTCAGGATTCATGTTAGGTGGAGAAGGCTTTTGGGCAATGAAATGTTCTGATGCAATGTGACAACTGTGAGAGATAAGTGACTGCGAAAAATTCATTGGAATTATGCAAATTATTGTTGCTTGTTGTATCCATGTCAAAGATGAAACCAAAACTAGAATAGAGCACTAACCTTAGGTCCAAAATATTACTTGAGATTGTCATTTGCCCAAAGCTGTGGCACCTACACATTGCCTAAATCGATTTCTCCCGAATATTCAAAATTGTTTGATTTTTAACAAAACCATACAAATGGCGATTCACTTCCGACGAATAGAAATGACCACGCTACGAGAGCAGACGATGTCATGTGTGCAGTGACTCACACATCATCTGACAGCCTCTCAGCCAATAGACAGTGGTAGGTGGACCTTACAATACTGATGTCATATGGACTATATAAGGTTGTGCGCTCGTGATCAGCCTCGTTTGGTATACATGGTGGACATGCAAACACATCTAGGTTCTATCTCACTGCATCTAATGGCTATAGGCAGGAAAAATCAGAAAACTGAACGATAGTTATAGGAGTACTTAGAGAATCAAACAATAATTACAGTATACACTGGTAGGCATTAGTAGTCCTAGAACAGAATTGAATAGACAGACAGATAGGACAGGTTTAGTAAGTGACTTCGGCCTGGAATCTGCGTTACTGCAGACTGTTAGCCCTTTTATTACCAGGCAATAATCTATATTGTCTGACAATAGAGCAATTTCATTTCTATACACGTTCTTTAAAGAGGACCTTTCATGAATTGGGGCACATGCGGTTTTATATACCACTGTAAAGCTGACAGTGCACTGAATTCAGCGCACTATCGGCTATCACATTCTGTGCCCCGGGTGAAGAGCTATCGGTGCTGGTACCATAGTTCTTCACTGTCAGAAGGGTGTTCCTGACAAAAAAAAATTAGCAATTTCATGGTGTTGTTCCACTCTGGTTTGGTGTTTGGTTTGACCTATAGATGGTGGAAAGGAACATTGTTGTTAATCTTAAAATGTTTTAAGCAATTTGTTGAATGTGCAAGTGCACATATATAATTCTAAATATACATCACACACAGTAGCGTAACAGTAGTTGTGGGGGCCTTGGCATGAGTACTACATTTTTCAGAATTGTCCTTATTTCAGCATTTTATTTTTTATTTTATTTTTTTTTTTTTGAGTGTTCACCCAACAGTCTAGCCTGTGCTTATCTGAAAAAAATATTATTATTTAATATATGCTCACCAACACTGTTGAAGCGATCTAGTCTTATACTCACTGACTAGGAGGTCTGATGACCCTTTAAGTGCTTTGCAATTTTTCATGTAGTGTTTTTCGAGCCAAATCCAGGAGTTGAATGAGCAGAAGGTAGAAGTATAAGAACTTCCTATACAGTTTCCATTCCTTTTGTAGCCATTCTTGGCTTTGGCTCAAAAAAACCGCAGCAAATTCTGCAACAACTAAAAAACTGCACTTCCACAACGTGGGGCCTCAGCCTGCAGCTGAAGTCTTGGATGGAGGTCCTTGGATCTACTGGAGCAATTTTTTTTTGTTTATTTTCTTACCAAAATTCAAAAAGTCGTTACTTTATATTTTTATACCAATGTAGTTGGTTGAGGTGGGTTTTTACATTTTAAACCATTTTTGTTCATAAATTTTATTTGAATATGCAAATTAGCCAGCAAAGTGCACCAGGGGACCCGGGGCAAACCAGACAGCACTTGCCAACTCTGGCCTGCCCCTGTTGCACTTGCTATCAAATTTGCATATACACATAAACACCTTTATCTCTGCAACGCTGCATCCCTTTATGACCCTAATAAAGGCACTGTTACTGATTTTTGTCCTCATCGGCTACCTTTAGCAAAAACAGGGATAATATATTGAGTGGTGGGATATACCGTACTGGATATGTGATGTTGGGTGGAGGTTCTGTTTCAAATATAACTAAATGTTGGGGTTAGAGCAGTTCCTTTTTATGTAAGACGGAACACACATGTCCACGTCCAATGTACCAAATTGTTATGTAACACATCAGTCACACTTTCAGATTGACAGAACATTACGCAACGAGGTTGTAACCAATATCACGTAGACTGGTGGTGCCTTCAGGACTAGTCACGAAATGTCTCTCATGTTCCTTCCTGAAAAAGGGAGAAAGAACACCCATGAAAAAAGTGAAAGATAAATGCAAAAACTACAATGACCCTTGGACTCCAACCCTCTGACTATACTGTCAGGCATGGCCGGAAGAATTTATTCCATGTTTTATAGACCTCATTGGCATCAGTGAGCTACATAGGTGAAACCTAGACAAGGAAAATGGTGGTATCTGCTAGCCCTAGCCCCAGAATGAGGTGGATGAAGGCAAAGCGGCCTTGAAACTTTGCACAACTATATCTCATTGAAAGAAATCATATTTCTTGCTTCTTTCTTACAGGAAAACTAAACTGTGAGGTCGGAACAGTGGTCTGGGTAGGTTTCTATTTAGCACAATCGCCCATCCTCCTCTGTTCTCTTGCACAACATAGCTTCAATGCATCTACTCAATGCATGGCTACTTGTTTGTCAGTACAAGCCCAAACCAAAAGAAGGAAGCAAAAGGAGAACATGGTTTATCCCCTCATTGCTTCTCAAATACCAAGGGGTTACTGCAGAACAATGTGTACATTGTGTGCATGAGTCAAGTGAAGTCTTAAAGTCACTGTATTACATTTTTTTTTTATTTTTTTTTTTTATTTAAGAAACAGCACCACACTTGTCCACAAGTTGTGTCTGGTATTGCAGTTTAACCCAATTCAGTTGAATAGCACTTAGCTGTAACAGCAGACAAGACTCATGGGCAATAGATGCAATATTTCTAGGCAAATAACACAGGCCCTGTATGATTTCACCCTTCATTTCAATGAGAGTGCCACAGATAGCCAAAGTATAGCAAAGTTGGGCATCTTAGAGTACTAAGGTGGTCTGTCACCACAAGTCAGTATCAACCAGCCCTGCAGATAGATAGGTTAGGGTCACCAGAACCAGCATATCAACCCAGCCCTGCAGATAGATAGGTTAGTGTCACCAGAACCAGCATATCACCCCAGCCCAGCAGATAGATAGGTTAGGGTCACCAGAACCAGCATATCACCCCAGCTCTGTTGATATACTGGGGTCTGGTGACCATAACCTATCTATCTGTAGGGCTGAGGTGATATGCTGGGGTTCTGGTAAGCCTAACCTATCTATCTGCAGGGCTGGGGTGATATGCTGGGGTTCTGGTAAGCCTAACCTATCTATCTGCAGGGCTGGGGTGATATGCTGGTTCTGCTGACACTAACCTATCTATCTGAGGATTTGATATGCTAGATTCTGGTGACAAATTCCCTTTAAAAACGTGTCTGATGTAAATCATGACATCTTCTGTACATTTAAACAGAATTTTTTTTGCTATTCATAGGGCTCTCTGTTTACCTGGTACCCTGTAAATGATAACATTTACCCTGTAAACAAGAATTTAGAATATCAACCAAACCAGACTCCTCCAAAAGGAAGACACACTGATGTCATTAGGGAGGCAGTTTTCTTCCTTCTGGAGGAGAGCTAAGTCATACAGTATTCCAATTATATACACTTATACATTATGACAGACTGCAGTGATAAGTTGGATGGTTAAATACAAGTTAAACCAAATTTTTTCCTACCCAACTATACATACCATTATGCGGAGCTCCTCTTGCTCTATAATAATCCAACCCCCCAGTCCCCCCGTAATCCCCATAATTTAAAGCCCTATATGGGATTTAGGAAATATGGCCAAATAAACGAAACCCTAGCACCCCTCTAACTTCCTAATATTCTCTCACTTCCCAAAGTACACATAAAGACACCATATCGCCGGACACACTGTCTGCCGGGGTGGGACTGCAACTTCTTTCGGTATCCAAGAGCTGCAGCCATCAGAACAGCGGATAGTTCTGTGAATGGAGGAGACTGTACAAAGCTCCTAATAAGACACACAATAGTAATTAGAAATACATTTGGTAAAGATTCTCATTGACATCTGTTCTAAATATTCACTTACTGTGGAATCTATAAGTCGTGTCTCTCATCATAAAGACGTATCATTGCCTTACACTACGTATAAAAAGGCTATAGGGAATAATAGGGAATTTTTAAAATATTATTTACAGCAATAAAAGAATCTCCGCTCTGGTAACCCGCAACAAAAATCAAAAGTGGCAAGGAGAGCAAAAAATCTGGGGAAAAAAGACAAAAAATCCATTTATAATAATAATAAATAAATTATATATATATAAAATAAATAAATAAAATAAATAAAAAATAATAAAGTGTAGTAAAGAAAGCCAAAGAATACAGGCACAGTTTATGCCATAAAAAGGGGCGCGTTGCTAAATAATGAGTTGCTTTTGTACACACAATGTTACTATTAAAGACTAAAATGCAAGTGCAATGATCATCTTCCATTTGCAAATACAGTGCAAAACTTGGTTTTGTGTGCATGTATGACAAACGCATGGTACATGAGCTAAGAGGGGCGCCCATATCATGCCAAGTGGCTGTCAAGATCGTCTTAAGTTATTGCAATGCTGTGACCTCCTGGCACTGACACGACTGCTCTTTTCAGATCTCCTACAAGCAGGTGTATGGGATCCAGCATGGCCGTCTCATTTTCCAGATTCTGCCCTGACCGTGACCCTCCACTCCAGTCCTGAAGGTCCTGACAGCTGCAACCAGTTTCTATAGTAAATCTGCTGTCAGTAAGAGAGTCCCGGTTTGTTTTACCAGTTGCGGTCAGGAGAGGACAGTATAACTCTCCTGCATAATGTGGAGAGAGTTCCTTCTTGGCACGTCAACAAGGGGTCAGTAATTGATGACTAGCGATGTAATGGGGGATACTTGGCCATTGGGCATAGTAAATACTATTTATCTGAGCAAAGTACAGTATGGGACTCTACGCACCTCCTAACTTTCAAAGCACCAAAATAGGAACAACTTCATAAGCCACACCCTTATCGTCATCATTGTCCTCTTTGGCCCCACCCATTCATAATCATGTCTCTGTGCCCGCACACAGTATGATGCCCCTTTAGCGCCACAAACAGAGATTGTCCCAATGTTCCCCATACCTTATAATGTCCCCTTGTAGCCCATACAGTATAATGCCCTCTCATTGTGGCCTTCACACTATAATTCCCCGCTCTGTGCCCCCACCCAACAGTATAATGTCCTCCTCAATATGGCCACACAGTATAAATAATGACCCCTCATTGTGGCCCCCAAGAGTATAAAAATTTCCCCTTCAACTGTCTTAAATCTAAGTTGAGGTGCCTACAATACATAATGAATCGGACACCTGTTATGTATGCCAGTCTTTGTAGTTCGATTTGAGCCAGGACTCCGGTCTATTTCCCATAGTTAAGTTAGGCTCACAGTCCGTCGCAGAGCCCACCGAAAATCTGCACAGGACTTTTTCCTCTGCAGCTTTCAGCTTAAAACCAATGGACACCTGATGGACCTCATTATAGTCATTGGGGTCCATTGGTCTATGTGTGTAGCTGCTGTTTTGGCGGGCCTCCTCTCAGTTGTGTGGGTCCCCCATCTGAACAAAGGAGAGCCAACACTTGTGTGAGTCTCTCCTAGTGTCCCCCATTGATACAGCACAATACATGTAGTACCTGCACCTTGGCAGTATGTTCACATGTCCGTTTTTGCAGACACTTCAGCTACTGTCCTGCTTATCTGAATGAAGTTTGTGAAAATTTGCGTAGCCCTGTTTCAATGCATGGAAATGATTTTCAGAGGCAGAAATTTCTGCAAAGAACCTGCCGGGTGTGAAGCTCTCCCCAGTTTAGTTTATCGTGACTATTAGCGGCCACCGCTGGGCTACTTGTGATAAGCCCAGTTATATAGGTGGGTCATGTACTATAATAAGAGATGGAGACCCAGCTGTTCCATATTCTGCCAGGAGCTGTGTCGCATTTCATTGTCAGCGACATGTTTGCACTCTGTTGGCTGTCACAACCAGAGACTCTAATTTTCCACTTCCAAGGGAAATTATTGCTTTAGACAATACAACACGTCCTTTCCAGATGCTGAAGTCACTCGTAATCTCGTATTTAAGCACGTGGATTGTAGGGGGATAAACAATTGGGCGGCATGATGGTGAGCTATGTAAACCGAGGGTTGGGGGGCACTTATTTACTTCCAACCACATTGATAGCCTCATTTTTGCCTTTATTGTCTTCTCTGTATTATAACAATAGGAAACATTCTCACAATTGACAGCAGATAAACATAAAGTTCTTCTTCTGTTTCCTCCCTACGTGATGACGCGTCAGGCATTTTGCCCGTAGTACTAAGCGCTCGCAGCGGCGCTCTTGGATGTAACATTGTTCAGACCGAGCTACGCATGAGTGGACTCTGCTATCCCAGAATGATTAATATAATGTATATAATAACTGATGTAGGTGGACGGATAGGGATATTATTTATGGCCGTTGCTCACTTAATCCGATTTGTCCGCTTAATTTTATTGAATTAATTCAGTACACTCGTAGCTATTATTTGCATTTGGCTTCATCAGCGAGTTCACAAGCGAACGATTAGAATAGAAGCGCTGGAAGAGGAAACGCAAGCTCGGAGAGTTTCATGTATTTTCAGAGTAATACAAAGTTCTGAAATGAAGACATCCATTGTCTGTATACCGTGTTAGAGCGTATAGACGCAAGCACCAGATCGGAAATCCACACCAGTGAACAACTGGCAAAAATTTCAGGTATGACTGGCAACGGGTTTATCGTATGAGTATAGTATATAGTAAATATGATGGGCCGAGACGCCCCTGCCCTTTGTCAAAGGTTACATAAAATTCAGAAAATTCATGGACACTTGACAGACCAGAAGAACAGACACCTAGAGCAGATGTGAACTCATCGTAAGATTAAGAATTTGATAAATTGTCGCAATTTTTTCAGTATTTTTAACCCAATGTAACCTATTGCTAAATCAGCCACCATATTACCATGATATACGGCTATTGTTTGTCATCCAAATCTGAGATCGTTGTAAGCCATACATTTTACCATAAGTTGTATGGCTTTGAAACCATTGCCTCACACTAAAATAAGTCACCATGGATGACCACACCAGTAAAGATAACGTCATGTAATATATAATACTGACTAGGTGCCATAATGATGGATGGGGACAAGACTTGTACGCCATAGTCACTATGGTTTATATACATATTCATTCCAGGTTATAGTCGGCCACTGAAACCTCCATGAGACTTCGTAGGGTGCGTTCACATGAGGTAACGTGCCGCGTGATGTGGCACGTATACGGTGTGTGAGACTTTGCACGCCGTATACGCTCCCATTGATTTCAATGGGAGTTAAGATCGTATGCGCCGCGTTATTTTGTGGCTGCAAAATCACGGCCACAAAATAACGCCGTGCACATCACGCGGCACGTTACATCGTATGAACTTACCCTTACTCTGCCATATTGTAACCCAAAAAGTCCTCCCTCCCGCTCTCCTGTAACCTCTGTAGTTAAAGGGGTTGCTTTTGATATTTATGATCATGACTTATACAAGTGAGCTGAACTGTAGCATCCCAATACACTACCTTACTACACAGTGGACAGAGCCATCTGCTTCCTGCTCCGTCCATGTTGTAGTTTAACATTGGCAGCTGCTGCAAACTTCTGATCATGAGGGTGCTAAGTGTCAGTCCCCCACTGATATTGGTACACTAGGAGTAGGTCACCAATATCAAAAGGCTGGACAACCCCTTTAAAGTCAATGACTGTGAACCAGAATTTTAGACTTATCGACGATGATTACTTTGGTGAAAAAGAGGAATTTGTTAATAGAACAGTGACCGCAATGTTTGTAATGCGCTGTGGAATATGATGGCGCTATATAAGTAAGCTAAATAAAATAATAAAGTGCTCCTAGCGACATCTATTGGATAGTAGCTCCCAGTGGCGTAACTAAGAATGGCGTGGCCCTGTGGTGAATTTTTGACATGGGCATGATGCAAGTTCCTGCTCATGTTACATCTGGGACATCACCAAGTAGGCCTGAAACCCTTCCAGAGCCAGGAGAGGTAAGTAACAGTGTTATTTATGTACCCTCACCTCTCCTGGGCCTCCGATCATTATACTCAGGGGTCTGTAAAGACACCCCCGAGTATAATGATAGTGTTTGTGGGGATCGTGGGCCCGCGGCCAATCCCGGCTCCTGCTCACAGAAGGGGAAGCACCGGCGGCCGTGAGCAGGAGCCGGGATCAGCAAGTAAATAGGGCCTGTTACCTGCAGCAGTGGCGGCTGACACTGGGCCCCTAATGTCCCGAGCTCAGTGACAGCTGCTACCACTGCTACCCCAGTAGTTACGCCCCTGGCAGCTCCCTATATAATACTTGGTTTTCAATGAAACCAAATGGCATAATCCAGGAATAATAGCCAAGCCGATATACCTCCTCCAGAAGGAAGAGGAAGATGTCCCCGTGGTTATTGCCTCTCATCAGTTCAGAACAGGGTCCTGGCTGACTGTGTGAGAGGTCTAGATGTGGGTCAGAAGGAGTAATACCTGTTATTAGGAAGAGACTGGTACTGGGACCTATTAAACCATGTATGCCACGCTAAGAATTCTGGGTAAGGAATATGCAAATAAGACCTTATTGAAGACAAAGAGGAATTGGCTCCTAGCGCCACCTATTGGAAGAGAGCTCCCTATAGATTAATACCTGGTCTTCACAGAAACCTAAGGGCATAATCCGGAGGAAGTAGCTAACTTCTCCTCCTATATCAGTGTCTATAGAAATCGCACTTTTTGTGAGACCCCTACCCTGAACAGTTGGCCGGAAATAAACTTTAATCTCTAAATAATGAAACAAATAATGGCTTGAACGTTTACTATGACTAAGTCTTTACATTTGCCAAATATATACATTTTATTCCTCCAGTGGAAAATTAGACTACATGTCTAGTATATAAAAGAGTGGAGTGTAAATTATATACTACTGTATGTTATAAACCACAAGAATGTTAGTAATACGATTGCTATCTATGAAGTAATGGCAGTAACAGCATGGAAATATATATACTTGCGGAATATCCAGAGTCTGATTTTACACTACGTGGTTACTATTAGCTCCTGTCTCTTCACCTACTACGGTTTTAATGATACGTCTTGCTGGCGATATCTAATATTACATGGACGGAGCGCAGTTTAGTCAGCCAGGCCTACTTGTCTTGTTTACATTAGCGGCATATGGTCTGGGTTAGGATTTCGTGCTGCGAGTGTGTCATTCCAGCCCTGTGTTTGTGTATAGTCCTGGGCAGGGAGAGGGGCGCAGGCTGCACATTAATGCACTTTGGGATTTTTTATTAATGTTGATGGATGTAAAGGAAGTTTGGAGGGCAAAGCTAACAGGTGAAGCCCAAAGCGGGAAATCGTGATGTGCAATGAAATAAATGGAAGTCGTAGTCACCCCGCATGGCCAGTTTGTATTCTAGGTAAAAGACTCTAGCTGCTTTCTACTACGGGTGCCAGAACGTGTAGTAGGGTGTCATAATGAGAACGATCTGGGCTCAGATTTTGTAAACTCTGACACTTATGAGTTTGCAATAGTGAGAGTTAAGAAGGTGTAAGGACATTCCTTGCCAGAGAATTGCCTTAGGTATACAGATATGCAACACATAGGACAAGTAGAGTGGAGATGGGAAAGGAGGTGGAGGAGGTCCAAGATGGGGCAGATGGAGGAGGTCCAAGATGGGGCAGATGGAGGAGGTACAAGATGGGGCAGATGGAGGAGGTACAAGATGGGGCAGGTGGAAGAGGTCCAAGATGGGGAAGGTGAAGGAGGTCCAAGATGGGGCAGATGGAGGAGGTCCAAGATGGAGAAGGTGGAGGATGTCCAAGATGGGGCAGATGGAGGAGGTCCAAGATGGGGCAGATGGAGGAGGTCCAAGATGGGGCAGATGGAGGAGGTCTAAGATGGGGCAGATGGAGGAGGTCCAAGATGGAGCAGATGCAGGAGGTCCAAGATGGGGTAGATGGAGGAGGTCCAAGATGGGGCAGATGGAGGAGATCCAAGATGGGGCAGGTGGAAGAGGTCCAAGATGGGGAAGGTGAAGGAGGTCCAAGATGGGGCAGATGGAGGAGGTCCAAGATGGAGAAGGTGGAGGATTTCCAAGATGGGGCAGATGGAGGAGGTCCAAGATGGGGCAGATGGAGGAGGTCCAAGATGGGGCAGATGGAGGAGGTCCAAGATGGGGCAGATGGAGGAGGTCCAAGATGGAGCAGATGCAGGAGGTCCAAGATGGGGTAGATGGAGGACGTCCAAGATGGAGAAGGTGGAGGATGTCCAAGATGGGGCAGATGGAGGACGTCCAAGATGGGGCAGATGGAGGAGGTCCAAGATGGAGCAGATGCAGGAGGTCCATGATGGGGCAGGTGCAAGAGGTCCAAGATGGGGCAGATAGAAGAGGTCCAAGATAGGGCAGGTGCAGGAGGTCCAAGATGGAGCAGATGGAGGAGGTACAAGATGGGGCATATGAAGGAGGTACAAGATGGGGCAGATGGAGGAGGTACAAGATGGGGCAGGTGGAACCACATAGTCAAATCCTACCGAATAATAGTACACAAAAGAAATGGATTGACAATGCTCAAATTATATATATATAAGTATCAAATTTATTAAATACATACATAGATAACAACACAATTAAAAGGTGATAGAGAGGATAATACCATCAGACGGATGTAACAACACTCCTCGCAGGGTAAGTATAAGTTAGTAGAATGGTATGTATGAAAAAAATATCCTACATAGGTTAAATCTCCCAAAATAGTAGAGAACAGAGATTTCTGCAATCAACATCAACCATCACAGATAATGCATAATATAGCAACAATCTTGCAGGGCAATAACCTTCAGCATCATAAAATAGAAAGTATAAAGAAAGTTGGTTAACATGTTGCTAGGGAAGAGATTAGCCTAATAGAAGTAAATATGGTAATATAGTAGCTAATGTAGGCCCACTCCCTGTATACTAAGTGTCTCAAGGAGTCAGAATAACTAACAGGCCACAAGGATGCATAGGAACATTGTAGGAGACAGCAGAAAATCAACAGGGATGAGTTGTGCCTAAAGTCAGCAGTGTACAGTGTGAAGAGAAATGGGGCAAGAACTGTATCTTGTGTTGCCCCCCTCTCCCCAACTAGTATTATAGAGAAGGTGGGGCTTAGGAGAGTGTGTGCGGGTACTGGGCGGGGAGACTCCCCACCCACACTCTCCTAAGCCCCGCCTTCTCTATAATACTAGTCGAGGAGAGGGGGGCAGGGCGCTCTGAAACCCGGACCATGGACCGAAGTGAACCAAGAACAGGGAACTGCAGGTAAGTGGACACCGGGGGGTTGGGGTTGGGGGGTTGTTTGAGTTTTTTTTTTTTTTTTTGGGGGGGGGGTTGGGGTTTGTAGTACTAACACACTCAGTTTGGCTATTCCTTAGTACTACTAACACACTCAGCTGGGCTATTACACTAAGGAATAGCCGAGCTGAGCGTGTTAGTAGTACTAAGGAATAGCCAAGCTGAGCTAGTCGTGTTAGTACAGGAGGAGTAACTGGAGGGATGGTTGGGTGTAGTGCAGAGCTCTTTCATCTGTCCGGAGTAGCTGGGCTAACTGCACGGCCAGCTCTGCTATATCTCGCTATAGAAATGCATTGACCAGCGTTGATTGGCCAGTCTACAGCATTCGGCCAATCAACGCTGGTTCTGCCGGGGGAGACGGAGTCTAAAATCGGACCAGAATGGAAACTGCTGTGGATCGATTTTAGACTCCGCCTCCTCAGGCAGAACCAGCATTGATTGGCCGAATCCCGTAGACTGGTCAATCAACGCTGGTCAATGCATTCCTATGCGAAAAAGTCAGCTCCGGCATATCGCAAGCTGACAGGGATCCCGACATTATAAAGGTACTTGATGCCCCCAGACATGCTTCCCCTGCTGTCCCAGTTGCTTTCCAGGGTGTTGGCATCATTTCCTGGGGTGTGATAGGATCACTTGGCATCATTTCCTGGGGTGTGATAGGATCACTTGGTGACCCTCCTGAGTCGAATAATGGGATCCCCTGTAGCGAAGCATTTTTTCTCATAGACTATAATGGGGTTCGATATTGGATCGAATAGTCGAATATTGAGCGGCTACTCGAGACGAATATCGAATATCAAACATTTTACTGTTCGCTCATCTATAAAAAATATATATTCACCATAGATGTAGGCAAAAGGCAATTTTCTGACTCCCATTGAAGAGTCAGCCTGATCAGTAAGACTACATGCACACAACCATGTGTATATGTCGGGTTCATGGTTCAATGGCATGGGTGCCCATATCTGTGTGTCGCCCATGCCTTCATGGATTCCTTAATTTACTTTGTGAAGCCCGGGGTCGAAAAATGGACAGTAAAAGGAACTAGTCACAAATTTCCATCTATCCTAGCTCTAGTCCCGGCCTTACGGCTTCATACACGGACCCGTGATAATCTGTGAACGTCGTATATGGGGCCATTAGAATACAATGGGTCAATGTGCTAGCCATGTGCAAGAAACATGACATATTCCAGTGGGCATGTTTTCACGATTAAGATGCATTAATGTGTTCTTTGCTCTTATATAAACTATTATAAGCACAGGGTTGCGTAATACATGGCAAGCAAACAACGCAAGCATATAATACAGGATGGAGGGCATTAGCCAATTTCTGTCCGTGAACATGAAAAATCCTCCCTTTGTGGCAGACACCTACACGTGTTCGCTGAGTGCTTAGTGAAGTTGTGAAATGTTTCTTGAATGTTTTCAGAGGTGTTATGACATCTTGGTTAAGGATGATGGCTGATACAGAACTGAGAGATTAAGATAGACAAAAACAATCCCTTTAACCCAGGAACCCATGAACTACTGGTGGCAGATATACAATATTGGTCACACGTATGCAATGAACTATGTATTCTGCTTATCTACATAGAAAACAGCTGAGATTCTGAAAAGGACTAAGTTAGGTCCCTGGGGGATGTACTTGGGGGCGGAAGACTCTGAAACAGTGAATGGAGTCCATGGCCCTACAGAGGAGGAGACATCAGTGGGTTCCTATAGTTCAGACAAACATCAAGATCTTCAGTGTTCAATGGTCACCAATAGAAGAGCAAAGTCTTGCTAAACTGCTGTACAATATAAAATGGAAAGTCAGACCAGTCCATTATTGGAGATCTTGGCTTAAAAGAACCCAATACAACTTATAAAGATATAGGGAGGATTTAATAAGACTGGCAATACTTACACCAGTGTTACTTAAAGAGGACCTTTCACCTCCTGGGGCACATGCGGTTTTATATACCGCTAGAAAGCTAACAGTGCGCTGAATTCAGCACACTGTCGGCTCTGCCGTTCTGTGCCCCTGGTGAAGAGCTATCGTTGCCGGTACCGTAGCTCTTTACCATCAGAAGGGCGTTCCTGACAGTCAATCAGGAACGTCCTTCTTCACAGCAGCACCTATAGCGCTGTACTGTGAGAGTGGTGAGGACGAGCACTTTCAGGAGGGGAGGGGGCGTTCCTCACCGTCCTCACAATACAGCGCTATAGGCGCTACTGTGAAGAAGGATGTTCCTGACTGACTGTCAGGAACGCCCTTCTGACAGTGAAGAGCTACGGTACCGGCACTGATAGCTCTTCACCGGAGCACCGATTGGGAAAGCCGACAGTGCGCTTTCTAACGGTATATAACACCGCATGTGTCCCAGGTGGTGAAAGGTCCTCTTTAACCTCAGGGACTGGTGTAAATTGGTGGTATAATTCACACTAGGTTTCTGGAATAAGTAAATCTGGTAGACCATGCCCCGACCAACCTAGATTCCCACCACACTCCAAAAAAGTGGTAAGTGGAGCACAGAGTCTGAGATGCATCAAGTTGAAGCACATTGTTGGCCACTTTTGAGGCACATCAGCCTTAGTAAATGTGGGGCATAGAGAAGAATTTGAAGGATATAGATTGGATTTTGGAGCATCGATACAGACCATCATGCAATTGCCTAACAATCCTAAAAATACTAGTCTCAGTGCCACCTACCAGTCTCAACAACACTGCTCTATATCAGTGCCAGTCATAGTGCCCTTTAATGGTACAAGCCAATTCGCCCAATAATAGTGCCATAACCACACAACACCGTGCTCCTACAACACTGAAGCTACTTAGGCTAAGTTCACGTCTGCACTGGGCTCTCTGTCATTCAGGTCCAACAGGGTACCAAAACAACAGAGAGCCGGAGCGGTTACCCATGGACATAGACTACAATGGGGTCCGCCATTTTTACATTGAAATCGGCAGAGAGAAAAGCCCTCCATGCAGTAGCAGTCCCATCAAAGTAAAAACTCAACTTCAGCCTTCAATCGCGGGTATCACAGCACTGGTTTTTGGAGAGGAGGTGGAAATCCCTTTCCAAATTTCTAAAGGGCGCCATGTTTTTGATGGGTACAGTTTCACCTGTGGACAACATCTTACAGAGAAGTATGACCTGAATTAAGTGGGAAAGGTTTCAGTATAACCTACCATTTATTTATTTATTGTCCACCAGAGGGCAGTCCTACGCATGAGACTGGTCAATCACTACTAGGACCGCCTACTGGACTCCTAAGCCCAGAATGAGCTGAAATATAAATGATTATACCAATATTTTTCCCATAAACCTATATATCAATCTGCTCAGCTCCTCCTGCTCTATAACATGCCACCAACTGGACTTCATTTTTAACGTGACGCTTTCCCTTTAAAATATTAGTAATTTTTCAAGTTATTTAAAACCGAGGCAAATCGTCTCCAGTTTATCACCCAATTGTAATTACCGTTAATATCTTTGTTTCTTGCTTGAGGTCACAGCCGGTGACAGCTGCGTGTCACTTCCCACGAAGCAGATTGAGAACTGTGTTAAACCTGACACCAAATCACACACAGTTAAAATGACAAATTGGATCCGCTGTCATGATAAACACAAGCGTGTCGACTTAATAACACCGAACAACAATGTAACGCGGCGGTGAAATCACATGTTCCGCTCTTTAATTTGTCTCGTGTTTACGGGAAAAGTCCCGGGCTCATTTATTTGTGGCCTTTTTCTAAATATAGCTGTTTAGGTTTAATATCGGTATTCATCGTAGATCTGCTCATTTGTTCTAAAACGTCAGATTTTCAGGTTAACCCTTGCATGCCGAGAACCAACAGCAACCTATCCGAGCCCTCGTTTTGTAACAGGCTCCTTGGAACGTGCGAGGGTTAAATGAAAATAAACAAGCATCTCAAGGAGAAGACAGGATGTACTATGGGAGCCTTCAGCCTTAGATCTCTCCTAATAATTGGGACCATTCTAAACCACCAGACCACATAAAAGGGCCAGTTTTTGTGTGTGCCAGCAGTGGAAAGTGACCAGATAAAATAAAAGTAGGATGAGGTAAGCAGGTCATAGGACTGGAGCGGGGATTAGTTGGCCTCCGTCTGCCTCATTTCTTCCACGGAAAACATGCAACGTTTTGCTCACGTCTTGTGTTAAGTTACCATGCCAGGGACATGTCCCACAATGCATTCTGGGAGATAACTAAGTCATTTATGTGAGTTTTTGGCTGTACCATAACCAAAAACAACCATGAACATTGTACTATAATACCTCCAAAATGAGGAAAAATCCTGGTACCCATTGTTTTTGATGTTACGCTTCTATTTCGTACAGAAAGCTTGGTGACAACCAGTATGGTCAGTCTTGATGAAATATCCAAAAAATAGGCAAAGGTAATGTACAATATGTTTGCATAGGTAAGATTTTTAGAAGTATATAATTTGATCGGTGGGGGTTCCAACATCCGAGAACCTCACAGATCAACAGAATGAATTACTTGCAAGGGTAAATTGGTTTGAACCTTCTGCTGAATGGGCCAGGTTCAAGTAAGATAAAGGACACTTGTCTGTATATAAAAACTTAGTTAAAGGTGAAAATTTTTGGGAAGGAGCTGGGGCGGGGCAGGGGGGATAGAATAATAATACAATATTCTCATTTCACTAATCCCTATCAGATCTAGTTCTGTGGCTACCAGGTTCTAGTTGGATTCGACTTTCTGGTTCCTTCTTGTGTCATTTACTACATCACAGGAAATTTTAGGAAATTCCATAACTATGGCAATGGTGACACTTAAACTAAGGGAGTCTGTCAGCAGACCCCAACATATCAAACCAGCCCTGCAGATAGATAGGTTAAGGTCACCAGACCCCAGCATATCAATCCAGCCCTGCAGATAGATAGGTTAGGATCACCAGACCCCAGTATATCAATTCAGCCCTACAGATAAATAGATTAGGGTCACCAGAACCAGCATATCACCCCAGCCCTGCAGATAGATAGGTTAGGGTCACTAGACCCAGCATATCACCCCAGCCCTGCAGATAGATAGGGTATGGTCACCAAAGCACAGCATATTAATCCTGAACTACAGATAGATAGGTTAGGGTCATCAGACCACAACATATCAATCCAGCCCTACAGATAGATAGGTTAGGGTCACCTGAATCATACAGTGTTTTACTTTTGCGAATTGCTGCTACTGATGCTGCGAAATCTTGTTTTTGTCACTATGTGAGTGACCTGTTGGTACAATGAGGGCACAGTACTTCCTCTAAAGAGCTCAAGAAATTTATTAAGACTAAATTTATAAAGCCTGACGTTTCATATACCAGTCTTGATCCCCTCTATGGTGGAGTGAGGTTTGTTTAAAGCTTTAAGAGACACATGGCCCTTAATAACTCAGGTCCTCCATGCGCTAAAAATTCAGATCTGCAATTATAGATATGAGCCATAAGGTGCCTATTCTGAATATAAGGAGCTCAGTACTATAAACATAACTGGGGGACCGGATACAGATTTCGCATTGGGGATAAGAGCTTCAGAAGCCCCTTTTGGTCCCAAAATTAAAATTTGCCATTTACAATCCTACTTTCTTATGTAGTAGAGTGGCTCTTGACCCCCTTGGCTACCTAGACCTGGTTGTGACTACCACCTTTGTGCCCCTATAGTTTTGCCCCTGCCCCAGTTTTCCAGAACTCTTGGTGTCGTGCAGGCGATTGGTTACAGGTTAGTGAAGATTCGGAGCCTGTTAAACACAACTAGGTCATTAGAGGTAACAAGATCCAAGAGGAGACAGAAGAAAAGCCACATAGGAATTGCGAAATCTCTCTTGCGAATGGAAATCTTTCATCTCTCCTCTTTATGAGGGTATTTGGGGTGAGGTTGAGGAAGAAAAGAACAGACCATCAAATTTTTCATTTTATTTACTTTTTTCCTGTTTTACAGTCACCATTTCCAACTGGCTGAAAACGCTGAAAAAAAATCCCAAATGTAGATGTTCTTATTTGACCTGTAGGACATGAGGTCGTCGGGTCAGCATTGGGTAGTGAAGGAGGGTTTGCCTGCATACCCTAGGGGAATAACACAGCTGGAGTTGTGGTGAAACACCAGCTCTTCATCTCAGCATTTTTTCTCCCTAAAAATAGCGCAGGAAAAAAAATGTGTTTCTTTTCATTTGCAAACTTGTTTTGCATTTATCCTCGCTGAGCGCGGTGTGTTTATACAAGGCGAGCTGTGCCAAGGCTAAGTGCTCTCCAGTACCATTACAGTGTAGACAGAGCCGTAGCGAAACCCTTGGCCCCAGTGCAAAATCTGCAACAGGGTCCCCAACCTACCAAGCAGGAACGTGGCTGCGTGGTCGCAACGGGGACGTGTGCCCCAAGCGCTGGATGCCGAGAGGGCGTAACAAGCACACAAAGATAAAATACCGCACCTACAAGGAGTTGTTAGAATGAAATGATGATATATGTAAGCGAGGACAGTATTCGAGCAAAAGGAGAAATTTATTGGGGAAAACTGTACAACCTAAAGGATACTTTTTGGCCTCCTCTAGACTGGATATAAGAGTAGTTGGGTATGGTGGCCTACAGATTCCATATGGTATCCTGCGACACCTTTACATAGATCCTGTACATGTAGATTACTTAGACTCCTCTAAATATTTGATTGTCAATAATCTGACAACTGGGCTGGTCAGGAAAGAATTGGAACCTGAAGAAGACATTTCTAGGAACCTCTTGCATGTGTGGGAGAGCAATATCCTGCTGTAAAATTCCAGTTGTTTAACCTAATATGAGAGGAAATACATGTGGCAAAGCATGTCCTGCACATAGCACTGAGCTGTTAGCATCCCTTGTATGCCTACAAGGAGTGACTGTCCTATACGATGGCTCCCCAGATCATCACAACAGCAGTCGGGGTAATGTGTTGCTCCACAGTAAAGAGTGAAATGTTCTCTATGAGGCTTCTATACTTGAGCCCAACAGTCTTCAGATCCCAACCAGAACCTGGATACATCACTAAACACAATCCATAGCAGTCCAGGTTTCACGTTCACACCAGTGGAAACAAAGGTCATGGTGGCTAGCTTTCAAAGGCAAGACCCATAATGGGCACCTTGACACAAAGTTTCCTTCTGCTAAGCCCTTGGGCAGAGACAGTTCTATACCAAGTGCCATTTATTTGTATCTTCTTATGTGGTAAAGAAGATTATTAGGAGCTAACACGTACCAGGACCCAATAGCAATGGATACTTCAACATGCCAATGGAAAAATGTAGTGTTTGGTTTGGTTTCAACATCTCATCGATGGTCACCTTGGACTAGGATACAAATCTGTTTGTAGGGTCCACAAAGAATGGTGTGGAAGGCAAAAACATGTAATAAACTCAAGTTCTGGGGGCCAAAATGAGTTGTTAAAAGAGCCTGTCTATCAAATGATTCCAGGTAGGGCACTTGTATGCCCATGGGCACGTTGATTCTTAGCATTATGATTGCTAATCAAAGGTGTCGGGCATGTACCAGGGCAAGAATGGATGGTGCTTGTGTGGATGTAGAAAATAATGTTATTATATCGAGTCCTCGTGAGCTGTGGATTCTCCCCACCTATCTGCCGCTGATTGACAGCTTTTTCCCTATGCACATTAATAAAGGCATTAAAGACAGATGTATATACCCATCAATAGAAGGCCAAGGAGATTGTCAGTGATGTATCAGTATAAGCTATGCTTTCTTACAGAATCAGAACCACACTTTTCCCTCTACTACTTGACTTCAGTTTTGACAACCTTGGGCCTCCTAATAGGTCGAAACGCCTCCTGACCCTGTTGTCACAGAACCCGTGTAATTTCCTCCTACGCACAATGTTTTTATAAGTATTTTCATGGCAGTAAAATGAAGATCGTATTATGCTTTATGTCTCTGTGATTTATTTGTTTTGTGAATACTAGAAGTGATGTTGTTTTATGAGAGATAAGGAAAGGATAAGTGTCAGTCCTCCCACACCATCCACGAAGACAAATGGTACAATTGTACAAACAGATACAATATTAGGCTGCCAGGTGTTAGCCTATCACCAGCCAAACCACCAGCGATATTACGTAATATGTGTTTGTGACCAGACTAAAGAGGATCAGAATATTCAAAGTAGAATATATAGTGACCAAATAGGGAGTCAGTCACTAGAAGCCAGCGTATAAAGCCTGCTCTGAAGATAGGGAGATTAGGGTCACCAGAACCCAGGATATCAACCTAAATATTCAGATAGATAGGTTAGGGTCACCAGAACCCAGGATATCACCCCAGCCCTGCAGATACATAGGTTAGTGTCACCAGAACCAGCATATCACCCCAGCCCTGCAGATAGATAGGTTAGGGTCACCAGACCCCAGTATATCACCCCAACCCTGCAGATAGATAGGTTAGTGTCACCAGAGACAGCATATCACCCCAGCCATGCAGATAGATAGGTTAGGGTCTCCAGACCCCAGCATATCAACCCAGCCCTGCAGATAGATAGGTTAGTGTCACCAGACTCCAGCATATCACCCAGCCCTGCAGATAGATAGGTTAGGGTCACCAGAACCAGCATATCACCCCAGCCCTGCAGATAGATATGTTAGGGTCACCAGACCCCAGCATATCAACCCAGCCCTGCAGATAGATAGGTTAGTGTCACCAGAACTCAGCATATCACCCAGCCCTGCAGATAGATAGGTTAGGGTCACCAGAACCAGCATATCACCCCAGCCCTGCAGATAGATATGTTAGGGTCACCAGACCCCAGCATATCAACCCAGCCCTGCAGATAGATAGGTTAGTGTCACCAGAACCCAGCATATCAACCCAGCCCTGCAGATAGATATGTTAGAATCATCAGAGTCTAGTATTTCACCCCAGCCCTGCAGATAGATAGGTTACTGTCACTTGAATCTGTTATTATTTTCCCCTTGTGTCTCACTGTTGCTGAAACATCAATGTTTGAGTCAAAGTTTTTTAAGCAGTGAAGACGCTGCCACTTACCTCTTTGGTGTAATGACAAAGCACTCATTGCTCTAAAGAACTCATTTGCTTTACAAAAAGGATATATATTGGCAATAGAGGCTGCGATTTTCAAGGGGAAAACACCTTTTGACTGGGTTCACTCCTGTGTTAGTGTCTCCACAACTAACCAGTTTCTGTGACTCGACAAAAGATCATAAAAAATTATTACAATGGGTCATTGATTTCAATGGGTTTTTAAAAACCATCGGCAGGTTTGGATTTGGAACATTTCTGCCATGTATTGGCTCTTTTGGACTGAAACAAAAAGTCAGACTTTCAGCACTTTTGCCAAAAAATGAAGATACAAAATGGACAGTGACAATACCCTTTTTTTTTTTAACAATGAGGTCTATGGAAGGCGGACACAAATGGATTATCAAGGTATGGTTGTGTCTTTTTTTCCCTCTTCTATGCTCAGAATGAAGAATGGAGATGAAGGGGGGGGGGGAATGGATCTGCCAAAAATGGGCATCTATCCATCTGGATGCTGGGAACTGATGACAGACTCCTTGTTACATCATTACTATTTTATACTAACAGTTGTCTGGGGTCTCATATCCCTTACAATATAAATAGTAGATCATAATACATAAGTAGTAGTAGCAATAAAACATCATCGTATATGATTATAAGTAGGTATACACAACCATGTACAAAATATGGAGACTGCAGCACCTGCCCAAGCCCCGTGGCCCTCTATAAAAAGCTTATTGGTAGAGGCTCCAGAAGTCGGAGCAATCTGATATTGTAGGCCGACACTAAAGATAGGTCAACATCGTAATCCATGAAAACCCTTTAACAAAATGCTTTCCCATATTTAATATTTGTATATTCTCCCCATGTTTGTGTGGTACTCCAGTTTCCCCATATGCCAAAAATATACTAATCGGTAAAATTCCCCTGAACGCCATGGATGTTGGGGATGAGTACATGTATGTCAGTCACTGACTCCTCACCTCCCCTGTACGTTGGATCTCTGAGTAGAATTTTTGGTATTTGACTTTAGTATTGAAATTCTTTTCCAGAATTCTGAAGTTGTTCTTGGAGAACGATTCGATACCTTTCTGTATTCATGGCAGGGTTAGGCAGAATTGTAAGTAAGCCCTCTCCCTGGGATGAAAAGCATCTCCATACACGAAAGGTCTCTGGACGCTTTAGTGTTGGCAAGACACAGGACTTATGGTAGCGCTTCAAGAGCAACTTCTCCATCACTTTCCCATCAGACCCTATTATAGTAAATGGGGTTCCCTGGGCTCCATTGGCTTCGGATATTTTAGCAGTACATTAGTCAGTGGTTCTGGTCCTCCTACAGGAAAGAACAACAGACACTCTGATGCTAGTATGAACCTAGTGTAAGGCGGGGTCTGAGGAAAGAGATGGCACATAGAAGATATCTGTTTGCTGCCCATGCTGTGCCCATGCTGCAAAATGGAGAGGAGTATGACTAGAGTTGAGCCGATCTTGAGATTTCAGGATCATTTTTAAAATCCAATTTGCGATCCTTTTCCAGTCAATCCCGATCGTGAAATTTGCTCGATCGCCGATCGGGATCCGATCTTTCCTGATCCCGATTGCTCAACCCTAGTTACTTTATGTTTATGGAGTAGGGTTGAGCCGATCTTGAGATTTCAGGATCATTTTTAAAATCCGATTTCCGATCATTTTCCAGCCGATCCCGATCGCTCAACCCTAAATATCACTTGTCAACACTATTGGTCATAACTCTGAAAAAATTACATTGCATATCAAAACTAACAAAAACCCAATATTTTGGACCACCAGGGACCATGTACTGAATACACCAGAGATCAAAGGATCTACACTACCGGTTCTGTCCTATCCGATACTGTACGGTTATCCAAGCCACTGGGTTGAGGCTCTTTGGTGGTCGGGGTGATTTTTATTTTATTAGTCAGCCTTCGAACACCATTAGTCATGTGAAAGTAGAAGTAACTTTCTAGATATTTACCTTAAACCTCCCCAGGTGGGTAGTGAAACTGGATGGTTGGTTTCAGTAACTTCCAAGGAAAAAAATACTTGAAGTCTTATAATTTCTTGCTGGAGGTTAGTAGGAGATCCAAGTATAGGCAAGATGGCCGCCCCCATAATAATGTACAGAAAATAGAATAAAAAAATCTACAATCAGAAAATAAAAACAGGTTCAAAAGAAATTATATACTTCACAATATGGTTTTAATCAAATAAAAAAATTGTCAATGCAGCCCCTTTAAATGGCTTGTCGGCTTTGGACAATCCTTTTTTAGAAGGGACCCCTGTATTGTCCATTGTTATATTGCTGTGCACAATATCAATAACCGTAGCCAAAGTCTTTCTAAGAACTCTCCCACAAGCCACTGAAAACCTTGCAGCCTTCCATATTTGCACGTCATCCCATAAAAATCAGAGAATTGTGCAATCGGATTTTAATCCACAGCCAAGATAATACATGCCCAACTAGAAAATCTTTGATCAGAATTACAGAACTGACTACATAACTGAGATTTATTACTGAAGACGCTTGAGTGTTTCCTGGCTTGTAGTGCAAATAGTCTAAACCCAACAGCTACATATATCCCGCACCAAAGGCAGCGCTATGGGATGGGGTAAATGACTGTAAAAGTGATTGACGTTTATGGGCACATCACAATACATAATAAATGTTCATGATTTAATCGTCTTAATCTTTTAAAGATTTGTAATCTACGCTAAAACTTTTTCATCTGAATAGACATTCATCTGGCTCACAGGGATCATCCAGAACTTGGCTATGGAAAGTTACAAAAATCACGGGCACCACATGGGGCCATTGAATAGCTCCATTTGAGACAGAAATTGTCTTCTTAAGCAATAAGGTGCCCATATACCTTCAACTGCCAAATGACAGCTACTCCCTCATGCACATGAATGCTCGGCTTGGACAAATGTCCTGATGTTGTCAGGATAAAGATATTAAAGTAAGCCATACTCTTGTGTTTCCAAACGGTCTTGAATTTATCCATTTTTCTCGTCTTGGGTTCTAATATCATACACTGCCATAGACACTACATGGCTAAATATATGCAGACACCGGAACATATTTAAACATATATGTGCTTGTTGAGAATTTTATTCCAAAGATGGGTATTAATATAACAGATAATGGATTTGACCTTCGTTTTATTGCTATACCTGTCCCCTCCATATGGCATTCACACCTATTCACCCAAAGGGGGTGTCATACTTAGAGGGGTTTTATAGGCTAAAAAGATTGATGACCTATCCTAAGGACTGTCCGACAGCTGGCACTCACACTGCTGAACTGTCCTCAGCAGCTGATACACAGAGAACGGAGCTGGAAGCAGACAGCGCTGTTCTCTCTATAGTGGCCAGTCCAGGATATTGCTATATGCAAGGTCTCATAAGATCAACACCAGAAGTTGGCTGATAACAGCGAGCAGTAGAGATATCTATTTAAAATCAACACAGTACTGGGAGCCAATACAGACCCCCAGATGCCTTCACCCAACACCAGTTGAACTTTGCTCAATCTGAAAGTCTGAATTGTCACCAAATAATAAATGCACTGCAAACTGAAATCAAAGCAAAACTCACTATTAATTTACAAAGTGGAACAGGTAAACAGTCGTACTGGTACGGGTCAGAACTAGGAGAGGACGCCAGGGGTAAAATCAGAATACAGAAGCAATAACCAGAAGTAGGACAAGGGCCAAATCCGAGCTGGCATGTCAAAGGCAAAATCAGCAGACAAAGAGCATGCAAAAAGCAAGCTAATGGTCAGAATGAAGCAATCCTGAATACAAACAAGATACAGAGCCATACTAGGAAGTAAGACAATTAGGCGGCCCTTGTGTCAGGAGGGAGGGGTCTTATATAGGCCTCTTCAGCTGCTAATTGTACCAACCCAGGAAAGTTCTGAAAATGCAGGCGTTTCCCAGTAAAGCAGTTAAATTGAGAATCTTGACAATTACATATCAATTGCCATTTATTTGAATGGGAACTACTGCAGTAACTCAGTTCCACCACTACACGGAGAACAGTGCTGTCTGCTTCCTGCTTCATTCTCTGTGTATTAGCTATCAAGAATAGCTGATCAGTAAGGTTGCCAGGTGTCAGACTCCCACCAATCTGATGTTCCTGAGCTACTATTAGGATAGATCATCAATAATCCCATAAATTGGGCAGTACTTGAGGTTTTAATTTATTTCAGAAATATTCAGTTCAAGGCTTTGTAAAGGCCAGTCACGTTCGTCCACACCCACCTGTCAAACCATATTTTGTGAACCTTGTCAAGCTGACCCAGGAAAAGTTCACCCAAAATTTTTGCCGCAAAGTTGGAAGGACGGAGTTCTCTTGAATATCAACGTATGCTCCATCATTTCCTTACAAGTCCATCCAAAGCCATGAAAAATAGCAGTAACAACATTCTTGTGGCATTTTCCAAATTCTGAATCCTCCATTAGACTGCCAGATTTCCATTACTCTATAGTCCAACCGTGTGTCATAGACAACTCTAGCTGACATTTGGCATTGGACATGGCGATCTGTGGCGCAGCTTGGGAAACCCAATCCACGAAGCGTGTAACAAACCATTAAACCATTCATGTGCTGACAGTGTTTCCATAGCCAGGTAGTCAAAGGTCCAAAGGAAAAAAGTTTTGCTTGACTACTTGCTTGAAAGGTGATATCAACTGACAGTGCCATGGTGGAATCCACTGGAACCAGTCTACTGGGCACTCGTGTGGAGATTATATGGCTATATACTTGATTTTATATACCTGGTCATGTAGTTATTAGTGATGCTGATGTATCAGAAGCCCTTGGAATGGAAGAATTGGAAATCGCCATAATACTGCCCCTCTAATGCCTAAATAATATCACCATAAAGTGTTGAATGGCAATTTATACAATGTGAAAATAATGATATAAGGGGAGAATAGATGGACCACGTGGTCTTTGTCTGCCACTAATGTTTCTTCTATTACAGTGCCATACAGAAAACATGGGGGCAACACGGTGGCTCAGTGGTTAGCGCTGAAGTCTTGTAGCGCTGGAATCCTGGGTTCAAATCCTGCCAAGGACAACATATGTCATGATAGGGGTACAGTAGTTCTTGAATCATGAACCCAAGGTCTTGAATCATGAACCCATGGTGCACTGACCAAGACTGGAGTACAATATGCCAATGCTATATGCTATCACCTTGGCTATTGTGTATTATGTATATTTTATATATATCATTTGTAATGTTTCTATCTACTTATTGGAACAATTTGTTGGGAGACATCAAAGGAGAACGCACTTAATACACAGTTGGCCCTGTCTCACCAGAGGTTTTTTATCCCATCAATAGGTAATGATCTGATATTGACCGATCATCTGTCCTCAGCTGCGAATACACAGAGAATAGAGCAGGAAGCAGACAGCGCTGTTCTTTGTGTAGTGGCTGAACTGAGTCATTGCCGTTTAGCTTTGATTCAAGTGAATGTGAACTGATCTGTAATACCCAGTCTGACCACTACAGAGAGAACAGCGCTGTCTGCTTCCTGCTCCATTCTCTGTGTATTAGCTGCTGAGAAATGATGGAAGTATTGGGTGTTGGATTCTCTGATTTCATATTGATGATATCTCATTGATATTTTTAGCCCACCCATTGTAAATTAATATCCAAACCATTACAGAGCCTCCAACCATGACTAGAGACTCCTCTAAAAGGAAGAGACACTAATGTCATTAGGAAGACAGTTCTGTTCCTTCTGGAGGAGAGCTAAGTCATATAATAGTAATCTACCTATAGGATGCCATATAGGGCGCTATGATAGATTGCAGTGATGGGGCATACTTAAAGATGGTTTTGTATCTCCAGTCTTAGTACTATATATATATATTATATATCTACCCCTCCTTAAACCATAAAAAGGGAAGTGTTGGTAAGAATCTGTGCTTCTTCCTTAAAAAAGAAAACACAAAAACAGGAAGATGGTTAAACATCTCTTAAGATTTCTCTGAGAAGAGACTATTAATAACTTCAAGGAAGAAGGAAAGTTTCTGTTACTTATACAGCTTCATATTCATGGTGCCCATTTGCATCTATTGCTGTATTATATGTAAGGGAGTACCAGACTATTTATTCTGTGTCACGCATAGGATACATCACATGATCAGGAAGATGTGCAGATCCTCCGTGCAGATTCCAATGTGGAAAATCCAAGTCGCTTAGTACAGATTATCCATGCTGATTTCTATGCCTAGACTTGCAAATTCTGGTGCAGATTCCAGTTATCATAGGTTGGACAATAGTCTTGTAAATTAATAAATACATACAAACTGCACATACAGTATTACACATGATACTTGTAATCCTAAACAAAAATTAAAGGAGTTCTCTACTTTGGACAATTATTACAGTATACATAAGAAGGGTCCGCTGGTAATAGGATCATTATAAAGTGACCTCCAACACCTAAAATCTGATCTGAATCTGAAATAGAAATCTGGCAAGAAGGATTCAATTTGCCTGCAGCACCCCTAAAGGGGAAGTTAAGCATTACATGGTGTCCATTCAAATTAGAGGTTGTCTGTGTATCCTGAACAGAATGAGTCCTCCAGTGTGAAAGATGCTCTTTATACTCATTCTTCACTCAGGTTAGGAAATAAGCATCCTAAACAGGGGTGGCCCCCTGGGTGACCCCTTGGGTTCATCTGAACACTGCAGCCTTTTCTAACCGTTGATCGGCATACCTCCCAGCACAGAAAGGACAGAAACAGGGACAAAATGTATCACATTTAGCTCCACCCACTTCTACGTTGACTCCGCCCATTCTCATCCATTTTTCCATGTGCCCCCACACAGTATAATGCTAACCCTAACATTATATTCCCCATTTTATAATGTTCCCCTCCAGTTGTCCCACAGTATTAAGTCTCTCTCCTCGTGCCCCAGTTTAAACTTGGAGAAACTAGAGTGGGACATTAAACTGGGGCAGCTGGAGGGGGCCATTAAACTATGGGGCAGTTGAAGGGGGACATTAAACTATGGGGCAGTTGGAGGGGGACATTAAACTATGGGACAGCTGGAGGGGGACATTAAACTATGGGACAGCTGGAGGGGGACATTAAACTATGGGGCAGTTGAAGGAGGACATTAAACTAGGGCAGCTGGAGGGGGACATTAAACTATGGGGCAGCTGGAGGGGGACATTAAACTATGGGACAGCTGGAGGGGGACATTAAACTATGGGGCAGCTGGAGGGGGACATTAAACTATGGGGCAGCTGGAGGGGGACATTAAACTATGGGGAAGTTGAAGGGGGACATTAAACTATGGGTCAGCTGGAGGGGGACATTAAACTATGGGGCAGTTGGAGGGGGACATTAAACTGGGGAAGTTGGAGGGGGACATTAAACAGTGGGGGGGGGCAGTTGGAGGGAGGCATTAAACTGGTGGCAACTAGAGGCAAACATGTCCCCCTCCAGCTACCCCCCACGGTTTAATGTCCTCCTCCATTTGCCCCAGTTAAGTGGCAAATGATGCCAGAAAAACAAAAATACTAGGCAAAAAGTGGAATAAAAATTACTCTCAGGAAAGACTCCGCCTAAGCTTACATCGCACCACAACTATTTCTATCTATGAAGGTTTTCTGGCCTAGATAGAATAGTAAATCCCCCCATTGCACTTCACTGACACAGGCCCACTTATTGTAAAAGTAAACATTTTTATGATCCATAAGAACCCAATACCGTAGAGGTGTCGGGGTTGACGTTTTAATGGCATTTATGATGAGGACAGCCCCGCTGGAATTCTACAGATGAACATTTTTATGATGTAGCCAAACCTAGTTGCGTAGGAGTTTGGGGGTCGGATATATTTATTGTACTAAGAAATGAAGTCCCATAGGAGTATTGGGGTGGACATTTTTATTAGATGAAAGAAATCGCTCCCATCAGAATCAGGAGATAGAACAGTTTTATGGTAACAATTGAAAAATGTTGGCACAAGAGTTGTAGATTGTATGGCTTGTATGGCGTGATCTTACAAGGATACGTAAGCCAGCACACATATAACCCGAAGGTTGCATCACACCCTTTTATGTACCAATGCAAATAACCATACTGCTGTTTTTAGAAGAGACCAAACCAGACATCTTTACATCATTGTACCTGTACTCCTCTGTAGGTCCTGTATGTTACCTTAGCAGGTCCGCATTTCCTTGCATGACTTGGTCTCACTAGGACATACTCTTCTTCTTTGGAGCCATGCTGTTGTAATGGAGGCTATGTGGTTTAGCAATGCTGAATTATACAAGGTCTTCTCTGAAAGAGACATTATCTGCATGGGAGCACATGTTCAGCATTGATAGTACCTTCCAAGATGTGTAAGCTGTCCATACTATAGGCATTAATACAATCCCCATACCATCAGAAATGCCAGCTTTTGTACTGATAAGTTGGAGTCCATCAGACATGGCATCCATGGTTTCCATAATGAACGTTATATTTTGATACATCTATCCACAGCACTGTTTTCCATTTTGCCTCAATCCATTTCAAATGAGTTTTGTCCCAGAAAAGACAGCAACATTTCTGAATTGTGTTGATATCTGACTTAGTTTTTGAATAATACAGCTTTAACTTCTATTTGTGGATTGCATAGTAAACTATGTTCACATACAAGGATTTCATTTTTTCAAATAAAATGGAAAAATATTTAACTTTCACCTTCTGATATATGTTCTATTATATAACTTTCACCTGATATAGCCCTGATCTCATCATCGTCCATGTGGTGACATGTACAGACAGAAATATTGGAGCAAGCCTACATCCACAGAAGATCTGTGCTTAGTTCTCCAAGATGGCGGAAACAACCTCCCTGCCGAGTTCTGGATGGAACCGAGTTCTGATGGATGACAAAGGGCAAAGGTCACACCAAATATTGATGGGATTTACATTTCTCTTTTCTCCTTTCACTTTATTATGGTAATTGACAAAAATAAACAATCCATCTATGTCTGAAAGGATTCTTAGGGCGGGTTCACATCTGCGCCAGTGTCCGGTTTAGCCAATCCAAAAGCCAAAAGTCGGACATGCAGGACTGTGTGTCTGATTAAAAAAAAAAATGGTTTCGCCGCAGACAAGCAGAAGCCGCACCCATTCAAGTGACTGTCGGGTTTCCATCCTCGGTCCAGTTTCTTGGGGTAGAAGATGGAAACCCGGCAGTCAGTTTTCAAACCCATTCACTTGATTGGGTGCCTCTTCTGCCTGTCCGTGGCGAAACCACTTTTTTTTCATCAGAAACACAGTCCTGCATGTCTGACTTTGTGCCCAGCTAAAAAAAACGGTTTCACCACAGAGAGGCAGAAGACGCATATGGGCGGTCACTTTCCAATCCCATTCAAGTGAATGGGTTTGAAAACTGACCGCAGGGTTTCCGCCCCCTATCCAGTTTATCGGGACAGAAAACGGAAACCCGCCGGATTGGTTAAATCGGAGACCAGACACAGATGTGAACCCGCCCTTACTCTGCAACATGTTTCCATGTGTACCAAAAACTTTTGCAACATTCTCTCTATAATGTGCATTATGTTCTGCCATTTCTTTAATATGTTCTTGTCTGCCATGTCTACAGTACTAGGAGACAGTGATCGTATGTTTTAGTCTGTTGTGTTTCTCTGGGTGGTATTAAACCCCCTACGTCAGACTAGATCACTCCGTGAAAAGTCTTCATCGCTCTCAGACACCTAATTGATCAAGTGAATTCTCAGAAGACTGAGCTCAGCCCCGTACGGTCAGGCCGAGACATCTGCCACGTTTGAAGCATTAGACTGCAGTGCGCAGGCCCAGCTTGGTTTCCATACGACTTTCTGCACACATGGTATCAGTTTCCAATGCTCATCATGACAGGACGAGATGAAAGTTTCGCATTTTCGGGATTTTCAAAGACCCGTCAGACATGTTTGTGGTACAAACAATATGTGCCACATAAACAATCCCACTCCTGTCCTCTTCTTACCCTATGTACTCATGGACTGGGACTTATAACTCTTTAATTGCCTCTCCGGGTCTATTGAAATGATGGAACTTAACCCATTGTTTCCGAAAAACTGGTTTGTTCTATATGGAACCCTATCCTATCTATCTGTCTCTTCCCTATAGTATTGTGTATTTTGTATGTGAGTGTATGTATATATGCTCCTCATATCTTTTACCTCTTAAGGGTTAATCCCATAGAACAATATAGATAGTCACCTCACCGGCTCACACGTGTTACTACTTGGCTCCTCCATGTCATCTCTGAGGACACTCCCTGTTTATAATTGAGCTGTAATGAATTGCAGGGTTGGTGCGTGTGCGCTGTATGTCACTGTATGATACTCATTTATGTAATAAACTTCACCGAGCTCTGTGAACGTGTCATTCGTAGGGGCAACAGATGGATAGGTTTAACCCTTTGGTCTCTTGAAGGGTTAAACACGTTTAGGAAGGAAGGAAGGAGCATAGCTGATGTATGTTGGGCAAGTGGGCATCTACATGAAACATACCAGGGAGTTCAGGGATTTTGTCTTTGTGGGCTCAAATCCCCTTTAGTAGAGATGAGCGAGTACTGTTTGGATCAGCCAATCCGAACAGCATGCTCCATAGAAATGAATATATGAACCTGGTACTTCCGCTTTGACGGCGGCCGGCCGCTTAACCCCCCGCGTGCCGGCTACGTCCATTCATTTCTATGCGAGCGTGCTGTTCGGATCGGCTGATCCCAACAGTACTCGCTCATCTCTACCCTTTAGGATAAGGCGCCGCAGCAAAAAAGCACTGCGAGAAAAAATGCATCAACAACGTCATGGATTTCCATTATAACTCTCGGGAAACCGCCAGCATTTCCATAGATATAATTGACATGCTGCGATTTCCAAAACTGCCCATATTTTCCTGCTACGTGTGGATGGGATTCACTAGAATCCCATCCACTTTGCAGTGATGGTAAAATGGTGAAGATTTTGCCATGGCGTTTATGCCACGTGGGGCCCCGGCCTTACCACGGTCCATCATCTCTGTCCAGTATAGCTTTCTAAGATCTGGGCATTTGGCTAACTAAGGCCTGGTTCACATCTGCATTTGGTATTCTGTTCAGGGACCCCCCCAAACAGAATACCAAACGCATTGACAAGCAGTGAGCTTATGAAAGTACATGGACCCTAAAGACTATAATGGGGTCCGCGTGTTTTCCACGCAGCGTACACATAAGGAGAGAAAAGTACTTCATGAACTACTTTCCTCTCTGCATGACTCGTGCGGAGACCACATGAAAACACACAGACCCCATTATAGTCTATGGGGTCCATGTGCTTTCAGTGCTCACCACTTGTCAATATGTTCGGTCCCCAAGCAGACTTCCCGAACAAAATATCAAACACAGATGTGAACCAGGCCTAAATCTGCATTCATACAACCAGAGTTCAGCCATGACTGATAGCCCCTTTTGGCTGTATATACAGAGATAGCTGTCAATCACTGGTAGTTCCGCCTCCTAGACTTCTTCACATAGAAAGAGGACAGACTTCAACTATACTGAATCTTTTCCCGCAATCCTATATATCAATCCGCTCCGCTCCTCCTGCTCTATAACATACTGCCTACAGATTGAACAGCCTTATCCATGTGACAGGTCCCCTTTAAGTGCCAGCTACATAGTGAATGTTTTTGTATAGACCAAACTTTTCTACGTTTCTTTCGCCATACGAAGTATTGAAGAATCCCACCGTGTTACTGAGCCAAACCTTGTTTAGTCTAAGTTGAACATTTGACGATTACACAAAACTGACCTAAAAAAAAAAAAAAAAAATGCAAACCCCAACACACCGATATAATGAGGGCTCACCTTTGACCAGTTAATGGCATAGACAACAATGTCAGATCCCACAACATAAGGGGCCGCTCGTATGTTATCTCTAGTAACTTTCTACCGGAAAAAAAATGAAAAAAGTAAATGAGATTTTGGGAATAAAACAAAACCCCTTATGAGAGCCAAGTGGGTAGTTTGTTATTTTTTAATTAGTGGAGGGAGCGAGGGCTGAGCGAGGGGCGACCGCCACTTGTGGAGGGTTCTGGGAGATAAACACATCCCAGCAGGCAGGGTGAGCTGCGGTCACTCTCCAAAACTCATCTAGTCTCTGTTTACCCTGATGACGCTTTTCTGAGAGCTTGGCAAAGTCAAAACATGTTGAGGAACACAAACACACGTCATTGACTTGTTGTTACCGTCTCCTTCGGTTTTTTGTAACCTGTGCCATTAACCCTTGAAGTAAGCAGCCGGGAAAATACACAAGACACGTCTGCAGGATGAGACCTATCGATACTCATGTTTTTAATAGATCTAATAAAGAATTTTTCCCATTCGTACTGAGGTATAAACAGATAATAGAGGGAACATGTCGCAGGATGCAGCCATAGAATCGTTGCAGGAAAAACCGTGGCGGAAATGCATTGCGGTTTTTCCTGCAGCGTTTTCCTCTACGGACTTTCTGCTTTAATTATACCTATACGGATGTTGCTGACGTTTCTGAAGGTATAACTGACATGCTCCGATTTCGAAAAATGCAACGGTTTTTGGAAATCACAGCATTTCCACTGAGGTTATTTTTCAGCAATGTGTTCTAGCGAATCCCATTCATTTTGCATGGACTGTAAAACGTGGCACCCAAACCACGGCAGTTATGCTACACTGGGCTTCAGCCTTAAAGGGATTGTCTTGACTATTAATATTTTTTTAAAATGCTCATAAATAAGCCATAGTCATATTACTGAATATTTGCTGCTCCCATTCAAACATGTTGCAGATCCCCTGCTGGTCTCTATTTTCTGATCCCTCACAGCACAAGGAATGAGCACTCGCCGCGTAACTACTGCCATAGCAGCAGAGGCAGCTGACACAGGGCCCGGGACATTAGAGGCTCGGTGACAGCCGCTACTGCTGCTATCATTATACTCGGGGGTCTTTTCAGACTGTGGGGGGATAATACTGTGTGGAGGGGCCACTATGGAGGATAATACTGTGTGGAGGGGCCACTGAGGGATATAATACTGTGTGGAGGGGCCACTATGGGGTACAATACTGTATGCAGGGGCCACTATGGGGGAAAATACTGTGTGGATGGGCAACTATGGGGGATAATAGTATGTGCAGGGGCCACTGAGGGACATAATAGTGTGTGCAGGGGCCACTAAGGAACATAATACTGTGTGCAGGGGCCACTATGGGGTATAATACTGTGTGAAGGGACCACTATGGGGCATAATAGAGCGCAGGAATGCGTAGGAGGGGTCGGTCGAGGTCTTCGGCGTCGGTGTCGGTCGGGAGTGGGCCCCATGCCAAAAGTTCGCCACGGGGCCCCAGCCATTCCTAGTTACGCCACTGGCGTATTCAGGGGCGCCCACATATATCTCAGCATAGAGCACCCCCTTATGTCTCTCTAACAATCCACCAGTAATTGTTAGCCATGAAGGCCAAAAGCTTAGTTATTTACCCGCTAATAAGGGAGATGCTGTTATGGTGATAGGACTCCAAACTACTGGGTCCCAGGTTGCACCAATATAATCTCCATTTCTGCTCATATTCCCATCTTGACCATGTTTGGCCAAGATGGAAATATCCCTTTAAATGGCAGGACATCCAATAAAATTAATTAGCTTAGTCTCTTAGATAAAACCTTATAATGAGAAGGGAGGTGCTTTATGGGTCAGTGGGGTCCTTACTCAGGGGTGTCGCTAGGGGCTAGTACCCCAGGTGTTGGTTATCAGGTCGGGATGACAAAAATTTCAATTTTGTGTATTTAGATACAGACTAAGGATAGTGAACTAAGCCTTTGCCATGCCACTTGTGATATATTCGCCTCAGGTTCCAATCCAAAAGCCGGGTAGCCACGACTGAAAGCCGGTGCACTGCACCGGCATCCAGCCATGCACTCCGCTCCGGATTAGGCCCAATGAATGGGCCTAGTCCAGAGAAGGCAGTGTCTTCAGGCCGAATCACGAGGCGAAACGGCCTGAAGAATGAGCACCTCGCTTCTTTTTCCGGGACCCGACACAAGCCGGCGAATACGGCCTCAAAATCCTGACCAAAAAACTCTGTGTTAACTTACCCTCAAAGTATCTAATTTTTCCCCACAAACAGCACCACCTCTGTCCATGGACTGTGCCTGGTATTGCAGCTCAGCTGTATTCTCTTTAATATCGATGAACTGCAATACCAGACATGACCACAGACAGATATTGCGCTGTTCTAGAAAAAAACATCCATATATCTCAGCCCTGGACAACCTGGGTGGTGTTCATTTCATGGTGTCATTTTTCTCATTGACTTTAATAGAATAATATTCTATGACTGTATATTGTTTATACACGTTCTGCTTCAGGGGATATTTTTAGTTCCTTGTTTGTTCAAAAATAAAAGACGTCTAATGTATCAAAAATGTGAAAAGAAACACAAGTACATTTATAATGATACAATAGGATTCCTGACACAGTCAAGGACTTGTCAGGTCTCAAGATGCCAGTAATACATATTGGGTAACATGGGCAAATTTTGATGCCAAGGTTAAGGCCCTACGTTACGGGTCAGACAGTGCTTTCTCCTTGTAAATTGGTGTCATCATTGCCGAGACATGGCTGTTTTTGTCAATCAGTAAATGAACTTTTTGGAGCAACAAGGACGTTGCCGCTTACCTCTGGGGTGCAATGGCAATTTTTGTTAGCTAAATGGTCCCTATTTCCAAGGATCTAAACAGCCATACTCCTTGTATTCCAACTAGGGTTGAGCGATCGTGTTCGGAAAAGATCGGATTCCGATCGGTGATCGAGAAAATTTCACGATCGCGATCAGAATTCCGAACACAATCTTTTTAGGTGGGATCGAGATCGGTACTATTTCCCACAATGCTTTGCTTAGCCTTCACACTGAGTATATGCTCTGCTCATTCTGAGTGGAGTGTATACTCAGTGTGAAGGCTCCGCTGCGGTTCCATAGGAATGAATGGAAGCAGCCGGCACACAGCCTTAACCCCCTGCGCGCCGGCCGCCTCCATTCATTCTAATGGGAGACTAAACTAACATCTCTAGTAGCTACTTACCTCCAGAGATGGTTGCTCCGGTGCCCTCCTTCTTCTTCACCTAGCTGCCGCTCCTCGCTGCTCTTCTCGCCTCGCTGCCGCCGCCTCCCAGGTTAGTGTTTAAAGTGCTAGGAAGGCAGGGCTTGTGGCTTAGGAGAGTGTGTGCGGATAAAGGGCGGGGAGACGTGACATCTCCCCTCCCAGTAACCACCCACACTCTCCTAACCCGCCCACACTCTCCTAATCTGGAAGGCAGAGGGCAGCAAGGCGAGAAGAGCAGCGTGGAGCGGCAGCGAGGCGAAGAACACGGGGCACCGGAGCAGCCATCTCTGGAGGTAAGTGGACACCAGGGGGGACTAAGTAGCCAGAGGATTAAAAAAAAAATCCTCTGGTTACTTAGTGATTCACTACACAGCGTGGATTCTAACAATTAAAGCGTTCAATTGTTAGATTCCATGCTATATAGTGAATAGGATTGCTTTTAAAATCCAATCTCCGATTAATAAAAAAATCCCATTGACTTGCATTGGGATCGGAATTGGGATCGAGATCGGGTTCGAATGAAAAATGATCGGAAATCAGACTTTAAAATCGATCCTGAAAAGTCAAGATCGGCTCAACCCTAATTCCAACGTGTCCGTCGGTATTGTTGTAATTGTTTATTTCGCCCATGTGGGAACAATTTTTCTTAGCAAAATTTCCCTCTACGTGAATGACCCGCTCACATCCTGACGTGGGACGCCCATAATCTGTGTTCAGCCTAAGGAAAATCTGATAACAGGCGAGACCATAAATAGCTGCCAGTCCTTCAATAACATGGCGCTTCACGTTGCATCACGTCTTGTTATTAGCATGTAACAATAGTCCTGTAGTGATGGGAATCGCCGCGCACTACATGGAATGACCTCACATTTTATGTCTGGACTCTCGTCTTGTAAGATTGGGTGAAGGATCTAATGAACCCGCACTGTCTCCCAGTCATGCTATTAGTCACTCCGCAGATGACTGAAAACTAGCCACAGATTAACAAAAACAGAGACACATATCCCATCTGTAGGGAGCCACAGACGGCCATACATATCTGTCTGTGACAGGCAGCAAACATGTGGAATTAATCTCTGCCTGCCCTGGGCAGCAAAGACAGTAAGAGAACCAGGAGAGGGGGAAAATATTTGGTTATCGGTTGAGAAATTCTCTTATGTTTATCCATTAATATGTGATGGAGCGTTATATCCTGGATAGGCTGAACTCTCCGGAAGATTCTATAGCGAATGTAAAAATAGGTTTATTTCGGTCTCTTAAAGTGAAATTATGTCTTATCAGAGAGAGGAGAAACTTTCATTTCTAAGAGATCAATCTTGTAGATCTATAGATAGATGAAAGATACTGGAGCTTCTGTAGATAGATAGATAGATAGATAGATAGATAGATAGATAGATAGATAGATAGATATTAGATAGATAGGTAGATAAACAGATAGATACAGTGTTGGCCAAAAGTATTGGTACCCCTGCAATTCGGTCACATAATACTCACTTTCTTCCAGAAAATGATTGCAATCACAAATTCTTTTGTATTATCTTCATTTAATTTGTCTTCAATGGAAAACCACAAAAAGAATTGTCAAAAAGCCAAATTGGATATAATTCCACAGCAAACATAAAAAAGGGGTGGACAAAAGTATTGGCACTGTTTGAAAAATCATGTGATGCTTCTGTAATTTGTGTAATTAACAGCACCTGTTACTTACCTGAGGCACCTAACAGGTGGTGGCAATAACTAAATCACACTTGCAGCCATTTGAAATAGATTAAAGTTGACTCAACCTCTGTCCTGTGTCCTTGTGTGTACCACATTGAGCATGGAGAAAAGAAAGAAGACCAAAGAACTGTCTGAGGACTTGAGAAGCAAAATTGTGAGGAAGCATAAGCAATCTCAAGGCTACAAGTCCATCTCCAAAGACCTGAATGTTCCTGTGTCTACCATGCGCAGAGTCATCAAGAAGTGAAAAGCCCATGGAACTGTGGCTAACCTCCCTAGATGTGGATGGAAAAGAAAAATTGACGAGAGATTTCAACGCAAGATTGTGCGGATGGCGGATAAAGAACCTCGACTAACATCCAAACAAGTTCAAGCTGCCCTGCAGTCCGAGGGTACAACAGTGTCACCCCGTACTATCTGACGGCGTCTGAATGAGAAGGGACTGTATGGTAGGATACCCAGGAAGACCCCACTTCTTACCCAGAGACATAAAAAAGCCAGGCTGGAGTTTGCCAAAACTTACCTGAGAAAGCCAAAAACGTTTTGGAAGAATGTTCTCTGGTTAGATGAGACAAAAGTAGGAAAAGGCCTCAACATAGAGTTTACAGGAAAAAAAGAGGCCTTCAAAGAAAAGAACACGGTCCCTACAGTCAGACATGGCGGAGGTTCCCTGATGTTTTGGGGTTGCTTTGCTGCCTCTGGCACTGGACTGCTTGACTGTGTGCATGGCATTATGAAGTCTGAAGACTACCAACACATTGTGCAGCATAATGTAGGGCCCAGTGTGAGAAAGCTGGGTCTCCCTCAGAGGTCAGGGGTCTTCCAGCAGGACAATGACCCAAAACACACTTCAGGTCAGCACTAGAAAATGGTGGTGAGAGAAAGCCCTGGAGACTTGTAAAGTGGCAGCAATGAGTCCAGACCTGAATCCCATAGAACACCTGTGGGGGAGAGATCTCTTGATGGCAGTTTGGAGAAGGCCCCCTTCACATCTCAGGGACCTGGAGCAGTTTGCCAAAGAAGAATGGTCTAAAATTCCAGCAGAGCCTTGTAAGAAACTCATTGATGGTTACCGGAAGCGGTTGTGCGCAGTTATTGTGTCTAAAGGTTGTGCTACCAAGTATTAGGCTGAGGGGGCCAATACTTTTGTCCGGCCCATTTTTGGAGTTTTGTGTAAAATGATCAATGATTTGACTTTTTTTTTCATTCTCTTTTGTGTTTTTTCATTGCAAGCAAAATAAATGACGATATTACCAAAGAGTTTGTGCTTGCAATCATTTTCTGGAAGAACACGAGTATTATCTGACAGACTTGCAGGGGGGGCCAATACTTTTGGCCAACACTGTAGATATTAGATAGATAGATAGATAGATAGATAGATAGATAGATAGATAGATAGATAGATAGCAATTTGGGGGCAACGCTTTGGAATATGCTGGTGCTACATAAAATAAATAGATATACGCTATACAGTAGTAGTTACTGATACAGAGGCCACTAAAACTTTTTTACCGTACTTGCCAATGTTGCTTCATGGACTTGACAACCTCCACATCTCATGGCTGTCTGATTTCATGTTCTATAAATAAGGAAGTCCACCGTCTAATCCCTGTCTCCAGTCTTTCCATACAATTCATTTCAAGCAAGCTATGATTTATCATTTGTCAAAGCCTCTTTGTACAATGTGGTCATTGTATTCATCTGTAAATTCCTGTGTGTGACTGCTGTTCTTTCCCTACATTGATATTATGCCCCACACCTTTACTCATAAGAGCAGCCCATAAACCATGAGTTGGCCAAGCAAGAAGCAAAACCTGGGAAAAGGGTTCGTAAAGCCACAGAATTATTAAGTAAACCCATACAGTTCATGACTCAAACTACACGATATGACCTGGTGACATTGACCAAACTTCACGCTCAAGGCATGTGGATATAAACTGGTTAAATGTCCTTATAATTATACCAAGACGTCTTGGATCCAGTTGTCCCGATGCCAAAAAAGCTCATAGCTAGAACATGACAGAATCATCTGTCTAGTTCTAAGGCAGGGTCATAAATACGCCAAGAGATAGATCGTATCTCGCTAAACAAAATTGCTCACAGGGCTACTAGAAAACAAGAGATGGAAGGGGGCGAGGTGTGACGGGGAGTCGAGGAGAAGAAAATTAGGAGGAGGACAAGTAGAGACACTACAGCAGCGAGACCGAGGAGTTCAAAGGGAAAGTGAGAGAAAGAAGAAGACATCATCTTCAGATCACTGATTATGAAACGTGAAATTCAGTCTTTGCCAAGTTTTCTTGTTGAACATGATCTATAATTTATGTCGATGGAAGGTTGTTGTTTTTTTTAATTCGCAAACTTTGCAATCCAGATGTTATGTCCCGGGAGCTAAACTGAGGACGATGGGATGAGAAGGCCCATTAAATGTCCTCTTTGTGATTGTTCCCCTCAAACCATTTTGTGGTGCAGCTGCAGCCTTAGCTGTACATGTACAGGATCTGGAGAGAAGAAACCTGAAACTGAGGTGCAATGATTAGACATGGGTGAACCCCAAGATTCATTTTGGGTTCGGGTAGCTTTTGGGTTGAACAAGTTCAGATAGAACAGGATATTAAATTATTATACTTTGGAAAACTTTTATACTCACCTTCCCTCACCTGTTTTGGACCTCCTCGCCGAATCTGGCACTCTCTCTTGGACCTCTTGGTCATGTGCCTGGGGGTCACTGCCAAGACTTATCATTGGTAACAGGTCTCAAGGGTCACATGGGCACGCCAAGCGTCATGACTTCACGACAGTTAACATGCCCATGAGACTACTGTGGCCCAATCACAGGTCTCAGTGGCCACCCTAGACACAAGATATCACCAGGACAGGTCCAGATGCCATAAGAAGGCTCGAAAGAGTTGAGGGAAGGAGAGTATAATTTATTTTTTTTTCAGCTCTCCTTGGCCTCTACCTGTTATAGAGCCATAGCTCTTCCTGCTTATTTATCATTGCTAGAGATGGGCCAACCATCTCATCATGAGCCAAGTTCGACCCAAATATTCCAAATTCTCTTCAGCCCCAGAGTATAATAATTTATCACAATGCATGTCATGGCTGCCAGTATAGTTTGTCCAAGGCGAATCGCCAATTGTTTGGTGTCATTAAAAAACGGACAATTTGGAATATTCGGGTTGAACCCAGCTCATGACGAGGCATTTCGCCCATCTCTAGTAAAGATAACTAAGCAGTAAGAGCTATGGCTAAAAGGTCAACATCTATGCAGAGATAGATTAACGAGACCATGAACTAGATGAAAGGCGACCTCATTAATAATCTGCTACAAATAGGCAAACAGAATTCTTTCTCAAGAATGGACAATGGTGGGAATTTACTAACCTATCTACACCAGTTTTGTCGTGTGGATCCTAAAATGCATCACATTCTTGCTTTTGCACCCTACTCTTCACTTTTTACTTACTTTGAGCCCATGGCGGGCCAAGGCAGCCCGGTAAATTTACTTTAACTTGTGCAAGGAAGCTGGTACGAGTAGTTGAAATCTACACCACACAATCTACAAGATCCTGACTTCCATAGATGTCATTTCTGGCACACCGGAGCCATCAGACTGATAGAGAATAGTGTATGCATGGAGCCTTGTACTACCATAGTCTTTCTTACTTCTGGACATCCCCTTTAACACAGCAGCTCCAATCACAAGTTTTAGATCATTTTACAGAACCTACTGGAGACAATTCCTAGAAGTCTATCAGATCCCTGTTTAAAGGAATTCTACCATTAAAATCAATTTTTTTTGTCGGTCACACATAGGAATAGCCTTTAAAAAAGGCTATTCTCCTACCTTTAGATGTCTTCTCCGTGCCGCCGTTCCATAGAAATCCCGGTTTTCTTTGGTATGCCTAGAAGTTTGACCCCCAACGCCAAAAGAAGACGCATGAAGAGACCATTCCAGAAGAAGATGGAGGCGGCGCTGCAGAGTTCTCTCGCAACATTGGCAACGCCCCCAGTGCTGTTTGCTGCGAGATAACTCATTTGCATAGCAAAGAGAACCAGGATTTCTACGGAACGGAGAAGACATCTAAAGGTAGGAGAAGAATAGCCTTTCTTAAGGCTATTCCTACGTGTGACCAACAAAAAATTTGATTTTAATGGTAGAATCGAGAGATGAGCGAACACTGTTCGGATTAGCCGATCCGATCAGCACGCACCCATAGAAATGAATGGAAGCACCTGTGACGCCGGCCAGCTGCCGGCAAAGTCAGTGTCACAGGTGCTTCCATTCATTTCTATGGGAGCGTGCTGTTCGGATCGGCTGATCCGAACAGTGTTCGCTCATCTCTAGTAGAATCCCTTTAATGCTCATAGTGCTTTATGTATTGTGTTATTTTGTAGCCTTGACTCATATGTATTTACCATTAGATTAGTAGGTCAAGTATGATTTGTCCTGGACATCTGGTCTCTCAGCGGTCTTAAGGAGTCATCTCGGGCAGCTTCATCAATTTTTGACTTCTATGTCAAAAAAGAAACAGGGAAAATAACCCAATAGAGAAGTGGTTAAAGAGGACCTTCCACCAGCTCCTACTCTTCAATAGGTGCTGATTCACTGACGCTAGGTTCACACTTGCGTTCTGGTCTCCGTTCTATGGTTTCCGTCTTCTGCATGCCAGAAGACGGAAACCACAGACCGGGTCCGGCCGTGCGCGGCGGTGAGCGTTTTAGGCTCTCCGCCGCGAAACCGGATTTTTTTTATCCAGACACAGAGTACTGCATGTCCGACTCTGTGTCCGGATTATAAAACCCGATTTCGCGGCGGAGAGCCTAAAACGCTCACCGCCGCTCACGGCCGGACAGCTTTCTCACCCATTCAAATGAATGGGTGAGAAAGAATCCTGCAGGTTTCCGTCTCCTGCCTCTGTTTTAGGCAGGAAACGGAAACCTCAAGTACAGAGTGCCGGCGCAGATGTGAACGAGCCCTGAGTCTGATACAGTTTTTGTACCTCTCAGTCCTCACCATTATTGAGCATACATTTCTGTTAGTTTCTGCCCAATTATACACTTAGCTGTCAGGTAGGTGAGCCCTGTCTGTCTGCTCCAGAGAGTTTTCTGGCTGCGTACCAGCACCATCAAAATAAATAAGATTTTATTAATCTCATCCACGCAAGAGTGTTCCCTATATATGTAATAGAGGAATTAAAATTGCTGAGGAAAATGAAGCAAAAAATTCAATGGAAAATACTCTTTCAGGCTGAGGCCCTACATTGCAGAAACACAGGGGTTGTTTTTTTTGGGTTTTTTTTTTTTTTGGGGGGGGGGGGTTAGTGTAGATTGTGAGCCCCATATAGGGATCACAACGTACATTTTTTTTCCTATCAGTGTGTCTTTGTAGAATGGGAGGAAATCCACGCAAACACAGGGAGAACATACAAACTCCTTGTAGATGTTGTTCCTGGCGGGATTCAAACCCAGGACTCCAGCGCTGCAATGCTAACCACTGAGCCACCGTGCTGCCCCTACAGCTTTTTCTTGTTGCAGATTTTGTTGTAGTTTTTTGAGTCAAAGCAAAGAGTGGTTACAACAGGAATTGGAAATGTATAGGAAGTTCTTAGGGTAAGTTCACACAGGGTTTTTTGGACTGCATTTTGACATGGAGGCCATTTTAGAATCCAGTCCAAAAAATGGCTAACTGCAACTGGATGCCGATGCAGTACACCGGTATCCAGTCATGGAATTCCACTCTCGATTAGGCGCAAATGAATGGGCTAGTCGGGAGGCAATGTCGCACCACGGATGCTGCAGTGGATTCCGCCATGGAATCCGCGGCAAGAAAGGGCAGGTCACTTCTTTTTTCCACGAGCAGCATAAAATCAATAGCAGAAAAAACAAGTGAATGGCTTCCATTGAAGTCAATGGGAGGCGTTTTTTGGAGCCGGATTCTGAGGCGGATTCCGCGTCAAAATCCGGACAAAAAAATCCCGTGTGAACTTACCCTTATACTCTTCCCTCCTACTAAATTCACTCCATACTTTGGCTATTAAAACTGCTGCAAAATCTGCAATGAAAAACCAGCTTTTCTGCAATGTGAGTCGCTACCATCTTTAGTGACAAAAATCAACCCCATTATGGAGCGCCATATTGATTTTAACCGATCTTGAATTCCTCATTGCTTGCACAAGAATGGATGGCCACCATGTCCTCCAACAAAGGAGTTTTTGGCCCCAAGCCGACCTCAATCTAAAAAGAATTTCTTTAATAATAAGGATTTTATCACAGGAAGATTGTTTCTACTGTATTGTGTCCAGATCTTCTTTGTGCTTACCTTTTAGTTATCTACATATGTGGAGGATGAATGTTACTTATGCAACTTTCTAGGTAAAAGAAACAAAACTTCATGGGACAAGTCACGTGTCTGCACAAAGTCTCCAATAAGTTGATCCAACTTCTCCAAGTCGTCTTCTCAGTTCTCTTCTTGGCCGCCAATTTCCTCTTTCACCATTGCAGAAAACCATGAGAAAGGGCATTTTACATGTTCTTTGACCTCTGCGTTCATACAAAATAGTGTTTAAGTGGCAGCCAGAACGATATGTTTGTCTTACTAGACCTACTTTAGTATAGATGGTTTCTGAATAGATTGCAGGAGTTAAACAATCGTGCTAGTAGTTACTATAGTCATTAGTATAAGGCTAGAATAGAGTTTTTGTTGTTTTTACATATATATTCGAGTATAAGCCGAATTTTTCAGCACAGTTTTTGTGCTGAAAAAGCCCCCCTCAGCTTATACTCGAGTCAAGCAAGTTTTTTTTTTTGTTTTTTTTTGGGGGGGGGGGGGTCTATGACCAGCCGCAATAGTAATGTATAGAATCTCCCATAAAATAGTGAAAAAAAAAGAAGCTTTAAAAAAAAAATAATAAAAAATAAAAGTTCTAATTCCCTCCTTTGCCTAGAATACATATAAAAGTAGAAAATGACTGTGACACACATACACATTAGGTATCCCTGTGTCTGACAGTGCCCGGTCTACTGTATACAGGGGATCTGCTCCTGTTCCGTCAGGAAGGGGTTAATAGGAGCACTGCAGATATCCTATATACAGCCAGGCTGAATTCCACGTGGGGGAAAAAGCTCAGGGAAGGGGCAGACAGACAACCAAAACACCCCCTCCCCTTTCCCAGCAACTACTGCACCCAAAAACTCCAACCATTTTAATTTTTGAAATTTTCCAGTAGCTGCTGCATTTCCCCCCCTCGGCTTATACTCGAGTCAATAAGTTTTCCCAGTTTTTTGTGGTAAAATTAGGGGCCTCGGCTTATATTCGGGTCGGCTTATACTCGAGTATATACGGTAAATGAGAAATGTCTGAAAAAATATAAAAAATTAAGTACCCATGACTTGAATGATGGTGTGCTGACCAACCATGTGAGATGAAGCCTAGAGATGAAAACACTAAAACAAACACTAAAATGTTCGAGGTTCGAAATTCGATTCGAACAGCCGCTCACTGTTCGAGTGTTCGAATGGGTTTCGAACCCCATTATAGTCTATGGGGAACATAAACTCGTTAAGGGGGAAACCCAAATTCGTGTCTGGAGGGTCACCAAGTCCACTATGACACCCCAGGAAATGATACCAACACCTCTGGAATGACACTGGGACAGCAGGGGAAGCATGTCTGGGGGCATAAAAGTCACTTTATTTCATGGAAATCCCTGTCAGTTTGCGATTTTCGCAAGCTAACTTTTCCCCATAGAAATGCATTGGCCAGTGCTGATTGGCCAGAGTACGGAACTCGACCAATCAGCGCTGGCTCTGCTGGAGGAGGCGGAGTCTAAGGTCGGACCTGAATGGAGACTGGTGTGGAGCGATCTTAGACTCCGCCTCCTCCAGCAGAGCCAGCGCTGATTGGCCGAATCCCGTACTCTGGCCAATCAGCGCTGGCCAATGCATTCTATTAGCCCGATGAAGTAGAGCTGAATGTGTGTGCTTAGCACACACATTCAGCTCTACTTCATCGGGCTAATAGAATGCATTGGCCAATCAGTGCTGGCCAATGCATTCTATTAGCTTGATGAAGCAGAGTGTGCACAAGGGTTCAAGCGCACCCTCGGCTCTGATGTAGCAGAGCCGAGGGTGCACAAGGGTTCAAGTGCACCCTCGGCTCTCCTACATCAGAGCCGAGGGTGCGCTTGAACCCTTGTGCAGCCTCGGCTCTGCTACATCAGAGCCGAGGGTGCGCTTGAACCCTTGTGCACACTCTGCTTCATCAAGCTAATAGAATGCATTGGCCAGCACTGATTGGCCGAATTCCGTACTCTGGCCAATCAGCGCTGGCCAATGCATCCCTATGGGAAAAAGTTTATCTCACAAAAATCACAATTACACACCCGATAGAGCCCCAAAAAGTTATTTTTAATAACATTCCCCCCTAAATAAAGGTTATCCCTAGCTATCCCTGCCTGTACAGCTATCCCTGTCTCATAGTCACAAAGTTCACATTCTCATATGACCCGGATTTGAAATTCACTATTCGTCTAAAATGGAGGTCACCTGATTTCGGCAGCCAATGACTTTTTCCAATTTTTTTCAATGCCCCCGGTGTCGTAGTTCCTGTCCCACCTCCCCTGCGCTGTTATTGGTGCAAAAAAGGCGCCAGGGAAGGTGGGAGGGGAATCGAATTTTGGCGCACTTTACCACGCGGTGTTCGATTCGATTCGAACATGGCGAACACCCTGATATCCGATCGAACATGTGTTCGATAGAACACTGTTCGCTCATCTCTAATGAAGCCCAAAGGTGTTGTTATAGGGTGTTCATAGGTACCAATCCTGGAGACAGAGGGGGCCCAAAGGACTCAACATAAAAAGATACCAGTATTATGAATAGCACATAGTAAGTGGAGACCCTATTACATATTTTACATTGGGGCCAAGGCACATCAAGGGACTCCCCCTGTGAAACCTTAAAGGGATTGCCCAAGATTTAAGGCAAAGGGGAAGCTAAGGTAGGTGTAAAATAAAACAAAAAAAACGTTCCTTCGTCTTGTACCAACACTCTTTTCTCTGCTGGAACTCACTGAGCTGGAAGCAGAGAAACTCACGTGACGACTAAGACCAATCAGTGGCCTCAGTGGTCTCTCTATGTGAGTGACATCACTGATCTCTCTCCAGTGACATCACCGGTCTCTCTCTAGTCACTGCTGATCTCTCTATGTGAGTGACATCACTAATCTCTCTCCAATGACATCACTGGTCTCTCTGTGACCGAGAGAGAAAAGAAACCAAGACAGAACAACGGAGGGATAGGTGAATACGTCTGTTTTTGTTTTACTCCCACCCTGGCTACCACTGAGTTTATCCCTAAATCCTGGACAATCCCTTAAATTACTCTTAAAGGGGCTCTGTCACTGGATTTTCGCCATTTTAGGTAAACATATGCCTGAATAGCCTTTAAAAAGGCTCTTCAAGTCCTGCTAATCATTTGGTAAAAGACCCCCCCCCCCCCCCCACCAAGCCAATCACAGAGCAGTAGTGATGTCATCACAGGTCCTTTTCCAGAAGCAGGGAAGAGACAGAGGCTGTGAATCAAAAGCAGGAGGAGGGACTTACATAGAAGAACCACAGAGGAGGGCGTGAACAGAGTATGACGTGAGGGGTGCACAGGAACGCCCACAGTGCACGAAAGGGCTTATTTACATATATGTTTAAAAGGTCATTTATTAAAACGGGGGGGAGGGGTCTTTTAACAAACGATTAGTAGGACTTGAATAGCCTTTTTAAAGGCTATTCAGACATATGTTTATCTAAAATAGCGAAAATCCAGTGATAGAGCCCTTTTAAAGAGTGCAGTAGATTGTAGGTTCCTGCACTGCCTGCTTTTTGAGACCTTGACAAAGTTTTATACCTCACATCCATACAAACATTTTATATTGCTCCGATGCATCTACCATAGAAAACTGAAACCATTTGGCAAATTATTTTGACAAGATATATCCTAGCGCTTTGTGTATACAGCTCCTATGCAGAGCAATGTATGTTCGTGATTGCTGACTACAAAACAAACCCTGTGTAGTCAGATGTTGCAGTTTGTTACAAAATTCTATTAGACATACAAGTAGCAGGAATATATCTGGGGTCTGCTTGTAGTCAGTAACCTTGGAGAAGAACACGTCTAGATAAGCTGTCGACTGAAAACAGAAGGATATTTTTCACTTAGACTGCAACGTTGCACCATTTTTTATGTTCGATGCACTACAGCAATAAAAAGTCACTGCTCAGTACATCATGTTCACAGCTCGTCGTCCAATGTTCTGTATAGGAAATCATATGGAACATACTGTAAAAGATGGAACGCAGTGTTCATACAACACATTCGCTTTCCTTCTCCCCTCAACTTTCAGACTTAGAAAAACAAGCCTTTGGATTTTTACTGTCCTGATAATTCCACTGAGGTTTTGTAACAGAGGAAACAGATTGACACATTTAAGGCTACAAGAGAACAATTGTGCAAAGCTTTTCCCCCAACCATGACAGTCCTCGTAACTGGGGCAATGTTGGACAAGATATTTGGGAAGAGTAAGAATATAAGAAACTATTGACATAAATAAATCATACTTACAATAAAGGGGCTGTTTCCGAAGTTAACCCCTTTTTAGAGTGAAGGTGTCATAGCGATCAGGGACTAGATTTGACAAAGGAAGTTGAGACATATTTCTCCGGCACTGGCCACTGGCCAGCTATGTAGTGCATGAATGACTTGTGCCCACCAAGGCAAGAAACACAGATCTGTATTTCTGAAGGTGGATGTGCCTCGAAAACGGTGGTCAAAAATGCAACTTAACTTTGCATTATTGCTGCAGTCCCTGCAGTGCACCAACTGGGCTAGAATCTAGGATTTAGGTCCTGTCCATCAGATTTAGTGTAAGCCACACCAGAAAACTGGTGCAAATTATACCACAAACCTACGCCAGTCTCTGACTTTTAAATTTAAAATCAGACACGTGTCTTTGAAAAATTAAGAGGCTAGTCTGGCTATTTGTGCACCTGCCAGGAAATCCATTAACACTGACATAATGACCCTAATTCATGAGATCAACCATAGACATAGAGATGCTTATTGTGTACTTCATTTATTGTAAGTCATATATAGGTAAGTGACAGTAGTTAGGGCAAGTAATATTTACTTATTTTTGACCAACTTGTTCATTACATCCTGATTAGAGATAACCAAACCAATTCAGATTGTACCAGATTTGAGCCAAACATAAAAAATAACAGACATTTATACCCCCCCCCCCCCCCCGCCCCCCGCCCCTTCCCTCACCTCTACTGGACCTCCTTGCATCAACCTCTCTCGGTCCTCTCGATCCTCTTCTGGCTTCTTCTGGCCACCGAGGTGACCTCATGCAGGCCTGTGGTCACCTCTGGGCCTCTGCCTATTACACTCTGGGGTCTGAAGAAACCCCATGTATAATAATTTCACTTCTGTTTCTATCTGAATAAGTTCATGCAGACATGAATCTGGGCCGAACCTGAAGCGAAACAAATCTTCAGGGGTTCGCCCATCACTCACCCTAATGTTTTTAACAAAAATAATACCGCCCTTCCCTCTCATGTTCACTCCTGACAATCCTAGTTTTTTATTAGATACATAATACATTGGCAAGTAGACATTAGTTTTACAATATCTGATATATTGCTCTCGAGAGAACCTTAACCCATTAGCAACCAAACAGGTGGAACATAAATTTAAAAAGGGGTTGGTCGAAAGCGGTCATAAAGTAGAAGAGATATCTCAATGGAAAGATTTGTTCCAAGTCTGTTCAGACGTTCTGTGTTCTACGTTAAAGGATGGGCTGGGCTGGGTTTCGCTCAGGGGTTCTGTGGACTGCTTCCCAGTAATAACAGCTGGTTTGGGCTTTCTTTGCACTGTGATAGTTTCTATGAAATTTGGTGAAATACACAGTGCAAAGGGTTAGTTGAACGTCATCGGGGGGCCCAATGGTTTTGTGTTTTGTCCTCTCCTCTTACTGAACTTCACATTTGGGAAAATCAGTCTGACTGTCCGCCACTTGGAGAGGTTCATAGAATTTATTTATTGGAACAATCTGGACCAAAGTGAAGTTTATCAATATATCATATACTGAGATGGATGGATGGATAGATAAGATAGATAGATAGATAGATAGATAGATAGATAGATAGATAGATAGATAGATAATTGTGCAGTCTGATGCTTCTGTACATGGACTGCCCTGCATTACGTTCTGATCAATAAATATGACAATCTCTGCAGTAACGCCATGGTGAGCTCAGCTGTTAACAGAGGAAGGAAGATCAATGCATTAAAACGTCTTCCTCCTCAATAGTGTAGGATGTCTCACGCTGTGACACTCCGCGCCCTCTTCTTAAGAATGGCACATCCTTTCCCTCTGAAATCTACTCTTCAACTATTTATTTAACCCTTGAGTTGTGTTGGCTGGGAGCGATCTGCATTTGATCATAAATAAACATAACACTAATATTAAAAAATACCTCTACAGTATCCCCTGGAGCGGTCATAGTCTCCAAGGGTAATGTGTACACACGACAGTGCCATATTAACTGGAAATTCGACTTTTTTCAGAAATCTGAGCTGTTCTGCTCATTCAAGTTTTGCCTGCGGCTAAATAAAAGAGATGTGGAGAAAAGGGAGTCCTTCAAATATCCTCTGTATCTTCTGACACTTCACAGCAACTCTTATTTGTGACAACGAGTTAGTAAAGAAATATAGGACTAACTCATATTACCTAGAAATCTAAAGATTTATTCAAGTCATAATATAGCACGACCTACAACCATATATATATATATATATATATATATATATATATATATCCAGCACTGTTTGATCCTGTCCTGATAATCTGCAGTAAGGAGATCACCGGACATATATGTACTTGCCTCTGGCCGTGACTTCGTCTGCATGTTGTTGGCGTCGATGATCCGCCTATATTCAGCAAGTTGATGGTGTTGATGGTTCGCCTGCTCTGGCGTTTCAGCAGCTCTTAAGCTGTCCTGCTGCTGAACTTGTTCCTCATGCCATGCCTGTGATTGTTCCGGCATCTCAGCAGCTCGCTTCGAAGCCATGTAATGAGTTTGTTGTTGGCGTTGTTGGTTTGCATGCTCAGGCATTTCGGCAGCTGTCAAGCCGGCCTGCCACTGAACTTGTTCCTTGTGCTGTGCCTGTGATTGTTGGCATAAATAATCCCCCTCAGCTCCGCTTGAGGAGATCTCTGTTGACTTTTGGCTACCTTCAAAGCTCTTTTGCAACAAATTAGATTTTATTTTTCCCAGAATGTTTAAAAATGGCAAACCGCTAATTTGGATTAAAGGTGTTTTCCCATCCAGTGTGCCAGCACACTACCTGGTGCAGATCAGATAATATGCAGATGCACATACAGAATGGACTGAGGGTTAGCTGTGTTTACATAGAGAGATAACAGACCTGGCTGCTGCAAGAGCTCCTTAATATAGTATGTGAATATAAATTCGTAACAGTCGTGAAGCCATGTCATTTACTGGGATAAAAAGTAGCCAATGTGTTAATCCAGGTTACAAACTATCAATGGGCCAAATTTCATCCAAATTCATTCAACTGTTTCTGCGTGAAAGAGTAACAAATGTCCAAACACACAAAACCCACAAACTTTCACATTTATAATATTAGTAGGATATATATATATATATATATATATATATATATATATATATATATATATATTTATTTAGCATATATAGTATATATGGTCCTGCAGGTGCGCTGCCACTCCTTTAATAGCTGTATGGGAATGCTACAAACATCGCTGTACTCGGCTTCTCTTTATCAGTCTCATACAGATGAATAGATAAGGGATAAACTATAAACGTGTTCCAACCTCTTTAACAAAAATGTTGCAATTGAGATATTTATAAGGGTTGTCCATGGTGAGAATACAGGGCTCTTGTCTTCCAAAAACCTCCTTAGTATAAGGCTACTCTCAGCTTTGCATTGGGTGTCCGTCCTGGGATGTTTCTGTTAACCAAAGGACCCCGTTAAAGTCAACGGGGTACCAATCATGTCTGCTATTTTGGGGTCCATTGTTCTCCATTCTTCTGGGCCAATAAAACAGAATATGAATGCAGTGTAACACTGTATGATATATGTTACAGATATACGTGTATACAGTAGTAGGTGTTACATCATGTACAATATTGATACATGTTGCATGAATTGAGCAAGAAACCGCGTCCCTTTATATAAACACAATGCCGCCATGTTTGACTACGAATCTCCACCGGACTGACAGGTTAATTTTTCGTAACCCCTATCCCCAGCCCCAACCCCCCCCCCCCCCCCCCCCCCGCTAACAAGCTGCTTTCTCGGCTGTGCATCTTCATTAGATCACAGTTCATTAACCTGATGTTTTTCGCTCCCGCCCTGAGGCTATTACAGAACATGTAATATTCCGCCGCCTGCCTCCTTTACTTTTTATTTTGACACTTTCAATGTGCACATTAACAAGAGGGTGAAAATGATTGTTCGCTTCGCACCCTCTAATCCACCGGTGATGTCACCTGTCTGATATACAAGTGCCCTGTCCTACTTAATAAGCGCTTCCTAGGTAACAATTAGATACAGGGACTATGGTACGTTCACCTGGCTCGCCATCCTCTAAACCGCCGGAAGGGTTAATGGAAAAAGGGGGGTGACTGGTTGCACCCCTGTAGTGTCATTGCCTCCATGTTTACTTTAATTAAAACAGAATTAAGGCTCCTTGGCTGCTGGTAATTACACCCCCATACTGTGGTGTTATGGAGACCTCTCATTAACCCTGCAGGAGTCTCGCTGAGGGGATGGCACTTGGCAGCCCGTAAATCAATCGCCGTGCGGGGAGTGTGTACAGGATTTCCCCAGCGCCAGTTTAACACTGTTTAAATATTTCAGATTAAGTTTGAGTTTTTGGCTGTCAGCAGATCCCACTGGGGAGAAACGTATGTAATTCTAGGAATGGGATGCAGAACAGCTCGTGTGGGTAGCGGCTGATCTCGCGCTTGTATATTTCACACCGTTTACTACACACTTGACTGAGTAAGTTATAAATCCATTTGCAAGTACAAGCCAGATGTGCGCGGAGAATGTGTCCGGACTTACTGTACGCCGTCTATACCGTCCTGAACAGACCTGTTGTCTACAATTCTTGGAAAGTCCAATTCATAAACTTAGAAGGACGAAGGCGGAGTTCACACCTGCATCATTTTAGTCTGTTCTTCTGTTACATCGTAGACCAAACAGTAAGGCTGGGCTTCACGTAGCGTAAACGCCGCGATTTGGCCGTGAAGGAAAACGCGTTTTGGTAACGCTTAAGATGTATCTGTCTACTGTAATGATGAGCATTTACAAATCCCGAAGGACCCCACTGATGTGGTTCGATTGGTATCTGCTGTTTTCTCCCTGATTTGCCTGACGAAAAAAAAGTCTAGTCTCCAATGCAGATGTGAACGTAGCCTAAGGCCCCACGTTGCGAAAACGCTGTGTCTTTAGCGGCAGAGGAAACACCAAATGTGGAGTTTACAAAACCAGAATGGCAAATAAGATGAACAGTATGTCAATTTTTCATATACTAGCCCAGATTTACTAATAATTAGACTAGTGACTCCCAGCAGAGGTGGGATTTTTTTTTTATCCCGAGGTGCCCTAAATTTTAAAAATTGTAGCCAAAAAAACGCCAAAAAACCGCAACAAAAAAATCTGTGGAAACTTTCTATATCGAGCACACATACAGAAGTCTATGGAGAGGGGAGGGGGAGGAGGAGACTGTTGTTTGATTTACTCCCTCATTCTGTGCATGTGCAGTGGTAGAGCCTTATCTTTAAGAGACAGCTACTCACAAGGTAGCAGCAGCAATTATTTTTATGTCTTTTCCATTAGCTCCTCCCCTTTGATATTACCATACTCATACTAACCCATAGAATAGAGTTAGCTTGTAAATTACCATAGAGTCATTTTTTTTAACGTTGCTTACTTTGTAGCACCAACCTATTTGTAGGGTATATCTAAATTTTCTACCAAAACTCTCCCAACGAAATCACTGCGAACGGAGACTCTGGTGCAGATGTGAACTTTGCCTAACAGTTCTCCAATACTTTGTGTACGACACAATGGTACCATTACAAAAACATAACACACTTTGCAAACAACAAGCCCTCAGATTGGTAAATGGAAAGATAGTGTAAGAAGTTATCGTAAGAGACTCTCGAAATGGATTACCTTAACCGTAAGGGGCTAAAGCAAACATCAAAAACTCTGAGGCATTACATAAAGTATATCAGAAACGCGTGTATCTTTTGTACCCTACAGGTGTCGGCTCAGACCGCTTTGGTTTCACCCCATTCCAGGTTAGAGGATTATAAATATGACCCTCATGACTCAAGCCAGTTCCTCTCCCCCCTCACTACTATTGTATTGTGTGTGTGGATAGTTGGTCATCTACAAATTCAGGATGGTCAAGATGAAACAAGAATGAGTCAACCCAAGCCACAATCCATGTGCTTATTGTGAAGACCCTGGAGGCAGATTTCAGCTTGTTTTTGGCCTTATTTTACCAGGTGGTAAACACGTAAACACCTGCAAAACACGTGGTTGTCACGGACAAGAAGTGGAAACTTACTTGAGTCAAAAAATGGGATGAGGCACCAAGACCTTCTCCTTCTAAGGTTATTAGCAGTGTGGTCTGAAAGAGTATCTATGTTTTGGAGCTCCATGTACGCCATTACTGTAGGTTAAACCTAAGATTTCCATGGACCCCATAGCACCTTCAAAGCTGCTTCTATGGTACTGTACCTTATCCTCTTTGGGTTTTAACCCCATGATTTCACTGCAATACCATTTAATAAGAAAAAATTAATCCCCTTCCCCTTGCCAATTTCCACTCACCTGGCTCTAGTGAAGACTCTTCAACAAGACAATTGTCCACTGCAGTCCATCACGGGTGACCTCAGAGAAGTCAATTGTGAATGGAAGCAATCAGGGGCGTAACTTGAGGGGGTGCAGAGGGTGCAGTCGCACCAGGGCCCAGGAGCTTTAGGGGGGGCCACAAGCACTGGCATCAGTATTGAGATTGCAACTTCCATCTGCCTCATAAGCCAAAGAGACCCCCAGATCCCCCTAACCACACTAAGGTGAATTAAAGTCCTTAGCACCTGTATCCATCACTGTCAAGAATTCTCTATAGGGATGAGGTAAGGGGCCCCCGACAAAAGATTGCACAAGACTTTAGTTATGCCACTGGAAGCAATGGTCATGTCTTATCGACACATCAAAAGTGGCCGGAGTACAGAAAATGGCAGCTGACCCAGGAAGCTTCAACATGGCAGCAGCAGGTGGTTGGTAGAGTGTGTGTTACTCTTATTAATGTTTTATAGGATTGTAAGCCATTTTATAGGACAGGACAACCCCTTTAAAGAGGACCTTTCACCACCATCAACTCCAACTCTTTCCACCCTTCAAAAGGTGCTGCCCCATTGATTCCAGGAGAGTTGAGCTTTTTTCTGTAACCCATCACTGCTGTTACTTTTGACACAATTGTACAATCTACTCTCAAGTGGGTGGTTCTGAGCTGGAGCGGAAAGACAGCGACGGTCCACCTGATAGTGGAGAACATCAATGTTCGTGGGAATGGTAGGAACTAGAGAAGAAATTCCAACTGTGCCAGAATCAGTGGACCAACCTACTGAAGGCTGCAAAGAGTTGGAGATGGTGGTGGTGGTGGTGAGAGGTTCTCTTTAATGCAGATACAGGAACATTGACTTGTCCTTCTAACTCCTTTCATTCATTGCCATCTATGAACCTCTTGTCATTGTACTCACTGCTTCTGTCATTGGACAGCCCCCTGTTTGCTGTCCTTGGTCATGATACAAAATTTTATCATGCAGAACATTAATAGTAGTTCTGTAGTAACCTAATCGGAAAACACAGCTGCGAGCCGGAAAGGAAAGCAATCCTTTAACGATACATGTAGCCATGTATAAAACAATAAATTAAAGTTGACTAAACATGGAAAATCTCATTACTGACCCAGATTAAGTCTGGCAGACAGGTTCAAGACACGAAATCCTTCTACGTAACATTATTATTCTGAATTAATGATGTGTTTCCTCGTAATTGCTCAACTGTTTTCTTTCAAGTCCAATATGTGACTATTACAGGAAGGGATATTAATAAAAATGATTTGTACTCAAAACAATAAAGGTTTTTCACGGAAAAATAGAAAACTGCTGAGATGTAGCAGAAAATCCTCTCCAGAGATTTTGCCTCGTCGTTCTTCTAGATCTCATCATAACAGGACGGCTCAAGGTCCACAAACATCAGGATGGCGCTTTCTTCAAATACAAGTCTTGGAATGACTGATGGAAAATATTCGGAGGACTAAAGCTTTGCGTACACATTGGATCCATTATGGCCCAACTGGACAACCATCTAATGTCTATAGTGACCTCCCAACTTTATGGAAGATGTTACAGAAGATAAGGAGCAGTCCGCTAATTTTCAACATGCCAGATATTTGTTCTTGGATAGTTCTTGGGGACATAAGCCTATACCAAAAGTGACTTATCCTTCTCCGCTATTGAGAACACACACATGCTTGGTAGGGCCATATTTATGCCATATTTAGCCAACAGTTATAAGCATATGGCCTGGTTACTCCTCATTTTCGTTAGGAACTCTCCATTCTTCCATTTACATGGTGGCTTCCTATATTATAGATGGAGGTAAAGTCATTTCCTTCAAAACACCTGCTTTATAAAATATCCAACATGGGATCCACAAGCTGTTGTCATATCCATCATGTCCTAAGAATCAATGGCTCGTAGACCACTAGTCTACATAAACTGGGTCCTACCTGAAATTTGTAAAGGGATGTTGGTGAAGGTCTATAATGGGATGTTGGTGAAGGCCTACAATGGGATTTTGGTGAAGGCCTACAATGGGATTTTGGTGAAGGTCTATAATGGGATATCGTTGAAAGTCTATAATGGGATTTTGGTGAAGGTCTATAATGGGATGTTGGTGAAGGCCTACAATGGGATTTTGGTGAAGGTCTATAATGGGATGTTGGTGAAGGCCTACAATGGGATTTTGGTGAAGGCCTACAATGGGATTTTGGTGAAGGTCTATAATGGGATATCGTTGAAAGTCTATAATGGGATTTTGGTGAAGGTCTATAATGGGATGTTGGTAAAGGCCTATAATGGGATGTTGGTGAAGGTCTATAATGGGATTTCCGTGAAGGTCTATAATGGGATGTTGGTGAAGGTCTATAATGGGATTTCCGTGAAGGTCTATAATGGGATTTCCGTGAAGGTCTATAATGGGATGTTGGTGAAGGTCTATAATGGGATTTCGGTGAAGCTCTATAATGGGATTTTGCTGAAGGTCTATAGTGGGATGTTGGTGAAGGTCTATAATGGGATATCGTTGAAGGCCTATAATGGGATGTTGGTGAAGGTCTATAATGGGATTTCCGTGAAGGTCTATAATGGGATTTCCGTGAAGGTCTATAATGGGATTTTGCTGAAGGTCTATAGTGGGATGTTGGTGAAGGTCTATAATGGGATATCGGTGAAGGCCTATAATGGGATGTTGGTGAAGGTCTATAATGGGATGTTGGTGAAGGTCTATAATGGGATGTTGGTGAAGGTCTACATCACCATTTCCCCTAAACAGTGGTCTGCTTGCTCATAGCAATGGAAGTAAAATTATTTTGTCATTATGTATGGTGCCCTGTTGTTTTTGTCATGCCTGATCTCTGATATTCTTCAAGCATCCAGACAGTTTTTCGAGTTGCCCATTTTGTCTTTTGATTTCCCTTTGAATTTGTCTCCTATTCGGGTTTGTCTCCTAATCCTATATTTGTGGACTATTGTGGTTCCCACCACATTTCTGTTACATCTAAACTTCAGCCGCCTTGCCACCAGTTTATAGTATCTTTTACTGTATAACTACATAGATATTCTAAAGCTGGCCGCACCATTTATTTTTTATATGACGTGAATCTTTAATGTGTATGGGGACGGTGGAAATATACATGGTTCCCTTGAGAGTGGCCAGAGCCAATAAGGTTTGGTGGTAGATCCAATCACAGGATCTGAGCAATCTAAATGTCCATGTCAGGTCAAAAATATCACATTACAGCAGATCCCACCAAAATTTTTTCTCCCAAATGGTCAACCCTTTCTCAGAAACAAACCGAACAGCTGATTCCGCGATACAGTATCAGCTGTTATTGGGAGGGGAAGACTCCAAAGCCACATATGGATACTATAGGTGAAATGTACGATTACTGCTCATTATGACTCATCTAAATAAGCCGGAATGGAGGCCGACATTGCTAGAAGTTCTCAGCTGTGGTTTATAGAGAGGAATTTTGACATTGCCTGACTTTAAGGTGCCCATACACTTTAGGCCCCATTCCCACTGAGTAACGCGCCGCTCATTCTGACACATAAACACGTGTCAAAGTGAGCGCTTCAAAACAGAATCTTATTGACTTCAATGGGTGCCGTCTGACGCGCTACACATTGAAATCAATGGTAGGCTTTCCAGAAATCAATGGATTCTGCTTTGAAGCGCTCACTCTGACACGTGTTTACATGGCAGAAAGAGCGGCGCTTTACTCCATGGGAACGGAGTGTCCTGAACCCACGGATTTCAGCAGGAGGGGTGTCTATCGTATAAATGGGAGTGTCTCGCATGTCACCAAAAGATGATGTCTGGGGGGTAAAAGAATCAGGTGTATTGGATGTCAACATTCGATCCTTTCGTTCTCTTAGTAGACAAGTCACTGCCATACCCTTTTTCCCCCATTATTACCGCAAATTTTTGGACTAAACCACCCAAGCCCGATTTGAAACGAATGTTCAGAGGTTCGCCCATCACTAGCCAGTTATCAATGGTTTACAGAAAAATGTGTAAGGCAGACAGTATTTACCCTATTAGGTAGCTAGACTTTAGAAACATTAGAAAATGGGCTTATGATGGGTATTATTCTGTATATCCTAAATAAAGTTATCCCCGTTTCATCACTTTCATATGAAACACATTCCAAATCTACATGAATAGACAGTGGTCGTAAAGTCAGGACCTGGCCGCCTACGCAGAAATAGATCACACAGTTTATGGCCAGACAACACGACTCCTACAACAAAAATATTCAGATTTTTAGAGACAATGTTGGACCAGGATTGATATATTTATAAGGAAGGTTTATGAGCGGGAATTCATTGTCTTTAATATTTCCTTAGAGATTGTCACAAACTTTACTAGTTAGAGCATGACCTTGGTTAATCCTCTAATAAACAGGGAATAAATGTATATACAAAAATGCTGTTTACATGGAGTTAGTTACATTACCGAGGATTGAGAACTGGACATGGATACAATGTGAGATGCAGGAAGCGCTATCTTCTATAGTGTTACATAGTCCGTATCAGTCCATATCTACATTGATGTGGCAGGAGACCTGGAGACATTGACAATAATCTTAGGAAAAGCACTAAAGATTTCTATCCAGAATGTATAATAAATCAATCAGGACTTGTATAAAGGACGTATTTAGACATCGGATATCACTGTTATTAGATTACATAACATATGAAACTCTTATTTAATGACTGTTGGTATTATTGGATCACTGCATGGTGGTATGTACTTGTGCGTTGTGTGGCACTACTACGAGGCATGGTACAGTATATTATGTTAGCGATGTATCACGATGACATTACACTATAGCATTATTATTTAGACAACTGTATGGCAGTGCTTGATTGTATGATTTGGGGAACACTATTGTATTGCACTTATAACTAAGTACTGTATTAAAGGCATTATTGGTATAATCATATGTACACTGTATGCAGTACTCTGGAAGGTACTATGCAGGACACTTTCTCATGTTATGACAACCCTGGTCTCAATAACACAACACAACTTTGAGATTAGAAATGGGTGAACCTCTCAAGATTCAATTTGTGTTTGGGTTCGACAGCTTGGGTGCCTGGTTCCTTTTAGTACCAACCACACAAATTGGCTTAAAACATAGTGCAGAACACTGTCAGGGCTCCTAGGCTCCTATCTATAAAACATAGTGTAGAACACTGTCAGGGCTCCTAGGAACCTATCTATAAAACATAGTGTAGAACACTGACAGGGCTCCTAGGAACCTATCTATAAAACATAGTGTAGGACACTGTCAGGGCTCCTAGGAACCTATCTATAATACATAGTGTAGAACACTGTCAGGGCTCCTAGGATCCTATCTATAAAACATAGTGTAGAACACTGACAGGGCTCCTAGGAACCTATCTATAATACATAGTGTAGAACACTGTCAGGGCTCCTAGGATCCTATCTATAAAACATAGTGTAGAACACTGACAGGGCTCCTAGGAACCTATCTATAATACATAGTGTAGAACACTGACAGGGCTCCTAGGAACCTATCTATAATACATAGTGTACGACACTGTCAGGGCTCCTGGGAACCTATCTATAAAACATAGTGTAGAACACTGTCAGGGCTCCTAGGAACCTATCTATAATACATAGTGTAGTACACTGTCAGGACTCCTAGCATCCTATCTATAAAACATAGTGTAGAACACTGTCAGGGCTCCTAGGAACCATATCTATAAAACATAGTGTAGAACACTGGCAGTTCACACACATGCTCTCACTAATTTGGATCTGACTGATTGAACCGTGCTGTCGAATTCGACCCTGACAACCCGAGACAAATCTGTTTTGTAAAAAAAAAAATGGAATATTCAGCAAGAACCCGATACCTAAAGAGCCATTCACCCCATTCACCCATTTCTGTTTGGGGATGATACAAAATAGGAGTACATTAAATATATATATATATATATATATATATATATATATATATATACATACATATATATATATACAGTATATATATATATATATATATATATATATATATATATATATACATACACACACATATGTATCAAATTCCAGCTTTTTATAGATGTAGGAGTCCAGTGGGCGGTGCTACCTACTGATTGACAGCATTCTCCCCACCAGAGCCAGAGCTTTAGTAAACAGATTACACGTTCTACTTGATCTTTTCCCACAAAGCTATATATCAATCTGCTCAGCTCCTCCTGCTCTATAACATGCCCCCTACTGCTCCCATAACATGTTCAATGTGACAAGTTCCCCCTTCGTGCTCTTGTACCCTTTCTGGCAGTAAAATAGTTAAATAATTAGCTGTTTCCCTAATATAGAAAACCTGCATTTTTTTCGTAGCTGGCCCAGTTTGGCCTTTTGTGAGTTTCTCGACCAATTACTCTCACTATTTCTGTATTAAGGACACATATGGTAATCATTTACAGAACATCTTCTGGAAAAGCACTTTGACTGAACTAAAACAAACGGCGAAAACAAAGATAATTATTAGCGAGGAAGCTGCGTGCCGGCCAGTTGGACCGAGTTGTTTTTTAAGTTTTTTTCAGGACATTATGTGAAGTTAATGTCATTTTTTAGAATGTTTATTAGTATGCAAGGACAGACTCATTAATCCTGGACTGCTGAAATACTCTGCTGTAAACAATCTCCAGGGTTCATTAAAATCAGGATCTGGGGCGGGGGTTGGGCAATAAGGAAATATTTAAAGGACATAAAATCTTCTGGTATTTTTTCACATTATCTAACTATGGAATCACCGTGTAGTTACAGGGCATGTCCTTACAAACAACAACAAACAAAAGTGCATTGAGAAACACCAGCTGTTGGGTCCAGGCCCGTATTGAAAGCATCTTAGGGGCCGGTTATCTGATATTAAAGTGAAACTCTACTTTTATGGAGCTTGATGTTGTACTAAATATAGCTATTATTAGTCATAAATATGGATCCGATTGGCAAGAAAAATTTGCACCAATTTGGGTCCACAGACGCTGAATTTGTAGGGCGCAGAAAAGTGGAAATCCTCCAGTCATCGCTACCCTTCTGTTTGGTGATAGTGCCAACTCAATAGTTCCAGCCAGCAAATGGATACTGAACATTATGAATTTTCTGCTGCCAAGATCCAAATTTATGACAATAAATATTAGAAAATTTTTATAAAAATTTGGACAGTTGCCAACTATTCCTTACAAGCTCCACATACCCATGGCAATTGGCCATTAATCTTTGGTGGAAGTGGAGACCTGGTGGGACCAAACTGTGTGGTGAAGGTCCTGGACATTGAAGGTTGTAAGGATTGTAAGGATTTTGTCACCAAAATCCAGAATATCAACTCAGCCCCACAGATAGATAGGTTACGATTAGAGATGAGCGAACACTAAAATGTCCGAGGTTCGAAATCCAATTCGAACAGCCGCACACTGTTCGGCTGTTCGAACGGATTTCGAACCCCATTATAGTCTATGGGGGGAAATGCTCGTTTCAGGGGTACGCAAAATTTGATACAATTATACTTACCAAGTCCACAAGTGACGGTCGGGCTGGATTCCCCTTGAAGTCTTCTCCCGGCGCAGCGCCCCCGCGGCGTCTTCCGGCTGGAATTCACTATGCCTAGGCATCAGGGCCTAGGCAGAGCCGACTGCGCATGCGCGGTCGGCTCTGCCTAGGCCGGATGCCTAGGCAGAGTGAATTTCAGCCGGAAGACGCCGCGGGGACGCTGAACGGAGAAGACTTCTAAAGGTAAGAGAAGAACCAGCGTTGATTGGCAGAATGTATAGCATTCTGCCAATCAACGCCGGTTCTGCATCGAACCTTAAACTTCGAACAGCTAGTAGTGTTCGATCGAGTACGAGTATTTCGAATACCGTAGTATTCAATCGAACACCTACTCGATCGGACACTACTCGCTCATCTCTAGTTACGATCACCTGAATCATAAGCTGTTTTTCCACTGTGAATCACTGGATTCCATCCTGAGATATTCTTGTATATATCAATATGCAAATGAGCTCTTTGGATCAATAAGCTTATACTCTTTGACAAAAGCAGTGATGGCAAAATAGGGACTGATTCAGAAAGGGAGAACAATACTTGATCCTGGTGACCCCAACCTGTCTGTGGGCTGAGTTGATATGTTGGGTTCTGGTGAGAGACTCCACTTTAGAAGGAGTTCTCCTATAATGAAAACTTGTCAACTATCCACAAGCTAATTAATAAGTGCTGGATCAATGGGGATCCAGTCACTACAAACCACATTGACCATCAGACGGTGGGTCCTGTTCACACCTCAGCTTGGTCAAACATTCTCATTAAAAGTCTATGGAGCTACCAAAGAGAGCATGGCCCTAGATTATCTCCAACAGTTCCATTGGACTTGCCTGGAGCACAGCACATGCTCAAAAACTGCTCCATTTTGGACCCCACCAATCACTTAAAGGTTTTGCTTATGGAATGACCCCTTTAAATTTCCAGCATGAGCATCTGCAGTCTATGAGTGAATAATATAGTGTTATTTCCAGTTCCTTCCCTGAAATAATGTGCATTTTATTTCACCATCTTCTGTTTCCTTGCATGTACCCATGTGAATTCACTTTCTTTTGAATCACATCTCTTCACAGCATATGTGGATCATAAATCTCTCAGCAGCTATTTTTGCCAAGTAGTCTAAATCTATTCCATTAAAGTAACTGGGCACATATACAAGCAGATTAAACTTCTATAGTAGATTTTTTTTTTTTTTTGCTCCGGTATTTTTCTCATTTTTAGAAAATATTATTTCCGAACTGACTTACAAACTATTACAATAGATGGATGTGGCGCCAGAGTCAATGTCTTTCAACTAGGTAAGAGGAAGTATCCCAATTATAGATAACACAGGGCCGGACTGAAGAGTAATAAATAAATCATCATCTGGGTCTTCCACTCATCATCATAGCTCGACTAGTAGAAATGTGGATAGCACGCGGCATCTTACATGCTCGCTTCTCTATGGTGTTTCTTTCATTGGTTGAGTTATATCAATAGTAGCTATGATTCATAGAACGCACCCGGTTTTCTTAGCTGTGAAGATAAATCGTGACTTACTACTGAATGAACTTCATGCTTAAGTTGATATCATGACTCAGAAGGGATATAAGTGGGACTTGGTGTCCTCACGTCTTGGCCAGAGTCAAGTATGCATCTTGGTTTGAAGGACTTGTCTTGATCTTCTTTATACAAATTCCCAGTGGTCCCACATTTTACAGAGGCTAATATGCAACTTCAGAATACCCAAATGATGCCATATTATATGTAGCTGCACAACTTTAGTCTTCTACTCTATGGTGATCTGGTGATACAATGTCTGGTCTACCTATCTCATGGACTTGGATAGCAAGAACTTCCGAGTGACCCCATGGAAAAGTGATTCCTAGTAATCAGCTTGGGTTTATGGCAAAGCATCTACTTCCCAATGACCACTCTCTACTGGCTATTTAGACCCCCTTATGCATTACAGCCAACTTGGAAGAACCCACCGATACGGGACCTCCCAACTCTTCCATGATGGCAAATGTTGAGTCAGAGAAAGATCAGCTGTTCTGAAGCTTATGTTTGAAACCACTACTAGATATGCCGAAAGCACTCAAACAAGTTTATGCGTTGGGTCCGGCGAAATAGTGCTTGGCCGACAACTATTAAAAACACATGTGCATGATAATGTACATTGTCCACTCTCTGGTGACCTCAAACGATAGTGTCCACTCACTGATGATCTACTGAGACATCCACTGAAAAAACGTATTAATCCTTCGTGTCCATATGTAAATACCTTCTACCTGCATCAGTGATCACTTAACTGCTGTGGTTCCTTTAAAGGGGTACTTTTCATTGGTGACTTATCCTAAGGATAGGTCATCCATATGAGATCATTGGGGATCTGACGCCCAGGACCCTCACTGATCAACTATGTGAAGGGGCCATGGTGAGTGCTATGTAGAAGGGAAGACCAGATTCCAAGTCAATAGGTCAGGCCACACAGAGAGTACTAAGACCCATGGTGAGGGCTATGACCTTTTCACCGTGTTCATCCCATGCCATGCATTTTATAGCACCAGGGCAATGAATTTATACCCTCTTATAATGGCCAAAAACCCAATTTTTGAATTTTGGTGTGATCAGCCAACGTTGGTATACAGAAATGGGGAGAAACCTTTGATAAAATAGAGAGTAGAATGCTAGAACTGAATGGGCATTATTTAGATATAGCCTTGTCTTATTGTTGGCACTGATGGTGGCATCACATTTTTTGGACTTCATTGGTCAGTAGTGGTCCACTACTTTTTTACTCATGTAAGCTTCTGGTGACAGGTGGGACACAGGTCTATTCAAATAAAAAGGCAACCATGAAGTACATGGCCAAGTTGGTCACTTTGTTGTATAGAAGGGGTCTTGCATGATGTCTATGTCTAGATGCGCTAGACATAGACATCATGCAAGACCCCTTCTATACAACAAAGTGACCAACTTGGCCATGTACTTCATGGTTGCCTTTTTATTTGAATAGACCTGTGTCCCACCTGTCACCAGAAGCTTACATGAGTAAGGAGAAAGGAGATGTATTATTAACCCTTTATCTATTATTTCGATTTTTGCTGCTCCGTAATTCATTCATGCACATGCATGGCCGTCTATCGTTGGCACCCACTTTTGGTTATTTAGGGTCATCTTTATTTTCACAGCGCGGTCTGTTCTTGTTTTGTATGAGCGCAGGCCCGTATGCGTCTGTGTTTTACGCTGTGCAGTATAATATTTATTGAAGATGACTTTAACTGACTCAGATACCATGCTATACATTAAGCAGATTTCTGTGCAGATCATAAATGAACATATATTACATACAGTAACTATTTTCTATCCATATGATATCAATTCCCTTCTTTGTCTGCATGAGGTTAGCCATCTTCTACACAGATCTTTATGAGAAAAACTTTACGTACTGGCAAATATATATTCATTGCACTTCTGATTAACTTTCTGTTCTCGATATAAAAGAAGACGTCTGCCAATTTTCAAGACCAGCTCTTCATTGGATCTGATGTCTCATAGATGCAGTAATGATTTTATAAGGGATGGGGGTGCAATGCTGATATACACACAGTCCGTCCATGGAGGTACTAGGTCCATCCATTAGACACTCTTCCCAGCCTGGATATATGTGTGCACATCTGCTCATGGACCCTATATGGCAGCACCCTCTTACTGGTTTCATAGTTTTGGATATCTTGGATTCCAGGGCATGAACCTACGTCTTCCATGCTGTTAACGCCAAGTAGTACGAGTGTGATTCATAATGCTTGCACCTGTACTCAGCTAAATAGATTAAATGATACTTATATCCATATGTGACATTTGGCCAGCTTTCCAAAAGGTGCCATAAAATTAGATCAATGTCGGTGAGATTTTGGTGCAACTAACCAAGCACCTAATATGTATGTACTGTAGGTCTCCTAAATCCTGGCTGACCACCTAGTATGCATGTAGATCACCTAAATTTCAGCCATATTATGTATGGAGGTTTCCAAAATACCAGGTGAGCCCCTAATATGTAAATTGGTCTTCTAAATTGTAGCTGACCATCTAATATGTAGCATGTCTAATATGTAGGTCTTCTAAATCCCACCAAGCACCTAATATTTATGTAGATCTCTCAAATCCCAGCCAACCACCCAGTATGTACGTCTCCTCAGTGGTGTAACTAAAGTGTTGTGGGCCCCGGTGCAATCTTTTATCCAGGACTCACTACCTCAACCCTACAGTGAATCCGTCATAGGGATGGTCACACGTACCAAGGAGATTGATCAACCTTAGTGTGGTTAGGGGGATCTGTGGGTCTCCTTGGTTTATGGGCCAAATGGAAGTTGCAATCTCAATGTTGATGCCAGTGCTTATGGGCCCCCTAAGGCTCCTGGACCCCGATGCAACTGCACCCCCTCAAGTTATGTCCCTGTGTCTCTTAAATCCTGGCCGACCACCTAATATGTATGTAGGTCTTCTAAATACAAGGCAACCTTCGAATATGTGAAATAGGGATATTCTCTTCTGTCCATTGGAAGCCCAAGCACAATTGGCTAAACTCCATGTGTATTGAGGAGTTTTTTTAGGAATTTGAAGGGAATATGTTCACTAGTAATCTTCATAAATAATCTTCATAGTTTAACACTTGTCCTTCAAAACTTTATATTTCTCCATATTGACCAATTAAGCTAATTAATATTAATTTTTGTGGTATGTCAAATCTAATCACTGGAAATGGATCTCCAAAGTCTCAAAATCTCTGCATATGGGCTGAAGATGGAAAAAAAAGTTATACAATATACTTGTGTTACTGATCCCACATACTGTATACATCCAGATGGTTCAACATTGTTGGTTTTGTGTGTGTCCCACCACTCTTGTTTGAACATGTGTTCTGATGTTATGTCCATTGTGCCATTATTACTGTACCCAACGACGGCCTTAACAGTTCCCTGACAAGTTGTCACTATAGAAATATTTGAAAGTAAAGAAAATCACCAGTTATATGTGTTCTGTAAGTCTTATTCTTAGAACTGAAGTCTTCCATTCATGGTGCCCCACCAACTTGAAACGTTTAGGTCCCAATGCAAAGCTTGTAACTGGGCCACCACCTTTATGTGGCATTTATAACAATAACATCTTCTTATGTTTCAGAGGGGTCATTGAGAATCCTTAGCTACCAGTGCAGCATCCCAGAGTGTCACTGCTTATACAGTTTTTATTTTATGTGCCTCTGGTTATGTTATATGAGTTTTACCCTTCTGTTGGTCATCCCTTCACTTGGTTCAGGCAATTGTGAGGGGTTTTGGAGACACAAAGTCTCTGCAGAACCATTAGAGCCTTAGTTATCCCTAGACAGCCCCTGAGGGAGAGGATTATTGCCCAGCTCTGCCAGAGACAGCCCTGAGACAGGGAACATCAGCCTGTCTTCTGTACAGAAAGTGTTCCAGGAGGAGAGATGGAGTTCTTTCTTCCAGGAACTGTATTTAGACACCCATCTAATAAGGTATCTGGGCTCAAAAGACTTCCTTGCAGCCAGCTTTCAGAACCATCTACTGGCTGAGGCTAGGCTTGCTGCTGATTTGTTGGAGTGGAGTACAAGGCACTTAATGACTGCTATGGTCTGGGTATCCCTCATCCCCAAGCCTGGGTGTACCCAACATTTGGGAGACTACTACCCCATTGGGAAGTTGCATGTGTTCATAGTTGCACAGTTTGTCACGGTAAAGTTTACTTTGTTTTCAATTGCATTACTGTCTCCTGAGTCATTCCTGCATTCACCATCAGAGCCCATCCAAACACCATCATATGGCTCAGGATAAGAGAGGACCCCTCTTCAATTGGAAACGCCACAGGGGAACTACTATCACCACCAATCGGGTAGCATGCAAGCCCACCTTGTCAGGGTCATGTCTAGGAGATGTGCTGGAGGGGTTCAGTTGAGGGAACTCGACCTATCCAGTTGCTACAGCCACAAATACTACCATCCTCCATCTGGGTTGCAGTACTAGGGCTTGGGGGTGACGCCTATAGCAACAAATCTGGTTGGCTGAGGCCACATGTTTTAGAAAAACTGGATTTTTTTCAACCAAAGCCAGGAGTGGATTTAGCAGAAGGGCTGAGTAGAAGTGCTTCTCTTTGAAGCCACTTTTGGCCTTGGCTCAAGGAAACCACATCAAAATCTACAACAAAGAAATGCAACTTCCTTAAAACGCACGGCCTTAGCCTTATGCAGAAACCTACTGGACCCAGCTATTGAGATTGGATGGCATGGCTTTGGGTCGTAACCATGCAAAAAAATATAGATAAACTGGAGTCATTTTTACAGGGGAGTAGGGCTCAAGAGTCATGCTTATGGCGGATACCATAGACAAACCTGCTTTATAACCTCAATACTAAGGCTACAATAAAGCAAATACTAAAATCATCTGATTATATCTGTTTCAGAATTGATGGAGAAGGTTTCCCCAAAAAATATTGGTTTTAGCCCACACTATGGCCTAGCTATTGTTCAGGCTATAGCTGGGACTTGTCTAGGGAAGCAAGTTAAAACTGGTGTCCCTTAAAGGGGTTGTCCCATTCTCACACTTACCAAGTCCCCGAACTCATTCCTGTCTTAAGAAAATTCCAAAAAATTCCCACTCGCTGCAGTGACCTGCCCCAACCAGTGACCATACATGTTTTTTTTTTTGTTATGTTTTTTAGAATAGGCCTTTCTGCCTGAATCTCTGTAGCTATCGAGTTATCAATTTTTTTGTTGAGGTACGCTGAGGGTTATGACATGGGAATAGTAAGCAGGAACTGACATGCAGACAATAGCGAGCGCTGCGTTTTATGGGACAGAAGGTTCCAGGAATGATCCTGACAACATAATAGAGACGATATAACAGTAAATGATATAAAAACAAGGCAACGTAAACCTGCAATGAATAGCGTGCGGTAAAGAGTAAGTTCAGGCTGTCATCACTTACTCTGTATCAGTACCTATGTAAATAATGCCACTTAGTCACCCTGCCCTATCACAGGCTTCCATGTCCTTGCAAGTGTCTGGAGATCCGTCTTTCTTGGCTGGCTCCCTTATGGCAATGTAACCGGCATTAGGCTGAGCGCTGGGCTGTGATATTCAGAGGAGTGGTGTTTGTGTTACACCTTACCACACCTTAGGGTGTGGACTTACAAAGAGCAGCCAAGTCCTGTAATTAGCCCTATATTTCTGGGTAAACGAATGTTACCACACCCATAGACATTCTATCTGCGAGACAATGGACGAGACACCGTCGTGAAGAACGCAGACCTTACGCCAAGTCCTGAGTTATCCTGTGTACCTATATAAGTGATGCGGCCAACACTAGGGATCATGTTATACATCGGATGATGTCAAATGGGCTATAAACCCTTAGTGAACATTCGTGACAGAGATCACAAACACGTTTTATGTGATGTTTAACCATCTTTTACACATAGGGCCTTGGTTATACAGGACTGTGACATGGAAAGTATTTTTTCCACTTTGTGCATTTTATTGATTCCTTCTATCTTAGAAAGTTTTGGGATCTGTTCAGACTGCTGCATTTTTTTCCTAGCTGAAAAATTTAGCTTTGGGAATTTGAAGCTGAATTTTTTTTTTTTTTTTTGCTTGACCAAATTCTGCACCTGTCAGAATTACAACTATAGGGAAAACGCTAGCGTTTCTATAGGTATAATTGACAGGATGCAAATTACAGGAACGCAACAGTTTTTGAAATCGCAGCATATCCGTTGCAGATATTTTTCTGCAATGTGTGGATGGGATTAGCCAGAATCCGATCCACTTTGCAGGTACTGCAAAACACTGCGGCCAAATCTCTGTGTTTGTGCTAAGTGGGGCCCTGGCCAAACACAAATTTTTATGAGCTGTATATTGTATCTGACATCTAAAAATTAAATTTAGTGAAGCTCCCATGCTATGCCCTCTTCCATAAAAGTGACTCAAAACACAAAAAGTTGCAATTTTTTGAGCAATTTGTGCAATAAGTGCCAGAAATCTGGTACAAAAGGCAAAATAATCTCCTGCAAAGTGTTCTACATATGCATTAAAAAGCAGTTACCTAAGGAATCCTGTGGACTCCATAGATTATAAGTAGTTTATACTGGGGTCCGTGTGGTTTCCGCGCAAAACATGCAGAGAGAAAAGTGCCGCTTGCAGCACTTTTCTCTCTGCATGTTTTGTGCAGACACCGAGCGGAAACCACATGAACCCCATTATAGTCTATGGGGTCTACATGTTTCCTTAGGTAACTGCTTTTTAATGCATATAGATTTCCGTTCAGGGGGGACCCCAAGTGGACTCCCCGAACGGAAACTCGAACGCTGAAGTGAATGAGTATTTTGTAGAACATACTGTGGGAGATTTATTATGCCTTGTGTAACAGATTTCTAGATTTATGGCAAGGCATGAAAAAATGATAAAATTTTGGAAAAAGTGCTCAAAAATTTTTGTGTTTTGGGTCCCTCTATGTAAGGGGGCATAGCATGGGAGCTTCACTAAATATATTATCATTTATGCCAGTTTACCAGGGTACAAGTGATCCCTGATATTTAGGCCAGATTTCAGTGTAAGCGTATAGCATTATGGCGGGTGGACCTGATTTATAAAGAGTAGTGCTCCTTCTCCTCCTCCATGAGGCGCACCCTCCACCAGTGCAGGGGATATGAGGACTGGCTTGAATGCGACAGTCTTTATAGATCTACCCCATCAATTTCACATGTCCATTTTCTTCAACAGTCCGTTTTAACAGTCAAAAAATATGATATGTCCAAATTTTGTCCTTTTCACAGATCCCTACAAGGGGAAGGAACAACTGGTACTTGTGAGGGTTCCTCCCCCATATATTTTCAATATACTACACAAGACTCCTCCAGTATATTAGCTTTAGACGGTTGCCATGCACATCATATATCCTGCAATAAACAAATAACTTATAATAAAAGCCAAGAGATAATCTTGCCTTACTTTTTGCCTGCTACACCTTCTGCATAATCCTATACAGAACAAAGATGCTAATCTCATGCAGATCTGTTCCATCTCTGGTTAAGGGGCTTTGCCAAAAGGGGGGAGGCTCATGCTGCAGCCAGTCACCTTAGAGTCATCCGCAGTGCACAGAGAAGGAGGAGCAGGCAATATATTACTAACGTCCTGGGATTTCGTTATATATTTTCCACTTTTATTCATGTTTTTTAATCACATTCAATAGGATCAAAGGAAAGTGCAATGTCCCACAAGGATATCGCTGGTAGTAAGATGTTGCATTCAATAGTTCTATTTATGCTCGTTCACAATGGTTATAACCAGTGGCATAACTAGGAATGGCGGGGCCCCGTGACGAGCTTTTGACATGGGCCCCCCCCTGACCGACGCTGAAGACCTTAACTGACCCCCTCCTCCGCATTCCTATTATGTCCCTTAGTGGCCCCTGCACACAGTATTATCCCCCATAGTGGCCCCTGCACACAGTATTATCCCCCATAGTGGCCCCTGCACACAGTATTATCCCCCATAGTGGCCCCTGCACACAGTATTATCCCCCATAGTGGCTCCTGCACACAGTATTATCCCCCATAGTGGCCCCTGCACACAGTATTATCCCCCATAGTGGCCCCTGCACACAGTATTATCCCCCATAGTGGCCCCTGCACACAGTATTATCCCCCATAGTGGCACCTGCACACAGTATTATCCCCCATAGTGGCCCCTGCACACAGTATTATCCCCCATAGTGGCCCCTGCACACAGTATTATCCCCCATAGTTGCCTCTGCACACAGTATTGTACCCCATAGTGGCCCCTGCACACAGTATTATCCCCCATAGTGGCCCCTGCACACAGTATTATGCCCCATAGTGGCCCCTGCACACAGTATTATGCCCCATAGTGGCCCCTGCACACAGTATTATCCCCCATAGTGGCCCCTGCACACAGTATTATCCCCCATAGTGGCCCCTGCACACAGTATTATGCCCCATAGTGGCCCCTGCACACAGTATTATGTCCCATAGTGACCCCTGCACACAGTATTATCCCCCATAGTGGCCCCTGCACACAGTATTATCCCCCATAGTGGCCTCTGCATACAGTATTATCCCCCATAGTGGCCCCTGCACACAGTATTATCCCCCATAGTGGCCCCTGCACACAGTATTATCCCCCATAGTGGCCCCTGCACACAGTATTATCCCCCATAGTGGCCCCTGCACACAGTATTATCACCCATAGTGACCCCTGCACACAGTATTATCCCCCATAGTGACCCCTGCACACAGTATTATGTCCCACTGTGGACACCCATAGACAATTATTATACTCTTAGGTCTTTTCAGACCCCAGAGTATAATAATCGGAGACCCAAGGGAATAAAAACATTAAAAAAACCACTTTTACCTGTCCCCCGGCTCCACTGCAGTCCTTATTCAATGACGTCAGACGTCACATGACACGGGACGCAGGCCGGGTTCATGTAATGTCAGAAACGTCAGACAACTAGGCCGAAGCCTGCCCGGAGCCTGAAGAGGTAAGTAACATGGTTTTTTATGTTTCTTATGTTTCCCGGGCCTCCGATTATTATACTCGGGGGTCTGCAAAGACCCCCGAGTATAATAATAGTCTTTGTGGGGCCTGTGGTGTCACTTACCGATCCCGGCCCAGCCAGGATCTGATATTGACCCCTTTGAAGAAAAATAATCAAAGTTGCATCAAGAGATAGAGTCAAACCTCTCCAAAATACCAACGCTTTGAGAAGGACAACCAATTGTCCAGACTGGACAAATTTTCAGTGGCACCATCTTCTTCGAGAAGACTACACCTCCGATACCACACTTTGTAATGCAATTTTAGGTAAGCGTCCCAAAAAGTTTTCACTGTAGAAAACACAAAAACAAAGGCTTAACGTGTTGAATCGATGTGAACTTGAGCTTTAAGGGAGCTGCGTCGCCTTTAAAGAAACATGCATAATATTTAGCTGCACATTACCCTTGGGCTCATTTAGAATACTTACAAGTTGTGTCCTGGTTCGATTACGTTGACCTTGAATATGACGCTTGAGCCTACAACATAGTATCAGCTTACATTCCTGTCTTTGCTTCGGGCTACAATCAATCACAAGGACACGCTACATGGAAGACAGTCATACAGAGAGAAGATAGTCCCACCAGACAGCCAATAGGAGGAGTTGTACGCTGTTACAAGGATCTCTATGGTCAATGATACCGGGGGCCACTTTAACAACCTGTCAAGTAGCAAAACATTTTATGGAACACTGAACTTTGCCCTCTGTAATAATTAATATTAAAACAAAAAATAGATACAACTGCTTGTTAAAAATGCCCTCTTCGTCCAATACCTGAATATTTCGGGTTGCCTACGGGTGCAATAAATAAGAGGCTATGACTACAGAACTCATCGCTCATCAGCAATAGGAATATGCAAATAAGTCCTCCTAGCTGGAAAAGGACAACTTGCTCTAGCGCCACCTTTTGAAAGGTAGCTCCTTAGAGATCAATGACTGGTTATCATTAGAAAACAAAGAGTCCATAGGTACCCTCAGCTGCCTGTGTCAAATCTCCCACCCCTGGCATTTCATGTGTGACTTGGGCACTTTATGTGACGGTCACATCCAAATGGGGTGACACCAACGCATTTCATGCCCACATCACAAGAAAGCAGAGTTCTGGTGGCATATGTTGTTCAGCAACGTTCTCGGGGCTGAGGACGGAAATCTAGTGGAATGGCACAGGGTGGACACCGGGCACAAGTGTGAACACCCCCTTAGTCGTAGCTAATACTAAAGGTAAGAGTCACATCATATCACTCAGTCCTATCTTTAGGCCTCATGCACTCTTTTTCTGTTGAGCCATAACAGAGTTTTCACCGAGATCCTGCATTGGACCTCCATACTATTCCGATTTTATATGGAGGCCAAAGGGTTTTCTCTGTCGTAGGCCTGCTGATTGTGTCTTTTATGTAGGATAAAAGATGGAGACTATCCCTGTGAAATCGGGGATGTATTGCTGATAATACCACCCAATGGAGGAGGAATGGTCATGGCCGTCATCGTCTTCCATTAGCTTTGCGCAGATAATAGTCTGATGCTAAGAAGCGCCCATCACGAGATTCTTGTTGATCGGTGCTCATTCTGGCCAGGATTAACCAATATTATAGGAGCCTTATTCTGTACCAGTGTGAACTAAGACAGAGGTAACCATCATCCAAAAAGTGACAGCTACCCTCATCTCTCCATAATACGGTCAGCGTTCCTAGCATGATAGGGCCACATTTTTCATAAAACAATGGAAGATTTCCATGTGATAATACTACTTCATTATGTTGTCAGTGTCTGGACTCTTCTTCTTCTGTGATCTCGGCTTTCTCTTGTCTAGACTTTGTTGTTGTTTTCTACACTAATGGATACCTGCACCAAGATTACCAGTAATGAGACCATCTTCAGCTACCTCTATGGAACATCTCGTCTACGTAAGACAATGGCCAACTATCTGTCTGTCTAACACATTCATTTTAGATTAGTAATATTGAAGTATACATCTAGGTATGCTGGTACCTTACAAGTGGGAGACGCTTTCAGACATCATTGTAGCAAATAACCTGACTAAGGCCGCATTCACATGACCAAGTTTCAGCCGGAAGAGGGACTACTAGCAATACTGTTATCTACTGCAGTCTAGCAATGTACTGTCCTGTACTATTATCAATACTGGCTTATACGGACCGTTTTACAAATGCAAATCCAGTCCCGACCTCTGATGGTTCTAGTTCTAGTCATAAGACTTGGGGCCAAGACGTGGTTAAAATGGTGCGTATAATACAGATGTGTGAATATGAAGAGACCGCAGAGTTCAGCCTCTGCACTACTGACCAAGCACATTGTATAGTGGCAGTGCTTGGTATTGCAGCTCAGACCCCTTCGCATGAAAGGGACTGAGCTGCATAGAGATCATGTCATGAACATGATATCCCATGGCGCCTCTGTCACTGAGAAGGTTTTAGATCACCATCATTCTAATCCTTTAGTTTACGCATGTTCACACTTTCTGGTCATGTCATGGTTTAACCCTAAATTTCCAAGACAGTGTCAAAAATGCTGCAATTTTGGAAAGAACCACAACTGCCTTTTGTATATAGTTATACATCTTAATGGAGCAGGCAGTATCATTCTCCTACGTGTCGCTGTGGGCAGGTGAATTCATTCCAGCTCATTTCTCAGCCGCTGGTGTAAATAATTACTAATGAACGTTGCGAGCCTCCCACTACTTTAGCATGGAACAGATGTAAGCCTTCTTCCTGAATTGAGTCTTCGACAGGACTTGTTAACTAATGACTCTGGCAGCGAGCGGTGGAGGTGCAGCAACTTTGTGACAGCTCCACCTAGACAGGGCCCAGCTGGAGAGTGTCGGAGAGTGGCAGCAGAGGCTGCTGTTTAGGTTTTATGGGACATTGTTATGACCCTACTAATTGTCTGCTTGTTTCTTTTCCTGGGAGTGAGGAAAGGATTATGAATGATGGCGCTGCGACATGCAACTGCTCCCGAAGCCCTGGCTAAGCAAACACATCACTATATCATATTTAACCCTATTCAGCTTAGTATAAACTTTGGGGACCCAGGAGCGGTTGCTTTAAAGGGATTGTCCAGGACCAGAAAATAAATGATATTGCTATCCAAAGAATAGGTCATCAGTAGAGATGAGCGAGTACTGTTCGGATCAGCCGATCCGAACAGCACGCTCGCATAGAAATGAATCGACGTAGCCGGCATGCGGGGGGTTAAGCGGCCGGCCGCCGTCAAAGTGGAAGTACCAGGTGCATCCATTCATTTCTATGGAGCGTGCTGTTCGGATCGGCTGATCCGAACAGTACTCGCTCATCTCTAGTCATCAGTATCAGATTGTCCCAATGAAGTGTTCCGACTGCCGAACGCCATATGTTTACGATTAGAAGCAGCCCTGCTCCGATTCAAGGTTGCAGATCCATGCATCGCCACTACAGTGTATATACATCCCTACACTCTCTACAGCTTCCGTTTCGTAAATCGTAGCAGTACCGCCTAGAACTGAAGCCCCAATTCCATTCCCTTGAAAACCTATTACCTGTTATATGGCTTCTAGCAGCCAAGATACCTGATCGGGATATGATCCAGGGGTGGGACCCCGACCAATCTGATACTGATGACCTATCTTGTGGAAAGGACATTAATATCAATTACATTCAGGTATATGGATTTTTTCACATGACCAAGTCTTGGTGAAACTGGGTCCATGTGTGTGTCCGATTTACCAGTCTGAGCACTGTCCAGGGAGATGGACTCCTATCATTATAGTCATCTTTGATGTTAGGAGTCCTTGCTTCTCTGCTAAATACTGTCCCATAGTGATTACAGTATAGGACAGTATGTCACAGGAAGGCACCGGCTATTAACATCATAGATAACTTTAATGCTAGGCGGCCATGTCCTTGTACAATGTAAATCCAGCCAACACACAAACTGAAATAAAATAGTAGACAAAATGTGGTCTATCGAAAGCCAGCTCCAAAGATAGAAGGGCCCCAATGGCTATTCCTATGCCGATGTGCAAGGGTTGGGGATCTATGTTCTCTCTTTGCCAATATTTAGAGAGAATAATTCACCCCCTTTGTTCACCAAAGAAGTGCAAGTCTGGTCAGTAGCCCCAGAGAAAGTTTGCTGAAACAGGAAGGTAAATGCAAAAAAATCCATCAATAATCTCATATATTTACATTGTATGTATGGAGATGTTCTCCTCTAGAAGACATTCTTCTGGTGCAGATAATCTTCATATCTATGATACATGACACCATTGTACGGCGCCATACCAAGTCCCACACAGAGGTATACAGTATATGTGTCACCATATTCCTTCAGTTACACTTCTTCTGGAGCACCATTTCTTCAGAAAAACCAAGAAGAACTCATGGACATTGGATCTCCTGTTTTTGACATAAGGTCATTATTAGTTTTTTTTGGGGGGTGGGGGTTGCAATAAATCACATTTCCTAATAAATCATTGAAGTATTCCTGCCCAAACATCAAGTCTGCTTTAGTAGAAGTAGTAGTTTTTTTTCTCATAGACCATAGAAGGCTGAAGCCTCATTTGTGGCCTAATTAATGTGCGAGGACGAGGACAATGAGGCTCTCTTATTACAAGTGCCAGCACTAGCCTGGATTCCATTGATTTATGCATGCATATCAATCAGTGCTTTCTAAGGATTTCTAAAATAGAACAACACAGTCTTTAATGACTTCAGAAAACTCAGGAGATGCTAAACATGGGCGGTGGATTGTATAGGCCCACATGCTGCTAGATGGACAGTCCTGATGTCGAAGTTTAAGAGCATGGGCATAGATGCCAGGGTAACAGACATAGCAACTGCTATGGGGCACAACAACTAAGGTAGCCGATTTCCACTGAAATCTAGGGTGCAACAAGTGATAACTATAGGTGATGGAAGGGAACACCATAATGGGACATCATAATACCTATTAGAGATGGGCAAATGGACTCCCACAGTGCTGGGTTTGACCCGAATATTGGTACCTCATCATGCCCGATCCCATCACTTGACCATCAAACTTCTTATGTCCTCATATTAGCCAGTAGTACCATAAGTTGGCCATACACATTAGATTAATACAAGCTGAACTCTCTACTTTAGGCAGGATCGGCAAACCATCTGTTTTACAAGGGAGTGTCTCGACTTTACCCCAAAGACAAATGTTGTGGAAAACAAGTATCTGGGTGTTGGATTCCATTTTATTTTATTTATTTTTAAAGAAAAAAGCCATCTCCTGTTGTGTTTGGCATCAACTTACCCCATTCCTAATAGGAACACATGCACACGTGTGTATGTCTATGAGAGGTTTGGGAGGAATAGAGATGGACAAACCGCTCAGGGTTGGGTAGCTCCGTTCCATGACACCATGATGCACAGTGTGTCCATGTGACCAATGAGGCCCAATCACAAGTATGGGGGGCATGACGTCACCAGAAAAGCGCTGGAGGCCCAAAAGAGGTAAAGGAAGGTGAGTATGAATGTTTTTTTTTTATTTTTTTCACCTCCCCTGGTTCTAGTCTGAAGCTATTTTAGTTTGCCCGAGATGAATCTTCATATATTTGGTTTCATAAAAAAACCAAATAATTTTGAATATTCAGTTCGCTCATCTCTAGGGAGGAATATTTGTTGACCAAACAGTCTGAAGTGGCCAGTCTAACTTTGTGCCTACCGATGGCCTTTTCTTTGAATTCTGGCCATGTCAATCCTGGTCATGTCCTCTCCATCCAGTAGGAAGGTTGGTATCGCCAAAAAATCTTGAGTTACATCTATCCCATTATCCTCAAGCAACTGGTCACTTTGATCTACCATTTTTCATTTTTGGATCTACCATTGTCTCCATGGAGCTTATTATCATGCCTCATCTAGCAGAAGGATCAACTAAGAAGGAATAGCAATCTTCTGACAAAAGGCCGGAATTTTGCCCAATTTCTATGCTTGAAAGAACAATGAGTTTTTGATATCCGATGATCTGCTGTACATTAAGGTTGGCAGCGCTCGGGTTACTATAAAAGTGAGATTTGCACTGCGGGAGAAGCCGTAGAGAAGGTTGGAGTTTGTTAGTTTCTCGTTTTCTTTCTGGCAGCTCATAATCGGGGGCTGGGATGAAGGGAACACTTAACCTCTGTGATATGTTTCCTGCTCCCGCTACATATCACCAAGATGGACTGGATTTATTGGCAAGGTCGATAAACAAAAGAAATCTCCCTGGAGACCGAAACATGTAAAATTCCAGATGTTTCCAGATTGTGATCATTCAAGACTTGTCGTGTGCATCTCTCCATATATTGCCGAGCTACAGGAAGCCCCATAGAGCCATAGACACATAAACATAGACAATTCTCTCCAAGGCCAAAGCTTTCACATAAACACACTTTCCTCTGCCCTTCCAGAGGTATCGGCCTGCCAAAGCGATCCTGCCACTGAGCAGTTGGCTTCCTGACTTGTCCTAGGGTTCTTGTAAGTCACCTTTGAACTGTAAGAAGCAAGACATAGCCCCAGTGCTTCCTGCAAGACGTCCTGGTGATGAATGAGTAAAGACTTAGAAGCACATGTGCAGAGGAGAGATAAACCGGACTGGCCTGTGGTCTGCTGGTCAATGCATTAGCTTCATCCCAGGGTCATGGGCTCTGGCCTCTTCGCCAGCTGTAAGATGTAATCTCTAGAGCCTATTTCCACCATCTTCCCTTCTTCTTATTGTATACAGCTGGGACGTCCGTCGGATGCCCTCCTTTCTCCATTGTTCCTCAGCTTAATTCCTACCAAATTCCTTTCTCGTTTCCTAAATTGTTTCATCCATTTAATCCTCATATAAATGTATTCATTCGTCTTGTAAAATTCATGTTTGCAATCCTCTCGCCAGCACAAGCAATAAGATATAAAAAGAAATGTAAGTGATTCCGGGCAAGGTTTAACTGAGATGTATGTATATTTATGCAGCAAGAAATGGCAAATCATGAAATCCAATACGTGTATTAAAAGCATATAAAATTATCAAAATATATGAATAAGATGGATTTTTCATAATTGCTTTTTGGATTGGTGAAGTATTAAACAGCCCCAAAAATCAGTGGTCACCCCATAGTAGCAATAGACAAGGATCTATAGGTGCCCAATCACCAGACGTGTAATTTGAGGGGGCAAAGTCGCACCAAGCCAGAAGCCTTAGGGGGGGCCCATAAACAGTGGCATCTGTATTGAGATTGCAGCTTCTATCTGGCCCATAAACCAAGGAGACCCCTAGCCCGCTAACCACACTAAATTAATCCTTAGCACCGTAACCATCACTATCAGGGATGAGGTAGGGGGCCCCGGACAAAAGATTGCATCGGGGGCCACAAGACGTTAGTTACACCACTGCCATACACATAACAGCAACGTTAGCAAAGCCCAGGGATTTCAACTGAAGAGGCCCCTACAGATATCAGCGGTAAATAGGATCAGACCTGTTGACATTTACTATGCCCAATCCAGAGGGGTTTGGCAGTAGCTTACTTTCCTCTCTCCCTCGGGTGAATCATGACATGTGGAAGGGGTAGAGATGGGCGATCCAACTCATACCAAGCCAGATTTGACCCGAATATCGCAAATTGCAACTTAGCCTTATCCTTTTAACCTAGGAATCTTGAACCTTGGCTTTCTGTTGTACCACTGCAAGATGAGTCTTTTACCGGTGACTACTGAGATCATCCGACACATTTTTACTCAATGGGGAAATGAATATTAGATTGTTAATTATTATATATGACAGTGCATTGGTATCCAGTAGAATACTATACTGTGATCTGGGGTCTGGACTAATGCACCTATATTCGTCTTTGTGCAACATTATATAGGCAATACATAGAAATTGTATGAAAAAGTTAATTCAGATCACATATATTGGCCCACATTTACCGCCATTGTAAATCTGAATAGTAATGATCCCATTCATTTCTGTAGCCTCGTACACACGTATATCTGGGCCGTACAAACCATCCACAAATTATGGAGCAGGTCCTATTCTTGTCCATATCTGCGGCACAGACTTACAGATACAAGTGTAAGGGATCGTATGAGTCTTTTTGCGGATTTATGATTGATGTAATGTGGCAAGTAGTTTACGGATCAGTATTTGAGCACAGTAAAAACCAGTATGGACGTGGGCATGTAACCTTATTAGCTAAGTCTAAAAATAAATCAGATTTATCGCAGTGGTAGAGAACAGAAGATAAATCTGGTGTATCTTTAGATTACAGTGTTGACAAAAGTATTGGCACTGTTTGAAAAATCATGTGATGCTTCTCTAATTTGTGTAATTAACAGCACCTGTTACTTACCTGAGGCACCTAACAGGTGGTGGCAATAACTAAATCACACTTGTAGCCAGTTAACCTGAATCCCATAGAACACCTGTGGAGAGATCTCTTGATGGCAGTTTGGAGAAGGCCCCCTTCACATCTCAGGGACCTGGAGCAGTTTGCCAAAGAAGAATGGTCTAAAATTCCAGCAGAGCATTGTAAGAAACTCATTGCTGGTTACCGGAAGCGGTTGTTCACAGTTATTGTGTCTAAAGGTTGTGCTACCATTAGGTGGAGGGTGCCAATACTTTTTTCTGGCCCATTTTTGGAGTTTTGTGTAAAATGATCAATGATTTGACTTTTTTTTCATTCTCTTTTGTGTTTTTTCATTGCAAGCAAAATAAATGAAGATATTACCAAAGAGTTTGTGCTTGCAGTCATTTTCTGGAAGACAATGAGTATTATTTGACAGAATTGCAGGGGTGCCAATACTTTTGGCCAACACTGTACATCTAAGTTTACGCCACCTATTGGTTGATTTGGTTTTGGCCACAATTTCACTTGGTGCAATTTGTGCCCCTTTCACATGGAGCCACACTCACTAAATTCACCCAACTAAATTCACCCAAAATGCACCAAATTGCACAAAAAATGTTGTACACAATGTGACGATTAAAGAGGACCTTTCAATTCCTCCACCAACTTCCGGAGAGTTCTCTGCATCATTCAATAGTCGCCGCTCTACTGATTCTGATGCAGTTGGAATTTTTTCTCTAACCCCACCATTCTGGAGCAATCGGTGTTGTTAGTTTCCGCAAAATTATGTTCTCTACTGTCAGGTGGGTGGTGCCAGGCGGGAACAAACAAACAAGGACTGCCCACTTGAAAGTAGAGAACATCATTGGATAGAAAGGAACAAAAATGATTGCTCAGGAACGGTGGGGGCTGGAGAAAAAATTCCAACTACATCGAAAACAGTGGAGCAGAAACTATTAAAGAATACAAAGAGGTGGTGAAAGGTTATCTTCTATAAACCAACTCTTTCTACAACTTCTGCCGTTCAGGTGCTGTAATTTTGTGTTGCTTTATGGCATTTGATATTTTCACTTACACATTGCAGGAACATAACTTGGGAAAGAGGCCCAAGATAGATAGATAGATAGATAGATAGATAGATAGATAGATAGATAGATAGATAGACAGATAGATAAGAGATAGATAGATAGGAGATAGATAGATAGATAGATAGATAGATAGATAGGAGATAGATAGATAGATAGATAGATAGATAGATAGATAGATAGATAGATAGATGATAGGTAGAGAGAGATAGATAGATAATAGATAGATAGATAGATAGATAGATAGATAGATAGATGATAGATAGATAGATAGATAGATAGATAGATAGATAGATAGGAGATAGATAGATAGATAGATAGATAGATAGATAGATAGATGATAGATAGATGATAGATAGATAGATAGATAGATAGATAGATAGATAGATAGGAGATAGATAGATAGATAGATAGATAGATAGATAGATAGGTACATTGGCCACACACAGAAGATGACCATCACAAGTACCTTCCAATTTCAGCACAACCGGTCAATCATCTTCCCTAACTCTCGCCTAACATCATATGTCAAATGAAAAAAATGATCAGGTATTGTTGGATTTCAACATGTCCAATCCCTTATATTAACAGGAGATAAGTCACTGCCTAAAGTATTCAATGGTGACTTACTGCTGTCCCCATATTGAGAACACATGCACACTTGGCTACACAGGAGAGGATACGGTGTTGGCAAGAATAAACATTTCCTGCCAATTATCAAAGGCCTATAGGGACCCCTCATGTATGTCATTCCATACAAACTTACACAAAAAAAAAAAATCAAAAAGTACCCTTTTGTGTCTTTTTTATCCAGAAAATAGGTTTTTTATCCCTGGAAATGGGTTATAATTGTTCAGACCAATACATTAAAATTTTCCTAACCTTGATATTGCCTAAACCCGGACTGTTGGCTGCACACTGTTCCAATGAGTTTTTCTTTTGCCATGGGTCAGAAGGGTGTTTTAATAAAGGGGTTGTCCAGGAATTATACACCTGTGGCAGGAGGCCAGGGAAGGTGAAAAATTAAAATATATATATATATATATATATATATATATATATATATATATATACACACACACACACTCCAGGTCCCGGGGGCATGGTTTGAGCAGAAGCCTTCGCCGAAACAAGCCCCCAGGGGCTTCCGGACAGTGACAGGGGTCAGGTGAGTATGTATCTGAAATTCCTAGACAACCCCTTTAAGGAGACATTGCCTCTAAGAGGCCACCATGAAGTGTGTATGGACTTATTAGACCATACACGCCCTGCTAAGGATTCTGGGAAAGAAATATACAAATCCAAGTCTTCCTTGGTGGGAAAGGAAAACATGCTCTATCGCCACCCTTTAGAAGGTTGCTCCCTATGGATCAATGCCTGGTTTTCCAAAAGGTGGTCCTACAGCAAGTTCTCTTTTTCTACCAAGGAGGTCTTAGTGGAATATTTCTTTTACTATGTCTTATGGGATATAGAAGTGTAATAGAGGATGTACGGCAAGAATAGTCCTGCTTTGAGGACTAGGTCACCAGCTCTCATACATATACAGGGTGAAGGATATATCACGACACTTCTCCTTGATGGTGCCTTAAGACACCTTTGTTGTTCTGGTTCTTTTAGTTCATTATTATATTTTATGGAGAAAAAAAATCGAAGGAGTGGTTTTTTTCGCTCTCTGTACAACGCCAATCATTTTAAACAAGTGTATTTATGTACCTGAAAGTCTAATGAAAAGGAACAAAAGTTTCAAATCAAAAAGTCCTTTTCTTTTGGAAGTTAATATTTTCACGGAGGAGACGCAGGAGACATCTCTCCTAAATGCCAGTCAGTTTGACAAGCAATTACCTGCTGATTTAATTGAAGGACCTCGTGAAGAGATGACAATAGAAGGAATTGAAATATCCAGAGAGAGTCTTGTAGAATCTCTGCAGGTGAGACAAGACTCTGGAGTCTCACTTGGCGTGTTCTTGTACAAGATGCTGCTATTTCCATGTGGGGTTACATATAAAATATATATATATATCAAACTTAACCGAACTTGAATTGTTTTGTAAAGAGGAATGGTCCAAAATCCCTTCATCCAGGATCCAGGAACTGATTAAAAGCTACAGGAAGCGATTAGAGGCAAAAGGAGGATCTACTAAATATTAATGTCACTTTTCTGTTGAGGTGCCCATACTTTTGCACCGGTCAAATTTTGGTTTAATGCATATTGCACATTTTCTGTTAGTACAATAAACCTCATTTCAGTCCTGAAATATTACTGTGTCCATCAGTTATTAGATATATCAAACTGAAATGGCTGCTGCAAACACCAAAATATTTACAACTAAAAATGATTAAGATTAATAGGGGTGCCCAAACTTTTTCATAGGACTGTATGTATATATATATATATATATATATATATATATATATATATATAGTGCAAAAGATTTAGGCACGGATAGAGAAACACAAGAGAAGCACGAGGGGACTTTGAGGACATTAGAGGTCAAGACAGTGGAGTCACATGTAGAAGGCATTTTGAGATCACCCAGAACATGCTGATTCCTTGTGTTCTCAGGGAAGATAAGCCCCCTTAAGAGATGTCTGGCAGAGATATACCCAATACCTCCCCCTTATTGAGGGCGCATACACGCTTGGCCAGGCTGAGCATGCCTGTTTCTAAAGAGGTCTAGAGGAATAACTGTAATATGTTTTTATTTTCAGATTGTAGATTTTTTTAATTCTATTTTCTGTACAAGATTATGGGGGTGGCCATCTTGCCTGAACTTCTCCTCTGCTCTGTTAACAACATTTAGTGATATGCTTTACAGCATAGCATGACTATAGGCAGCAATAGACTGGGGCCGACAGAATTGGCAAGTGTCAGTCTATTTTTAGGCTTAGTGGTTGAGTAAAAATTGCAGGGCTTGGTACTTAAAAAAAATAAATAAATAAATTAAAAAAAAATATATATATATATATATATATTTATTATAATAATTATTATTGTAAGTTAATAACTATTATAATTAGTTATTATAAATATTATATATATATATATATATATATATATATATATATATATATATATGTTCATATTAAAAAAAATAATAATAATAAAATGTAAAATAAAATTGTTACAAATTAAACTTAAAAATAAATTCTTAAAAAATTCTTTGTATCATCCAAAACCCTGGTTTAAAAAATCGGTCAATTTTTGGAACACATTCCCTTTAAGCTCATTAAAAATTCCATATGGAACCAAATCCTCAGCATTTAGGTTTTCTGTGTGTGAACTAGCATCAATAGCTCCAGAAAGTAGCTTCCAGCGTCCGCAATAACAAAATGCATAAATAATCTATCCATAGCGCAGCTGCCAGGGAAATATATAAATAATACTTAGGGAAAATCCAGTCTTCCAGCTGTTCCAGGATCTCCGCTCTATGCACCTATTTTGGAAAACCATTTGGCAAAGATCAAAAAATGTAATGTTTTAAAAATGAGATAATTGAGCCCTCAGTGTTAGGAACACTTTACAAATTTGCCAAGTTTATGTCAACTCTTATCTGGAGATCTCCCGGTAATCCTATAAGTGACATATCTTAAGCATAAAGCCTAGAACCAAAATCCCTTCAGGTTTGGGTTAAAAATAAATTGGAACGGGGTTCTGATGAGAAAACTTGGATTGTACGGTGAAAAATACATTAACAAATGGGATTCTCTGCGCGGAATAATAAAGCCTTATGTTCAAGCGTTACATCCTGGCCATGTTCTGCTCACTGTACAGAAGGGAAAGACACTTCAGTGCCTCGGCCCTTCTCCAAAATTTCACCCCCTTTTTTCAATGCGTTTCTAAAACATAAAACATTCTTTCCAAGTAACGGTGACCAAAAATATGATAAAAGTATACAGAACATAACTTTTTGTTATAGAGGTGGTCACAGGCATTGGCTGGATTTCTCCCTATGTGGCTGTTGCCTGATCTTTTTTAAGATCAGGCAACAGCTCATTCATTTATAGAGTATCCATGGTGAAAAAAACATTTCTTCCAACCAATAAAAATTATTTTGGTAGTCAAAGAAGCCAATAGAAGATTAAGGGTAAGTTCAGATGGTTTTTTTTGGTCCAGAACCTGAGGCAGAGGCCGCCTCAAGTTCTGGACCAAAAACCGGGTAGCCGCGACTGAAAGCCAGAGCATCGGCATCCAGTCGTGCCCAATGAGTGAGCCTAGTCCGGAGGTAAATCATTCATGTTAAAGGGGGTCTCTAGGCTACATAATTGATGACCTATCCTTAGGTCATCAATTAAAGATCGTCAGGAGTCTGACGCATGGTTCCCTGGCCGATCAGCTGTTAGAAAAAGCTACAATGTTCGAGTGTTCAGAACTTACCAAGCACAGCGTTGTACATTTGTACAGTGGTTGTGCTTGGTATTGCATCTCAGCCCATTCATTGGAATTGACCGATTAACAAGACCTGAGTACAAATCTCTCTCAGGAGTGCTCCTGCCACTTCAAACAGCTGATCCGTGAGGGTCCTGGATCTTCATTTGACCACCTGTCCTAAGGATATGAATTAAAAAGTCCCAAAAACTCCTTTAGGCTAAGGCTACACGGGCCGGAAACGCAGCGCTTCTCTTACCATTATATCTACGGGAAAGCCGCTGGTATTTCCGTAGATATAATTGACATGCTGCAATTTTCAAAACTGCAACAGTTTTGGAATTCACAGCATGTCCGCACTGCGATTTTTTTCTGCCAAGTGGGGATGGGATTCGCAAGTACTGTATATCGCCATAGGCTGGGGTTCCACATTGTGAAAACGCAGCTTTTTTTGTTGCAGATTTTGTTGCACTTTTTTGAAGAAAATCCAGGAATGGATTGAGCAGAAAGGAAAAATATAAGAACTTCCTCTATATTTCCCATTCCTTTTGTAGCCATTCTTGACTTTGGCTCAAAAAACTGCAACAAAATCTGCAATAAAAAAAAAAAGCTGCGTTTCTGCAACGTGGGGCTTTAGGCTTAGGCTGGGGCAGCTTTTTTGCTGCAGATTTTGTTGAGTTTGTTTGAGCCAAACCCAGGAGTGGATATAAAAGGAATTGTAAAAATAAAGGGAACACTTATACTTCTCCCGTCTACTTAATCCACTCCTGACTTTGGCTCAAAAATACAGCAAAATCTGCAACGTGGGGCCTCAGCCTTAAACTTTTCTCAATAAACATGTGCTATAATAGAAATCATGCATTTTCATGAGCTTTAGGCTAATGTGTATGGGCACCATTAAAACTACCGCCTACATGTATGGCAATATAACGAAGCGTACAGTCCTATGAAAAAGTTTGGGCACCCCTATTAATCTTAATCATTTTTAGTTCTAAATATTTTGGTGTTTGCAACAGCCATTTCAGTTTGATATATCTAATAACTGATGGACACAGTAATATTTCAGGATTGAAATGAGGTTTATTGTACTAACAGAAAATGTGCAATATGCATTAAACCAAAATTTGACCGGTGCAAAAGTATGGGCACCCTTATCATTTTATTGATTTGAATACTCCTAACTACTTTTTACTGACTTACTGAAGCACAAAATTGGTTTTGTAACCTCAGTGAGCTTTGAACTTCATAGCCAGGTGTATCCAATCATGAGAAAAGGTATTTAAGGTGGCCAATTGCAAGTTGTTCTACTATTTGAATCTCCTCTGAAGAGTGGCATCATGGGCTACTCAAAACAACTCTCAAATGATCTGAAAACAAAGATTGTTCAACATAGTTGTTCAGCGGAAGGATACAAAAAGTTGTCTCAGAGATTTAACCTGTCAGTTTCCACTGTGAGGAACATAGTAAGGAAATGGAAGACCACAGGGACAGTTCTTGTTAAGCCCAGAAGTGGCAGGCCAAGAAAAATATCAGAAAGGCAGAGAAGAAGAATGGTGAGAACAGTCAAGGACAATCCACAGACCACCTCCAAAGAGCTGCAGCATCATCTTGCTGCAGATGGTGTCACTGTGCATCGGTCAACTATACAGCGCACTTTGCACAAATAGAAGCTGTATGGGAGAGTGATGAGAAAGAAGCCATTTCTGCACGTACGCCACAAATAGAGTTGCCTGAGGTATGAAAAAGCACATGTGGACAAGGCAGCTTCGTTTTGGAAACAAAAATTGAGTTGTTTGGTTATAAAAAAAAGGCGTTATGCATGGCGTCCAAAAAGAAACAGCATTCCAAGAAAAACACATGCTACCCACTGTAAAATTTGGTGGAGGTTCCATCATGCTTTGGGGCTGTGTGGCCAATGCCGGCATCGGGAATCTTGGTAAAGTTGAGGGTCGCATGGATTCCACTCAGTATCAGCAGATTCTTGAGAATAATGTTCAAGAATCAGTGACGAAGTTGAAGTTACGCCGGGGATGGATATTTCAGCAAGACAATGATCCAAAACACCGCTCCAAATCCTCAGGCATTCATGCAGAGGAACAATTACAATGTTCTGGAATGGCCATCCCAGTCCCCAGACCTGAATATCATTGAACATCTGTGGGATGATTTGAAGCGGGCTGTCCATGCTCGGCGACCATCTAACTTAACTGAACTTGAATTGTTTGTCCAAAATACCTTTATCCAGGATCCAGGAACTGATTAAAAGCTACAGGAAGCGACTAGAGGCTGTTATCTTTGCAAAAGGAGGATCTACTAAATATTAATGTCACTTTTCTGTTGAGGTGCCCATACTTTTGCACCGGTCAAATTTTGGTTTAATGCATATTGCGCATTTTCTGTTAGTACAATAAACCTCATTTCAATCCTGAAATATTACTGTGTCCATCAGTTATTAGATATATCAAACTGAAATGGCTGTTGCAAATACCAAAATATTTAGAACAAAAAATGATTAAGATTAATAGGGGTGCCCAAACTTTTTCATAGGACTGTATATGTTCAGTATCTGCACGCTCCGAACATGACTGATAAAGACAATATGCAGATAAATGTTTTATATAGAGGTTTTGTCTTGGCTGGTCATTGGCATTTCTCATTGCATAGAAGAGCAGCCACAAGTATAATTGGTAGGCAGGGCACTTGGACATCACAGGGTTAGTTAGATTACGCATGAAGTTCTGTATCTCCCTGCTGTAATACAAAGTGGCTTTAATCTCTCCCGAATGGCAGTGATGGCCGACTCCAGTATATAAAGGAAGGTATATACAGACAGTGATGACCATCTGCTGCCATATCATATGTGCCTACTGGATAAAACTTCAGACTCCTAGCCAAAAGTCTTGGGTAGTCTTCAATCTCTGAATACACCCAACAAGGGTTCCTTATCACTGCTGATAGGCGAAGGCCATCAAAGAAAGCATTGATAGATAGTGGACCAAAATGTTTGTGTCTGCAGTCTACAGGAGGTGGCGTGTTCTGCTAATCTCCGTCCACTTGCTGGCTTTCACATCTCAGTGATTGTCCCCTGGTCTTGTAAATCTTCTGAAGTTATCTCCTGACAGCCACTTCTACACCTTTCCATAGAGACTGTTTCATCTAGTGCTACTGTGTGACCCTTGTGATGACCTCACGTCACCATCTATACTCTACTTCTACGCCGTCCTTCAGAAAATACCAACCAAGCCATGTCCTGGTAATGTGGCTATTCTGGTATTTGCTAGACGACAGTATCAAAACTTAATGTTCTGGGCTAAGGTGGCATAATAAGTATATTTCTAGACTTGTCTACCAATTTATGTTTCATCCCATTGGACTGATTTTTATGTTCTTACTAGAGATAGGTGAAGCTCCCAGGGTTCATGTGGTTCAGGTCCTTGATTCATTTTGAATCAGACAAGTTCAGATAGAGCTGGAAGTGAAGTTATTACACCATGGAGACTCTTCAGATCCCAGAGTATAATAGGTGGAGGTCCAGGGGAGGTGTAAAAACTAAAAAACATTTATACTCTCCTTCCCTCACCTCTTTTGGGCTCCTAATAGCATCTGGTGCTCTCCTCAGCGATGCCATGCACTCACTAGGCTCAAGTGTCCACTAGAGCCCAATACTCTGATGTCTGAAGAGACCCTTAGCGTATATTAATTTAAGCCAATTTATGTTACAGATGCACATTTTAGTTCATCTAAGACGAATCCCGAAATTTCGATTTCGTTATACATCAAACAATTCGGGTTGAACCTGGTTCGTGGCTCGTGGACATTTGCTTACCTACAAAACGTCTAGTCTTGAACTTGGCTACTTTAGAGAACCAAACCTTCTGACCTTCAGGTTGTCTAGTGTTGACCTCTGCCTTTGCACTGACCTCGCATTTGGTCACTTGTGTCAATAGTGTAGGTGACACTACTCTTAGGCTATCTCGCCTCAATCTAGGGAGTATCCTGCATCAAGATCTTACTACCATGAGGATTTGAAGGATAGAATAAGAGCTCGCTTAAGGTAGGTAGACTTAGGGTGAAGAGATTTTTTACAAAACCTGCCAATGCAGAGGACATTCAAGAGGATTGCTGATGCGATCGATCTCCAGTCATAAACATTCATTGTCTGATGTGCTACTAATGGACAACTATTATTTGCCCTTTTAAAATCAGCCGATCACCCAATAAACACGCAAACATGCGGCACAGGCCAATCGGGAATGACAGCTTGTGCGAGTGTTGGCCACTATATCGCCCTATATGATAAGGCATGTACACTTTCACAAGTTGTCAGCCAAACCCTTCTAGCCAACAACTGTTCCAAATGCTTATTCTCAATCGAGTTTGCATGAGTTCTGAATTGGCAGATGGCAGTAAGCCCGCAGTAGACACATCTGGTGGTGGCTTCTTTCTCTTGAGAACAAAAGGCCAGGCATAATGAAATCCTTCTATGCCCGATATAATTTTTCATGGAGAGTCTGGATAACCCCATACACATTAGGCTGCAGACCAGTCCCATCTACATCAACATTCCAAAAGTGTAGCGTTTCGGCCAAGTGTACATGAGTTCTGAATGTGGAGATGGAAGTAAGCCAGTGGTAGACACATCTGGTGGTAATATCTACCCCTTTAGAACAAACGATTGGGCATAATGAAATCCTTCTTTCTCCCATATCATGTGTCGGGGACAGTCAGGACACCCTCATACACATTGGTGTGCCAGTCAAGAGGTCCAACCACCATTAATCCAATGTGTATGGACACCTATAACCTCCCCTTCCCTGGTTATACTATAAAAGGTTTGTTCTATAACTATGTATATAAACACAAAATGCCATAAGCAATGTTGACCTAGACCACATTCTTCAAATCTATGACACACTTAGTCTCCTTTTTCGAACAACCTGCCTCGAGACTCTACGATGTTCTTAAAAAGATTTGAGTCATGCTTGATATTCAAGACCTTCTAGGTGGCCAATGTTTGTGGGACAAGTCAATAATAGTTTATTGAAGTATTATCATTTTTTCCCCTAAAATGGGGCAATTGGCATGAGCCTCATGGGCTTTTTTGCCTTCCTTAGATCAACCTTGTAGGGGATTGAAGTGTTATAGGTTGGACTTGATGGACCGATGTTTTCATCCAACCTCATCTACTATGTAACTATGTATCATAAGTATGATTGTAGCAAGTAATTTTGGAACACCATAAGACTTGGAATGGGGTCCTGCTCCACCCAATGCTGCGAGAGAACTCTCTCCAGCGCCGCCTCCATCTTCGTCAGCAGCGTCCTCTTCAGCCTTTTCTTCCGGCGGTGGCTTGTAACTTCTAGGCCTCGGGCAGAGCAGACTGCGCATGCCCACAGGCCACGAGAAAATGGCCGCTTACAATACTGTGCAAGCGGCCATTATCTCATGGCCTGTGGGCATTCGCAGTCTGCTCTGCCCAAGACCCGGTGCCTAGAAGTTACAAGCCACCGCCAGAAGAAGAGGCTGAAGAGGACGATGCTGATGAAGATGGAGGCAACGCTGGAGAGAGTTCTCTCGCAGCATTGGGGACTTCCATCACTGATCCCCCCATAATGTCTACGATGCAAACAGTGCCTCATTTATGAAGTGTCCAATCTTGTTACCCAGTTCTGGTCCATCCAGCCAGGGGTGAACCGACCTTTTCTGCCGCCCGAGGCGGACGACAGAAAGCCGCCCCCCCCCCCGGGAGGAGGGAGTGGAGCAAAGGGGGGCAGGGCAGAGCAAAGGGGGCGTGGCGGAGCGGCGTTAGCAGGCAGAGAGCAGGCAGGGAGAGGACCTGCTCTCTGCCTGAGCGTGAGGAGAGGCCGCTGGAGCAGCGCTGCATCCACGGGGCCTCCCCAATCCACCGCTCGGTGACGGTGACACTAAGCCAGTCCAGGACAGCTTGTCCTGGACTGGCTTAGGTAAGCAAAAATGCCGCCCTCCCCGGGGCGCTGGCATAGCGCCGCCTGAAGCAGTCGCTTCAGGTCGCCTGATGGGAGGTGCGGCGCTGCATCCAGCTACCATCTTTCTAGAGTAGACGTTCCTCTACTAAGTCCCCGTCCCATCATCCCTATACAGAAATCCTACATGAAAGCACGCAAGTATTCATAGCTGACCCCGGAGTTACAAATGTTCTCTCCACCTGTACCTTATTGAATTAATGTATTTGCAGTGTGTGGGAAGCGTGCTGTTATTGGATAGAAACATACTGGCACGCCGAACTGTACAAGATGAAATACGTTGCTTTTTTTTTTTTCCGTCTGCCAAAAACAACTGTTTGAAACAAGAAACAAAACAGAAGTAATAAAGCATATTTATCACACTCCATTACCGAGCTAAAAAAGCCTAATGCCGGGATAGCATTACTGCAACAAATGCCATAATTAACTGACTGGCTCGCTCGCTGGCACAGAAGAAGAAGAAGAAGGTTTTTTTCTAAGTTATGTTCTATTTATTGCGGAGCTGTACAAATAGGCTCTGAGGAAGGGCGATACGGAGATTTATTAAAATGAGATTTACATTAATTTATTTAAAGCAATCTTCTCATTTTCCTTTCACTTTCCAGGCAGATGAAACATGAGATGAAAGGGCTGATAAAATAAAAAAAAACACATTAAAGGGGAACTACGCCCATGATAATTAGTATGGAATAATTAACACTACGTCAGGGTTGACTTATGATATCCTCATTGCTTCGGTGCTACCATCCACAATGAGGCAACAGCCACCAACAAAATTTGCAGCCTCCTTGCTTTTTGGCTTTTCACTCGGTTTTCAGTTTTGCCGTAAAGGAAATGGTTTTGTACTGATAAGATGGGAAAAGGAGGCCTAGACGTGCAACGTGAGATGTGCCAAGAAAATGGACTAAAATTACCTTCAGCCAGCTTGGTGCATTTTTGGTACACCTTACCACATTTTAGCTACTATCGCCTCTTTTTTAGACTGTGGGTTAAGAAGGCCCGGAATTTGGGAAGGGGGGGGTTGTTAAGATCAGGAGCACCTACCTGCTCAAGAATTACTATAGATCTAGAACAACTACATGTCCAAGAATTAGGAACACCTACATACCCAAGAATTACTTAAGATCCGGGGTACCTATATGCCCAAGAATTATTTAAGATCAGGAACACCTACATGCCCAAGAATTACTTAAGATAAGGAGCACCTACATGCCCAAGAATTACTTAAGATCGGGGGTACCTACATGCCCAAGAATTACTTAAGATCGGGGGTACCTACATGCCCAAGAATTACGTAGGATCCGGAGCACCTACATGCCCAAGAATTATTTAAGATAAGGAGCATCTACATGCCCAAGAATTACTTAAGATTAGAGATGAGCGAGTAGTACTCGATCGAGTAGGTATTCGATCGAATACTACGGTATTCGAAATACTAGTACTCGATCGAGTACCACTCGCTATTCGAATGTAAAAGTTCGATGCAGAACCAGCATTGATTGGCCGAATGCTATACAGTCAGCCAATCAACGCTGGTTCTTCTCCTACCTTTAGAAGTCTTCTCCGTGCAGCTTCCCCGCGGCGTCTTCCGGCTCTTCATTCACTGCCAGGCATTGGGCCTGGGCAGAGCCGACTGCGCATGTCTGCTTGTAGTGCAGGCATGTGCAGTCAGCTCTGTGCAGGCCCGATGCCTGGCAGAGTGTATGAAGAGCCGGAAGATGCCGTGGGGACGCTGCAAGGAGAAGACTTCTTAGAGGATCCAGCCCGACCCTCACTCGTGGACTTGGTAAGTATAATTTGATCGAACGTTGCCTACCCCTGAAGCGAGCATTTTCCCCCCATAGACTATAATAGTGTTCGATATTCGATTCGAGTAGTCGAATATTGAGGGGCTACTCGAAACGCATATCGAACCTCGAACATTTTACTGTTCGCTCATCTCTACTTAAGATCAGGTGCACCTAAGATTAAGACTGGTGTAGAAATTGTCATTCTTAATAAATCCCCCTTCCCCCAATGTTTCTGAACTGCTGCCCAAATTAAGGTGGCCATACACATTAGATCAAGATTTAACTAAACCCATCAATGTTGGTGGTAATAGCCAGAGAATGAAAAAAAAGAGTCATAAATTTCAAGGGGGATACGCCATCTACTAGAGGTGTCTGGTGGTGGCTTAGTCTCCTCTTCCCATTCAGAATATATACATGCTCAGCTAATCCAAGATTTTATGTGTATGGGGAAATAGTTTGCATTGAATATGTATGGCCACCACCATACGCTTTTAATCCTTTAGATGGGTTGTCTATTTTTAGACAATTCCTTAGATTCAGTTCACGTGGCCATAGTAAGGCCACATTTTAACGTCCAAAGTCCAGACCTAGACCTCCTGTGGTTCAGGTGGACCAACGTGAGACCATTGCTTTCTTCTAGAATTTCCCTGCTACACCTGAGCTATTAAAACAAGATATATTGGTCCATGCTTTGTCAAGCCGGTTTCAGATAATACGAGGACATAAATCACTACAGTTCTACAAAAATGCAACTGTCTCACGTTTGTCTGAAACTGGTCTAAATCAGTAGAGCGTTAGCATAACAACAAGGCTTCTCATCCTCAAGATAAGCTGTGTGTATGGTATCCTAAACCCAGGTACATAGCAATGGGGAGGTCTAGTGGGCACATACATTGGGAATGAGTGACTGCCTTGGCCAGAGTATTTAGATACAAGGTAATCTTTGCCCCGGTTAGAGTAAATCTAGCTACAACATGGCGGCCAATTCTTGCACCCACTATGAAGCTGGAGATGACCTGTCCATGGCTTTTACTATCAGAAGTATTATTCACAAGGTATTTATAAGTTTATTTACAAAAGTAGAGTTTTCAGGATATACCGAGGTCTCCAACATCAGGTAAGGCCAAACTTAGGGTAAAGTCCAAGAAGAGACCCTCATGATGAAGTTTGGGGGAGCTGGAAAGGTGCAAGGATTCCTTTAAGAGAGAGGCCGAGCTAGGTATGGGAGGGGATTTGAAACATAAGAGTTTATGTCTGGGGAGGAGAAACGGCCATTTTGTCTACGGGAGTAAACAGGACACAATCCCCAAAACCCACCCCCTCTCTTTTGCTTGGCTTAGCAGTGGTTACAAGAATTGGATGTTTTTGCCCAATAGGGTGGAGTTTTTGAGACTTATAATGGCAGCTTGTGACCAAGGGGAGGTCCTTAAAATTGGTTTCAAAATATAATAGTTTGGAGTTTGATAAGGTCCTGGACTCCCGAATTATTGGTTAAGGCCGGGACCCCGCAGCCAGCCAACCGTTTTGCCAGTTGGTGGTGAGAGGTTTTTGGTAGTGACAAAACCAATAATTTGGTGCTTTACACCATATCAGATAAAGGTAAAAGGACGATGGCTATGGGGCAGATGGAGGACCAGTTCTTTCCCTTGAGGACCTCCTCTCCACTGCACAGTGATTTCTGATAATGTTCAGGTCATGTATACCACATGTTATTCACTGTGTATATAATGGTGATTGGGACATCACATGGGGTGACGTCTGTTTTCCTACATAGTTTTGTTATTTATGTCAATAAAGATGGCGGCTATGTAATTTATGGAGTTGACTATATATTTGTCACGTATGATTTATTGCACACCAATATACTGGAGTAAAAACAAGTGTTGCCCAAGGGTATAGTAGGTTGCTACATGTTAGGGCCCCCCTATCTGTTGTTAAATATGGGATAGACTGGTAGGTAATCAATTTGTGTTGAACCACAAGTCCAACCCTCGCACCCTACAGCTCTGTACCTGCACCAGACAGGTGTGGGTGACATAGTGAGACAGACAGTGAATCAGCAAAGGTTCAGACAAGGCTTTCACACACAGCAATTAGCCAGCCTGAGAAATAGCTTACAATTAATAGGGCCCGGCCCATCACGTCTCGTGCTCGGCACTTTGGAGGACTCACCTTTGGATGTCATCGGGACAAACAACAGCTCTGTTTAGCATTCTGCACCAAGTTCATATGCAACATTGCAGACCATTACCTTGTGCTCTGTTCAAGCCAACTATAGGTAACCATCTTATCCTGTAAGTTAAAGTATAATTTAAAAAAAAAAAAAAAACTTAAAACATGACTAAGGATATAGCCTGTTTAAAGGAAATGTGTCACCAGAAAATGACCTATTTTTATTTATTTATTTTATTTTTTAAGAATGTTTGATGATTTTAGTTTTCATTTTCCATGTCACTATCTATATTTAAAAAAGAATTACCACATCCTGCAATTTTAACTCTGGCCGCCAAGCCTAACAATAGACTGACCCTTGCTAATTTTGTAAGGGTTCCAAAGGTATGATTGACATGTTGCGTTTTTCAAAAACGTGAGTTGTTTTTTTTTAAAACACAGCTTTTCCATAGCATTTTTTTTTCCACAACGTGTGGATGGGATTAGCCAGAATCTCATTCACATTGCCAGTACTGTAAAACACATTTTTCCGAAGCAGGAAAAACTCTGGGTTTCCACAAACATGGGGCCTTAGCCTGAAGATCAGGCATGAACTAGAGGAAAAAATCAGCGTCTGTCTCCCATTGAATCAACCTCAAATTCAGGGGCAAATTCCAGTGTATGACCAATCCTTTAAGCCTGGTTCAAACAGGGTTTTTTGGGCCGGATTTTGACTCCACGTCAAAATCCAGCTCAAGAAACCGCCTCCCATTGTATTTAATGGGTTCATACGTCATGCCCTTTCTACAGGCGGATTCCGCAGTTGATTCTACACGGACGTCCGCCTCACGACACTCCCTCCCAACTAGGCCCATTTATTTGAGCCTAATCCAGAGCGGAATGCTGCGACTGGATGCCGGTGCACTGTATGCTCTGCATCGGCATCCAGTCATGGTTAGCCATTTCTTGGACCAGATTCTGAGGCGGTCCATAGAACCCAGCTTAGGGTTCTTGCCCCTTGTCAGTACAGGGCCAGTTGCTTCAGACCATACAAGGATTTACGTACCTTGGCATTGGCTCATGCAGATGCCATTGAAAATGCAAATTAGTTCTCATCCAGAAGGGAAAAAAAATTGTCTCTCTAGCGCCGCCTATAATTGAAAAAGTGGTAGTGAAAAATGAACTCAGTTTATGCAATACTATATGCAAAATTTCAAAGACATATTCAATTTCAGAGCAACTTCAGTTTAATTTTTTGCTCAGGCACCGACAGTATTTGTGCATGCCGGCGCTGAATGTGTTAAACCGCTGTCATTTTGGTTATTTTTTCTGGCTAATCTCAGGGCAGGTTCTGCAGAGCATTGCAGCACACATGGTAGGAGCTCCTGTCTCCAGCACTGAACTGGTTAGGTACGCGTCCTGCCTCTAAAGTACTTTGTGCCCTAGGCAAGCTAGGCTATGTCTGACAGGTTGGGGCCCATCTCCATCTCATCATTCAGCACTCTCGTCTGTTCGCTGTCGTAGAACTTGTCAGACCGGCTTTCTTGACGCGCTACTGAAGTAACCCTTGCTGTGCTGTAGGCAACATCTAGGCCGCTACAAATAGTTCCCTATTAGCTGGAGGAGGAGAGAAATAAAAGAAAGTCTGCTCCAGGCGAGGTACAAGTTCAGGTCTTTTCCACCTCACTGAACTCCTCTGACTAAATACACACCTGGGGGAAGTATCGCTCCTCTTACAGTAAGTGCTGTCACAGTACATTATAGGAGACATCACCGACACACCACACGGTGCCAAGAGAGGAAGCCACAACATGTGCCCAACATACAGTATATCAGATGGCTCCAGAGGGCACTGAACGTCTAGATTTACCTATGGGGAACCTACGAGAACATATCAGCAGTATAAAATACGCCAGTCTTTATAGAGATGTCTGAAACCGGGTCTGTGGAGTCGGAGTAGGCGCCATCGAGAGTTAGAAAAAGTTACTGAATAAGGCTGGAAAATAAAATGATTCATTATTTTAATTTCTGTTATATAATTATTATTATTATTGTATCATTTAGATGAATTGTTAGTTACATATTTACTTTCATAGGAATCAATCACTGGCTGGAGTTTCCTGTATGGTGGACTTTACACGGTTTAGTCTATGTTTATACCACCTATTGGTTGACTTACTTCGAGCAAAAAATTGTATATATATATATATATATATATATATATATATATATATGTATATATATATGGGCGAACTTGCCCCTTTCGCCGCCCGAGGCGAACTACAGAAAGCCGCCCCCACCCCCCCCCGCCGGGAGGAGGGGGCGGAGCGGAGGGGGCGTGGCGGAGCAAAGTGCAGGGGGTGGGGCTTAGCGCCGTTTGCCGGCAGAGAGCAGGCACGGAGATGACCTGCTCTCTGCCTGAGTGTGAGAGGAGGCTGCTGGAGCAGCGCTGCTCCAGTGGCCTCCCCAAACCACCGCTCGGTGCTAAGCCAGTCCAGGACAGCTTGTCCTGGACTGGCTTAGGTAACCAAAAATGCTGCCCTCCCTGAGGCCCTGGCATAGGTGCGGCGCTATATATATATATATATATATATATATATATATATATATATATATATCCTTGTGCATTCTGGCACATATAACACATTCAGGTTTTCACGAAAAGCCATAGCCATTCTCTGCGATTCATACCTATCCTTTCAAATAATTTTAGTAGTGGGGCCACAACCTCTGCATTGTTTGCATTGGTCCATTTACCTGTTCACCATCAGTACACAGCACCTATCTGATATATTGATAGCCTAATCTTAAAGATAAGCCATCAATATTGTAGTAATATGTGCAGTAGTGTGTTCAGCAGATGACCATGGGCTCTATATCACATGACCATGGACTGTATATCACATGACCATGGACTGTATATCACATGACCATGGACTATATATCACATGACCATGGTCAGAATTTTATCCACTAGAAGAAACAGAATGAACGACAGCAAGCAGAGATCTAGAAAACTGAGGAATCGATACAGAAAGTATATTGGAAGATTGGACAACTTTTTATTATACAAACAATAATATTCTTCTCTCAATATAGTCTGAGAGTGGACAACCCTTTAAGTGTCCCCAAAACTATTTGCAAATACTTGGGACGTATCCTACCATACCTCTAATAACCTACAAGATGAGAACTAAGTGCTTGTTAGCTGCATCTCCTTTGCATTGGTTCCTCACACTAGTTTTCAGGCCTGGCAGAGAGGATCCTTCTACAGATTCCCACCACCTACTTCTTATGTAATGTAGGCTGAAATACGCAGATTGGACCAGAGGTGTAACTTGAAGATCCTGGGACCAAATGCACAATCTGTAATGGGGCCCCTACCTACCTTGTGCCTATACCTTTAGAATACTATGTGGCAATGGGACCATTGAAAACCCTCACAGGGTCTGGGGCCTGACACTGCTGTACCACCTATAGCCACGTCTCAGGATTGGACTCTTTGAGGCCCTACAAGGAGCTCCTGGGTTTGTTTGCTTTGCATTTACAAATGACAGAGCTTCACATTAGGAACAAAGACAATACAACGCTATTGGGTATTGGGATTGAGTTGAATGGCGACCCAATCTCTGCCAACACACTACATGTCCCCCCCTCCTTCCCAAGAAATGACTTTGTATATAGTGGCATATAGGCCAAAGTCATAATTGTGGTTCCCGGGCCTACTGCAAAATCTGTAATAGGGCCACGTATCATGTGCTATATATACTACTACATTTGGCCTCCATTAGGCATCGGAGCCCAAGTGTAACTACTCCTTTACACCCCCTATAACTCTGCCCCTGGTAACCAGGCTATATACCATATATATATATACTATATTACTAAAGACTATAATACATTATACAGAGAATACCCAGGATGCACAGGATACATAAGACTAGACTGACTAGTAGACTAGATTGGAAAGGAGAAGACGTAACACTAAGCTGACTTTACCAACGTCTAGGAAGGAAGGAAGGGGTTAAACAGGCTGCGGAGAGTTCACCTTTAAACTTGTCGTTCCGAACAAAAAAAAAAAAAACTAGAGAAAAACCCAAGGGCATAATAACAATAATAATAATAAAAAAAAAATCTTCTGCCATCAATTATCTGTGTCAGGATGCCTTTCAGCGGGGCCGGCTGTAACACCTGCAAGTTACTGAGGAGTCGGAGAAGTGACAGGGTTCCCCCTGCGGCACAATGAGGAGGTTCTGGCTTTCGGCTCCGTGCAAGTCTTTATTTCATTTTACAAAGAGTCAGGAGGCCGAGACTATTGTGGAGCATGCACACGAGTGCGGTATACGTGTGACACAATGCACTCGGTATTACGACGCCTGCTTACACCGTATTCCCAGTGAAGGGGGATGGGAGCCAAACTTTTCGCACATATATTAAGAGCTTAGTACTGGAAGAATGTACATCGTAAAGAGACATAAACATAAAGCCCCGTTGTGGGAGCCGCGCGGTTATGTAATAGTCTTCTTACAGTCAGAAATGAAATCATCGGATAAATTTGCTCCAATGCGAGAAAAATACGGCCAAAAAAATTAATCTGAGCGTATATTATATCATCAGAAGTGAGAATGACCACCGAAGTATGGCGAATGTGCCACGTGTACTCCTCTATTTAGGTGCGGTGGCCATATTGTGACAGGATGGGCAGCCATGTTGGTGGCCAGACTCTCAATAACATGTTCATTCAATAAAAAGTGACACAAAAGTGAAGAACCAATATGGCTGATCTTATTTCAAAAATGGCCATCACACTTGAATTGAAATGTTCCAATAAGTCTGCAATAAATACAGGTGGAAGTATATTGGTTATACTGTAGGTTTATTATGGCATCTACTAATACATAGCCAAGTGTATATTCTGGGTGAAAAGGACCATATATAAAAAAGAAGGTGAAATGTGTTTGTTTTTTACCACTGGGGCCTGTGATCGGCCACCAGCAGTCACGTGGGCACACCAAGAGACATGACACTGGGTCTGCCCATGTTAGGGAGAAAAAAAAAAAAATTTAAGGATTGAATCCCTTTAATCCACTCCTGGCTTTGGCTCAAAGAACCCCAGCAAAATCTGCAACAAAAAAAAAAAGCTGCATTTTTGTGGTGCCCCAAAGCGGATTGCAAGGGGTAAACAATGTCTGAGTGGTGGACGTTGGGAGTTGCAGTCACGGTGCAGATGTCTCCAGGCTCCCTCGGGTACAGCACAGTGGTGGGGGGACACATCAAGGTGGTTGTTGTACTGGACAGGTTCCCTGGGGTACTCCCTCTGGTGAATGATGGGTGTAGTAGTGTGGACTGGCACAGGATGTACCCAAGATGGTGGTTTGTGCATGTTAGCTTCAGACACACACACACAGACGGATGGTGAAAGTATTAGCCAGACTCTACTTAGTGCAAATAGCTTCCAGACAGCTGCAGTAGGTTCACAGTTCAAGCAGATAACTCTCAATATGGAGGTGCACAGTAAGGTAGGGAAGGATATAAGAGATCTCCTCATATATAGGAGCATGTCGTATCTTGGAGTAACAATAGGTATTCCTCCTTATGTAGGCCGGAGTGTGGCCTTGTGCTCTGTAGCAGTCTAAATCCTCCTGCTCCTGCAAGGCCCTGCACTGCCTAAGGAAAGGGCCATGGACTGAATGGCGTGGGAGTTGCAGTTTTAATTTGAAATTGGTGACGTTTTATAAACAAAAAATAGGGAGGGGGAGGAGGAGTATAAAATACTGTGAGGGGCCGTAGGCCAGTGCTTTACCCTCAGCATCTATGTGAGGAACACCCGCCCACCCTGCCCTGTTATAGGTCTTATCTCCCCTGGTGTTTTTTCGTTTTTCTCGTTTTTTTCTTTTGTTTTTTCAGGTTCCTTCCCAGTTGGCAGGAGTCCATGCCCAAAGATGGAGGAAATCGAGGTCCTTCATGCCTGCTGACCCACAGTGGGGCTTTCTGGCAGGAGGAAGAACATCTACAGGGAAGAGATTTGGGCATGGCCTTGTGTGTTTTTGGTTATTTATGTTTTGGTGATTCATGGTTTTTGGTTAATTGTTAAATTATGTTGGTCAATAAACTGTGGCCAACCCCACATTTATCCACATTTAGGTCTCTGTCATTATTATTAATAAAATGGTGATATAAGGGGTTTAATCATAACTACATGTAAGTCACCAAGAATTTTAAAGGGTGTGGAAGTCCATTCAGTCCTTAACATACTATACCTGGACTCCTGAGACTTGTGGTACTCCACTCTGAACTCTGTGTTAGGGTCCTGTTTGTCCAGCAGTGGTCAACAGCGTGGCAACTATCATCCTTCCTCAGACTACACTCCATCTAACTACTGCCAAACTAACCAGACTTCTCCAGTGTGCCTAAACTACACCCCTGTGTCTCCACCCCCTTGTCCAATGAGGGCTAAGTGTTGGGCACATGTGGTGTGAGGTGTTGTGCATTAACCTTACCAGTGCTGGCACAGATGCAATGGCTGATGCTAATATATTATATACACATTACATATAAATATAACAGTACCATGTACTATAACATGAACACATCCCTGTCTTAGCCTTAAAGGGATTCTACCATTAAAACCCTTTTTTTATGGATAAGACGTTGGAATAGCCTTTAGAAAGGCTATTCGTCTCTTACCTTTAGATGGGATCTCCGCCACATTGTTCCTTAGAAATACTGTTTTTTACCGGTATGCAAATTAGTTCTCTCATAGCAATGGGGACGGGCCCCAGCGCTGGAAATGCGATGGGGGCGTCCCCACTGCTGCTCGAGAACGGGCTCCAGCGACACCTCTATCTTTGGATGGATCTTCCCCTTCTTTCGTCGTCTTTCTTCGGCGTCACCTCCAACGCCTGCACAGTTGGCTCTGCCAGTGAGACACTAGTAGAGCCAACTGCGCATGCAAGCAATTGCGGCCTTGGAACTATGTCACATAGCGAAGTACAGCAAAAAAAAAAAAAGATGTTGCAGAAAAAACACGGCAGAAATACTCTTGTTTTTTTCTTTTTCATTGTGATTTTGCTGAGTTTTCCTCTGCGGACTTTATACCCTTACTATATCTATAAGAAAAACACCAGCGTTTCCGTAAGAATAATTAACATGTCGCGCTGAAGATTTTTTTTCTGCAATGTGTGGATGAGATTAGCGAAATGTAAAACAAAGCATTTTTTGCGATACATTTTCAGCCCTAGAAAAACTAATTAGATTTTCCATACATTGGGGAGAAAAACACTGCGGAAACGCTGAATCTTCAAAAATGTTTGTGTTTTTGAGAAACACAGCATGTGCAGAAACGCTATGTGATTCCACAAGCATATGACAACGTCACATTGTTGGATTCATAGACCCCGTATCGTAGGACATACACTTCTGTGTTACCAAAGTTTCCAGGAATAATACCTACCTAATACGGCGTGGCAGTATTAAATGAAAGGCGTACAGTATAAACCACAGCTTTCTATTGGTCCCGTATGTGTTTTAATCCATAAAACACATGTACATGATGTCTTGCAGTATGGTTTCCCAACCGGCGTTCCCTGGAACTTGGTCAGGGATGGCAAATTGATTTTAACCTGCTTGCAGATGACAAAATAGTCAACACATCTCAGCCTGAATGTATTACAGAGTTGGCAAAAATTTTGGAATGTTTTACCCGCCCCCTACACCGAACTTCTTGGATGGAATGGGGGGTAGGGGTTTCCCTGCGAGCAAAGGGATTCTCCTGCAGTTATACGGTTGGGAATCATTGCCTTACAGAACTTTTATTAAAGTAAGGATATTACAAGAAAATTCATACACCAAGACTCAAAGGGAGCTCATACACATTAGACAATATTGGTGGATCCAATTGGGGATAGAAATTCTGCAAGACATAAGGTCGGACATGTTGGATTTCAATATGATTGTCCTTTAGTTCTGCTGGGAGATATATCTCCATAAGTGGCCCCTTCTTAACCCTGTAAGGTCACAGAGTAGTTTGTACGTTAATGCTTGGCAACTTTTCATATTTTCCATCCCCGACTTCCAAAATTCATAACTTTTTTTATTTTTCTGTCGACATAACCAAGTGAGTGCTTATTCTTTACGCGATGAGTTGTACTTACATTTGGTATGATCTTGGGGTATATATAATGTTTTGATTACCAATTTACTAACGTTTTGCTATGTTTTTATAAACGGATTTATATTGGTTTTATTATGTTTTACTGCATATTCTAGTAAAATGTAATTTATCAAAAATGAACAATTTTCCAGGGGTCTCCGTATTCTGACATCTATAACTTTTTTACTGCTCAGATATGTCAGGGTTCTTTATAAGTTGTACTTTTTATTGGTACCAATGTTTGATATGTATAATTTTTCAATCATTTTTTTGCTATTTTTTCCTATCCCATAAGTGGATTTGAACCTGGGATCTCTGATCACACATAGACTCCCTGTGAGTATTATGGAAAACAGTCAGTCTTCCATGGCAACCCCTAGTACCCTGGGATCTCATTGCTATTGATCAGGGTTAATCCGAGGAGTTAAGCGACTGGCTAGTCCCGAGTCTCGTTTGTGTATTACAGCAGTAGAGCGCCATACTATGACGGTGCTGAGTGTTAACTATAGGCTCAGTGCAACATAATAGTATGGCGGGAGGCAGGAAGGGGTTAAATGGGTTGCCCACAAACATAACCCCATGTAAGTTTGTAAACGTTTGTGCAAATGATTTAAAATTTTGTAGAGTTTTATAGATTTTCTCTACCCATCTCAGTGGTGACATCTGTTGTCTTGATCCAATGGATATTACCATGAATGCAAGAACTTCTATGGTCTGCAACTTTTCAGAAACCCAGCCATGATGTTCTTATTGTTGGTTATCAAGCAGGGACACTACATGTATGAGAAGATAACCCGGACACAATAAGGACATCATGGCTGGTTATCAGGAGGACACTACATGTATGAGAAGATAACCCGGACACAATAAGGACATCATGGCTGGTTATCAGGAGGACACTACATGTATGAGAAGATAACCTGGACACAATAAGGACATCATGGCTGGTTATCAGGAGGACACTGCATGTATGAGAAGATAACCTGGACACAATAAGGACATTATGGCTGGATATCAGGAGGACACTACATGTATGAGAAGATAACCCGGACACAATAAGGACATCATGGCTGGTTATCAGGAGGACACTACATGTATGAGAAGATAACCTGGACACAATAAGGACATCATGGCTGGTTATCAGGAGGACACTACATGTATGAGAAGATAACCCAGCCACAATAAGGACATCATGGCTGGTTATCAGGAGGACACTACATGTATGAGAAGATAACCCGGACACAATAAGGACATCATGGCTGGTTATCAGGAGGACACTACATGTATGAGAAGATAACCTGGACACAATAAGGACATTATGGCTGGATATCAGGAGGACACTACATGTATGAGAAGATAACCCAGCCACAATAAGGACATCATGGCTGGTTATCAGGAGGACACTACATGTATGAGAAGATAACCTGGACACAATAAGGACATTATGGCTGGATATCAGGAGGACACTACATGTATGAGAAGATAACCTGGACACAAAAAGGACATCATGGCTGGTTATCAGAAGGACACTACATGTATGAGAAGATAACCCCACCACAATAAGGACATCATGGCTGGTTATCAAGAGGACACTACATGTATGAGAAGATAACCTGGACACAAAAAGGACATCATGGCTGGTTATCAGAAGGACACTACATGTATGAGAAGATAACCCCACCACAATAAGGACATCATGGCTGGTTATCAGGAGGACACTACATGTATGAGAAGATAATCCCACCACAATAAGGACATCATGGCTGGTTATCAGGAGGACACTACATGTATGAGAAGATAACCTGGACACAAAAAGGACATCATGGCTCGGTTTCTGACAAGTCCCAGTTCAGTGAAAGTCCCTGCATTCATGGTCATGTCCATTGGATCAAGACAACAGATGTCACCACTGAGATAGTCAGAGAAAATCTTTAAAACTCTGCAAAATTTTGAATTATTTATATTTGCAAACTTTGTATAACTTTTGTCTATAATTGTAGACATGGTAATGTTCATTGGAAAACCCCTTTAATATAATCTCTGCAAGTTACTTTCACTCAGCATGAAGCTATACAAAGCCACTGCCCCTTTAAGCCATGTGCACAGTTCAATGACTCTGTTGAGATCACAATCCTAAAAGGTCTTTTAAACTTTCTTCAGATCTGGTCGTGACAGCTCTGGTCATGTCATCTGTGTAATCCCCCCCATTATCCAAAGCAAAGAAAAACCAGTCGAACAGCCCTGGCAAACAGACAGCCACCAAGCCTCCCGCCCTTCTAGGAATCCACGGCTCGTCGCTCTAATATTTTGGAAGAGAAATGTAATGTCTTGTAACATCTATAATTTCACGTTGCTGGAGCAGAAGATTTTGGTGTCTGTCATTAGAAGTATAAATGTGGACGATTAAAGTCTGGAGAGCATTTTTTCCAGTACTAACCACAAGCTGATGAGAAATAACTCAAGTATGCCGACAGAGGCTGCGTGAGATGCAGAGAGGAGGTTTCCGCAACCACTCCTGTCCTCAGCTGATCTGAGGCTACAGCTACACTGTCATTAAGGCAGAGGGAGGCAGGCTCCTTACTTATGTTCATGTATTCATGTACAAAAGCATAGACAGCCATCAAATCACCCTTAAAGGAACACTCCTAAAAGTACAGCTGTCCTCTCTGTTTGATAGCCGGCAGTATATACTGCATGATCCTGGCAGTCTGTAGAGGACAAAGTGGTCAGTCCCCTGCTGATCTGTTCCTTTTTTCGGCTGTGGAATAGTTGAGGGGGCGGGACTTAATTGTTGAACTCATTTTGTTCAACTGTAGATAGGGCAAGGGGGGAGGCTCCTGCTGCAGCCAGTTGTCTTACAGTCAGACATAGGATAGTGAGAAGGAAAATAGCTGAGCTCTAAAAGAACACTTTATACACATTTCTTAGTATTAAAGGGATTTTCTGGCCCTAAATACATGTTTCATACTAGTAACCCTCCCACAGGATAGGTCATCCATATCTGATCGACACTCGGATCCACACAGATGAGTTGTTCAGGCAGCCTCTAGGCATTGGAAGCTGCTGCAGTGGACAGAGAGCACATTAAGATAAGATAAGATTATTCAGCATGGATACCACAGTAATATGGATAATCCCCAACCTCTGTTATATAGTGGACATGACTTGAATAGGAGTAGAGCTGCTTCCATTCTCCACACACTGTAGTAGCTTCCGGTGCTGATCTGCTCCCTTTGTTCATTGCTGAACCACCCTATCACATAACAGATGCCATTTCTTACCAATGAACTTAAAGGGGTATCTGAGTACAAGAGGTTACATCCATCCTAAGGATAGTGGGAAACTTGTTGACCATCAGGGCCTATCTGACCTATCTGAATAGATGAACAGGTTGGAAATGCATGTGGCCACTCCATGAATTGTAATGGGAACCAAACATGATGACCAAGATAGAGGTTCGGCTCTCTGGTGGTTCCCATTAAAATGAATGGAGTAGCAGTGTACATTTCCGACCTGTTGCACCAAGGTGTCCCCTGTTCCTGGACCTGTCTTCCTACACTTGTACAATGTAGGCACAAATTGGAGCTTGTGGTCAACATATGGCACAAGAAACAGCCTCGCGCCAAATGTGCACCGCAATATCATCCCTCTACGCCAGAAAACCGCTATAGAGGGATTGATGAATTCCCCCATTACACAAGGAAATTTCTTAGAATAATATTACCTAACATAAGTGTTTCTAGAGGAAACTTTGCTACGAACTGGAAGCTGAAAGCACGGACAGAACAAGTAAACAGGTTAAACGTTAATAGGAATAGATTACCGATAAGATCATTACTATCTGTTATCCATGTAAATGTGCATCATTGCCCCTTGTTCCTTCCCTGGAAGACGTTATGGTACATAGTATCATCCCCAGCTCATGTGCACAGTTGTTAATCTTTGAACAGACCTGGGTGGAAGGCTGCCCAGTTGTGACTGGATATGGCCATTGCTGCCCATGTTTTCTATTTCACTGTTAAATGGGTTTTCCAGAATTCCTAGAAGTGGAGAAAATTAAAAGATAAGTAATACTCTCTCACCCACCCACCCCACCCCCCATTTCTCTGTCGGCATATCTCCCATTCCCGTTGACGGCATATCTCCCATTCCCCCTGCTACCAGAGGTGCTGAAGCTGACGTGATCGCTGGTCTCAGTGGTCACACTTGTGGTACCGATGACATCATTGGTATTGGTGTTTCTTACTTCTCCCCCAGCCACCCCTGGGGTTTTCTGCTATCCTAAAAAACATCTAAACAATACTAATTTAGAAAAACTAATTCTGCACCACACTCACTATCATCACTGGATATTTTAGTATTGTATTGTAGACTACAAAGTGGTCAGACCCCTAGTGGTCAGACCCTTAGTATTGTATGTAGACTACGACAAGACAAAGGGGTTGACCCACAAAGGACATACATATATCACCAGTCCAAAGGGTAGGTTATGGAGGCCATACTGCTGAGACCCCTATTAATGACTAAAACCGGGATCCCATGCCCCTAGTTCCTTGTCACTCCATTAAGACTAGAAGGAGCAGTTTGAATGGAACATTGGTCACATGGGCACCATGACACTACATTAAATGCCTATGGGGCTGACAAATATGGCCAAGCCCAATACATTTTCTCCCAAGTCACAGTTCCCTTGCAGACAGTAGCAGGTTTCCCCCAAGGATTTCTTTGTATATTGATGCATTTATTTTACCCTATTGCTAAAAGCCAACCAACTGCCAATCACAGAGGCCGGAAGAGGATCCTGGTGTCAGGTAGAGCCCGGAAGAGGATCCTGGGGGCTCATCAGATGCCGCAAGTATGCCCAGGAGAGGTGAGGAAAGATGAGTATAACAGTTTGTTGTTTGACATGGGGACCCAAAGGAAAGCAACCCTGTCCGCCTAAAAAAAAGTGGTTACACATGAAAACCCAGGGACCCCATAGACTATAATGGGGTTCGCCCGGTTTCTGCCGATTTTATACTGAATCAGCTTTCAGGTCTTTTCTCTCTGCTGATTTAAACGGAATCTTGGAATCACCCAAACGCTAGTGTGAACCTATCCTCAGTTTACACTAATTCTTAGTAAATCTGATCCACTCTATCTCTTTCTAGGAAAGCTGAGTAGGACTGACATAACACCTCCATGATTTATAAGAGGACTTCCAAAAACGTCACACTGGGCAAAACCAAGTTACGAGTCTGTCACCTTCCACCCATCGGTTCCTGAATCTGACCGCCATTCCCATACACAGGAGTCTACGAGTGATAAAATACAGCCGTAACTGTGCGACTGGTGACCGTCATTTTACTTGTCGTCCAACTTTCATAGATAAATGGAAAGCCAAGAAATGCGTAATCCTGGAATAATATATCTTTGTCAAAGAAAAAACAACAAAATTGATGGCAGTAGAAAGTAAAAACACAAGTTTAATTGATTCCGGGTGTTTTACCGGCAAATCCTTGAGATAAATATCTCACTTACAGGTGGTTTTGGCAGAGACACAAACAGCAACTCTTGTTACACATGTCTCAGGAGCCGGGATGATGGAATAGTAATTGTGCAATGTACATACCTGAAGATAAGACGGCTGGGTGTACGCTGTATAAATCACAGACTATGAGTAAAAGTGATGTCAAGTTTACACACACGCTGGATCATTGTTCGTGAGGATTCCCATGAGGCCGATATGACAAACAATGTCTAAGAGACCTTTCAATGACCGTGGAGGATGCAGGGCGTATAGGCATGAAATGCGCTCGCGACGTGAAACATCATTGACAATGGCTTCTTAAATGAACCAACTTAACCTTTTATGCTGTTTCTATGTTTCGAAAATATCCAACAATTTAAAAGACGTTCCAGTTATGGAGGTGTCTTCTACCCAAAGAGTAGAAGTGATGGCAGGGGACACTACTAGACTAATGAATAGTTTGTCTACCTACACAACTAGAGGCTGCCCCAAGTCAGTCTGCAAACTTACTTATATAGCGCCATCATATTTCGCAGAGCTTAACAGATATAGCCAAAACTGTCCCATGTATAATCCAAATTTCCTATCAGTGTGTCTTTGTAGTATCGAAGGAAACCCATACAAATATTGGATGATGGGTATTCTTTCCAACCAAAGTTGTAAGATAGGGTTGAGCCGATTTTGAGATTTCAGGATTGATTTTAAAATCCGATTTCCGATCATTTTCCAGCCGATCCCGATCGTGAAATTTGCTCGATCGCCAATCGGAATCTGATCTTCTCCGATCCCGATCGTTAATCCCTAGTCAATACTTCTCTATGGGAAAAGTCACTTTTAGGGTTGAGCCGATCTTGAGATTTCAAAATCCAATTTCCGATCATTTTCCAGCTGATCCCGATCGTGAAATTTGCTCGATCGCCGATCGGGATCCGATCTTTTCCGATCCCGATTGCTCAACCCTAATGTAACATGAAGCTCCTGTACCTCAATACAAAACCTTTAGTAGGCCCGCTAACTCTAATGTGTTGTTTATAGTACCAATCTCCTTATATTGGGAAGTGACATCTTATGCATCCCCTAAAACTCCTCGCCCCAGAGATGACTGCACACTCTGCGTCATCTCACGTTAGACCCCTGCTTCTAATCCCCTATACTGGGTACAGCTTACAATACTTGTGTTCCCAATAGGGAGGATGTAATGAGCCCCTGCAGGACCCCTCTGCTGCAGCTTATCTCCGGGGAGAACAAAGGGTATTAACACGCTCTATCCTTCTTTCCCTGACATCTTCTGTTGCATCAGAGGTAACACCACGACATTGGCACATGTAACATAGTCATCTAAATACATAAGTGCAGGGCCAGACTACAAGGGGTTTGTTTGCTGTCTGTTGCCATGGAGACACATAGATCTATTGCATAATAGGTTGCAAAATGTCAGGGTTTCCAGGACCTAGCAAAGTTAGATGCTGATGACCTATCCACAACTGCAATAGTATTGTTCTGTCCTACATAATGTATTATATATAGATAGATCTCTATATGCCAGGACATTGTGTGCTTAATATATTTAATATATTATCTAAGCTTACAATGTACTATCATACATGTGCAGGGAAAGTAAATGTTTGATATGAGAAAAAACATGCGTGATTAAGAATAGATATTACAATAAGGCTATATATATATATATATATATATATATATATATATATATATATACTGTATGTATACAGTACAGACCAAAAGTTTGGACACACCTTCAATGAGTTTTCTGTATTTTCAAGACTATGAAAATTGTAGATTCACACTGAAGGCATCAAAACGATGAATTAACACATGTGGAATTATATACATAACAAAAAGTGTGAAACAACTGAAAATATGTCGTATATTCTAGGTTCTTCAAAGTAGCCACCACAGTCACCAGACCTGAACACAATCGAGATGGTTTGGGGTGAGCTGAACCGCAGAGTGAAGGCAAAGGCCGGGTTCACACGGAGTTACGGCCGCAAACTAGCGCGGCGCATACGCTCCCCGCTCCCATTGAAATGAATGGGAGCGTGTACGGCACGCAAAGGGTCACGCGGCGTCTACGTGCCAAATCTCGCGGCACGTAACTCCGTGTGAACCCGGCCAAAAGGGCCAACAAGTGCTAAGCATCTCTGGGAACTCCTTCAAGACTGTTGGAAGACCATTTCCGGTGACTACCTCTTGAAGCTCATCAAGAGAATGCCAAGAGTGTGCAAAGCAGTAATCAAAGCAAAAGGTGGCTACTTTGAAGAATAGAGAATATAAGACATAGTTTCAATTGTGTCACACTTTTTGTTAAGTATATAATTCCACATGTGATAATTCATAGTTCTGATGCCTTCAGTGTGAATCTACAATTGTCATAGTCATGAAAATACAGAAAACTCTTTGAAGGTGTGTCCAAACTTTGGTCTGTACTGTGTATATATTTTTCTATGTATACTTTTATTATTGGTTGTGTCCATGTTGGCCGTCACACGTAAGTTACATGCATATTTAACCGCATCGTTCAGTCTTCTTAACTGACACATTACTGCTTAATGTCACTTCATGAGCAGACACTTCAGTCTTGTAGAAATGTCTACAACAAACATCCAACAACCTATTAACCTACCAGTATATTTCTACAATTTGGAAGAAGACTGAGAAAAGTTCCAGGAACCAAGAAATAGGAGGAGAACTTATTATTACTAATAGAGGAGAACCCATTACTATGTATTGTGTGAGCAAAAATTTTTGAAAGAAAATTGCCAAAATTTGCATGCATTCTGTGCAGAATCGCTGATAATTTCATCCTTTCTAATAGAAAGGGTTTTGAGTAGAGATGGGAGAACCTCCCAAAATTAGTTTCGGGTTGACCATGTTCAGATAGAACCGAAAGTGAAATCATTATACTCTGGGGTCTCCTACAGAAACGTTGGGGTTTTCTGTATAGATATAATAGGGGCAGAAATTCCACAGAAGAATGCAATGAAAAGCGTTGCGGGAAAAAAAGTGATATTTTCTACATTTCACGCGGTCACGGGGTCTCAGTCTAAAACTTTGGACTTCTTGGGAAAGCTGGAGGACCCAGACGAGAAGGAAATGACCAAGTTAACTATAGCCATGTCACCCGTCCTTAATGTGGAAGAAGAAACCATGGCTTGTAAATCGGTTTCTTGCAGAGTTGAGCCCAAGTACTTGCATCAATAGATACATCTCCGCAGTGGTGATTTATGGGAAGGCAGACGCCATTCACTGGAGAGGTTGACTGCTAAGTGTGCGGAGAGCGGGCCAGCGCGGCTTGCAAGTTCAGAGCTTAATTCATGATCAAAGCCAAGGCCGTTGTCCCACAGCTAGTCATTCTGGTTTCTTGACTGACTGCTAACCCCTCCCGCAGCCAAGGTGTTAACTTTGAATCTCTGCTCCAGGCACTGAGAGAGTCTCAGGTGATCGCGAGCTTCTGAAGCACTTATTACATCAGAAGGCTTCATTTTTTTTCTAAGTCCTGCCTAATTAATGAGAGGCCTATCAATATTCATGTGCATAGACGTTTAGAGCCTACAAGGTATGTCAATATATCCATTTTCTTGTTGGAACTAATTGCCCGTGGCTATATCAAAAGATAAATCTATTAATTAAAGTGTACTTTGAAAAGATTTGAGTGCTTGGAATTGGGCCTTTTGGGAAAATTCTTCATAAAAACACATACCCAATATCACTAAAAAAAAAAAAAATGCAGACAACTTGCAAAACTTGATAAGTGAGAATCAAAGGGAGACGGAGAAAAAAAACTGCTCAGCAGCAAACAAGGCGTTCGGAGCGCGGAGAGGGGAACCACATTCTGAGCTTTTGATAGTCGGCCCGAGTTTAAAGAAATCGAGTACTTTTGGGTTTCTTTAGAAAAGTTTGGTGTGCAATTCGTTGGGGTGTAAAATTGGGCAGCAAGTGTCGTAGCGAGTGTATGTCTATGGAGGAAATGGTTTGAGCATGGATCTCGTAGAAAGCATAGGGAAAAAAGCCTCCCATTGATTTCAATGGGGAGCGCACGTATGCCGGCTCCCATTCAAGTCAATGGGAGCTGCTTTTTACGCGCTCATTCTGAACGTCTTTTTACGATCAGAATGAGCGCAGCGTTACATTGTGTGAAGACTCCCTAACAGTGCAGATGACACTGCTCCAAGAAAGGGTCCATGAACAAAGTTTTGCCTAAAATGCTAGGTTCAGTTGAACATAATATGGACGCAATTGAGCGCAAGTCGCAGCTTAACCCAGAGGTATAGAGGTAACAGTCGCTACTAGACCTTGGAGGCAGAGGGAGACCTCTTTAGAATCAGTATTATACATAGCATATGGTAATTTTGGCCCCTATTATAGATTTTGCATTGAAGCCCATGAGCTTCTAGTTACACCCCTGGATCAACCATAACAATAATTTCCCAGACTGATAATATCATAGATCCATCTAATGTTATTGGGGTCATGGAGCCAGGACGCATGCACCTGTATTACCCTCATCTGAAATTGGCCTTTACGGGTTTGTCTTCATCAAAGGCCTAGTCTGAAACTTTCCTGTGAAAGCTATACCTTGGACAACTTCCTAACCACAAATACCATCATGCCTCATTGTATGATGATGTCATATAAAGACACTATTTATTTGTATAGTAAGCTCTGTCTACCGCCATTACCACATTGTCTAATGGATATAGTATGTCATTAAAGGGGTTATCCAGGATCAGAAAACATGGCTCCTTCCTTACAGAAAGAACTCATTTCCTCTTCTCAGACATTGACATCAAGTGCATCGGTCAAATGGCATAGACTATAATGAGGTCCATCAGGATTACGCCTGTTTTCTGCCAATTTTAAGATAAATTCACATGGGTTTTTTTGGACCGGATTTTGACGCGATATCCGACTTAAAATCCATCTCCAAAAAACGCCTCCCATTGACTTCAATCCTCAGCGTGACACCTCCCTCACGACTAGGCCCATTCATGTAGGCCTAATCCGAAGTGGAATGCCGCAACTGGATGGAGGTGCACCAGCATACAGTCGTGGCTAGCCGTTTTTTGGACCAGATTCTGAGATGGCCTCCGTATCAAAATCCGGTCCAAAAAACCTTGTCTGAACTTACCCTTATATTGAAACCAGCAGAGAGACCCTCAACTCAAGCCTTATATCTACACCATACTTGACAACTGTCCTGAAATGTTTGAGAGGAGACATACCGACATTCTGGATAGTTGGCAGATCTCCACGTCCAGTCTCTGTTATATTATATGTATACACTGGCACATAAAGTATCTAAGGGCCCTTTCACACAGCGTAAGCGCTCGGCTCATTCCGAGCCGTACACGCGAGCGCTTCTAAACACTTCCCATTCACTTCAATGGGAGCTCTCGTAAAGCCAGCTTTACGCGCGCTCCCATTGAAGTGAATGGGAAGTTCTTAGAAGCACTCGCGTGTACGGCTCGGAATGAGCCGAGCGCTTACGCTGTGTGAAAGGGCCCTTAGATACTTTATGTGCCAGTCCAAAAAAAGACAGAGACAAAACGGAGCATGACCAAGACACTTAGTGTCCACATCGAGAATAAGGGGTTTGGAATGCAACAAAAAGGAAAACGGGGCTCTCCCGAGAAGGCGCATGGTGACGGAGTGGATCAGGTCTTCCAGAGGCCGTCTTTAAAAATTGTTGGCAAGTATGACCAACGCAGAATTTTTTTACATTGCCTTTTCAAAGGACGAGTGCCTGTGTATGTCAGGGGGTGTCAAGACCCCCGACCATATTACAAGACCTCAGTAAGCGGCACTTGGTGAAGGTATGGTGCTACAGATTTCACACTGTGGTCTGGAAATATAAGAATGAGCAGGAATAGCGCCATATTTTGGAAAGCATAGATTTTGTTGAATTGCAATCCCATTGTGATGTGGCAGTGAATTGTAACATCTGAGATATATGGACAGTGACAAAGGACATTATTAAGGCCGGCACGGAACGCCATACGTGAAGACAGACGATAAGTGTAGTCATCAGCTCATCGTAAGATCTCATGCTTTGTAAGTTCACTAGGGCCACCTCGAAGCTAAAGTGCCAGCTTTGCAGAACATGGTGTTATCTTGGTAGAAGAATTCTGCAATGTGTCACTACAAGATTGTGACCCAGTTTCTGTTTAAGGCAGGGAAAAGAAATTTGTGCAGCTTAAAACACACCCCACTGTGCATTGCATGGCGAGATAAAACCGAAAGAACATGCATGGCAGCCTTAAGCCCTGTGTTAACCCGCTATGTGTAATCTCATATCTGTACTGCTTTGTTCTCTACTACAGATACAGCGAAGGAGTTACAAGCTACAAAAATGGGCGAGCATGCTCCCCTCACACCCTGTACCTATTCTACACCTCCTCCACCCTCTGATCCCCAGGCAATAGAAAGTACTCTTCTGATAGCACGGCCTGTGCTTGACAAACCTACCAGGGACTCTGCCGCTTACCATTGAGTGGCTGGTAACATCTGCTGGGTCTATTCCGGGGATCCAGCTGTGCGCGCCTCTCCACGGGAGCCTCAGCGCTGCTAGCTGTGCTTTTTAATACAGGTTTGGGGGCTGCGCAATCCATCATGGAAGTAAATATTTGCTTGTAAGGGTTAAAATCCATTTTTGGGTACTTTTTGTTCAATATATGGATCTATATATAATATACAGCTATATAAAAAACATGGTATAAAGACAGGATTATAAAGACTGGCGTTTTGTATGCCAGTCTTAATAAAGGGCCCGACAGGCGCAAGCAATGTACAAGAACCTCTTAATAAATCTGGCGAATCTATGAATCTATCCGGATCGATGTCTATGGCTGACAACTATTGAGGATTTGAACACTTTTTATTATGGCCAGATACCCGCTCTACCTGGGACTACAAGATCCACATTGGGTAATTTGCAGGATGGGGGACACAAACATATACACCTGGATCCAGGGAATCACTGGGGGTTATTTATCATCTGCCCCTTTCTATGATGTAGGCGCATCTGCTTACTAAATATTGTGCATGTGTTAGTTTAGATGCACCTTTATAATCTATATGCACTCATATCCATTTGCTAAAAAACAAGGTGCAATCTCCCCTTTCTAATGCTTTCTAATCTAATGGGCTCCTTTGCACTGCCCATAGCCTGGAGGGCACTTGTGTCTTTTTTTACCCCTTTTTAAAAAGGGGCAAGTCATGAATTCGGTGTAAAAAGGAGCTCTATTTAAGCCATGCACCCTTCCTCCGACAAAAGCAAAAAAGGTGAGGGCAGCATAACATCTTGCAAAAAGGCGCAAATGCTTTATAAATAAATAGTTTTGGAAAAGACTCAATTTACAGCAAAAAGGTGGAAGTAGCTTAATAAATGTGCCCCTTAATGTCCGTTGCTCTCATCTGTCACATGAACCATAAAATGCAGATGGAGCCCATTCCATCTGGTCTCCGTCTGCATTCACTTTTATGTTAAAGAAACATCACAGAATCTTTCTTCCATCATGTTTTTTCACTTTTATTTAGTTACAAAAGTAAGCAAGCATAATGTACATAGGGGGACGGACACAGGTGGAGGGGGCTCTGTCTGTGTTCGTCACTCGCTGTTTATGTCCGTTGCTCTCATCCAATGATGAAGGAGTCAAAGGCGTGACTACCGTGGAAGCAGAGCTAGCGATTGCCACAGGGCCTGGGAAATTAGGGGGCCTGTGAGTAACTCTAGCAGGTAATGGGCCCTAATTACTTATCGATCCTTGCTCCTGCTCACGGCCGCCTTCACTTCCCCTTCTGCTGAGGTCGCTGTGATCAGGAGAAAGGATTGATAAGTGAGGCCCCCAAGTATAATGATCAGAGGGCTAGGAGAGGTGAGGGAACATTAAAAACACTGTTACTTACCTCTCCTGGGCTCCAGAAGGATTTGGGTCTACTTGGTAGCGTCCGTATGACACTACCCCGGCTCACATGACGTACCCTACATCATTGAAGATGGCCGACATCATCAGAGAGTGCGCCAGAGCTCAGGAGAGGTAAGTAACAGTGGTTTTTATGTTTGTATTCACCCCTGGGTCTCTGATCTTTATACTCTGAGGACTGAAAAGACCCCAGAGTATAAAAATTGTTCATCGTTGTCCACAATGGGGCATAATACTGTGTGCAGGGGCCACTATGGTTCACAATACTGTGTACAGGAATGCGGGGGGTGAGGTCGGTTGGTCGGGGTCTTTGGGAATGGGGGGAGGTTGGGGTCAGGGGGTGCCATGTCAAATGTTTGCCTTGGGGCCCCGCCATTCCTAGTTACGCCACTGGGATGAGTGTAATGTGCAACATTCCCTGAGGCTACGTCCACTATTGCATTAGAGTCTAGCAAATCCCATCCACACACTGCGGAAAAATCTGCGCAACATGCTACAATTCACGGTTTTGAAAACCGCAGCATGTCAATTCTATCTATATAATTGAAGGAGAAAGTGGGGTACTACTTAAGGCTACGTGGGGCCTTAATCCTCAAAGTTCTGCCTGTCTATTAGAACAACGGACAACCAACGCTAATGTGAACTTAGTGTAAGTATTATTTAATTTACTTACTTATATAGCTCCAACATATTCCACAGCGCTCTGGAGACATTGTCACTCTCTGTCCCAATCTAAATTCTCTATCAGTATATTTTTGGACTTGCTATAGTTTCTATAATGCATCTTATTTAGGTAGCAGGGGGCCGTATTTGGCACATATTCCTACTATTTCCTCCAGTTTAGGGTGATTAGGGGTCATTGCAATCCCCTGTTGAGCAATTCTTTACATATTGTTGCACGGCAAAGGGTTAGTTCTTGCAATAGAGTGAAAAAGCTGGAGAGATCGGTAACAAATTTGCCATATAAGGAGGGGTTAACACAGGCAGCCGGAGGAATATACAACAGGTATTAGTGAGCTGTATCTTTCCAGAGCCCATTTGCTAAGTAGCCTGATTCAGGCAGATCAGATAACCTCACAGGCCATAAACAGGCTGTGAGTCAGTAACACAATACACAGCTGCCAGGCTTCTGGAGTACATTAGGGTTTGGCTGCTGGAAGAAGTGAGGACTTTCACACTTAGCTGTTGCATATAACAAGTGGATGAGGAGTGGGCAGGCAAGGACATTAGCGCATTATCTTTAGCCTTCCTAGGTGATATTAAGGAAGCCTCGGCCATTAAACAGGTCAGAGATTTTAACCCTGATGCTAAAAAAAAGTTGATGCTTAGTTACACAAAAAAGAGGCACAAAACAATAGCGCAGCTGTAAGGGGGTAGTACTTGTGTTTGATTCTGTCTACCCCTCCTTGTGTTGGCCTGTTTCCCCTCTATTGTTCTCCGTTTGGCGGACTGAAGTAAATAGGGTAACCGCCAAACACATGGCGTTGCTGATTGCCAACAATAGGGTTTGCTGGCTTCTGGCTGGGGAAGGCAGAGACCGAGAGACCGACACTGATGCAGGGCAGTATTGTGGCACTGATGCAGGGCAGCACTGTGGCACTGATGAAGAGCTGCCATGGGAGAACCATAGAGGAGGAGGTAACAAAATGGACTGCAATGTCATAGAGACTTGCCACGATGCCCGATTTAGTTTACATGAGATGGGCAGGTAGGCCACGATGGCTTTTTTATGGTTGAGCAGCAGAATGGACATCCTCATTTGCTAGAACTTGGACTGGGGCTGTTATTCTTATCTTGAGCAGTTAATAGACGTTAGGATCCATCAGAAGAAGTGGTGTAGCTGCCAACATAATGAACGGAGGACCAGGGAGATTACTCTGATGGTGGATGAGAGGTGAGTAGTGTAATGGGAATACAGGGTAACCTTTCAGAGACCCATCGCTACACAGTAGGAACAAGCTTTGTAGGCTTTGGTCTATTTGGCACAGCCTGACATGATGAAAACTACTAGGTTTGAGATCCCCAACCCTGGTTTTAGGACTGCCTTGTAAATTTATGCTGTATTCAATAAATACAATGAACTGCAACAATATTATCTTACTTGTCTTCACGGTGGCTTAGGCTAGGTATATACAATAGAACACGGAGAGGGGTTTGAGCTATACTTCTGCCTCATATTCTCCCCAAATGCAAAGAGTATTCAATACTTTAACATGACCCTGCTTCTCCATGTTAAAAGGAGTCCCAGAGTCCCTTATAACTCAGTGCTTCAGTTGCCGAAAATTTTTTTTATCAAGAGTAAAAAGCACTCTTTAGGGCAATGGGAGCATGGTCGTTTACCTCATTTGTCAAAAGAGCTCATTTGCATATTACAATAACAATGATATTTCAACAACTGAAGCAGCGATTCACAAGGGCAAAACAGTATTTGATTCAAGTGACCCTAACCTGTCTATCTGCGGGCTTGATATACTGGTTTTGGTGTCCTTAACCCATCTATCTTCAGGGCTAGGTTGATATACTGGGTTCTTATGACACTAACCTATCTGCAGGGCTGGGGTGATATGCTGGTTCTGGTGACCCTAACCTATCTATCCGCAGGGATAGGTTGATATACTGGGTTCTGGTGACCCTAACCTATCTATCTGCTGGGCTGGGGTGATATGCTGGAGTCTGGTGACCCTAACCTATCTATCTGCAGGGCTGGGGTGATATACTGGTTCTGGTGATACTAACCTATCTATCTGCAGTGCTAGGTAATATGCTGGTTCTGCTGACCCTGACCTATGTATCTGCAGTGCTAGGTGATATGCTGGTTCTGGTGACCATAACCTATCTATCTGTAGGGTTGGGTTGATATACTGGGGTCTGGTGACACTACCCTTGTCTATCTGTGGAGCTGGGTTGATGTGCTAGGTTACGATGATAGACTGCTTTTAACATAGCACAAGGGTCAGGTTAAAGAATAGAATGACCTTCAATCACCCACCTTTCGTCTCATCCATGACTAAACCACATGTCCTCCATCTGGACTCAAGCCAGGTTCCCATAATCTGACCACAATTGATCTAAAGCGAAATGAGACAGATAGCAGAGACATGGAAGGAAAGTTTCACTTATGGGCAGAGACCTTACACAAGACTTGTAGCCCAGTGATAGGATCTAAAAATCAAGAGAAAAGCTTAGAAACAAAGCCTTAGAGAACACTGTATCAGAGTTAATTGTAAGGAGGAAGAATAAGCAGCTTAATTAAGACAGAAAGTAATTGGGGCGTCACCCATAACGTAATGTTGTAGGTACCAGGTAGTTGTGCCAATGCAACTGAGTAATCCGTTTTAATGTGGGATGGGAGGATGTGTATTATTCCAGGTAGAAGCCTTAAAGAAACACAGTAATGCTAGAACATGGGCACCGTGGGCAGGTCGGCTTTGGTTTAAACTTTAAATGTGGGAGTGGGAACTATGTGGCTGCCAAAAAGGGTGGGGGTCCATGGCACAATTCAGGGGCAGGAGCCCTGAACAATGAGTTGGCCCCAAACGTCATATACTGCATGAAATATACTACTATCCTAAATGGGACAAGGTAGGTAGGGGTCCTATTGCTCAGAAGCTTCAAGTTACCCCTCTGGTACAACTAATGTCTATGGAAACCACAAGACTAGATGGAGCTGAATGTCACTACTGCCGAATGTATCCTAACTGGGAGGTCATAAGGAATTGTGTACTAGAATGTAAAAACATGAATTTGATAAAAATGAAAACTTGGGATAGAGAAGGTGGTAAGGTCAAGAAGAAGAATCAGTCTTGGAGATGGATTTGCTCTAGTGGGGAACAGAGTAGGAAGTAGGCAAGGGAGTTTTGTTTGTCAAGAATGGAGGTCTTATAACATTCCCATCTTCTCCATTCATTATTCAGGAGTTTTTGTGTAATCATTGCCATTTTTCTTATTGTGAGCAGGGTCCTTGTGTCACAACTTCAAGACCTAATTTTGGAGGATCTGGCCGACGACTCTACCTGAGTTTATGTGAGTACTGGCGTCTTAGCTTTGGAGTTCACATTTAATTATAACTAATTAGAATTAATTATAGATTTTCTGTGATTCATCATGGCTACCATCCCATGATCCTCCTTTGTATCACCGCTTTTACCCATCAACTGATAATTGCAAAATTCTGATAACCCAGTAAAGGACGACATCGTAGTCTGGATTGCACACTACTAAAAACCAAAGGCTGAATGAGATCCTGAAGGAAATCCTCTGTACCATAATACTGTTACGTCGAACCACGCTGAGACGCAGGAAGCGTCTTCAATATTGAATCCTTGATTAGGGTTCTTGTTGCTCTGTCTGAACACTGTCCTATTTCCTCACCTTTGTAATTGATTTTCCACTACACCTTGGTTTCCCTCTGTCCCTCTAATAGTTAATATTCACTTGCCTGTGTGTTTGACAGCCTATGCCCCTATCAGGTCTGTGGCAGGTTCTTCCTTCTTATTTATTGTTTGCTCAAATTCACATTGGTGCTTGTTATTGCCTTGTGAGTGCTGACTATTACTCTTGCTGTTTTCTTACCTGTATTCTTATTCCTGACCTCTGGCATACCCTTTGACTATTCTCTTGGATTTCGATTCAGTACTGCATTGCTCGACTGTTACCGACCCCTTGGCTAGCTGACCTCCCTTTGTTGTTGTTTGTCTTGTCAGCGTTCTGTGTCATCACCTATATAAGAAGGGATTGCTGCCAAGTTGTCGTCTGTCATGTAGGACAGTTCAGGCAAGTAGGAAGGGACAGGGGGTTCAGCTTAGGGCTCACTGTCTTGTTGTGCCCCTCCCCTCAGAGTTCAACAGCAGCTACTGGGAAATTGTTCCTCTACCAATTCCTTTAGAAATATAATTGGCACAGTCCAAAAACACAGTTGTAAAGTTGGTTAAGTATATGGAGGATTTGGTATTTACCCTTGAGATTACAGAAAGTTTGCACTTTACTGTGGGGTATGACTACCTCACAGTCCCCAGACTCTTCTTCTATGTCAATGGTCCTTCTGGATACTGTCCACTGCAAAACATGAATGTTCAGAGACAAGGAAAAAACCTAGTCTATTTGAGGTCATATCCATGAACAAGAACAGCCAAGAAATACAGTATAGAGATGATCACGAAGAGCCAAGAACGGTAACGGATGGACCAAAGAGTCAACCGAGAGCACAAACAGGAGCCTGACTTGATGGACTGCAGAGACTACAGTAACATCCAGCCCAAGGAGCCTTAGGAAACCCATAAGGTTTCCCCTGTAATATGAGAAAATAAGTACTATAAATGATACATTATAGTTGGTGGGTCTGGTATACATGTTGCATTGGGGCCCGGGAGCTTCACAATGAGCCTCTGGACACAAGGCTGGAATCAGATATCATCAGACCACAAATTATATGTAACCAATAAGAAGAGCTAACCTAGGCAGGCTTGGTACCGTTGTCAGCACACCTGCTGTATGGTCAAGGTATTTTTTTGAGTCAACGGAGGTAACATCTGTATCTTTTTTTCTATAGGGCAGTGGTCTCCTCCATGAGGTTCTTCTCCTGTGGGCAAACTACAACATCCGATATGTTATATTATCTATATAAAACATGGACATTATCAAATATAACAAGCAGATATCTTGTTCTCTTTTAGACTGACCATACACTTTGGATAGCTGTTGGTCAAACACTTGTTCGTCAGACAGCTACCCCTTCCAACCATCCATACAGATACACACTCGGCTCGGTTCAGCTGAACCAAGTGTTCTGTATAGGAATAGCACAGGAAACTAATGCCAGACACCTTTGATGGCACAATCCTTCTCACCTCCAATATTTGCCAATGGAAAAGAGTTGGGGTGACCCCATACACATTACTGTAGATGGTCAGGTCAAGTTGGTTATCTAATAAAAAATAAAACTGAAGGTAACAATAAATTATAGAACATGTTTAAAAGGTTGATCCATGGATTTATTGTAATAATATATTAGAATAATTTTTAAGGTATTTTTCTCTCCCAATGTGGTGTAACTGGCATCAACCTATAGGACTTTTTGGCTTCTTCTGGATCAACGCTGTAGGGAAATAGGTTCAACTACATGGCTCCATATGGGGCCACACGGTGGCTCAGTGGTTAGCACTGCAGCGCTGGAGCCCCGGTGTTCAAATCCCGCCAGGGGCAAAAAACCATCTGCAAGGAGTTTATATGTTCTCCCCGTGTTTGCATGGATTTCCATCCCATACTCCAAAAAAGACATACTGATAGGGAAAAATGTACATTGTGGGGCTCACGATCTACATTAAAAAAAAAAAAAACTGAATGGATCCGCTTCTTAATTCAACCTTTTAACCCATTAACTATGTGACAAGGTCAAGGGGTCAGTCAAGATTACCGCTTTATGCTCCATAGGTCTAAAGTCAAAGCATATCACATGTTATATTTAACTTGTATAGCGCTAAACCGGGAACTTTGGTGTTAAATTTTCTATGAATAAGGAGAACATCAAGAAGAGAAAAATCTATTACCAAAAGGACTAAAAACAAAACTGACAACCGCTTCTCCTCCTTTCTTCCTCCAATGGGTTAAAAAAAAAGACGTGAAATGACTCGCTGTGCATTAAAGGAGAGGTAGCCCTGGGAAGGAACCAGTCTTACAACCTTTGCAGCTGGAAATCCTGTCTCCCCCAGCAGTACAACCCAATAATCTCAGTTTATTACAAGATTATTGCAAGTGTTTCCTATGTGGAATGTGGACAGGCAGATAAAGAGTGAATCAGGGCAACGGGCCAATATGCACAGGCTGGAGGGTGGGTCGGCAGCAAAGGAGGAAATAACTGCTGACCGGCTGGTTTTGTGGTGGACACAGCGAGCAGCGTGACTATGTGACGTCCTTATTACAAAACATCTGGATCCCTCTGTGCGGAGGCCATGCTCTGAAACCAGAATAAGCCAGAATAAGGGACAGAGTGTGTGATGTGTGTCAGACACTATTGGCTTGCACACGTGTTACTGACAATGGATATATTTAGTAACTTGCTCTTAATAACCGGTATTATTTGCTTAGAAACAGGCAAATTTCATCTCATCTATCCAGTTTTATCTGGAAAATATCATAGAAGTGTCAGTACTGGTGCAAGTCATAGGCACTGAGTTACATGTTTGGAAGAACTTGTCAAGGAATGAAAAATTGTTGACTGTGCATGTATCTGTGCATAATAACTATAAGGAAGGGGTTAAATTAATACTCTATAGGTCGAGCAAGGTGTCCGGTCACATAGTGATTAGGGTTGAGCCATCGGGATTGGAAAAGATTGAATCCCGACCGGCGATCAAGCAAATTTCACGATTGGGATCGGCTGGAAAATGATCGGAAATCGGATTTTTGACATCTCAAGATCGGCTCAATTCTAAAAGTGACTTTTCCCATAGAGAAGCATTGACTAGGGTTGAGCGATCGGGATTGGGATAGATCGGATCCCGATTGGCGATCGAGAAAATTTCACCATCGCGATTGGGAGCGGATGGAAAATGATCGGAAATTGGATTTTAAAATTGATCCTGAAATCTCAAGATTGGCTAAACCCTAATAGTGATCCACCACTTCTGTAAGAGGAATCCTAATCTGTGATCCAAGCCTACAAACAATTCTACATATCGTGCATATTTAGGGTCTGATATCAACGGGAATGAAAAATCTGTGAGAAACAGGAAATCCCTCAATGCTTTAGGATTAGTGGCAAAAGTTGGAATTGCATGATTTTCAGGATTAAAAAAAAAAAAAAAATAGATATTGATTTGGAAAATTAAAAACACCAAAAATTCTTTAAAAATATGATTAATATAAAAATGTGATTTAAAACAATAGGTCATTTCTTGGCGACATACAATGGGGGGGATTTTATTGAGACTAGAGTTTCTTATGCCAGTATTGAGTCGCTCCCCGACAGTTGCAAGGTGCACCCGACTTACTAACAGGATCTGGCCTAACTCTTGTCATGTTGGTGCACCTGATCTCAAATCTACTTTTCTGGCATGGTTATAGTAAGTCTGGCAGACTCGTGTGTCACCACTCCAGCCCACCTTGATTCCCGCCATGGCCCACTCACTGTCTTAAAAAGTAGCAGGCATGACACGGGAGCTGAGATCCACCATATTGTACGAAAATGCATTTTTGGTCATTTTCTTGGCACAACGGGTTGTTATAACTAGCACAAGGCCTAGGTCACCAACCTTTGACTCTCCAGCTTTTTGAGCAAGCCTCTTTTTCTACAAAAATTTGAGACTGCTATTCTGTTCAAAATCCTTTTCACAACATGAAAAGGGACCCCAAACACTCAGACATGTATCACCAATCCTGTAATAGGATCTGCCATGTGCAATATTTGTATCTACGATAAGAACAGAGCGGTCAAAGAAAACCATCATGGAAACACTAAATGTAGATGCCCAGTATTGTATAAAAAAGGTGCAAACGCACACCTCAAAAATGGCTTCATTGTACAGAAACAGATAATCCTCTATCCCTGCCGTACAAGGAGCATAGCGAGAACGCAGTGTCAGTAGAGATAGCGCACCACAACTCGGCATGATGAGGTTTATTGGTTACATCATTTTATATGTTATGATGTACTGCACTATGATGTATGATGTGCACCCATGTTGCTTTAATTGGTGCAGGCCAAAGCATGGTCAATGTTCTGTCACCTTCTGGGAGCTCTATCGTACAATGATCCCTTAGAACTAAGTTGTGCCCTTGGGTGGAAACACTGGAGAAATTCTTTCTTCTTCCCCTATGGTGTGATTCACTAACATTAGGAGTCTCCCCGATTACCCAGGTTGGGCAATGGCCCAGTATTTTAAAGGTCAGTCCCACACTTTGAAGATGGGAAGACAGAAAGACGGCTTGCAGAAGCTGGAGGTAAGCTTATCACAGGACAACCACCCTGGGGAAGAATATCTAAGCTAGGTGAGCTAAGTGGAGCCAACGAAAGAGTATAGTTTGTCACCAAAGCCTAGAGGCCTACATGGTTACTCTACCACCACCAATCACTCAGGAACGTAACTTGAGGGGATGCAGAGGGTAGAGTCACACCGAGGCGCAGGAGCCTTAGGGGACCCATAATCACTGGCATCAATATTGAGATTGTAGTTTCCATTTGGCCCATGAGCCAAGGAGACCCCCAGATCCCTCTAACCACATTAAGGTGGATTAAACTCCTTGAACCTGTAACCATCACTATCAAGAATGCGCTGTTGGGATGAGGTAGGGGGCCCCGGGCAAAAGATTGCACTAGGGCTCACAAGACTAGATACGCCTCTGCCTTCACCACCCCCATGTGTCTTATACCTGTTTAGAAATGCTGTACTACAACATCTACTGAAGTAAAGAGGAAACCACAGTGTGAAGCCAGGTACCATGGATGTCTTTTCTCCACCAATGGAAGACCTGGCTGATCGGCAGGCAAATATCAGCTCTGTGTGGAAGGGACAGCTAAGCCCAGTAGGACTGCCATGGAGTACCATACTGCCACAACCTAATACTGGCAATTATTCGCCAGTAGTGCTACAATTGGATAATCTGGATAAATCCTGAAGCAGACTACAGTCTTGAAGGCCTTGGCCACAAGATTTGACTACTAACCAGGAAGAAACCTAGAGAAGACTTGTATTTCTGGTTACAATAAGTTGCAGTTTTCCCGGTACCTCCTATGTAAAGTGAATCTTGACATTGTCGGTTGTCTTCTTTTACTGTGTTAGTCATGGTTCATGCTGGTATTCAGATCTTCAACTCTTCTGGATCTGGACATGATTTCTTGGAAACACATCAGGGGAAGCACATAAAGTAGAGTAGATAATGTACCGAGCCGTATAGGCCTAGATAGTCATAAAGGACATGTAAATCTGCCAGCATTATCCACGCTATCTCACAACTGATCCCGGCCTGTCTATACAGGTTCTGTGGTTACTTGCTGAGATCTGTGAGCGTCAAACTCTACACCTGTGTCTTTCTATTTTCACCATTCACATCAAATATGACTCAGGACGAGAAAGTTTCTACCGTATATAGAACAAATGGTCCATTGATAAAGCCGTGAGAGCAATTGACCGATCACTTAGACTATGTGCACCCTATTGATTCTCCCCTCTGCAGCCATTCATGGCCCTATTAGTTAGTATTCCCATATTATATGACAAGGGCAGTGGCGTAACTAGGATTGGCGGGGCCCCGTGGTGGACTTTTGACATGCCTACCCCCCCCCCCCCCCCGACCGACACTGACGACCTCGACCGACCCCCTCCTACGCATTCCTGCGCACTCTATTATGCCCCATAGTGGCCCCTGCACACAGCATTATGCCCTATAGTGGCCCCTGCACACAGTATTATATCCCTTAGTGGCCCCTGCAAACACTATTATGTCCCTCAGTGACCCCTGCACACAGTATTATTCCCCATAGTGACCCATGCACACAGTATTATCCGCCATAGTGGCCTCTGCACACAGTATTATGTCCCATAGTGGCCCCTGCACACAGTATTGTACCCCATACTGGCCCCTGCACATAGTATTATCCCCCATAGTGTCCCCTGCACACAGTATTATGCCCCATAGTGGCCCCTGCACACAGTATTATCCCCCATAGTGGCCCCTGCACACAGTATTATCCCCCATAGTGGCCCTACACACAGTATTATCCCCCATAGTGGCCCCTACACACAGTATTATGCCCCATAATGAACACCCATAAACAATTATTATACTCTGGGGTCTTTTCAGACCCCAGAGTATAATAATCGGAGACCCAGGGAGAGAAAAACATTAAAAAAACCCTCTGTTACTCACCTATCTCCTGGCTCCTACGCTGTCGGCCTCCGAAGTAGTCCATCTTCAATGATGTCAGACGTCACATGACCCGGGACGCAGGCCCAGCTCATGTGACGTCGGACGACTAGGCCGAAGCCTACACGGATCGTGGAGAGGTAAGTAACAATGTTTTTTATGTTTCTTACCTCTCCCGGTCCACCAATCATTATACTCGGGGGTCAGAAAAGACCCCCGAGTATAATGATAGCAGCGGTAGCGGCTGTCACCGGGCCCCTAATGTCCCGGGCCATGTAGAAGCTGCCTCTGCTGCTATGGCGGTAGTTACGCCACTGGACAAGGGCTTGTCTCTTATATGGACAAACATGGTTTGCCACATAGGGACAACTGTACTGTAGTATAAGGCAAAGTTCACATTACGTTTTTATGATATACAGAGTTTATCTGAACTTCTGCCGCTGGTTAAACTTCTGCGGTGTGATATCTTATCACTGTAGACAGAAAAAACTAATGAAAAGTCATAGAAAAGTAATTTTTCATAAGTTTTCATTGTCTTCTCTGATAAGATATCAATTAACTTCAGTTAATTCTGCTATATCTATAGCTCATGCAGATGCCATTTGACCTAGACTTCAATGTACACGTCTATGTAGACTTCAATGTACACGTCTCTGTCCGTTTTTTTTGCAGAATCAGCCACATCTTCTGTCCTGTAAAAGATCAGACGTACTTTTTTTTACATTAAAGTCTATGTGAAACCGTTTTATTTTTGCATATTTTTAAATGGATATATGAACAATATAGTAAAAATTTGACGTGACCCTAGCCTAATCCTCATAGGGAGCAGTGGAACGTAACAACTACAGCCAGAGAGAACTCGCAGCCACTTTATGGGGTGGTGGACTTTTTAACCTCTTTTACAACACACAGGGCGAAGTTCACCATTTCCATGAATATCTTCCCAACTTTAAAGAAATTATTAAACAAATTGATTAATTAAACTGGTTAAATATTTCTTTATATTACACTACTGTTATTACTGTTATTCAGCCGTTTACTGCAGGTAACTCCTTCGGTGCCCCATTACATGGCCAGATATGGTCAACTGGAAAATTCCTGATATTTCCTGTAAGTACCAGTCCATTGAGTGCCAGCTCGAAAGCACAAGGAGCCAGCAGGGGTGAACCTGCCCCTTTCGCTGCCCGAGGCGAACTACAGAAAGCCGGGGGCGGAGCGGAGGGGGTGTGGCGGAGCGGAGGGGGGCATGGTGAAGTACAGGGGCGGGGCTTAGTGCCGTTCGCCGGCAGAGAGCAGGCACAGAGACAACCTGCTCTCTGCCTGAGCGTGAGGGGAGGTTGCTGGAGCAGCGCTGCTCCAGTGGCCTCCCCAAACCACCGCTCGGTGCTAAGCCAGTCCAGGACAGCTTGTCCTGGACTGGCTTAGGTAACCAAAAATGCCGCCCTCCCTGAGGCCCTGACATAGCGCCGCCTGAAGCGCTCGCTTCAGGTCGCCTCATGGGAGGTGCGGCGCTGGGAGCCAGGATTAGTGAGAGGTTACAAGGTCTCCATAGAATGCCAACGTCATTGTTCCCCATAGGGTGTCAACCACTTCAACTCCAAGCCAGGCATTTTCCAGTCCAAATTTCCATTTCTGCTCTTCTACTGTTCTTGGGTCGGTTGACGCGGCCATCAACTTAATCCCCCGTTCTGTATAATTGAATAAGAATAGAAAATGGCTCAGCGAACAAAAGGATCAGGACTCGGGATTGGGGGGTAGCCCACTATGTCACTACTGGATTTGGCTATCATCATCTTAACGGACTTCTTATTGGGTAAGGACCTTGTATGGAGATTCCCCAAGTCATATCCCCAGAGTATTCTCTAATAGCAATGGCTGACAGGCTGCAGATAGTATTTCCTTGATCCATGAACAGAAAGTCAGGAAGGCCAAATTCAGTTCTAGAAACACAATAGTATGTACCATGAATTACTTCTTTTAAAGAGATCCTATCATTTGAACTGAATTTTTTCTACTTATCACGTAGGAATAGCCTTAAGAAAGGCTATTTGTATGCTACCTTTAGATGTCTTCTCCACGCTGCTGTTTCGTATAAATCCCGGTATGCAAATGAGTTCTCTTGTCTAGGACAAAGCCGACTGTGTATGCCTGTGTAAGTGGCCATTTTCTTGTGGCCGGCGCACATGCGCAGTCGCCTTTGCCCTAGGCCCAAGGCCTAGAAATTTGAAGCCAACCCCCAGAAGAAGACGCGTGAAGATCCCATTCCTGAAGAACATGGAGGCGGCGCTGGAGAGTTCTCTCGCAGCATTGGGGACCGCCCCCAGTGCTGCGAGAGAACTCATTTGCATACCGGCGAAAACCGAGAATTCTACGGAATGGTGGCACGGAGAACACATCTAAAGGTAGGAGATGAATAGCCTTTATTAAGGCCATTCCTACCTGATACGGACAAAAAAATTCAGTTTAAATTATAGGATCCCTTTAAAGTTCTTGTCATAGTTATTCTGATGTAGGTTACACTAGGTGCACCCGAAAAATGGAATCCCTATATGCTTAAAAAGGGGTTACCCAAAGACCCCATAGGCTATAATGGAGTCCACCAGGTTTCTATTTCAAGTAGAATGGGGGACAGAGTTCCTCGAATGCTTATGTGAACAACCAACAAGTTGGTTCCATTCGTGACCCTCTACAACTAACATGTTATTTTAAAGACTAGGGCCCTGGGTTATCTCCTGTTGTCCCTCCTTCCTGAGCATGGGCTTGACCCGAGAGGTTAAGTATGCATTAGTAATTAGCATTTTCACATTTCTGGCCGGCCATGAAATAAGTCTGACTTGTGAAATATTATGAGCGCTGCTCTGGTGAAACATTATTTTTTCTGTCAATCACGGCCCCTGTTGATGTATGCATTCCTTTATCCTGAGAGATTTTCCTAGTGGAAATGCACTGTCTGACAGACCACATAAAGGATTTTCCAAATGAACAGGGTAATAGAATCAAAATGCATGAGTGCTTTTGGGGCTTGTTTGTTTTTTTTGGGTGGCGAGGTTAATCCTCAGCTTTTTGGAAGAGGAGGAGATGCAGAGTGAAGTTTATTCCTTTTTGAGTTTGTCGATGTGTTTCCACGCAAGACCCCATACTTCAAAGCCCAAGCTGCCGACTGTTGGAAAGTCCTGGATAAAATATGTACACCGGCTTCCTCTTTCCATCTAAAAGAAAGAAAATAACACGCTCAGGTTGAACTAAAGTAAAAAAATATCTTCTGCTGCTTTTCCAAACCCTTGAAGAAAAATCCTTCTAACCAGCCTGGTTTTATAAATCACTCATAATCGAGAAAACATTAACTCCGGGATGGTCCATGTCATGAAGGAGCCCAATATAGAAAGGAGAACTTTGTGGGACTGGGCAAAATCCAGCTGGAATTACATAAGGTTGTCTCAGAAAGACAACCCTTCCATGTCTAAGTCTTTTCGGCAACATGGTGGTGTCCATCATCAAATTTCTTATCGAATCTGCCCAATCTATGAGGAACTCTGAATGCAATGTGTCATATCACTCACCCAAAAAATAGCAGGCACCAACCTAGTTTGTCTTCCAAAAATTGACTCTTGACATGTCTATCTGTCCATCAGACCAGATGTAAGAGCTTAGACAAGTTCTATGTAAACCTTTCCGATAGCATTGGTTTGGCCAAAAATTATCATGTATTGAAGGCCAAATTTGGGGTACAAAGATGTTATTTAGATCATGGGTCACCCATGGTTTGACTATACATGCATGTGTTCTCAAGGAATAACCATTGTCAAACACCACTAATGATGTCTTATCTCTCATGAGAACTAATGTTGTATTTCAACATGCCCAATCCTTGTTTTCTTGACTTTATCTAAGGGGGCTTTGGTACACCCCCATACACATAAGGTAATTGCTTGGTCTTACTAAAGTTGGTCTACCAAAAAGTTGGGCTCATATGTATAGGCAGCTTAAACCATAGCATTCAGATGATTGCAACTTTTCTCATCATCTTTATTATTATTATCAGTCCTACCATGACTTCTAGTAATCGGTTGGGGTCCCAGCATTTGCATAGGGGTTAACTTGCTGTAACTGGAATACCCCTTTAAAGAAAATGCAAATTGAGGTCTACAAGCTGTACATATAGGACTGTGGTGGTTATTATGTAAAGAAACATTAAATAAAGTATATGCCATGACCTTTGAAGTAACCAAAGTGTCCAAAAGGACCAGATATTTTTACTGTATTATAGACATAGTTATAGGCAGGTTTAGACAATACTTCAGCTAGTCACTACAGCAATGACACTTCTTGTTTTTTGTAGCTCATTTGTCAACTTTGTTGTGTAGTCTGTGACAGAATGAGCAGAGCCATCTCTAAACGATATACTTCTAAAATTCAGATGTAATCTAAGTTTTAAAACATTTTGTATTGTGGCGTGATTATAAAACAAAAAATGAAAAATTCTAACCTGAACATTGACATTACCTCTTTCAACTTACTTTCCTGTGTATACTAGAACAGAAGGAGCAGAGTCACCTCATTCTTGTTAAACATGTGTCAGTTCTATTGTATGTATAGAGGCCTAGATAAGGCAGTAAAATAAAACACATAGGCAAGAAGTTAAGAAAACTTAAAGAACTAGTGTCACTGGAAAATAGAGTATAGCCATCGTGTGTGGAATATTTTTAATAGGTTTATACATCTTGTTGTTTATTTTACGGTATATACTGGCTTTGTACAAACTCAAGCATAAAGCAGGGGCAATGATACTTGTTTTCAGTAGCTCATATGTCAGCTTTGCTGTGTAGTCTGTGACAGAATGAGCAGAGTCCTCTCTACATTCTATATTAGTTAAATTCAGACTTAAAAAAAAAATAGAAAAAAAATAGTACTAGTGACACTAAAGAATAGAGTATAGTCACATGTATGAAATTTTTAGTTAAGTTTATGCATCTTTTTGTTAATTTTATATTCTGTCTCCTACAAAAAGAAGCACTAGCCATGGCCTAGCCTTATGGCCAAAGGCCATTGGGGAATTGGTAAATGTGAAAAGGCAGAACTGACACTAGACTTTCTTACACATGGGACAAAGGATAAGTTTACTGCCCTAACCCTGTACTTATTTGGCGTATTGACTTGTTGGTACCCCCTCTGGCATTCAGCACATGGGGCACATGCCCCCGTTGTCACCCTCCTGACTTACTTTAGTGCCTACATCTCACAGAAGAAATGTATTAATAACAACGAGGTCTTAAGCATCCAATACATGTCCTGGTAATACGAGAGAGCCCGAGGCCATGCGTAGAACAGAGTATGCACAGGTTCAGACTGCTCCAGCTGCGGGGCTGACTTGGAAGCTTTATGGGTCAGCTTGATCACCTGATGGTAGCGTAAAAAATATTACACCATTTCAGAGTTAACACCTGCCCAAAGATTAGTGCAGTGCTGCTGATAAACCTGCTGAACGCAGAGGAATTATCTTTATATTGTAAATCTCCATTAAAACCTAATAAAACATAATTATGACTTTTTATAGGTATACCATTAGACATTAGATTGGGCTTAAAACTATGTAATAACCTGTTAATACCCCAATGGATTCCCGCTAAGATGCGATCGGGCACTGGCTAACTTAGTGTCGTGGGAGAAACATTTCAGAACCTTATTCTGACTAATCACAGGGCTTCGCAAAAGTTTTAGGAAGACGTGGAAAAAATTCTGCAAAGTAAGAATGCTTTCAAAAATAGATGTGTAAAGAGTAGGGTTGAGCGAT